>NC_062563.1:75372850-76657850 GCF_022837055.1 Prionailurus viverrinus
AAAATACATACGCCTTTTTAGCAAAGTGTTTGATACATGATAAATCAAGTTAAAGTTATTAGCCATTATTTGTATCATCTGATTTACTTGCTCGGCCAAATTGCTTAGTCTGTTGTTGCCTAGCAACTGTTTAGTGAAGACAAAATGATTGAATACTCGTGAATCTAGAAGAGCTCAAATGAACTTTGAGGTCAGCAGGAATATTCCTAGCTAGAATGCCATCGCCCTACTGGTTCCTATTTTATTATGGTATAGTGTATCTAAAATCAAAAGGACTGGGGCGCCTGGGTGGCGCAGTCGGTTAAGTGTCCGACTTCAGCCAGGTCACGATCTCGCGGTCCGTGAGTTCGAGCCCCGTGTCAGGCTCTGGGCTGATGGCTCGGAGCCTGGAGCCTGTTTCTGACTCTGTGTCTCCCTCTCTCTCTCTCTGCCCCTCCCCTGTTCATGCTCTGTCTCTCTCTGTCCCAAAAATAAATAAAAAACGTTGAAAAAAAATTTTAAATCAAAAGGACCTAAAAAACAGGATGAATATGTTCAAGTTTCTCTGCATTGGTTGTATTCAGTAGGACTTTTGGAATATATTCCCTACATCAATTTTATTTTTGGCAGAAAAAATTGTTATCTGAAGTTTATCTAGAATACTATCATTTTATTTAGACTAAGTAGTGCTTTTATAGTTTTTTGACTCCCTGTTTTTGCACGCATTCAGTATTTTGTTCTCATCAATGGCATCAACGAATATTCCATTATGTGAAGATGGTTTTTTCTTAACCTGCTGATTTTCTTTAGTAGAAGGAGTTTTTAAGTATATAGAGTTAGAATTGAAATCTGTAAGGAGGTATTCTTAAAGAATAGTATTTGAAAATGTAAACAAGCCTCAAGCATATTTAGCTGCCATAATCAGAACTGGTATGCATCTATCACATGGGTGTGCTTTATTCCATTTCTCAGAATATTACAACATTGTCAGGATGCCTGGATGTCTCGGTCGGCTAAGTGGCCAGCTCTTTGTTTTGGCTCAAGTCATGATCTCTTATCATGGTTTGTGGGTGGGTTCAAACCCCGTGTCAGGCTCCATACTGACAGCATGGAGGAGCCTGCTTGGAATTCTCTCTCCCTCTCTCTCTGCCCCTCCTCCACTTGTGCACTCTGTGTCTCTCTCTCTCTCAAAAATAATAAACTTAAAAAAAAAGAACACTACAACATTGCCTTAAATATTCTCTTCTTCTTCAAGATCTTATGCATGGTAGATATTCCATAAATGTGTATTTAATGAATAAATGAAACAACAGAAATACACATCTACTGTTAGAAATCCTACCTTGTCTGCCTTTAGTGGTTAAACCATTAGTAAGGATTAGTTTTAAATGCTGGATAATTGTTACCTAGGAGTGGTGGGTCTTTTTTTTTTTTTTTTTTTTTTTTAAACCTCTAATCTACTTTCATTTGTTTTGAGCTTTAATCTACCTTTTTTCCCCTCTTTTTTTTCTAATTTAAATTTTAGTTAACATACCATGCAATACTGGTTTCAAGAGTAAAATTCAGTGATTCATCCCTTACATACAATACCCAGGGCTCATGATAACAAATACCTTCCTTCATGCCCATGACCAACTAGCCCGTCTCCCACCCACCTCCCTCCATCAACTCACAGTTTGTTCTCTATCAGTAAGAGTCTTTTGTCCTTTGTTTCCCTCTCTTCCTTCCCCCCCTTCCCGTACATTCATCTGTTTTTTTCTTATATTCCATATATGAGTGAAATCATATGGTATTTCTCTGATTGACTTATTTCGCTTAGCATAATACATTCTAACTCCATGTCATTGCAAATGGCAAGATTTCATTCTTTTTTATGGCTGGGTAATGTTCCATTGTATAAATATACCACCTCTTCTTTATCTACTCATCAATCAGTGGATATTTGGGCTCTCTCCATAGTTTGGCTATTGTGGATAATGCTGCTATAGACATTGGGATGTATGTCTGTTCATGGGGTTCAAATCTGTATTTTTGTAAATACTTAATAGTGTTTACTGGATTGCTGGATTATAGGGTAGTTCTATTTTTGGTTTCTTGAAGAACCTCCATACTGTTGTTCAGAGTGGCTGCTCCAGTTTGCATTCCCACCAACAGTGCAAAATTGTTCCCCTTTCTCTGCATCCTCACCAACATCTCTTATTTCCCGAGTTGTTAATTTTAGCCGTTTTGACAAGTATTAGGTGATATCTCATCATGGTTTTGCTTTGTATTTCCCTGATGATGATTGATGTTGAGCATCTTTTCATGTCTGTTAGCCATCTGAATGTCTTCTTTGGAAAAGTGTCTATTCATGTCTTCTGCCCATTTCTTAACTGGGTTGTTTGTTTTTTGGGTGTTGAGTTTCATAAGTTCTTTATAGATTTTGGATACTAACCCTTTATCAGATATATCATTTGCAAATATCTTCTCCCGTTCCATAGGCTGCCATTTAGTTTTGTTTCCTTCACTGTGCAGAAACTTTTTATCTTGATGAGGTCCCAATAGTTCATGTTTGCTTTTGTTTCCCTTGCCTTTGGTGATGTGTCTAGTAAGAAGTTGCTCCAGCCGAGGTCAAAGAGGTTGCTGCCTATGTTCTCCTGTAGATTTTGATGGTTTTGTGATTCACATTTAGGTGTTTCATCCACTTTGAATTTATTTTTGTGTATGGTGTAAGAAAGTGGTCCACTTTCATTGTTCTGCATGTTGCTGTCCAGTTTTCCCAGCGCCATTTGCTGAAGAAACGGTCCTTTTTCCTTTAGATATTCTTTAGTAGTTTGTTCAAGATGAGTTGACCATATAGTTGTTGGTCTATTTCTGGGTTTTCTATTCTGTTCCATTGATTTATGCATCTGTTTTTGTGGCAGAACTATATTGCCTTGATGACTACAGCTTTGTAATATAGCTTGAGATCTGGAATTTTGGTGCCTCCAGTTTTCTCTTATTCAGGATTGCTTTGACTCTTCAGGGTCTTTTCAATTCCATACAGGTTTTAGGATTGTTTGTTCTAGCTTTGCAAAAAATGCTGGTGGTAATTTGATAGAGATTGCATTAAATGTAAATTGCTTTGGGTAAAATAGACATTTTAACAATGTTTGTTCTTCCAGTCGATGAGCATGGAATGCTTTTCCATTTCTTTGTGTCCTCTTCAATTTCTTTTATAAGTGTTCTATAGTTTTCAGATTGTCTTTAGTTACGTTTATTCCTAGTTATCTTTTGTTTTTTGGTGCAGTTGCAAATGGGATCGAAGGAATGGTGAGGCTTAAAGAGTCTTAAAGATCACGTTCTTCAATATCTATGTTTGATGAGGGAAAATTAAAATCCTCAGAGCTATCACTCCTAGCCACTGTGCTCTACTTTGCTCCTTCCAAAAATTACTGTGGGAGGGCAAGGGGCCAAGATGGTTAAAAAAAAAAAAATGAGGGGCAGCATGCTAAATGGAGTTGAAGGAGATCAAAAAGAATGTGGGAGGAATGATTTAGGAATCAAACAGAGGTGAGAGTGAAGATGGATAAAGACATTTCCTTAAAATGTACCCATGTGGAAGATCAGGCCGTGTCTACCAGGGAGACTGGGTGGTGCTCAGCTTTCTGAGGCAAAGGGCTGGGGAGAGAGGGGGGATTGTGGAGGGGTGTCTGCCCTGTGGCTCTGCCTCTACCAGGCTTCTGTATTCAGACCAGGCTCCAACATTCAGGCTTCCTTTTGACAAGGGCTCTCTGCTATTGACTATCACGTTTATACCAAAACCCAAAGTGTCTTCTCAGAGCTCCAGACTTATGCATTTAAGTACCCACTCTATATTTTACCTAATTTCTGGTTTAAATGTTAAGCCTAACATGAACAAAATAAACTTCTTGATTTAACACCCCAATCGTGTTCCTACTACAGGCAGTCCCATGATTGCCACTGCCATCTCTATTCATGTCAAAACTGTAGCCATGTCTTTGATCCCTTTTTTCCCATAATACCTCACCTCTACTCTATGAGCATGCTGTGTGGCCACCGCCTCTAGGAGACGTGATGAATGCAGCCAGCGCTCTCTGTACCACTGCTATAGCTCATTTGCAACACACAGTCCTCTCCCTACACACCTAGAAGCCCCCTCTGCCATCATTCCACCTTTACCCACATTCTTCTCTTCTCCACAAAGCAGCCAGGAAGATCATTTGAAAGTAAATCAGTTGTGTGACATTATAGTTGCAAAGCTCCTTTCGGTAATGCCTTCTCACTGAAAACAGTACAAAATCCTGACGCACACTGTGCATCCAGTCTCCTTCTATGCCAGCGTGAAACTCTTTCCTCTCCCCTTAGCTTCTTCACCTGGCTTTGGCCAAGCATTCTTTTTGCTTTTGAGTACCTCCAATTCAACTCCAGTCCAACTTGACTTTGCAAATTCAAGTTTTAGCTCCGATGCCACAGATATTCTCAGATGATCTAGGTCTAAGATAAAATGGTTGAGAGTGTCTGGGAGAGCACTGTAGTTATTTATGTGTCTGTGTATGCAAGTCTGTCTTCCATACTAGAATGTTCATTGAGAGGAGGAACCCTTTTTGTTTGTTTTTAATGAGTGTCTGTAGCACATGAGTGTTTAGCACATAGTTCTCAAATACCTGTTAGCTGACTTGTGAATACAAAGAGGTTATTATGCTAATCAAATAAGTCAAAGAAAGACAAACATCATATGATTTCACTCATAGGTGGAATTTAAAAAACAAAACAGATGAACATAGGGGAAGGGAAGGAAAAAATAAGATAAAAAGAGGGAGACAAAGCATAAGAGACTCTTACAGAGAACAAAATGAGGGGTGCTGGAGGAGAGGTAGGTGGGGGATGGGTTAAATGGGTGAAGGACATTAAGGGCACTTTTAGGGATGAGCCCTGGGTGTCATATGTAAGAGATGAATCACTGGATTCTACTCCTGAAGCCAAGACTACACTGTATGTTAACTAACTTGAGTTTAAATGAAAAAAAAGTGCTTTTTGATAAATAAACCAAAATAGCTAACATACAAAAAAATGTTCCTAAGTATGTGATCTTTCCAATTTTGTTTATCTAAGCTATCCATTATCTACCTAGATTCATCCATTATCTGTCTGCATCACTTTGTGCATAGATAATGCTAAAACATGGTGAAAACTTAGCTTTTCTTATGTAAGCCCACTATTCCTTAATTGTCATACTGTGAGTGGTTTTCTCAGCTGTTTCATAGCCAGGGTGGAGAGCATCTATAGGCTAAATGGAATAAAGGTTTTATGAATTCCCAAATGATGGGATCCAAATTAATGATGCTTTGCTGTATAATTTGGTAAAACTTTTATTTTGTTGACAAGTGTGACAGTGGAAACAACCATATATAGGCTTCTAAAAATATCTCAATATACACAAAAAAGGGAAAGTAATTATTTGAAGAGAAAGGAACATTTTTGAGGGTTTTATTGTCTTTTGTAAATTTTTTTTTTTACAGATGTACTTCCTTGCACATGCATTGACAATACTGACAAGATACACTTACAAGGGGAATACATACATTAAAGAAAGTGGTTACATTTATTAAAATGACATTCTTTTTTGTCCTCTGGCATTGGGAAAAGGTGGTTCTTTTCTCTGGGAAATGACAAGATCAGCAGCAACGTAACATGGAAAGTAAGACACGTTTTAACCCTGAATAGCTGTTAAAATGGTACTCATGCTAAACAGCTCTTTAGAGTTTGAAATATTTTCCATGTAGTCCCCATTCCTTTTGCCCAATTTACTGCTATTTACCTTGTACCTCCTTTGTGGGGCTGATGCTTTCAGAGGCAATAGTAAAAGTGAAAATAATTTTAGGGCACAAAAAGTTCCTCTGAGCCAGACTTCAGCTTAGATTACATGTTATCATGTTTTCTATAAATATTTTAGAAGTGTATTTATTTATTTTGAGAGATAGAGAAGGAGGGAGGGAAGGAGGGAGGGAGAGGGGCAGAGAGAGAGGGAGAGAGAAAATCCCAAGCAGGTTACTCACTGTCAGCTTGGAGTCTGATGTGGAGCTTAAACTCACAAACCATGAGATCATGAGTAGGGCCGAAACCCAAGAGTCGGACGCTTAACCAACTGAGCCACCCAGGCGCCCTGCATATTATTCTGTTTTCTAGGAGCAAATCTGACTGCATTTTGAGTTAAATGCTTCAGACTATCCTGGGAGCACAAACTTTGAGTAGCAGCCAGAGTGCTTGGGACCAAAATCATGGGCCATTCATTCATTCATTCATTCTTTCGTTGAGCAATAAGTTATTGAACACCTTGTAGCACATAGCTCTGTGCTAATCATAAGGCAGCTCAGAAAAGAACTATAAAGGCAAGACTTTGCTACCTGAAGCCTCCACCTTCTATTGAGAGAGAAATGGAGGCAGAAACAACCAGGTGCCAATTACCAAGGAATAGGCCAGGTGGATGACAGCAAATATGCAACAAATGCCATTTTCTCCCACTTTAAAGACACTTTCAGTTGGGAAGAGGAGAGACTAGAACAAATTTATGGTGATTATTTTCTGGTAGAAAAGTTAGGATATAGACCCCCGATAATTTTTTTCTGATTTCTAAATTGACTTATGTACAAATCATCAGGTTTCAATATCCATTTAACTATTTACTCTTTTATAGGAAAAGGATGACAAAATCTGGACTCGTTCAAAAAAACACAGCACTCAGATGGCACTGGGAAAATAGCACTCATGATGTTTTCTGTCAAAGCGTTCTTGGAAAAAGATGCAGTATTTTCAGCCTTCATTCTAATTGAAATAAGCAGGAGAGCACGTTGCTCTGTTTGCTTTAACTTTGGAATGACAGGTTTTTCCCTTCTCAAAGAAACATAGCCTGTTTTGATATGGACCGCTGCCCACCGCCCTCCTCCAGCTGCTCTCTGACAGCTTGGAGCCCCTCACTCAGGCTCAGCTGACACCTGCTGGTGCCTCCAAAGTATGCGTGCTCCTGCACCCTCAGGATGCCCCTTGCTGGGAGGGGCCGGGAGGAGATGTTCCTGGGAAGGTGCCATTCTAAACAAAAGGCAACCTTACTTACTAAAGCAGATTTCCAGCTGAAGGACATTTATATTCTAAGATGTTAGTGGTAGACATGGTCCATTTTTGTACATCCCCACAGCTGTTATTCTGTCTCTCTATTCTTTGTCTCTATCCCCTCTCTTTCCTTTTCTTTCCGTCTTTTCCTCTTTCCTGTTCTCCCTTCCTCTCCAATCCCCTAACACACGCACGCATACACACACACACACACACACACACACACACACACACACTTTTTACCTGCCTGATGAAAGCACAGATCCTCTTATTGAAGTTACCCACCAATGATTTGTTATGACATAATTTGAGAACCCTGCAGAGTTTTCATCCAAAGTTTAGTGTCCTATGGTATGTTTCTCAACATACCATATGTTGTCTCAAATGGCACAACAGAATTGATATTGATTCTGTTTCTGATATTGATTCTGATTTAATTGATATTAAATACAAATCCTGTCTCTCCTGGAGTGATTGTAAAGTGTAGACCTGTACTATGAAGTAATTCCCTTTCAGGGCACTGTCTGCATAACTGGTTGGCACAGCCAATAAATATTTATTGGACTAGACACTATTCTAGGCACTTGGAAGGCATCACTCAACACATAAAGGTCCCTATGTGGAGTTTACATTCTGATGGGGAGAGACAGAACTTCTACAAGAGAGATAACATGTGTACAAGTTAAGTTATATGCTAGAAGGTGATGAAGTGTTTGGAAAAATGTCCAACAGGCTTGGGGATCAGGAATGTGGGGTGGAGGTGGGGGCCAGTGGCAGGATTAAATGCGGTGAACTGGGTGAATCACACTGAGAAGCTGAAGTTTGGACAAGACCTGTGGGAAGTGAGGAAGTCAGTCAAGCAGCTGTCTGGGGGAAGAGCATTCCAGAAAGTGGGGACAAAATCAAAAGCATGCCTGGGGTGTTCAGGACAGGAAGCTTCATGGCTGGAACAGAGGGTGTACTGGCATGAAGGGGACGGCTCCCAGGTGGCCAGGCCAGATCATGTGGGGCCCTGCTGGACTTCCTAAGGACTTAGCCCTTTTTAAAAAAAATATTTATTTATTTTGAGAGAGAGACACACAGAGCGAGGGCAGGGGTGGCGGAAGAGAGAGAATTCCAAGCAGGCCTCGTGTAGTCAGCACAGAGCCCAATGTGGGGCTCAATCCCACAAACCAGGAGATCATGACCTGAGCCAAAATCAAGAGTCAGACGCTTAACTGACTGAGCCATCCAGGCGCCCCTCTAAGGACTTTGCCTTTTATGTGGAGCAAAATGGTGAGTTACTGCAAAGTTTTGAGTAGAGAAAGAAGTGATCAAAGTGGAGGTGACCAGTCTTAGCATTTTGGAAAGAAAACCCTGGCTGCTGTGGGTTGAAAAAGAATTTGAATGAAAATGAACCTGGGAGAGGAGGCAAGAGTAGAAACAGGAACCTTGCTAAAAGACCACAGTGAGGTTGGGTTTTCAGTCTATTCTGGGGGCAGAGGGGAGGGTAGGGTCAATAGAATTTCTGAGTAGGTAAGAACTGGGGTGTGTGAGAGCATGGAACCAAACACACTGCAGAGGTTTTTGTCACAGGGAAAGCCTGATGGCCAAAAGGTTTAAGTCTAGGCCTCAGAGGTCAACAGCCAAAAAGAGGACAAGGTTTGAAAAACTTAGACAGTGGAGGAAGGTGACCAAACAAACAGATCCGTCTCGTTGCCTATTACTTCCCCCTTCACAGCCAGGTTCCAGAACAAAGGTCTTCCCAGCCTGGGCCTGTGTACTCAACTTACCTCATGTCTAAAACTCCAAGGTCTTTGCATACTTGGTTTGTTCATAGGTCCTGGTCCTCAGAGATCTTCCCAAGCCCTGCTCCCTACCATAGCTGCACATCCCTGAATCTCCCGACACCAGTACTCTGTCTTGTCTTCCTTGCACACGTCTCCTTCAAAAAACATCGCGTTTGCTTTTCATTGCCTGTCTTCCCCACCGGAATGCAAACTTCATGAATGCACAGACTCTTCGCACTTTGTCTTGCTGCCATATCCCCGGTATTTAGGACAGCATCTGGCACAGGCAAACAAGTCTTGATATTGAAGTAACTCAACAAGTCTGTATTAAACCCCTGCAGGGAAGACTACCAGTCGCTGTGTAAAGTTTAGGGAATATTTTCGTGTAGCATATTTGGGCAAAAAATGAAAACATGAAATAACACAAGCAAGTAGGTAAAGAGAAGTCACACAGCACTCAATACCTGAATCATTAGCGAATGAGGTGAGAAGAAGTGAAACTAAAAGAGATTCATGGAATGGGAAGAATTTAAAAATTTAGGATTACTGAACTTCAAACAGCCACTTCAAACAGTGGATTTCTAGCCACTGGTAGAAATCTCTGTGGCATCTTACTTTCTCCAAACACCTCCACTAACATGAAGCCCATTATCATATAAAGCAATATACTCCAATCTTGGGGTATTCTAATAGTTAGAGAGCTACTTTTCATATCATGCACAGAAGAATAAGGAGTATTGCACTAGGCAGAGTGGAGTGAGTTATTGGCCAAGGGAAGGTGTCAGAGACTCAGACCTAAGGGAACATGGGGCCATTGAATAACCAGTGACCAAGTTTCTACATGGGAGGAACAGGATAGAAAATATTTCCTATGTCTTTCAGGTTGGCACAGAAGGAAGGGTCTGAGAAGAGTAAAATTAGCTTCATAGGTAACGGAGTAGAGCAAGACCTGACATCATTTTTTACTTATTTAGGACAATTAAGCCTCCCAATCAAAAAACCAAAATCCTGTTTCTGCCCATGAATAAGGTAGTCTGAGTGAAATATCCAGGCAAATCCAAAAATGCTGATTCCAACAAGATTTTTTAAATAAGAAAAACATCAAATTATAGTGAGAAATGCAATCACTTATACTTCTGGAGCTAATATAAATTCTAAGTAGGAGGCTGACCTTTGCTTGCCTGAGGAAGAAAGAGAAACAATTCTAGTCAGAACAGTAATAATTTTTTAAAAATATAGTTCTGAAGTAATTTCCTTAAGAATGTGCAAAAGCCTATGGATGGTGGATTAATTTGGAACTAATCCAAGCAGTGTCTTTAGAAGTTGGGTTTTCTTGGAGAGATTGCCTCCAGATTTGAAATCACGTGGCCGTTTGACTCTCTGGGTGAAAGGGGTTAAGTCTGGGAGAGCCTCTGAGAAGCTACCATCTTATCTGCCCATGGTCACAATGGTCTTCCAAGTGATTTTCCTCCTGTGTGCACTCTTCCAAATGCTATAATTTGTCTTAGAATGGACTATCACTAGATTTTATTTTCTATCCTGAAATTTTGGAGACACAATGGCACTTCATCTAATCAAAACCACTCAGAAGGTTGATAAACCTTAGACGGTAGCAACTACAAACAATAAACCTTCATGTACAATAATCAGAATAAATCGTGGGTGATTTCAAGGGTGGGTGTTCCCCTAGGGAGAGAAACACTGCTTTAGAAAGCAGGGGGAAGTGAGAGGGTTTAACATTTTGATCAGCGTATTTTCAAACTAGAAGACCAGCTACTTTATATGATTGAATGTATTTCAGGCAAAATGAAGTGAAATCAAGTCCAGGATATTGTTCAAGGAAGACACCAACTTATTTTCAGTAAAGATCCATCTAGAATATTTAAAATCAGGAAGAGGGGCGCCTGGGTGGCGCAGTCGGTTAAGCGTCCGACTTCAGCCAGGTCACGATCTCGCGGTCCGTGAGTTCGAGCCCCGCGTCGGGCTCTGGGCTGATGGCTCAGAGCCTGGAGCCTGTTTCCGATTCTGTGTCTCCCTCTCTCTCTGCCCCTCGCCCGTTCATGCTCTGTCTCTCTCTGTCCCGAAAAAAATAAAATCAGGAAGAAAAAAAAGGAGAACTTGGAATTTATCTATGTAAGAAGCTTGGTATCACTTAATAATTAGAAGATCCAAGATGGCCATCACCGTGATGCCCCAGCAATGGAACAAATTCTTCTGAATGTATTTAATCCCCATTGTTAGGGGCCAAGTTTACTACCCTCTGGGTTTTGTTCTCTTATCTGCCTAATGAGTCAGGGGATCAGGGATAGGCTGAACTTGGAAACCTCTACGGCACATTCCAGTTTGAAAATTGGAACCATTTAGAAGATAAGAATTTGGTGGAAGTTTTGTGACTGTTGACTGGTTCTTAAACTTGGTTTATCATGGGAGGTGCTGTGAACTTTTACATGTAGTTTCAAAGAAAAGTAAGATACATGGAAATAAATTGTTTCTGCTTGGAAGTACACCCAAGGTTTACCTGGAGAACATCTAGACAATGTCATAGGGTTTTCACATTGGTATATTTGCTTAACCTCGCTTTTCTCGTGTATAGATGTTCTTGGTTTCCCACGGTGCAAAGAGAAAATATCTTTCTTTTTTGGGGGGGGGACGTTGAAAGCAAATCATCATCTGCATAACTGTTTTGATATTAGCTTTTCATATCCTTGATTGTGGGAAGCAGCTTGGCCTTTCCTCCTTCTCCCCAGTATGTCCCTCTTTCTTCCTCCGTGTGACTCCTTTCTCTCTTCCCTGTTTACAACACTATCATTCTTGGCTTCTGGTCCTTGTCCATCCTGTGGCTACACTTGGATCTCTCTGGCCTGTCAAACTTCCATTGATGCATTAAGCTCAAGTTTCTCTTTCGTAAGAACTGCAACCAATTTTGATCTCTTTCTGTGTTTATGTTTCACATGATTTAGCACTGAATTTCATATTACCTTACCATTTCCTTTATTTTTCTTTCCCCCCGCACAAGTGGTTATATACTTTTGAAAGGCAGGATCCTTCTGGAACACATTGTAGATCTGTGTAGAGTATGGCATAGTGCTTGGCTGTTTTTCAGGAGCCTCCTGAGCTCTGAAATCCAAAATGACATTCTGAAATCTAAGTTCTAACAGCCTCAGCCACTGGTATAAAATGTGGGTGATCAATTCAAATTATAGTATATTCTAATGCAGGGGTGTGTGTGTGTGTGTGTGTGTGTGTGTGTGTGTGTGTGTGTGTTTACAGGTATCATTTTATAATGGAAAACACCATGAGCCCAGCATAATGTCTAGAGTTGGGGAATCACTATGCTGTCACCTGAAACTAATAGAACATCGTATGTCAACTATACCTCAATTGAAAAGAAAGGAATGCCAATATTTGTCAGATACTTCTCTTAGGTCAACACTCAACTATAGTCCTCATTCCCTGCATGTAATGGAAAACCAGCTTATTTTATAGTTGATGCCATTTTGGAAGTCCCTTGAATGAGGAAGCAAAGGGAAGAAGCAGCCTGGGGAAGGGGTTATAGCAACGTGGCCAAATACATTGTAGCATAAAAGGGGCTTCTTTTCTTTCTTATAAGATTATAGTGTTTTTCCTAGTGCTCAGCCGGAATTGGGATGTAGAATGTGATGTATTTTAAAAGTATGGAGTTTCAAAAAAAAAATGGAGTTTCTTATACTCAATCCTATTATGTCTTATTTTTAAAATGTTTACTGTCCCAGTATTTGCTATGTACTAGTAATCAGGTTTGGCTAGCCTATGGAGCAGTAACAAGTAAACCTTGCGATCCTAAAAGCTTAACAAAACGAATGCTTATTTTTCTTTCATGTCACAGTGGAAGGATTGGGTAGTTTCTTCAATGGCTTTTTATATAGTGACTTGAGGACCAGAGATGCTCCAGAAAAAAATGTTTGCCTATTCCATTCTCGTTAAGGAACTATGTAATTAGGTTTTTGATGAATGAAAGAACTAACGCAGGAATTCTCTCATTTATGCCTGCACATCAGCTATGCTTCCTTCTCCCCCCACCCCCATCCCCTGAGGAATTTTCTCATTGTGGTATCCATTCACTGTTAGGTAAAAATTGTAACAGAGACTGCCTGGAACAACAGGGCCTTCTGGAACACAGAACAATGTGGGCATGTAATCCTAAAACAGAATTTGTATTCTGAGAAATGTAGTAAGTCTTGCAATAACCGGCCTTCTCTTCATCCCAAACCTAGAATAGTGCCTGACACAAATCAGTGACACAGTAAGTATGTGTTGAGTGAATGAACTCCCAACTCTCCTTAGCTTTGCCTTTATCTTATACAGCTAACTTTTGAAGATTATTTTACCTCTCTAAAAATGTTTGCTACCTTTTCCTGTCCCAGCCCATATTTGCAGTGAATGCTTGGAAACAAAGATGTGAACTTCATCTGTTGTAACTTGACATTAAAAATTGGAGTTAAGGACTGTTTTCCAAATTCAGGAATCTACCCTGTTTATTTTGAAGTGACATGATGAGACATTCATAATATAGGTAGACGCCTAGTGAAGCCATCAAATATGTAAACTGAAAAAACTTAAAAAGAGGAGTAGATTAAAGTGACTGAAGATAGTTACTGAATTAAAATCTATTCAGTGGCATTTTCAAATGTCACCTGAGTCACTCTGTATAGAGTCATTTCAGCTGCTTTGGGGATAGTGCAGTATAGGGACAATAAAGATAAGGTGTAAATTATGAACAAAGGAGAAAAGAATTACGCTTGTTCATGGTTTAAGCAGAACATTTCTGAGCAAACTTTCACCTGGATAGCCCTTCTCAAGTGGTTGTTTTTCTAGAGTAGAGAGTGAGGCTTACAAAAATGTGTAAATCAGGCAATATACATTCATATTTTGATGATCTGCAGATCAGTTATTCATTTGCTAAAGTAGATTCATGAAATCAATATGTTTGTTATTCATTTATGCTTTATGTATTTATTTATTTGTTTGCCATTTGGAAGAGTCCATAAAGCAAACATTTAACATTTCATTGATCTAAAAAAATGAGAGCATATTTCTAGGAAATGTCTTCAGTTGCCTTTATCTTGTGTTTCTGTCTTGTATGAGGGATGCTTAAAGCTAAGTCTTGTCCATTGGTGGAAAATCAGTGGGTTGTTATATTAACATCAGTGATAGGGACTTTCTGCAAATATTTGTGAAAACAGGCATGCTGTAAACCAGTCAGGGATGAGCTTAATTGTTACATTTACAAATTAAAGACTAAAGTTTCTTCTGTATTTTAGAAAAATTAAATGCTATCTTACTGCTTTGAAGGTCACAAAAATGGAATTGAGTTCATATAACCAATTTCCATATAAAAATTATAAAGCAGAGTTTCCGTGATGAATTTCAGATCAAGGTATTAATTTGCATCAATATCCATTCTAACTTCAGATTGTTAGGGGCACCAAATATTTACCGTTTAAATGCGCTACCGTCTTGGTCTTGCTTCTTGCCGTTTTATGTTTCTGAAGCTGAAGAACATGCACTGAGGTTTCACATTAACTATGGAAATATGCTGGAGGAATTCTATCATCAGGTACATTTTACTATTCCTGAAATAGATTTGTTCTTGGTTCATGAATCAATGGCTACTATGTTGCTATATGATCCGCATGAATATTTTTGCTTTAATGAAGAAGAGTTATTGTCAGATTGTTCCTCAGAATGAAACTCCTCTTTCCTTTGCC
The DNA here is from genome assembly GCF_022837055.1 of Prionailurus viverrinus. NCBI lineage: Eukaryota > Metazoa > Chordata > Mammalia > Carnivora > Felidae > Prionailurus > Prionailurus viverrinus. The sequence goes on from NC_062563.1 coordinate 75,387,435, forward strand.
TATGAGCCCTTTCCTGAGGTAAAAAGGTATAAACTTTGGAGTTCACATAGGACAGACTCTAAGCATGATGCTGATTCTTACCTTTCAGTACACACCTGAGCTTGTGAAGAAATGAAAACAAGAAGGAGTTTTAAAGTCGGCCCCCCTGGCTTACCTAAAGATTTGGCGAAAGCTTGGATCTATGCCACACTCTGCCAAACAAAGTCAAAATGTAGCTTCAATTCCACTTAGCCCTTTTGTAGCGGTTCTCTGGATTATAGTCCTAATACCTATAGTTTGGTGAGAAGAATAAATGTTGCTCTTAAGACTTGAAGTATTTATTTGGGAAAATGTAGGGAGCTGGGTGTTGGAAATATTTTTTATTTTGTTTTTAATATGACTTATAATTTATTTTGGTTATAATTAACATTATAAAAAGTCTTACATGGGGGACAGCTCACTGAAAGCTCAAAATGCACAAAGTAAGTAGAAAGGGGAGTAAGTGTCTTCAAGATGTCTAACATTCTGAGGGTTGCACAGTGTACAAAAGCCTGCCATCTCACCGCCTATAACTTCCCCTAACTGTCCTTAACGTTGCACAATTGTTCAAAGTGCTCGTGGTTTCAATGGCTTGTGTTCCTGTTTTTCTGGGGAGAAATCTTTTTTTTTTTTTTAACTATGCAGTCACTGCCTGATGTGAATAAATCGAACCAGAAATATCCTGACAGTGCACCAAACAAGACCTGTGTGTATAATGTGAGTTCTTTCTTTTTAATTTTAGAATCAACCTTGTCCTATGTTAGGCAGCTGGAGGCAAGAGTAAGACAGCTGGAGGAAGAAAATCGCATGCTGCCCCAGGTGGGTGACTTCCAGTAGCTCGTAGCTAGTCAGTGTCATTTGAGTTGTAGCATTTTATCTGGAATTTAAAGTCTCAATTACATTCTTTCCTTTAAATGATAGAAATCATTTTGTAAATAGTCATTCATCAATGTAGAGTGTGATTGCTTTCCATAATGACCATCATATTCTCTGGATTCTTAAGTGTGATACCAAAGGATGCAGATGTCTGAAAAAAGAATGCAAAGTAACTTTGAAAGAAGAAAACAAGAGAAAGAGAAAATGAAGAGAAGTAGAAAATGCTTGCATAGGACTATTCAGATACATCATGCACGTAGTTGGTGAATATAGGGAAGGGACTCTTATTTAAATAAAAAAATTTGCTAATTTATGAGCTAAGGGAAGCTGCAGGTAGTTTAAAGATTTCACATATTAATTAAATTAGTACTTGCTAAAATTCTTCATGATATGATTAAACTCTTTCAGTGCAACAACGCAATGACAGTAATTGACAGTTTTACTTTGGGGCTTACTTTGTTTCCCCAGGTGAATATAAAGTGGTACTTTTTCTGGGATTTAATGCCTTGCCATATATTTTACTTATAAAATTATTTCTATGGGCTGAAGTATCTTGGTGAGAATGATGTTGGTTGAGGCGGTGGTTCTTGGGAAATTTTGAGGAGTTGAGCAAATCTCCTGAATCTAGGTTGATTTTCTTTACAGACATGTAGGCAGTAATCTAATATTTTATAAAAGGAGTTTTCTAAGCATTTAGTTGCTAGTGTTCTTTCCACATTCTGGTGATTATTTCTATCTCATAAGTGACTAAGGGAAAATTAAACCCTAAAAAAACTAAGTAAATAGTAGTTTAAATGAAAAAAACAGAGACTGGTTATAATTCAGGAGAAGATACATAAACATTAATGCTTTGTGAAGATATTTTAAATCTTATTTTGTTTTTAAACCACTTTTGCTCATTAATGATGATTTGGTCTGTCAGGTACTGCATGTAAGAATGCCTTTCTCTTTCTTCCACTGGCCAGCCATCTGGCTACAAATTATGAGATTAAATGAAATGAATCTACTTCTCTCCCATCTCGTATGTCAATTGAGACATATGTCAATACTCGTGTTGACAGAAGGGATTATTTGCATCATAAAATAAGATACTGCTGGTAGTTTTCTCTTTGCTCTTCTCTACTTTCCATTTTTAAAATTTCCTTTGCCATTTGTTCTTTTATATTGGATTCACAGTATGACGCCAGGGCCTTTGACTGAAAACATCTAACTTCTTTCTGTTCCAAGAAACTTAAAAATATAATTAGTTTATTGTGAGTGTTCTATATGGTTATACCATCTCTGAGGCAACTGGGAATGTAAATGAAAAGAGGGGGAAAAGAAAAAGATCTGTGTCTTAGTTTCTCTCTGAGTGAGAATTGAGGCTCATGTCAAACATTGAAATGCTAGCATGTGTGCTATCTTATTTAAGAAGAGGCACAACAAATATGAAAATGATTGCAAGATTGATTTTTAAAAATCTGTGAAACTATATTAGAGGTCTTGAAGAGAAATCAGAAGAGTCTTCAGCTGTACTTATTATATCAGGTATATACATATTTAAATACATAGTACTTGCATAGTTCAGAAGTAGAAGAAATTGAGCAACTTTTCAGTGTCAAAACATGTGTTTTTAAATGTATTGCTATTTTCTATGAAAAAAAAGGTTTTTTCTTTATTCTCCATAAGAAATGGCTAGGAAAGACGATGTTAAGATGTCATTGATGTGGGATGCACCATTATCATTTGTGGCACTAAGAAAGAAAAAAGATGTTGTCAATTATACCATGTCAGATTCTTGCTGATTTCAGAGATGTTAAAATGGAAAGACAATGCTTTATAATTAAACGGCTCTTTACATGTCCATTGTACTTTAATGGAAAGAAAATCCATTGTTTGAAATATGCAAAGAATGCAGTTCAAAAACAAGATTTCTGTTAAACTTGTGTATCTGAGAGTGTTGCCTTCATTTATAGCTAAGATAGATATGATAGGACCACCAGTTGCAAGTACTTGTATAAATACAACTGAAATGAGCAGACAATGGAGGAGATGTGAGGACGGAAAACAGCGAAAGAATCTCAGAGCAGTGAGAATTCTATACTCGTGGCAGGCTAAGATTTGGATGGGATAACACAAAGGCATATACAACTTATTCTTGGATGTTATTGGTACTATTACAAACAATTACGTGATTTCACTGCAGAAACTGTTTCTGACTGCATGATGTTAGCTGCTTTGCAAGGTCAATTCAATGTGACAAGATGACATCCCTGCATAAATTAGTCTCAGCACTTGATCTGAGTCTGAACACTTGATTTTTCCATTGTAAGAACTTGCTCCCTGTGCCTTTATTAGACAGTATTCTTTTTTTACTATCAAGCTCATAAAAAATATATCCTCTTGACTTTAGATAAACAGGAGTAAGAACATAGCTGGCAATTGGAATTCCAAGTGTATCGGATACCTTTTGTGGCTGTGACCAGATTCTTTGCTGATAGTTGAGTGTTTAGGCTAATTATGTACAGCATTTTCCTGGAGGAAGAAATCTCCTTGATGCTTATTTTATTCTTTATATAAAATTGCATGTAATTAGCTGAGAGCCACAACTTCACCCTACCAATACGTATTTAAAAGTCAACAAGATGAGTGTAATAAGTGCTTATGGATTTCTCTCTGGTTAGATGCAAAGCCTTCAATTTCTTAATTTATAAATGACACAGTTCCTCCTAGCTTCTCGTAGGCCTAAGTATAAATAAAGCTTGGGCCCAGTTTTGTATCCAAGCCAAGTTACCAAGTCCCAGACTGAAGGTTTTTTTTATTCCAGAGAAAATAGAAAAATGCAGTGAAGGTAGAATCAGTTCTATCCAGTGGTGAAGAGGAACCACAGAAGGTGTGGTTGGAATATTAGTACGGACACCATGTGAGCATGTAGCTCTTTGCTCTGCATGGTTTCTACAATATCTCATGAGAATCACTGAGCAAAATCTAGTTAGTGAACACAATATTTCAAAGGAATCGTAAAGTAATAACAGTCTTACTGTTTTCAGAAAATGCAGTATTATTTGCTAGGGATTACTTGAAAAGAAAATGTCTTTATTTAAGTCTTTATTTTGGTAGGAAGACAATGTGAATTCTACCCTCTTAATAGCTTTTAAATGTATAACAATTATTTATAGGCATGATGATATACATTAGATCTCTAGAACTTAATTCATCCTCCATATCTGATGATATTTTTTACACAGTGATTAGTAACACCCCATCTCCTCTTCCCCTCCACCTCTCGCCACTGCCATTCTATTCTTTGCTTTTATGAGTTTGAGTATTTTAAATAACTCATGTAAGTGGAATCATGTGGTATTTGTTCCTTTCATGACTGTCTTATTTCACTTGGCATATTACCAAGTGATCATTACCATATTATCCAGCAGTCCCCCTTCTGGATATTTACCCAAGAGAATTGAAATCGGGATCTCAAAGACATATTAGCACTCTTATGTTCATTGCAGTACTGTTCATAGAAGCCAAGGTATAGAAGCAACCTAAATGTCCATCCAGAGATGGATAAAGAAAATGTGGTATATACATATAATGGAATGTCATTCCATTAAAAAAAGAAGGAAATCTTGCCATATGTGACAACATGTGTGAATCTTAAAAATGTTTTTTTGAAAGTTGGTATAAATGATCATTAAAGATCACCTGAATTTGGGATATTCTTTCTTGAACAAATAAACTAATGTGAACATTTTTTTACTGGTTACATATAAAAACTATAGGGTTGCAACTAACCTCTCATAATACACAGAATGCTACTGCTTAGACTGGTCTGTGATCTCCACTGGGAACATATTTAATATGATATAAACCCATGTGAAGATTGTGTATTTAATAAGAGTAACTGCTGTCTATGAACTTTTATTAATAACTTTTAAATCTAATGAGGTAGAGTCACCCACATGACATAGATAGATATTTACACGTAAAATACCCCATGTAGTATAAAGTAGTTGTAAGGAATTTTATATCAAATTTAAAAGGAACACACCTATTTTGCATATGGACATTTATACATAAACACAAACTTTGTGTGGATAAAAAAGTCCTAGATTTTCAAAGCTGGATAGAACCTAATATATCATATTGGACAACCCCATTTTTTAAGTAAAGCATACAAGAGTCACAGAATGTTAGGAGTACTTGATCAGACAGCTATTAAAGGACGGACTCGAGCTAAGATGTAGGCCAATTCAGTGTTTTTTCTAGCATATACATAGCACCTCCTTTAATCATTTAATGCAGTGAATGGCATCCAGTGTAATTAAGCTGCTAAATCTGTTTTTGTCTTATCGTCAAATTCTTCTTTTAAATACTTTAAAATTAATGTTGGATTTGCTTAGCCATCTAAGATTTATTAGACACTCTATTCTTTTACAGAGTCTTCTCCTCCCTGACACATTTCCAAAATACTTCAGAATCGTAGTTTTGTACAGACATACCCACCCATACCTGTGTGAGAGATTCATACGTAACAGAGTGTGATCAGAGAGGGCCTTTCTGTTCAGAGTGAATTGGAGCTAGGTGGGTAGGGGAACAAAGAATTCTAGTAGTGGTTTTGAAGGTACCCACGAAATTTATTATTTTAGCTCAAATTCAAAAATCTTGCTTGGATCTCTCATTCCATTGTCCTTGATGGTCATAAGGATTTTTAATCCAGACCCAGCTAATATATTTATGTGCTATATCTGCAATGAGGTCTACTCAGCCAGAAAATATCTTCAAGTGAATGGTAGAGAACACCTATCTGATGATTTTATTATAAATAAAACTGTCCTTTGAAGAAATCAGTCCACATTCAGATGTAACCATCAGGTAAAAATTATTATTTATTATTTTTTAAACTCTTCTCACCTATTTTGTGGATGTAGCGTGGATTTTGCATCAAGAAGGGACAAGAAACCAGCAGTTTGCTGTGATTCTAAAGTCAATTAAGTACATTTGTGAAAAATCCTACTGGGAAATCTGTTCTTTTTCATCAAATGCTTCGGCACCAACGTCTACCTGGAAAGCACTCTGCATCCTTTGTGCCCAGAGTTCCTCAGCAAAACAAATTGCCCACCTCTTGAGACTAACTTTTGACAGATTTTCTAGAATCGGTAAAGGCGCCCTGACGTGTCTAATGTCCGATGACTGTCCGTGTGCTGTGTGCTCAGCAACTGTTTTGAAAGGCGTGGCAACTCGGATCACCACTGTGTGGGCTCCTTTCAGCAAGTGTTTCTATTTCTGTTGTGCTAGCACACACAGAAGAGTCTAATTTTAGGACTGGAAATGAAAAATCTTCTCGTGTAATTTGGTTACAGTGTGGCTTCACAATGCAATGCATTGGGAAGGAGGCAGGGCCGTTTGCAGAGCAATTTCTGAACAAAGGAAAAGAATCTGTCACCATTGCCAGAAGTGCTGAGGAGGGCTCTAAAGAAATTGAGCTTGTCACTTCCATGGCAACACGACCCAGGTCCAGCATCACATCCCCGAAGAAAAGTTCCCTCACCTGTGTGCCAATGCAGAGGACCAGTGTCCTGGACAGAAATGAGGATTCTTCCTGACACAGAGATTTCCCTCATAAGCTTTTCCTTTTTCTCGCCATGGAGATATTTATTTTGTTGCTCTCTCTTTCACATTTTCTAACTCTGTTTTTCAAGTCATTTTTGTCTTCTAGAGCCATAAATATCTGGCTCTTCTAGGGTTTGGAGTTGTTCTGACAAAAAAAGATAGCCACTACTGCACAAAAAACAGGCTTTGACAGAATAGTGCTTTACACGTGCTTAAAGCAAGTGGTGCTCCTGTTCTTCCATTGCTACTTGCATGGAAATTACCATTCTGACACTCCTGAGGAGTAATTTGTGCAAAAAAAATTTTTTTTTCATAGATACAACTGTATGTTGTTACAGAACCAGAGGTGAATCTGGATGCTACTGATAGAAGAAATTAGTTAAACCATTAATGCTTGGTTGCTGCTGGAGTCCTATTTGGGAAAAAATGGACTCCACCAGAGGAAGAATGCTTGTGGATTGCCATTTTCTCTAAATCACCATGATTTATAGAAGTAAAGAAAGGGGAAAAAAAGCTTTTATGTATAGTTCAATGGAGTTTTCAGAGGGCAGACAGGAGCTACCCAAGTGGTGTGGGTGTATTGGAAAAAAAGAGACAAATAGATATGGAAAATACATTTATAGGGGAAAAGTCACATTGGAGAACCTGAATCAATAGAGCCTGGATTAGGGAAAAGCTAAAATCTATGAGTGAAAATATTGAAGAGAGTGAAATTCATAGGAAAAACATCTAAATCATGGGAGGGGGTTTATAGCATTCTTTTGTGACCCCCCCCCCCATGCTTGAGGGATCTTGTTTGATAATCTTGGATATATGATGAGAAGTTTTCATGCTAATGAGAGAAAATAGATGAAATAGAAATGCAACAAAATACAGCTATGCCACTTATTAAACTTATTAAGAGAATTATTGAATTTAAAAGACACTCAATTATTAGGGACTATGATATCCATTCTTATTTAACAGTACTGCCTTTTTCTATCTATACTGGCATGATAATGTACCACTAGGGCATATGAAAATTTTTTTTAAATTTGGAATAGCCATAAAAACAGCATTTTGGTTACCTGTCCTTGGCAGAATTTGTCACAAAAGAAAATAAGACTCTCACAGCAAAAATTTTTGCTGTGTAGTAATATCAACTAGAATCATAAATATTTGAATGAGAAGCAATATGGAGGAATATTTGGGGAAAACTTGAGATGGAACTATAAGAGAAATTAATGTTGCCGTGGAGAAATGGCTTTCTATTCTTTTTTTTTAAATCCAAAATAAAGTGAAAAATTAAAAAAGATGGAACAGTCTTTTCTTTCCTACTATGGTAAGGAAACAGTCTCCTAGAAAGTGATAGAAAAGAGGGGCACCTGGGTGGCTCAGTCTGTTAAGCACCTGACTCTTGACCTTGGCTCAGGTGATGATCTGATAGAGCTCTACCATGAGATAGAGCCCCAAGTCGGGCTTTGCGCTGACAGTGCAGAGCCGGCTTGGACTTGTCTGTCTGTCTGTCTCTCTCTCTCTCTCTCTCTCTCTCTCTCTCTCTGCCCCTTCCTAGCTGGCACTTTCTTTCTCTCTCAAAAAATAAAAAGAAGATAGAAAAAATTGTATAGTATTTGATATGGGAATGAAATGTGGAGATATATATATATATATTATATATATATATATATAATATATATAATACATTAAACTGTGAAAACTTGAGTCTAATTGAAGCTTGTAAAGAAGTGAAGATTCCCATTTGAGAAACCTCACTTTGATCTCCATTTCCTACTGGAGGTCACTACCTCTCTAACAGGGATCCATCTGCCCCATCCTTCTTTTTGGTGCAGACCTTTCCTACAGGTGGATTCAGGCATTTTTCATTTAAAAGTCTCTACTTCTAATTTGTTTGTTTTTGCTGCAGCCTGAGCAAAGGGATCAATGTGCTTATAACACCTTAAAAATTAAACTTGGTGCCTCTTAATATTATCTTGTAAATGTATAGTAGACAAATAGAAATGTAATACAGGAAATATCTATATTGCCTAACTAGAATATAGATAATAACTCTAGTATAGGCAAATAATTGTTCTTTGATAAAATAGGACAGTTTAAGTAAATAAATTTCAAAGTTATTTGAAACTTTCCTAAATTATATTTAAGCTAGGATAGTGTGAAAAATAAGCAAAACATAACTGAGTTAATTTTAGAAAGCTGAGATATAGTCAGCTGTGACTTTGGACTCTGTTAGTTACCAAGTAATTAAAGGAGTCCCCATGAATATGCAAGAACAGAGAATAGGAATTAGAAGAGCTAGGACTCAGCATAATTAGCGTTGGACCAAGATGATAGGTCTTAACCTTTGTGAACTTAATACGCTTTGAGTAACAGAGTATTACCATTGGTGATATGGAAGGTTCTGCTCAGCTCTGCAAATCCATGACTTTTTATCCAGACAAAGTTTGCATATATGTGTAATATATACACAAAATAGGCATGTCCTTTTTATTTTGATTTTAAAAATTCCCTCAAACTACAACTTTTTACAACACTGGGTCTTTTATTTATAGGTGCATATTCATGTCACTGTGGGTTATTCTACCTCATTGGGTTCTAAAGTTAATAGAATTTCATCAGATAGCTATTTAAGTAATAGTCAAGGGTATCTGTCTTCGAGGCTCCTATCACATTAATATGCATATAGAGGAGCTCACATACCAGTCTGAGTTGTGTGAGCTTAGGTGTAGTTTGAGAGATGAGATACGTTAGTGTCCCTTCGTGTTCATTTTTATTCTTTTTTTTTTTAATTTTTTTTTCAACGTTTATTTATTTTTGGGACAGAGAGAGACAGAGCATGAACGGGGGAGGGGCAGAGAGAGAGGGAGACACAGAATCAGAAACAGGCTCCAGGCTCTGAGCCATCAGCCCAGAGCCTGATGCGGGGCTCGAACTCACAGACCGCGAGATCGTGACCTGGCTGAAGTTGGACGCTTAACCGACTGCGCCACCCAGGCGCCCCTCATTTTTATTCTTTATATAAGCCCTGCATAATGAACATAAAGGCACTAGTTTTCCCAAACAGTATATTTATTTAAAAATAAACAAGATGAGTATTTAAATGCTTATAGATTTCTCTCTGGTCAGGTACAAAGGCATGTGTTTCTTCATCGGTAAGTGTGGTTCCTTCCAGCCCTGATCATTCTGAGCTCTAGGGGGAGAAAAAGAAAAAGATTGTGTCCCAGTCCTAGAGTGAAGGGGTCTTCAGTCAAGCACAGATGGAGAAATAATACAGTGAAGGTTGAGTTGGTTCTGCCAGTTGTAAAGAGAAACTAATAGGAGGTATGGATGGACTATCAGTCATTTCCAGAGGGCACAGCACCCTTCCTCTGCCATGCTCTCTGTGCTGTCCTGCAAGCATGGTGGAGCTGTACTTTAAATCCACTGTGTGAATGGGGAGCCTGGGTGGCTCAGTCAGGCGTCTGACTTCGGCTCAGGTCATGATCTCATGGTTCGTGGGTTCGAGCCCCTTGTCGGGCTCTGTGCTGACAGCTCAGAGCCTGGAGCCTGCTTCGGATTCTGTGTCTCCCTGTCTCTCTGTTCCTGCCCTGCTCGCACTCTGTCTGTCTCTCTCTCTCTCAAAAATAAATAAAGATTAAAAACAGAAAATTAAAAATAAATAAATAAATCCAGTGTGTGACTGTATGAACACAACATTTCGAAGAGAGCCCAAAAGTATGAATATTCATATTAGGTGTGGTTTACGTATTCTGTATTATTACTTGCAGACTTACCTTTTAAAAGTTGGTATAAAAAAGAGGTGCCTGGGTGGCTCAGTTGGTTAAGCATCTAACTTCAGCTCAGGTCATGATCTTATCGTTTGTGGGTTTGAGCCCCATGTCAGGCCCTGTGCTAATAGCTCAGAGCCTGGACCCTGCTTCGGATTTTGTATCTCCCTCTCTCTGTCCCTCCTCTGCTCATGCTCACTTTCTCTCTCAAAAATAAACATTAAAATAATAATAATAAAATAATAAAAAGTTGGTACAAGTGATAGTGAGAGATCACCTGAACTTAGGATATTCTTTCCTGAGCACATCCACTAATGTAAACATTTTTCAAAATCACATTTAAAAATATTTTCAAGGATTTCATAGAATAAACAGAGACCTGACATTTCAGAGAGAATTTTTTTTAATTATGATGAAGGAATACCAATAGAAGAAATGTTAAAAAGTTAACTTTTATTTACCTGCAATTTCTGCAGAAACAATCTGTATTCTTTATTTTTAAATGTAACCTACTTGTCAGGAATTCAATTCTGAGATAAGTCAAAATTGTGGAAAAGACAGGACAGAGACCTGATATATCACGTGTTACTATTTTTGCGGTACAATAGGCCAAGGAGAAAAACAAGAGGACTTGCATATGAATCACAGCTAGACTTGTGATACATGGAAGGAACAATGTCTAGAGAAAGAAAAAAATACTTTTTTCAAAGGATATCTGATAATTGGATTCATTCTGTACAGTAAACTTCTATAAAGTGGTTTCTACGTCAATAAGCAGTGGAGTGTTTTGAAAACAACCACCCACATTTGTAGATGCTGCATTACTGAAGAGAAGTAACAGAAGATTGTGTTTCCTCAGGCCACACCAGGGCAGATTGGGGTCAGACAGATGGAATCCAAGTCTCTCAGCTTACCTTCAAGTATATGGGTTTTCACCTGTCCTCCTAAGTCTGTTCCTGACTTTGACTGTTGACTTACTGGTATAATGATGTCCTGGCCATTCCCCTGGCTCCCAACATGTCTGGGCTCAGAAAATCCCCCCACTCCTGCTTGGGTTCTACCTTGTTCCAGACCCAAAGCCTAAGAGAAAAGTACTCCCCCACCCCCACAGGTTTTAGCGTTAAACCCAGAAATGAAGGTGGGGAAGAAGAGTTACTATTAATGAAGGACCAATCTATTCAAAAAGTGTTCCTCCCTTCTCAAAGTACTCCATTACTCTTTACTCAAGGGTCTCTCTCTGGTCTAATTCTTTCCTTTGGGAGACTTTCCTGTCCTCAAGTTTATCAGTAACCTCACAAAAATGGACTCAACTTAGATATTTGTGATTCAGGAGCACTTAGTCAAGACACACAAATAACCAAGCCCTCTTTCAGAATTTTTACCCTCTTTAAGATTTTTCTAACTTTCATAATGTAGGTTAGTGGAATAGAAGCAACTTTTGAATTAATATTTAAAAAAAAATTAAACACAAAAGGAGATCGCTAATCACCTTGCTTAAAACTCTTGGACTAATTATTATTTTGCTAGTTTTATGAATCTAGCTGCTACTCTTAGCAGTTTATTAGGAAAAAAGATTGCATATAGAAACATAAGAATCAAAGAGAAATACAAATCTGACTCAAATATAGTGTGACAAATAAACAAATTTGGTACCATTTTTTTTTGACCTAAAATGCCTCTCATTTGCAACAGAACAACATGCAAGACATTAAGTTCTAATGTTTGACAGATAACAAATAACTAATAAACCTAGGACCAGCTGGGAGCCATCCTGGACTTACATAAAAGCTGGCTCCAAGAAAGGAGGTTTTTTAATAGCCAAGATATTTCAGCTGTTTTTTGACACCCAAGGCAGGTGTATCTTAATGTCAAAAAAATAATTTATTGAAATATTTTCATATGCTAGAAAATTTTATATCTATAACTATAGGAGTCTCATACAAGAAAGACATAAAATACACACTCAGAAATAAATGACAACTACAGTAAACTTAATTGCAAATAAATTGTGTGGGAATGTTAGGTCTTTATCCTTTTGGGTGGCAAGCATGTATTGAGTGCCAAAAGTTAACAGAAGCGACAATTTGAATTTGGCTGACATCTGTTTGACAAAGAGTTTTAGATGGAGGAGGCTTCAGCAACTTTACATTTGGAAATTTGTTACTTTGTTTGGAACCAGCCCCATTCACTTTCCATTCCCTGTTCCTGTCCCACTGCTATTAATGCATGAGCCCTTAAGCCAGCAAAATTCACGCACTTTGTTGATGAGTTCAGCAAACGGTACAATAGTCGGTCACGGCAGGTCAGGTTCTTTGCCAGTTGAAAAGAACTTTAGAGAGGTCGATTTAAGACTGGACCCTCGAAATGCTCACTTGTGAAGAGGGTGGCTCATGTGGCATCATGGGCATTCATTTTGCTGAAGAGGATTCTCTTGGTGAGCGAAACCAGTTATACTGAGCCTTTAACATTTGAGAACGAGATCAAGATGGATGTGATGGCAAGTAAAGGCAGTTACCTCTCCAGCGTTTTTCACTTAAAACAAGTACCCTGCTCATGATCTTGATATCGACAAAGTTCTTCAGAATCAGTCATGAGAGTGTCCTAAGACAGCTCTCAACTCTGGGTGGTCTCTCAGGGCTGTAAATGATGTTCTAGTGACTTACTAATCAATAGAACTTTGCTCTTTAAGTATAGAAAATGTCCAGTGTTGCTATCACATTGATTTTTAATACTTTATCACCTTATTAAATTATGCTTTTTAGATATATCTTTTGTGTTCATTCTGTTTGAAGGCATCAATCCTATTGGTCTTAAGTGTCCAGAATCTTAAATCTTCAGGGCCCAACTAGAGACATTGTAGGTCATGAAAGGGATAGTGCCCTATTCTTTTATTTTTATAAGCTCTGAAATGATGGGGCTGCAGCCTAAAATGGACCTTTCTTCCTGTGAGAAATACAGCTTGGGCCACAGCAAAATGCATGATTTACAAGAATCTGTGACCCTTCCAGTTGAGTCTGCTTCACGGTGCAGACAGCACACAGGATGAGGGTGGTTGAGTCATCCATTCTACTCTCGAGTCTTGTTGCTGTCACAAGCACTGTAACCACATCCCGAGTGTCACCTGAGGTCCTGTGTATCGGACTAACACTGAGTCCATCTTGATGCTGATTCCCGTCTGACCCTGGCCCCTAGGATGACCTCTGTTTTGCAGGTAAGAGAATGTTCACTCGTGGGCAGAGGCAAGGTTTGTGCCCAGATTTTCCATTACTACTAGCCTAACGTTCTTCCCATTTTGCTGAAACTCATCGCATGGCAAATGTTTCTTCTGAAGCAAGATAGTGATGAAAACACCACCAATCACCACCACTAACTTCACCATCACCATCCATAATGTACCTTTGGTATGGTATCATTGGGGTCTGAATTGGGCATTAGCCAAGAAACACAGTTGAGTTTTGAGTTCATCTGTTTTACTATTCACTGAGAGATTTCATTGCTCTGATAATGGTTTTCTCAGCATGGGAAAATCTCGTTCTTTTATTAATCTTAAGGACATTTCTAGTCCTCAGATAACTGATTAGTCGGGAAAGAATATTTGTCTACTTAACACTTATCACTTCTGGTTCAATTATAGTTTCTCTGTAAGCCACTTGCCTCTTTTTCCAAAAAGTTCCCAGACTATTCCAATCTGTAATGACTTTCTTATCCTCTATACTAGGGCTTGGTGCTTTTTAAATTAAGGGCCAGTTGGTAAATATTTTCCAAGTTGTGAGCCATATGGTGTTTTGCAACTACTCATGTCTGCCACTGTACCACCAGAATAGCTGAAAACAGAGTAACTAAATGGTGTGGCTGTGTTCTAATAAACCACTGATAAAACAGGTAAAAGAGTCTGGATTTAAAGGGCAGTAATTTGCTGACCCCTGGACTACCCTGAAATTACTTGTTAATAGCTTGGGTCATCTCTTAATATTTAAAATTTTTTTAATGTTTATTTTTGAGAGAGTGAGTGCGAGCATGTACAGGGGAGGGGCAGAGAGAGAGAGAGGGACGCACAGAACACGAAACAGGCTCCAGGCTCTGAGCTGTCAGTACAGAGCCCAACGCGGACCTCAAACCCACAAACAGTGGATCATGACTTGAGCCGAAAGCAGAAGCTCAACCTATGGAGCTGCCCTTCTTAAAAATTTTTTAAATTAGTCTATTCTATTGTTTGTTATGGAAATTATCACTTGTACATAAAGAATTTATTAAATACAAAGAATTTTTCCTCTAAGTATTATATTTTCATTGTTTCAAGTTCCTTTGTCCTATCAGCCCCAAACCTGCCCTAAATTATCAATATCTGGGATTTGAAAAGTGCTGTGAGTAAACCAGAGGAGCAGTTGAGAAGAGACAAAGATGTTCTTTCCAACAAACCACTTAGTTTTGGGAGGAAAATTTGTTGGAGATCAAGATGCTTGCATTTGACTTGAAAAGGCAAGCCCTCCCCTATAGGAAGGACACTTGTGATACTAATGGAGAGGAAGTCTGTACTCTGAAACACATATGTCTGATGATTGAAGCTGTACTTTGGTGAGTGATTGATTATATTACTTTTGTGTCCTTGCATGTCTTAGATTGCTGGAAAGATAATATGGAGCAGGGTTGTTTTTAAAATAGATACCCCATGGCTGGTGGCTTGGGAAAAACACGAATTGCTATATAGCCCTTTGCAGACAAGTGAAATTCTAAAACCCTATCATGAATGAGGAAAACCATTTCTGGCTTCAAAGGAGGTCAGAAACCAATTAATCTCCCTTTTTCTTTAAGTGAGGACATTGCATAATAGAATGAGAAATTGGGAGATTGCTAGTCAGAATAAAGTGAATTCTGTATTTTTCTGTATTTTAATATTTTCTTCCATGATCTTTGTCAAATACTTGGTTTTTAATGATGGTCTGTGTTATGCTTGAAAAGGACAAACAGGAAAGGCCTTCAACTGGCCATTCATGCAGTCTCTCTTCATGGGGATCTGCAATGTTCTTTGGAAGGAACAAAGGAGTGCAAAGGCGAGTTTGCATCTCCATCATGTCTCCTGTGGATCAGGAGGAGACCTACAGGAAGGTGAGAAGAATCCTCGTTGATCCTTTTGTCTTTATCACTAGGATTCGTTGACATCAGAAGAGCCAAGGGGTGGAAAGCAGCTTAAAAAAAGCCAGATGCATTCTCATTGCTTTCATGGTAACTGATGGCAATCTGGCAATTATGAAGCTTCTCTATAGCACTTAATGTTTTCCAAGTGCCTTGCAATCAAGTTTATTAGTCACCCTTCACTGCCACCACATGAAGCTAATTGATAAGACTCTCCACTGAGGACAAGTGACTTGCTGAGGGTCAGGCAGTGGGTAGCTTATGGAGGTTATTAGTCTCTGGGTCATTTCTTGAGCTAGCAAAAGACTTTTGACTTTTTTTTTTTAAGACTGCTCTGGGTAGCTTAGTAAAACTTATTATTGGTTAACCTGATTGTTTTCCAGGATGATACTCTGGTAAAAATTCTAACTTTTAAAAATTTCTTTTTAAAATTTGCCTTTTCTAAAGCTTCATGAGGTCACTTTTCACAACTTCCCCCGAAATTTTAGCTATGCATTTTAAGGTTCAGCCAGGTCCTTTACTTGGGTGATGCTGTCAGAATTTTGGGACTAGAGACTTCAGGAAAAATAAAAATTTTTAACCAGGCAGACTTGGTTTGTGGCATTAGCTGTGGTCAGAGTTTGTATGCATGGATGAGGGGAAACCATTTTCAATATCAGCTATTTATGCTATCTTGTATCCCCAGGATCTCATAGAGGTTAGACAAAAGCAGTGACCTTGCTATTTGGAATGAGAAACGTTGACAGTTATTGTCAGATTAATGCAGGGTTATTCATTCAATGATAGGTGATTAGTGGCCTTCCCCTGCTTTTCTCAGTATAACCAAAACGACCCCCAACAAATATGGAATGGGATTTCTGTAGGCCATGAAAGGCCGGTTGCTCATATTGACCATTCTTTCAATAGTTACCCCTCAGATATTTTTTGAGCACCTCTTGTATACAGATACTGTTTTAGGCAATGGGGATACAGCCCTGAATAAGAAATTCATGCAGCTTACATTTTAGTGGGATATTATTTAAAAATGATAAATATGTAATATGTAGAAGTAATAATCACTGTGAAGGAAACAAAAGCAGGGCACAGCATTGGTGAGCAACTGGAGTGAAAGAGGGTATTTTACATGGAGTTAGAAGAAGACTCTTTGAGGACATAACATCTGGAGGGACCAATAGGAGTATGGGAGAGCATCGCAGGAAGTAAGAACAGCAAGGGCCTGTGGTGGGAGTGAGCTAGGCATGCATGAGGAAACAGGAGCAAGAAAGCTAGTGTGGTTAGAACAGAACGAGACCGAGAATAACAGGAGGTGAGGTCAGAGACAGGCATGTAACAGATGCTGTGGGCTTTGTTGACCAAAGTCAAGTGTTTGGGTTTGGGTCTGAGTTCACAGAGAGCCATTGGAGGAATAGAGCAAGGGTGTGATATATCTAATTACATTATCAGAAGGTCACTGTGAATATTGGGTAAAGACCAGACTGAAGAAGGTAGAGGCAGGGGAAGAGGACATAGGGATACTCATTAGTGAGCTAGGTTGGTAGTGTAAGAGGCTAGTGGCAGCTTGAACTAAGAGGTAGGGTGGAGATGGTGAGGCAGCGTTGCATTGACAGAATATTTTGAGGTGGAGTTGAGAGTGCTTGACGATAGGTTGGATCTGGAACATAAGAGAAAGAGGCTGCATATGGCTTCATAGTTTGGACGCTGAGAACCCCAGGAGGAAGTGTTTACACAGGCTGTACAGTGACTGGCAGCCTAGTGGTAGTACAGGGTGGGAGCCCCACGAAGAATTAAGAATGACTTCTTGGATTTTGATCTAAGTGACTGTATGATCGGTGGTGGTGTTTATGGAGGTGCAGAAGACTGGGGGAACAGGTTCTGTGTTGGACAGGTTACATTTGAGATGGACATCCATGAGGGGGTGTCACCTGCAGAGTTAGATGTATACATCTGAAAGTCAGGGGAGAGGTCAGGGCTGGAGATACAAATTTGTAAGAATATGTGGCTATGGGACTGAATTAGGACTTCCTGTTGAATGAGTGCTGAGAAAAAAGAGGTTTGTGGGCTGTGCCCTGGGACACTCTGAAGTTTAAAGATAGGGAAGGAGAGAGTACAATGCAGACTGGAAGGAGAGGCTCATTCAACTGTTTTTAATCTCCCAGAATTACAGATGATTTGTGAACCGACTTGTGTACTAATTCTGCAAAGTTGTTTTATACTTGAACTCTATGATGGTTGGTTCCTCAACCTACCTTTCGGAATATTATCTACTTAAATGAGCATTTATAATTCGAATCCAAAACTCTTGGTTTTCACCATAAATTATCTGTTATGAGGTAGGGCACAGATGAATCTAATTTTTAAGTCCCTCGTTATCTTTCTTCCTAGTAAGCACTGTGTCTGAAAAAGGGCTCATGCTTTCTAGAAGCTTCCTTTTGTGCTCTGATGGTGTTCTCTCTAATGGGAGATTTCACTGCTCCCTGCTAGAGATTTTATTACCACCATGTAGGCAGAGGCTACACTGCCTGTATTCATTGTGGCCAGTCTTGTTTTTGTAAGACTTGAAGCATGAAATCATTGTGAATACTCCACAAGAGAGCCTCCAACAAATGGCATGCGCAGAACCACAAGCCAACAGGCAGCCTCACTTATTGTAGTATTAATATGGATTCGAGAGAGGTAGCTGCCCTTGGAGGAAGCTGACTCTGCCTCTCCGTCCTCCTCTCTCTCATCTTGACTTTCCCACTTTGTGTGTGAGCTTTGCGTACTGGAACACTCCTTGAAGAAAAAGATCCTTCCTTTTGCCAAAGGCAGGGCAGCAAGCATCACCCCACAGAGTAATATTTCTTAGTCAACTCAACAAGAATTTATCTTAAATAGATAGTTGTTTAGTCCCTGGGGCCCTAGCTCTGCTCATGTCTTTACTGGGCTCTGAGGGGGTAGTGCTGAGGTATTTAACGCAATCATTAATTGGCTCTGCTCTGCAAGCCAAATGCAGTGTCCAGCAGCGTTCCTTTTTAGCCTCTGCGTATATCCTGGCAATTCAGCTCCGTGCCCTCTCAGTCCCACTCGGGCCTCCTCGACCCCCATTCTTACATGCCTGGAAGTATTCAGATATGTTTTTCTCAACAGACATACCGCCAATTTTCACTGTTTAATTAACATCAACCTGATTGAAAAGCCATTTAAATGTATCATTCTTATTTTTCCTGGAAATTTCCGTGTTTCTCACTGGGGATTGTATGGTTAACAAAAAGAGAAAAATTAAGCACATAAGCTCATTACTTAGAAACCGAATGTACGTAAATATAATTGTTCACATTTCCTACCTATTGTTTAACAGCTATTTTTTTTTTTTAAACCAGGCCTTCATTGTTATTCTTTGTCTACCGTCATTCTGGCTACAGAGTACAGAGACACAGGGTATTTGCTGTCTTAGCCCTTTCAAGATCCCTTTTTTCTGGGGTTTGCCCTCTCTGATTCTTGTAAAAAAGTATCCTGTTAACTTCTGTAATTACTTTCATTCACTTATTTGGGGGGGGAGGGACTATATTTATATATCTGCAACTTTCACCTGGAGTCACAGGTATTTAAAAATTACTTTGTTATTCTCCCAAGAACATGATATCACTTCATGGGATATTCTCATCCTGACATGAAGTTAAAATCCTTTACAATTTAAATATTTTACAAACCCTCACATGTCAGAAGAAAAACATTGTGGGAGTATCTGTGAGAAAGATGTTTTGGGGCTTTATATTGTTAATTACCTCTTTGATCTTGATTTTCAAATCTGATGGAGTTAGATCCATTACTTCTGCAGGCATTTTCTAGCCTGGTTAACAGCATGACCATTTAGCTGGTGCCCAGCCAGAAAGCTGGGAGCCATCCCTGATTCCTCTTTCAGTCTTACTGCATACATTCAAATCAACACTAAGGCTCCTAGGGTCCTGCCCTTTAGTCTGTCAATATTATCCTTTTCATTCCTTCTGCCATTGGCTAATGAGCAATGAGTAGTCATTGCTCAGTTTTCACTTGAACTTCTCTTTCAATGTCCTAATTGGACTTCATCCCAGCTAGTCTTGTCCCATCCAGATCATTCTCCACGTCATTACTAGACAGATCTATAAAACACAAATCAGGTCTTGTCACAGCTCATGCCTCTGTGTGGAATAAACTGTAAATCTTTCCTATGGTATAAAAGGTTCTCCATGAACCTCCTGCCTTTCATGTCAGCCTCAGTTCTTGGCACTCTGTCCCTCACATCCTTCTGAACCACTTCTGTTTCCCTGAACATGGTGATGTCTAAAATTTCAGATTCTTTGCCTTAAAGTTCTTTGTCACATCTTCTGTGACTCCACAGACCTCAATCTTAGCCATTATTTGGCATAGAAATGAAGAATGAGTGAATACATATTACCTTCTGGGTTTCCCTAGCTGGGAACACTTGGATACTTACAGATTGGCCTACACTTAATGAAGTTAAGGATAGCATCTCTTTTGATGATATTTTGTTTTCACCACTTCATGTTTCTCATTACGTAATCATTGTGGTGAGAATCAGCATATACTTTGGATGCCCTGGTAATAAAGTCTTTTTCTACTTTTGGTCTACTAAGTGTCTCTAGTGATCTGTCCAGTTACTGTTTTAACATATTTGAGCTTTACTGTGGCTTTAGAAATAGAAGTAATTTAATACTTTCAGGATAAATTTATTTTGCTCAAATATGAGTAACTGGGTAATGAGGGGAAGAAAATAATGGGAATTTAGGTGGGGTTTAACTTGTGTTGACTTGCCAAAATACGGACCATCACAAAAATGGCCTTTCACTTTTTTCAGGCCATGCTAGCACTCTACAAGTGTGCTTTAGTTACTTGACAAGTAGTTGAGTATCTTCTGATTACCAAGTGTATGGACACACAAGTAAAGCATTTATACACTTATTTTTGTAATGACAAAGGAAAAGCCACACAGTCTCACACATAGATTTTGACCATCCTATAACACAAAGTTTATTGAGCAACTACTGTGTGCAGATAGGGTGCTAATCATCATGATTACAAAGTACAGTGACCTTAAGGAGCTCCAAGATATATGAAATAGTACTGTAAAATGTGATAGGGCTTAACATTGAGCTATGAACAAGAGTTTTGTCAGCTCATCTGAAGGGGAGTGGTCA
Organism: Prionailurus viverrinus; assembly: GCF_022837055.1. Taxonomy (NCBI): domain Eukaryota; kingdom Metazoa; phylum Chordata; class Mammalia; order Carnivora; family Felidae; genus Prionailurus; species Prionailurus viverrinus. Next base: position 75,407,992 of record NC_062563.1, read on the forward strand.
GAGTAACACTTATACTCATCTGTTAAACAGTGAAAGTAAAGTTCACATGGTCATTACTTGTTCATTAGTGGAACCAAGAATTAAGCAACTTTTCAAGATACCTATTCCAGTATTAGAGATGGAGAGAGGATATGAATATGAATGAATATGAACCAGAATGAAGGGAGTGACATCCTGGATCACACTGGGATAGGACAAGAAAGACAGATCCAGAAAAGTATTACAGAAACCCAAACTCAAGAAAGTTAGAAGAGGAAATAAACTATTCTCTTAATAACTGTGTTTATCTGGAGCCCTACTGTGTTTCATTTATAGCATGACTCCTATAGTATTCCAAAGTGAATTGTCAGTAATTCTCAACAAATTCTCTAGGAGACTTTGATAAAATCCCAAGTTTCAAAATCCTTGGGTATTATTCTAGATGCAGATTTTATGTAACTGTTGTGGCCACAGTTACGTACCTTGAATGGAGAAAGTCAAATGAACACGGAGCTGATGTTCAGCTGGCAAACACCAGTTCATCTGTATCAGTTATTTATATTCACAGCTCCCGCCAAGACCATGGGCCATTCCAGACAACCTGATCCTCGCCAGAATCTCCTTGCAGCCCAGGAGCTAATCAGTGGGTACACAGAACAGAAGGAGATCTCCAGGATCCCAATCAAACAAATAAACAACAACAAAATTATGGAACATAAATTATTGAGAATAGCACCAGGCCAACAGTTAGTGTCTTGATAGGTATTAACATGTAGTAGGAGCTCATCTTAGCTAGTCTTAATAATCTTGTAAATTACAGCATTTAGGAAAGTCCTAGCAGGTAGTAGGTAGTAGGAGCTTAGTAACCAAGTACTGTTAGGACTCAGACACACCCTCAAGGAGTCTTCTACCTACTGAGGAGACAAACATGTAAACAGAGTACAACCCTTAGCCGTGTGTGAAGGAAAAAATGGTCGCCGTTCATGTCTGGATTTCTGATTTCCCTCTGCACGTCACACAATGCTTTCTCTCTGCACTGGGATGCTTCACGTGTGAGGGCTTTCATTTCTATTTTCTGGCAATTGTATTCTTTCCTGGTGTGACTGCTTAAAATTGATTGCAGAATCTTTACCTGTTGTATTGCTAAGGAAGCTTTATCTTCTTTCATAATTTCCACAAAGCACCTTCTGCCAATTTTACTCTCTGTGGGATTGGTGTCTTGATTTTTAAGGTGCTTGCAGCATGCTCTCCTCTCCACTCAGGGAGCTCTTTGTTCTTTGGACCACTGCCCTGTGCTACCCATTTGTATTTTGTTTCTGCTAGCGTTGTTAACAGTAGGATGTTTGGGGTATTTTTAATTCTTATCCTTTTGTTAAAAAGAGTAATTTCCTACTTGGGGTGGAGATATGGATGTCTTTATACTTAGACCACTTGAGGGGTGAAGCTTAGTGAATTTCCTTTAAAATCATCACAAGCTCCATCCAGATCACATGGGCTACTTGTCCTCATATGCAAAGTCTGCTATGGAGCTGTCACCAGAAATTTTGCTTTATAGTTTTCCAACACAGTTCTTCTCTAAATCAGTCTCTCAGTTTCAGCACTATTGACATTTGGGGCTGGATAATTCTTTGTTGTGGGGAGGGTCTTGTGCATCATCAGGCATTCAGCAGCATCCTTGGCCTCTACCCGTAAATACCCATAGAAATCACCCAGTTTTGGGAGCCTGGGTGGCTTAGTCGGTTAAGCGGCCAACTTGCACTCAGTTTTGATCTTGTGGTTCATGAATTCGAGCCCCACATCAGGCTCTGTGCTGACAGCTCAGAGCCTGGAGCCTGCTTCTGCTTCTGTCCTGTGTCTCCATCTCTTTCTGCCCTTCTGCTCACACACTCTCTCTCCCTCTTTGTCTCTGTCTCTCTCTCTCTCAAAAATAAATAAACATTAAAAAAGAAATCACCCAGTTTAAACAACTAAAAATGTCTGCATTTTTGCCAAATGTCTCCGCTGGAAGGCCAACTTGCCCCAGGTTGAGAATTACTGCTGTCAATAATAAATATGTGAAAGTCGATTGACAAATAAGTTATAAAATGTGTTGATTAGCAAACACATTCATGATAATGACAGCAAGTACTTGCAGAACATTTAATGTGGGCCAGATGCTGTTTTAAGAGCTCTTTTCATATAAGTAACCTCGTAGAGGGAGGGACCATTGTACCATTATTAGCCACACTTTACAGATGAGGAAACTGAGGCTCAGAGAGGTCATGCAACTGCCAAGTGTCCAATCAAGACTCTGAACCCAGGCAGTGTGACCCTAGAGTCAATTATTTGAATTTACTGTGCAACTCTTTAAACAAAAAGTTACTGGATTAGATACCTACGTGGCATAGCATGGGCTATTACCTTTGGTAAGTGCTTAGTAAATTAGTTAAGTGAATAAATGAATATCTAAAAAGCCAGGCAATTATATAACATTTTAAATCAGTATTGAATAGATCCCTTATTTAGTTAATTTAAAATTTAAAAACATACTTTTCTTTGAATACAGTCAACTGAATATCATGTATTAGGGCAAAGCTGAGGGTCTCTTAGTACTTTGAAACTGATTCACAGGAATGTTTTAGAAAAAGTTTGTCAGGGTTACCTCTACAGTTTCTCGTAAGCTTCTGTTTGTGTGCTAGTGAAATGTTGTAGTATTTCAGAATAAAGACTGGTCAAACTGAACAAATTATTTTCCTGATGAGATTAGCAAAGCAGCCGCCCTTGCCTCATAATAAGGAGAGAAAATCCATCCTTCCTCCCAAACTAGGTATGCATTCTGATGAGGCATGATGCACTATGTGATAGTTTGACCTAGCTTCAGAACTTATTAAAAATTGAACATCTTTAACTAACAGGAAACCATTTTAGCCGATCAATGTTTAGCTTTCCATAGTTGGCTTCCTATAATAGATAGGAGGGTTGAGCTCCAAAGTTTGTTACAAATGCATTGCATCTGATTTATATCTAAGTGGCAAGCCTGCATTTTGTGTGATAAAATATAAAAACATTACGTTTTGTGTGTTAGAGACTTTAATATGTTCTTTTGTAAAGCAAAAGAATAGAAACTTCCAGAGTGTTAATTAAAATAACAATATATAAAATATAACCATAAAATAGCAAGAAGACCACTTAATCACAATTGCTTCATCTTGCTGGTTCTCTTAAAATTCATATTATTAATTATAATAATTTTACTCAGCAAAGCCCTAAGTAATACATTTTCTTATTGTTTAGATGATCTTTTAAAAAATTTGAGTGGCTTTTTTCCCCTTAATTCTGAAGAAGTCTGTTATTATAAGGACAATACTAGAAAATATCCCAAATCTCAATTTTCTTGGAAAAATGTCTTCCATATCATGTGATAAAAGGCATAACAGTACCAATATATTTTATCTTCTTCAGTGATAGTGAGGGATAATTTTGTTTCTTGATCTAGGAGTTTGCTTACAGCATTAGAATTCATGATTTCTATAATGAGTACTTACCACATAGTAAGTGATCTGTAATCTACCTCCCACACAGTCTTGATGCAGAGCATTACTTTGCCATAGCATTTAGAGTGGTCCATCATGATACCTAAATTAATTTATGGGTTACCCCACGTACCTGTATATAAAGTGGCTGCTGAGTACACAGACTTCTACTGAAATAGTAAGGTCATTCAAGCATCGTTTATGAATTTGGAATTTTGGGAAACCACAGCAAACAAAATTAAGCAAAAGCGAACTTGTCAGAAAATAGAAAGTGACTTTTTTAAGGTTTGGAATTGTCCTGGTTGATAGCCAGATCTGGGTTCCCCGACTTGAATCTCTGAAGTTGCCAGAAACAACTCTGTATACGGAGGTACTGAAGGCTTACTTACTATGTTTTATGAAACAGTCTTCAGAAAATAGCACGGCTGACAATTGTAGAGCTAGCAAAGAGCCAAGCCTTCATTAGTACATAAATACCATTCAGTTTATTTGAAGGCTAGCATGATGGCCAGTCCAGAACACATTTTTCCATGACCTGGAAAATTTTTTAAAAAGCTCCCAACAGGAGTAGAAAGTCAATAATCCTGATTCTAAGAGTATCTTTCCCTTAGAAATGGGAAAATAGTTATACCATCAACTAGGTTATACTTCCACAAAAATCTGGTCCATGTATATTGCTCCCTCCTATGAGATTTAATAATACTATGCAGTCTATATTTAATTTGTTTTAAAGGAACGCTTTGCAAGATGCTAAAAGGCACAGCTATTATTTCATGTTGTATCTACTTTCCAAAAGTAGGGAAATATTATAGTGAAACGGCTACTCTTTCCAGCACGCTTCTACATGGTTAGAGATGTTACCTTAGATTTCATGGTTATGATAATAAGCTTAGTACAATGGAGAGGCATAGAGGTTCGATCTCACTACACATTAAGGAAGAATGAAAGTGGGACTCTGGCTATGTCTTACTCAGTCATTGAATCCGAAAACACAAGATCTGAGAGATGCATAAGTCATGAAGGGAACCAATGGAGCTAAGACTTGTTCGTAAAAAATCTATGGTACTTTTTAGGGGGTGCCTGGGTGGCTTAGTCGGTTGAGCTTCCGGCTTCAGCTCAGGTCATGATCTCACAGTCCGTGAGTTGGAGCCCCACGTTGGGCTCTTTGCTGACTGCTCGGAGCCTGGAGCCTGCTTCGGATTCTGTGTCTCCCTCTCTCTCTGACCCTCCCCTGTTCATGCTCTGTCTCTCTCTCTGTGTCTCAAAAATAAATAAACATTAAAAAAAAATCTATGGTCCTTTTTGATGACCATCTCAGAATTAGAACTCTACACATTGGGGTGAGAGGTGGATTTTAAGTCATAAACCATATTATAAATAATTGGATAGAATTCTTTTGGGGATGGAAAGAAATTAGACACTGACACATGAAATTATTACTGAAAGAGCCACTTTCAAATCTGTGTTGCTACAATGAAGTGATTGTCATAGTCCAAATGTATAATTTTCTCTGTTATATATGAGGAATATGTGTAGCTGACTTGTTTAACAGGTAACTGGTACTGATTCCATAGATTCAGAAGAGAGATTTGTGAGTACCACTCCTCTTTTTCACTTTACTTAAGACCATGGCACATTTTCTTTATTGCTCAGCTCCCAAATGTTAAAGAAGGGTGACAGACCAGTGCTGTTCACAACACAGTACACACTTGGAAGAGAAGAGATCAGTGAGAACTGAAAAATTATGACTGAAAAACATTCTTCAGCCTCCTAAATTTAAACATTCAGACACTGGAATTTTGGGACTATTGTGAATTTTCTATATTTTATTTTACATTTTAAGTTCATTATTTATTTTTGAGACAGAAAGAGAGAGAGAGCAAGCGAGCAGGGGAGAGGCAGAGAGGAGAGGGAGAGAGAGTCCCAAGCGGGTTTCACACTGTCAATGAAGAGCCCATTGCGGGGCTCAAACTCATGAACTGCAAGATCATGACCTGAGCCGAAATCAAGAGTTGAATGCTTAACTGACGGAGACACCCAGGCACCCCTGAATTTTATATATCTTAAATTTTTTATTTTATTTATTTTGAGAGAGACCGAGACAGTGTGAGTGGGGGAGGGACAGAGAGAGAGGGAGAGGGAGAGAATCCCATGTGGGCTTCATGCTGCCAGCACAGAGCCCAAAGCAGGGTTTGAACCCATGAAATTGTGAGATCATGACCTGAGCTGAAACCAAGAGTTGGTCACTCAACTAATAGTCACCTAGGTGCCTCTCTATAGTTAAAAAAAAAAATTGTCTTATTCCTTAGGACATGACACACTTAGATAAAGGTCTTAGAGAAAGTTGTTAGGGAGAGGAAATTATGTTCAAGTAAGTTCATTTTGCTTCTGATGATCTGAGTAGAATTATGCTGAAAAAAACTGAAATTAGGGGAAAAATTTATTTATCTGCTATCTCTAGTTCTAACCAGTGTAGAAATTTGGAGATTAACTGTTTAATAGAAATTTTGATAATGATGTATATGTCCCTTGTAAAACAGTTATTTTAATGCAATGATGACCTCTTAATTCATTACATACTCTTCAATGTGCAGAAATTTTGCTGAGAATTTGACACGCTGTCAGTTTTTCTAAGTATTATCGAATATATCGACCTACCTTGTGTGTCTTAACAAAAGAGCATAGTGCTCCCAATTACGTTTCAAATAATTTCTGTTAAGTTCTGAGGTTACACAATTTAAAATACATGGAAGCCTTGCAGTTAATTCTGTATTTCTCAAAGTAAAACCAATAAACAAAGTTGTCTAAATCACTTAGGTTTTTTTTCTTATAATTTTGGCAATATCATCTACTTCTTTTTGATAGCTTAAGAATTAGTTCTAATAGACAATTTATTTTTATTTTCATTTTTTTCCCTAGTTTGAGGTGCATGTTACAGCTTGCCATTGTGGTCATTGTGGTTCATTTCATTAAGCTTCTTGTTCTATCTGCTTTCTTGAGACCTGGGAAACAGTATTTTTCTGAGTGATTGTACTATATTGTTCCAAATATAAGGCCACCCAGAATAGAAGGCAACCTCCAACTAGAAACAGCTCAAATATGGAGAAAGGCTGGGGGCCCAGAGCCCGGCGGGTCTTGCAGTGGTGGCAAGGGTGCCGAGGAATAGGACGATGCCTGCCCACTCTCCCGGTGAGTGAAGACGAGCCAGCTGCGGCATTTGCTTGTGCATACAGATGGCTTCTGTTGCTAGAGACAAAGTTACACTGGGGGGAGAGAACAAGTCTGTACACACAAAAGAAAGTTGTTGTGTGTGTCTGAGTCTGGGAAGGGAAGCTGGGAGTAGAGCCTTTCATTTCCTAAATGGTTACTGTCAGTGTCCGTCCTTCCCCCGCCCACCCCCACCGAACATGGTTGGGGTTGAAAGTTGAGTAACCCCAAGCATTGGAGAAGATCAAAGGGACCCTGCACCTTTCATAAGAAGGAGTTTAAAAGGTCCGGGGCCATGAAAAGGAACTGTCTGTAGACCAGCCCAGAAAATTATTCCTTGCCTGTGAAAATCAATTGCCCACCCAAGAGGTGGTGCATGCACTTTGTGATCATGTGTGGTTTGAAAACCAGTCACCTTGAGTCATGTTTCCAATTTTATTAAGATTTTCTTCTTTTTAAGTTCCCTATCTCCTGAGCCAGTCAGCCAGTTTACAATTTAAATAAATAGACTTAATGTTATTGTAATAAATTTGAAGAGACTGTTTAAAATCATTTGTTTTACTAGTATTTCACTCGGCACATTGTAAAAAACATTTCTGTGAAAATGTACTAGTCAACTGAGAGTATGTATGGATTGAACCTAGGTAACTCTCCAAATATTGGTCTGATTCTACTAAGCACATAGATATATAACCTTTTATTTTATGGTAACTAAATGAGACAGGATAGAAGGAAGTGCTTGTTGTGTTATAATCTAGAAAACTATTGAGCACCTGTTGGTGGACAACTTTACCAGGCACTTGCTTACCTTTGCAACTTTACAAAAACCACATAAAATATGAACCTTGAACTTTCTTGTAATTACTAGTCCTTGGCTTACTAAGCACATTTGAAGGACAACTTTAATTCATGAATGAGTTTTCCCCACTGTGCAGGTCCTATTTTAGCTATTATTATTATTATTATTGAGATAAAAGAGTGTTTAAAGGTAGAGCAGGACTCGCTTTAAGTTTAAACAGTGCTAAATTGCCCAGAGGATTTGGTTTAGGGAAGCTACTTCTCATTGATCTTAGAAATTCTCTAAAACCAAAAGCCCTGAAAGATAGAGGCCCCTTGCCCAAGTAAAAGCATGCTAGGATTATATGTCTGCCATTTTGCCAGGTCTGGGAAGCTAACATTTGAAACAGAAGGGCTGGGCAGCATGAGGTTTGAAAGGAAGAACTGGAAGGAGGGAAGCCCAGAGGGGGAGTATTATAGGCTGCCCAGTTAGATTACCAGTCAGAGGGAAAACTGTACTGCAGTAGTGGGTCCTAAATGAGAAGTTTGAAGTGAACTCTGCATAACCTCAGAAGCCTTTTCAAAACTGTTCATAACGGTGGTAGCAGTGGGGAAAGAGAATAGTAGAAGACCAGAGCTATTCGGAGAATAGCTTCCTTTATAACTCCTTCATTCTGGAAAACTTGCATCTCTACAGAGGATGAGGATGACCACAATTTGGTGGTCAAGTTGTGGGGGGAATGGTATGCCCCTTAACCGTCTTTAAGTTTCTACTAAGTTCCCTTCTATTGTTTGTTTCAGGTACTCTTATGTCTGATTTGATCTGAATTACAAATACAGGAAAACCTATACACTTTATCCCCAGAGGGGGTTAGGGCTATTATAATTGGCTTTCCTGTGTCATCACCTGCTATTAATGTAATCATTAGTAGCAATGGAGGACAGACTGGGGAAGTCCCCTAAACGTCATATCCCACAGCTTCCTCTCCCCGTTGATTAGTGAGGGTCGGGGGCAGGACCTGCTTTGATTGTATAACTCTTTGAGCAAGGAAAAGAACATGGCTTCAGTTGGCTTATGAGGTGGCAAGGATAGCCTTCAAGAACACGGGAAGAAAGGAAGTGACCAGGGAAGGGGGAAGGTACTCCAAATTGCATAGATTATAATTTTTGTAAAAATTGAAGGGGATTGTCAGATTCTCTACAAATGGTATGGTTTGCATAAAACCCATATTTCTCACTGTTGCTGCTCTCAGATTCTCCCTCCCATCACTAAAGTGCACAACACAGAAACACTTCTGTGGGTGCTGGAAAATAAACGTCTCATCGCAGTTTCCTGCGTTTGTGAATCCACACATGTACCTTCAGTGTCTCCTTCTCAGGGTATTAGAGTCCTAGGATTGAGTGAAATGGAGCAGTTATTAATCTATTAGGCATGAAAAAATCAGATTCGTTGATGGACAGAAATTAAAATCTCTCAGGCCCTTTGGGTGTAATGATCACCCTAAAAACAGGTTTGGAGACTTTCCATTTGGCTGCTTTTTTCTAGGAGGGGAAGTAACTGAAGCTTTACTTTTTCCCAGTTACTGTATGGGTGACTGCAACCCTCACAGGCCAAATTAATAGGGCCTAAGTTCTGGTTTTTCAGCAATTAAGTCAAAGAGTCACTAAAGTACAAATATCTAATTTGTGACCTGTTTTGTTTTTCATTTTTTAAAAAACCAAAAATATTTTTTTCCTTAAAGAAAATGTTGAATTTGGATGAATCTCTTTGAAAAATGCTCCACTGTAGGTCTTTACTTCAAAGAAGGGTTTTATAAGACACACCATTTCTCCAATGCCAGAATGTGATGTGTCTGAATTTTCGGAGACATATGGAATATAGCATTTGTCTTGCTGAGTGAGCATGTTTAACTCAGCTGCTAACTCACAAATTCCCTACTCTTGAGCATCTTTAAGTTTCAAGAATCATTCCTGAAATATTCTTAATGGGCATTCCTTAGGGGGCATTGCTCTCTTTGGCAAATCAGAAATGACATCTGGACATGCATCGTGATGGCTCTTGGTTAAGTGTTCTTGCTGGTCAAGCAGCGAGTGTATTCTAGTTAACAGGTTGATAGCATCTTAGGACAGGCTAGAAAAAAATGAACAAACTAGCTAATTTTCATTTGGCAGTGAAATTGAATACTGAATGACATCTATGCAGTTCTAAACGACTTTTGTTTTAATAACAAAGTTGTTGATTTTCTACTAAGGGTTCTTTTAGGTTGTCATCAGGGGCTGATGGGAGTAACAGTCCACCCACCTCTCCAGCTAGCTTCAGTGGACATACCACACCTTCTCAGCAGCCTGAACCTGTGGTACATTCTCTTAAGGTAACCAACTGTGTACAACCGTTTATCCAGAACTTCAGTTGTGTTGTGGCTTGTTTGCTTTAGTCTGGTAGTCCTCACAGTCTTGTTTTAACCATAGATACTTTATTTTTTGACCCCCTTATGGTGTAACTCTTTTAATTTTTGAAGTGTACTTGTTTTTAAATTGACAACGGGTTTGAGTACTTATGGTTGAATCTCTGGTTTTATCATTTTGTCTTGAGTAATGTGATTCATATCAATCTGCATCGAAGTTGAAGTCTGATGTGCATGTATATCCATTTGTGTAAAATATTGTTCTGGGTATTTTATGTGCGGTGTTTATAGTATGCATGTCTTCAAATATAGAAAGTTAATAGGAAAAATAAGGAAGGTTATCATATTTTTCTTTCTTTATGCAATTGAGGTACATTGTGCAACTTGAAAGACATTGAAATAAAAAACCTACTCTATCCTCCATTAAATAGAAGTTAGATGTTCAAAGTTGAGTTAATGCTCTTCCGTAGAGTATTAGAAAATAGGTGGTCTTCTTCATAAAGCTACTTTTATCTTTTACTTCAGATTCTGTGATAATTTCAAAAAAGATTTAGCTGAAATGTATCATTTATTTTCTTTACCAATAATGAGCTTTCCCATAAATAAGTGCCATAAGTAAAATTAATAACAATATAAATATTATCTAAGAGGAGAAACTGATGTAGGCAATAAACATTACCTTAAAAATTGAGACAGTCCCTTCAAGTTTTATCATTTCCAAGGTATGAAATCTTGTCCCTCAGATTATCTGTAATTCCTAACAGGTAGCCTTGGTGAAACCTTTCTGAGCCATAAAGTAGGTAGCATGCTTCAGTCCTGCTCTTGCCACAAGAATTTCACAACTTTACTAAAAAGTGTTTTGGTTTTAGAATGATTTATCAATAATAACCTGAAGATTCACTCTTTTGGAATGGGCCACACTTTTCTCTGGCATGCAGAAAGCAAGTAGAGGAGAAATTTAAACTATTTATTTGATGTGATTTTAGCAGAAGATTGAGCCCCCTCATTATATTTTGCTATAACTTTAATGAAATGAGTTGCTCCTCCCAAGCACATACTGATTGCTCCTGAGTGAAGGTAGCAGCACTGTGCTGGTGGCCAGTGCAATGCACTTGGCATTTTCTGTCTTGGTTGGAATAACTCACCAAGTGAACAACCAAGAGGAATTTACCTGGGAAGGCCTACCCGAATGAGGGGCTCCGCCCTGCATCTGGTGGCTGCTGATTTATCACCTGACCAACATCTTGCTCTCTGCAACAGCATTTGGATGCTGTTAAGCATGAACAGCATGCTAAACATGCTGTTATTTGAGCATGAACCAGACGCTATCTGAAAAGCATCTTAGAAATAAAAAATGAGAGTGGCTTCAATCCTGTAGTGTTTGTGTCTGCACATACTCCAAAAGCAACACATTGCTCTACTTTTCAAACTGAAAACTGTTTCGGCCTGATGCCTTATTAAATGGCAAGTGTAATTTGAATCAGATCAGCATAGAGGATAGCCTTGCAATCTTTCCCAAATTTGTCAATGCAGCTGTGTTCCTATGGCCTAAAAGGAAGGGAAGGGCAAGGAGGAGCTCTTCAATTTTCTCTGAATTCATTTTCTAATTTTCATATAAAATTTTATCTCAAGAAAGAAAGATATTATGTTATAATCAGAATACGTTAAGTGCCCTCAGTTGGCAGATGGGTAACACCAAGCAACTGAAGCATCTTTCTTGGATAAGTGGAGGCTCTTGAATACAGAGTATGTTTGCTTCCGTGAGTTAACTGTGTCGTGAAACAGAAATATGTGCCTAGGGAAAATAATGCCTGTGGGAAATGCATCTTAGGGAAATCGCAGTGCAAAAGAAGAAATGGAACCATTCAATATGTTTTGTTTTTAAAAGCCCACAGATCTAGAGCTGATTTAGGTCATATAATTTTTCTGTTGTAAAAGGATTAATTAGAACAATGGTTCAGTTTCTCATCTTCTGATACATCTCCAAAAAAAAAATCTCTAGGCTTTGATAAACTCTGTGGTCATGGTTTGGGAGGAAAGTGCTGTAAATCACTGTGAGAAATTAGCCCACTTGTAATAACACCACATTTATCTTGCTTTAAAATTCATCCTATTAATTGGAGCTTCACTTCATTTAGTAGAAATTAACTGATTTGAAGTACACTTGTCTTAGGTGCATTAGACATTGAATTTGTAGGCAAATGAGCTTGTTCCAGGAATTAAGTTTTCTATGAATATTCACTGAGCATAGGCAGTGATTTCCTGTAAGTATATAAAGAATGTGAACTGACTCTAAGTTGAGTACCAGGATGAGGCTTTCATTTACTACCGTGATATCCTCTTTTAAAGTACCTACATAGTAATAATGGCTAGACATTTTGAGTTAATAAGGGAGTAGTTTGTGAGTTAGATTATTTCAGGATTGAATACTAGTAAATAATCCATATAGACTATGTATGAACTTGACATGAAGGGTCCACTTCATGTTTAAATCATTTATTTTGGCTCAACTGTTCATTAGTGCCAATTCTCAGGTAAATACCTTTAGGTGTGGCCATCAGCATTGACCGTGATGACCACAGAACCAAGGAGGTTAGCAATGTCGCAGTCCAGTGGGATTCATAGAAGAGCTTTTAGAAAAGCATTTTTTTTCTGTGGTTTTTTTTTTCTTTGTTTTGGGTTGTCTTTTTGCTACATTAGTGCTTTGGCTTACCAGCTGATACAGAAAAAAATAACAGACAACACTCAAAACCAAAGTTTTCTCCCCTTTGACCTATAGAAAGTATGGCATGAAAATTCTACAGGCATATTTCAAGAAATATTATTTTGAATCCATTTAGAGATAACTTAGAGAAGTGGAATCTCATGCCTCTAAGATTGCTTAAAAGCATCTCATCCCAACACTGCTCTAATGAAAAATGCTGAAAGTGTTGCTCAAATATTTTCACAAGGAGCCAGTTTTTCTCTTTGATATTATCTAAGAACCATCTCCGTAGTCCTTTTCTAGTCCCTGGGAACATGTCCAGGCAAGAACTGTGAAGTTAGTAGTGCTAATGTTACCTCGAGTTCTTACGTACATATTCCTGGGTTTTGACTACAATCTCTTTTAGTCTTTTCTATAGGCCATGTCTACATATCATTTGGATTATTTGGCATAAAATTAATTATATTGCTCATCTTTACAATGGAGCAAGAATTACTTTCTGCAAATGGTCGACACAGGCAAGTTATCTTAATGACCAAATTAATTAATGCATCTAATTATTTTAGATATTAGTGAATTCAATTGACTACTAGTGATACAATAGTTTGCTTTTAAAGACCATTTGAAAATCGAGAATTGATTTCTAGTAGGTTTCATAACAATCATTTTAAAAGATTGTGCCATGTACTAATCCACTCTGATATGCAGAGACGGGGAAAACCAAAAGGTTTTGCAAAGTGGACCTCCTTTATGGTTTAATTCATAAACTAAACTAACAAGTTTTTTTCCATGTGAAATTTGCTTTTCTTTTTCAACATATCCAGGTCTTGGATGTTCAGGAAACTATAGATCGTCAACAGGGTAAAGAGTATGAAAATGACCTTAGTGAGACAGAAAAAGCTATAGTCAGAGAAATGTGCAATGTAAGTTTAATGTGCTTTATTGTGTATTCTGTGTTGAAAGCCCCATTGCAGCTTAGTTATCATTTTATGAATACCTACTTTTTATAATGCTGGCCAAATGCCTTGATATTTTTATATTAAAATAAAACCAATTCCCCTTGTTTGGATCTTTAACATATTTTATTGCAGCTTTATTAACACAGTCATAAAATATTCAGGTAACCGATAATCAGCCAATTCTGTATTCCAGAATGATCCAGGAACATTTTTACATAATTTACTGTTGAAGATATTGTGTTGCTAGTTTTGATAAATGGGTTTCTGTTTCATACTTTTAAGAGGTACCAAAAAATCAGTTTAAAAGCCTGTGATAAAACACAGCCTTCTTCAGACTTATTTACAGCTATACTTGGGGGAAAAATCATCTTACTAGGTAACATTTTCTTGGTTCTTCATATGATATGTGCGCTGCCTGTTTTGCAAAGTAGTAGCTTTACCTTTCAGTGTTGATGAAAGCTCAGAAATTTAGAAATAAATATGAACTTAAGAGATACACATAGAAATCTATGAAATTAGAGAAACACAGTAAAAGAATTGACATGCTATTTTCATGATACATATCTAATCAAGAATGTGATTTGTATTTATTATTAATCCCTGGCTAAATTTTGAGTAATATGCATGGATATATCATTTAATCAAGAATATAATTGGTGAAGTTGTTAAAAAGCTAAATATTATAGAGGAAGCCATTTGTTCAAATAAAAATCATAGATTAAGCACTGATTTTAATAGGCTCTATGTTGTACTTTTATCCTCCTATTCTTTGTCCATTAGGATATCAAAATTGACTAGAATTACCTTTAAGCTATTAGAACCAAATATTCTCATGTATCTACCTCGTTGAGATGTTCTTGGAATCCGGTAAATGTTTTAAGTCCTGTGGGCATTTTATATGTGGTGGGGCCACAGTTTTAGTCTGCTGGTTTTTTTCTTTTCTGCATATCTATTTTTGTCTATTTTCAAAAGGTCATTAGTTCTGGAAGTCATAATTTCCCACCACTCTTCACCTTCTGTAGCTGTTCAGCCTATTCTTAAGTTTTACGTTTGAATATTTCCTTCAGATACATTCAAAAATTTAAGCTACATACCTTAAACATGCCTGTTGCTTCTCATCTGTTGATTATGGAATGAGAACTAAAGTTCAGACATGAGGAATTGTAGAGCCAGAAGAGACCACAGAGAAGATCCTCCCACAGCAATTCTCCCAAGTAGTACATGGGTGTCCTCTGTAATCCAGATGTCTAGGTTTCACCCCAGCCCCTGGGGAATTTGGATATAGGAAGCCCTGGGTACCATCTCCACACTTGCCTTTTATATTAGAAGAGACTGAATTCCCAAAATAAAATTGCTCGATCAATTTTTTCTTTAAGGAAGTCAGGACGATACCCCAATCTCCTCTTGAGTCCTAGCAATCACCCCTTTCCCAAGTGTGGTGAATCTGGGGACTTCTAAAAGCAAAGCATCTTCCAGAGGGGATCCTCTCCTTTTTGTATAATTGCCTGAATTTCTGTAAAAACACATGCTAGGATTATTTTCTTGCCTTTTCTTTTTAGATACAAGACTTCTGAACTAGAAAATTCATTTCTTAGTCACACAAGAGACATACTAATGGAATGGGTCTTGATTAGCTCGTGTTGATCTTTGTTTGCCTAGATTTCCAAAAATGTTTCAAAAATGCTTCAAAAGATCATATGCAGTGGTAGTGGTGTTTTTCCATGCAGGAGCTATTTTCAGGAAGCCAAAAGCTTGCCTTCCTAAAAGTTCCTTTTACTTATCTACTTTTGTCTGAGTCCCAAAATTTGAAGAAAAAAATACAAGTGAGGCCAAATCTGATAATTAGCACTCTCATATTTGGAAACTATTTAAAAGCCAAGAGAAAAAAGTGTTGGTTTAAAATGTTCGTGTTACCATTATAAATTATATGAACATTGAACTCCGTGCATACTAGAGAGCAACGAGAAATACGAATTGTGAGGTATTTTCATAGATAATTTCTTAGAAACTAGCTCAAGTTATAAAACCTATTCCAGAAACTATGTGCTTTTGTAACAATTTAATAGAAATGTAAAGTTTTCTTATAATGTGAGATCAGTTATAAGACTCAGGTAGAATTTAGGATAAGTTTGGTCTCAGTTTCTGGTGTTCCTTCTGGAGATCAGTTGTCAACCAGTGTACAATGAAGTGACTGTTAGCAACTAATTACCATTAGTAATTAGTGGTTAGTAAGAAGTGCTTTTATTCTCTTCCCAAACTGTGCCACAAAAATACATTTACTATTTATTATAGTGCAGCATATTTATCTTAGGTCTGTTTGGCTTTTGTAAATTCCCTGGGAAGAGCTGAACAAGTTGACTGGTTACCTCAGACACCCACCTATTCTGGTTTTTTTTCCTATTCTGTTCTTTTAGTCAATAATAAGTCACTACTCTGTGTCCACCTTAGTACCATTGGCTCGTTTCAGAGTTTTGCCTTCTCTGACTCTTTCACTACATAGCAATTTCAGGGTTAAGGCCCATGGTATTCTATGTTTGAGTACTTGAGGAGGGCTTGCACTTTGGAGTTGTAACCCTCTAATGCTTTTTGTCTATGCTTTGTTCAGGTCTTTGAGTCTATCCTCTGCTTCTCAATGAGACATTCAAAACATTCGGGGCAGGTGTAGATACCATGTAAGGGCTAGAAAGCAAGGTCCAGAGCATCCTTGGACCCCTTGATTCAGTGTTTGCATTTTTTCAGTCTATTTATTAAGAAATGGGACATTCCTACCTTCCTTGTGGACAGCTTGAGCCATCTGTTGCTAGAGCATTCCTTTTCTAATATTGAAAGACCATCAGTACAACTCTTTTCAAATAGAACAGGTTATTTCTACTGCCTAGTGGTGTCCATCAAAAGAGAGACTAATGGTTTCATTGGCTTAGAAATGAAGGTAGACAGAATCCTATATTCTTATATATTACCATGACTAGTATTAGGTTTCCCTAGAGGATCTATTTTTTAAAAATTCAAAAACAAAAAAAACAGTTTTGTGTTCATGTAAGAGCAATGTAAATTTTTAGGGAATGAATCAATCCGAAATTAATCCTTATTGTGAAACACAAGAAGGGTTACTGTTTTCCACGTGGGGGGGGAGGGGGTGTATGTGCATTTTCCAGTTCACATTAGCATATTGGTGTATCACTGATGAATTCAGTGGCTTTACGTTTTTCGTAACCTTACCTTTTGCTACTTTCCCTCTAAAATGGCCCCATTTTTATGTATTATATCTATTGGGGGGATTCTTGATTTTATTCTTCTCTTTTTCCTGCATTTGGTTGCTCTCTGCTTTGATAATCTGAGAGGTAGTACAGTTTGGTAGCTAACTCAGTAGCTATGACTGAGGCCCCTGCTCTGTAGGGAAAACTATGGAAATTTACTAGTGGCCCTAAGTCCTACCAGCTCAGGGCTTAATAATAACTCAAGAACAAAAACTCCATTTTCCTTAGTGGATTAAACATTTTGGTATCCCTTGTGTTCAAGATGTATAGAAGAACCAAGATGATTTTGTTCACATGTTCTTAATTCTGGCTATACAGAATTATATTGGAAGCCTTAAGAAAAAATACAGATGAACATGCCTCCCCTTTACCATGCAGTCAATCTGAGAATTGGAGTTACTGTTTAAGGTTCTTCAAGTGCATCGTGTACAGCCCAAGTTGAGGACCACTCATGTCAGTTGGCACATCATTCTTTAATTTTGGCCCTGATTATTACAAAGCATTGTAGTTCCCTCTACTGAGTAACTCTTGTGATTTAGAAACTTCCATCACATTTCATCATGTTTGAGCTCATTCATGGGGTTATTTTGTCTCTTGTCTTCACATTCCTCTTTGCCCCTCTCATAGATCCCCCTTTAAAAACCACAAATCTCTTTGTGGAAAAGGCAATTAAGATGTTTATTTTTATTATTTTTTTTTATTTTTACCTTTTTTAAGGTTGTATGGAGGAAACTTGGAGATGCTGCCGGTTCCTGTCCTGGAATTAGGCAACATTTGTCTGGAAACCAGTACAAAGGACCAATGTGAAAGGCACTCTTTCAAACAGGAGGTCACCACTGCCAGAGAGAGATAAAAGAAGAAAAAAGTGGGTTTCTGCACACCCGGACTCTTTGAATAACATGGAGTGATTGTACATTGCACATATTTTCCCTCTAACACCTTCAGTATGCTGTATGTCATGTCTCTGGTTTCCATGTCCACAGTAGCCCATCTCGAGTTAATTTAAAACAGCTTTGAAAATCACCGTTTTGGTACCAATATTTTCATTAGAGTTAAAAATGTTTTTGACTCCTAAGATCTAAGATTAGAAGAGTCCAGTAGGGCCTCAGTGGTTTTCATAGAGTTGACTCATTGCACAGAATGGTGGGAGTTTTCTACCATGATGTGTTGAGGAAGAGGTGGGTTCCAGCTTTCCAAATCTGAGAGTTGGGCACCTATTTCTTGTATTATAGTCAAAAAATTATGAGTTCCTGATGCATAATTAATTTGGATGTAAGGCAAGATTAGATTTCTGGGATTCTGTTTTGACTTTTGAGGTGCTAAAACTACCCCATAAATTCTCTACCAGCCAGAAGGGTAGCAAGATTTTTTGTAGAGTGCTTATCAGAGAGTACCATTTATTTCAAGTGATCAAGATAAATATAGCTTTTCTTTTAATCTTGCTATATTCATGAAGACACATCTTGGGGGCATATCTACTTCCATATTCATTCAATGTAGCCATTGATGTTAATATTAATTCCAATTAAAGAACAAGCAAACATAATTTTTCTAAGTGTTTCCAGCTGTGAGATGTCAATTTCTACAATTTAGTTTCTAGATCTGCTGTTATATTTAATAAACTTTATGTAAACTTTAAAATATTGCACTGCATTTATGAAAAAGCTTTCTTTGCCTACAGCAGCTAACGTTTTATGAAACTGACGCATGTCTTTCATTATTGAGGCTAAAAGCTCTTGTTCAGATTGCTTGAGGTTTGAAAAAGAGGTGTGCTAGCTTTGCTTAGTTTCTTATTTTTGGTATATATATATATAATATTAGACTGTGTGTATTGGAAATGCTATGATAGGTATTTTGTGTTTTTCAAATGCAATGATAGTTTCTTGTATGAATGTGCAAGAGGCCTGTGACAGAATGCTAAGTTTTTATTGTAGTTTAAGATTATAAAAGTAGGAATGCAACAATTCCCAGTTTTTAGAGTTCTTCTCAATTACTCAGATTGGATTCATTGCAGATATTCATCATTGCTGTTGTTTTCATAATGGACTCATTATAGTATATTAATTGTCATTGGTCAAGGAATGTGAAGGTATTTCGTTATACTTTTTTAAATGTTACTATGATGAAAAAACAGCCCTCTGTTTTCAGAAAATATTTATGAATTAATTTACTATAGAATTAATTTACTATAGAATTATCTAATTAATTTACTATAGAATTATCTAATTAACTGGGTTACCAGTTAAGCTTATCTTTCTTTTGAAATGTTATATTATTACTCTGTAAAAGAAAATTGCTTGCTATATTTACACCTTCTCTCGTAGAAAAGCTTTCATCCTTAAATTGTTGTATTCCTACGCTCTGAAGACATTTAAAACAAGTTTTTGTGCCTGCAGTAGAGACTGCAGAAGCTAATACAAGGAACACTGGTCTTTTGACAAAATACTTGTGTAAATTTTGATACTGTATTAAAACTATTTTTTTAAAGTCCTGCATAAAATCGAGTATCACATATGTGTTCATCTTAGCAATGGTAATAAATTATTTAATCTCAGTGTTTTTTCCTTCAAAATTTTTTTCCTAAATTGAGTAGATTTCTAATAGTCAGTTGCTAAATATCATATTGTTCCTAGATGATGGTATTAATGATGGTAATCCAGATGATTATCTTAAATCCCTCATTATGAGCATATTTAAAAACATTTTGTTTCATATTTAATATTCAGGTTCCTCCATTCACACCATTCTCCATTATAATGTAGTTAAAAATTTAGAATGGTATTTAGGAATGTTTAAAAATCAGTGTTATAAAACCTTTCACTTGTTAAATTCATATAGATTAAAATTAAATTTAATTCAGCTATTGTTAAAGCAGTCATCAGGAGGGAAAATACTAAGGGGAAATACTGTAGAGTTAACATACATTAGTGGGGGAAGATGTAATATACATATATGACTAAGACATAAACTGGAAAACACACATTATACACATGCTCAGAGAACACACATACTTCTGAGAAACCACTAATAAGACTCTGGAATAAAGCTTCCTACACTGAGCTTTAGACCCAACTTTAAATGACATACTAGATAGTCCAGGACCTGAGTCTTGCCATTGCCTGATATATTTATCAATAAAAATGTGCATCATTCTCTCATGTGACCAGTTTATGGTCTTATTTTCTCTGGAACAAAGGTTAATTTACACATCTTGGAAGAATATTTTTTCCAGCCTTGAAGATGACAGACAATCAGAATCTAAGCTTTTTAAATGAATGCCTTTTAAGTTTCTAGCACATGCTCAAGGCATTATAGAAAATTCAGATCTTATGTGATATCTAGTAATACATCATTGGATGTGAGGGTATCATACATCACATTGGCGGGAGCCAATGTAAAGTATCTTTACTAAGTATGGCATTGAATAAAGGTTCTTTGGCTTAGCAAAGCAGACTTTGAGCCAGCAAGTTCAGCATTCAACACTATAATTAGCTCTGCAAGTTTGAACAACTTAATGTTGCTGAGCCTCTGTGTCCTGACATGCTGAAAGGAGACAACATCTATGGAAGTGTTTTAAGGTTCTTGAGAGCCTCCATAGTTCCAAAGCTCATGGTCTTGGCAATCCACAAGAAACAATGGCAAGTCTTCCAAGACATAGGAGCCAGCGATGAGCTGTGACAATGTTATTAGACCATTAGGCTGGGAGAGGGAACTACATTAACATGAAAGGCTTATTAAACACATAAAAAGATTCTAGCTGCATAGTCCGCACTTTCAAGCTCTGTTCTCAGCCTACTGCAGGCCTTATCATGGTCAATCACAGATGGTAATTGTGAAAATGGAGGAAAACAAAAAGATATTGATCTGGTTCTCATAGGAATGATATGTTTGAAAAAAATTCCACAACTACTTAATTCCATATTACTGTGAAAACATAGAATACAAGAATAAACAAAGAAATAAGAATAAAGACTTTTACTTAAAATGGCAGATTATCTGCTGTAGCTCCCTCCTTTTGCCTTAAACTCTAAAAATGATTGAAAAGAGATTTAATAAATTTATAATCCCACTAGAAAACAACAAATAGTGTACTCTGAGGACCATCAATTAAGATAAATTCTTAAAAAATGATAGACACAGTATCCAGTTGAAAAATGAATTCATTATTCAAAATACATGAGGAAGGGTATTGTTGAACATGCAGAATGGCTTCAAGGATGCTCCAAACAAGACAAAGTTTGAACCTGCAATGCCTGGGATCCTGGGGGACTTACAGTAGCTATGCATTTTGACTCCTGCATATGCTCTCCCTCCTTGAATCAGGAAGAGAACAAAACATAATTTCTCCTAGGCCAGAGCAGAGAGTAAGGATATTTGAATTGGAGACACAGAGCAAAGTCTTCAGTTTCTTAACACCCAGAGGAAAAAGGATACTCTGTGTCCAGATCATTAGCTACTAACACAGCCTGCCTACAAGTTTGTCCCACCATCTCCCTTACACCTTAGACTCAACTATCTCACAAACCCAGCACCCTGACCTATTTCTTCAAGCAAGATGTATGGGAAACACAGGCGGTTCATGATGAAATTTCAATACTAAGGTATACAAATAGCACCCAACATTGGAGGGAAGCCACTCAACTTTGAATCAGAGGCACAAAAATTAAATCTGTACAAATGAAAATAATTAAGAGAACTTCAGAAGTAGGACCAGTATTCTCAAAAAAGATGGTAAATATTGCATTCATTATAAAGAATTTCACATCTTGGGAATACAATGTTAGTGTGAAAACTCAATATATTGGTTATACAGTGGAAAGGACACCGCTGAGAGCAATTTTGCAGGTTTGAAGTCAAGAAATTTTGCCAGAATTCAGATTTTTAAAAATCTGAAAGTTAAGAGAAATGGCGACTATTGTTCCCACAGTGCTTTCTCTCTCACTTACTCTACCATTTCCCTTCATTCTTCCACCCTTCTCTTCCTAGTTTTTTTTTTTTAAGTTTATTTTGAGAGCAAGGAAGAGAGAGAGGGTGGGGCAGAGCAAGTGGGGGAGAGAAAATCCTAAGCAGGCTCTGCCTCTGCACTATCAGCACAGAGCCCAACACGGGGCTCAAACCCATGAACTGTGAGTCATGACCTGAGCCAAAACCAAAAGTTGGACACTTAACTGACTGAGCCACCCAGGTGCCCCCCCCCCCCCCGCAGTTGTTTTATAATTGTCCTATTTTAAGTTGTAATGTCAAAGGCTATCTCAAAATCATTTGGAAGGATAAAATACTAGTCTCACAAGATCCTCTCATTTTTACAGTAGTGCTTTTCATAGTTTTCATGCCCAAGTAATTATTTCATCTGGTCTCATTACCACGAAGAATTTCCCTTTCCTATCCCAGGACTTTTAGTTTTCTAGATCCTGTTCTCAAGTGATAGCTTACAATATATAACATCATAACGGCCATAGCAACAGACTCATATGCTAAAAGCAGCAGAAAGTATCTGGAAGTGGCCTTTGAGTCTATGGATTTATTGTTGGATTTGGGCCAAGCTACATAAGTTTCACATGGCATTTTAGATTAAAAAAAATGTTTTCCCATTGTAATAATCTGGGAAATGTAGGAATGGGTTTCTGACAGGCCAAATAAGTCTGTAGGGTATTCTTTTTATACCATCACCATTCCCCAGGCTAAGTCTAACCGTTGTGTTCACATAGTGAACACAATGATTGGTTACCAAGGATTAATTTTTCTTTTCCTCCTAAGAAAGCCCTCCTTTGCTTTAGAAACATACCCCCCCAACACACACACACACTGTTCAAGTGAATCTACAGAAGCAATTTCCAGCTCCAGAGCTGCATTTTGATTAATGCCCAGACTCCAAGCTTGCCTTCATCGTCTCATCCTACTTGCTAATAATTGGCTCAAGAAGCCAGTCTTGAGCCAATCAACATATGGCATTCCTATGGTCCAGTTGTAGCAACTACACCTAACAAGACTCATTTAAACTCTTGGAAGAAATTTTATTTCACGGGTAGAGAAGAGGTTTTTTTCCTGTCTAGTGTTGGATGTGCTAAGGGTTTTCTATTGCCTCCAGTCATATTGGGCATCATTAGAATAGTAATCCTGAGGAGAACACACGCAGGGAAAGGTAGAGTCAAGAGCATAGTGGAGAAAGGTGGCTGGAACATTGATTATACCTTGTCTGGAGTCCACTCTGAGTTTGGACTCTCAAGTAGATTCAATTTTTCCTTATTCTTATAAAATTGTTTGATTTGGGATTCTGCTACAGACTTAATAAAATTGTACACTTTATACGCCATGACTTGGATATATGGTCTCCTAATACAGCAAATTAGAGAATACAACAATGGCTTAGTTTTACTGAAATAAAGAGTGTGTCTAAACAACTTTAAACAGGCTTTGACTACTGTCACAAATAAAGAAGTTCTATTTTCTCTTTATGTGATAAAATAAAAAGAAATTAGCAAGAGGAGCTTCTTAGCCTCGGCATTCCTTTTACTTATTTTCCATCTATTTTTCCACTGTTCTCCAAACCTTTCCCATCCTCCAATTCATCTGGACAAAATGGTGAAATAGTTCTGAGGCGAAATCTCAGCAGAAAGGGAAGACTGCCCGATCTTATATATCATGACTTTGAAATGTGCCCCTGATCACTGTCTATTTGATGAAAGTATCCACCCACGGTGCTCAGCTTGTCTATTCCCCTAATAGTGGCAGCCTGGTTTGTATGACAATAGGAGAAAGCTTGGATTATGCCAGATACAGTGTCCACACAAACCAAGATAATTTAGAACCCTCACTTAGAGGAAGATAGTCAATGTAATCAATCTACCAATCCCTCACCAGTTGGGAACTCTGGTGGATGGACTCAGACTCTTTTGATAGTTACCTTGAGCATCATTTAGAACACATTGGACATGCTATTAGTCCATTAACCAAGTCACTGTACTTCAACAGTAATCTGGCATCCTTGGTAACATGCCATCCCACCTAGCTGCTATGGTGGACACTTTCTATATGTATTTGCTGTGTCTATTGAAATGTCAATTCCTAGGGCTCATACCTGGGCTGGGGCACCAATTTCCTGATTGCCAGTGAGTTTCAGTGCCTTATGAGCCAGGACATGGAAGGCAGTGAGGACTGCCTTAGGCTCTTACAGGCAACTCAAATGTCTTTCCATATACCCTGACTCCACAAGCGCTTAATCATGATCATCCACCCCTTAGTTTCCCATTGTCCAAGCCATAGGGTTAATCACTTAGAATAGCCCAGCTATCAATGCAAAGCGTTAACAACCAGGACTCATGAGTGATCATCAGCCAAACAGTTCTGAGTTCAGCCCACTGGCTGCTGTGGTCCATTCTGGTTTCCACCTAGATCGTGTCAGTATTAGGCAGAAGAGTAACTGCATTCCATAAGGTCAGGTTGCCTCAACTGAATCCATTTGTAGACATGTGTTGGAATTTCCCCTATTCCCTCTCTACAGGCCATAGGGGCCACATTAGAAATAGGTGTGTGGGCATTTACAGTGTCTAATAGCACTAGCATTTCTAAAGACAGTAAGCTGGCAAACATGGTGCTCCCCTGCTACAAACAGGCATGCCACATTGTCAAAGTGGGGTTTGAGCCATGGGAGAGGTGAGTGGATAAAATATATTCTCAACCCACATATTGATTGGAAGAGAACTTCCTACCTGTTCCTTCCTGAGTAGCTCTACTGGAGGAATGCACACTGCTAGGATGCATCTACAGATGTTGCTCTATAGATGTACAAGGTTTCTGCCCCCTTCCAAAGCCAGGACCAAAACCCTAAGGGTACTCTTCTATTTCTGTTGTCCTCTGCCACAGTACCTAACCCATACCTTTCAGAGTCATGGGTACATCTAACTCAGAGGGTGGTCCTGCTTGGGGGATGCCCAGAACTTTAATCTACTTCTTAAGTATTTTTGCCTTCTCAAATGTGGCTTGCTATGATCCCCAGTCCCACATGTGCTCTTACTTGATCAGACAATATAAGGGTAAAACAGCACTGTGCCAAGTGGAAGACAGAAGTTATCCAAAGAACTCAGAGCCTACAGTCTTGCACCTTTTCTATGTCAGGGTTGGATAAGCTTGTACCTTATCAATATGTAAAAGATGAAATGAAATAGGATCGTTCATGGCAAGAGGTGTTTTAAAATGGAGCCAGGGGGTCCTTAAGGAGATGGGCCTTATGCAAGTCCTCACCAGGGAAACTATGAATTTTTGAAATGGGCCAAACCACAGTATTCCAAAGACTCCAGAATCTGCAAAATCTGCACAATTCTACAATAGGAGACTTTGCTTAGTGACAGTCTTAGCAACAAATTATATTCAGTCAAGATTAGTTTTGTTTCATGAACATCAGACAAAATTCTTTATAAATAAGATATACAGGGATATCCAAGAAAAATGGAAGAGTAGAAAGATCTTGAGCTCACCTAGTTTCATAGACATAATGAAGCAACAACTGTATCTATTACAGATCTTCCACAACCAGTCAAAAAGAGAAGGCCACATCAAAAGGGGTAGGGGGGGCAGAGACATAGAAACCAAACCCCCAGTACAACTAACCAAGGGTTAGTTAGATATATATATATATAGATATATATATATATAGATATATATATATACACACACACACACACACACACACACACACACACACACACACACACCACACACCCTTGCAGGAACTAGTTCTAACACTATTTAACTTTCTAGCACCTCAGTGACCCTCTTGGGTATCTCCTTGCAGACCCATCCCACCCAAAAAGCCTGCCCAGACACGTGGGCTCCAAAACAGTTCCTGCCCCACCAGACCTGACAGACAGCCCTGGAGGGATGGCACCATTCCAAAGTGACACCTACCTTGGGGAGCAGGGGAGATAATCCCTCACATCAATATGCCTGAATTTCCTGTTGCTGAGCCTTCTAGCATGCCGTGTAGGGAGAAAGCCCTGCCCTTTGGTGTACTACAGTTGTCCCAGGAGCTAAATGTAGACAGCTAGGCTGAATTCCAGCCCTGCCCACCAGGAAGCTTACAGAGGCTGCAGCTAGGTCTCTCAACAGTTCAGCAATCAACCCTTGCCCAGTGTGCCCACAGCAAGCAAAGAAGATCATTGCAGCCAGCTGGGCTGAGGGCCAGTCCACACCACCAGCATGTCCATAGGAATTGTGCTTAACCACAATAGGAGGGTGCCTACAGCATACCAATGGGCTATCTCTGGAGCATCTGGTCTTGGTAAACAAGGTGGGGTTTGTAATACAGGGCATTACAGGAGCTCTTCTATACCAGACCACTATTTTCAAGATCAGAGACATAACTATCTACCTAGTATACAGAAATAAACACAGAGGATTAGGCAAAATAAAGAGACAGAGGAATATGTCCCAAATGAAATAAGACAAAAATCACAGGAAAAAACTAAATGAAATTGGGATAAACAATATGCCTGATAAAAAGTTCAAAGTAATGGCCATAAAGATACTCTCCTGACTTGAGAAAAGAGTAGATAAACTCAGTAAGAAATCCAACAGGAGATAAAAATAAAAAAAAAACAGAGAGGAAGAATACAACAAATGAAATGTAAAATACACTAAAGGGAATCAACAGCAGATTAGAGGATGCAGAAGAATGGATCAGTGATTTGTAAGACAGGGTAATGAAACCAAGCTGAACAGGAAAAAAAAAGTGAAAAATGACAAACATAGTGACATCTGCATTATAGGGATCCCAGAAAAAGGAAATAGAAACAAGGGGGCAGAAAATTTACTTGAAGAAGTAATAGCTGAAAACTTCCCTAATCTGGAGAAAGGAATAGGCATCCAGGTCCAGGATTCAAAGAGCCAAGGTAAAGCCAAGAAGGTTTACACCAAGACACATAATTATTAAAATGGCAGAAAAAAATAATGACAAAGAGAGAATATTAAAAGCAGCAAGAGAAAATCAAACAGTTACATATAAGAGAAGAACCCCCCCGCCACCCCCCCACCATTAAGGCTATCAGCTAATTGTTCAGCAGAAAGTTTGCAGGCCAGAACAGAGTGGCATGATATATTCAAAGTGCTGAATGGAAAAAAAAATCTACAACCAAGAATATGCCTACCAGCAAGGTTATCCTTCAGAATTGAAGAGAGATAAAGAGTTTCTCAGACAAACAAAAGCTAACGGAGTTTAGCACCACTAAGTCAGCCATACAAGAAATGTTAAGGGAACTCTTTCAGTGAAAAGAAAAGACCATAACTAGAAATAAGAAAAGGATAAAAGGAAAACATTTCCTATGTAAAATCAAACATGTAATAAAGGTAGGGCAATCCTAAGAGTTTAAAACACAAAAGCAGTAAAGTCAATGGCATCTACCACAACTAGTCAAAGAATACATCATATGACAAGATGTAAAATATGACATCATATACATAAATGTGGACAGGGGAATAAAAGTTTAGTGCTTTCACAATGTGTTTGACCTTAAACAACCATTAACTAATATAGACTGCAATAGATATACATAAAATGTGGAGAGGGAGGAAAAATTTAGTGTTTTCACGTTGTATTTGACCTTAAACAACCATCAACTAATATAGAGTGCAATACATACTAGATGTTACATATGAACCTAATGGTAACCACAAATCAAAAATCAACAATATACAAAAAATAAAGAGGAAGGAATCCAAGCATAGCACTAAAGAAAGCCATCAAACCAAAAGGGAAGAGTGCAAGAGAAGAAGAAAGTGACAGAGAACCACCAAAAAAACAACCAGAAAATAAGTAACAAAATGGCAATAGTACATCATGATCAGTAATTACTTTAAATGTAAATGGACTCAATGCTCCAATCAAAAGACATAGGGTAATTGAATGGATACAAAAACAAGACCTAGAGAAGGCTGGGAAGATGGTGGAGTAGAAGGACCTTAAGCTCACCTTGTCCCATAGATACAAGTAGATAACACTCACATCGGTGTAAATAACCCAGAAAATGACCCAAAGCCTGGCAGTACAAACTCCACAACCAAAAAGCTAGAGAAGAGGATAGGAAGGACAGAGATACAGTCAGGAGCTAAAGGACCTGTGGGACCATCTGAAGTAGGGACAAAGACACAGGCACAAAGAAGAGAGACAAATAGACCGTCACACCAGGGAGCCTGCAAGGGGAAGACAAATCCTCATAACATTTGCCTTTGAAAACTAGAAGTGGCAAATAGAAGTGTAAGTGAATTCTTACAACTAGTGGGACTTAAGCTGGGAATTTTAAACATCAGTAGACTCAGTTCTGAGGAGCCCAAAAGGCAAGAGGGAACTGAGTCCTTACCCTTAAAGAGACAGCATCACAAACAGCCATGGGAGATAGAGCATAGAAGCAGCAGTTTGGAAAGTGCTTGGGCATATGGGAGGGAGAATTATTTTCTAAACTTAGAGCCTATCTGGGAGGGGCAGAGTTCCCTGAGGGACTTCTGCAGGAAAAAAAGGAGCTAGCAGGTGCCATTTATCTTCTCACCACCCCCATCCATGCCCCACCCAAGCATAAATACATGGACGCCTGTAGGAACCAGTTGAGTGCCAACATTCACTACCCAACATTGCTTAGACAAAGCCCTGCCTTCCTGCACTTTAGGAGTCTGATATTAGGGCCTATTCACCAAAGAAAACTTCTCAAGAGGCAACATGAGGAAAGTGCCCTGCAATTTGGTGCTAATGCATCCGTGGCAAACCACTGGTCTGACTAAACTGAAGCCCAAGGTGGCCCTGGAGTTGTCAACTAACACCACAGGGACCAAATACTGCCCACAACAGGTAAAGACAGCCACTGCAGACAACAGGCCTGAAAAATAAGGCAACGAAGACATAATAGCACGAGATGCCAGCATGCATAGGAGACACTCCCTGAAGTGCCAGGCCCTGGGGAATAGGGGACACTACATTGAAGGGCACAATAGGACCTCTTCTTCATAAGGCCATTACTATCAAGAACAAAAGAACTAGCAGACTTTCCTAACACAGAGAAGCAGGCACAGAGACTTAGGCAAAATTAGAAGACAGAAGAATTTGTTCCAAACGAAAGAAGAGGACAAAGCCATGGCAAGAGATCTAAAGTGAAACAGACGTAAGTAACATGCCTGATAGGGAATTTAAACCAATGATCACAAAGACAGTCACTGGATTTGAGGAAAGAGTTGAAAAAATGAATAAGATCCTTAATACAGAGATAAGGAGCAACATAAGAGAGATAAAGGGCTTAATAGACAAAATGAAAAACATGCCTGATGGAATAAACAGCTGGCTGAAGAGGAGGAATGAATTAATAACCTATAAGACAAAGTAATGGAAAGTAATAAAGCTGAACAAAAGGGAGAAAAAGAATTATACAGAATGAGAATAGACATAGGGATCTCAATGACTCCATGACACATAATAACATTACCATTTCATGAATCCTAGAAGAAGAAAGAGAAAAGAGGGTAGACAATTTATTTGAGGAGATAATAGATGAAAACTCCACTAATCTGGGGAAGGAAGCAGATATACTGATCCAAGAGGTACAGAGAGCCCCCAACAAAATCAAGAAAAGCAGATCCACGCCAAGACATATTATGATTAAAATGGCAAAATAGAGATAAAAATATTTAAGAGCACCAAGACAAAAGACGACAGTTACATAAAAGGGAAACGCCATAAGGCTATCAATGGATTTTTTTTAAGCAGAAGGTTTCCAAGCAAGAAGGAAGTGGCATGATATATTCAAAGTGCTGAATAGGAAAAATTCTTTAGCCAAGAACCCTCTATCCAGCAAGGTTGTCATTCAAAATAGAAGGGGAGATAAAGAGTTTCCCGGACAAACAAAATCTAAAGGAATTCATGACTGCTAAACTAGCCCTGCAAGAAATATTACAGGGGACTTTTTGGGTGGGAAGGAAAGTGCAAAAATGACAGTAGGAAAGTAGGAAGCACAAAAGCAGTCAAAATGAATATTTTTATAAAATATCAGCCAAGGAACTCACAAAATAAATGGATGTAAAATAAGACCCCATATACCTAAAACGTGGGAAGGAGAAAAGAATGAGTTCAAATGTAAATGATCATCCATGTAAGAGGGAGGGGCCAAGATGGCAGAACAGCATGAAAGGGTTTTTTTGTGTCTCTTGTCTCTGAAATATAGCCAGATCAACACAAACCATCCCGCACACCTAGAAAACTGATTTGAGGATTAACACAACAATCTGCATAACCTGAACCACAGAATTCAGCAGATATCTGGCACAGAGAAATGAACTGGGGCAGAGAGAAGCCACGGAGGGCAGGGAGATGTTTTTGCTTGTGGAGAGAGGATGGAGATGGGGGCGGGGAGAGTATGGGAAAGCATCCCCCTGCCTGAAAGCAGCTAGAGAGAAAAGAAAGAACACACAAGGGACTCAACAAAAAAAAGGGAGAAAAGAGAAAGGAAAAGATTTAAATTCCATTAAGACTCTATAAACAAGGGGAGTGCAGAGTTTGACACTCTGCAGCTCAATACCTGGCAGTGCTCTGTGGAAAGGGCGAATCCCCAAGAGCAGACAGTGAGGTTCAAGAGTTCCTCGGGCCACAAGGGGGGAGGCAGTTCCCTTCCTGGGAGGACATCTGGTGGAGGCTGTGTGGCCACCCCACAGGCAAAGGTCCCAGTGGATCCTGGAGAACAACCACATTCACTGGTTCTGGAACAAGGACGTTAAGTGGGAAGCCTGGTGCCAGACATGTGTTGTGATTTACCATAATCCCTGAAATGCTGCTGCTACACAATCATGTGAACTTTTTCTGGGGCAGGCTGGCACCCAGCCACAGTCTCTGGGCATCAGCAGCAGCACGGTGCTGCGAACGTTCCTGGGGGTGGTCGGGCACATGGCCATTTCTCAGTCAGGCTCTCCCCAAGAGAGTCAGAATAGGTCAAAGCTGCAGTCCCTCAGAAGTGAGGAGTTGGGAAACACAGCCACATCTGAGAAAAAACTCAAGAGGGAGATGCTGCCTGGAAACCTGACGGACTGGTCATGGACAGTAAAAGGGGAGTAGATGGAAGCCAGAGACAAAGGAGGGGTGAGTAATTACTGGTCAGGGAGAACAGAGTTCTGATACTAGAGACTGGGTAGCTGGGTGATGCCATTTTCATCCCTCCCGTACATGAGCATACACCCCTACAAGCACCACAACAATCCACCCCATTAAGCTAAGCAGCGTCATCTAGTGGAGAACGGAGCTGTTACCCTAAACCCCTCGCAGTTGGGCCAACGTTGCTCTTCAGGAACACCACACATCTCTCCACCTGCTTAGCTTATGGAGTATAAAGTGCTTCAGAGTTTGATGTCTAGGGGAAACCAATGTGATTTCAATCGTATTACAGTCTGTTCGCTGGCCCATCTATTGAATTTTTTTTTGCTTTTTCTTTTCTTATTCTTGAATACAGAAGATAAAAAAATCATTTTTATTCGCCATTTTTATTAAAAATATTTTTCTTTATTTTTTTCTCTATTCTATTTTTTACTTTTTTTGGTAAATTTTCAAATTCTGCTTTACTTCCATCTTTTCATTTTATTCTATTTCATTGTATTATTTTTTTCAGTATTTCAAATTGTTTTCTTTTTTTTCATTTCTTATCTTTTCCTTTATTCTCCAATCTATCAAGCTCCTTTCAACAACCAGACCAAAACACACCTAGAATGTAGCATCATTTAAGTTTTTTGTGTGTTTTTAATTTTTTAATTTTAATTTTTAAAAATTTTATTAATTCCTTTACTTCCTTCAGAATGACAAAATGAAGGAATTCACCCCAAAAGAAACAACAGGAAGAAATGACAGCCAGGAACTTAATCAACAGAGATACAAGCAAGATGTCTGAAACAGAATTTAGAATTTAGAATAAGAACACTAGGTGGGGTTGAAAATAGATTAGAATCCCTTTCTACAGAGATAAAAGAAGTAAAACCTAGTCAGGATGAAATTAAACAATGCTATAATTTAACTGCAGTCTCAAATGGTGCCACAGCGGTAAGGATGGATGAGGCAGAGCAGCGAATCAACGATATACAGGACAAACTTATGGAGAATAATGAAGCCGACAAAAGAGGGAGACTAAGGCAAAAGAGCACAATTTACGAATTAGAGAAATCAGTGACTCATTAAAAAGGAATAACATCAGAATCATATGGATCCCAGAAGATGAAGAGAGAAAAAGGGGTAGAAGGGTTATGTGAGCAAATCATAGTGGAAAACTTTCCTAACATGGGGAAAGGCACAGCCGTTAAAATCCAGGAAGCACAGAGGACTCCCATTAGATTTAACAAAAACTGACCATCAACAAGGCATATCATAGTCAAATTAAAAAAACACTCATGCAAGGAAAGAATCATGAAAGCAGCAAGGGAAAAAATGTCCTTAACCTACAAGGGAAGACAGATCAGGTTTGCAGTAGACCTATTCACAGAAACGTGGCAGGCCAGAAAGGAATGACAGGATACATTTAATGTGTTGAATTGGAAAAATATGCAGCCAAGAATTCTTTATCCAGCAAGGCTGTCATTCAAAATAGAAGTAGAGATTAAAAGTTTCCCAAACAAAAATTAAGGGAGTCCATGACCAGTAAACCAGAAACTTTAAGTGGGACTCTCTGAGGGGAGAAAAGACAGGGGGCGGGGGGAGACCAAAAGCAACAAAGACTAGAAAGGACCAGAGAACACCACCAGAAATTCCAACTCTATAGACAACATAATGGCAATAATTTCCTCTTTCAGTATTCACTCTAAATGTCAATGGACTAATTGCTCCAATTAAAAGATATAGGGTAACAGAATGGATAAGAAAACAAGATCCATCTATATGCTGTTTACCAGAGACCCAGTTTAGACCTAAAGACACCTTCAGATTGAAATAAAAGGGGTGGAGAACCATCTATCAGGCTAGCGGTCACCAAAAGAAAGTAGGAGTAGCCATACTTATATCAGACAATCTAGAACTAAAAATAAAGACTGTAACAAGAGATGAAGAAGGGCGTTATATCATAATGAAGGGGTCTATCCATCAGGAAGACCTAACAATTGTAAACATTTAT
Organism: Prionailurus viverrinus; assembly: GCF_022837055.1. Taxonomy (NCBI): domain Eukaryota; kingdom Metazoa; phylum Chordata; class Mammalia; order Carnivora; family Felidae; genus Prionailurus; species Prionailurus viverrinus. The sequence goes on from NC_062563.1 coordinate 75,440,904, forward strand.
GTTCCAAATGTGGTGGAATGCAATTATATAAATCAATTGATGACAAACATAAAGAAATTCATTGATAATAATACCATAATAGTAGGGAACTTCGACACCCCAATCACAGCAATGGACAGATCATCTAAACAGAAAATCAACAAGCAAACCATGGCTTTGAATGACATACTGAACCAGATGGACTTAACAGATATATTCAAAACATTTCATTCTAAAACAGCAGAATACACATTCTTCTCCAGTGCACATGGAACGTTCTCTAGAATAGATCACATACTGGGACACAAATCAGCCCTCAACAAGTACGAAAAGATTGAGATCATACCGTGCATATTTTCAGACCACAACACTATGAAACTTGAAATCAGACACAAGAAAAAATTTGGAAAGGTAACAAATACTTGGAGACTGAAGAACATCCTACTAAAGAATGAATGGGCTAACCAACAAGTTAAAGAGGAAATTAAGAAGTACATGGAAGCCAATGAAAATGATAATACCACAGCTCCAAACCTCTGGGACACAGCAAAGGTGGTGGTAAGAGGGAAGTATATAGCAATCCAGGCCTTCCTAAAGAAGGAAGAAAGATATCAGATGCACAACCTAACCTTACACCTTAAGGAGCTGGAAAAAGAACAGCAAATACAACCCCAAACCAGAAGAAGACAGGAAATAATAAAGATTAGAGCAGAAATTAATGCTATTCAAACAAACAAACAAAAAAGTGGAACAGATCAATGAAACCAGAAGCTGGTTCTTTGAAAGAATTAACAAAATTGATAAACCACTATCCAGTTTGATCAAAAAGAAAAAGGAAAGGACCCAAATAAAATCAAGAATGAAAGAGGAGAGATTGCAAACAACACAACAGAAATAAAAACAATAATAAGAGGGGGCGCCTGGGTGGCTCAGTCGGTTAAGCGGCTGACTTAGGCTCAGGTCATGATCTCGCGGTCAGTGAGTTCGAGCCCCGCGTCAGGCTCTGTGCTGACAGCTCAGAGCCTGGAGCCTGTTTCAGATTCAGTGTCCCCCTCTCTCTGACCCTTCCCTGTTCATGCTCTGTCTCTCTCTGTCTCAAAAATAAATAAACGTTAAAAAAATTAAAAAAAACAATAATAAGAGAGTATTATGAGCAATTATATGCAATAACATGGGCAAGCTGGAAGAAATGGACAAATTCCTAGAAACATATACACAACCAAAACTGAAACAGGAATAGAAAATTTGAACAGACCCATAACCAGTAAGGAAATCAAATTAATAATCAAAAATCTCCCAAAAACAAGAGTCCAGGGCCAGATGGCTTTCCAGGGGAATTCTACCAAACATTTAAGAAGACTTAACATCTATTCTCTTAAAGGTATTGCAAAAAATAGAAATGGAAGGAACACTTCCAAACTCTTTCTATGAAGACAGCATTACCTTGATTGCAAAACCAGACAGAGACCCCATTGAAAAGGAGAACTATAGAGCAATTTCCCTGATGAACATGGATGCAAAAATCCTCAACAAGATATTAGCCAACCAGATCCAACAATACATTAAGAAAATTAATCACCACGACCACGTGGGATTTATACCTGGGATGCAGGGCTGGTTCAATATCCATAAAACAATTAACGTGATTCATCACATCAATAAAAGAAAGGACAAGACCCATATGATCCTCTCAATAGATGCAGAGAAAGCACTTGACAAAATACAGCATCCTTTCTTGATAAAAACCCTCAAGAAAGTAGGGATAGAAGGAGCATACCTCGAGATCATAAACGCCATATATGAACGACCCAATGCTAATATCATCCTCAATGGGGAAAACCTGACAACTTTCCCCCTAAGGTCAGGAACAAGACAGGGATATCCACTCTCACCGCTGTTATTCAACATAGTATTGGAAGACTTAGCCTCTGCAATCAGACAACACAAAGAAATAAAAGGCATCCAAATAGGCCAGGAGGAGGTCAAACTTTCACTCTTTGCAGATGACATGGTACTCTATATGGAAAACCCAAAAGATTCTACCAAAAACTTCTAGAATTGATTCATGAATTCAGCAAAGTTGCAAGATATAAAATCAACGCACAGGACATCGGTTGGATTCTTATACACCAACAATGAAGCTACAGAAAGAGAAATCAAGGAATCGATCCCATTTGCAGTTGCACCAAAAACCAGAAAATACCTAAGAATAAATCTAACCAAAGAGGTGAAAAACCTATACACTGAAAACTATAGAAAGCTTATGAAACAAATTGAAGAAGACACAACAAAAATGGAAACAGATTCCATGCTCCTGGATAGGAAGAACAAACATTGTTGAAATGTCGATACTACCCAAAGCAATCTACATATTCAATGCAATCCCTATCAAAATAACACCAGCATTCTTCACAGAGCTAGAACAAATAACCCTAAAGTTTGTATGGAACCAGAAAAGACCCTGAATAGCCACAGCAATCTTGAAAAAGGAAACCGAAGCTGGAGGCATCACACTCCCAGACTTCAAGCTGTATTACAAAACTGTAATCATCAAGACAGTATAGTACTGGCACAAAACCAGACACTCAGATCAATGGAACAGAATAGAGAACCCAGAAATGGACCCACACACGTATGGCCAACTAATCTTTGACAAAGCAGGAAAGAATATCCAATGGCATAAAGACAGTCTTTTCAGCAAGTGGTGCTGGGAAAATTGGACAGTGACATCCAGAAAGATGAACCTGGATCACTTTCTTACAGCATACACAAAAATAAACCCAAAATGGATGAAATACCTAATGTTGAGACAGGAAGCCATCAAAATCCTCGAGGAGAAAGCTGGCATAAACCTCTTTGACCTTCACTGCAGCAGGTTCTTACTCATCTCCAGAGGCAAGAGAAACTAAAGCAAAAATGAACTATTGGCACCTCATTAAAATAAAAAGCTTTTGCACAGCAAAAGAAACAATCAGCAAAACCAAAGGCAACGAATGGAATGGGAGAAGATATTTACAAATGACCTATCAGATAAAGGCTTGGTAACCAAAATCTACAAGTAATCCTATGAAGAAATGGGCAAAAAACATGAATAGACACTTCTCCAAAGAAGACATCCAGATGGCCAACTGACTCATGAAAAAAAAATGCTCAACATCACTCATCATCAGGGGAATACAAACGAAAACCACAATGAGATACCACCTCCCATCTGTCAGAATGGCTAACATTAATAACTCAGGTAACAACAGATGTTGACGAGGATGCAGAGAAAGAGGATCTCTTTTGCACTACTGGTGGGAATGCAGACTGGTGCAGCCACTCTGGAAAACAGTATGGAGGTTCCTCAAAAATTAAAAATAGAACTACCGTATGACTGAGAAAATGCACTATTAGGTATTTATCCAAGGGATACAGGTATGCTGTTTTGAAGGGACACATGCACCCCAATGTTTATAGCAGCAGTATCAACAATAGCCAAAGTATAACAAGAGCCCAAATGTCTATCAACGGATGAATGGATAAAGAAGATGTGGTATGTACATACAATGGAGTATTACTCGGCAATCAAAAAGAATGAAATCTTGCCATTTGCAACTACATGGATGGAACTAGAGGTTATTACGGTAAGGGAAATTAGTCAGAGAAAAACAAATATCAGGGGCACCTGGGTGGCTCAGTCAGTTAGCATCCGACTTCAGCTCAGGTCATGATCTCACACTCTGTGAGTTCGAGCCCCACGTCGGGCTCTGTGCTGACAGCTCAGAGCCTGGAGCCTGCCTCAGATTCTGTGTCTCCCTCTCTCTCTGCCCCTCCCCTGCTCATGCTCTGTCTCTCTCTGTCTCAAAAATAAATAAAAACATTAAAAAAAAAACTTTTAAAAAAAGAAAAAAGAAAAAACAAGTATCATATGACTTCACTCATATGAGGACTTTAAGATACAAAACAGATGAACATATGGGAAGGGTAGAAAAAAATAATATAAAAACAGGGAGGAAGACAAAATATAAGAGACTCTTAAATATGGAGAACAAACAGAAGGTTACTGGAGGGGGTGTGGAGGGGGGATGGGCTAAATGGTTAAGGGGCATTAAGGAATCTACTCCTGAAATCATCGTTGCACTATATGCTAACTAACTTGGATGTAAATTTAAAAAATAAATACATCATTTAAAAAAAGAAAAAATGATAACTTAATATAGACTGCTATATGCAGAAATTGTTATATAGAAACCAAATGGTAACTGCAAATCTAAAACCAGTAACTGATCTCAAACCATAAAGAGAAAGGAATCCAAGTATATCACCAAAAAAGCCAATAACCCATAAAAGAAGCAAGAGATGAAAGGATTGGAGAACAAAAACAACCAAACAACCACAAAACAAGAACAAAATGGCGATAAAAACATACCTCTCAATAATTTCAATGTCAATGGACTAAATGCTCCATTCAAAGGCACAGGTGTGACTAAAAAGACTGTAACAAGAGAGAAAGAGGGATAATATATGCTAATAAAGGGGACAAGCCAAAAAGAAATTATAAAATAGTAAGTATTTATGCACCAAATATGAAAGCACCAAAATACCTAAAGCAGTTAATAACAAACTCAAAGGAAGTAACTGATAGTAATACAGTAATAATACAAGAGTTTAACACTCTACTAATGTTGATGGGCAGATCATCCAAACAGAAACAACAAGGAAACAATGGCTTTGAATGACACAATGGACCAGCTAGATTTAACAGATAGATCCACAACATTCTATCCTAAAACAGTAGAATACACATTCTTGTCAAGTGCACATGGAACATTCTCCAGAATAGAGATAACATATTAGTCCACAAGTCTCAACAAATTTAAAAAGATGGATGCCATTAGATACATCTTTTCCAACTATACCATTATGAAACACATAATAGACGTCAACCACAGGAAAAAAAATCAGGAAAGAACACAAATACATGGAGGGTAAATAACATGCTAAAGAATGCATGATATATCAAGAAAGCAAAGAAGAAATAACAATTTACCTTGAGAGAAATGAAAATAAAACACAATGGTCCAAAATATTTGGGATGCAGCAAAAGGGGTTCTAAGAGGGAAGGTTTAAGCCATACAGGCCTATGTCAAGAAACAAGTAAAATCTCAAATAAACAACCTAACCTTATATGTAAAGGGCCTAGAAAAACAAGAACAAACAAAACCCCAAATGAGTAGAAGAAAGAAGTAATAAAGGTAAGAGCAAAAACAAATGATACAGGAAGTAAAAAAATCATAGATCAATGAATCCAGTAGTTCTTTGAAAAAAACCAGTTATATTGATAAATTTCTAGCAAGACTTATCAAGAAAAAAAGAAAAAGGACTCAAAATCACCTATGAGAGAGGAGAAATAACAAGCAACATCAAAACACACACACAAATACAAGAGAATATATGAAACGCTATATACCGACAATTAGACAACCTAGAAAAAATGGATAAATTCCTAGAAACATATAACCTACCAAAACTGAAGAAGAAAGAAATAGAAAATTTGAACAGATTGATTGCTACCAATTAAATTAAATCAGTAATCAAAAAACTTCCAACAAGCAAAATTCCAGGAACAGGCGGCTTCACAGGTGAATTCTACCAAATATTGAAAGAAGAGTTGATACCTATTTTTCTCTAACTTTTCCAAAAAATAGAATAGGAAATAAAATTCCAATTTCATTGTATGAGGCCAGCATTACCCTGATACCAAAACCAGATAAACACATCACAAAAAAATAAATAACTATAGGTCCTTATCTCTGATGAACACAGATGCAAAAATCCTCAACAAAATATTAGCAAGCTGAATCCAACCATATATTTAAAAAATCATTCACCCTGATGGTTCAATATTTGCAAATCAATCAACATGATAAATCACATCAATAAAAGATAGGAACCATATGATCATTTCAATATATGCAAAAAAAGCATTTGAGAAAGTATAACATCCATTCACGATAAAACCCCTTGACAAAGTAAGTTTAGAGGGAACATACCTGAACATAATAAAGTCCATATATGAAAAACCTACAGCTAACATTATGTTCAATGGGGAAAAACAGAGCTTTTCTCTTAAGGTCAGGAACAAGACAAAGATGTCAAAGATTTCCATTCTCACCACATTTATTTAATATAGTACCGTAAGTCCTAGCCACAGCAATCAGATAACAAAAAGAAATCAAAGGCATCCAAATTGGTAAGGAAGAAATAAAACTTTCACTATTTGCAGATGACATAATGCTACATACAGAAAAACCTAAAGACACCATCAAAAAACTCCCAGAACTGATAAATGAATTCAGTAAAGTTGCAAGATACAAAATCAGTGTACAGAAAATTGTTGCATTTCTATACACTAATAATGAAGCAACAGAAAGAGAAATTAAGAAAAAAATTTCATTTATAATTACATCAAAAAGAATAAAATATCTAGGGATAAACCTAACCAAAGGGGTGAAAAGATCTGTACTCTGAAAACTATAAAACACTGATGAAAGGTATTGAAGATGACACAAAGAAATGGAGACATTCCATGCTCATGGATTGAAAGAACAAATATTGTTAAAATGTCTACACTGAGGTGCCTGGGTGGCTCAGTTGGTAAAGTGTCTGACTCTTATTGGCTTGGGCCATGATCTCGTGGTTGTGGGATAAAGCCCCACATCAGGCTCTGTGCTGAGCATGGAGTCTGCTTGGGATTTTCTCTCTCCCTCTCTCTCAAAAAAAAGTCTTTATTACTCAAAGCAATCTACACATTTAATGCAATCCCTATCAAAACACCAACAGCATTTTTCACAGAACTAGAACAAACGATTCTAAAATCTGTATGAAACCACAAACAACACCAAATAGCCAAAGCAATTTTGAAAAAAAAAAAAAAAGCCAGGCTGGAGGCATCACAATTCCAGACTTCAGGTTACATTACAAAGCCGTGGTAACCAAAAGAGTATAAAACTGGCACAAAAATAGACACAGTGATCAACAGAACAGAATAGAAAACCCAGAAATAAATCCACAACTATATGGTCAATTAACCTTTGACAAAGCAGGAAAGAATATCCAATGGGAAAAGGATAATCTGTTCAACAAATGGTGTTGGGAAAACTGAACAGCAACATGCAAAAGAAAGAAACTGAACTTTTTATACCATACACAAAAATAAATTCAAATAGATTAAAGACCTATACATGAGACCTGAAACCACAAAAATCCTAGAAAAGAATACAGGCAGTAACCTTTTTGCCATTGGCTATAGCAACTTTTTTTTTTAATTTGTTTTAATGTTTATTTATTTTTGAGACAGAGACAGAGCATGAATGGGGGAGGGTCAGAGAGAGAGGGAGACACAGAATCTGAAGCAGGCTCCAGGCTCTGAGCTGTCAGCACAGAGCCCGACGCAGGGCTCGAACTCACGGACCACGAGATCATGACCTGAGCCGAAGTCGGACGCTTAACTGACTGAGCCACCTAGGCACCCCTAGCAACTTTTTCTAAATATGTCTCTGGAGGAAAGGGAAACAAGCAAAGATAAACTATTTGGACTTCATCAAAACAAAAATCTTCTGCACAGCGAAGCAGAAAACCAATAAAACTGAAAGGTAACCTATAGAATGGGAGAAAATATTTGCAAATGACATATCCAATAAAGGGTTAGTTTCCAAAATATATAAATAACTTATACAACTCAACAACCAAAAAACAAATAATCCAATTAAAAAATGGGCAGAAGATATGAACGGACATTTCTCCAAGGAGATATTCACATGGCCAGACTCATGAAGAGATGTTCATCATCTTTTACTATCAGAGATGCAAATCAAATCTACAATGGGATATCAGCTCATACCTGTCAGAATGGTTAAAATAAAAAAGATACAATAGGTGTTGCTAAGCATGTGGAGAAAAAGGAACCCTCATGGGAATGTGAACTGGTGCAGCCTCTGTGAAAAATGGTATGGAGTTTCCTCAAGAAGTTAAAATTAGAACTATCCTAGGATCCAGTAAGTGCTACTAGGTACTTACCCCAAGGATATAAAAAAACTAATTCATAGGGGTACACGCACCCATATGTTTATAGCAACAGTATTTACAATAGCCAAGATATGAATGCAGCCCAAGTGTCCATTGATTGATGAATGGATAAAGATGTGTGTGTGTGTGTGTGTGTGTGTGTGTATACACACACACACACACATATGTGTATATACACACACACACGCACACACACACACACACACACACTGGAATAGTATACAGCCACAAAAAGAAATGAAATCTTGCCATTTGCAACAACATGGATGGAACTTGAAAGTACAATGTTCAGCAAAATAGCCAGAGAAAGACAAACATCCTATGATTTCATTCCCAAGTGAAATTTAAGAAACAAAACAAATGAGCAAAAGGAAAAAAAAGAGCAACAGAAAGGCAAACCAAGAAATAGACTCTTAACTACAGAGAACAAACTCATGGTTACCAGAGGGGAAGTGTAGGAGGTTGGGTTAATTAAGTGATAGCGATTAAAGAGCGCACTTGTTGGGGTGCGTTGGTGGCTCAGGTGGTTAGGCTTCTGACTCTGGCTCAGGTCATGATCTCGCGGTTCATGGATTCCAGACCCTCGCTGGGGTCTGTGCTGATAGCTCGGGCCTGGAGCCTGCTTTGGATTCTGTCTCTCCCTCTCTCTCTTCCCCGCCCCCTGCTCGTGCTCTGTCTCTCTCAAAAAATGAATAAACATTAAAAAAAATTTTTAAAAGAACACACTTGTGATGAGCCCCAGGTGATGTATAGAATTATTGAATCACTATATTATACACCTGAAACTAATGGAACACTGGGGAAAAAAATGAAGTAAAAAGATAACATTATGCTTACACCAAGGAAAAAAAAAGTGAGTCAATCCCTTCATATTCAGCACGTAATCTGGTTCTTTGAACAAAATTATGAAAAACATGTCTTTGTCTTGCAAATCTCTGCAAAACCAGAAATGTAACTCTGAAAACAAATCTGACCCACCTATCTTCACTAATTTCAAAACCTCACCTTTTCTTCTCAAAAATGCTTATACATATTACAAATGATCAGGATATTGGAACAAAATTACCTTGTACTGAAGAGAAAAAAAATTTTTCAACGTTTATTTATTTTTGGGACAGAGAGAGACAGAGCATGAACGGGGGAGGGGCAGAGAGAGAGGGAGACACAGAATCGGAAACAGGCTCCAGGCTCTGACCCATCAGCCCAGAGCCTGACGCGGGGCTCGAACTCCCGGACCGCGAGATCGTGACCTGGCTGAAGTCGGACGCTTAACCGACTGCGCCACCCAGGCGCCCCAAGAGAAAAAAAATTTTAATAGCAATCATCCCAAATCTTTTTTTAAAAGTGCATCTTTTTTCTTTGTTGCTTATCGCTATACATTATTTCATGTTTTTGAAATATAAACACAACCTAAACCACCCAAGACTGAAGTTAAAAAGGGGATGAGGAAGGAGAGGCCTTTTTAAAACACAAATAAAGGTATTCTTATTCCCAGGCTTACCACCTCTAATTAGAAGCCAATTTGTTCCAAAAAATTCTCCCTGGAAAAACTTCAGATACTTTCCCCCTATGCCTTTATAATGCAAATTTTCTACCCTTATTTTCTCTAAGACCTAAGAGCCATTCTTTGAAATATGGACCTTAAGGTGTTAGAAAAAAGAGAAAGGTATTTGGAAATCAGATCTATACTGCTGTCTTCACAAATATTAGTTAAAAACAAAAGGCATAAAATTTTGGTTTGTATATGCCCGTGTGTTTCATATACGCCCATATATGCCCATATATATGTTGTAAATGTAAGATTATTTTCTCTATTTCTGTATGGTATTATTAAAATTCACTTGTACAAGAGCTCTACTTAGTTGATTTAAAGGCAAGCTGTAATAACGATCAGGCATTCTAAAACTCTAAGAAACAAACCCAAATGTTTTTCAAGTTCATGTAATCTGAAAAACTGTTCAATATTAAACCTAATTTAAGGTTGTTGGTTTAATTAAAATAGACATGTCTTCAAAGTTATCAGCCTTAAAATTAAAACTTAAATAAAACCTTTTACTTTGCCTAGGTTTAAAGTTACTATTGTTACTGTAATGTTTACAAAATGTTTAAAAGAAATATTAGCATGGGAAGATGACTGACTTTGAGGTCTCTTAAAGTTTTTATGGATAATCTAAGCATAATTGTTAAGAACAAGTAAATTAAACAGGCGTAGTAAGAAATAAATTTTTAGATAGATTTTTAAAACAGCTTTCCAAATCATTTTGGTAACCTAAAATCCTGAAGTTTTGCTAAGTGATGAGTTAGGTGGAATTAGGTTGAATTCATTGAGTATCTAGGTCGTTTCTAAACAAGATAAATCATAAACTTTAACTATTTAACATAGGTTTACCTACTTTTGACTTCCTTATTACAGAGAAACTAAAGATAAAGCAGAAATTAACTATTGGGACTACATCAAAATAAAAGACTTCTGCACAGTGAAGGAAACAATCAACAAAACTGAAAGACAACCTACTAAGACATTTGCAAATGATGTATCTGATAAAGAGTTAATATCCTAAATATTTAAAGAACTTATAAAACTCAACAACCAAAAAACAAATCATCTAATTAATAAATGAGCAGAAGATATGAACAGACATTTCTCCAAAGAAGACATACAGATGGCCAGCAGACACATGAAAATGTGCTTAACATCACTCATCATTGGGGAAATACAAATGAAAACTACAGTGAGATATCACCTCACTCCTGTCAGAATGCCTAAAATCAACAACACAAGAAACAGGAAATATTGGAGAAGTTGTGGAGAAAATGAATCCTTGTGCACTGTTGGTGGAATGCAAACTGGTACAGCCACTATTGGAAACAGTCTGGATGTTCCTCAGAAAATTAAAAATAGAATTACCCTATGATCCAGTAATTGTACTACTGAGAATTTACTCAAAGAATACAAAAATACTAATTTGAAAGGATATATGCATCCCTATGTTTATTGCAGCATTTTTACAACAGCCATATCAGGGAAGCATTCCAAGTATCTATAAATTGATAAATGGATAAAGAAGATATGGTGTATATATATATACAATGGAATACTATTCAGCCACAAAAAGAATGAAATCTTGCCATTTGCAACAACATGAATGGAACTAGAGTATAATGGTAAGTGAAATAAGTCAGCCAGAGAAAGACAAATACCATACAATTTCACTCATATGTGGAATTGAAGAAACAAATGAACAGAGGGGGGACAAAGAGTGATAAGCCAAAAAATAAACTCCTAACTACAGAGAACTGACAGTTACCAGAGGGGAGGTGGGGAACGAATGGGTAAAATAGGTGATGGAGATTAAGAAGTGCACTTGTCATGATGAGCACTGGGTGACGTATGGAATCATTGATACACTATATTGTACACCCAAAACTAATATAACATTGTATGTTAACTGAACTGGAATTGAAGTTAGAAACAATTTAAAAAATACACTGGTGCGAAATAAGAATTCAGTTTTTCTGTTAAAAAAGTTTCCAGATTATTAGTTTCAGTTTACAAGAAATTATGAACAAAGCTTTTCTTATGTTTAATGTAATCTACCTAGAAAACAAGGATTCTGTGCTTTTTGTCTTTATCAGATCTTTGATTATTCAAAGAAACTTGAGTCTTCTTAATATTAAAAGAGCTAAGTTTTAGTCACAACTATATAACCTTTTGTTTTGCCTTTAAAATCCTTGACTGGCACTTTGGTTAAATAAACATTTTTTCATAATTATCTGTGATCTGATTTAGTCAAATGTTCAAATCTTTCAATTTTTTAAAATAAACTTTCCAAAATCATGTTCTAAAATAAAACCTTTTGACCACAATATAACTGAAATATGGCAGAAGATCACTTGAGTATTTTGAAGATTGTTTCTCATAATTAAAGAGAGATATTAAAATAATTCTGCTTAGTTGTTATGCTAAATTACAAGGGAGGCATTGTTGAATAAGTGATACTAAACCCTCTTACATTATATTTCTGTAAGTGCAGTAAAATAAGTGTTCTAAAAATTGTATGCAACTCCTAGAAATCTGAGAGTTCCTGGTATGTTACTATCTTATAAGTTGTGTCACAGAAATAACCAAATTTCTTTGTCAATTGCTTTGTGATGAATTCTAATCACATCTGTGTGGCCATTTTAAGTCTTTTATCATTTACAGATGGTTATACTTTCACTGAGATGCTTTACAACAGCTTCCTACAAATATGTTTCCTCTTCAGTGAGACTTACAGAAAGAACTCCAAGTACAGGTTTGTGATAACCTTTAGATCATAAAACTAAAGTAGGTAAGAATTTCTAAAACTAGTGAAACAGTTAAACTCAAGCAGAACAAGAATTAGTAACATGAGTAACATCCTCCAAGGAGGAGGATAGTTTTTATAACATTTTTGTTTGAAATACTGCTTATTTTTTTAATGTTTTGGTTTTCCAGATTTAAGAAAACTTTTTCTCTTAACTATGACTTACAGCAATTTGATAAAATATACCTTTGTGAATAGGTATATTCACAACTGATCTCTCCAAAATTCAGAAACTCTCCATGAATATTCTTGTATTTTCATGAAAATATATTTATTATATTTCAGTAAAAATCTGTTCTCCTTATGATTGGACACAATTGAAAACATTCATTATATTATCAAGGCTTTGACATGAGTGCCATATTTGAGGAGATATGACTAGACAGTTTTTAGGAACTAAGGTTGACTGTATGGAATCAATAAATCCTCTTGGAAAAACAACCTTATACCTTGCTTACAAGTGTTGGGGAGGAAGAACTCCCTTTACCCTTCAAGGTCCTTCTAAGCTGGATAAAGAATCAAATTGACATGAGACAGATTAGCAGGAGAAAATCAAATTTAAGAGTGGACATATTGGGGAATCCACACATACATGGAAATTCCAAAGACAGTGAAGCAACATGATCCTATGTGAGCTAAAGAGAGGGGTATGGGTTTGAGGATACAGAGAGGAGAAAGACCCTTAGCAAGAGAGGAAAGGAGATGTTTGGAAAACAAAGGTGCTCTATTATGCAGAGAAGTTTCTTAGGTCATGAGGACTCTGTTAATAGCTCTTTTCCTGGTACAAGCAGGCAGTTGAGGGGGAGGTAAAAAGATTTCCTGATTCTGCTCCATTTGGATGCTTTTAACTCAAAATAATGTTCAAGCCAAAGTAGCCCATCTTAGGGTGGTCTGCCTTTGGTCTCTACACAGGGTTTCCTGGAACTTTATCAGAAGTGTAAAGGAGGTCTCTGCCTAGCAGGTGCAAGAACTTCAGGATATCTGGGGGACCTGAGAAGAAAGGAATTCATCCAAATCTATCTGAAGCTGTTTCAAGCCTGACATCTAAAAATCTTCCTGACTGGCTTAATGTTCAGAACTCCAAAACTGGTTTTTAAATTTAATCCAACTATTAACCATTGGTTTTCTTTTGTTTCCATAGAAATACCTCTTATTTAATACCTGATTATTTGAACCACAAGCCTAAATTTGAGAACACACTTGTATCACCATTTCCTGATGAATTTAATGGAACTTACCTATTGTGAGAACTAAAAGAATGGTTCAATGAGACAGAACAATCTACCAACTCAAATGTCCAGGAAAGTTGGGGCCAAAGGCAGGCCACCTAAAACATGCCACTTTGGTGTATTTTTTCAAGTCAAAGTACTTAAGATACAGTCTGTGCAGGAAGGACATCAGACCCTTCTCTATACCCCCTGAAAAAAAAATAAGTTTCCCTCCCTGTACCAGGAGGTAAAGAGACATCCTTATCACCAAACAAAAGGAATTCAGGGTCCAGAAGGCTGTATAAGCAATACTTGTTACTTTTTACTAATTTACTGCCACAGCCCAAATTCTGTTTAGAATTTCTTAGCAATTGAAGCTCCTAACATTAAATTCTTTGTCCTGTTGATTCTTCAAAGGTTTATTGCCACTGTCTAAAAAAGTATAAAAACAGTCTCATTTCTTTAGGTCTCAGTTTCATTATTGGACATCTATATGCACACAGTAAACCTTTGGGTTTTTCTCCTGTTAATCAGTCTCATTTAAATTTAATTTTTCATCCATCTGGAAGACTTTGAAGGGTAAAGAAAGACTATTTTCCTCCTTACACACACTTTGGAGAAAAATCTTTTCTTGGCATGCTCCAGGGAGATGAAAACATCAGATTTTGTATACTGAAAAGACATCACCACAAAGTTGCCTTATAACACTAATGGAAAGGACCCTACCGGGTACTCTTAACTAACCCTTATGCAGCTAAACTCAAAGGCATGGATTCATATTTCTCATTTAAAGAAAGCTCCATCCCTACACTGGGCATCAGAACCTATAACAGACCTAAAACTCAAACTGACCCAGAGTTGAAGCAGAGGACATGTTGGGAGACACCTTCCCCAAAACAATGGACCAGTCCTGTGTATTTCCATATTGTTTTTTAGAAGAATAACTTATTGTCTTTATAACCCTTTTCCCTTATCTTACTGGGAAAGCTCTTTAGTCAGCTTTTCTCTGAAGAAATAGGATGTCAATGGTTACATGTATTCTTGTACTCCTTTTAGACCTCTTTGCCTGAAATGAAGAATGCCAAGAATGGGTTTGTGCTTTGCATTTTAACTTGGAGAGCACCCTAAGATTCTTAGAGAAATTAGTCATTAAGAACTGTTGATGGATCTGAGTTTGTCCTAATCAGTATCCTAATACTTTTTGCTACATTATACATATGAGGCCTCCTTAATTGATAAAGCCTTATAATATTAGAAGAACTTACTACTTTCCTATTGGTTATTTGCCCCATAAACTGAATCTAATACTTTTTGTTGCTCTGTCCTGCCTGGAACTCCTCTTAGCCAACATATCTTTTTCCTCAAGTTTTTCTTACAAAGGCCTCTGTTGTTAGGACTAATTTTAGTCACTGGATTAACAATTTTTCATGTGACCTTCATTACTCATGGTTAAGCCTTATTATATCCTTTTGTCCCTACCCTGCAAAAACTTTGATTTTACAAACCTAAATGTTGGATTTGTGCAAGAGAAAAATCATATTTATGAAATGCCTGAATAATAGGCTGGCCTCAATCCCTAGAGGGATGGAAAATTTAGCCATCAAAAATGTAAGATTCTCCTTTGCTGTTGTCAGAAGGATTTTCCCCCTTCAAGCTCCTTCTTATTGGACTAAGAATCAAATTGCCAGGAGACAGATTAACAGGAGAAAATAAAATTTAATACATATAGAGAATCCATACAGACATGGAAATTCCAAAGGCAGGCAAAATGAGGTAGGTCATTGTAAACTAAGGGGATAAGTGTCTGAGACTTTGAAGAGAAGGAATAAAATTTCCAGGCAATAAGAAAAGAAGATGTTGGGTAATTCAGTACTTGTCTTGCTATATAGATGGGTCACTCAGATAAAATTTGTCTCTGGTAATAATTATAATTCTGAGAAAGACCCCCAATGGGAACTCTTCTATGAGTTAAGGGAGGGATACAAAGTTTCTCTTGAGACAGCAGAGTCCTCATTGCCTTTAATGAGCTCAAAATAATCCCAATGTCAAAGGTGGCCTACCCTGTGCCCCCACAGTTCCCTTCTATGAAACTTCCCTGAAGTTTCTCATATTAAAATTTAAGCCAGGAGCTTGGTTCAGTAAGATGAAACAGTGTTGACAATACTTCAGTTTAGTTTGATCTCCTTTCAGGTGTGTTTTCAAGCAATCAGGTATTAAATAAGATGTATTTCTATGGAAACAAAGCAATGGTTTATGATTGGCTCAAATTATAAACCAGTTTGAGTTCTCAGGGGAGCCAGTCAAGAAGCTTGTAGAGGTCAAGCCTGAAGCATCTTCAGCTACAGTGAGGGCAGGCAGTGGCAATCTGATCTTCCTTATTTATAGTTCAAGGTCTCTGGTGATCTTCGAGTGGCCTACAGAGCAATAAACCCAAAGATGGCCTATACTAAGCTATCGTGGTGATTTGTCTCAAGTTTATATTACTTAGTACTCATTTCGCAGGGCTTCAGAAAAAAAAGGGCAGTTTTAGTTCTCAGATGATTCCAAGTCAGAAATGTAGGAGAAAAATTTTAAACGTTAGTATTGAGAGTTGCAGCCAGGCTTCGGAAAACACTAGAAGAAATTAGGATCCAGTCTAGTTTATAAGAAACAGTACTAAAATGTAATACTGCCAAAAGGTGTTACATTTTCTCCCTAAACTCATCCTCATTTCTACCCAAAATAGCCAGATTAATTGTTTGCAAAATAAGTCTAGTCTCAAAAGAAACACTTTGATTATTTGAGCCCAGCAAGAAGAGCAATTGATCGTATAGGCTCTTTCAAAGCTGCTCTGCTGGAACTTTTCATAAGGAATCTCTAGACTGAACTTTTTAATAGCCTCTCAAGGCCAAAATCCAAGCCAAATACTTGCCATAAGTTCATTTTGTCTCAAGGTCCCTCATATCTCGAGGTTCTTGCACCTGCCAGGAACTGACCTTCTTTACGCACCAAATAAGGCTGCTGGAAACCCTGTATGAAAGGCATCAGACTGATATTTCCAAGAGGATTTATCAGCTTCATAAAGTCAACCTTAGTTCCTTCAAGCTGTCTGGCCATATCTAAGTCTATACAGGTCTCTCTCAAATAGGACATTGTAATCAAAACTTTGATAATGTTTTCAGTTGTGTCCTGTCATAAGGAAAACCGATTCTTATTGAACTTATGCAAATATACTACCATAAAAATCTAAGAATATTCACTTTCTGAATTCTGGAGGGCTCAGAATGATTTCAATTTATTCACAAAGGAGTATTTTAACCAAATTGCTTAGAAGAAGTTAGCTTAAAAGAAGATGTTCTTAAATCTGGAAAAACAAGTTTGTTTGTTTGTTTTTAAGTCTGCCAGGTTTCAAACAGCATAAAAACTAGAATTATCCTCCTTAGTTTATTAAGTCCCATGTTATTAATTCTTGTTTTGTTTGAATCCAGTTTTTCCACTACTTCTGGAAAAAAAAATTTTTTTACTTAATTGAGTTTTATAATTTTAATGCTTATTTATTTTGAGAGAGAGAGAACATGCACAGAGGGAGGGATGTCGAGGTGGAGAGGGAAGGGGAGAGAGGGAGGGAGGGAGGCAGAGGGAGAGAGAATGAATCACAAGCAGACTGCTGTCAGTGCAGAGCCTGATGCAGGGATCAAACCCACCAACTGAAATCATGACCTGAGCTGAAATCAAGAGCCAGAAGATGCTTAATGGAGCCACCCAGGTGCCCTGAGTTTTATATTTTTAATGTTATCAGAAACCTGTGCTCAGTTTTTTTTTCCTCCTTGAGTATCACTGAAGCACATTTGTAAGAAACTTTTATATAGCTTTTAGAGCATGTTTCATTTAGTTTCCCATGAAATTTTTAAAAAAAGTTTTATGTTCATTTATTTTTGAGAGAGAGACAGAGAATGAGCAGGGAAGGGGCTGAGAGAGAGGAGACACAGAATCAGAAGCAGGTTGCAAGCTCTGAGCTGTCAGCACAGAGCCAGACATGGGGCTTGAACTCAAACTGTGATATCATGACCTGAGTTCAAGTTGGAAACTTAACCAACTGAGCTACCTAGATGCCCCTATCATGAAATTTTTGAAATGTTTCATAGGCCCTTTGGAACACATTAGATTGTGGTCAAAAGACTTTTAGAATTTTGGAAAACAGTTAAAAATATTAGAAGTTTTGGAACATTTGATTAAATTGATTACAGATTATGAAATAATTTTCCATTTAACCAAAGTGACAGTAAAAGATATCAAAGGCAAATACAGAAGGTTGCATAGTTGTAAGCAAACTTTAGTTCTTTTAATATTAAGACTCAGGTTTTGTTTGTTTGTTTGTTTTTTAAATAATCAAAGACCTGACAAACAGGAAGTTTTGGAAAAACATAGAATCCTTTTTTTTTTGTCAGATAACTTAAAAGGTAAAGAAAAATTTTTGTTTAGAATATCTTAAAAGCATATCAATAGTTCAAGTTTGTTCTTTTAACAAAAACAATTTTATACCAGTGTACTTTTGATATTAAAACTAATTTACTTAAATTTTTCCCAATCTTAGCCAGTACTAATCACACATAAGATTTCTTTCAAAATATACTTTCTCCATAAACCTTCTAAAACTTTTTTTACATTCAGATTTTGTTCTAAGTTTTCCTTCTTTAAATAATCAGTCTCATTTTAGGACCAAAAAATTTTTTTTGATCCTCAAAAATATATTCCTCATACTTTCTTGTCATAAACTCTTAACTTTACTTGCATAGAGTTCTATTATTTTCAGTAATCATAACTACATTTATTAGATTTCTTAATGCTTAGAGACTCTTATTTTCTAAAGAAAACCAAATAAACAATTGTGAACTATGTGTCATCAGAATTCTCTAGATTAGCAAATATACAAATATATTTAAACTGTAGAACCATGTGCTTTTTCATAGTAAACCTGTTTTATGGCACATTGAAAGAATGTACTAGCAGACACAGATTTACCTTTAGTTTTTCTGTAGTAAGATGAAAGTAGATAAACTTATGTTGAGATAAAATAATGAAACATTAAGTCTTTATTTAGAAAGGAGATAGATATTTAGTGAATTTAACCTTACTGATTTTTAACTCAGCAAAACTTTACAGTTTGAATTTTGGAAGCCATTTAAAAGTTTGCCTATGGATCTTTTTGTTTTATTTGTTTGTTCTTAATTATGTTTACACTACCCACAAACCTATTGGACATTAAGCAGTTTAACATTCTAAATTTTTTCCTGACAAATTTTACAACAGAGATAACCTGAACTTGTTTGAATTTCTGTGAACATATGCTGAATAAGTTTTATATTTAATGCTGATAACCCTAAAACAGGTCTATTTTAATTAAACCCACAACCTTCAATTAGCATTAGTGCTGAGTTCTCAGATCACATGAACTTGAAAAAAATTTAGGTTGTTTTCATCTTTCTGAATTTTAGAATACCCAAACTTTACAAGTAACCTTGCCCTCAAACCAACTAAATAAAACTCTTTTCCAAATTAATTTTAGCAACACCATCTGGAGGTAGAGAAAAATCACACTTACAATGTATGTACATGGACACACATACAAATACATGGGTACAATGCTAACAAAATCTTAGAGCTTTTGTTTTAATTTGTGGAGATGACATTGCAGGCTCCATTTTCCAATACCTTTTTTTTCCCCCTGATGAAAAACTTCTAAATTTTGCATTTCAAGAAATGGTTCTTAGGTCCTAGAGAAGATAGGGGAGGGGTAGAAAATTTACATCACAAGTCACAGAGAGAGTATCTAAGTTTTCTCCAAGGTGCATAACTGGACAAATCTACCTCTTATCAGAGGTGCTCCAGCCTGGGCACAAGAGCCCTTTTAGCAGTTTGTATTTTAATAAGGCCTCTTCCCACCTTTTTTTCTTCCATCAGCCTCAGGTAATTGTGGGCGATTTCAAAGGCGAGGTTTATAATTTCAAGGGATAAAGAATGTAAAAAAAAAAAATCCCTCTAGGGAGTCAGGGTAATTTCTATTTAAAATTCATCCTTTTCCCCTTAAATAGGACAATTTTATTCCAGTATCCTGATCTTTTATGATATCCGCAAACATTTTGAGAGGAATAGGTGAGATTTCGAGATTAGTAAAGATAGGTGGGCTTTGGATTAGTTTCTAGAGTTGTATTT
This sequence comes from Prionailurus viverrinus, assembly GCF_022837055.1. NCBI lineage: Eukaryota > Metazoa > Chordata > Mammalia > Carnivora > Felidae > Prionailurus > Prionailurus viverrinus. The sequence goes on from NC_062563.1 coordinate 75,460,699, forward strand.
CTGGTTGTGTAGGGATTTTTACGAAAAAGACTGTTGTTTCTATTTCCCCAGAGACCTGGATTACAGCCTGAATATTAAGGGGCAGGTCTTTTTAAACTAAATCTGCTTTATAGCGGGGGAGATTTTTTACCTAAAATGAGAATCAAAAAGATTTGTACCTTTGTCAGGTTTATAACAAAAGACATTTTTTTTTTTTTGGATATACAATTCAAACTTAGCTTCTTTTACCCCATGAATACTGGTCTTCCACTGATCATTTTTGTAGGAAGGCCCAAGAGAAATTTTGGTCACCTATTTCTGCTGTGAAGGGAAGATTGTGAATACAGTCAAATAATATCTCTGCAAATCTTGTAGGAAAAGGCAAGATGAGGCTAGGTTTTAAGAAGGGGATTTTACATTGGATATGGACATTTTTTATCTTAAGTTTAATTTCTGTTCTTTTATCTTGTCAAGGGAGTCCCTAAGGCTAGCTATAGTACTAATAAGACAATTTAGAGCTCTTTATAAAAATATATATTTTAAATACTGCCAATTTAAAGGATCCATCATTTGGCCATTGAAGAGTAGGATCTTATTAATTTCAATAGTAACTCAAACCATTAAGTCTTTTAATGACTTAACCAAAACCACAAGAAGTATCCAGAGAGAGCATAGATGATGCAGCCCCATGATCCAAAAGTTTACTTCCAAAATTAGTCTGTGTTAGAGGTAGTTAGGTTCTCCCAGGACACCATGAAGCCGGCAAAGAAGTCAGAGCCAGTCATTGGGAAAGTCAGAGGTCTGTCCTGGCAGCACTCTCAAACAGAGCCACAAGAAGCCAGATCAAACCACACAGGCACAAGATGGCTGACAAAGTAGTCCAGAAATCCCTGACCAAATAAGGGGGGGGGGAAGGCATGAAACCCTGCTTCTAAGAAATTACCACCCCAAGTAGTGGATATTTCATCCCCTAGTTAACAACTGTCAATAAAAGATAGAAACTCAAAACCCAGGGCATGGAGGTTGTTCTCTCTCTTGCTCTCACGCTCTCAGGATATGAGAATAGGCAAGGTTGAGAGAGTGTACTTTTCATTTTAATAAACTTTCCTGCTTGTGTTATTTATCCATTGTGTTTTGTTGGTCCTTGAATTCTTTGTCTTGATGATTCCAAGGGCTTTTGCCAACATCTTTGGGATGGGCTACGTTGAGGCCTCAGGGCCAAAGATATCCCCAGTTCACATGGCAACATCTGAAAAGCAAAGGCCCTTTTTGTACAGGCAGTAAGGATGATGCAGTGAAAATGGAGGTCTGGTCTGTGAAAATGTCAGACACCTTCAGTCTCACCCACCTGCTAATGCTGTACACCAGGCAAGTGATATTTTCCAGCACTAACAGGCAATGAAAGTTCCTAAGAGCTGGGACTTCTCATGACAGTCTTCTGATAACTAGTATGGCTAGACTCAGACCTCCATTCTATTCAACTGGCCACCAAGGTACACCCCAGTAAGTACCCTCTCCAGATGGTGCAGACTAGAGAGATTATTTTCAGTAGTCACAAAACCAAGCTCTTAGAACATGAGCGAGACAAAAAGAAAAATCTTATCATCTGGTATATACACATTAACAGCTTTATTAAAGCCTTGCATCTCTCAGAGCTTGCATCTCTCAGAGCTAAACCAACACCGAGAAGGATGTCCTGTGGGGTTGGGGATTGTGTGTTGCTTCACAGTGTATTTCTATGCACGAAAGTTTTCTTAAGGTTGGCAGATGACCTAGTGTCAATCTAATCCATTCCATGTCCAATTTACCCTAACTAACTATAAGTAGTTGGCAAGTTCTCTAACACCTTTTAAGTGTTCAACCAGTGCTCACCAATTTTGTGGCTTTGGCTTCCAAGAGGTCCATTATCTCCTATTCACATTATCACAGACCTAGAAGACACAAAGAAAAACAAAGACCATCTCTGGAAGAAAATGGATCAGTGGCCAGAGAGTACTCTACCATATTTAACCATAGTCTTTAAGCCCGAGGAACTAGTTCCACAAGTATTTTCTCCTGCTAACCTAACTTTAGCGAAAAAGACTCTCAACACTGTCACTCCATCAAACTCACACAGATTGAGGGACACTGACTTGGTAAGAAATCTTACCTTCTGCTAGCTGTATGTCAGATGCCCCAAGGATCTCTCAGTTGTGGCAGTGTCTAGTGGGTTAAAGTATCTTAACAGTCAGGAAGAATTTCCTGTCCCCTTCTAGGTCCTTCTACTGGACTAAGAATAAAATTGGCCTAAGACAATTAACAGGAGAAAATCTAATTTCCCGTGTACAGGGAATCCACACGGACATGGAGATTCCAAAGATAGTCAGGCAAAATGAAATATACATACGTCATCCTGAACTAAGGAAAGGGAGTAGGAGTCTAGGACTTTGAAGGTAAGGAATACAACTCTCAGATGATAAGAAAAACAGATGTGTGGTAACTAGGTGTTTGTTTTGCCATACAAATGGGTAATCCATAAAATTTATCTCTGGTAATAGCCACTATTCTGTGGAATACCCCCAATTTAGATTCTTCTTCTATGTAGTTAAGAGGGGACAAAAAGTTTCTCTTGGGCCTACAGAGTGAATCGCCTTCAACTCAAAATAATCTTCACATCAAAGTGGCTCATCTTGGAGTGGCCTGTCCTTGTCCCCTAGTCTTTGAAAATACTTACCAACTTCTGTCTGGAAAACATGCCTCAGATATAATTGCCTTCCACTGGGCTACCCTTGCTTATAAGAGTACCTCTCAAATCTGGACATTGACTAATGATCTTTCCTCATGTTTTAAAAATAAAAATGGCATTGGTAGGACATTAGGTTATCTTCCCTTGAACAGTTGGTTTTTATAGAATTCAGATGATCATGAATTCACTCCACATTGAAGTCTACACAACTGCTATGTAGTTTCTTTTAATGTATCCTTATGATGGAGAAATGAAATTTATAAAGGAACTAGATATTGGGAAGCAGATGTGCTCCCCTTAATGGACAATAGGGAGAATTAATCAGAAATCTGAAAAATGGTAGCAGCTTAATTCCACTTAACTTTTTCCTGGAAACAGCCCATATCTTACCCCAAATCTGACTCCCAAGAATCAAACTCATTTATTACTTCAAGTACATAGAAATAGAAGATGCTCCTACAATCACTCACATGATTCTAATAAATCTTATTATGTACTATGAGGATGATTACATTTTTGATCATGACATTTCTTTCTTTGAAACTGATATAAGAGTGGTCAGAAGAACCCACTTATGCCTTGTTACCCAAAGGTTCTGGTATTTCTATTGGGATTTCTGTGCACCAATATTTACTCCAATCTTTCTATTATATGGAAAAAGTGTGTTGGGGTTGCCCCTGATGCCATCATTAGACTCTTCCTTCTACTGCTCATATACAAAATAGGAGATCCTTTTCTTATTAATCCAAAAGGCTTTGGAAAAGCTGCAAAGGTTATACTTTTGGATGGATGTCAACCAATAACCCAACTGTAGACAGAAAGGGCCTTGGTCATGCCCCTGCCCAAGACTTCTCTCCTTGGATTGGAGTATCAAACTTGGGAAGGCAGTATAAAACCTATCCATAATTATGGCTGCCACATTTAGTGTTTCTGTTCAACCATTTGAGTAACAACAAACTCAAATTGATAGCATGGCAGAAGTTGTCTTATAAAATTTGTCTTAAAAAATAGAAGTGCACTTGTTATCATAATGGCCCAACAAAGATATACTTGTGCCCCTTTAGAAGAATTCTGTTTTGGGCCACTTGGGTGGCTCACTTGATTAGGTTTCTGACTCCTGATTTGGCTCAGGTCATGATCTTACCATTTGTGGGATCAAGCCCCACGTGGGTCTCTATGCTGACAGCATGGAGCCTGCTTGGCATTCTCTCTCTCCCTCTCTCTGCCACTCCCCTGCTCTTTCTCTCTCTCAAAGTAAATAAACTTAAAAAAAATGTTTTTAATGTTAATCTGGCAAAATAACACAAGAACTAAAAAATGTAACGGGTATTATCAACCTATTAGCTGTGGCAAAGCACATGCCAGGATTTGGAGATTATTTCTACCTTTTTAGTTGATTATCATCAGGAATAGGATCATGGTTGAGAAGGATGGCACAAACTGGTTTATTACTATTAATCTTTTTTTAAATGTTTATTTATTTCAAACCCAATGCGGGGCTCAATCCACAAACTGTGAGATCATGACCGGAGCTGAAATCAACAGACACAACAGACTGAGCCAGCCAGGAGTCCCTACTACTATTAATCTTAATATGTATTGTTAGGTTAATAAAAGGCTTACTAAAAGTTGTAATTACTGCTGTAACTCCCCCAACTGCACAGCTTATGTTTACACAGATGACCAAATTAAACGCTTTTCATCAGGATGGATATGAACCAAAAGAATTGAAGGAATTAGCAGTTGGCTTTTTCCCCCAAGACTCCCCCTGCCCCACCCCTGACCCCCACCAAGGGACTAAATGGACTGGAACTGGTAAAGAAACCATTCTGGCCTCAAAGAATTGAGGTGTTCTCCAGGAAATCATAAGCAAAGAGGAAAAATATGTGAAAAGAGTTGCCAATGACTCCATTTTTTACTTTGGGCCGAATCTTATTAAAATGCAAAGTATGAATTTGTACTGGCTTCGCCAACTTGCCAGCAATTGACATGACGTTTTACTTCCTTAGATTTGCTCTATCACACTGAAATCTACTGAGTCTTTAGATATTTAATAAGCAAACATTCTTAATACCCTAGATTGATGCCTGTTGTCCGCAGTGTTTTTAGATTATTGCTAATTGCTCTCATGTTCATCACCTTGCTAAGAAAGATCTGATTATGGTCACTCCATGATTTGATTCACCTAAACCTCCAGGCACCTTAACGAAGCCCCAGATGAGGACACTTCCAAAGAACCATTTTCTGATTACCACCTTGTTGCTCAATGTGGTCTGACTCTAATGACAGTGACTCTTTAAAACAAACCATTCAACGTTTAAAAATCCTCCTGATGTGGGATAGGACTTCCTTGGACAGGTCCATTCCAGTGACATGGGACTAAATAAGTAGTTGATCAGACGTTTTCCAAGAAAGATCTTGATCAAAAGGGGGAGATGTGAAAGGTGATAGTTTGGGGTCATTTATGTCATGGGGTTTTAAAATGGAGCCAGGACTGAGGGTTGCTGGAAGGGAGGTAGGTGGGCAGATGGGCATTAAGGAGGTCACTTGTTGGAATGAAGGCTGGTTGTTATATATAAGTAATAAATCACCGGGTTCTACTCCTGAAACCAACACAACACTGTATGCCAACTAACTTGAATTTAAATAATTTTTAAATGGAGCTAGAAGACCACTAATAAGACGAGCTTTATGCACTTCCTCACCAGAGGAACCATGATCTTTCAAACCGAGCCAAACTGCAAATATTCCAAGGACACAGCCTAAACACAAAGCAACTTGCTACAGTAGGAGACTTTGCTTAGTGATAGTCTTAGCAACCAATTATATTCAATCAAGATTAGTTTTCTGCCACCAATACCAATCAAAATTCTTTGTAAATAACATACAACATAGCATTCCCTTTTGTCTTTAAGAACCCTTGACTTTTTTTCCCCCAGCATGAGGCAGGGGGAGGATTATTTGGAGTATTGTCCAAAATCTGTGTTCCCTGAATTACAATTCTGAGACCCCAAAATAAATGCTTTATTATAGCTCTGCCTCTTTTCTTGGTCAACAAATTACAGCTTCTGGAACAATGCACATCTTATCCAACCTAATGACTCCCCAAAACGTGAAGATAGTGCCTGGGCATTGAATTTTCTGTGGGTTCAATGCCCACCCCCTTCCTCACATATATTTCCAGCAAAAGGCCAGGTTGTGTATCCAGGTTTGGTTTGTGTGGCTATGGGATATTGGGTGGAAAATGGGCTTTCTCTGACAGTGTAGAAAGACAAGAAAATGACCACACATCCTTCCTGAAGGCAGTGTCTGCAGGGTGCTGGGGTGAGGAGAGGGGAGTTCAAGGTACTCATTCCTTATGGATTGGATTATTCTAGCCTGTAGAGAAGTTTGACCCTTGAAGGGGAACTCTCTGGGCATGTGAGATCCTGGCCTTTTCCTGGAACTTGGCTTCTGTATCCTTAAGTTCAGCAGGCATATATTCTCTCATCACGAATGGCGTCTGCATTGGGGGTTGCCTGCTAGCTGGGGTTGTTGTTATTGTTGCTGCTCTTGCTTTCCTTTGCATCAGGGATGGGACAGCATGTCACATTTTATCTGTTTCACCATCAACACAACATCCTCCTGTTCACTCTCCTCACTTTCCCAGGGGCTCCACCTCTCTGCATCCCAATCAGTCTTTGTCACAAGCACTCAGACCTTAATCTGGGGCAGCTTGAGCACCCTCCTCATTCTATAAAAAGGCATGCGAAGGTCTCCAAGTTATCCTGCTCTCCTACCTTGTCTAGTAGCCCCAAAGGAAAGTAGCGGACGTATGCAAGTCCTTCTCTAACCTCAGCTCTTCTTCTAGCTTTCCAACACAAGCTTCAGCCTCCTGCCCACAGGAAAGCCCAGCTCGCTGCAGCTTCCCTTAGTTTCCAGCCCAGCTCTCTTAGTTTCCCTTCCCTGCACAATACTCTCTCTGCTTTCCTCACACTAGCACATTAGACCAACTGGCATTTTTGAGACATTCCTCTACTCATGTGGGGATCCATAAGCATCTAACGTACCAGCCACCCCTCCCTACACAGAGGTCAAAACCCAACTCAGGATTTACCTCCAAGACCCCTTTTTCCCCAAGACCCATTCCTCTGATTTCTTTGCCAGGTCCCTAGTTGTTTGTCTGCAGTCTCTGAAAATCCCTGAGTGAAATCTGAAACTGGCTTCACACACAGAAAGACAGAAGAAAGGGGCAGGACACTTCAAACTGTTAAGTGGCAATTTTAATAAGCAAGAGAACTTACAAGACTTGTCCTGGGTGGCTGCACACTAGGTAGATCTTCACACCTGCCTGCTCGACTCTTAGGATTTTATAAAGAGGCCTTAATTGGGCGAGTCACGTGTTCCATCCAGATGCTCTCAATAGCACATTTCTCTCTCAAAGCTACAGTACTTGAAAATGGATCCAACTGTGGGAATAGTGCTGGGGGGCTGCAGAGGAGCCTCCAATTGCCAGGTTCAGCTCTGGGATCAACCAGAGGTCACATCCTCTCCTTGACCTCCTCCAATACTCACTGTATTATTTAAAATTGCGGCATCTTCCTTATATCTTGATATCTTGTTTTTCTTCAATCTTGACTCTCTCCTATAGGAGTTTTAGAGGTTAATTTATCAACATTTATAAGTAATCCTGCTTCAGAGTTTGATTAGAATTGAGTTGGATTGATCTAGCCATCTAAAATAGAGCATTAAGTTTCCCCACCCATGACTCCTTGATTTCATTTAGATTTGTTTATATCTTTTCATAATGCTTTGCAGTTTTATTCATGAAGGTCTTACACATCTTTTGTTGCATCTATTCCTAGATGCCCTACAGTTTTTGTTGATTTTATGGATGAGATGTTCATTTCTATTACATTTTTTTTGGGTGGTTATTACAGAGGTATGAGAGCACCGTTTATTTTCCTCTGTTGATCTTTTAGAAAGTAGCCCTGGAGAATGCTTAATTTGTGTATCCTGTTGAATTTCCATTGTAGACAGTCGTGTGATTATATGATAAGTATTACATGATAAGTGTGTTTTTCCCATTCTAATTCTTATAGCTGTTCTTTTTAAACATAGTGGTTAAGAGCACAGTCTTGAAATTACACTGCCTGAGCGCCAACTCCTTATTAGCCTTAGTGACCTTGAGCTTCCTACTTCAGTATTTTCACCTGTATAATGGAGATAATAATGTCTGATTCATGTATTTTTTTGAAGATTACATGAGTTATTTGTAAAATGCTGGAAACTATGCTCCACAAGTAAGTTTGCAATAAATAATGCTATTATCATTACTATTCTTGTTGTTATAGCTAAAGCATACAGGATCATGTAGCAATGGAAAATGCTATCACTGGCGTCACTGTAGTTTCTGAAAAAGAAAAAGTTCTGTAAGCTAACATCATGTCTTGCAAAGTAAGAGCATCAAATTCCCTGGCTTATTTAAGTATTGGATGAGATCTAAAATCTTTTCCTAACAAGACTTATTGGTTTTCTAACAAAAGCTCACCTGTGGGCATCACTTAATCACATAATCAAAAGACAAATGGTAGGTTGTCCATCAGTAGCTATAAGAAAAGATCAGTTTATCCACCTGCTCATTTGGTTTCCAAAAAATGGGGAGCTTTCTTCAATGCACAGTCAGTATAGGAATTTGCTTTTAAATCACTAGTCAGTATAATCAAATTTTTCTCTCATCTAGCTCTAAACAAAAGCCTGGCTGAGAAAATTTACACTTAAGAAAAATAAAATATTCTCTATTTTTGGTAATTTTAAACTGTTAGTAAGACAAATTAGATCACCAGAACTTGCCATATAAGCTTGGTTCATAGAATCACCTTCACTCCATTGCATTAAATAACCAAGTATGGCTTTGTGAAATGACAATGTGTTAGCTATAAAAATGTTACCAACCATAATGTCCACTGATCAAATAGGATCTCTTATATACAATCTCAGATGAAAAATTCAGTCTAAAATTTATAATTGGAAGATGCTTCTGTCTCATATAATGAATTAGTTAAAGATTTTTTCCCCCTCTCTTATTTGGTGTGTTTAAACTTACCTTTTGTAAGTAAGGCAAAACTTACCTTTTGCCTGTCAAGAAGTCTAGATCCAAGTTTAGAAGTTCAGTCATATAACATTAACCACTACTGTTAGCATCTTTGAATTCTTATTTTTTTCTCATCCTTATTTTCCTCTCCTGATTTATTAATGTCTATTAACCTTTCCAGTGTCTTCTTTTTTAAGCTCATTGACTATTTTTGACAGAACTGTAGTATAAATTCAAGAATTTAAAAACTTAAACATCAGGCTGCCTTTATCAAATGACCATCAAGCCACAGGAGCAGCATTAAGGAACTTCCAAATCAACCACAATGAAAGCAAATCAAAAATAGGACAGCACTGCTAAGAACTATAGGATTTTATTTCCTTTTTACATTTGCTTCTACGAACAAACATTTCATCTGAAGTTTGGAACACGCAAATTATATATTTTTAATACAATTAATTTGTATTTATACTTGAATAAAGATTTGATTACTGAGTTAAAAATTAACTGAGTTGTCTTTTCTTTTAGTGGGTAAAGTCAAGCATAGTCTTCATTCTTTTCTTAGCTGGATAGCTATTTCTAAAATGTTAGCGTGAGGCTTTTATAAAGAATATATCTTCACAGACAATATACAATGACTTTTTCCTCCCTAATACTGTTCAACTTGCAGCAGGGACCCTAATTTCTTTTATCTTAGCAAAGTTTCTTTGGCTTCCAAAGGAAGATGGTGCAAGTTGGAGCCAAGATCCCATGATTAATGAATACATCTTTTTCCATGTGACAGCTCAAAAATGGGATTTATATTGCATGAAGTGTATTCATTTCACAGAGGAGGAAGAGGACTTGAAAAAAGATTTAAAAAAGAATTCAAATTGGCTTAGTTTAGTAGTTAAAATTCTAGACAGACTAGTGGAGAGAACTGACTGATTTTTTTTCCATGTGTCCTTCTCTTCTGTATTCTTTGCCTTAAAATTATTCAGGAAACCCACTTGCAGCAATATAGTGTCATTAAATGACTGAGAACACACACCAAGAGATTGTCAGGTCCTTTTCTGTCCAATGAAGAGCTCCCTGTGTGTCAGTTAATGTACAGGTTTTCTCTCCTGTATTTACTGCTCTAATGACCTGAACCATTTGCTGAGGCCTCGCTCAGCAGACATGAGCAGCAGCAGTGGTGACTTGGGGCTCTCACCATGTGTTATGTCTTGCTGATGTTGCTCAAATAATCAGATATTCTGAACATCCTTTAGTTTATTGTAGCTATAAGGATGGAACCTAAGGGGAAGAACGACTAGAATAACTTTGGTACCCAGTGTGATTGGGTAGCTGCTTGGCTCCTATCTTGATACTGTCTTCTCTTTTAAGGAAAGTGATCAGAATAGACAATATAAAGAATGCTGAGAAGGTTGAAAACTGACAAGCATATTCCTAAGGCCTTCTATTTTTCAGTAATAACTCTTGTGTGTCTATCTTATTTCACTGAATCTACTTTTTTAAAAGGGCATTGTTTCCTTTAAAAAACTTACATGTCATTAATTCTCATTAATTAATATTGACCCTCTTGGTTTGTTCATTCATAATCCAGCATGTATTTGAATCTATGTGCCGCAAACTAGGTTAGACATAGGAATGCAGCAGTAGGGACAACCCAGTCCCCCCATTAAGCAGTTTGTACACTAGGAGAAAGATAGATTTTGACTAAGCGATTGCCCATGTGTTCAGTATTGTGAAGTAGAAGTGCAAAGTGCAATGAAAGCTTACAGCAAAATGTTTTAGGTTAAGCATCCCAGAAGCAGACTCTAAGCTAAGAATTGTTGTATAAAGGAAGTGCTCTGCAGGGTAACCAGGAATTAAATGAAGGAGACATGAGAAGAAGGGAGAAGAAAACAAGCAAGGGCATAATTTCTGGAGGTACCTTTAGCCTAATGCTGCAAGGGAATTCTGGAATATAAATCACACCTTAAAGTGTGTCCTGAGCCAAGGCAGGTAAGCTGGACTTTCATCCTGCCACACCATCTGTCCCTTGTGAAGGAGCAGATATGGAACAAGGGTGCAGGCATGGTGAGGGGGACAATGTAAAGTCCAGATACTTCTAGCTTTCTGCACAAGTGATGCTGGGAGCCCAAGGAGAGCAGGCCAAAGAAGTGTCACAGGTATAGCCCACTGGAGGTGAAATTGCATAAAAGCTGGAAGGTGGGCAGACAGAAATGATAAAGGGATCCAAACAGGATCTGGGTATAACATGAACAATTTCCACTAGTGTTGCATCCTCTGCATTGTTCTGATCATTTGCATCTAACATTTAAGTCACAGCTTTTTCGAGATGGTGGTCATCATAATTTCTAGGGAAAAATTTACAAGAATTAACAGAATGAGCTACCACCCTTATGGCTGCAGTAGGTCCCAAGACTGTGGTTGATTTTCATTATCTTTTTCCTCAATCACCTATTTTAAATTCCTCTCAATCTTAACTAGTATTTCTGTTAGTCCAGGTGGCTTACCAGGTGATATTCACCTTTCCTTTTCAGTTTTGGAAATTTTTATTGTCCTATTCTCGAGCACAGATTCTTTCCTCAGCTGTATCAAGTTTACTAATGAACCCATCAAAGGTATTCTTCATTTCTGTTACAGTGTTTTTGATAACTAGTATTTATTTTTTATTCTTTTATAGAATTCCATATCTCTGTGTTCACATTACCCATCTTTTCTTGTATGTTTTCTACTTTTTGCATTAAATCCCTTAGCATGCTAATCATTGTTTGTTTTTTAATTCCTGGTCTAGTACTTCTAACATTCCTGTCCTTTCTGGCTGGTTCTAATGTTTGTTCAGTCTCTTCAAACTGTTGTTGTTGTCTTTCTTTTAGTATGTCTTGTAATTCTTTTTTTGTTGTTGAAAGCTGAACATGATGTACTAGATAAAAAGCCTTTAGTAATGTGGTAGTGAGGTGTGAGGGGGAGGGTAAGCAGCCTAAGGTCTATGAATAGGTCTCAGACTTACAGTGAGCCTGAGCCTTCGACTATGAATTTTACCAGCACTTCTCAACATAGTTCTTCCCTTAGGTGAGACAGAATAGCTAGAGGGAGTAGTTGGGTATTCCCCTTCCTCCAATAGGCTGTGCTGTGATAAAACCCCAGCAGGTTAGGCTCTAGTGAAATAGTTTTCCCTAAAGGCAAGCTTTATTAAGAGCAGAATGCTCTGGTGTATTTAAAAATGTTCCCTTTCTCCTTCCCTGCTGAAAGCACAAAGGGATTTTTCTCTGATGTTTACTGTGAGGACCTGGTAAGTTCCTGGAAGTAAAACTCACACAAGTGTGTGGGTACCCCATGACTGGGTCCCCTGACGTTTTAAACTCAAACTTGCCTGCCCTGAGGCTCCAGCAATTCATCAATTGCAGGTCAGGTTTTCTTACACTGGCACTGGTTCCCACGGTGCTTCTGCTCATGGATTTCTTCTCCAGTGAGTTGTGATTCTGTGTATTCATCTGTCTGTCTCCCCAATTTTGAGTGCATCTCTTTGCCCTGTGACCTTGCATCCCTAGTGGATATAAGAAGAGTTGTTGATTTTTCAGCTGGTTTAGCTTTTTACTTGTAATGGAGTGCTGATTTCTGAGCTTCTTACATGCCAGATAAGAAACCAGAAGCCCAATCTCCACTTTTTATTAGACTTCTTGCTCCATTGAAATCTACTCTTTGGCTACGTGTTGTACATGTGATGACATCTCCATCCTGCTGGTTGCTTATGCCAAGACCCTCAGGCCTGTCTTTGACTTCTCTTTCTTTTTTCTTTGCCTCAACCTATCAGCAAATCCCATAGCATTACCTTTAAACGTATCTATTATCCCAGCACTTATTGTTTCCACAGCTACTTGTCTGATCTGTGCCACCATGTTCTCACACCTGAACGTGTCAGCAGCTTTCCATCTGACCTTCCTTGGAGCCTTGCCCTTTCTGTTGTCACCACAGAGCAGCCAGAGTGAAGCCATTATGACTTAAGTTAGACCACGTCACTCTTTGCTTCAAAAATGTCCAAAGGCTTTCTGTCCTCCTAAGAGTAAAATCCAAACCACTTGTGGGGGCTTGCAAGTCCCCCCATTATCTTCTGACCCTTTCTTCTCTTCCTTGTCCCCTCGCCCACTCCATTATAGGAGCACCAGCCTTCTTTCTCTTCCTTGAGCTCCGGAGACATAATTCTACCTTAGGGCACTTGTACTAGATGTCTCCGAGAGTGCTCCTTTCTATGGCATTCCCCCTGCTAACTTCTTTGAGTCCTTTGATTCTTTCCTCAAAGGTCACCACGATGAGGCCTCTCCTCCCCACCCTGTGTACAATTGCAACTGCATCCACTCTTGTTCCACTTTTCTGTGCCCCATTTTATTACTTTGATCATAGCACTAATCATCTTTTTTGCATACTAACCTACCATTTACTTTTTATTTACTAGGTTGTATATAAAATATAAGCTCATGAACTCAACAGTCTTTTCCTGTTTGTGTCCTGAGTGCCCAAAACAGTGCCTGGAATGTGATAGGTGTCTAATAGGTGGGGTTTTTTGATGAACAAATTAATTATTGTGGTCTCCAAGTAGATTTTTTAAAATATCAACTGCAAAATAACAGTTAAAATTAACATAGCAGACAAAAGAGCAAGGTGTGTCCAAAAGAAGTCAATGGAACTGGAGTTAGATAAAACCTTTCCAGTGGCCAAAAGCAAAGAAACTAAACTGATAAGAACAGAAACAAAATCCTATATAACCAATAAACAACAACAACAAGGGACAACAAAACTCCATCCATCGTCGTGCTGCCATAGTGTTTTATCACTATAGCTGTTGATTTACATTGTAAATTCTCCTATAGAAAATATTTCCATGGCAAGATGTTCACTTTCTAGCTTATGATATAAACCTATAAAAACAACATCAGAACTACTCCCAGACCACAGAAAAACATAACAAATAAAATTTTGTAGCATACAGGTGATTATATATATATATATATATATATAACTATAAAAAAGAAAGTAATCTATATACAGCTATACATTCTACTAATTTTAAACTTAAGCCATTTAGGGGCACCTGGGTGGCTCAGTTAGTTAAGCGTCCACCTTTGGCTCAGGTCACGATCTCACAACTCGTGAGTTCGAGCCCCGTATGGGGCTCTGTGCTGACAGCTCAGAGCCTGGAGCCTGCTTCAGATTCTGTGTTTCCCTCTCTCTCTGTCCCTCCCCAGCTTGCGCTCTGTCTCTCAGTCTCTCTCTCTCTCTCTCAAAAAGAAATAAACATTAAAAAAAGAAAATACATTAAAATTAAATAATTTATAGCAAAGAAGGAACAAATTAATAAGTACTAATGCTTTTAAAAATGCTATAATCAGGGCACCTGGGTGGCTCAGTTAGGCGTCCGACTTCAGCTCAGGTCATGATCTCACAGCCTGTGAGTTCAAGCCCGCATCATGTTCTGTGCTGACGGCTCAGAGCCTGGAGCCTGCTTCAGATTCTGTGTCTCCCTCTCTCTCTGCCCCTCCCCTGTTCATGCTCTGTCTCTGTCTCAAAAATAAATAAAAACATGAAAAAAAATTTTAAATGCTACAGTCTATTTTTTCTATCAGCATTTGAAATTAAATACTCATAGCATACTGACACTTTATATGCACATGTTAACTGATTATGTCGGTTCTGATTTCCTACAGAAAGATTTCAATCCTGAGTGAAAGATCAATGGCATCCAGCAGGGATTGTCTTTAATTATCATTTCTTTCACAGTCTAAAGGGACTGTTCTGACTACAGAAGCAACTAACATTTTATTTTGACAGTTATTCAAATTATAATAAAGAATACGAGGCTCTTACATGATACATTCACGGTTTTAGAGAAGCAATCCATTGAGAAATGCATTTTGTGTAGCTTCATTCGAATTCAGAGGGTCCTCTACAAAAGAGGAAAAAAGGGGAGTTATTAGAAGATACGCAAGTCTTTTTATTTTTAAAGTGGTGCTTTTGGTCTTTGATCATATTGGATAACAGTTATATCATTCATCTCTTCACATAGCAGTCTTCTTACCTGGAATGAACCACTTCTTTTTTCACAGCTAAGTCAAGCCTTCTTCATTTTCAATTCCCCTTCCAAAGTTGTGCAAACAGTAAATAATATTATTATTTCTGGTGTGTGTATACACACGTGTGTGTGTGTGTTTTGTGACTATTGTGAAGGCTCTTGTGTCTCTCTCCTTCTATAGGACCAACTCTGAAATTTTTCCTGGAAGTCTAGCAGATCACGCCAGTTATTTCATGTTGAAAAACCCCAATACCACTTCTCAAATTTCTCATTTAATGTACCAAAGCTCTGTGGGGTTTAGGATTAAATGAGGTAGGCTTTGGCACTCTCATCTTATGTGTGTGGTTTTCTCTGTTACACAAAAGTAGCTTGTGTTAAATCCCAATTCCTTATAAGGGTTTACTCTTTCCCTCTTCTCCCCCCTTTCAACAGTCACTACCATGGAATTGGAGTGGATCGCAGCTGGGGCTGCAGACAAAATTGAGTAGGAGATACCACACTATGCTTAAGATTTGCTTAATGTGTAAAGCTTGCCTTTTTCCCTTAGAAATGACAGTCTTTTTTTTAAGTTCGTTTATTTATTTTGAGAGAGAGATAGAGAGAGAGCACATGAGCAGGGGAGAGTCAGAGAGAGAGGGAGAGAGACAGAATCCCAAACAGCTCTGCACCGGCAGCATAGAGCCTGTCGTGTGCTCAAACTCAGGAACCATGAGATCATGACCTGAGCTGAAACCGAGTCTGATGCTTAACCAATTAAGCCACCCAGGTGCCCCTCGAACTGACATTCTTTTTTTTTTTTTTAACGTTTATTTATTTTTGAGACAGAGAGAGACAGAGCATGAATGGGGGAGGGTCAGAGAGAGGGAGACACAGAATCTGAAACAGGCTCCAGGCTCTGAGCTGTCAGCACAGAGCCCGATGCGGGGCTCGAACTCACTGGACCATGAGATCATGACCTGAGCCGAAGTCAGACGCTTAACCGACCAAGCCACCCAGGCGCCCCGAACTGACATTCTTAAACTAAGTCTGTGGGCCCTGCCTGGGTCTGAACACATTGCAGTGGATATCTGAGCCTTGTGAATTTGTAAAAAGCATTTTGTGAATTTAACGTGGGGCTTTTCAAAATCCCCCAAGAGTCAATAATCATAGCAAATTAGCTTTCTGTCATCTATGTCTAGAGTGCCCATCCCACCAGTTTTGTGGACATGCCGGGGAATATCCTAATTCTGTAATTTTTGGTTCAAACTGGAACAATTCTCCTCTTCTACTTCCACTCCTCATACCACATCAGGACAAAGGAGTCGGTAGGCGGCTAGTTGCAGCAGGAGGTAACATCTGATGATGTTCTGGAGTACTGCTTTGGAGAGAGGCAGAGCTGGACTTAAGTCCCACCTCTATCACTTTCTGACTGACTAGCCTTGGGCAAGTCACATAGCATATCTAAGCCTGAGTTATGAAATGGATGTAAGACATATACCTATCTTGAAGGGTGATTGTGAAAAATGTGGGGCAAAAAGTATGTACTTCAGAGTAAAAACAAGTACTTAAAAATATATTGATGGAAGATGGTCTGAATTGCCCCTTATATCTCTTCCTTGACTTTTACATATCCTCAGTAAAGCTCAAAGGCTGAGAGAAACAAGGAAATAATAGCTAAAGACTGGATCCAGATACAAAATGTCCCCAGTACCTATACATGTTTCCAGCCCTCCCACACAAAGAAGATACTAAGAACTGAACACTAGATAGTTAGAAACACATATTTATGCTTTATGTGCCTTTAACAAACTCAGATCCCCCTAGATTGGGTTCCTCTTTCATTTTACCAGTTTGTATGTGTAAAATATTATTAGTAGTAGCTTGTAAACACATTTAGGGCAAACAGAGTTTTGTTCATCTTTTTTGCCACCAAACGCATTATCTTATAGTAAAATTTAAAAAACACCTACTGAGTTCTGATATTGCGGGAGGCACACGTAAGTATTAAATATTATTGAGTATGAATAAATGTTAAAATATTTCTAGAACAAAAGTGAATGAAATCATTTTCATGGTTAACAGTCACTGCCTTTTAAAGACAAGATTTTCTTTAAATGTCTGCGTTATTGGGGAGCCACGTGTCTCCATGTTAAAAAGAATAGGAAAGAGATGATACTTTCCAGCTGGATGGTCCTGGCTTCAATATTCAGCTGTTTAATAGATGACTCTTCAGGCCAAGTACTAAAAATCCCTGTGCCGGTGCCAGTGACAGGTGCCTCACCCTAGCCACAGAATTCCACTGCACCCTCAGATCTGAGAAAACGTGATTGCAGATAGTTTGCTTAGAGCAAAATGACTAGTCTTGTCTTTAAGGAAGAACATTATTTTCCAACTGGAAAAGAATGGGAGTCTTTCTTCCACCTGACTGATGCCATCAGCATGCTACGGATAATTGGATCCTCTAAGTTGGCTCCCTTGTTGCCATCAACTTCTCTCTGAGTTTATATATTTGTCTTCCCCAGATCCTCACAAATGTCTCTACAGGCAAACATACATATGAGCTCTATCTCGGATGGAATTCCTGACTGAGGGAGGAAATACATCAGTCCTTATCCCACCTGGGACAGGTGATAAGCCTTAACTACTTGAGTCATGTGACTCTGTAGCAATCAGATGCAGAGCTTCATAACATGCATTTGAACCTATCCCATAGGGCCACACTTGTATTCAGATGTATTGTATGTATGTAAAATTGAGCAAGTCAGTTCACTTTTCTCTTTTTTTATTATTTAAAAAGATTTTTTTTTTCAACGTTTATTTATTTTTGGGACAGAGAGAGACAGAGCATGAACGGGGGAGGGGCAGAGAGAGAGGGAGACACAGAATCGGAAACAGGCTCCAGGCTCTGAGCCATCAGCCCAGAGCCCGATGCGGGGCTCGAACTCACGGACCGCGAGATCGTGACCTGGCTGAAGTCGGACGCTTAACCGACTGCGCCACCCAGGCTCCCCTTTTTTTTATTATTTAAAAAAAATTTTTTTTTAACATTTATTTATTTTTGAGACAGAGCATGAACGGGGGAGGGGCAGAGAGAAAGGGAGACACAGAATCAGAAGCAGGCTCCAAGCCATCAGCCCAGAGCCCGACGCAGGGCTCAAACTCATGGACTGCGAGATGGTGATCTGAGCCGAAGTCCGACGCTTAACCGACGGAGCCACCCAGGCGCCCCAGTCAGTTCACTTTTCTGAGTCCTAGTTTCTTCGTATGTAAAATTAGAGGGTTGGTCCAGATAATTATAGGTTCTTTAAAATCCCGTGTTTGTGTGTGAACGTCTTCTTTTAATAAATTTTTCTGAGTATCTCAAAGAAAGTAAGGTTACTAATATTCCTACATTATTGCCATGTCATTGTCATCATCATCATTTTCTTCCCCAAAGAGGAAGTTGTATAGTCCTCCTGAGGTCAAGAAAGTGAGCTCCCAGCTGGTAGGGTAGCAAAATCTTTATCTGTTTTAGATTTAGCAAATCTCCCTCACCTATTTGACATTTTCTTCCCATAGTCCCATTTGGTAGCATATATTTTATTTCTGTTCTGGATTTGGTTACCATAATCCTATGTGTTCAGAAGGTAGCAGAATATAGTAGGGGACAGGATAGCATAATTCCTAAACATGCAGACTTTGGGACCAGAAAGACCAGATATAGATTGCTGTTTCTGAAACTTATTGGCTATTTAAATGACTAAAGCCCTCTAAATTCAATTGCCTCATTTATAAATAGGTATAATGATGGTAACTACTTGGTGAGCTGTTATGAGACTTAAATGAGATAATGCTTGTGAACAATTTAGTGCAATGCTCGACATGTAGCAAGAACTCAATAAGTACTAGTTTTTTGTTTATGCCAGAGGTTCTTGACTCTGACTGTACAGTAGAATCACTTGGGAAGTTTTTATCACATTGAAATGTTTGTGTTCCACCTAAGACTAATTAAATCAGTACTTCTGAGGTTGGAGTCAAGGCATAGGTATATTTTGACAGCTTCCCAGGTGATTCTGTATGTGGCAATGGTTGGGAACCTCTGGTATTTGCCAAGTGTCATATAGAAATCAGAGAGGAGATGATTTTTTTGGCCTCCCTTGTACATATGACTATTAGACATGATCAACACAGCTGATATAGACCTCCCCAGAGACACAGCAGAGAGACCTTTGGTAATCACTATAGCGTCAAGCCTTAACTAGTCCCTGGCTTGTGCTCCAGAGGCCAAGGTCATTATGTAGTAGCAAGAAAACAAGATATGTATTGAAGAGTCTATTTTAGCCTGTGGACACTAACATAGTGTTCTGAATTTTGTGCTCTCTGGTTTTGAGGGAGATTTTGCACAATCTTCTTGGTCTGATTTCTATTAAAAAACACAGAACAACAAAAAATAATCTAGTAAATCTGTGAGAGCTATGTAAGGAAGACATTTTCCTGAATGCGAGGGAAGATGAATTTGGGTTACTAGGGGGTTCAGTATTGTTTTTCCCTGGCTGCTGATTCCCTGGTCCAGCTTGGAGCACAGAATAGGCCCAGTGAAGTTGATTAAATTCTGGGGGACCTTCCCTTGAGTGAAGGCCATGAGAGGCCACTCTGGCAGCCCTAGACTGGGGGAAAGCTCTGTTTCCAGGCTCTGGCCTCCACTCCTGTGATCCTAAGGGATTTTTCAGTTTGAGTTTGTCTGAATAGGTAAGGCAAATGCCAGACTTCTCTAGAAGCTTTCTAAGACATGTGGCTATACTTAGCCAGGGCTCACCTCAGGTTCCTGAAGCTCTAACATGAATTTAAATAAATGAAATGACACCTTTTGCTTGGAATGGGCTGAATCAGCACATATTCACTGAGGTAAGACAACTGCATCCATAATGTACTCTGATTCGCTCTGACTCTCCCTTTCACCACAGGAGGCTCCAAACATTTCTGTCACAGGCTCCAAATGTATGCATTCGATCCTTACTGGAGGGTGGGCTTTGAAGCCTACAGTTGAAGTATGGAGTGGAAGGAAATAGGGTGCCTGTGGATTCAAGGAGGGCTGAAGGCAGTGTTGGGCAGTGAGAGGACCATACATGCCTAAAGGGCAGGTGGAGAAGGAATGCAGTGGGAAGCCATAAAGTTGGTGTTCTACCTTCCTAGCAGCCCTGCCTCTTCTGGCTCCAAAATCAGGTAGTGCTAGTGGACCTGTCTGAGGTACAGAAGTAACTCAAGGAGGCACTATCAGCACTTTTTTTAGGGGATTAATGTCAACAGTAAAACCCAGGGGCATCTGGGTGGCTCAGTCAGTTAAGTGCCCAACTTCAGCACAGGCCATGATCTCACCTTGTGGGTTCAATCCCCACGTTGATCTCTGGGCTGATAGTTCAGAGTCGGCAGCCTGCTTCAGATTCTGTGTCTCCCTCTCTCTCTGCCCCTCACCCACTCACACTCTGTCTCTCTCTCTCAAAAATAAACATTAGAAAAGAAATTAAAAAACCAACAACAGTGAATTCCAGATGCTGATGGTGACCATCTACCACAAGTTGAGGGTATGCCTTAACATGAAACAAACATGGAGGTAAGGAGGAGAGAAGGGGAGGGAGAGACCTGAGGGTTCCTCTGTGCCTGAACCTGGCCCTGTCCTTGGTCTTCCCAATACCATGAGCCATTCGGTTCCCTTTTTAGACCAAGCGAGGTGAATAGAGTTTCCGACACAGAAAGCTCCAATACAATTCATTTGACAATTTGACAAGAATTGGCCCTCCACAGGGCAGTAACAATAGAATTTTTTCCTCAGAGTTTCCTTGAATAGGCTGCCTCTCCTAACAGGAACGCCCTTGAGTAGTACAGTTCACAGAACTATTGCCTTTGTAGGCAGTTTTCTATGATCTGTTCCTCACATTTATTCTGCTCTAATGGATTGAAAGCTCCTCAGCTGCATTCCAGATTTAGACCCAGAACACCTAAATTCAGGTCCTGATAGAGGCCTTGTTCCTACCCACTTTCATTCTTTTCAGCTGAGGCAGCTTCCCAGTTAAGTGCTATCTTGTAACTGGCCCTTGCAGGTAGTACCTCCAATGAGTAGAAGCCCCCAGACCGGTCCTCTTTCCTTTTCACAGGAACCCAGGCTGACATTGTTTGGATCCAGAAACTAAAATAATCCACCAGGGGTTTATTTCTCTGGGGGTAGAAAGGGGTCTTTAGGAAAAGACATACTACAAATTATTGTGGTTAAATAGAGCTATGTAGAGCTCATTAGATGCTTTTGAAGATGAGCACTGAAAACAGGTTTTAAAGGCATTTAGCCTGCCCCTCACCAGCAGCCTGTTTCTGGGGTGGGTGTGTACTGTTGCTTAGATTGATTTAGAGAGGTGCCATGTATAAGAAGCAGCTTTCTAAACATTCCAGGCTGGGAAGAACCTTAGAATAAATGTCAGGCTGAGAAGCAATTCTTAACCCAGGGTGATTTACCCCTGAGGGGACATATACAATGTCTGGAGACATTTTGGTTGTCACAACTGGGGAGGGGGTTGCTACTGCCATCAGTGAGTAGAGGACAGAGATGCAACTAAGCATTTTACAGTGCACAGGGCAGTTTCCCAAATTATGTGGTCCTAAATGTTAAAAGTGCTACAGTAGAGAAACTGGGCTAATGCCATTAGGGACACCTGGGAGACATGGGGAGATCAAGACACCCTTTCCAGAGAGTCAGAGGTAGGACTAATGCCAGGACCAACTGAGTTTTGTAGTTAAGGGAAGAAAGTGTTAGAAGGAGTACAGGTCAGGCACACAGGTCCTGTGATAGCAGTGAGGTGTCTGTGTCGATTGGTCTTGTGTGGGAAGGTTGAGCTTACTTAAGGGTCCAGAGTAGATTTTATTTCATTGTTTTTATTCATAGATAACATGCTAAGGTAATTCACTAAAGTATTTCAGTAAAGGAAAAAAATTTCAAGCACCACTTTTTCTTTCTGTATTCTCCGTGCCTTGCACAGACTAAACTCGATAACAGCCGTTCATTGAATAGAAATGAACAGACTGATATACTACTTCTGCAAAACATACATGTATTTTTACATACAAATATAAGAATATTTACATACAGACATGCATATATATTGTTTTGCACACATTGGAGGCATAAAATGAGTATTTATTAACTGTACATTTATTACCTGAGACCTACAGTAAGTCACTTAAACTTTATAATTTTAGACTTCTCAAAAATATACAAAAAGATAATATAATACTAACATATATATCACAAGGTTTTCTTTAAACTTTAAAAAACTGAAATATATTCAAATGCTGTAGATTTACCTTTTTAAAATGTACAATTCAGTTGTTTTTGATATGTTGAAAAATTTGTGCAATCATCTTCACTATCTAGTTCAAGTACATTTTCATCTCCCAAAGGAAACTCTGGTCCTATTAATGTTCCCTGTTTCCCCCATCCCTTGGCAACTACTAATCTACTTCCTTTCTCTATAGATTGCTCTATTTTGAACATTTCATATAAACATAGTTTTATGGTATATGGCCTTTGGCATCTGGCTTCTTTCATTTAGCATAACGTTTTCAAGGTCCATTGATTACAGAATATATCAAAAATTCATTCTTTTTTAAAAATGTTTTTAAAGTTTATTTATTTTGAGAAAGAGAGAGAGAGCACAAGTTGGGGAGGGTTAGAGAGAAGTAGAGACAGAATCCCAAGCAGGCTCTGCACCATCAGTGCAGAGCCTGATGTGAGGCCTAAACTCACAAACCATGAGATCATGACCTGAGGAGAGATGAGTTGGACACCCAACCGACCGAGCTACCCAGGTCCCCCATTCTTTTTTTTAATGCTGAATAACAGTCTATTGAATACACCACCTTTTATTTTATCAGTTGGTGGATATTAGGATTATTTTCACTTTTTCGCTGTTGTGAATGATGCTGTTATGAACATTTGCTGAAGGTTTTTGTGTGTATATATGTTTTTTATCCTTTTTGGTGTCAACTAGGAATGGGATTAATAGGCCATATGATAACCCCAGATTTGACCTTCAAAGCAACTGCAAACTGTTGTCCAAAGTAGCTGTACCTTTTTACATTCTTGCCAACAATGTATGGAGGTTCCAGTCCCCCCAGATTCCTGGCAACACTTGTTATTGTCCATCATTTTCATTATAGCCTTCCTAGTGAGGATGAAATAGTGTCTCATTGTGGTTTCGATTTGTATTTGCCTAATGACAAATGATGGGCATCTTTTCACGCACTTGTTAGTCATTTGTAAATCTTTTGGAGAAACGACTATTCAAGTCTTTTGCCCATTTCATAACTGGTTTGTTTGTATGTTGGTTGTTGAATTATTACATGTATTTTGGAGAAATTTATACCTAAAAAAGAATAGTTGGCTTATACATTGTGATGTAGGAGTGACTTCAGTTGGATACAAATTAGAAGAGGTGGCATGTGGCCAAGGACACTGTATAGTATAGTGTTTTCCTCTTGGTCAGAGGTCACCAGCCGTCCTATAGATGGCTGCTCTTTGGGTCAGGGGCTGAGTCTGGTCCAAAGAGCTGTGATCTTAGAGTCTAAAGCATGGAAATCTACATAAGAAATTAACTAGCTAATATGTCTGAAGAGATGTTTAGAGATGGTGGGCACTCAGGGTTTAGGTACAGTCCAATAATGATAGTTTTTTGAGTTTTGATTTGCCATATGAAAAGAATGGTACTCAGAGATATGAAGGATTTTGCTCAAAGTTATATGTATAGATAATACCCAGACCACCTGACTTCCCAGTTCAGTGTTCATGCTATATTGTCACACAATTTCTACCTCTTTCAAGAAGATTTGATGGAACAGCATTCTAGATCATACAAGGAGGTAATGATAGATCTAAGAAAGAGACTTTTTATAGTGTTGGTATTTGGGACTAAATGTGATGGAAAGAGAATTTCATCAATGTCATGAACAAAATAGTTACACTCCGACCAAAGGGAAGTGTTTTTAATCTGCTAATGGCTCTATGACTGGATTCTCACTGGAACTCAGGTATATCTTCAGGTCACCATTTTGTCCTTAACTCATTACTACCCAATCTGGGACTTTCACGGCCCATCCTTCATGAGCTCTACTGTTGTCTCAGCTGCAGAGGTTGCAGAGGTGAAGCTATCTTCCTCTGCCTTTGGCTGCAAAACTGTCAGGGGCTATGTCCACTAAAAGAGAGCTAGGATTGGATTGCCTCAAGAATAAGGATTCGTAATTTAACATCCTCATCGCAGGCTTCATGGCCTTACTTCTTTTAGACTGTTTAAAAATTAGAGCTCAAGACCTGACTTTTTATCAGATCTGAGAGTGCATGTGCTATAAAAGAAAGGAGCTAAAGTCAGTTCTGCTACCTACTGTCTGGGTATCCTTTGGGATGTTATTTTGCACCTCTGAATCTTTACAATGGGATAATAATATCTAGAATATTGTGAGGATTAAACTAGATAATATATGTCCTCAACCTAGAAATATGTTTGATTTGTCTGTGTAATGCTGTATTTTTCCTTCTATCTTTGTAAAACATCAATTTGTGGAAATTAATTCTCTCACCCATTTTCAAATACAAAGTAAAGAAGCAGTTTAAGTGTTCCCAAACCACTCAGAATGGAAACATTTTCATTAGATTTGTTCTTCAGTAATGATATGTTGACTCAGTATTGTCCTGGTTATGTTGGTGGTTTTTTTAGCTGACATCAGAGCTGAGCTAAGACCAGAGAATAATGGGAAGAAAAGACCAAGCAGCTTAAATATATGAATAAAACTGGGATCACAGAGAAATAAGAGAAGGCTCAGGGCTCAGGACCAAATACAACATTCCGTTACTCCTTTAGTAATTATTTATTGAGCACTTCCTATGAGCTAAACACTGGGTGGGCTTGGCACTGGAGCTATAGTCACAAGCAAGTCATGGTTTGTGGTAGATTAGTTGTTAAATTGACCCCATTTTCCACTCTGCCCTATATCCACACTTTTTGAAATGGGACCTTGAAGCTGGTCCCTTCCTGAAGCAGAGAATACTTTTCCACCTCTTGAATCTGATTTGGACTTGGGACTTATTTAGGTCAACAGAATGCAGCAAAAGTGATGATATGCTAGTTAGTCCCAAAGTAGGTCTCAAGAGGCCATGAACCTATTCCCTGCACTCTTGGGATCCTATCTGGGTGTTCTGTGCTGAGGGATGAGAGAGCACACAGGGAGAAACAAAGGACCCCAGCCCATAGCCAGTGAACTTCCAGAGCAAAGCTGTTGATTGCAACTCCACAAAGGAGCCAAGCTGAGATCAGAAGAATTATCAGGTGGCTTGTAGAATCATGGACTGTTGTTTTAAGCTTCTATGTCTTGATATGGTTTATTATGCAGTAAGAGCGAACTGATCTAGAGTTCCTGACCTCAAGAAGCTTAGAATCCTATAGTTACAGAAGCCAAACTTAGGTTTGCAGGGAAAAAACACATTATAATACCTTAGAAGACAAAATAAAGCCATAGTACTTCCCTGAGTAATGTTCAAGGGACAGACTGTTAGGTGTGACCAAAACCGAGGAAGCATGTACAAGTTGAGTAAAGATTTACTCCTTTTTACAGGGACAGGCAAAGAAATGCACAACAAAAAGAAACATTAGAGTAATGTCACATTATTAAATGTCATTTAGTGTGCATTTGGTAATATTCTTGTAACCAGGTGATACTAATGGGCATGATTTCAGAACTGTGGCCCAGGTTTCTTGAGCCTAGAAGTTTCATGAAGTAGATCCTGCTCTCTCTAGTTTAAATTAGGTCTCAAGATCTGGAGACTTTCTTCATGAGCTTGCTTTAAGAGTTTTAAGTGTTTCAGCAAGTTATTTTTTTAAAGAAGATAAAACAGTTCAAATTAATCCGTGAGGTAGCATATTTTGATCCTTATGATGGTTCAGCATAAACCCCAAGTTTATTCCAAATATGGCTCAATTTCCTAGTAATATGGCAGATACTGTGGCTTCCAATTCATGGAACTGGGTCAAGTAGACTTCCAGGAAGTATTATCCCAAACCTCTTGTAACACTACAGCCCCACTGTGATAAGCAAAATTCAGACAATAAGCAAGTAACTGATTGAAGCTTGAGAACTTCCTTTTATGGAGATTTTCATTTTTAATAATGTTTTTTGTTAAAGGAGTTGGCCAAAATACCAAGTTCAAGGCTCAAATTTCTCTTTCACCTGAATATGAAATTGCTTTACACTGTC
This sequence comes from Prionailurus viverrinus, assembly GCF_022837055.1. Taxonomy (NCBI): domain Eukaryota; kingdom Metazoa; phylum Chordata; class Mammalia; order Carnivora; family Felidae; genus Prionailurus; species Prionailurus viverrinus. The sequence continues at coordinate 75,486,778 of NC_062563.1, forward strand.
TTCAAATATTATGACTTCTACTGCTGCTATTACTACCACTATCACACACACACCTGCTCTTTAACACTATTAAATGCTTCGCACTGTGCTATATATATGCTATCTCATTTTCCTTATAAACTTTTGAGGTTGATATAGTATTATTACTGCCATTTTGCAAATGAGGAAATTGAGGTCAAGAACCACTTAGGAAGCTGCTTAGAATTACATAGATAATGAGGGTGTAACCCTATATGTGAAGTCAGGATTCCTGAGTCCAAATCCAGTTTTCTTTCCAGTGTTCTTCTGCCTTCTCTGTAAAATAGAGATGGAATGTCTCTCCTACCATCCTCGTAAGGTAGAAGGAAGAATCATACATGTTTTAAAATATAATTTGAATATAATGTATTAAGTGCACCTGACAAGTGACTTTGAAGAGACCATCGAGGAAAGAGCAGAGATGGAGAAAGAGAAAAGAAGGAGATACTGATAATGCAAAGAATAGGAAGATACCAAACATTCATTCATTCATTCATTCACTCATTCAGTGTGTATTAAATGAACACTTATTATGCACCATGCACTCTTCTAGGCACTGAGAATACAGTGAGGACAAAAAGGACAGGGTCTCTGCTCTTGTGGAACTAAATTCTAAGTAGAAGATCCATACTATAAACAATTAAATGGGGTATTTAACAGCTGTGACAAATTATTTGGATATAATGAGTATGGTGATGTGATAGAGCCCAACTAAAGGGACTAACAGTTAATGGTCAGATGACTTCTTGGAGGAGGGGACATGTAAGCCCCCATACCAATGTTTCCTTCATAATAAGAATAACGATGGTGGCATTTGCTACCATCTTCTTCTTGATGTCCTCTCCACTCCTTTTTTGACTTCCTAGTTCCACACTTATTTGAATTTCCTTCTATTTCAGCCCTCTTAGCTGGTTTCTCTTCTTCCACCCCACTTCTAAATGATGAACTTCAGGAACACATCCAGAATGGAACTCTTTACTTCCGCCCTCAAAACTGTTGCTTCCCCCATAGTCTTCCAGTTTGGGGAAGCCCACCTTCTCAAACCATCATTCTTGATACTCTCTCTCTTTCATATCCAATCTATCATCATGTCCAGCCAATTTCAACCACTCAGATGATCTCCATGCTCTCCTCTGCTCTGGACTCTCTAGATGACAGTGACATATCTCTTTCCTGGACCTCTGTACAGTTTCCTAAAATAGTTCCCTGCTTCCCTTCTTGCCCTCCTCCATTCACTTAGCAGCCCTTTTAAAAGTATAAATGCCATCATATGACTCCTCTGTTTAAAGTCATTTAAATATTTTCCTTTGCAGTAGGAACAAAATCAACCTCCTCATGATGGTTTCAACAATCCTGTATCAACTAGCTCCTGCCTGTCCCTCCAACTGGATCTTCTGTTACTTTCTCCCTTGCTAATCATACTCCAGCCAGTTACCAAGCTTCCTTTCAAGGAAAAGTATGCACACATTCTTTCTTGTGCTCCTGCTCTTTATATGCCTGAGTGCTCTTTATCCTTCAGAAGGATGTTGTCTCCTTAGAGAAGCCTTACCTGAATGTTTTCTCTAATTAGGCCCCTCTTTTAGTCTGAATTTCAGCACTATTTGTTTTCTCAGAGAATATCTTATGACCTCTGACTGACTTGTTCAATTCCTTGTATACTTCCTTGCTTCTCTATCAGTTACAAAATTCATGAGAACGGACACCACAACTCTTATTCACTGGTTTCTCCCTAACATTGGCCCCAGTGTCTGGTACACAGGTGTGCCCCTAGCTGTATGTTGAATGAATGAAAGAATGAAATGCTTTCTGTATGTCAGCCATGATCTCAAGCACTTCATATTATCTTTCTCAATCCTCTAAAATTTCAGTGAGGTAGCTACCGATATGACTCCCAGTTCGTAGATGAGGGAACAGAGTAAAGCAGCTTGAGTGACTTCTTCAATGACACATCGCTAATAAGTAACAAAGATAAAACCTCAATCCTGGTCTTTTTAATTCCAGGGCTCAGAATCTTTACCATTTTATTGCTTTCACCGCCGGCCAGCTTGGGAGGCATTTCTTTGCATTAGTTATACTTTCTTGACTTTACTTTTCTCTTTAGATTCTGAAATTCTTGAAAGCTCTCTTCCTATATTATTCAAGATAATTGCCCCAAGCAGCCAGTACATGTGGATGGTAGTAAAAGGTCTTGGAAATTTTTTTGCAAGTAACCAACTCAGAAGTTTACCCTTTTAATCTGAGCTTCTTTTTGAAGACCTCTCTTAGGAGCATGTGTTACTGAAGAGGACTGACCAAAAACACAGCACTGTATATGTTATTCTCTGAAAGTCTAGTAGATTTGAGTCATGGAAACAGGGCACTTTACTTACATTATTTATAATCCTCACTCCGACTTTAATGGGGTGGTTATTTTCACTCCCATTTCATAGTTGAGAAATCAGACTCAGAGAGGCTAAGTGATGTGTTTAAAGTTACATAGGTAGTACTAAAACTAGGTTTTACTCCCAGTTCTTGTCAATATCCAAAGTTGGCATTCTTTCTAATATTGTTATGTATTTTCCCTTGCTTCTCTCTATCTGCCCAAGTTTTCTAAAAATTTAGAACTTAATAGTTATCTGTGTAAATGTTATACTAAAAATATATAGACTTTTTTTACCTCATTTTTAAGCTGAAATATTTTGAAGGATATTTTATCCACATGTTTTTATTTTCTGTTTCTTTATGCCTAATTACAAATAGGCAAATTTTTCTGTAAAGGGCCAGATAGTAAATATTTCATGCTTTGTGGACCATATATTTCTGTCACAACAACTCGGTTCTGCTGCTGTGGTATGAAAGCCTTCATAGATAATATTCAAACAAATAAGCCTTCTGTGTTCCAGTAGAATTTTACTGACACCAAAATTTCCATTTTATACATTATCATCTGTCATGTGTCAATCTTTGTTTTTTACCTAAATATTTAAAATTAAAATCATAAATACAATAATATATATGTAATAATAAATATTTAAAACTAAAAGAAAAAAGTAAAAGTTACCCTTAGCTTGTGGGTTGTACAAAGTAGGCAGTAGGCTCAATTTGGTCTGTGAATCCCAGTTTTTGATCCCTGAACCAGATCAATATTCTGTAGGTTCCAGGATGGTTTGGAACCATCAGAAAAACCATGGCTTTTCTTAATTTTTCTTAAAATTCTAAATTTCTTAAAATTCTTAAAACATTCTTGGATGTGTTTTGAAATGTGTAACTCACCAATTAAGCAAATCTGAATTAAAGACACACGATTTCTCTTAAACACAAATATTATATTTGCTCTTCAGTTGCAAAAAGGGAAAAAGGCATTAGGGGAAAATATTTCAATGATTAAAATTCAATTATAGTACCATTTTCAATGCCACCTACTGCTTAGAGGAGTCAAATCAATGAATTCACACCATTTATACAAAGCCCTTCCTGCAGAGTCCTTTTACCTTTTTAATAACACCTTTGAATATGAAATAAATGTCAACAAAAGTGAGTGGAATACAGAGTGAGACGATTATGTAAAACAGAAATTGTCCACAATGAAATCAGGAGGCATTGGCAAAGTAAACTAGGTCACACACGTTCTTCACTTTTTATCACCAACAAGAACTTGGTACTTGAACCAAAGCCCTTTTCTCCAGATTTTTTAATCCACATAATGGTATACATTTGGCTTTAACGAGATAGGTATTTTAACTCTTGATGAGAAGGGCTGTCACTGAATGTAAGCCAAGTTCAGTCTGCCGCTGTCTGATGACCTAGAGCTTTAGCAGTGCTCAGGGTACTCTGCAGGAGCTGGTCGGTTTGGCAGGTGGGTGGAAAAGGACCTGGCTGGAAGGAGTGTCATGCCTGGGAAAGTGGAAGGGGTTGGGAGCTGCCTCTCTCAGTGCAAGAACTCCTTAAATCTACATCTGAGCCTTAACAAGAGCACATTTTCTTCCGCATTTGTGCAAAACATGCCATGATTCAGCCCCTTGAGGCTTGAAGTGAAGACAGCGTGGTTTACCACACGGAAGGTCTTTCAACAAGGGGAACACCAAGAAACTGTGGGTAGGGAAGCTGCAGGGCCAAAACTCTGTCCTCCAGTAGCTCTGAGGGCAGTGGATATTCACAGAAAGACAGAAAGAAGAAGAGAAAGACTGCAGGGGGAGCAGACTTCAGAGTGAGCCCGTGTTGGGACACTCGAGTCTCCCAGAAGTTATCAGGTAAGAATACAGAGGTACCCCCATTGTGTATGCAGGGAGGAAGAGTCAGGTACACTGAGTGGAAATACCTGATGGGACTTCATCTAATTCCATCGGCTGGAATGGAGCTTTCTGGGTTCAAAGCAGATGAGGAAGCCCAAAACAGGAATAGGTTTTGTGCTAGGTAGTAGAAAACTTTCAAATGAAAAAGACAAATGTTTTTCTAGAGGATTTACATTTAAGAAGACTGGAAATGGTTAGATTTGAGCTTTCTGCAATTCCATTTCTTCATTTTTGAAGTTGGACGATAATAGCAGTTAATTTTCAGAGTTTTAGGAAAATTAAATTACATCATCCCTATGACGAGCTAAGCATAATTCCTGGACTTAGAGAGGTTCAGTTAAAGCCAATTTTTCTTTTTACTATTTACTATTATTAACATTAGTAATGAGATTTTTGCCTCTATAGTTCAAACTGATTCTCAGAAGATAGCTAGACCTCCTGTCGAAACCTTGTCCACAGGCAGTTTGGAGACATTGGTTCCAGGAAGAGTCTGTTGAAAAGAAAAAAATGTGGCTCAGGTGAGTGTTGGATTCTTGATTTAAAGGCAATTTTATGGAATCAGACATTCTCAACCCCAGGCTTTTTGCTGGGCACATTATTTTCAGATTGTTTTGGTTCAGTATGAATGCTCATGATATTGCTTACCTCCCATGTCCCTTCAATTATTGCCTTTAAACTATTCAAGTGAGACCCAGGTAGAGAAGAGGATTTAGAAGAACCACAATTTTCCAAAGAGAGAAGTTGAACAAGGAAAAGCTAAGTAAAGTACGACATCCATAAAATGACCAGAATATATTTCTAGGAGGCAGCCAGGCCAGCAGGCAGCTTTAAGAGCTGACAGAGTGCTATCGCTTCCCCTTGGATACTATGAACATACCTGTTGCTTTTGGGTAATTGCCCAGAAACTAGCCTCCACGCATCACTTGTTGAGGATGTACATCTTCCTTTCTAATGATTTGTCTTCATTTCCAGTTATATTAGAAAGTTTATACCATTCTGGGAATTTAGTTTTAACTGTTTTCAAAATTATTTTTTTTTATTTTCACAATATGTTCATTATAGAAAACTTGGAAAACTGCACAAAAGCAAAAAAAACCTTCCATAATCCCGACCTCAACAATGAAAACTGTTATCACTGTCTTGCATTTTCAATCTCTTTTCCATATGAAACATTATTATTACATGTAATGTATCTTTCTTTACAAAGTGGTATCATGTGTACATATTTTCCTTTCCTTGGATGTTATTTTCCTTCTATAATATGTAATGAGCCACAAAATTTCCACACCATTTAATATTCTTCTACAGCATTATTTTTCATGGCTACTTGAAATGCACCATAATTTATTAACCAGTTCCCTATTTTTTGACATTGAGGTTGTTCCAAATTTTTCACTCTAATGACTAATGCTTGGATGAATACTTCTATAAATAAACACTTACACACATCCTTGATTATTTCCTTATAATAAACTTCAGGAAGTAAATGTTTTGGAAGGAAGAGAATGTACACATTTAAGGTTTTATTTCAAAAATGTTTTATAGGAAGATTGGATCAATATACATTCACTTCAGCACCACATAAAAGCATTTACTTCCTAACACCCTGGCTAACACTAGTAACTGTGTGTGTGTGTGTGTGTGTGTGTGTGTTTAATTATCCATTTGACAGGCAGTAAATGGCATTTTATTTTTTATACGATTTTCATATTTACTTTGGTTACTGATAAAATAGTTTTTTTTTCATATGATTAAACAGTCATTTGTATTTCTTCCTTTGTGTATTGCTAGTCTGGATCCTCTGATCATTTTCCTATTCTTTTATTAATTATTAATCTATGTGAGCTTTTATATTTTAAACTTATTAGCCACTGTTTATTATGTACTATACAATAAAATACATATATTTTATTTCCCCATAATACTCCATTTTAATTTTCCTTGTGGTTTTTAGCTATATAGAAGTTTTGAAATGTATATGGTAAATATATCATGCTCCTTTTGGACTTCCTTCTTTGCTTTTGATCTTTCAAAGCCTTTGGCTGGGGAGCCTGGATGGCTCAGTCAGTTGAGTGTTTAACTTCAGCTCAGGTCATGATCTCACTGGGCCCTGTGTCTGACTGTCTGCTGTCAGCAAAGAGCCCACTTTGGATCTTCTGTCTTCCCCTCTCTCTGCCCCTCTCCTCCTGGTTCTCTCTCTCTCTCTCTCAAAATAAATAAATAAACTTTTAAAAAAGTTAAAAAGCCTTTTGTCAACTTCTCAGAAGATAAACATCACTTATATTTTACCTGTTATTTTATTAGGTACATTTCCCCACTATTTGGCTCTTAAATCTATAATGTTATTTTATAACACTGGATTGCCTCTTATTTTTATATAAGTAGGTTGTGTTTGGGTCTACTCCATCTTCAATATCTTTCTTTTGTGTCTGTGTGCTGTCTGTCAATGCTGTGAGGATAGGCTGGTGTTGCACTATTTTCCATATTCCTGAATTGTCACGACTTTTCCTTATTTATCAAATTGACTGGCTTCTTTCAAATCCCCTAAAGTTGCAATCTCGAAAGTGTGATCCTACATCATTTCTCCTGCATTTTTCTCTGCCTGGCAGAGTGTCTTGTGGAGTTGTTTTATTGATGCCTCTGCATCCATTCTGTGGAGTTATAGAGTTGGTGTGGATGCCAGTTGTCTTTGGGAGCATGAGTTTCCTGGAGCATCCCCTATCTATCCCCTTGACATGCATGTCTATAGGCTTCAGAGTATCCAATATTCTCATCCCTTTTTTTTTTTAATTTTTTTTCAACTTTTATTTATTTTTGGTACAGAGAGACAGAGCATGAATGGGGGAGGGGCAGAGAGAGAGGGAGACACAGAATCCGAAGCGGGCTCCAGGCTCTGAGCCATCAGCCCAGAGCCTGACGCGGGGCTCGAACTCACGGACTGCGACATCGTGACATGGCTGAAGTCGGACGCTTAACCGACTGCGCCACCCAGGCGCCCCCTCATCCCTTTTTTAAGAGTTATGTCTGTAAGGCTTTTATCATAGGAAGATAATTTTGGAGGATGTTTAGGTTCAGATATCTACTGTAGGGAGAATTCTAAAAATGAACCGTCCCCAAGATTTTTGGCCTTAATCCTTGTGAATGTAAGTATGGTAAAGAAATCACACCCAGAATATGGTATGTTAATATGTCAAGAGGACTTTGAAGATATAATTAAGATCGATAATTAATTGACCTTAAGAAAGGGAGATTTTCCTAGATTATCTGGTTGGGCTTAATCTCATTCCCCGAAGCCCTTTAAAAGTGGAGAGTTTTCTCTGGCAAGCAGCAGAAGGAGAAGCAGAGATTAGAAGCATGAAGGACATTTGATGCACAATTGCTGACTTTGAAGTGGGAGGGGAAGAATCCTTTAGGAACTGAAAGTTAGGCAAAGGAAGGCAAAGAATCCTTTAGGAACTGAAAGTTACCTGCAACTGACTCTAGCAAGGGAATGTGACCTCAACTTTACAACTGCAAGGAACGGAATTCTGCCAATCATCTAAATGAGCCTGGAAGTGGCTTCTTCCCCAGAGCCTCCTGTCAAGAGCCCAGCTTGTCCGACACCTTAATTTTGGCCTTGTGAGACCCTATGCAGAGAACCAAGCCACACTGTGCTGTACCACACTGTGCTGACCTATAGAAACCGTGAGGAAATAGGTGGGTGTTGTTTTAAGCCACTGGATTTGTGATAATTTATTTTTCTTAGTAATAGAAACTTCACACAATGCCCACAGTAGGGCTCTTATTTCCACAAGGGCACCGATAACATATCACTGTGGGTGAAGGTGTGGACTATGGAGTCAGAGCCCATGTCTTCACCAAAGGAGAGCCACCTAGTCACTGCAGTATAGAGAAGTGATTCTGACCAATGTGACCAATGGCAGTCCTTCTTCAGATTTTTATTGCTTTAATCATCAGCCCTGCAATCTACACAGAGGGAGGCCATCTTCTGGAAATACAGACACTTTGCCACTTGGATGCAGTACTGACCTTTGAAGGCTAAAAGAGTTTGTACCACACACCACCAGTAGCTTGCTTGGCAATCCTGAGAAATGTCTTTGCCTGCATTTAGCACAGAGAGAATGTCCATGTGAATAAAACAGACTATGGCATTCCCTTGGAACTATGACTTCAGAGAACAGACTTGAACTTCAGCACCAGGTGCTACCCTCTGAAACCCATCACAGCTTTCACACCCATGCCATGCTTCCCGCGTTGTTCCCAGCCAGTAACTGAGTGTGGTAGGAATAGTCAGGCAGGTGCACCCTTGGGAGAGGGTGTTCTTTGACAGACTACCTTAAGCTTGTCCCAGTGGCCTTATCCTGGCTTTCCTTAGAATTGCCCTGTTGCATAAGACACTTCTGACCAACCTTCTTTCTTCCCCTTGCTCCTTGCTTGGAGTCAGACCTACACTGCTGACCGAAAGTTCTTCTGGCCTCTCCTGATCTCTCTCCATTTTCTCTCCCACTAATCACTCTCCCCATTTTCTTTCCACTAATAACTTTCTCTCATATGAAGTCCTGTCTCAATATCTCTTTGTTTCTTGGAGGACCCAGACTAACATACAAGGTAGGAGTGCAACAACCCTTTGGGAATGAGCTCTAGCTTCCTTTGACCCACCAAGGATCACACAGGTCACACAGACACAAAGCAGCTTTTAGGTCTGGGTAGAGAGGCCCCAGCCATGAACTCCAAGCTCTGAAGGGCTCTGAAGAACACAAACACTGACAATATAGTGGCTGGATCTTCATTTGTGCCTTTGTTCCAGGCTCCACAAATGTCACAGGCAGCCTGCACAGGTATGTGATAAGTCTGACCCATCTCATACCCAATTATACATTCCCATCATATAAAAAGAAAGTAAAAAACCATTATTTTGGTAGCTATGTGTCGTTGGGCTCTAGAAACTTCATTTGTTGGTTTCCTCCAAGAAGACTCCAGCTTGGGGGTTAGCCTTTGATTTCTGGGTATCAGAGAAAGTCTGGGAAGCCAAATTAACTTAATGAGATTAATTAGTGTTTGTCAGACTTCCTTAACTAGGCAGAGAATAGTTGCTTAAGCTGACCATGGGGTAATGCTTTCCAGAGGGTATTACTGTATAGTTTGTGACATTGTAGATTTGTAGCATCTGAGATACTCAGCCAGCTCTCATTCTGGTAATGAAGGGTACAGTTAGGAGACCATATTGATTTTTCTTATGAAGGACATACCACAGCCTCACAGAACCTTTGTGCTAAAATAGAGATAATTTTACACTTGTGGAAACAGAGTCTCAGAGAGGCTAATTGATGTGGGATAGGTCACACAGCTGCTTCCTGATATAGCAGGGACTGAAGGCCACTGTCCATCAGATAATGATTCACTGAGTATTCTCCCACGCTTTGGGTTGAAGACATATTTGGTTAGAGACAACACGAACAAATGAGCTGTAGGTCAGAGGCGATGTGGAAGGGAGTGTTATTTAGAGTCTGGTGTCACTTTCCACGCGATTACTTCAGCTCTGTCACTTGGGTCGCCCATAAAACCATCCGCTGATTTACTCTGGGCTCCTGGCTCTGTCTCATAAAGGCATCTTTGTAATTCTCACTAGAGATCATCCTCTGGGATGACAAATAACATCGATCATTAAAAATGACATCCGTAATTTTGCAGCCAGGGAAGACGATCTTTTAAAGCTGTCAGTGAAACAAAAGGGATTTTAGGAGATGCTGATGCAATCTCTTTAACATTTTTGGATGTTAAAGCATGAAGATGAACTGTCCGTTATGGAATTGGAGGATTTATCGTGCGCTAAGGCATGCCCTACACCCGCCCTGCTGTCAGTGGAGGTGAGGTTTGCGGTAAGCAGGGTTCCCTGCGGCTCAATCATTAACTTGCTGAATGGCCTAGGAGTCAAAGGAGTTAATGGGCTTCACCCAGAGCTGGAGGAATGGAGGCAGGCAGGGAGACTCAGGGAAAACTCACTGTCTGTTGAGGAAGAGGATGTGAGGAGCAAAGACACACTGAGAGGCAAGGGAGACCCAGACACTCTAGAGAACCACCATTTAAGCAATCAAATGAAACTTGCACCGCAGAGCCTCAATTTTACAGAAGATGAAGTCCTCTTAACACATAGTATTGTCTCCCTCTCCTCTTCATTAAATTTTCCGTACATCAAAATTGCTGAATCGTCAGCCATGTCAATCAATATAGTTCTGTAAAAAAAAAAAAGGGGAGAAAAGAAAAGAAATTAGATGTCCATTTTCCAAAAAAGGGAGAGGGAAGAAAAGAGGAGTGAGCCTGGGCCTCATGCCCCTTTCTCACCAGAGGCAAGGAGCTAATTAGTCTAAATAAGCAGAAGCTCAGAGCACCAAGACTAATGAACAGAATTGCTCTCTCCAAGTGGAAAGTAGGAATCTGGCGAACAGCTGCCAGTGCAGAAGGGCTAGAGCTGAGGGGTGAGGTGGCCTCTCCCAGGAGGGGTGATGGTGCATCTGAGGGAGAGGTCTTCACTTGGATTCCACATAGCTGAGTGAACATTCTAGGTGGCTAGGACAGCAATGTGGTCTAGAGACTCAGTGTGGTCTTTATACTCCATCCACAGCACTTTTGCTTCTCCGTGCCTGTTCCAAATATGCTACTTTATTTATCCCAGTGGTTGTGTTTTAGAGGAAACTTTCACTGCAGCAATTATTGCACAGGGGTCTACGTAGATAATGATCTATATTGTTACTATGTGGCACTTGGTTTCTTTAAAGCTTTCACGATTTTGTTACCTGACATGATATATTCTCAGTCTGCAGTGAACTGTGGGCTTGCTTGCTGCTGACCCCCTGCCCTCCCCAGGATTCCCAGGCTGGGGGGCAGGGAGGTGTGCAGTCAGCATGTCTGACTCTGGGGTGGAAGTCAGTACAAGGGGGTGGAATAATTTTCCTATGCCACTGCCTGCTGACTTGGCATTTAGTGTAAATACCTCCTGCTTCCAAGATATCTCTTCCATAATTACCAAGCATGATTCTATTTTCAGTGCAATAGCTGAGAGGGTGTAATTGGAAGACTCAGAGGCAGATTATTTTCTTTCTTTAAGGGGCTTTTTGCTATCATCCTATAATCTTTTCCTCCCACTCACTTGTACCAGGTACTTCTCATGCCAAATAAGAACATGTACTGGCTCTGAGAGTCTTTCTGCTCATCGGTTATTTTGCTTAAAACCTGCAAAAGTGGTGAATCACCGATTGACCAAGAGGGCCTTAACATTCCCCTCAGCTTTACTAAACTTCAGACAAGTAGCTTCCTGACTATAGGCCACCTGACCACTGTTTTCTTAGAGCATTTACTTTCAAACACTTGCAATGATAAATTCTTTCTCTGCCCTTCCAGATGTAAATCTTCTACAACCCAGGGATATCTTTCTTGGGGTAGAAGGTGTCTGGGAGTCAGCCTTTTGAAATGTAATCAAGACACACCTGTCCCTGTTTCCCAGTCTTTGCTGGAAGGTAAGAACTTAACCTTGATCAGCGACAATTGGCAAACACTGATGGATGATCACATTGAACATCCTCCCCTCTCTAGTACCTTCCCACTAGCTCACTGTAGTACTTAAAAGTTTTCCTGACTTTTGTTTTAACAGATTTGAGTCCAGTCTTTCCCCTTTTGAATTAATCCTGACCTCTACTGAAATATCCTTGAATACTCTTCCTTGCCTATTTAACTTGGACTTTAGCTGAATTCTGTACTGAAATATCTGTCTCCTACTGCAGTAGCTTGAATAAAATCTGTTTTTGCCATTTTAACATGTATCGAATACAATTTCTCTTTAACATGATGCACCTGGAATGTCACATTTTCTTTCTGCACAACGGCACAGCTTAGAAATTATTTGTTCATTTATGGAGCTAGCCCTTGGCTAAATCACCCAACTGCCATGAGTTAGGGACATTTATTTCTGATTTTAAAAAATGATTTCCTCAAAAAATACCTCCTGAATTTTGCAATGGTGAGCAAAAATTAATACGATTTCTGTTCTCTTAGGATTTATTGAATGAGTGGGAAACAAAGATTAATTGAAGAATCACATAATTAAATATTAAGTTGCAAATGTGAAAAGAGAAAAGTGCTCTGAAGAGAAAGTAGAGGTGTGGAGGTTTCCTCTGAGAATTTTGAGAAGGAAATTTGAGAAGGAAAGCCAGTGAGGCTGGAGTAAAGACTCTGTGTCAATGATGATTGATATTATCTGGTCTTGTCAGTGATCAAATGTACATCCTCCCCAACAGCTTCCTTCCCACTGATGTGCACTGTTCCTTGGGGACTTTCTCCAGGCCCTGCCTCTCCTCTATTTGATCAGTTCTTGACCCAATGCTTTAGAGTCAGCTCTTGTTCTCCACTCATCTCTAATGATATAACATTTTTCAGCCCTGATGTTTTGATTTTTTAGTTGATGTGCTGGTTACTCTCCATTTGACCTCTCATTCTTCCTACTCTATTCTATTTTCTACATTTTGTCACCCTGTTCTGGATCCCAAGCTAATTTTCCAAGTCCGCGTCACCTAGGTTTCTTTACTGTTGGCTCATGGAGTTTAGCCAAGGGGAGGCACATGATGGAAGCAGACAAGCAAGAGGAGAGAGAGGTCAGGGTCAGTGTTTGCTTTGGGTCAAGTTTCTAGAAGTAACTATATCATTTCATCAGTACAGTTCATATACTATAGGGGAGGGTCCAGTTCCAGTGAGCTTCCAGAGCATTGTTTCTTCTTTTTTGCTCCTTTGTATCTTAGTAATGTCTTCTAGCTATTCATAGCCTCTGAGTGCCTCAACATCCTTTGGTTTTTAGTGGTGCCGTAATGTCTATGAATATTCCTTTCATTACAGTTTCTCATGCCATCTGAGTTGGATTTTTTTTTTTCCTTCTGGGATCTTGACTGATATAAATGATCTCACTAAAGCTGTCTCTATTTATAATGGTAACCTAGTTCTCTCTTGCTCCAGGTATAAGCTGATAATCAGTCCTGATCATTCATATACCTGTCCCTCGGCCTTGGGCATCCCAACCTAGGTTTCATCCCCAAGCGTTACCTCAACAAGAAGGGGAGATTGGGTAGTTTCATGACGTTCTCTAATATGGTGAGGCAACTCTGAAGAATTTGTTCTAGAAGAGATTGCTTCTAACATCTTCATGCTCCTCTTAAAATGCCTAAATCCATTTTTTTTCTGGGCCCAGGAATATCCCCAGCTGTCCTAAGAGAGAGTTTCAGTGTTGTCTTGAGGTAAGTTTGCTGACCACTTTATTTGTGGTTGCTTAGTGTTGGTGTCTCTCATGCTTAGACATATTTTTTGCTTCTGTCCACTCCTCAACAATGGGCCATCAAATGAAGGCTAGTAGTATACTTTATAGGATGAAAAAGGACCAAAACCACAACTCTGGTTTCCATGACTTGGGGACATGTGCCTCATCCCAAATCCCAAAACTCTTATTGACTTGAAAATTGAATAATCCAGTTATGTTCAAAAATTCAGTTTTGTTTTTCAGGGCAATGCCTCAGTTTTAGATTTACTTATTAATTTTTTATTTCCCTCTTGCCTGCAAACAAAAAACTTACTATCTCAATTCCATTCCTAAAGAGTCTTCAGCTAGGTATCAAACTAGAAACGTTGTGCTAGATCAATTCAGATGAAGTTGTTGAGAGCTATTGTTCTCGACACTTGGATGCAACAGATGGGACACTTTTGTATGTAACAGATGGGGGAAAATGCCCTAGTTTCTAATGTGTAAAATTTTTGGCATTGAAACAGGCTAGTAGAAGTAATAACAGAAAGGAAGGAGTAAGAGTTGATATAAGAGTTGATATAAGAGTTGCTTGGTAAAGCAGATGAAATGCCTACTCTACCTATTTGGAAAAATACTTTTGGTTACAGAGTCAGAGGGAGACTAGGATGTTTCAGCCTTGCCCTAGATTCTTTGTTCTCAGGAATCCTCCACTTCAGAATCCCAGCTAAAACATAATAATAATTTTTTTAAGTAGTAGAAATTTTACATAGAATACTGACTTCCTATTTTTGTCAGTTGTGACTGTGCTGATATAATTTGAAATTTAATATTTGATAATACAAAAATATATGTAATAAATCAATTATATATATTTTCATCCATAACCTATCACTCTCCCCAAGGACGCGAACATTACTAACATTTTGTAACTTTCCCTGTGCTTTTCTCTCATCCTAGTGCTGCTTTTCCACCATAAGTAACCACATGTCCTCTATAGCCTACAGCTTTGTCCCTGGATCCAGCCATTCTCAAATTCCTTCATCTTTAATACTCCCATCGTGTCCTGTATGTCTTCTCTTCCTAATGCAAATAGAGGTGACACAGATAAAAATGACACAGATATAAGATAATGAAAATAGAGGTGACCATTTTTATGGAATTGCAATAAAGGTATCTAGTTTCTGTTAAGAGTATCCTTTATCTGCCAATCTAATCAATCCTTTTTTTTTAAAATTTTTATGTTGATTTTTGAGAGAGAGAGAGAGAGAGAGAGAGAGAGAGAGAGAGCGCAAGCAGGGGAGTGGCAGAGAGAGAGAGAGGGAGAGAGAGAGACACTGAATCTGAAGCAGGTTCCAAGCTCTGAGCTATCAGCACAGAGCCAGACATGGGGCTCAACGTGGTGGTCGAACTCACAAACTGCAAGATCATGACCTGAGCTGAAACTGGACACTTAACCAACTGAGCCACCCAGGCATCTCTCTAATTAATCATTCTTAGTGTAACATCTGAAAAAAAGTCCTTTCTTTGCATTGTTTGAGAAGGTTTTTGTCATCCAGTGTCATTTCATTTCCTTGGGTGTAGCCTTGCTGCTTCTATGATAAATTGTGCATGACTGAACTCACTCAAAACTATTAGCTGTTAGTGTTTGCTTGTCACAGGGAACAGAGGTCAAAGAAAAAGTAACATTAAAATATGTCCTGAATCAAATATCGTATATAACTTTGAGCTGAGATATTTTCAAGAAATTAAAAACAAATCAAGTTTATAAGTCCAGGTGGTTATAGGATGAAGGCATAATCAGTCTAATTATTTTATATAATAGGATTTATCTGGATTTGAGGATAAGAGGAGAGATGAAGAAGGTATCTGACTGAATTATTAATCCAAGTGACTCTTTGAAATGCAATAGAGTTACCCACTCCATATTGTCTGTCTCTGTAATTTCAAAGAAAAAAAAAGAGGAAAAGAACACACCACTAAGCTTAAAACACAGGAGAATTAATGATGGAACAATAGACTCCTACAATGATTTATTACCAATTTACTCTTCACCCATTAATGTCCTTGAATAAAATTAAGAATAAAAAAAGTTTAGGAGGAAAGGTTTATCTGCAGAGAACTATATATGGCTCTGGTGAGTTTCCAAGGTATGTGGCCAGATGGAATAAGTTTTTTTAGTGTCTGTTTTTCATAGCTTACCATTTAAATGGTCCGTGTGTGTATGTGTGTGTATGTCTGTATTATATGTGTATATATATATATGTATATATATATATGTATATATATATATATATATATATATATATGATGGATTTATCAGCTTATCAGCAAAGGGACATAGTAAACAATGAACTGAGGAGGCTATGTATTCTGACTCCACAAATGAGTTGATTCAGTGAATGAGTAAGCACAGGCATCCCCTCCCCCCTTCTCATGCACATGTACACTTATCCATATGCACACTCCATTCCATTTTCATGCCTCAAAAATGAGGACAATGCTTGCCTGACTCCTGAGGATTGTATCAGGGTTAAATAAATAATTGAGTGATTGGAGAAGAAGGGCTATGAAAGTATGAGAGTGTGAAATTAGACTGTAAAGCAATACATGCCTGTGAAGGCAAGAGGCAGATTTAAGTGCTGAGTGAAATACTGCCACACAAACTGGAACCTATTAGTTCATAAAATGCTCTTGAAATTCCAGGAGAACCCAAGGGTCTAAGGGACGTGATCTGAGACTCCCTTTCCCAGTGAAACTATCTATGTTTCAAGAAGCAGCACTAATATTTATAAAGAGAGATTGCTTTGTTCTTGAGGAGATGGAATTTCAGGGGATGATGAAGTTCTTTTTGTGAGTGCAGACTTGTCAGGAAAATCAGAAGCAGCTATAACTGCTTAGCACATGGCAGAGAAAAAAGAGAAATCCAATGTAATCAAGGGTATCCTGTATCTTAAGAGATGCAGAGCTAACAGGCTAGTACTGAGAGACCCTCAAGAGTTTTCCGGCCAGTGGGTAGCTTTTACACATATTTGCAGTGTGAGAGGCCATGCCCTGGAATGTGATTCTCTGCAGATAATGCTCTTCTTGCCACATAAACCCATCCCAAATTGGCTCAGAAACCCTCTGCAGGCCCTGGAAATAGGGAACATGTTTACCCAACCTACACTGATGGATGCTCCAGAGTTTTGAGAACCCTTAGACCATGGCGCAGTCCATGGGTATGGCCTTGGGATGAAGAGGGATGTCACGGTTACCTAGGACCCCACCATGCTGTGCCTGCTGCTTCTCTTTGCTGTTCTCCAAAGGGAAAAAGTATGAGGTGATCTATTTTAAACTTGTCAAACATATGCCCTTCCTGACATGGAAGGGAAACAATACACATTTCTTTAGTGGGGGAAATGTCGAGGTTTTCCTGAACTCAATTAAATCCGTTTACAAGCTGCTTTGATTTTGTCAGTTTTGAAAATGGTGATAAAGTTTTGCTACGTATTTCATGCTTGATCTTAATCAATACAACTTGATACATGCTTTTGCTCCTATGCATCAGAAAATAAGACAGGAAATCATTGCAAAGTTTTCCATGGCTACTTTGTGTTGAAAAATCTATTCTTTTGCCTCTGTGGGAAGGAAGAATGGAGCTTGCAGGGAGAGTGCAATGACTCTAGAATCACTTCCCACTATAAACAAGCAACCAAGATCATGTGTTTTTCGCAAGTAGTTTTTTGAGAAACAAAATCCCCTTCTGCGGAAGTGAAGTTATAGCAAAAACTGGGAACAACAATAGAACGTTTATTTGTTGGGATAACAGTGCTGGGCACAGCAGTCTACCTCCACACTGTGGGATTAATTCTAGCTTTTGTTTATAGTTTGAAACTTCTTTTAAGTTTATTTATTTATTTTGACAGAGAGAGCACTTGAGGGCTGGGGTGCGTCAGAGAAAGAGGGAGAGAGAGAATCCCAGGCAGGCTCGGTGATGTCCCATGACTGTGAGATCACCACCTGAGCTGATAACAAGTGTCGGTCGTTCAACCAACTGAGCCACCCAGGTGCCCCTACAGTTTAAAATTCTTAATAGAGCCTTCTTTACCTCAGGAAACTCTTTGAGGCATCAAGGAGGCCTACAAATGATTATCTATAGAATTATTCTACATAGCAATTCCTGCATCATGAGAGCACCCCAGATTCACAACAGGGTAATAGCCAATTTCCCCCTTTCTTCTGTAAGATGACATCAGAACTCTACTTTCCTCGTATCTTTCTACTAAAAAAAAATGACAAAAGCATAAAGCATGTTTCAAAAGTCCAAGTGGCAGTTTTGCTTGGAAGGTTCTAAAACCAGAGCATTTCCATTACTTCCTGACTGCATGCCCTGCTAGTTGTGAGACTCTGGCAAAGTCACCTCAGGCTCACCCTTCCCTTGCTCCATTTATATTTTCACAGGACCAGGGCCCGAGTGGGATGCCAATGCTGCTGAGCCTCTTAAATCTTCACAATGGCTCAAACCAAGTCACTAGATCTTCAGTAGCCACGATTCCCATTCTTAAGATATTGAGCAACTCCCTATAGGTCTTTCTACTCAGAGAAATCACCAGTAAGTTCTCTCCAGAGAATTAGGCCCTTTTTCTGCAAGCATCTACAACAAAGCAATCTTTTCATTGGCCTACAGCAAACATTAAATTCTTTGCTTCAAGGGGAGCTGAAGTATAGAAAATCTGAGTTTATTACAATCAAATTATGATGGTCCCCTAACATATCCTCTAGATGAGCATTTGCTAATAGGTTTTATGTACCAGAACTTACAGTGCGTTTTTTCTTACGAGTGTAAACTCGCTATCTTCTCCTCCCAGCAGCCATGTAACCATGATATTAATAACAATGACAATAGCTAAACTTTAGTAGACACTTATAATACTCAAGGACCTCTATAATTAACATAAATAATTATAATTAATCCTCTCAACAGTCCTATGAGGAAGATACTATCACTTCAGTTACACGGGCAAAGAAACTAAAAATCAGAGAAATAAATTCTCCACACAGGGCTTTTCACCACCAGGCAGTTTTCTCATGAAAGTCTTCCAGCTTCCCGAAGTAAGAGTCTGAGATTCTTTTCTGTAAACTAATCCCACCTGAAGGGCAAGTTTCAGTGATAGGTAGATGCCACTCCTCCTCCAACCTGCCAAGGAGTTACGGTAGGTACCATTGTTCCCATTTTATAGAGGGCAAATAGAATTGTGTAAAAAGATGAATCTTATGCTTATATATTTTCCCTAGGCCCTCAAGAGGATTAGGATTCCATTTATAGAAAGATAGAGTAAAAACTCGGATTCAGCTTTAAATTGGGAAACTCCAAATAAGGCTGCAACTACTTTTTCCAAAAATGAAAAAAACCTGGCAACCACAAAATTAAATTGGTCAGGTCCCAGAAATAGCACCTTGGTTATGAGTGTGGCTAGCCATGAAGGCTCATAAATTAAATGGAAGACGTCCAGGCACCACCCCCTCCATACACACACATACACACAGACACACAGACACACACACACACACACACACACACACACACACACAATTTATTTCTAGTAGCTGTAGTGGGAATGCATTACAACTGCTATCCCTGGGGCTCCTGGGTGGCTCAGTGGTTTAAGCATCCTACTTCGGCTCAGGTCATGATATCATGTCTCATGGGTTTGAGCCCCACTTCAGGCTCTGTGTTGACAGCTCAAAGCCTGGAGCCTGCTTCAGATTCTGTCTCCCTTTCTTTCTGCCCCCACCCCCACTCACACTCTGTCTCTCTCTCTCCCAAAAATAAATAAACCATTAAAAAATTTTTTAAAAACCTGCTATGACTGCCAGCAGGGGTTTATAAGCCAAGGGACTTCTGTGACATTCCCTGCTTCAATGGCTGAGGTGTCCCACCCACTTTCTGGTGCTAGTGAGGGGGGATCAGGGTGAGACTGTCCGGGGGAAGCTCAATTTCACATGAATCATTTGACTATGTTATTCATCCTTACCTGTGAGGTGTTAAAAATCCTGGGAAGAATTTTCCTTACAGCTGTATAAAGAAACTGTGGGGAGGAGATGAGTGAACAGTTGCACTTTCTCTTCTTTCTCCTTTTCTAAGCCTGTGTTCCTTTCAATTTCCAAAGGGTGGCTGTGTCATGGAGTGGGGAATGTCTACTACACCTTACCGATCAATCCCATTCTCCCTCCCTAAAATCTATCACCTCAGAGTAATCTGTTTAGTTTGAGTTCTGCTCCCAACCAGCCATGTGTCCTTGGATAAGTCACTGAACCTCTTTCAATGGCTCAATTTCCCCTGTATAATGCAAATGCAAAGAACACTGGACTTGATGTCATAAGATCTGAGTTCCTGCCCCAGTCTTACTCCTTACTATCTCTCTAAAATTAGATAATTTGAGCCCTACCTTTATTTACCTCTTTGAGCCCTACCTTTGTTATCTGTGCAGTAAGGAATATAGATTACTACTTCTAAGCTTCCAAGAGTTTCTATTGTTTTCTTATTATATATATGTACAATCACACATACACACACATATATACATACATACATACACAGACACACACACATTTATACATACATACATATATATGCACACATGTATATACATACATATATATATATAAATATGTCTCTATCTATATGTATGTGTGTGCATATATAGTGTTCTTTGTGCACTGTAAATACAGTCCCATATAGATATAAAAGATTGATATCACCTTTGTTGATTGAAGACTTAGTGATATCTAGTCTGGAAGGCAGAATGAGCTCTCCCGTTTGCTCCTACCCACTCGTTTATTATAGCACTACACTAAAGCTGGTGAAGATGGATGGGGAGCCAAACTCCCTGGCTTCCCATTAAGTCAACAACCATCAGTTTTATTCCTTTCTCAGCTGTTTCTCTTCTTATGGGATTCCTGTAGGACAGAGGCATTAATATGACATAGATGATTGTAAAAATGGCCTGCCCAGACCTCATAAAGGAATCCATGCTGGGACCACCCCCCTGCAAGCTGAGTTCCCAAAGCTGAGGTCAGGACTTCTAAGTTTAACTTGTACCCAGAAAATGTGTTTTCCTGAACATAAGTGAGGAGTCTTTCTTGAAAGTAACAATGGATTCTTAGAAGGAAAACAAACTAGAAATTAAATTAAGTATAGGGGTTTTTCTTCCATCATGGCTTGTAGTAAGTGGCACTGACTTTCAACAGCAGACACTAGGGAAGAAACCTTAGCTCCTCCTTGTTTGTATTCTTTTCTCTCCTTGCCTTTCCTTTATTTCCTCTCTCAAATGCCTCTGTACTTATTAGGAAGGGGAGAAACTTTACAACTTTGCTGAGGCAAATTCATCCTACATTTTGATCCTGGCCAGCATCTCCCGCTTGGCATGCTTTCACAGTTAAGGAAAAAAACAAAATCACAGTAAAGCTGCAAGGTCACCAAGTTATCTATGGGGCATGAGTCTTCATATACTTCCTTAGAACATTTTTCTCTGTCTCTGTCTCTGTCTCTGTCTCTGCCTCTGTCTCTCTCTTCCCTTATTAACTGGGCTTCTAGTTTACACATAGTGTGACTCAGCAACCTACCAATCACAGATCTGAAGGGAAGGGGCCAAGACAAGAATCAGCATCTCCAGTGGTGTCAACTCATCCCAAGAAGACACATCTGAGACAAGAACGGAGCAGACTCTGATGCAAGCTTCTGCAGCCTGAGACACCTGGCCTTTGCCACCCACTGTCTTGTTTTCCTGGGAAAGTGAGGAAAGGTCTGCTGGCCATACTTCCTTCTGAGGAATATACTGGAGCCATATGACATATAGCAACACGGAATACAGCCTGTGCAGCTATGTGACAGTCTTTGCCATCCTCTGCACCCCAGCCAAATCCTTGTGAAAGTACATTGATCTGTGTCTGGAACTGTACTGCCTCCTCCTTAACGTTCAAGAGTAATATGTTTATTTGGCATATGATTTGAGTGTTTCAAAGAGATTCTAGTGAGGCTGCTGGCAGCCAAACTATAAGTTAAAGCAGACCCACAAATACAAACATCCCACAATGGTTCATATCCAAAGAGCTGGGCTGGGGCACCATGCACATGTATGAATAGCGGCCTCAGGTGGGTGCCATTGCTCCTGCCATTGCCGCTGGAATCTCCCTGTAGCTGAGATAGCAACATAGGGATTTCCCACATGAAATGCCTCCTGACAGGAAACTTAGTGGATGAGGAAAAACCCCGGAGCAATTCAGGGAATGGATTCCAGTCAGCCTGAAAACTTGTGTTTTTGTCTTTTGGTGTTTGGCAAGACAGTACTATTTGTTTTAAGAGCTCTGTCACTGGTCTACAAATAAAATATGTATCACCCGGTCTCCATTCTCCATATGGGCCTGATATTGTAACAAACCATACTTGTGTTCGTGTATAAAGAGAACGTGAACCTTGTGGCACCGTTTCTTCTGGGCTTGGGTTTGTGATGTAGACACACTGATGATTTGTGATTTGCAGGGCTTAAGAAGAAAATCTGAAGTTGACCTATTTGGGTGTGTAGGAAAACACTCATGTGTATAGATGGACATGAAGTTATGATATTCCTGTGCCAGGAGTGTGAGCAAGTCTGGGTGTGGAATCAGGTGCACACACATGGAATGTGTGCCTGCAATATATTCTAGACAGTCTATATATGTCATGTCATTTAGACCCAATTTTATAGACTTGAAGCCTAGACTTATAAAGATTAATAGATGTACCTAAAGTTAAAGGTAATAAAAAGTAGCAAAACTAGGATTTGGATCGAGGTTCATACACTCCAAAATCCATGCTCTTCCTCCAATTCAACACTGGATTGTATCAAGTTGTTGTTACTTTTTGTAATGCATTCAGAGTTGGTGATGATTTGAGGGCAGCAGGTGGTATCTTTGTGTCCTATCCTCACCATTCAGCAGCTGTGGTGCATAGGCTGTAATTCATGGACGGACTTGTCAAAAGGGCATCAAAAGTTGTCCTGGGAAGCTGGGCCTGATAGTGAACCACTGGCCTGTTTTTCTCTTGATGGGAATCTTCTAATGTCCCTTCAGCACATTCTGACTTTGCTGGGTTGTGTCTTTATGCAAAACATGAATTACTAGAGAGTTCTTGCTTCTTGCCATGTATGTTATAAAGATAAGATATTATTAACCATGACTCATAATCTAGGAAAGACACCGAGTTCTAGAGACAAGGGCTCAGCCTAGAGCTTTGACCCTGACCACGTGGCACCCAGCCTTCACCTCTTGCCCTTCTACAAGGATGAAACAAGTATAAAGTATTTTGAAGACCAGGTTCTTTGGCCCTGTGGTCTTGAGATTTCAGTGCCTGTTGATTTTCTTGGGGGAAGGATTCTTGCAAGGGTAAGAAAAGAGGTGGAACAGATTTGGGTTTAATAAATCATGTCCTTTGAAGAAAGGTTCTGTTTAATTCAAAGAATTAAAACTTGATGCTGAGACATTGTACTTTAAGTTGATTGGAAACAATGGACTGAAAATAATGCCTTTTAGATTAAAGGAATTTGGATAAAAGGATAAAGGAACAAAATTTATAATGTGAAATTATCACCCTTAAAATATAAAACTTTTCCAGTGATCTGTCTATGGCTTTTCTCTTAAGAGACAGATGTGTTTTGGGCTTTGATTCTTAGTGTGTAGGATAAAATGTTCACGGACATTCTTATTCACTGAGAAGGAAACTAATAATGCCTTTCTACATTCTCATTTTAAAAGAAACTTCTCTGTTTAACTTGAGTCACTTTTAGCTGTGCTTACAGGTCTCAAAGGAACTATTCACTCAGAAGAGAAAAAGTGTAAATGTGTCTGAAAACGGTCACTGGTCTGATTAATTTCCCATTGTGTACCCATGACTCCTGAGGGGGCTGGTGTGATCACATTATCTTGATATGGGCTTTACTAGTTGATTGGAGTGCAATGATCTCCCCAAGTTCAGGCTGATTATAAAAGGCAGGCAGAAATATGGCAGGAAATACCCTGTGGCAAATCTATAATTCCAAGAAGAAAGTGAGGCATTTTAAAAAATATCTATATATTTCATATAAGGTAGGTAAACACTTCTACTCTCACTTACTAGATGAGGCCTTTGTGAAGACACTTAGGCCTTTCACTTACTTTGCCCTCAACTACTGTAGATGGATTGAAACCTTTAGATTTGAGAGCTCTATTTCTTTCCTTACAGTGATTATCCAGAGTGACCCCAAGTGCTTTCAAAGTCCTGATCTAAAACTGGGTATGTGACAGAAGCAAATCATGGATGCAAAGAGATCTTGCCAGGAATGGAATGAGGCCGTGGTAGATTCACTTTAATATTTTTGTGATTGCTTCATTCATTCATTTGATATCCATAGTTATATTTTTCCATAGTCACTATATGCCTTAGATTTTGATTCTGTTACAGATAAGATGATGAATTAGACACTGATCCTAACTTCACAAGGTTAAGTTACTATGCCACATGATTCATTTTTGAAAGAATTGTTTACACTGTGCTTAAGGAGTACTGAAGAGGAGGTGAGCACAGATGGTGACTGAGTTGGATCTTTGTTAAGATTTTATTAAAACATGGGGCACTGGGTGGCTCAGTCAGTTGGACGTCCAACTTCAGCTCATGTCAGTATCTCACAGTTCACAAGTTTGAGGCCCGCGTCGGGCTCTGTGCTGACAACTCAGAGCCTGGAGCCTGCTTCGAATTCTGTGTCTCCCTCTCTCTCTGCCCCTCCCCTGCTCATTCTCTCTCTCTCTCAGAAATAAACATTAAAAGAAGATTTTATTAAAATATAAATGAAATAGAACCTGTTACATACAATTACAGAACATATTCCCTCTTCTCATTCTCAGTCTTCTCTCTATGTAGAGGAAAATGAGTCTTGAAGGACAATTTAAAGTTAGTCAAATGCACCAATGGGACCAAGTATTATGGTCTGAGGAAATGAGATATATCAGGCGTGGAAGCATGAGGCTCACCTAAGAAATGCTACTTGGGTCAATATGGCTACCCAGTGTGGCAGTATGATGGGGAGGTGGAGGCAGTATGATGGGGAAATGCATAATGAAGAATATCCATGTTTGGGATATGTGGGGAGCCATAGGAACATAATAAAACTAAGGACATGTCACAAACAGATTTTTATTTTAGAAAGATTACTATAGCAGCAGGATAATGGAGGAAGTGGAGAGAAGCACTGTTACATTCTGAATATCAAGGCTCTCAAATAGCGGTTCTTTACTCTGGTTGCATATTTATATTTCCTAGGGAGCTTTTCAAATCCTGATGCTCACCCAAGACCAGATGGTTTTACTGGTAAATTCTACCAAACATTTAAATACAAAACATTTACTGGTAAATTCTACCAATTCTTCTTTAAAGAAGAATTAACCGGGGTGCCTGGGTGGCGCAGTCGGTTAAGCATCCGACTTCAGCCAGGTCACGATCTCACGGTCCGTGAGTTCGAGCCCCGCGTCGGGCTCTGGGCTGATGGCTCAGAGCCTGGAGACTGTTTCCGATTCTGTGTCTCCCTCTCTCTCTGCCCCTCCCCTGTTCATGCTCTGTCTCTCTCTGTCCCAAAAATAAATAAACGTTGAAAAAAAAAAGAATTAATTTTGGGGTTCCGGGGGGGATGGGGGAGCTCAGTGGTTAAGTGTCCAGCTCTTGGTTTTGGCTCAGGTCATGATTTCATGGTTTTGTGAGTTCATGCTCCATGTTGGACTCTGCACTGAAAGTGCAGGGCCTGCTTGGGATTTTCTCTCTCTCTCTCTCTCTCTCTCTCTCTCTCTCTCTCTCACTCTCTGCCTCTACCCCACTCGCACTGTCTCTGTTTCTCTCAAAAATGAATAAGTAAATGGGGCGCCTGGGTGGCGCAGTCGGTTAAGCGTCCAACTTCAGCCAGGTCACGATCTCGCGGTCCTTGAGTTCGAGCCCCGCGTCAGGCTCTGGGCTGATGGCTCAGAGCCTGGAGCCTGTTTCTGATTCTGTGTCTCCCTCTCTCTCTACCCCTCCCCCGTTCATGCTCTGTCTCTCTCTGTCCCCAAAATAAATAAACATTGAAAAAAAAAATTAAAAAAAAATGAATAAGTAAAAATAAAAATAAATAATAAAAAAAGAAGAATTAATGCTAGTCCTTCTCAAACTCTTCCAAAAAAATTGGAGAGGAGGGAATACTCCCATACTTATTTTACTAGGCCAGCAGTACCCTGATGAAAAAGTCAAACAAGAAAACTATAGGCCAATATCCCTGATGAATATAGATGCAAAAATTCTCAACAAAATGCTACCAATCAAACAGTACATTAAAAGGATCAGGGGTGCTTGGGTGGCACAGTTGGTTGAGCATCTGACTCTTGATTTCGGCTTAAGTGATGATCCCAGGGTCATGAGATTAAGCCCCACATAAGATTCTCTCTCTCTCTCTGCCCCTAAGTTGCTAAGATAGTAGATCTTAAAAATTCTTACTACACACCCACACCCATTACCCTCCCCCCCCCCCACATCTATTCAACATAGCATTGGAAGTCCCAGCTAGAGCAATCAAGCAAAATAAAGAAATAAAAGGTGCACCCGGATGGCTCAGTCAGTTGAGCATCCAGCTTCTGCTCAGGTCATGATCTCATGGTTCCTAAGTTCAAGCCCTGCCTCAGGTTCTGTGTTGACAGCTTGGAGCCTGGAGCCTGCTTCAGTTTCTGTGTCTTCCTCTCTCTCTGCCCCTCCCCTGCTCTCTCTCTCTCTCTCTCTCTCAAAAATAAACATTAAAAAAATAGAAAGTAAAGAACTAAAAGCCATCCAAATCAGAAAGAAAAAAGTAAAATTGTCTTTATTTGCAGGTATGTGTTTTTATATGTACAAAACATATATAAAGATAAGTTCCTGGATATTAAAACAACATAATAAAAATCAGTTGCATTTCTATACACTAACAACAAACAATGTGAAAAAGATTGAAATAAAACAATTCTGTTTAACACTAAAAAACAATAAATAAATAAATAAATAAATAAATAAATAAATAAATAAAATTTACACAAGGAATGCCAGATCTGTATAAGGCAAACTATAAGACTTTGATGAAAGAAATTGAAGAGACATAAACAAATGGAAAGACACCCTGTGTTAATAGATCAGAATAATTAATATTGTTAAAATGTCCATATTACTCAAGGCCATCTATAGATTCAATGTATCCAATGGCATTTTTCACAGAAATAGGAAAAACAACCCTAAAATTTGTCTAAAACACAAAAGACTCCAAATAGACAAACCCTGAGAAAGAAGAACATAGCTGAGGCATCACACTTCTGATTTCAAATTATACTACAAAGCTATAGTAATCAAAACAGTATGATATTGGTGTAAAAATAGACAGAGCAATGAAACAGAATAAATGCTCAGAAATAAACCCCCACCAGCATGGTCAACAAATATTTGACATGGGAGGTGAGAATACTCAATGGGGAAAGGATAGTTTCTTCAATAAATGGTGTTGGGAAAACCAGATATTCACATGCAAAAGAATAAAATTTGACTTCTATTTTATACCAGTCACAAAAATGAACTTGAAATAGGTTAAGGGCCTAAATATAAGACCTGTAACTATAAACCTCCTACTTTGGGGAAAGCTTTCTGAAATTGGTCTTGGCAATAATTTTTTGAGTATGATGCTAAAAGTATTTGCAACAAAAGTAAAAGTCAACAAGTGGGACTATATCGGTTTGAGATCTGCACGGCAAAACAAACAATGAACAAAACAAAAAGACAACCTATCATATGGGAGGAAATATTTGCAAAACCATGTATCTGATAAGAGGTTAATATCCAAAATATAGCAAGAATTCACATAACTCAGTAACAAAAATATCTGGTTTAAAAAATGGGCAGAACAAATGATTAGACATTTTTCCAAAGACATACAAATGGCTAACAGGTACATGAAAAGATGCTCAACCTCATTAATCATCAGGGAAACACAAATCCAAACCATAATGAGATATTATTTCACACCTGTTAGAATGGCTATTATCAAAAAGGCAAGAGATAATAAGTGTTGGTGAGGATGTGGATAAAGGGGGACACTTGTGCACTGTTGGTGAGCCTGAAAATTGGTGCAGCCACTCTGGAAACAGTAGAGGTTCTTCAAAAAATTAAAAATAAACTACCATATTATCAGGGCACCTGGGTGGCTCAGTTGGTTAAGCATCTAACTCTAGATTTCAGCTCAGGTTATGATCTCACAGTTTCGTGAGTTTGAGCTCCGCATCGGGGTCTGCTCTGACAGTGTGGAGACTGCTTGGGATGCTCTCTTTCCTCTCTCTATGCACCTCCCCTAGTTGAGCTGTCCCTGGCTCTCTCGAAATAAATAAATAAACTTTAAAAAAAGAAAAAAACCTACCATATTACCCAGCAATCCCATTTATATCCAAAGGAAATAAAGAGGATATTGAAGAGATACCTGTACTCTTATGTTTATTGTGGCCTTAGTCACAATAGCCAAGAGATAGAAACAACCTAATTGTCCAGCAATGGATGAATGGGTAAAGAAGATGTGATTGTGTATATATAAACACAATGGAATATTATTCAGCCACAAGAAGGAAGAAAATCTTGCCATTTGCAAAAACATGGGTGAACTTTGAAGGCATTTGCTTGGTGATGTAAGTCGAAGAAAGATAAATACTGTATGATCTCTCTTATATGTGGTATCTAAAAAAGCTGAACTCTTAGAAATAGTGGGTTGGTGGTTACCAGTACAATATGTATGTATGTATGTATGTATGTATGTATGTATACCTAGTACTTATCCATTCATCTGTTGACGGGCACTTAGGTTGTTTCCTTGTCTTGGCTAAGAAGCACCATTTTCACGCTATTTCACTCAATTTGCAATATTCTAGGTGAACTAATCCATCTCAAAACTTCTCCCTAAAGCACTGCAAGAAACTGGCTATTGGTGGCTGGAGGACAGAAACTTTTCTCAGGGGGCAGTCAGGCAGGCTGCAGACTGCATGGCAATAGGATTTATTTCCCACTGATGCAGACAGGCTTGATCTGAGATGTAGTCCAGAGACTCCTCCAAAGAGCTATTGATCTGTTCTTTTGAATCTTGAATCTCATACTTTAAATGACCACCAAATAATATAAATGACACAAATATTCATACTCATACTAATACATACAAGCATTTATTGAGAAATCATTATGTGCCAGACTCTAGGATAAGCAGTTTATATACAAAGTCTCATTTAATCATAAAATAACTATATGAAGAAGAGTATTGTATTACCACAATTTTATAGCTGAGCAAAGGGAGGTATTGAAAGGTTAGACAATTGCTCAAGGTCATAAAGTCGGGGAGCTAGGATTTAATCCAGTGTTATTTCAGAGTCTGATACTCTTAATTTACTGCCTTTGCAAACATTGTAGGGTTTTCTTTTCTTTCTTAGAAATCCAAATATCTGAGTTTACTTCCTTTTACTCTAGGTCAAAGTATTTAAGCCTACTTGACTAATGGCGCTTGGGACTGAGCTAATCATGCTAGGAATTCAGTGCAGACCTGCGGGCACCCACGCTAGCACTGAGACATGTCCTGGCTTCTCTTTAGTAGCTCCACATGTTCAAATCAACAAAGATAACTTCAGAGCACCCCGGGAACTCCATGCTGTCAGGCTGGAGTTGCACTCAGGACCCATTAGGCCTTGAGTGGGCAGAGGGGTTGAACTTAACCTATCCTAGAATACCACATACCTTGAGGAGGTTTGTTTTAGTTGAAAGGCACAATGTTGCAAGGATATCCTCCTTCTCAAGACTTTAGATGGTTTTATATCTTCTAAGTAGCTCAAACATGGTAATTTAAAGAGTCTTATAAAGCCTGGTAAAAGATCAACGAAGAAATGCATGGGTCAGTGTTAGTGTGTTTTGTGTTGTGACCACTCAAGTCAATCCCCAACGTGAAGACCTGTTAGAGAGCTACAAAGTAGACTAGGTGATGACAGAGACCTTTAGACCTCCCCATGACACTTTTGACATTTTCCTTCTAACACCACATGAGTATTTCACTACCTCTTTCCCTCACTGCTGTTGAGAAGTCTGAGTTTTTTCGGGGAAACTGGGAATGCATACATGCTTAAAATAAAACTGCTCATCCACTTGGCTCATGCTTTCAAATTTGTCCAGCTTGAAGGGAGAAGTAGGAGGGGGAGAGGTTTAAGGATGAGGGAAATTCAGAATAAGGACGTTAGACTGGGAGCTCAGGAGTATAATATATTAACAATTTTGCTCATTCAAAGATAATGAACTTTGTGTTGATTTTTAAGTGTAGCCATATTTTAATAGCCATAGAAGTAAAGTCTCTGAAAGAAATAAATATTACCATGTGTATTGTAGGTGCAAGAGAAGCATATATCAATGAATTGTTTAGAGTGAAAATAAAGCACTTTCCTTTTTATCAGAGTGAACCTACAGAACCCTTGGCAGTCATTTGCTTTGTACTGAATTGGGCACCTAGCAATGATCTAAGTGATGTGCTTTCTCTCTGCATTCCTTCTGTCATCTCTCCAAGTGATGGAGGTGATGTGAGGATGAGTAAACAGCACTGTAGGCAAAAACAGTGCAAGCAGCACTCAACCTTCAAACTTTGAGATATTATGTCACTAAGTTCATGACACTTAGTTAATCACTTTTAATATGTATCTGAGCACATTGTAATAGCTTATCAGTGCCAATGGTGTAACTCATGAGAGTGAGTTAAAAATAGCACATAGGCAATTATGCAGCCTTCACTGGACTATGCATATTATCCTCAGATTGCCCTGACAGCATGCTGTCCTGGAACTGTTCCAGAGGAGTCATTTCTTCGTACTCTTTGCCATCAGAACATCCCAGTAAAGCATAATTTCAGGTTCTGGTAACATGATGCCGCAACTATCATATAAAGCTCAGAATTGGTGGGACTTAGAGATAAGGTAATCGAAACAAATTCACAAAATGTATTAGGTTCATAAAAAGGTGAATCTGTCTAGAATATGCAAGGGATTTACTGTTACAATACTCAACTTCAAGGAAAAATATACTGAAAACACTTATGTCCATGTTATGGATGAATAATGGTATCAAGTGATTCAAGTATCTGTTTCCAATTTCATAAATTCAGAGAAGTTCTTAAGCCTCAAGTAGAATGAACTGATATTCACTCCAATTTTTCAGACCAGGGAGCTGGAGGCCACAAATAGCTCAGGATTCTCTCTAGCCCAGTGAGCTGCTTGCATTTAATAAAATGTTCAGTATTAAAAACATCCAAATGTGTGCTGATCTGAAACAAACCTAGAATGGCTGCTTCTAATCTTTGCCTTTTGCTTCTCACAGTGATTCTTTTCTTGGCTTTCTCTATCAGATAATGCTGGCACTGACCAAGATCTCATTGGAATGGGTTGACACACAAGGAATTCTCCCAGAGTCTTCCTCAGTTTCTTAATCTGTCAAATGAAATATGCATTTGAATACAGGATTTTAACTAACAAAAGTCTAAAACCCCTAACTCTCTTTTCTCCAGCCTTAAAAAATCACAAATTACGTTATGCATTGTCTTTTTAGTCTAAAAGGAATATTTATATATTTAAAGTCAATCAGTTGATTTTTAAATATCTTTACTGAGGAACAATTTGCATACCAAAGTATTCACCCATTTTAAGTGCTCAATTCAATGACTCAGTAATATTACAGAGTTGCTCAGCCATCCCCACAATTTTAGAATATTTTCATTAACTCTAAAAAGATCCCTCAAGCCCATTTGAGTTGTTTTACCATTCTGGTAGGGAATCAGCTGCACATAAACGTAAAGGTTTATTTTTGGACTCCCAAGTGCATTCATTGATATAGAATATGACTATCCTCAGGCCACTGCCACAGATCTTGATTATAATAGCTTTGTAGTAAGTTTTGAAATCAGAAAGTATGAATTCCCCAACTTTGTTCTTCATTTTTAATGGCTATTCTGGGTTGCAATTTCATATCAATATCAGGGTCAGTTTGTCAATTTTGCAACAACAAAAAACCTGAGATTTTGAAAGAGATTACATTGAATTTACAGATCAGTGTGGGGAATGTTTTCATCTTAATAACAAATCTTCCATTCATGAATATTGGATGTCTTTTTACTTATTTAGATTTCTTTAGTTTTTTCTATCTATTTTATACTTTTCAGTGTATGTCTGATACTTCTTTTCTTAAATTTATTTCTAAATATTTTTGATGCTATTGTAAATGAGATTGACTTCTTGATATCATTGTCAGATTGTTTATTGCTAGTATATAGAAGAAATACAAATGTGTTTGTACATTGCTTTTATATCCTGCAGTTTGCTTAACTAATTTATTAGTTATAATATTGTTTGTGGATTTCTTACAATTTTCTATATAAAAGATTATGTCATCTGCAAATGGAGATATTTTTACTTCTCCCTTTCCAATCTAGATTACTTTTACTTCTTTTTCTTGCCTAATTGTCCTGGGTAGAACCTTTAGTTCTATGCTGGATAGAAATGGCAAGACTGGACATCTTTGTCTTATTCCTAATTTTAAGAGGAAAATCTTCAGTCTTTCACTGTTCAGGATGATTTTAACTGTAGTTATTTTGCAGATGTCCTTAATTAGGTTGAGGAAGTTTCTTTCTATTTCTAATTTTATAGTGTTTTTTTTTAATGAAGGGGTACTCGATTTTTGTCAAATGTTTTTTTCTGTATCTATCAAGATGATGATGTGGTTTTTGTCTTTTAGTCTATCGATATTTTGTATTACATTGATTGATTTTTGTAAGTTAAATCAGACTTGCATTCCTGGAATAAATCCCATTTGGTTATGGTGTATAATCTTTTTATATATTGTTAGATTCAGTTTGCTAGCATTTTGTCAAAGATTTTGGCATCTATTTTCTTAAGAGTTATCAGTCTATGTTTTTCTTTTATTCTAATGTCTTTAGTTTTGGTAATTCAGTCCTCATGTAATGCATGTTTCCTCCTTTTCTATGGTTTGGAAGAGTTTGTGAAGTATGATATTAATTCCTCTTTACGTTATTTGCTAGAATTCACCAGTGAAGGTTTATGGACCTGGGCTTTCTTTATGGTGAATTTTTATTTTTTTTATTTTTTTTTAATTTTTTTTTCAATGTTTATTTATTTTTGGGACAGAGAGAGACAGAGCATGAACGGGGGAGGGGCAGAGAGAGAGGTTGACACAGAATCGGAAACAGGCTCCAGGCTCTGAGCCATCAGCCCAGAGCCCGACGCGGGGCTCGAACTCACGGACCGCGAGATTGTGACCTGGCTGAAGTCGGACCCTTAACCGACTGCGCCACCCAGGCGCCCCTCTTTATGGTGAATTTTTAAATTAGATATAATCTCCTTATTTATTATAGGTCTATTCAGATTTTGTTTTTCATTTTGAGTTAGTTTGGCAGTTTCTGTCTTTCAAGGAATTTGTCCATTTAAGTTATCATATTTGTTGGCATATAATTCTTGTAGTATTCCTTTCTAATCCTTTTTATTTCTGCAAGATATACTTATGTCCCTCTTTCATTCCTGACTTTAGTTATCTGGATTTTCTTTTTTTTTGTTTGTTTTTGTTTTTTTCTGGTCAGTTTTGGTAAAGTTTTTCATTTTTGTTGATTTTTTCAAAAATTAATTTCTTGTTTCATTCTACATTATTTTTCTGTCTTATTTCCTTTCAATTTTATTTATTTATGCTCTAATCTTTGTTATTTACTTCCTTCTCATTGATTTAGGCTTAGTTTTCTTTTATTTTTCTAGTTCTTAAGACGGAAGCTTAGGTTATTGATTGAGATCTTTCTTCTACTTATAATACAGGTGTTTATAACTATCTATTTCCCTCTGAAAATTGCTTGAGTTGCATCTCATAAATTTAGTATGTTGCATTTCATTTTAATTCATTAAACTTTTTTTCCCTAATTTCCCTTTTGTTTTCTTCTTTGATCCATTAGTTATTTAGGCTTGTGCTGTTTAATTTCCACAAATTTTTGAAATTCCCAAATTCCCTTGTTTTGATTTCTAATTTCGTTCCATTCTGGTTGAAGAACATATTTTGTGTGATTACAGTCCTTTTAAATTGACTGAAGCTTTTTTTTATTGCCTAGCATCCTATCAATCCTGGAGAATATTTCATGTGCACTTAAGACGTATGTGAATTCTGCTGTTTTGGGTAAATTGTTTTTTAGATGTCTGTTATGTCTTTAAAGCGTTGCTTTTTGGGGTTAATCTAATGTATTTTAAAATCTAAAGTGTGCTTACTGTAGATGACATATTTTCTGGCATTTTTAAAAAAATCCAATCTAACATTTTCTGCTTTTGATCAGATTGTTTAATTCATTCACATTTAACATTATTATTGTTGTGGTTGAATTTACATCTCTCATTTTGGTTTTTGTTTTCTAAATATTTCATCTTCTTATTTCCTCAATTCTTCCTTTACTATCTTCTTTTGCATTAAGTGAATATTTCCTAGTGTAACATTATGATTCCTCTAATGATTCGTTATTTGTAGTAAGTAAAATGAACCCCAAATAATGTCCATATCCAAATCCCTGGAACCTGTGAATATGTTTTACATAAAGCTTGAACTAGGGAAGTTATCCTGGCTGTCTGAGTGGGTCAGATGTAATCACAAGGGTTTTTGTTCTACTTTTCTTGTTTCTTCATGTGTGTGTGTGTGTGTGTGTGTGTGTGTGTGTGTGTGTGTGTGGCAGCGGGTTGGCTGTTAAGTTTACATTCCTTCTTTTGGTCCTGCAAACACGGGCTGAGTGCAGAGATCCTCCCGTTTGATTTTCCTAGAGCAGTG
This sequence comes from Prionailurus viverrinus, assembly GCF_022837055.1. NCBI lineage: Eukaryota > Metazoa > Chordata > Mammalia > Carnivora > Felidae > Prionailurus > Prionailurus viverrinus. Next base: position 75,521,237 of record NC_062563.1, read on the forward strand.
CCCTGAAATGCTCAAGTTTTTGAGTCTGTTATTCCCAATCCTGCAGAGTCAGGCTGGCTTTCTACACTTGCTCCCCAGCTATCTACAAATGTTCACACTTACTGTCTGCAGGAATGCACTCAGGGAGATGGCCATGGACCTTGGGTGGAATGTGAGGTGTGGTACAGAGCTTTGGGGGTGTCTATGGGCCAGTTGGGGGGTCCACAATTGAAGCATCCCCAGTAGCTCATGGGCACACTTCTTGGTGGAGTCTACAAAGCAGTAGTGGGATACATGGCCCTCCATTGTGTTCCAAGCTCTGGTTTCTGTATTTCTACTCTTCCCTGATCCTAACCTCTCCCAACCACTCAACCATGCTGATCCCCTCAATATTCTGGGTAGGATGAGAAGGAGGTGAGTCACTCAGGCAGTGTCCCACACAACTGGGAAATCTGGGCACTCACTCAATATCCTCTCACATTCTCCCTCGGGAGGGATTGCAGACTGAGAAGGTCTTTCTTGACACTCTGAGCTGTGCCATTTTGGGGGAAGAGTGATTATAGGTAAAGTGAAACGGTTCCCTTTTCCTTCTTCATTGAGTCTGCTCTTTGGCTTTTTGCTCCAATAATGTGCTGGAACTTCTCTGCTGAACTTCTTCCATAAAGATACTCACATCCAGAGGTGCTTATCAAAATTGGTGCACTGTGAGGAGATGATAATATAAAATTCCTATTCTGCCATCTTGCTGACATTACCTATACTGGGTTTTAAGGATCTCACCAGACTTTAAGGTGCTAAAATATAGTCTTTGGAATTATTACTACATAACCCTAAGTTCAGCTTCCTTATCTCTTTTCAGATTAATCTGTTAATATTTTTTACCACTTCCTGCTATTTTAGTTCTTTATGTTGTAAGTTTAGCAGTTAAGTTTGATTTAATCTACAACCATGCCTGAAATTTGATAAAATAACATTTGCCTTTAAGCCAGGGATTCCTCACCACCACCCAAAGAATGCCAAAGTTATAGCTTCTTCCAATTGCTCCTATTTGTGGAGGACAGTATAACTTCATAGGAGGTGTTACCAATTCTAAACATAGTGCTGAAGAATTTCATTTTATTCCTCTGTTGGGAGGTGCTGGTGGGGATAGGGAACCAATTAACAAGGAGAAAGGGGGTAATTATTAAGTGCATAAAAGTTTCCCAAATCAAATTAGCAGTTAAACACAGAGGCATGGACTTCTCATCTTTATACATATCACATGTTCTCTTTTTTAAATGCTGCAATGTTGCTATATTGAGATTTAATTTGTAATTGCAGGTGATTCTCATTCTTACTAGAGAAGTAAAGCCCTATTAGTAAATTCAGTTGATTTGGTAAGTCTATTAAATTCATTCTTGGGAATTATTCTTTTTTGTGTGTTTTCTCTCCTATTTTTTCTATTTGCATTTAAAAATGTTTATAGTTTCTCCTCCTGGTTATTTCACTCTTTCTCTGGTTTTGGAAAATTCCTTCACAGGTTATTGTAACACAGACATAATAATTTCATCTTGAGCCATCATTATTGAGTTCCTTGAGAATTTTCCATCCTCCCTTAAATGTCTGCTTTTTGCTGGATGTTCCTTAAGTCTACATTACAGAGGAACTTCCCTACCCATTCCTTATTCCTTTTATTCCCCAGGTTACTTTGTTGTAGTTGGAAAATGCTTCCCAAATAATTGGTATCAGACTGTTCACAGTGCTGCAAATTTAACTAATCTCTGCTGTTGGCATACTTTCTTCCATGCTTAAAGTTAATGACTTCCTGTTGGATTATAATAAACCCATGACTAGATGTTTATTTACTTCTTGAGTTTGGGAAAGTAAGGGTTCCCCTCTGTGTAGTTCACATATTTTCTGTGGACTTTTGAGCTATGTCAGTGACACAAAACGAGGTTACCTAAAGTCTTGAAACATCAGGTCTTGAGATCCTGTTGTCTTTAGATGTTTAAGTTATCTTGGGCCAAGAGCTTTCATTTGCATATTTGTTTGTAATTTGACCATTTAATAGGGTTACACTTATGCCTTTTTTTCTTTCAGTCCTTGAGTTACCAATAATCTATGTCTATGTACCCCTGTAACAAAACTATCTGTAAAGAATATAGCTGCAAGGGGGACTTTTCTTACCAGCCTTCATCCACTCTACTGCTGTAGCTGCAAACTTGGTTCCAGTATTTGGAGAAACCCTATTACCCGAGCCTACAGCATACTGATTCCTGAACTAGTTCTATTCTCCTTTCCTTCCAATGCCAGTTTTTCCTAGGAAATGCCAGTGATTGAAAAGGGGAAAGTGAGTGATATATGATAAAGAGATATATACCACTAAGTATAACCTTCCTAGCTCCCATTGCTCCTCTTACCTGCCTCCAAGTGCCATTTGAAGGCTGAATTATCACCCATTATACTGTTCTCCTTCCCTACACCGTTCCTGGGCACCCCAACATAAGCTCCCACTCAGTTTCTTACACCCTTAGAGGCGTCTGTATTAGTTGGAAGTCATTCAACTGCAAATTAAATGACTCAGAGCAAAGTGAGGAACAAAACTGGGTACTTAATTACCTGTCACAGAACTGAAATGTTCAAAAGTAATGGCTTCAGGCCAGTTTGATCCAGGTGCTCACAGTCTGCCATTTAAATCTACCTCTCTCTAATTTTGTGCTCTTCTTCCAGTACTCTTAAAATTTGTAGAACTTGGCTAATCAGACTGCTTTCCTCTTTTTAACACACAAAGGCAAAATAATTTCCCTTCAGTCATTGCCCTATAAGCTCATCTACCCTCACCTATGAGCAAGAAAATCTCCATACTCACTACTTAAGAGATGGGAAAGAAATGTGTTTGGGGTATGACTAACTTGGATTTCCCAATGCATTTCCCCACAGAAATCTTTTACTTATTTATACTTAAGTCCTGCCTTATTCCAAATATGATTTAAGGTGAAAAGGAAAGATTCGTAGTACATGGCAGTAAACTTCAAAGCGCTTCTGAAACTGAATTTCAAGTACTTTTTTTTTTTTACAAGTTTAATAGATTTCTGTAGATGGGCTGGCCCACTATCCAATCAACATTTTTAATATATTTTTTAAGGGATATGCTTCCCAAGTGAACAATGATTTACAGATGGAATTTTTTTGAGCACAATCTGGTCAGACTTGCAGGGGACTACCTTATTCCTTTTCATGTCAATAGCTAACTGAAATTCACTGGATATTCTTCTACGTTAGATTTTCTCATTATGTTTTTGTACAAATGCTTTATTGAATTAGCACTTGGTCCCATTTCTTTCAAGCCAGATCCTTAGTCTAGATGAATCATATTATTTAGTTTTCTAGCTAGCCTGCTACTTCAGTACTGAAATTTTTAACATGTGCAGCAGTATTGACTGCTAATATGTCTACGTGCTTTCTTCCCCCAAAATATAAAACACTTGAAATATGTACTGTCCAAATATCCCTGGGCTTCATTAGTCTGTGGACTAATTTATGCCCAAATTAGGATCTATGCCCAAATTCTGCTGAGACATTGTCCTATCTGCTCAAGCAGGAAGTCAGTATCCCAGAAAATTCCCTTACCACTGCCACCAAAATACCCCTGAAAGTATTCTTGGGAATTCCTGGGGAGTAATTTTATGTGGGATCATGAAGTCCATGTCTACCAGGGATCCATTCTCCCTCCAGATTTCTCTTTTTAGGAGAGCGGGTTCTGGTACTACACAACCTGGGTTCAAATCCCAGTGCCACTGTTTAGCTGTGTGACCTTGGGCAAGTTGTTTAACTTCTCTAAACTTTAGCTTGTTACGTGGGAAGTGTGGATTGTTTTAAGACTACGTGAGAGAATACATTTGGAGTAGTTGGAGAATGCCTGACATGTGTTAAGTGTTCCATAGACATTAATCACTGATGTTATCCACAGCATCTTTTGCTTCCTATCGTTTTTAAGGCTCTTGCCTTGACTGCAGGACATGATCCTCAAAACCTGCAAATCCAGGGGCATCGGAAGAGTCCTCAGTGTGCCATACGTATCTGTCACAGAAATGGAGAGAAAGCCCCTGCTTGCCTTTGGCTCAAGTAGCTGTTCTTGGAGCTGGTTGGGGTTGAGGTGGCTCAAGGTCTTGTATTTCTCATCTCTCTTCCAGGCCTTAGTGCACCCAAATCTACCTTTTTTCTGGCACACTTCACCTCATGAAAACTAATCTGTAGGACCCAAAACGTCAATGGAGATACGGGTGGGGACTAAAATCTAATTCAACCACATAACAGCTTTAGTGACCTCGCTTTACTGTCAGTTGTGACCCCTACACACAGGAGTCATTTTCTCAATTGTACTTTCTATCTGTAATTTATCTTAATTTTAATTGTCTCTATATATTAAGTAAATTAGTAGACTGAATCCATGTGATTCAAGTCAAAACCTCTTATGTTCCTTTGCACTTCTGTAGATATTTCAGTGTATTTTATTTCCTCAATTCTATAATGCATTCTGCTTTTGGCTGTCTTCAGAAAATGATATGTAAAAACAATTTAGTAGAGCAAAACAACTTGATTATTTTTAGAATAAAAATAAAAATAACTTTAGTAAATACTATTAAAATTAGTCAAACATTTTAAATTTCAAATAACTATTTTTGACTGATTTAATATGTTATTTATTTTAAGCCAGCTCCAGGATATATAATGTCTTATTTTAAAATTATTTTAATGGGGCACCTGGGTGGCTCAGTCAGTTAAGTGTCTGGGCTCAGGTCATGATCTCACAGTTTGTGACTTCGGGCTCTGCTGTCAGCACAGAGCGTGCTTCAGATCCTCTGTCCCCCATTCTCTCTGCCCCTCCCCTTCTCACTGTTTCTCTCTCTCTCTCTCAAAAAAATGAATAAAATGAATTTTTAAAATAAAAAAAATGAAAACTATTTTAAGATCATAAGAACAAATTAAAACCACATGAAATCTTCATGGGTAACCACCTACTATTAAAAATATTTGGAATGTGTTTCAATTTTTGATCTCATCAATTCAGAAAGGTATTATACTGTCATGATTATGTGAGAAGACTGGAGGGCAGTTTGCCTAGTTTGAATCCTGGTTCTACCTAAATGGGAGCTGTGTATCTTGAGCAAGTTTCTTAACTTCTCTGTATTTCAGTTTCCCCATCTGTAAAATGGGGATAATAATAGTCTAGATGTCACCATATTGAGGATTAAAATAGGTGATACATGTTAAGTGGTCACATTGCCTGGCACATAACAAACCCTCAATAACTGTTGGCTATTATTATTATTCACTATGTCAAAAACACTTGACAAAGGAATATCACTTTGTCTCATTTACTTAAAAAAGCATTTATTGGGCACCCAACTACATGTCAGGAACTGTGCTAGATTATGGGCTAAAAGACAATTAAGACAAAATTCCTTCCTCAAGGAACTAATCTTGTGTTTGAAAATTTTCAAATGAGTGATTCCATTAAACCTTTCATTTTGGAAAACAGCTATGTTCATGAACCTACCTAGCTTATGGAAGAGATGGCTATTTTTAAAAGAGAAAGAGGTATCTTGTGATTAAAGATGAGTTTTTAAAAATTATATGCGGTAATCTTTCTTTTTTGTCCAAAATATTCAGATTTCAGGCAAGAATGACTATGTAGATGAATAGCTTTAATGGGATCCAAGTGTCTAGGAAGAGTTAATGCAGCTGCAATGAAAACTCTATGCTTTTATCCTCCTAGAAGTCATTCCAATAATTTAAAAATTAGCCTTCTGAAGATAAACTAAAATAATTTCCATTTTAAGTGCCACGTTATAGAATTAGCATTTTCCCATTTGTTTATCATTTTTCTTCTTCAAAGAATAAGAAGAGTTATTTAAACTTGAAATGATACAGCTACGTTTAAATAACCAGGAACGATGCTTTTCTATCCTCTCCAGAAAATAAATTCAGCATCATCAATAAGAATTCTTAAAGTGACATAAATTGGAAAATAATTTAGCTTCCCAATTATTATTGAGAGATTATGAAGAAGGCTGCTAGTCAACCTCTTGGGGTAAATGGAAGTAAATTGACAGCAAATGGTACACACGTTAAGTTGTGAAGCGAAACTGACCTTGTGCCAATCTCTCGACCTTCCCTTCTTAACAGATGAATGTCATTTGCTGCGTCAGTGGTTTGAAGTCAATAACCATTGATACTGTCCTTTGGGAACCCTTGTGCTTACAGAGGCAATATTTTAGAATGAGGACACAGTCTGCTGATGAGTAAGTAAGTATCTCTAATGATGGTGGGAAGAAATGTTACTTTGAAGCTCTGAAATTCAAAAGAATTATTGCTGCTCTGTTCTTTTTAGTAGTTAGTGAACAATAATGGTGCATAATTCCCAACTATGCTCAAGCAGGAAAAAAACTTATACCTAATAAGAACTTGAAAATGTTTGTGTTCTATAATGCATCATTCTTGCTCTCTTTGGAGAGTAATTTCAAAATGCTTACTTCATAAGAAACTTGGTAAAATAACACCTTTTCAAATGAACTTGTTCATTTATGTCTAGGTCAGAAAGATATGCAGTTTAGTTTTCAGCCCAAATATATTCTCAGCTATGATATGTGTTTTACCATTTCATCATACATTGCCTTTGGAGTCCTTACTCTAGTATTTGGTTGCTTGCTTTGTCTGGGAAATTTTTGAACGCTGGCTCCATGGTCAGTTAAAATCTGCTGCCATCTGTGGCTCACACGTTTTGGCCTTTTAATAATCACTTCTGTATTTTTTACTCCTCACATCTTTCTGGGTGCTGTATAGTACTTAAAACAAATCATGGAAGATTTGGATAGCTCCTCAGTCTCTGGCATTGAAGTCTCAGAGTGTCACCAACCTTTGGTATCAAATACAGCTGGACTGGACAATTCATTTTATCTAATTCCACAAGGTAATTTTGCTCTTTTCATGAAGATGTGAATCCTGGTTCCAAGTAGGAGCTACTAGAGATCCTGATGATCTTTAGTTGGGTTATGGGGATTTAGATATATGACCCATTGAATATGAGCTTGTCTGCTTTAAGGTCCACTTTTAACTTTGGGTTATTTTTTGCCAAGAGGAAGAATGATTCCTGTAGCTGAATGTAATACGTGTGGATAATAGTTCTTCTTGCGTAAAAAAAGTGCATTTTTGTAATACAGGTTAGAGTTGGAATTTACAAAGTCCCACCTTTGTTCTTCATCTCTCCCCCCCAAAATCCTCTTAAGTTGAAACAAGTGAAATGAATACAAACATGATTAGACAGCTACAATATGCTCTGTAGCACCCTGTCAAAGTATTTGTCACACCATATTGTAACTTATCTTTTTATATGTCTGTCTTCCCCTCCAGGCTGTGACCTTCTTAAAACAGAGGTTTTATTTGACTGCTATTTCATCAGTGCCTGGCACAAGTTCTGTCGTGTAGCAGACATTTCATGTTCAATAAATGAATGAATAAGAAAATACAGAAATGAATGAGTGAGTAAATTTAGAGTATATCATTTTATGAAATATTTTGTTAATGAGTACTCCTGAGATGTTTCCTAAATCCAGTTAGAAAATATGATGCTTCTCAATCTAATTGACAATAAATGAGTAATAAAGGTAAAACATGTACAGTAAAACCTTGGTTTGCGAGTATAATTCATTCCAGAAACATGCTTATAATCCCAAACCCTTGTATATAAAAACAAATTTCCCCATTACAAATAATGGAAACTCAGTGATTCATTCCACAACCCCAAAATATTCATATAAAAATGATTACAGGGGCGCCTGCGTGGCTCAGTCGGTTGGGTGTCCGACTTTGGCTCAGGTCATGATCTCATGGTCCGTGAGTTCGAGCCCCGCGTCAGGCTCTGTGCTGACAGCTCAGAGCCTGGAGCCTGTTTTGGATTCTGTGTCTCCCTCTCTCTCTGCCCCTCCCCTGTTCATGTTCTGTCTCTCTCTGTCTCAAAAATAAACAAACATTAAAAAAATTAAAAAATAAATAAAAAAATGTTTACAAAACTGTAATATAATACAAAGTAATAAAGAAAATACAAAATGTAAAGAAAAACAACTTAACCTGTACTTACCTTTGAAAACCTGCATGGATAGTATGAAGGAGACAAGAGAGAGGAGAATTATTGTGTTGGATGACTTTTACTATCACTAATGGTGATATCACTGCTATGTATTGGCTCAATGGAATCTTTTTCTGCATGAAGTCTTTGTATACACTCGCACAGATGTGGACTACAGTACAATATTAATAAACTCTTGTCATATAATGTGTTTAATGTAACTGGCAATAAGGAAGCAGAGGAAAGGGTCTATTTCTCCAGGTAGCCTGACCTAGAATGAAGAAAAGCATTCTTAAGCTTACTCTTGCATGGGAAAGCAAAGGACTGTTTGTAGGTGCTCTGAAGTGACAAAAAATACACTAGTGCTAGTTGCTAGTTGTGGGCACCTTCCAATGTTCTGAAAAATCACTGATTTCTGCCAAACACTGTGGCCTGAGACCAAGCATCCGAGCATGGGAGATCACCCACAATCCCTCAGAGAGAAAGAGAAGAACCATTGGCTTAGTTGTGATTATGTGATGTTCACCGTCATGTACTACTCATATTGCAAGATGTCGCTCATTTATCAAGTTAAAATTTATTAGAAATGTTTGCTCATCTTGCAGAACAAGTTACTTGTAACTCAAGGTTTTACTGAATATGGATGCTGAAAGAATCAGTCTCTTGAACCCAGAAGAAACATGGTGTCACTGAAGAGCATGAATGTTTTTGGTTTGCAGTCTTTGTGTTTTTGAGATAGTTAAGTCCTATCTAAAGTGAATAGTTTGGTTGGTTTAAATCAACTCCACAGAATCTGAGCACCTTCTGAGAATCTGATAGAATTGAGAGCCTGGATCAAGAAACCTCTGCTTAGGGAGGAGCCAAGATGGCGGAACAGCATGAAGGTTTTTTTGTGTCTTGCGTCCATGAAATACAATGAGACCAACACTAAACCATCCTGCACACCTAGAAAACTGATTGGGGGATTAACACAACAATCTACACAAACTGAACCACAGAATTCAGCAGGTACATGGCATGGAGAGGTGAACTTGGGGAGCGAGAAGCCGCGGTAGGCAGGGAGGTGCTTTTGCGGGAAGAGAGAGGATGGAGATGGGGGTGGGGGGGGAGAATACAGGAAAAGCACCCCTCCCACCCAAAAGCAGTTGGAGAGAAAATGGAAAATTGGAAACAGCTGCAGGGAGTAAACTAAAAAGGGAGAAAGGAGAGGGTTTAAATTCCATTCAGACTGTAAACAAGGGGAGTATGAAGTTTGCAACTCCACAGCTCGGTATCTTGCAGTGCTCTGGTGGGAAAGGTGAATCCCCTGGAGCAGAGTGCGGTCTGGGAGGTTCTTGGGCTACAAGGGGAAAAGTGGTTCCACTGCTGAAAGGACATTTGGTTGAGACTGTTGAAGCCACCTGGTCCCAGCTACCTGAGAATGGTCGCATTTGCTGGTGCTGGAACAAGGTCGTTGGGGTTAAAGCCTGGTGCCAGATGTGTGTGGTGATTTTCCATAATCCCTGAAAAGCTGCTGCTACACTATATCACGAACTTTTTCTGGGGTGGGCTGGCACCTGGCCGCAGTCTTGGGGCACCAGCAGCATCAGGGTCCAGCAAGCATTCCTGGGTGCAGCCAACACTCAGCCATTGCTTGTTGAGACCCTCCGCAGAGGAGTGGAACAGGTAAAAGCCGCAGTCCTCCAGAAGTAAGGGGCCGGGGAAAAGAGCCGCATCTGATGCAAAACTCGGGAGGGAGGTACTGCATGGGACTTGGTCACGGACAGTGAAAAAGTGGGGAGTGGACAAAAGCTGAACAGAGGACAGGTGCGTGATTGCTGATCGGGGAGAACAGAGTTCCGATACTAGAGACTGGGTAGCTGGGTGATGATTTTCACCGCTCTAGCACATGCGCATATGCACATACAAGCGCCACAACAATCCACCCCCGTAGGCTAACAGAGCCTTCTAGTGGAGAATGGAGCCGTTACACTGAGCCCCGCCCAACTGGGCCAACCTCGCTCTTCAAGAACACAAGTCTAACCACCTGCTTAGTTTATGACCTATAAAGCGATTTATAGTCTGACTTCTAGGGGAAAACAAAGCAATTTCAGTCCTATTTCAATCTGTTAGCACCCATCTATTCAATTTTCTTTCTTTTTTTTCTCTTTTTCACTTGTCTTCTTTTTCTTCAATACAGAAAGAGAAAAAATTCATTTTTATTTTCAATTTTTATTAAAAATATTGTTTAATTTTTTTACTATATTTTTCACTTTTGTGTAAATTTTTTCAAATTCTATTTTACTTCCATCATTTCATTTTAGTCTCATACAGTGTAGTCACTTATTCAAATTTTCAAATGATTTCCTTTTTTTCTCTTTTCTTTTTCTTGAATACAGAAAGAGAAAAAAATCATTTTTATTTTTCATTTTTATTAAAAATATTTTCATTTACTTTCTTTTCTACTATATTATTTACTTTTGTGTAAATTGTTTCAAGTTCTATTATACTCCCATCATCTCATTTTAGTCTACTTCAGTGTATTCAGTTTTTCAAATTCTCAAATGAATTCCTTTTTTTTCTTCCCCCACACCCTTTTTTTTTCTCTAATCTCTCAAACCACTTTCAACAGCCAGACCAAAACACACCTAGAATCTAGCATCATCTATTCGATTTTTGTGTATGTGTGTTTTTAATTTTTAATTTTAATATTTTTTGATTTTAATTTTTTTAATTTGAATTTTTCTACCTCATTAATTCCTTTTCTCCCTTCAAAATGACAAAATTAAGGAATTCACCCCAAAAGAAAGAGCATGAAGAAATGACAACCAGGGATTTAAACAACACAGATACAAGCAAGATGTCTGAACCAGAATTTAGAATCACAATAATAAGAATACTAGCAGGAGTTGAAAATAGATTAGAATCCCTTTCTGCAGAGGTAAAAGAAGTAAAAACTAGTCAGAATGAAATTAAAAATGCTATAACTGAGCTGCAATCATGGATGGATGCAGCGGCGGCAAGGATGGATGAGGCAGAACAGAGAATCAGCGATATAGAGGGCAAACTAATACAGAATAATGAAGCAGAAAAAAAGAGGGAGATTAAGGCAAAAGAGCATGATTTAAGAATAGGAGAAATCAGTGACTCATTAAAAAGGAACACCATCAGAATCATAGGGGTCCCAGAAGAGGAAGAGAGGGAAATAGGAGCAGAAGGGTTATATGAGCAAATCATAGCAGAAAACTTTCCTAACCTGGAGAAAGACACAGACATCAAAATCCAGGAAGCACAGAGGACCCCATGAGATTCAATAAAAACTGACCATCAACATGCATATCATAGTCAAATTCACAAAATACTAGGCAAGGAGAGAATCATGAAAGCACCAATGGAAAAAAAGTCCTTAACCTACAAGGGAAGATGGATCAGGTTTGCAGCAGACCTATCCACAGAAACTTGGCAGGCCAGAAAGGAGTGGCAAGATATATTCAGTGTGCTGAATCAGAAAAATATGCAGCCAAGAATTCTTTATCCAGCAAGGCTGTTATGCAAAATAGGAGACATAAAAAGTTTCCCAGACAAACAAAAATTAGAGGAGTTTGTCACCACTAAGCCAGCCCTGCAAGAAATTTTATGGGGGACTCTTTGAGAAGAGAAAAGATGAAGGAAGGAAAGAAGGAAGGAAGGAAGGAAGGAAGGAAGGAAGGAAGGAAGAAAAAGAAAGGAAGAAAAAGAGAAAGAAAAGAAAGAAAGAAAGAAAGAAAGAAAGAAAGAAAGAGGGAAAGGAAGAAAGAAAAAGAAAGAAAGGAAGGAAGGAAGAAAGAAATACCAAAAGCAACAAAGATTAGAAAGGACCAGAGAACACCACCAGAAACTCCAACTCAACAAGCATCATAATGGCCATAAATTCATACCTTTCAGTACTCACTCTAAACAGACTCACTCAACAGACTCAATGCTCTAATCAAAAGACATAGGTAAAGGAATGGGTAAGAAAACAAGATCCATCTATATGCTGTTTACAAGAGACCCACTTTAGATCTAAAGTCACCTTCAGATTGAAAATAAGGGGATGGAGAACCACCTATCATGCTAATGGTCAACAAAAGAAAGCCAGAGTAGCCATACTTCTATCAGACAATTTAGACTTCACAATAAAGACTGTATCAAGAGATGCAGAAGGGCATTACATCAAAGTCAAGGGGTCTATCCACCAAGAAGCCCTACAATTGTAAACATTTATGCACCAAATGTGAGGGCACCCAAATATATAAGTCAATTAAACCCAAACATAAAGAAACTCATCGATAGTCATACCATAATAGTAGGAGACTTCAACACCCCACTCACAGCAATGGACAGATCATCTAATCAAAAAGTCAACCAGGAAACAATGGCTTTGAATGACACACTGGACCAGATGGACTTAACAGATATATTCAGAACATTTCATCCTAAGGCAGTAGAATATACATTCTTCTCCAGTGCACATGGAACGTTCTCCAGAATAGACCATATGCTGGCACACAAATCAGCCCTAAGTAAGTACAAAAAGATCAAGATCATACCATGCATATTTTCAGGCCACAACGCTATGAAACTCGAAATCAACCACAAGAAAAAATTTGGAAAGGTGACGAATACTTGGAGACTGAAGAACATCCTACTAAAGAATGAATGGGCTAACCAAGAAGTTAAAGAGGAAATTAAGAAGTACATGGAAGCTGATGAAAATGATAACACCACAACCGAAAACCCCTGGGACGCAGCAAAGGCGGTCATAAGAGGAAAGTGTATAGTAATCCAGGCCTTCCTAAAGAAGGAAGAAAGATCTCAGATACACAACCTAACCTTACACCTTAAGGAGCTGGAAAAAGAACAGCAAATAAAACCCCAAACCAGCAGAAGACAGGAAATAACAAAGATTAGAACAGAAATTAATGCTATCGAAACCAAAAAAACAGTAGAACAGATCAATGAGACCAGAAGCTGGTTCTTTGAAAGCATTAACAAAATTGATAAATCACTAGCCAGTTTGATCAAAAGGAAAAAGGAAAGGACCCAAATAAATAAAATCAAGAATGAAAGAGGAGAGATCACAACCAACACAGCAGAAATAAAAACAATAATAAGAGAGTATTATGAGCAATTATATGCCAATAAAATGGGCAATCTGGAAGAAATGGACAAATTCCTAGAAACATATAGACTACCAAAACTGAAACAGGAAGAAATAGAAAATTTGAACAGACCCATAACCAGTAAGGAAATCAAATTAATAATCAAAAATCTCCCCAAAAACAAGAGTCCAGGGCCAGATGGCTTTCCAGGGGAATTCTACCAAACATTTAAGAAGAGTTAACACCTATTCTCTTAAAGGTATTGCAAAAAATAGAAATGGAATGAACATTTCCAAACTCTTTCTATGAAGCCAGCATTACCTTGATTGCAAAACCAGACAGAGACCCCATTAAAAAGGAGAACTATAGAGCAATTTCCCTGATGAACATGGATGCAAAAATCCTCAACAAGATATTAGCCAACCGGATCCAACAATACATTAAGAAAATTATTCACCACGACCATGTGGGATTTATACCTGGGATGCAGGGGGGTTCAATATCCATAAAACAATTAACGTGATTCATCACATCAATAAAAGAAAGGACAAGACCCATATGATCCTCTCAATAGATGCAGAGAAAGCACTTGACAAAATACAGCATCCTTTCTTGATAAAAACCCTCAAGAAAGTAGGGATAGAAGGAGCCTACCTCGAGATCATAAACGCCATATATGAACGACCCAATGCTAATATCATCCTCAATGGGGAAAAGCTGACAGCTTCCCCCCTAAGGTCAGGAACAAGACAGGGATGTCCACTCTCACCACTGTTATTCAACATAGTATTGGAAGACTTAGCCTCTGCAATCAGACAACACAAAGAAATAAAAGGCATCCAAATCGGCCAGGAGGAGGTCAAACTTTCACTCTTTGCAGATGACATGATACTCTATTTGGAAAACCCAAAAGATTCCACCAAAACCTGCTAGAGTTGATTCAGGAATTCAGCAAAGTTGCAGGATATAAAATCAACGCACAGACATCGGCTGGATTCTTATACACCAACAATGAAGTGACAGAAAGAGAAATCAAGGAATCGATCCCATTTGCAGTTGCACCAAAAACCATAGAATACCTGGGAATAAATCTAACCAAAGAGGTGAAAAACCTAGACACTGAAAACTATAGAAAGCTTATGAGACAAATTGAAGAAGACACAAAAAAAATGGAAACAGATTCCATGCTCCTGGATAGGAAGAACAAATATTGTTAAAATATCGATACTACCCAAAGCAATCTACATATTCAATGCAATCCCTATCAAAATAACACCAGCATTCTTCACAGAGCTAGAACAAATAACCCTAAAGTTTGTATGGAACCAGAAAAGACCCTGAATAGCCACAGCAATCTTGAGAAAGGAAACCGAAGCAGGAGGCATCACAATCCCAGACTTTAAGCTATACTAGCAAGCTGTAACCATCAAGACAGTATGGTACTGGCACAAAACCAGACACTCAGATCAATGGAACAGAATAGAGAACCCAGAAATGGACCCACACAGGTATGGACAACTAATCTTTGACAAAGCAGGAAAAAATATCCAATGGAATAAAGACAGTCTCTTCAGCAAGTGGTGCTCGGAAAACTGGACAGCGACATGCAGAAGAATGAACCTGGACCACTTTCTTACAGCATACACAAAAATAAACTCAAAATGGATGAAAGACCTCAATGTAAGACAGGAAGCCATCAAAATTCTTGAGGAGAAAGCAGGCAAAAACCTCTTTGATCTTGCCCACAACAACTTCTTACTCAGCACGTCTCCAGAGGCAAGGGAAACAAAAGCAATAATGAACTACTGGGACCTCATCAAAATGAAAAGCTTTTGCACAACAAGGGAAACAATCAGCAAAAGTAAAAGGCAACTGACAGAATAGGAGAAGATATTTGCAAATGACATATCAGAGAAGGGGTTAGTATCCAAAATCTATAAACAACTTATCAAACTCAACACCCCAAAAACAAATAATCCAGTGAAGAAATGGGCAAAAGACATGAATAGACACTTGTCCAAAGAACCCATCCAGATGGCCAACTGACATATGAAAAAATGCTCAACCTCACTCATCATCAGGGAAATACAAATCAAAACCACAATGAGATACCACCTCATGCCTGTCAGAATGGCTAACACTAACAACTCAAGCAACAACAGATGTTGGTGAGGATGTGGAGAAAGTGGATCTCTTTTGCATCATTGGTGGCAACGCAGACTGGTGCAGCCAGTCTGGAAAACAGTATGGAGGTTTCTCAAAAAACTAAAAATAGAAGTACCCTATGACCCAGCAATTGCACTACTAGGCATTTATCCATGGGATACAGGCGTGCTATTTCAAAGGGACACATGCACCCCCATTTTATGGCAGCACTATCAACAATATCCAAAGTATGGAAAGAGCCCAAATATCCATGGATGGATGAATGGATAAAGAGAAGTGGTATATATACACAATGGAGTATTACTCAGCAATCAAAAAGAATGAAATCTTTCCATTTGCAACTATGTGGATGGAACTGGACGGTATTATGCTAAGTGAAATTAGTCATAGAAAGACAAATACATATGACTTCACTCATATGAGGACTTTAAGAGACAAAACAGATGAGCATAATGGAAGGGAAACAAAAATAATATAAAAACAGGGAGGGGGACAAAACAGAAGAGACTCATACATATGGAGAACAAACTGAGGGTTACTGGAGGGGTTGTGGGAGGGGGGATGAGCTAAATGGGTAAGGGGCCTAAGGAATCTACTCCTGAAATCATTGTTGGCCTATATGCTAACTAATTTGGATATAAATTTTAAAAGAAAGAAAGAAAGAAAGAAAGAAGAAAGAAAGAAGCCTCTGCTTAAAACCCATCTGAGTAGATGATCAGCATCATTCAGATCTTTATGTATTTGAAATCAGAATGTTTATAAACACATTAATTTTACTGGAAGATTGTACTACTTCAAATCAAATGAACCCAGCACATTTCTCTTTAATAGAGAAATTTGGCTTCAGTTGACATACACAACAACTTTGATAATAATTGGAAGGAAATTCTCAATAAATGTGTGTAGCTATTCTTATTTTATTCATTGTAACCTTAGTCATCTCATTTACTTTCCATTTTCTTAAGTAAAATGACCAAGTTATAGATCTTGATCTGGTTAATCTGATTGGTTCATTGATGAATTTATGCATGTATTTTGAGGCTCTGTAAGAGTTTTGCTCAAGGTCAAAATAAAATTTGACCAGTCAGAGAAATTGTCTTTTTGAAAACAATATGTTTATCGCCTTTTGGGTTCTATAATGAATACATAAATATAAAACTGCTTAAGAGATAGGAGCCTCTTGAGGCCAATTCAGTTCCTTTGACTGACAAAAAGGAAACCAACATAAATTGAGTGACTGCTCTTCACCTGTGTGAGATGAACAGCTATAGGTCAGATTGTGTACTAACAGTTTTTATATCTCAGTGGGGGAGCACCACACTATGCTTCCACAAAATGTTTCTTTCTGATTTTTCACTTAAAGTTTATTCACTACACACACACACACACACACACACACACACACACACACACATATTGATTATCTTCTTTGTGTACTCAAATTTCAAAGATTCCCAATCTTGAATTAAGCTATATAACTAACACAATTTTAATACCAACACTGTGAGACATCTGACAAATAATACTAACTTTAAGTAGGAAGCATGAATCTGTGAGTCTGTTCTTAAATTCAGTACAGCTTATATTATAGTTGGGAGAGACACAAATGTAAGTAAACATATAAATAAAATATACGTTGAATTTTTAGTTGGCAAAAAATGCTTTAGAGAAAAGTTAAGCACAATAGGTGGATATGAACCACTATCTGTGGGGCTTCAGTTTTAAATAAGGTCTACAGAGAATACCAATGAGGTAAGTATTATAATTTTCATTTTATAGGAGAGAAATTTTATACTTCCAAAATATGTGAATGTTATCTGAAATTCAGTAATGGTTTAAAAAGAGGTTGGTTTGGGTATTTGAGATATTTAAAACTCCAGTACAACAATCTTGAAGTATAAAATCAAACCAACAAAATGTAACAAATATTTTGATAACAATTCATGGGATTTCTGTGTTTAAATAATTCATTGGTCAAAAAGAAAATCGAAACCTTGATTCTGCAATGTTTGTAAAATAATGAAAATGAAAGCAATAAGCTTTAGAACCTATGCAATATATTCACAGTTATATACAGCACAGTTACCATAGTCTTAAACTCTTACATAAGAAAGATTCACAAGTACATTAATTATTCAAATGAAGTTTCTGACAAAGACTAACAAGTAGGAACTAAGGAAAATAGTAGGAATGATTTAACAAAATGAAAGCGAAAGTTTATACATAGCAAAACAGAACCTAGAAATAAGTTTGAAGGCTGGTTCTTAAAATGAAACAGATAAAACAAATTAATTTTAGATGAAAGTGAGGAAATAAACAACTGCACATATAGGAGAAATCTAATTAAAGGTATCTTACAATATTCTCTAATTCTATTTGAAAACCTGGACAAAAATGAATTTTTTTCTAATAAAATAATTCATAAATTATCAGAATTTACTCAAAAAGATGTAGACAAACTAAATGATCCAAAAGTTCAAGGTGAAAACTGAGAAAAGTGTTCATTATTCCCCATAAACATCACATTCAGCAGATTTTACAGGTGAAGTCTTCCAAATACTTTAGAACTTTGAAAGAATTCCAAAGCTGTGAAATAATTAATATCATATAAAAAAAAAGAACGTTTAAGCTGATATCAAAGTCTGATTAATGATAACAGAAAGGGAGAAACAAAGACAGACTACAGTAACCCATGAAAGCAAAAAAGCAACACAGATTATTGGCAAATAGAATAGAGCTGTATGAAGGACACCTTAATATTTGGAAAACTGGTGATATAATTTACCATATTAAAAAAAATGGAAGAATATGGTATGACCAGTTTAATAGATGCAGTTGCTTTAAGGCAATATTTATTTTTTAATATAAAACTTTAAAAACTCTTAAAATGGAAATGGAAACTTCCTTAGCATGAGATAAATACATCTCTTAATTCAAAAGCAAGCATCATGCTTAATATTGAAACACTGAGATATTCCTGCTACAGTCAGGAGAAACAGGAAGATGCTCTTTTACATTGTTATCATTTATTATCTTTCTGGAAGTACAGCCAGTAAAATTAGAAAAAAATAAAATTAAACATATAAATACTGGAAAGTCTGGGCCAAATTTTTATTTTGCAAATGATAGATATATGCCCTAAAATAAAAAACTAAAATATATTATAAAATAATGTAGTAAAATAGGAGCTTAAAAATAAATAACCAAAAAAGTTCCTATATACAAAACTATCAATTTAGGAAAACATAGTTTCAATATATTCTACATAACAGTGGCACAAGAAAAGTGTTACTATAAAGATGTATTATAAGTAGATATCCCTGAAATGAAGAACCACACCCGCACAGTGAATAAACATGAAAATGAGGCATAGAACTCTTTACATTGGTATATATCCCTGTTATGTCAATGAATTTCAAGAATGAAGAAATAATTATCCAGGCCTCAGAGAAATGTCATCACCTCCAAAGAGAGAAAAATCAGACAGACCTCAGACTTCTACAAGGCAACATTCCATGTTCAACTATAAAGAAGAATTGTCTGCATCATGCTATCCAATACGATCACTGCTAACTATATATGGCTTTTGAGCACTTCAAGTGTGGTTGGTTCAAACTGGGATGTGCTGTAAGTGTAAAATACAGGCTAGATTTTGAACACCTAATATGAAAAACAATTTTTAATAATATTAATAATATTTTATATTAATTGCATTAATATCTAAATTAATTAGATATCATGTAATAGATATTAATTAGATATAATATAATTAATTAGATATTAATTAGATATTAATTACATTATATCTAAACCTATTGGGTTAAATAAAATATATTATTAACATTAAAAATAAAACATAATGGAATAAAACATTTAACATACAATGTCTGGGAGTAATAATCAATGTGCAGAACTTACAGGGAAAAAACTTTTCTAAGGATAGTAAGGAAGTATTAAACAAAGAAAAAGACATGCTTTGGACAAGAATAATCTATGGTATAAAAATGTATATTTTTCTTAAATCTGTACATTTAACATACTCCTTTCAAAATACCAGAAAGATTGTTTTTAAGAAGATTTGCAATGTGATACTAAATTTCATTTGGAAAAATAAATAGATTAAAATGAAAGATTGTAAATAAGAGTAATGGGGAAAACTGGCCCTAATCAAGATATTTTTTAAGTTTATTTATTTATTTTGAGAAAGAGGGAGAGAGTACATGCAGGGAAGGGGCAGAGAGAGGGAGAGAGAGAATCCTAAGCAGGCTCTGCACTGTTAGCAGGGAGCTCAACGCAGAGCTCAAACTCACGAACCAAGAGATCATGACCTGAGCTGAAACCAATAGTCAGACGCATAACTGACTGAGTCACCCAGATGCCGCCCCACCCCCCAATATTAACATAAGTTATGAATCTAGAGTAATAGAGTTTGTTACTGATTTAAGAATAGACTGAAAAGTGTGGAAGTAGAAGTGAAAATACATGAATATTTAAGATAAGATAAAGGTAGGATTCAAATAAATGGAGACATGGTGATGTTTAATTAATTGGGTTGACATTTGGAGAGCTAATGTGAGATCTCGGCCTCACTTCTCATACTAACTGAACTGCAGATGAATCAAACATTATAACATAAGATAAAATCATAAAAGCCATGGAGTAAAATATTAGAATATTGCTGTATGAAAGTCTTCTAAGCATGATGCAAAATTTGGAAATCATGAAGGGAGACTGGTCAATTTAAGAGCATAAAGGTTAAATCATTCAGTCAAAACAAAAATCTAAAGTCAAAACATGAATGGCAACCATGGGGAAAAGTAATTGGAAAAGCATATAAGAAAGGGCTAATTTTATCTTTAGTAAAGGATTTATAAATTAATGAATTTAATTTAGAAAAAGTAGTTCAACCCTATAAAAATATGAACAAAAACATGAAGAGGTAGTTTACTAGGATGACCATCACAACACATTTGTAAAGACCATAAACACACAAATCTGGAAACAATCTAAATATCTGTCAATTATGAGTCACCACAAACAATAGACTATATGACAACATTTTTATTTAAAATGAGATAGATTTTTTTCACAGATATGGGAAAATATCCAAACCACATTATCATGTGAATAAGTGGCCTGAGAGTATACACAGATTGATTTTACTTATAAAAAAAAAATCAGGGAATTTCTAATAGGATATCCCTGTTATCATTGTTTGTAATAATGTTCAGTTAAAGCAAAGCATAATGGTTCTATTGCACAATGGGTCTATTCTATGTTGATAGCTGATTATTTCTAAAGTCGTCAAATTAAGTAGAATTTAAAGGGAAAAGAAAAAGGATATAAAAACCACGATACCTATAATTAAATGCATTATGTTGATTTCCTATAAAACTGATTTTGTGTTAGTTTTTAGAGTATTGTGTGACTTTAACATTTTGTTTTGAAGATAGGTATTTTAAAATATGAAATTCATTTTGTAACTTTATACGTGACCCATATGAAACACGTAAAAGGTAAATTATTCAGTTTATTATTTTAGTGGAATACCAAATGATTCCAATGACATATATTATTTTAATATGAAATTTATTGTCAAATTGGTTTCCATACAACACCCGGTGCTCATCCCAACAGGTGCCCTCCATAATTCTCATCACCCACTTTCCCCTCCCTACCACCCCCATCAACCCTCAGTTTATTCTCAGTTTTTAAGAGTCTCTTACGGTTTGCCTCCCTCCCTCTCTAATTTTTTTCCCCTTCCCCTCCCCCATGGTCTTCTGTTAAGATTCTCAGGATCCACATAAGAGTGAAAACATATGGTATCTGTCTTTCTCTGTATGACTTATTTCACTTAGCATAACACTCTCCAGTTCCATCCACATTGCTACAATGACATATTTTAGGTAAGTGTAATGAAGCTCCTTTAGTTGAAAAACAGTGGCTTTTTACAAGTCACCATGGGTGTTTTTAGCTTCATGATAAATTTTCCATAGCGATTTTTCTTTCAGAATAAACAACAGTTACATCAAACCTCTCCATAGTTGTTTCTATTTCATTTTAAAGAAAAGAAATAAATAGTATACTTTTTGAATTTCTGAAATTTCAATTTCTGAAAGTATCTAGAGGAAAAAACCTGATTTCTCTTTTGATATTCTACCTATTATTCATCTTTGTTTTCAAAGTTTTATTATTTTTTTTGTTAACGTGTATTTATTTTTGAGAAAGAGATACAGCATCAGCAGGGGAGGGCCAGAGAGAGAGAGAGGGAGACACAGAATTGGAAGCAGGCTGCAGGCTCTGAGCTATCAGCACAGAGCCCCATGTGGGGCTTGAACTCAGGAGCTGTGAGATCGTAACCTGAGCTGAAGTAGGTTGCCCCACCCACTGAGCCACGCAGGCGCCCCTGTTTTCAAAGTTTTAAAAAGAAATGAATAGTTTTCACTTCTTTCTTTGAAGGAATATTATTTTAAAAATACTTGGCCTTCAAATATAAACCGAATATAAACCAGAGAACATTCATTTGGCCATTGAATTAGTACTAAGTTACTAAGAGCTTGATGATCAATTCATTATTGAGCTAAATTTTATCCTTTTCCCTTTATCTCTCAAGTCAGTTTGCAATCAGCCACAGTTGAATGAGCAAATAGGAAGTTTTGTAAAAGAAATTATTATGATAATTCTGTTACTAGCAGCAAGGCCCTAGAGTAGTTTCAACCATTTTAACTGGCTTCTATTTTTCTGTAAGTTATTTGGAAATGGTTTGTTATAACCTGTCCTTCCATCTTCTGTGTAAAGAAATGGGAAGCTGTCCTCACTCTGAGGTGATCACTTCTAGAGCCCTTGCTGAGAGCCCTTCCATTCTTCCAGTTGTGTTTGGCTTCAGATTAGCATGGTTGCCTCCAACTTGAATCTATTATCACAATTCTTTGTCTAAATTACAAAAATCTTGGAAATGCAAGCTTAATGTTTTGAAATTGAGGAATAAATTTTTTTTTAATTTATTTATTTTTGAGTGACACAGACAGAGTGCAAGTGGGGGAGAGGCAGAGAGAGAAGGAGATACAGAATTCCGAAGCAGGCTCCAGGCTCTGAGCTGTCAGCACGGAGCCTGGGGTGGGGCTCAATCCTATTAATTGTGAGATCATGACCTAAGCCGAAGCCAGATGCTTAACCGACTGAGCCACCCACGTGCCCCGAGGAATAAAAAATTTTAACAAAATGAAGTGAATGTACTTATCTGAGGAAAATGATTTTTTTTTTGTTACTGTAAGTCATCCTGTATTGCCAAGTTTTCCACATAACAAGCATCTGTCTCCAGATGTTCAAGGAAGTCCTTAAATTAAAAAAAAAAATCTTCCCTAGAGTTAATTCATATTCCAATGAGGAGGGTGAATAACCCAGGGGGGATATATCCCAAACTTACGTGACCAGGAAAACTATTTCTTTCTCCTATAGAACATCTGTTTAGTAGAACACAATTTGGGTAACACTGATGAGAGCATAATTTCAGACATTAAAAGAAAGAATAATTACCTTAATAATTTGACTCATAGCAAAATCTACTGCTATATTTAAATAAATTTATACTTTCGAAAGTTAATCTATAATATCACCTTTTATTGGTACGAGAAGAACACATTTTATAATTTTTAGCTAGAATAAACTAACTGACAGAATTCTATCTTGGAGTTGATTCTATCAGGGACTCTGTTGACCAAGTTGCTGTTCTGTGTTTGTTTGAATAGAGATCTGATAATCACCAAAGCCACAGGGCACAGTGGCTGAGCCTTGTTATGTTCTATAGGCTTGCCCCAAATTCCAGCCATGGAGGCAGTCTGCATGTGAAAGCTGGCTCTAGAAGCCATGTGATTTGTGCCCCTGCAGGAAATGACTATTTTGGTGTGCAATGAGCAGATGGGAAAAAAAAAAGAGGCATTTTCATATGTGGACACCAAGTGCTATTCATTCACAGAAGGCTCAATGTGAGTACGAAGTGATATCTTCAATAAACCTGAAACTTTAAGTTCCTTTGTCATTGCTCCGGGTATTGTTAGGATTTTTAAACTGTTACTGTTCTTCTGGTTTGAGGTTTTCCCTAAACAGTCCATTTATTCATGCTTATTGGAGGGAAATTTAAAAATTATTTTCTATTTTTTCCTCTTATATATTCAATGTCAGCATAAAATTGGGAGGACTCACAGCCAGGTGGGTTATTCTGTTATGTTATTTGGCAGCTTACTTTTCAGCTTTTTCTATACACCTGTTAAATGTCATGTCCAAATGAGAGGTGGTCTACCAGTATTTTATTATTCTAGTCAACAAATTAATTTCATTGTGTTCTCTTCACAGTGTTTGTGATCTACCACTCTCAAATGTATGTCTACAGAAATCTTCACTCTTTACTGTGTCTTAAAGGCATCGAATGGGAGATTGGTTCCCATTTGTAAGATTTCTTAGATTCTAAAAACATCTTTGATACGAAAAGGAATGGAATTCCTATTATGATTGAAAGGGGCAGAAGGGAGATAAATGATCTAAAGTGGATCTATAAGTTTAGTTAGTGATTTCCTGTGAGTAATTTCAGGGATCTCACAACAGTAAAACATGGATGTCTATAAACATTCTATTCTACCAAATGGGGTCTCATCTGTTTCTCTTAAGCTCTTTGATCAATGATAAAATGTGATAGGCCTTTAGGTTCAGTTAGATACATAAACATATCAATATTGAGAATTTCAAGTGAGTTAATTTAAGAGGATTTGAGTAGAGGAAGAGACAGAAGGGACTGCAGGAGGATTCTGGGTAGCTAATGTTGAGAACAGAGAAGAAGAACATGGAAGAGACAGGCGGGGACACTAGACAAACAATTCCACTTTGTTAAGTGCCAGTTCTCAATATCTCACTAAATATCCTGAAAAGGAAATCCTGGCCAGTAGTGCTAATATGGGTACACTGAAGAACAGATGGCTCACATTTTGTCAATTTTTAGTCAGTAATGTGATACATTTTTAAATTTGGGGGTAGGGTATGAGATAGGAAATCATCTTTGCTACATACTGCTAAAAATCTGTCATGGATCCTGGGCACATTTTTATGTGAAGCCAGTCTGAAAGTCTGAACCACAGCCTTCCTGAGTTGTCTAAGGCTTAGGTTTTGAATTCTCTGAAGCCCAAATCTCTTCACTCATTCAGAAAATCTTCCCTTGCTGCTTCTTTGATGCCTGTATTCCTTCTCATTGAACTTCAGGGCTGTGTACTTCAGTAGGGAACTAGGCTGAGAAAAGGAGTCTGGAAGTAGTGGAAATCTGAGGACCATGAGTCTGTGAGGCTTATTTCTTTGGAGGGGATAAAGAGGAGGGGATTGATGTGCTCAAACCCTAGGAATTTGAGGCATAACTGGTGCCTGCAGCTGTGTTTGGCCTTCATCAAAAACATGGCCTGCTACATCCCACCTGGGGTTTCTGAGAGGAGGTCAGTGGAAGCCCATGCTGTTCTTTACCAAGCTTCTACTTTTAAACTTGTAGGTATCTACTGATTGTATAAATGTTATTTCTCTCATGTTCCATATCTCATATGTTATGTTAATTTTCTTTCTTTACAACGATCACTTTTCCTAAAAAAACCATTTAAGGTTGCATATACACAGATTAGGTTAGTAAGCTTTTCTAGCAGGACATTTTACTTTATAATACCACACTCATAGTATCTTAGGGGAAGGAATCTTAGAAATCAAGCAGTCCTATTCATCTGGTTCACAGGTGAAGAAGCTGAGATCTGGAGAGGTAAACTGCCTTACCCAAGGCTTTACAGTTAGACATGAACACAAATCTTTGAGCACCAGCCCTATGTTTTCCCTTACTGTGCCACACTACCCTTGGTGTATCTTTTGACTGATTTACCCTCACCTCAAATGAAAAAGAGAACATGTTTCTCTTAAAATACTCTAAAATATCAAGCACTTGTAATAGACTTTTAGTGCCACAAATCAAATTAAAATATACAAAACAGGAGGAGGAGCCAAGTTGGCAGAACATCATGGAAGATTTT
Organism: Prionailurus viverrinus; assembly: GCF_022837055.1. Lineage (NCBI taxonomy): Eukaryota > Metazoa > Chordata > Mammalia > Carnivora > Felidae > Prionailurus > Prionailurus viverrinus. The sequence continues at coordinate 75,546,640 of NC_062563.1, forward strand.
TGTGTGTCTTGTGTCCATGAAATACAGCCAGACCAACATTAAACCATCCTACACACCTAGAAAACTGACTGGAGGATCAACACAACAATCTGCACAATCTGAACAACAGAATTCAGCAGGTACACAGCGCGGAGAAGTGAACTTGGGGAGCGAGAAGGCACAGGAAGGGAGGTGCTTTGCGAGCAGAGAGAGGACGGAGCCTGGGGGGCAGGGGAGAGTACGGGAAAAGCACCCTTCCCCAAAAGCAGCTGGAGAGAAAGTGGAAAATTAGAAACAGCTGCAGGGACTAAACTAAAAAGGGAGAAAGGAAAGGAGAGCATTTAAATTCCATTAAGACTATAAAAAAGGGGAGTCTGCAACTCCACAGCTCGATACCTGGCAGTGCTCTGGTAGGAAAGGTGAATCAGCAGGAACACAGTGGGGTCCGGGAGGTTCTCGGGCCACATGGGGAAACGCGGTTCCATTGCTGAAAGGACATTTGGTAGAGACGGATGAAGCCACCTAGTCCCAGCAGACCCCAGAAAACGGCCACATTTGCTGCTGCTGGAACAAGGCTGTTGAGGGTGAAGCCTGGTGGCAGATGTGTGTTGTGATTTTCCATGATCCCTGGAATGCTGCTGCTACACTATCTCGTGAACTTTTTCTGGGGCGGGCTGGCACCTGGCCGTAGTCTTGGGGAGCCGGCAGCACCAGGGTCCAGATAGCATTCCTAGGTGCAGCCAACATTCGGCCATTGCTCATTAGGCCATTGCTCGGTGAGATCCTCCCGCAGAGGGGCAGAACGGGTCAAAGCCACAGTCCTTCAGAAGTAGGGGACCAGGGAAAGTGGCCGCATCCGAGACAAAACTCGAGAGAGGTACTGCCTGGGGCCTGGTCATGGCGAGTGAAAAAGCAGGGAGTGGACGAAAGCTGAAGACAGAGGACGGGTGCACGATTGCTGATCAGGGAGAACAGTTGGGTAGCTGAGTGGGGCCATTTTCCCCCCCGCTCTGCACATGCGCATACACACCAACGAGCACCGCAACAATCCACCCCAGTAGGCGAGCAGCGCCATCTAGTGGAGAGCAGAGCTGTTACACTGAACCCCACCCAACTGGGCCAACTTCGCTCTTCAAGAACACAAGTCTCACTGCCGGCTTAGTTTATGGACTATAAAGCACTACATAGACTGACTTCTGGGTGAAAATGAAGTAATTTCTGTCCTACTTCAATCTGTTATAGGAGGTCCATCTATTCAGTTTTCTTTTTTTTCCTCTCTTTTACACTTCTTTTTCTTGAATACAGAAAGATAAAACATTCATTTTTATTTTCAATTTTAAATTTTCTTTTATTTTTATTACTATATTTTGTACTTTTGGGTAAATTTTCTCAAATTCTATTTTACTTCCATCATTTTATTTTCGTGTACTTCAGTGTATTCACCTTTTCAATTTTCAAATGATCTCCTTTTTTTTTCCCCCTTTTTCGTTTCTTTTCTTTTTCTTGAATGCAGCAAGAGAAAAACTTCATTTTTACCTTAAATTTCTATTAAGAATATTCTTTAATTTTTTACTACATTTTGTACTTTTGTGTAAGTTTTTCAAATTCTATTTTACTTCCATCGTTTTATTTTAGTCTAATACAGTGTATTCACTTTTTCAAATTTTCAAACGATTCCTTTTTTTTCGTTTTCTCTTTTTAGTTTCTTTTCTTTTTCTTGAATACAGAGAGAAAAAAAGTCATTTTTATTTTCAATTTTTATTAAAAATATTTTTTAATTTATTTTCTACTATTTTATTTACTTTTGTGTAAATTGTTTCAAGTTCTATTATACTCCCATCATCTCATTTTAGTCTACTTCAGTGTATTCATTTTTTCAAATTCTCAAATGAGTTCCTTTTTTTTTCTTCCCCCCACCCTTTCTTTTCTCTAATCTGTCAAACCACTTTCAAGAGCCAGACCAAAACACACCTAGAATCTAACATCATCTATTCGATTTTGTGTGTGTGTGTTTAATTTTAATATTTTTTAAATTTTAATTTATTTAATTTGAATTTTTCTACCTCATTGATTCCTTTTCTCCCTTCAAAATGACAAAACGAGGGAATTCACCTCAAAACAAAGAGCATGAAGAATGGACAGCCAGGGATTTAACCAACACAGATACAAGCAAGATGTCTGAACCAGAATTTAGAATCACGATAATAAGAATACTAGTGGGAGTCGAAAATAGATTAGAATCCCTACTGCAGAGGTAAAAGAAGTAAAAACTAGTCAGAATGAAATTAAAAATGCTATAACTGAGCTGCAATCATGGATGGATGCAGCGGCGGCAAGGATGAATGAGGCAGAACAGAGAATCAGCGATACAGAGGGCAAACTTATACAGAATAATGAGGCAGAAAAAAGAGGGAGATTAAGGCAAAAGAGCATGATTTAAGAATAGGAGAAATCAGTGACTCATTAAAAAGGAACACCATCAGAATCATAGGGTCCCAGAAGAGGAAGAGAGGGAAATAGGAGTAGAAGGGTTATGTGAGCAAATCATAGCAGAAAACTTTCCTAACCTGGGGAAAGACACAGACATCAAAATCCAGGAAGCACAGAGGACCCCATGAGATTTGACAAAAACCAACCATCAACAAGGCATATCATAGTCAAATTCACAAAATACTCAGGCAAGGAGAGAATCATGAAAGCACCAATGGAAAAAAAGTCCCTAACCTACAAGGAAAGATGGATCAGGTTTGCAGCAGACCTATCCACAGAAACTTGGCAGGCCAGAAAGGAGTGGCAGGATATATTCAGTGCTGAATCAGAAAAATATGCAGCCAAGAATTCTTTATCCAGCAAGGCTGTCATGCAAATAGGAGTGATAAAAAGTTTCCCAGACAAACAAAAATTAGAGGAGTTTGTCACCACTAAACCAGCCCTGCAAGAAATTTTATGGGGGACTCTCTGAGGAGAGAAAAGATGAAGGAAGGAAGGAAGGAAGGAGGGAAAAGAAAGAAAGAAAGAAAGAAAGAAAGAAAGAAAGACAGAAGAAAGAAAGAAAAGAAGAAAGAAAGAAAGAAAGAGGAAAGAAAAAGGAAAGAAAGAAAGAAAAAGAAAGACAGAAACGGGAAAGGAAGAAAGAAAAAGAAAGAAAGAAAGAAAGAAAGAAAGAAAGGAAGGAGGAAGGAAGAAAGAAAGAAATACCGAAAGCAACAAAGATTAGAAAGGACCAGAGAATACCACCAGAAACTCCAACTCAACAAGCATCATAATGGCCATAAATTCATACCTTTCAGTACTCACTCTAAAAGTCAACAGACCCAATATTCTAATCAAAAGACATAGGTAACAGAATGGATAAGAAAACAAGATCCATCTATATGCTGTTTACAAGAGACCCACTTTAGACCTAAAGTCACCTTCAGATTGAAAATAAGGGGATGGAGAACCACCTATCATGCTAATGGTCAACAAAAGAAAGCCAGAGTAGCCATACTTCTATCAGACAATTTAGACTTCACAATAAAGACTGTATCAAGAGATGCAGAAGGGCATTACATCAAAGTCAAGGGGTCTATCCACCAAGAAGCCCTACAATTGTAAACATTTATGCACCAAATGTGAGAGCACCCAAATATATAAGTCATTAATCACAAACATAAAGAAACTCATCGATAGTCATACCATAATAGTAGGAGACTTCAACACCCCACTCACAGCAATGGACAGATCATCTAATCAAAAAGTCAACCAGGAAACAATGGCTTTGAATGACACACTGGACCAGATGGACTTAACAGATATATTCAGAACATTTCATCCTAAGGCAGTAGAATATACATTCTTCTCCAGTGCACATGGAACGTTCTCCAGAATAGACCATATGCTGGCACACAAATCAGCCCTAAGTAAGTACAAAAAGATCAAGATCATACCATGCATATTTTCAGGCCACAACGCTATGAAACTCGAAATCAACCACAAGAAAAAATTTGGAAAGGTGACGAATACTTGGAGACTGAAGAACATCCTACTAAAGAATGAATGGGCTAACCAAGAAGTTAAAGAGGAAATTAAGAAGTACATGGAAGCTGATGAAAATGATAACACCACAACCGAAAACCCCTGGGACGCAGCAAAGGCGGTCATAAGAGGAAAGTGTATAGTAATCCAGGCCTTCCTAAAGAAGGAAGAAAGATCTCAGATACACAACCTAACCTTACACCTTAAGGAGCTGGAAAAAGAACAGCAAATAAAACCCCAAACCAGCAGAAGACAGGAAATAACAAAGATTAGAACAGAAATTAATGCTATCGAAACCAAAAAAACAGTAGAACAGATCGATGAGACCAGAAGCTGGTTCTTTGAAAGCATTAACAAAATTGATAAATCACTAGCCAGTTTGATCAAAAGGAAAAAGGAAAGGACCCAAATAAATAAAATCAAGAATGAAAGAGGAGAGATCACAACCAACACAGCAGAAATAAAAACAATAATAAGAGAGTATTATGAGCAATTATATGCCAATAAAATGGGCAATCTGGAAGAAATGGACAAATTCCTAGAAACATATAGACTACCAAAACTGAAACAGGAAGAAATAGAAAATTTGAACAGACCCATAACCAGTAAGGAAATCAAATTAATAATCAAAAATCTCCCAAAAAACAAGAGTCCAGGGCCAGATGGCTTTCCAGGGGAATTCTACCAAACATTTAAGAAGAGTTAACACCTATTCTCTTAAAGGTATTGCAAAAAATAGAAATGGAATGAACATTTCCAAACTCTTTCTATGAAGCCAGCATTACCTTGATTGCAAAACCAGACAGAGACCCCATTAAAAAGGAGAACTATAGAGCAATTTCCCTGATGAACATGGATGCAAAAATCCTCAACAAGATATTAGCCAACCGGATCCAGCAATACATTAAGAAAATTATTCACCACGACCATGTGGGATTTATACCTGGGATGCAGGGGGGTTCAATATCCATAAAACAATTAACGTGATTCATCACATCAATAAAAGAAAGGACAAGAACCATATGATCCTCTCAATAGATGCAGAGAAAGCACTTGACAAAATACAGCATCCTTTCTTGATAAAAACCCTCAAGAAAGTAGGGATAGAAGGAGCCTACCTCGAGATCATAAACGCCATATATGAACGACCCAATGCTAATATCATCCTCAATGGGGAAAAGCTGACAGCTTCCCCCCTAAGGTCAGGAACAAGACAGGGATGTCCACTCTCACCACTGTTATCAACATAGTATTGGAAGACTTAGCCTCTGCAATCAGACAACACAAAGAAATAAAAGGCATCCAAATCGGCCAGGAGGAGGTCAAACTTTCACTCTTTGCAGATGACATGATACTCTATATGGAAAACCCAAAAGATTCCACCAAAACCTGCTAGAATTGATTCAGGAATTCAGCAAAGTTGCAGGATATAAAATCAACGCACAGACATCGGCTGGATTCTTATACACCAACAATGAAGTGACAGAAAGAGAAATCAAGGAATCGATCCCATTTGCAGTTGCACCAAAAACCATAGAATACCTGGGAATAAATCTAACCAAAGAGGTGAAAAACCTAGACACTGAAAACTATAGAAAGCTTATGAAACAAATTGAAGAAGACACAAAAAAATGGAAACAGATTCCATGCTCCTGGATAGGAAGAACAAACATTGTTGAAATGTCGATACTACCCAAAGCAATCTACATATTCAATGCAATCCCTATCAAAATAACACCAGCATTCTTCACAGAGCTAGAACAAATAACCCTAAAGTTTGTATGGAACCAGAAAAGACCCTGAATAGCCACAGCAATCTTGAGAAAGGAAACCGAAGCAGGAGGCATCACAATCCCAGACTTTAAGCCATACTAGCAAGCTGTAACCATCAAGACAGTATGGTACTGGCACAAAACCAGACACTCAGATCAATGGAACAGAATAGAGAACCCAGAAATGGACCCACGTATGTATGGCCAACTAATCTTTGACAAAGCAGGAAAGAATATCCAATGGAATAAAGACAGTCTTTTCAGCAAGTGGTGCTGGGAAAACTGGACAGTGACATCCAGAAAGATGAACCTGGACCACTTTCTTACACCATACACAAAAATAAACCCCAAATGGATGAAAGACCTAATGTTAAGACAGGAAGCGATAAAAATCCTCGAGAAGAAAGCTGTCAAAAACCTCTTTGACCTTCGCTGTAGCAAGTTCTTATTCATCTCCAGAGGCAAGGGAAGCTAAAGCAAAAATAAACTATTGGCACCTCGTTAAAATAAAAAGCTTCTGCACAGCGAAGGAAACAATCAGCAAAAGTAAAAGGCAACTGACAGAATAGGAGAAGATATTTGCAAATGACATATTAGAGAAAGTGTTAGTATCCAAAATCTATAAACAACTTATCAAACTCAACACCCAGAAAACAAATAATCCAGTGAAGAAATGGGCAAAAGACATGAATAGACACTTGTCCAAAGAACCCATCCAGATGGCCAACTGACACATGAAAAAATGCTCAACCTCACTCATCATCAGGGAAATACAAATCAAAACCACAATGATATACCACCTCATACCTGTCAGAATGGCTAACACTAACAACTCAAGCAACAACAGATGTTGGTGAGGATGTGGAGAAAGTGGATCTCTTTTGCATCATTGGTGGCAACGCAGACTGGTGCAGCCAGTCTGGAAAACAGTATGGAGGTTTCTAAAAAAACTAAAAATAGAACTCCCCTATGACCCAGTAATTGCACTACTAGGCATTTATCCACGTGATAGATGTGCTATTTTGAAGGGACACATGCACCTCCATGTTTGTGGCAGCACTATCAACAATAGCCAAGGTATGGAAGGAGCCCAAATATCCACGGATGGATGAATGGATAAAGAAAAGTGGTGTATATATACAATGGAGTATTACTCAGCAATCAAAAAGAATGAAATCTTTCCATTTGCAACTACATAGATGGAACTGGAGGGTATTATGCTAAGTGAAACTAGTCAGAGAAAGACAAAAATCATATGACTTCACTCACAGGAGGACTTTAAGAGACAAAACAGATGAACATAATGGAAGGGAAACGAAAATTACATAAAAACAGGGAGAGGGACAAAACAGAAGAGACTCATAAATATGGAGAACAAACTGAGGGTTACTGGAGGGGTTGTGGGACGGGGGATGAGCTAAATGGGTAAGGGGCACTAAGGAATCTACTCCTGAAATCATTGTTGCCCTATATGCTAATTTGGATGTAAATTAAAAAAATAATAAAATTAAAAATACATAAAAATAAATAAAATATACAAAACAATCTACAATAAAGAAAGATAAACATTTGCTTGTTAATCATGAAACATTATTGTAATCTATTTGGAATCTGAAAAAAATTATTTAAAATTTACTAAAGACATAAAGGATTTATAAAACTACAAAATGCAAATTGTCTTGAAGATACATAAGGTAAGAATCGAAACAAAAGACATCTGCTTACCATAGTCCCTGCTTAGTCAGCTAGCTGCCTACCCACCTGTTCCACAAATGAGCTTGTTCTTTCTATATCCCCTCCCTGTTCCTTCTTAGCTTGACAAAGTCTTATGAAGTCAAGAAGTTATCATCAATTAAGATCTTGCTCAGCATGAAAAAAATAATTATTTAATTAAACTCCACTGTCATGCATATTTTACAGATTATCTTCATTTTTTTTCTACCATGAGTATGATCTTCATTGCTTCCAAATCTTAAGGTTGTTCTCTTCGCTTTTTGCATCTGACCCAGAAGTCATTCATTCATCTTAAACCAGACAACCTTGCTCAACCCCTCTCTTCAATATCCTACGCTGAAGTAGCCTTGGAGCTTATAGTATCCTGAGTGAGGATGTTTTTCATAAAGAGGAGGATAGATAGAGTATCATACTTTTAACAAATTTTAAATATATATTTTTCTAAAGTAATACTTCATGTTGCTGATTTGATTCCCTGGGGAAAATATTCAGATTGAGATTTTTTGCACAGGAAATTTATTGGAGGTCCTCTTGGACTCATACCTGTGAGACAGTGAAAGAAATTAGGATGGGCAGAAGGAGAAATGGAACCATAATGTAGTCACAATGGAGGTCTCTACTGATCTGGTGGAACGATCTGGAGTGGAATGACCCTGTGGAGTTGACCCACGTGGAGGGAAAAAGAGGCAGCTAGCTGACTAAGCAGGAACTATGGTAAGCAGATGTCTTTTGTTTGAATTCTTACCTTATGTATCTTCAAGACAATTTGCATTTTGTAGTTTTATATATCCTTTATGTCTTTAGTAAATTTTAAATAATTTTTTTAAGATTCCAAATAAATTACAACTCCCACATTGATCAATTCTTGTATGTGAGCTGTCTCTGGAAATTGGAACTTTGGAGGAGTGACCTAGGAGAGGGAAGCTCTCTGTAGCTTAGGTAACCTTCTTCAGCCCAGGTTGATTCTGAATGATAAATTCAGATGGGAGGTATTAGTTGTCAATACTTGCTGGAGGTGGGGGAATGAGTTGATGAAGCCAGTCCTGAAAGTTGATCCGGGCAGGGCACCATGGCATCCACAACACCCACCATTTAGGGTGTAATACAACAATGTGGAGGAAGAGCCCCTATTTTCCCAGGGTATTATTTGCAAGCTGGTGCTTTTGCTGTTCCCCCTCAGGCCATTCCATTGCCTACTAGGTCAGCAACTTCCAGATGGCACAGTAAGTGATAGAACCAGTGGATTGGCTGGTCATGTGATCACCGAAAAGTATGTAGGATCCTGTGTCAGTGGATCAAACACTGTGTTAGTTCTTGGAGACTGAGACTAGATAGGCCCTGCAGGCAGGAAAGGCAAAACTCATGGAATGTCAGCTGATTTCAGCCAAGTTTACTTGCTGCCCCTTCCAGTGTGGAAAAAAAAAAAAATCCAACCTGATCAACTTGCCAAGAGACTGGACAGACTTCTTGAGGGATGGTGACATATAAGGGGATCCGATTTGGTCTCTTTGTTAGCATGTTGGACGTTCAGCAGCAGCTGTAGCTAGATTAGCCTTAGTGAGTGGGGACTTGTGCTATTGGGCCCATGCATCACCTTCTCCTTGCCACGAGGGCTACTCAGTTCATGTATCCTCTGTGTCAACACTAGTGGTTGATGACAGAAGCTAGCTGATGTCAGCTGGTCAGATTTTTCTGTTTGGCTGTTTAATGCCTCTTCTGAGGTGAGCACTTTCTATGGGTGTTAATATGTGATTAAAGTTATTCACGCTCAGACCTGTTCTCATAGGTCCAGCTATATGCCTATTTCTCAGACCTTATTTATGACCTTCCAGTGTTCATTTTCAGGTGCCTTATTCTACCAGCAAAGCCATTCTTCCACTGTCTATGAATCTGTATATATTCTAACAGCAGGGTATTTCTCTTTCCATATAAAGTGGATAACAAGGTTTACTGACCAAAGCAATTGATTACTCCCAGGAACAGCCATGTGATTTCATAGTCTTTGTAATTATTATCTTCCATATGTCATAAGGGCTGAGATTTTATAGCCACTAATGCATTCTTTTTTACCAGTTTCCTTTCAGTTCATGATTAGTGGAAGTTTTAGTAATTGCCCCACTACTGCATGCTAGGTGCTGCCAGTGTTCCATCTACCACCAGGGATAAAGTTTTTGTTGCTAACTTATCAGCAGGTGATTTAGCAGGAAAATCCCATTTTGTAGATTGTTTCTTTGAGTCACTCCTGGCATCAATGATTGCAATTTGGATTCACCCAGGAAAAAAGGTACTTGCTTCACACAGCAAGCTCATTAGGTTGTATTATTGGGGTCAATATTCCTACTGGGTTGAAGTAAGAAGATGGTGCAAAGGAAGATGTGTGATACCATTGTAAAAAGTCTCAGCTGATCTTACAGGGAGCTTTGGAGTTGGGATGGCGATTTAGAGTTGAATCACAGTGAGGGTCTGGGCTTTTGTATGCTCTAATGTGTCAGTCACTGAATGTCAGCTGTCCCTGGGAAAGAGGCAACTTTGGGTGAAGCAGCTGTCTTCAGGCCAGGAGAGTTCACAGAGAAGCGCTCACCTGAGAGCTGCTGACCATGTAGTATCCTAGTAACTGGGGGGCAAGAAAAGGAACATCAACCTGAGAGCTGCTGGCCACATAGTATCCTAGTAACTGGGGGCAGGAAAAGGAGCATCAGTGCTTCAGTCCCACAATGGGACTGGGGGACAGAAAATCTGGGGGGTACACATAGCATGGACTGTTTATTCCATAAAATTCAGAAAATATAGGAGCACCTGGGTGGCTCATTTTTTTAAGCATCTGAATCTTGATTTCGGCTCACAGTTTGTGAATTTGAGCCCCACGTTGGGCTCTACGCTGACAGTATGAAGCCTGCTTGGGATTCTGTGTCTCCTTCTCTCTCAAAAATAAATAAATAAGCTTAAGATAAAAAATGAAAACAAATTTAGAAAATACACAAAGTGTAAAAAGAAAGATAAAAAGTGGTTTATAATGCTATCACTCAGCTTTAACTGTTGGTACTGTTATGATATATTTCCTTCCCTCCTTTTTCCTGGGAGTCTATAGTTCCTACATTTGAAATTATGCCAAAAACGTCATTTCATAGGTTGCTGCACCAATGAACATGATTTAAGTGATTCTTCATGTTAAAAACACTGTTATATACCTAATTTTAGAAGCTTTAAATATTTCATCTTGTCTATGTACAAAAATTTACCTAACGGTTTTTCTTTCTTTTTTTCCGAGAAGGCACATGTGCAAGCACATGTGAGCAGGGGAGGGGCAGAGAGATAGGGAGAGAGAGAGTCTTAAGCAGGCTCCAAACTCAGCAAGGAGCCTGACCTGGAGGACTGGATCTCACCACCTTGAGGTCATGACCTGAGTCAAAATCAATAGCCTGACGCTTATCTGACTGAGTCACCCAGGCACCCCACACCTAACAATTTTTCTAGTGTTTGTTGTGGGCTCTTATATTTTGCTAATACAAATAATATTGGTATAAATTTAACTTTTTGTCTGTAATCTAAAAATATCTGTTCCAGCTCTCCTCCTTTTTGTTAATTGGAAAGTTAACAAATCTTTGTTGGAAAGATCCTCTCAACATTCCTTTCCTGAAATTCTTGGATTTGTTGTGGGGAAGAAAAATTATAGGCGGCCCTCCTCTGTTTTTCTTGTGTTTTTATTTTAATTCTGCCCCTTACAACTCTGTGATTTGGGGCTTATCATTTAACTTCTCTGACCTTAAGATTTTATATCAGTAAGTGCATAATCTCTACCCTTCTTCACACATTTATTGTGAGAAACTCAAACACTCTATTCAAATGGAAGAGATAGTTTGGTAGTGATGTCATGTCCACAGATAGGAGAATAGTACAATGGGGAGAACTAGAGGAAAAACAAGACAAGAACAAATCTTTCTTTTTTCCTTCAAACATATTCCAATTTGCCTAATGTCAGGATCATATACATTTTACAGAGAAAGAAGAAAGATGAAACTCATTAGTTTTGTTTCAAAACAGGCAGGGCGTGCCTGCATAGCAACCAGCAAAAGATGGAGAAGGGCAGGTTTCAGCCGATGGTCCAGATGCTTGCTGATATTCACAGTGTAAGTGAACAAAGCGGCACGGTGGCTGACTGAATCTCCCATTCATCAGCAAGATGCTTAGCCTTATGTAGACAAAATTGCAAGTTGGTGATGGGGAGGAAAAACCCTATATAGACAGAAAAACATAAGTATACGTGATTCCAGTCTAGTATGTTTGAATGTAAATGTCTCTCTTTGTTCTATCATAATAAGTGGGAGACTTAGGCAGGCTATTACTAGAGCAGAGGAGCTGTGAAGACAGTAGGGATCCTGGTGACAGGACAAATAGTCTTCCGTTCTACTGCAGACAATCAGAGGTGAGCCTTCTAAATTGAGTATTCTATGAACCTTCCTGTGTTGGTGTGTCTTTACTTATTTCATCTTATGCTTTTTGAAATCATAGTCTCTCCAGAAAGCATAAAATACTAGAGGAAGGACTCTCTAGTATTATGGTATCCGAGAACAAGAAAACTGGAGAACCCTCAGGATGTGAAGCTGATGAGTTAAAAACTGTAAGCCCTGCCCTAAATCTTGAATCAATGCATCCAGGTTCCAGACCAGGATGGGATGCTTAGGGGAGTTAAGTTCCTTTATCCCCCACCTTCAACTATGCAGAGAGGGGAGGAAAGACACATATTTGTGTAAAAGGCGAGGGAAAAAGTAAGCCTTCTTACTTCCTCTCTTTTCCTTCTTCTCTTCTGCTTCCAGAACCTTGTGGGAACTTTGGAAATGTGATTGCTTATTTTAAAAATGAATTTCTTAGAGGGCGCCTGGGTGGCTCAGTCGGTTGAGTGTCCGGCTTTGGCTCAGGTCATGATCTCACAGTCCACGAGTTCCAGCCCTGCGTTGGATTCTGTGCTGACAGCTCAGAGCCTGAAGCCTGCTTTGGATTCTGCGTCTCCCTCTCTCTCTCTGCCCACCCCACATCTCTCTCTCTCAAAAATAAATAAACATTAAAAAATTTAAAAAATTAATTGCTCCAGGCGCCTGGGTGGCTCAGTTGGTTCAGCATCTGATTTCAGCTCAGGTCATGATCTCACGGTTTGTGGGTTTGAGCCCTGCATTGAGGTCTGTGTTGGCATCTCAGAGCCTGGGGCCTGCTTCGGATTCTGTGTCTCCCTCTCTCTCTGCCCCTCCCCCCTCACACTCTGTCTCTCTGTCTGTCTCAAAAATATACATTAAAGAATATATAAAATAAAAGAATAAATAAAAATGGATTTCTCCATGGTTATGATTACTCAAACGTTTATCAGGCAATCTCTTTTCTTTTGAGGTTTTCATCTGCTTTATATTTGTTATATATCATATAATACATGTGTAATAAGTTGAAACAGTATAACATTGTCATAAGTATGTGTTCATCAATCAGTGTGTGGTTAAATATGTCTCAGGCACCCAAGAACCTACAAAGTGCCTGGAGAAGTAGTTCCTGGTGCTTGGTGTCTCCTTATCTCTCATTCGCTCTTCCTGAACCTCCCACAATATGACTTCTGTTCCTACAAGTTGACGGAAATTTCTCTTGCCAAGATCAATGACCTCTTTTTTGATAAACTCAATAGAACGTTAGTCCTTAATCTCAGATGACCTCTCAGATGCTTTCTGCAATGCTATCTAGTTTCTCCTTCTTTATTTTTTTAAGTTTATTTATTTTGAGACAGAGAGAGAGAGAGAGAGAGCGAGCGAGCACAGCATGAGCAGGGGAGGGGCAGAGAGAGAGGGAGAAAGAGAATCCCAAGCAGGTTCCATGGCTGTCAGCACACGGAGCCCAACGCAGGGCTCTACCTAGGTGCCCCTAGTTTCTCCTTCTCGCAAAGCTTTTTCCCTGGCTTCTGGCAGACCATGCTACCTAGCTTCCCTACTACTTCTCTCTGGTGTGTCTTCCTTTGGCGCCTAGCATGTTTCTCCCTCCTCTGCCAATCCCTAAAATGTTGAGGTTTCTCAGGGTTCTTCTGTAAGTTTCCCCCTCCTCTTCCCTTCTCTTCCCTCCCCTGCCCCAACCCCCCTGAGTAAACAGAGCCATTCCAGTGGCTCTGCAATCCCTACTCTCCTATCTCTCATTCAGCTCCTTATATATTTGATTGCTCTTAAATTGCATTTGTATCTGAATCTTTACATCTAGACACGATCCCATATACTAGATTGTCCTTTGGGTATCTTGATTTTGTTGTCTCACAGGTCCTGTGGTTTTAGTGTTAGCAAGAAAAAATTCATCATCTCCTTCCACAAATTTGCCTCATTAAATTTGCTGTTTTGCCTTTTTTACTGAATGGTACTGTGTCCAACCCATAGGTTATGCCACAAATAGGGTAGCATTATTATCTCTTCTTTCTCGCATACTCCACACTTTTAATTAATCACCAAGAGTTATGAAATTTAACTCAAAAATATTTTAAAATATATTCACATCCTTCCATTGTCTTACTAATACCCTAATCCAACGCCCACCATTTCTCCCAAGATTACTGTGTGACTCCTCATGTAAGTGTACGAAGTTTAAAAGAGAGAACAGATACAGTGAATTAAAAAAAAAAATTAATGTTTATTTTGAGAGAGACAGAGTGCGAGTGGGGGAGGGACAGAGAGAGAGGGAGGCACAGAGTCCGAAGCAGGCTCCAGGCTCTGAGCTGTCAGCACAGAGCCCGACATGGAGCTCGAACTCATGAACTGGGAAATCATGACCTGAGCCAAAGTCGGACGCTTAATCGACTGAGCCACCTGGGGGTCCCAGTACATTTTTAAGAAGGAAGTTTGATGTTAGCCAGACTGGAATAAACAAGGGTCCATAGGATGGGCCACAGCATTTCTTTATATTTCTTTCCTGGTCACTTTTCAGTTCACACAGATATGGGTTCATGTAGAAATGTGAGAGTCTCTTCCACTTTTGATCTCCTCTCTTCTTTCCTCTTCCAACATCCCTTTGGCTCTTCTCTTGTACCCTCTCCTCAAGTGCCTTAAATCCCATGAGGTTCTGATAATGCCTCTTATTTCCATCCTGAGGAACTGTAGACCCTTACTGCACCATAGACAGAAATGTTTAGGTATTCCAGATGCTTCAGAGCATAAACAAGACAGATTTTTATTTTGTTTATTTACTTATTATTTATTTATTTAGTCTGCATGGAGTGTCTCTCTTGTCATGGCTTTTATGTATTAGTATTCTGTCCAAATCTTTCTCTTTAGGAATCAGAGGGTGAGGAAGGGAGGTGTGACTCTGGTATTCTGTTAATGGTTCTGCTCACCTGCTGATGTGCTCCTGCTCAATATTCTCTCCCTTCTGCTGGCAGCGGGTAGCAGACTTGCAAAAGGTGTGTCCAGTTATACCACTTGCCTGCTTAATCACTTCCCATTGCCCTTAGGGTAACTATCAACTTGTTACCATAGAAGACCTGTCCAGTTCCTTTCATGGGTCCTCTCTAGCCACGCCCACTTTTCCCTCCCAGCCTCTGCTAACCTGGATTTGTTTCAAGCTCAGGGCCATCTGGTTCTGTTATCTCTAGTTCATTGCACATGCTATTCCCTCTGTCCCAACACAGACCTTGGAATCCTCACAATCTCATGCCTCCGCTTAGTGTTCTTTCTTTTTCATCTCTAGTTATCCTTCTTTCTACAAGCAGATAGATGAAAATGTGAATTTGAGTCTATATGGGTATTTGTTTATATTCTTTGTTTTGTTTTGTTTGCTAATTTAATCCTCTCAGTAGCAGCAGACCTGAAATTGATTTCCAAGTCTCTATGAATAAGGAAAGAGGCTCCTGCCTAGGGAATGTGATTCTTGCCTGTGCCTCTATTGGCTGATAATTGTCTTCAGGTGGAGAACGGTGGGATGTGATTTCTTGTTAGCGTCTCCCAGCTGTGGGAATAAAGCCAGGGGTCTTCCTGTGCAGGTGCATATGGGGACAGTTGCAATAAAGTGAGAACTGGTATTTAATTTTCATTGTTGGTATTAGAGAGACATGGATGAAGGGTTGTTTTAGCATAAAGAATTAAATATCTTTCAAGATCCTCTGTGGTATTAGTAAGGAAAAAAATTCACTCCTAGCAGTTTTCTGGACTTAGATTCAATGAGTAGTTAGTTGCATCATTATTTAGTAGGAGAATTTCTGTCAACAGAGTTGATATATCTCTGGTTCCTAATTTAAATGTTGTTTTTTCCCTGTTACTAAGAAGGATGTTATTATCTGTTAGATTTGATGGTGGAAACAAAGCATAAGGAAGCAGAGAGTATGAAATTGTAAGCTCCAGCAGTAACAATATTTAAAAAAAGGAAACAATCCCAGGAGAAATTGATAGGTTTTCTGGTTTATCTTCTTCACAAAAGTATTCCTACATCCCTAACCAATTGTATTTTCTCCCTACCACCTTTTCTATGGTATGCCTTAAAAATCACTTTAACCCTTAAAAGAACAGAGTTGGCACAATGGCCACAATATACCAATATTTTTACCACTTTTAGAAATAATGGTGATATTTTTTTTCCCTAGAGTTACAAATGATCTGAAGGAAGTTAACAGCAGAAAACAAAATAAGAGACATCATGTTATATCTAGGGAAAGGCTTATTTAAATCCTTACTTTTTTTTTTTTTGTAGTCATGATAACTTCTTTTGAAGGAAGTGTTGGAACATGAAAAATAAATGAAGAGTTTTTGCACAATTTTTTTGTTTGTTTGTTTAACCCTTATTTCAGAAGGTTGTAAGGAACCCCTCAGCGATGGGTATTTGAGCCCTGGTGGGTAGCATGGTATTACAGGCATGGGCTATAAAAATCTTAGGTGTCTGTTTCCCAAGAAGCAGCAAGTTATTCTCAAAGCTCCCATCCACCTACTGAAAATTTTGCAGCAGTGAAGTTTGATATCCAGTTTATGATTATATTACTTAGAGATACTGAGCTAGTATGGCAATAAAGTCCACAGACAGTAAGCATGTTCATTTAGGCAATAATTTCTGCGTTATCTATTAGCAACCTTTATTAGAGTGGTTAGCGAGTAGCAAAAATGAGACTGATTCCAGCTTGATTTTATTTCATTTCCCTTGTCTACCCTTAAATTAGGGCATTAACTAGTAATGAATTGACCAGTCCTCTGAGGTAAGGATGGAAAGAGAAAGAAGAAAAGCAAATGTCTGGTTTCTCCCTGAAACTGGACAGACTGACTCTAGGTTACAGGCCTTGACTCTGTCTTTCTGGGAGAAGCTTCATTTGCATTGGAGAGTACAGGAAAATGCATAGTAAAGAGTAAACACCATATATTGTTTTCATTGCAGTTGAGTGTTGATTGTTGTTCCTGTCCTCCTTAAGCTCAGGGCTGGAGGGCTGAGACTAGGATGGGGCATCTGGGTTGTGTGTACACAGCTTTATGCAAAAGTCTCATACACCCACACTTCAGACAATTTCTGACAGCTGCTGGGACAAACTATTTTCCAGTATAATTACATAAAGCCACAAGCAGTCGGCAGTTGTGTTTACCATTGTGAGTTGCATTTCAAGTCTTATTCTCCCTGAAATATTCATTTTAATAAGCCTGAGATGCTCACTTAAAAAATAAATGGTCTTGCATGTAAGGATCTTCAAAATATTTTTATACTTTCTGGTAGCATTACCACATTTCTTCCTGAACATATTTGATTCCTAAGTTAGATCCTACTATAGCCAAAACTCAAGTCGGTAAATGGCAAAATGCTTTATTATAGTTAGTTCTCGAGACCTTGTTGTCTTGATCCACCAGGCATAGACTGAATTTTGGGAATCGTGGCAAATGGATAAAATCTTTTATGATGTTTGTCTTCAATCTTTCTGAAGAATATAGGTTGCCAGCTGAATGAAATGACATAATGTTAAAGTTGAATTTTTTCAGCTTAACTTTCTGAAGGCAAGGATGATATAAGGCAGAGGAAGCTCAGAAAATTGAAACTGTCATAAAATCCAATTTTACTCCCATTGAATTTCTTGTTCTTTCTGCCACCTTGTTGAAGTGCTAACCAATGGTATGAATAACTAACGACAGAAGCTAGATGAGGTAATCTTCCCTCTATACGTGCATTTGAGGCTTGTGCATACTTGCATTGTAGCCATAGATCGATGTTTTTTAATTGTGTATCTTCCCTCCAGACCAGGGGTTGACGCACTACAGCCTGCAAGCCAAACCATGGCCACTTCTTGTTTTTGTAAATAAAGTTTTATTGAAACACAGCTCTATGCATCTGTTTATGTCTTGTCTATGGCTGCCTTTGTGCTACAGTGGCAGAGTTGAGTATTTACAACAAAGACTGTATGGCCTGCAAAGCTGAAAGATTTGCTATCTGACCTTTAACAGAAAATGTTTGCTTATTCCTGCTCTAGACTACGAGTTCTCAAGAAGTTCAGACTCTTTTATTATCTATAAATCTCAAGTGCCTAGCGTAGTACCTGGCATGTAGTAGCAGCTACTCAATGTCATTATTGAGACGCATCAGTGGCATCCAGATTTGCTTACTATCTCTCAGGCCTTATGCTAAGTATTAAGTGCTTTTGATGAGGGAGCATAAATGATGGGGTTTGGGGGTGAAGGTGAGGTTTGGAGCTGACAGCCAAGAAAGAATTCTTGAAGATGTCTTTGGTGCAAAAAGGTGATTTTGTTAAAGCACAGGGACAGGACCTGTGGGCAGAAAGAGCTGTACTGGGGTTGTGATGGATAACTGATTTTATACCTTCAGGTTGGGAGGGGGTTAGGGATAGAGTACGTCTCTAAGGTATTCTGGAAGCAAGGTTTCCAGGACCTTGAGGGGCTAGGTGTTATTAAGAAAACTCCATTTATTACTGTTTAATAAACCTCAGTCACGAAACATTTCAGATGTATATCAGGGGGCCATAAGCTTGGTGTGTGATTGCCAGCATATGTCTTGGGGGAAGTGAGATAAAGGAAGTTTCTAAAGGAATTTTTATATGTTAAAGTAGACTTACGGGATCCTGGGGGGGTCAGGATAACATTAAGCCAAGATTCTCTTTTGTAACTAACAAAGTGTCATCATCATTGAGGCAGCTGAGCTCCTAGAGGGAGATCACTATGCCTGTTTTAAGGACTTGTCAATGGGCTATAGGCAGTAAGGGAATTTAATTTTTCATTTGCCTTCGTTTCCCACATCACCATGGCAAGGACTTAAACCCCTTTCCTTTGTTCTTGGGCAGCCAGGAGTGTCCGAGGAATATCACACATATTCCACCTGGAGGTGGGGGGAGGTGCTAGCTTGTACTGTGCACTCACGTTTTAGCTGCATTATCTCATGTAATTTTTACAACCCCATGAGTGGTTATGCTCTTATTGTCTCTGTTTTACAGGTAAAGAAACTAAAACAGAGAAGCTTAATGATTTTCAAAAAGTCACACAACTTTTGTGTAGTGGGGCCAGTATTCATGAATTCAAACCACAACGACTGCTCTAAGAGACTCTAGAAAGGTTAGTACAGCAAAGCAGAAGGCCTGAGTAACTTACAAATTACATCAGAAAGAAGGGTTCCAGGAAGGACATGTGCTAGGGGCTACCATTCTAGAGAACTGAGCCTTTGTGAGAAGATGAGAAAATGTTTCTTATTCCTAAATTTTTGACCCCGTCTTTCTGTGGCAGTGTTAAGTTCTGAGTGTGTCTGTTGCCAGGCAGGGCTTAATGAAGAGATAACCTGGGCCAAGGTGAGGCCTCAGTGGGAGGAAACAAGGAAGGCTGCTTGGCTATCTCTGGGTCAGGTCTCAGCACTCTTTGAATTCTATGCTCTTCAGCTTGGGTGGGTGAGGAGCAGGTGAGTATTTAGAACAGAAGTCCTAGCTGTGGTAACAATTACACATTGGCTGGTTTGAATCCTGTGTCATGTCTTGTGGGAACTGCATTGAGACAGTGAGGATTTGTATTTGGGATGGTACTGACTGAGTCACGGGAACCCAAACATCTGCCAAAGCCAGCAACAGGAAACCTCAGCAGCTGGTAAATGACTTGCAAACACTGCCTGCCTCAAATTGTGATAACAATGAATAGATCGCTTTTTCACAAAGTGGGTAGTAAATATAAGGAATTTACTGACTGTATTAGCCTTCAAAGATTTTTATGAGAAGAATAAAAAATGACAGAGATCCATGAAATATTTCAATATTATAATCAGTTATTAAAGGGGAATTATGTGCTCAGAACGTATTTATGAAGTGAATAGATAGTAGGGTCACTGAATTTATTGACTGGGGCAAATACTCAGCCCCTTAACAAAATATTAGTATTTATGTAGCTAAACATATATACTAGTTTAGCATATATATAGCAGAATAGCTCATTGATTTGGCTAAGCATAGAATTTCATTTTCTATTATATGGGTTTTTTTTTATTATTAAAGATGAACTGGAGTTCTATTATTATGAGTCTTGAACAGGAGTCTGAAGTATTATTATCAAATGATTTGATAGTCTCAAATAACCTAAAGCTATTTCCTGATTGTTTATTGATTCCTTCTGGTTTGTTTCCTGGCATTGTTATTCTTCCCGTCTTCCACTGTTCCTCTAACCACAGAGTACTGTGGACCAGTGTATATCCACAAATAAGCTCTGAGAATAGATGAGAAACCTGGAAAGCCTCATTACATTTCCAGGACACAAGAGTAAGAATCACGGTGCCAGCTTAGTCATTTACTGAAAAGCAGAACCATTTTACTTTAGATTTCTCTTGTTACCATCTCAGGGGTCCAGAGAAATCTTCTGAGTCCTTTGTTGTCCTCACTTGTTCTGTTTTTCTTGAAGGATGAATGCACTCGGTTTGTTTTTATGTACAATTTTACTCAATAAACTCTGAAATTACAATCTGGAAAACATGTAATTATGGAAGCAAGCAAAGCAATAATCATTTTGCACAAAACACCAAAAGCCTGCAACTGTGGCAATTAGTGTGGCACACCTAGCTGAGATCAAATTTGCATAGTGTTAATGGCATAGTGATGCTTCCATGTGGCTCAAAAGAATAGGTCTCCTAATCCGAAATGACTTGCAAATGATAAACCAGAGAAAGCCAGCAGGATTTCTACTGTGACCTGGCAAATTTATGTGTCTTCTCTGAAATCACTTGCTTAGTTTTTTCTTTTATTTGTCTAATCATCAATGAAAGACTTTCATAATATTTCTCCCATGAATTTTTAACACACTGATCATTCTGATAAATGTCATATACTTCATTTTCTTCTCCTAACATCTCTTTAAGGTGAATATGAAGATATTTTTCTTTCAAATAGTGTGTATTCTAGATTAATTCAAATGATTTGCTGAAGACAGTCTGAAAGTGTTGTTATTGCTGAATGACACAAACTCAGCTTCTGAAATCACATTATTTTTCCTTAGTTCAGGGAAAATCAATTTTTACCTGCCCCTAAAGTCCTCTATTTATTTCCTTTTTCTTTTCTTTTTATCCTAGCTCTAAATAGCTACAATTTAAAAAATACTAGATTATATTTAATCTCACCTTCACAACATGAATGAAACAGATTATATCTGAATCCTTCTCAGTTTTTATTTAATCACTTTTAAAAGTCTTTGGAAAATAATGTCTGGATACAGTGAGAACATTTCGTTAATGACAGCAATAGTTAGAACTTCGGAATCTACTGCTTGCTAAATACTCTACTGAACGCTATAAGAAAGGTTGTATAGATGAGGAAACTGAAGCTTAAAGAAGTTTAAAGAGATTATTCAAGGATACATGGCTAGTAAGTGGATTCAACCCCAGGTAGTCTGGCTTTAGTGGCCAGACTGAAGATTGCTTTGCTATAGCTTGGCTGCATTTTTTTATATCTAAGTGCATGTGACTATCTATTTAGCTAAGGAGAAATGTACATTGCATATAGGCAACAGGGTGTATGGGCAGCTGGGAAGCACACAGAGTTCCAGCCAGTGTATGCAGAAGGAATGGAATGTCAGAGTTTCTTCATATTTCTGTAAAGCTCTTCTCAACCTCATAGACGTTTTGGAAAAATGGGAAGAGATAACAAAGACCACCTCTGTAACTTCTGGATGTCTTGTGTTTATAATTCTAATGACAGAACATTGTGCTTTGAATTTTTTTTTAACGTTTATTTATTTTTGAGAGAGAGAGAGAGACAGAGTGTGAGCTGAGAAGGGGCAGAGGGAGACACAGAGTCTGAAGCAGGCTCCAGGCTCTGAGCTGTCAGCACAGAGCCTGACACAGAGCTCAAACCCATGAACCATGAGATCATGACCTGAGCTGAAGTCCGGCGTCTAACCGACTGAGCCACCCAGGTGTCCCCAGAACGTTGTGCTTTTAAAGGATTGATGTTGGTCTTCCAAGTTCTCCTCTCCCATTTACACAGAAGTGTGACCAATGTAGTTTACGGCCAGTGGGCACCTTTGGTAAGTGCCTGAAGTCTGCCTTCTGTTTTGGCAAGGTCACACAAGGCTTTTTTTTTTTAATGTTTATTTATTTATTTTGAGAGAGAGAGAGGAGAGGGGCAGAGAGAGAGAGAATGGGAGAGAATCCCAAGCAGGCTCTACGTTCAGTGCATAGCCTGACATGGGACTTAATCCCATGAACCGTGATATCATGACCCAAGACAAAATCAAGAGTCAGATGCTTAACAGACTGAGCCACTCAGGTGCTCTAAGGTCACACTGGTCTTGATGGTGGTTGCATTTCTATGTAGTCTTATAACTTATTTTCTTGGCTTTTCCATTATATTCCCCTTCTATTATTATGCTTTTTCCTGTCACATCATGCATATGTGCTAAACAGTAGCAAGGGAGTGAAAAGAATCTGCAGGGCCTGTGTAGCTACCAGGATAACTCAAGCAGGCCTTCATAGTAAGGATGCTGGACATGATGAAGCCATGGACCTGACATATTGACATGAAACTCTTTATGGCCCAGTGATGACAGTACAGTGATCCCATACATGGAGGACAGTGTACAAGTGCGCCATGCCTCCATAGTCGTTTAGACAGACCTACTTAATTACCATTGGAAAAAGAAAACAAAAAGTATTTTAGGCAGTGGAAAATGAATGCTTTTCTTAAAGTTTTTTTTTTTCCTAATGTTTATTTTTGAGACAGAGACAGAGCATGAGTGGGATAGGGGCAGAGAGAGAGGGAGACACAGAATCTGAAACAGGCCCCAGGCTCTCAGCTGTCAGCACAGAGCCCAACTTGGGGCTCGAACTCATCAACTGCTAGATCATGACCTGAGCCGAAGTGGGTTGCTCCACCGACTGAGCCACTCAGGCGCCCCTTAAATGAATGCTGTTCTTAAAGAATGCTGTTCACGATGCCTCTTGGTCAGACCGATTCCAATGAAAAGTCTTATTTCCAATTTCCAGTCTTACACAGCTCTTTGTATATTGTCCTTGCAATAACAAAATTCAGTTTGTAGTGGCTCTCTCTCATATAAAAATTAAGCTTTCTGATTTCATCATGGGATCCTGTCTGAGCCCTATAGATTCTATAATTACCAGTTAGCAAATTCCTACCCTGCTGTGCACTTCTATTTACCGGACCACAGATTTTATAAGAGGTCAGAAAAATACAAAACATCCTCAAAATTGTCCCAGTTTGATGTTTACAAAGACAAATACCTTGATATGATTGTTTAAAGAAATACACACTCTTAACCCTTTAAACTGCACTAGAATTTTTGTCATTCCAGCCGAAGCCACGAAATAAAAATACCTCTAATTTCTTAAGGGAGTAAACATTTATCCCTGGGGAGTTTCATATAAATTATCTCTGACAACCTCAGTCAGGGGTTAAAGTTATTTCAAAGAATTTGTTGACCTTGCTTCATGTTTAAAATCTAGAAATTGGTCTCTTGTTATTATGGCACCTGAAAAGTTTTGTTTACTTGGTACCCAAAACCAGATTTTTTATACCAAAACATTGTTCTGTGATGATTTTTTATCTTATCACTAATACCTGTCTGTATTAGTGCTATTGTTTTTTATTTTACTGTTTTAAGGAGACAATTGGTGTCTTATCTTTCAATCCTCTGAATATCTAGTTTCATTTAGTTGTTTGGCAATCTAAAGTGGGGCCCTAGTTTAGGCAGTATGTATTTGTCATTGTCAGTTGTTTAGATCAGACAATTAGATTTTTTTAGTAGAAGTCTATTTATTTGGAAGTTTTGTGACCCTATTTCTGGGACATGAAAATGTTTAATAGGAGCAGGGCATACCCTTAACAAAATTGGAAAGTTCTAGAAATTTACATGTCAAATATTTAGCTCTATATTTCTTTTATTTACTCAATAGGACCCCTTCCAAGTCATTCAGCTACATCAGTGAACACAGATATCTGTTTTGTTGGCTTCCTCATAAGCTTTTTTCATTCACTGCCTTCACTCCCTCATCTTTGTCCCTCTTCTGATTTCATCACTAATGAACAGATATTTATTTGAGTTTCTATAATGTACCAAGTACAGTTTTGGTTCTTAAGTGGCCTTGTAGCTTTCCTAAACTGCCTTTGAGGAAGGCTCTGCAATAAGTTGTATGTTCTCAAGTGTGAACTGAAGCCAGCTTTATCTCTTTCTCTTCCAGGGGTAAAAACTTTGAAGTCTTATTTGAGCACAGAGGTACTGGGATTTATTAAGAGAATTTGGTATCAATTAGGGCATGGTGAAATTATTGGTCTTAGAACCTACTGTCTATGTGTAGATACAGAGTCTCCGTGGTGTTCATAGCTAATCAGAAGATTGAGTTAAAGTAATCTCAGGATTCTTGCTCTGTTCCACGTTTATTAGCAGGTAGGAAAGCTGAGGCCACAGAGGTTTTTGAATTGCCAAATGCTTCATGTTAAATTTCCATCAAAACTCAGATCAGAACTTGGCTTTTCTGACTCTCAATTTGATGAGTTTTACTTCACCATGATGAATTTAAGGAGAACTGAAAGCAGAGAGAGCCCAAAGGGGGACCAAAAGGCTGAAAATTAGACCCAACCTGGATTTTCTAAGTATTTGGCCTGGACAAAAAGAGGCTAATGAAATACATTATAGTCAGCTGCATTGAAGGGTATAAGTAGATTTTACAGCAAGAATTGTGATGATCAACATGTACTATTGACTAAAGGCATAAAAAGAACAAATATATTTAAGTTGTACTGTGAAGATTTGGGTGAGGTATAAATAATTTCCTAATGTTAAATGTAGAAGATACTTCTGGGGAAAAAAGGGACCTGTATTTTTGAGAGATGTCTTTAGGAAATAACCTTGATCCAGGTGTGCATGTGTGCTGGTGTGTGTGTGCTGGTGTGTGTGTGTGTGTGTGTGTGTGTGTGTGTGTGTGTGTGTTTAGTTGCCAACCTCCTAAGCAAATGGAAGGAAACCCATTTCATGAGTCAGGTGAAAGTGGAGTTGAGCTTAGAGAGAATCCCACCTGCTCACGGGATCCCTGAGTTCCTCTGAGTTGAAAGCACTGAGCCAGGAACATGATTTGCCCAGAATGGCTTTACCTTGGGGCAGAGAGTAGCTGTGTGAGTGCTCAAGCTCTGATGTTCCAGGAAGAGCTCTCCGCCTGCATATTAAGGAGTCGTTTGGCAATGTACATGATATTCAGCAGTAATTGACTCCTGCCCTCTCATTTCAACTAAATGGAATAATGAATGTTCAACATAAGGCCCGGCACACCGTGGGTTCTTGACAAATATTTGTTGAACAAAACAAATGCTATTCTTTGGTCCAGTAGAGAGATTTAATTCTCTACATGAGTTGGTGAAAAGCAACGACAAGTCAGTGGCACAGAGTTAATTTTGGCTTCCTATGCACTCTAGAGAGTATATTGGATTTCACCCCATGGGATGGCTGCCAAAGATACAATTTTCCCAGCTCTGTTTGTTCTTATAGCCTGGGCAGAAGCTGGGTTCGCTGTGGCAGCAGAAACATGAGACACAGACCTGGGGCCAACCTGACTCAGTCAATATCTTTCTGCTCAGCACCTCAGAAATGTTTCCTGTGCATATCTCTTTGGACAGTAATGAAGGAAAAAAGAATATTTTTAAGATAGCAACTATCAATATGAAAGAGATGCTCAAGTATGTTCTGGATTGAATAGTTTACACCAGAACTTTCACAACTGATTTTCCTTCCTTTTCCTCACTTTGTATAGTTGTGGGGAAGTGACACCCAGACATTACGGATTTCTATAGTCAATCTACCATAGAACGTGCGGCTTTGGAGAGCAGTAAGTTAATTTCCTTGGGTTCACTGACTTGTAGGAACCTGACAAATGTTTTCAGAACTGCCATATAAGGAAGATCGTGTCTTTATAGACAAAAATATATTTTTGCAATCCTCCACTCTCTGCTCTGCCCCCATGAAATGTATTTTTGCGGTGCTTCCTTCAGCATTTTTTTCTTTTCTTTATCTTATCATGCAAATAGCATAAAATAGCAACTCGGACATAAAGAAAAAAGAAAGAAGTTGTCCAAATTATCATCGCTCAATTATAGAAAATGTTTTAATTTTTCAGGTTTTTCATATAGACGCTGTGTTCATACAAATACCATGTAGTGCTAATCAAGATGTAGGTAGAATTATGTTTTCCACTGTATGCCAAAATTGATGTTAGGTGTATTTTTCACGTTGAATAGTTTTCGTAAATGGTCATATTAGTGGCTATATTCTTTTGGTGGATGTATTACATATTAAGACTTGCTCTGTTGTTTGACACTTTTAGAGAGTTTCCAGGTTTTTCTGCTATTAGCACAACTGAAATGAGTGATGTAACATGCAATTTTTTCCTTCTTCTAAAAGCAGCACAGCATAGAGACGATCCCTTGCCTAGAGAAATTTATATTTTACTGGAGAGAGACATGAAATAAAACAAATGGGTAACAGTTGCTATAGCAGCTGAGTACAGTGAGAAAAAGACAATGGTGAATTCCTGATGGCTCAGAATTTTTTTAATATATAAAAGAAGTGATCCTCTTATGAAGTCTCAAAAAAGGGTAGATTATAACCAAGTATGTGAAAGCAGAAGGAATTACAGTCAAAGGGAAGAACACATGCAAAGGCATGGTGATCTGGTAAATCCTGGGAACTGTCAGTCATTAGGAACAACCAGACGTCAGGGTGAAGGAGGCTCAGCTCCAAGGCTAAGATGGGGCTCAGATCATGAAGGGCCTTGTGTGCCCAGTTTTCAAACTAGATTTTGTCATGGAGGCAACCATATTGTTATTGAAGTGTTTTAAACAGATGAGAGATGCAATGTGATTTCTACTTGAGAAAAAATCTTTTGTTAGTCTTAAGGAGGAGAGACCTGAGAGTGGCAAATTGCTGGAGTAGAGAAATCTACAATTATGATAATAGTTCAGGTAGGAAGTGAAAGGAACTTTGACAATATTGAGTTTTATGTACTGGCAGACTCAGGAGAGAACCGAAGACTTTAAAGTTACCTATATATGTGGCTTTTGAAAATATCTGAATGGATGACATCACCAAGGGAGATTGTGTAGAATGAGAGAAGTCCAAAAACAGAGTTGAGAAATAAGGCAGGAGGAGAAGGAGGAGGCAGAAAGGGGAAGAAGTAAAGGCAAAGGGCAACCAGTGAGGTAGAGATGAATCAAGGTTGGAGAGTCAAAATATTTATTGAATAAGTGCATTTAGGTAAAAAAAAAATCTCCTTGAATTTTCTCCATTGAGTTCTCCCTGGATTAAAACTCTTATTATCAAAACATGTGAATTTTCTATATCATGTAGATATTATGTCCTATTAAAAGTCATATTTGACATTTATTCTTCCTAGTGTGTTTTTCTATTTTTAAGTTTTCAGTTATATCTATTATGAGTTCAACAATTTTAAAACAGGTGACTTTTGATGTTTTTCACTTCTGATTTTTTCTTTTGCATTGAATCTAGGCAGATTAATTAATATGGATTGAAGGGATGAAGGCTAGAGGTAGGGAGTCCAGTTAGGAAGCTATGATGACACAAGGATGATATCCTGAGGGACTGGAATAATGGAAGCAGCAGTAGGGGTGGAAAAGAGGAAGTGGATGCAAGAATTATAACACAAGTAAAATTTACATGTCTTCATAACCAACTGAAGTTTTAGACAATGGGGGAAGAGGAAAGAAACAGAATTTCAAGTTTTTACCATATTTTAGGAAATTTCTAGATGTTATCATTTCTAGATGTTCAATCATTCAAAAATATTTATTGAGCACCTACTATGAGCCCAATAGTGTCCTATGTGCTTGAGATGTATTTGTAAACAAAGCAAAGATTCCTGCCCTTGTGTAGTTTGTATTTTAGGGGTGAATGTAGATGAGAAACAAGCAAAAAGAAATAACAATAGTACACAAGTAAAATACACAGTCCATTGAAGTGAAGGTGATTGATATTCTTTTTGCTTCTCTAAATTTATTTCAACCTTTCTCTTTTTTCCCAGAGCTTTGAGAGTCTGACTTTACAGATGAATGAATGGGCTCTGTTATCTTCTGGCCTCCAGTTAAGTTCATCCAATAAGAAGCAACAAAAAGAGATCAGAGACTGGGAAGAACATGAGGGTTTTTCTGAATTCCTACTGGTCTAAGTATTGATAATGGCTGGGCTTTCTAGCAACTGACTCAACCTCTGTAAAACTCCTATAGGTTTCACAAGGGTCAAGAAAACTGGTGCTCCTTCCCTTGCCCTTTTAGCCTAGAGTGGTACCAGAATCCTGATGTTCTAGCTCCAGTATGCTTCATTGTTTATTCACTTTCCATTTATTTTCCTAATAATACCTTCAGTCTCCTTCATTTGAACATACTGATGGCTTTCTACCAGCCTCAGCTGGTGTTAACTGATAAAGGTTACAAAAGAAAAAGAAAACAAAAAAAGCATGGTAAGGGAGATCAGTATTGTCAGAAGTAATAGGATAATTTCCAATATTAAATAGGATGGTTAGTTGAGTTTCATTTAAAAAATGACACATTTGGGGCGCCTGGGTGGCGCAGTCGGTTAAGCGTCCGACTTCAGCCAGGTCACGATCTCGCGGCCTGTGAGTTCGAGCCCCGCATCGGGCTCTGGGCTGATGGCTCAGAGCCTGGAACCTGTTTCCGATTCTGTGTCTCCCTCTCTCTCTGCCCCTCCCCCGTTCATGCTCTGTCTCTCTCTGTCCCAAAAATAAATAAACGTTGAAAAAAAAATTTAAAAAAATGACACATTTAAGCAAAAACTGGAAGGAAATGAAGGCACTATTCAAGTAGATATCTGAGATAGGATCATTTCAGGCTTACTGCAGGTAAGGTGCTAAGAATGGTGTCTCCTATTATGTTCAAGAAAACAAAAAGACAGTGTGACAGGAACACAGTAAGTAAATTGGCTTATAGTAGTAGAATAACAAAGACCATGCAGGAATTGAAGGTCATTATAAATAATTTGGCTTTTGTTCTGAAGCAGGGAGTCACTGCACAGTATTAAACAAGGGAGAGTCATGAGCTGACATATTTAAACAGGGTAGGGGCACCTGGGTCACTCAGTCGGTTGAGCATCCGACTTCGGCTCAGATCACGATCTCACGGTCCGTGAGTTCAAGCCCCGCGTCAGGCTCTGGGCTGATGGCTCAGAGCCTGGAGCCTGCTTCCGATTCTGTGTCTCCCTCTCTCTCTGCCCCTCCCCCGTTCATGCTCTGTCTCTCTGTGTCCCAAAAATAAATAAACATTAAAAAAAATTAAAAAAAAAATTTAAACAGGGTAGTTTTGCATACTAAGTTAAGAATAGCTGCAGGTAGGGAGAGGGCATTGAAGGTTGGATTTGATCATAGTAGTCTTCTTGGAAGATGATGGTGACTCTAAACCCTAGTGACATCAGAGAAGATAGTGCAAACAGGTCAGAACCTAGATATACTTTGGAGTATGAGAGAACAGGAGGAGTAAAAGATGAACTCCAAAGTTTGTGCCTTGGGTTACTGGAAAGTGGACTTGTATCACTTGAGATGGACTGAGGGGGAGATTAATTCAGTTTTGGACATGCAGAATTTGTGATGTATATTTGGTATCTCCAGTTGGAAATCTCAAGAAGGCAGATAGATATATGATCTGGAATAATACATCAGGAGTCATTATGTAGAACTGCACTGTTCAACACAGTAGCATCTTGCCACATGCACTAGCATATTTAAGGTGCTCAAGCAGCCTCATGTGGTTAGTGGTTGCTGTATTGGATAGTGCACATGTAGAATATTTGCACCACGGAAGACAGTTCTGCTAGATAGCACCAATCTAGATGGTATTTCAAGTGATCAGACTGGATGACATCATCAAGAAAGAATAAGAGAAGATAAGAATGAACTCTGGGCAGTCCAATTTTAAGGAATTGGAGAAAGGAGATGGAAGCAAGAAAGATTTGAACAGAATGGACAATATGTATAAGACAAACCAAAAGTATCTGATTAAAGTGTATCATTTCATTCTCATGACAAAATTAAGAGGCTTTAATTATTTTCAATATTATTTGGGAGAGGAAACTGAGGCTCAGAGAGTAAAAGCATACGTCCTTTATCACACAGCTAGTATTACAAGAGTTGGGATCTAGTTGGCTGTGAATGTGGTGATGGTGATTTCTCTTTGACTATGACAGCTGGACATATATTCTGCAACAACATATATTCTGGTGAATTCAAGGACTTGGCTCAGGATTCAACGATCCATCCAAACATGCAGATGTAACGTACTGACAAAAGTAGCTGCTGATTATGACCAAGGTTCTATCCTAACCTGTCATGCTTACTAAGAGATAGTGTTCACATTTTTATTTCCTGTTTTATTGAGATATAATTGTTATATAACATTGCATTAGTTTTGGGTGTACATCATAACGATTTGACATATGTATTTGTTGTGAAGTGATCACTACAAATCACCTTACATAATTACATATATTTTTCTTGTGATGAGAACTTTTAAAGTCTACTTTAAAAGTAGTAACTTTCAAGTATACAATACAGTATTGTTAATTATAGTCACAATCTTGTACACTACATCCCCAGAACTTATTCATCTTGCAACCAGAAGTTTGTATCTTTGGTTACCTTCACCCATTCCACCTCAACACAACCCCCAGCCCCCACCACTGGCAACCACCAATTTGTTTTCTGTACCTATGAGTTTGAGTTCTAGATTCTACATATAAGTGAGATCATATAGTATTTGATCTAACTTATTTCACTTAGCATGATGCTCTCAAGGTCCATCCGTGTTGTCACAAATAGCAGAACTTCCTTCTTTTTATGGCTGAAAAATATTCCATTGTACAGATACACCACATTTTCTTTATCCATTCATTCGCTGATGGACACTTAGGTTGTTTCCATGTCTTGGCTGTTGTGAATATTGCTGTAATGAACATGGGGATGTAGATATCTTTTCAAGATAGTGATTTTATTTTCTTCAGCTATATACCCAGAAGTGGAATTTCTGGATCATATGGTAGCTTTTATTTTTAAATTTTGAGCATCCTTTATACTGTTTTCCATAGTGGGTACACCAATTTACATTCCCGCCAACAGTGCGTAAGGGTTACCTTTTCTCCACACCCTGCTAACACTTGTTATCTCTTGTATTTTGATAATAACCATTCTAACAGGTTTGGGGTGATATCTCACCGTGGTTTTGATGTGCAGTTTCCTGATGATTAGTGATGTTGAGCATCTTTACATGTACCTGTTCACCATTTGTATGTCTTCTTTGGAAAAATGTCTATTCAATTCTTCTGCCCATTTTTTTTTAAGTGGAATCTTTTCCTATGTTTTTGCTATTGAGTTATATGACTTCTTTACATATTTTGGATATTAACCCCTTATCAGATACATGGTTTGCAAATATTTCCTTCCATGCCATAGATTATCTTTTTACTTTGTTGGTGGTTTCCTTGGGTACTAAATTTTTTAGTTTGATGTAGTCCCACTTGATGATTTTGTGCTTTTTTTGCCCTTGCTTTTGGTGTCAAATTAAAAATGTATATATTGGCAAGATCAATGTGAAGTGTCAGTGTTTGTTTTTGAATGGCTCATCTTTCCTCTGTTTGTCACTGGAGAGGCAGCAGCTTGCATCTTATTGACCCATGAAGTCCTAAGACTGTTACATAAGGAGGTTTCTCTTTGGCCAGATTTGGTATTTCTTATTGCCAAAAACTATAATATTACTTATGTTTTCGTTTGAGTTTCTTTGAAGTCACAGCCTGAAGTAAGGATTTGGATGCAGGTAGCTTGTTTGGGAGAAGATCCTGGGAAGCAGGGAAGGGAGAAAAGCAGGGAAGGGAGAAAAGGGTCGGTTACCTCCACAGGTAAATGGGATTTACTCTATCTGGGGTCAGTCTCATTTCCCGGACTCCTACCACCCTTGGTTAGCAGTTGCCTTTGGGGAAATGAACTTTCTAAAATTTGGGGGTATACTTGTGCACAGTTTTAAGTGGTGTTCCCAGCTTCTCCCTGAACCAGAAAAATCAGAGATGGTGCAGCTTATGTTTGAGGTGGGACTCAGGCATTATGCATGAAACTGTCCACTGAAGCCATGTTGAAGTTGGGGGGGGGGGGCAGGCTATGGCAGGGAGTAAGTGTGTAATGCAATTGGGAACTAGTGTAATTTGGCTGTTACAGTTACTAATGAATATGGAGTTACATTATCGTCCCCTTAAATGGCATTTACTTGAGGTAAATATACTGGATAACACACTCATTATTCATCTCTAAAGACCAAATAATTACAAATAAAACTTTAAAAGAAACTCCTTCCACTCTTTCAAATTAAGCGTGTCACTTTGGAATCAGAGAAATTAGGTTATAGTTTTAGTTTTGCTGCTTATTTCCTGTCTGATATTAGGAGAGCTAATTACTAGTATCACATCTCATTATTGTAATCTGTACCATGGAGATAAACATATTTAACTCATGGGATTATAGAACACACGCATACAAATACACACATGTACATATGTGCCAGGCATGGATTAACTACTTAATAATTACTAATTTTCCTCTCTTTTGAAAAAGAATTTATTTACATAATTCATTTTAATTCCTTAACTTGTTTCCTCTTTTTGAATGCAAACTAGAGATGTATGCTGATTGATACATCAAAAGTGATAAAAATGGAATAAAATGATGTAACATTCCATTTGGTTAAATAAAGAAATTGGTTTTCATGAAAAATTTTGGCATTTAAGTTATGGTAAAATAAAATGATATGAACAAAGAAAAATATTTTATCTAAATTTCCTACTAAAAATTCGTGTGTAGCCTAATTTTGCTTTTTTATGAGATTTGAAAGATGAAAGATGAAAATTAATCTATTTCTACTTTAGTTTACTACAATAGGCATATTGCTGATTATAAGTTTTGAATTTTCTATTAAATATCTTATCTGCCTTGCTGTATTGCACACTTAAGGCTCACTGTTTTTGTTTACAGCCTTATTTCTAAAGATAAAGGGTGAAAAGAAATGCCAACAAGTCTAAATGCTGGAAGGTCAGGGTATTCACACACACACTATTTCACTTTTCAGAATACATTAGCCATTACAACTCTGGTATCTCTTTCAACTTTCAGATATCAAATTGATGTGGTGCCATTTTCTCTTCTGGAGGCAATTTTTGAGATCATAAAAGTGTGCAAGGGACGTGAAAATGGGGTCTGGATGATTTGGAATTGACAGATTTTCAGCCCATGGGTACTGAGAAAGAACAAAAGCTGCTGGTTTCACTGGCTGTTTTTGTAACACTTCAAGTAATAGAAGCATCAACATAAATTCTGGGTTGGTTTTGTTCCCCACTGAAGTTTTGCTCTAGGGACTGAGGAATCTCTTTGTACAGCTGTGTAAATACTATGTTACCATTTGGCACAAACGGGAGGCTGGTCTTAGAAATCTTTACCTGTGAAGAAAGCAATAAGCACAGGAACTAGAGTGGGTGTGGGCTAGGAAAGGAAGAGAGGAGCAGGGGCTCCCCAGTCTGGGATTATTCATTCTGTAATAGGTATTTGCTGCTATTTCCTGCCCAGCGTATTTTTATTGGGGTTCTTGCTGTTTTTCTACCTAACAGTTTTGGTTAAGTTTTCAAGCACAGTACCCTGTCTTCTGTCCAACAGAATATATACTAGTGGTCCAACAATTGTAAAATGAGAAGCAATAAGCAAAAACAAAAACAAAAACAAAAACAAACAAAAAACCTTGATAAATTTGACTATACAAAAATTTTTTAAATACATGGAAAAATCGTAAACAGAATCAAAGAATTTGATAAATTTGGAGAAAATATTTTAAGATATATCACATATAAAGGGTTACTATCCCAGGGTGCCTGGGTGGCTTCGTCAGTTAAGCATCTGCCTTTGGCTCAGGTCATGATCTCACGGTTCCTGCGTTCAAGCCCCATGTTGGGCTCTGTGCTGACAGCTCAGAGCCTGGAGCCTGCTTCTGATTCTGTGTCTCCCTCTCTCTCTCTCTGCCCCTCCCCCGTTCATGTTCTATTTCTCTCTCTCTCAAAAATAAATAAACACTTAAAAAAATAATAAAGGGTTAATATCCCAACAATTTTTAAAATCTATTTTAATTTTTTTGTTTTAGAGAGTGAGAAAGAGCACGAATGGGGAAGAAGGGCAGAGGAAGAGAGAGAATTTTAAGCAGTCTCCACACTCTATCACCACCTCAAGATCATGACCTGAGCCAAAATCGAGTCGGTCACTCAACCGACTGAGCCACCCACGTGCCCCTAGTATCCCTAATACATAATAACCTCTTAAAGTTAGAGGGGAAATAAAAAAAGAATGAGTAGAAATTAGGAAGAAGACATAAATAGATAATTCACAATAAAAATAGTCCTTAAACATAAAAAGGGTTCTAGTTTCTCTGCATCCTTATCGATCCTTGTTATCTTTTGTTGTTTTAGTAATAGCCATCCTAACTGATATGAGATGATATCTCACTGGTTTTGATTTGTCTTTCCCTGATGGCTAGTAATGTTCAGCATCTTTTCATATACCTGTTGGTCATTTCTATGTCCTTTTGGGAGAAATGTCTATTCAAGGCCTTTGTTTATTTGTTTTTGTGCTATTGAGTTGTAACAATGAACCTGGAGGAGATTATGCCAAGTGAAACAAGCCAGTCACAGTACAGCAAATACTGAATAATTCCGCTTATATGAGGTGCCTAAAATAGTCAAACTCATAGTGACATAGAATAAAACAGTGGTTACCAGGGCCAAGGGGAGGGAGAAATAGACAGTTCTTTACTTGGTATAAAGTTTCAGACATGCAAGATGAACTAGTTTTAGAGATCTGGTGTAGAGCATCACAAAACTGTGATGTGCACTTAAAAATTTGTTAAGACAGTAGATATTATATTAAGTAGTCTTACCACAAAACACAAAACAAAACAAAATACCCAAAGGAGTACAAAGAAACTTTTGGAGATGGGTGATATGGCTATTACCTTGATTTGTGGTGATGGTTTCATGGTTATATGCATATGTCCAAACTCATCACATTGTATGCATTAAATATGTACATATCTTCTGTATCTCAATTATACCTCAATAAACTTGTTTAAAACAACAACAACCAAACCAAACAAAACAAAAACATTAAAAGACATCCAGCTTCGAGCATAATTAGTCAAATTAAAATATATTGGTAATAGTGCACATTTGAGTGATAGAATGTCTTTTCTTCTCTAGCACAAATACTTCCTTATGTCTCATGCATTCACTTATTTATATTCAATCAACTTAACATTTACTGGGCCCTGTAATTATGCTAGGTCTCTACTGGAGGAAAAATGGCATAATAATCACAATATAATTTGATGAATTTAATAATAACAAAATATGTGAGATGTTACGGAGTAAGAGAGAATGTTTCAACCTTCCCAGGTTGGTAATAGGGAACACAGAGAAAAAATATCAGCATCTTTTTAAAAAAGATTATAAAAGATGAGGAAGTATTCTTCAGTCAGAAAGAAAAGGAGGAGGTGCCTGGGTGGCTCAGTTGGTTAAGCATCAGACTCTTGATTTCGGCTCAGGTCATGATCTCTTGGTAGAGGGTCGGGCGGGGGCGGGGAGGCGGTGGTGAGACTGAGCCAAATAGTCTACTTTGGTTGTGAAGATGACTGTTCTCAAGTAGTTTATATGACCTCTATCTTGTAAATCTGAGTTCATTCTTGGTATTTTGCCAAGAAAACTTTGGGTAAAGAAAATTCTCGATTCTAAATTTTAAAACACATTCTTGTCATTTTGGTCTACAGTAATGATATAAAATGTCTATTGGAAACCATATATTTAAATATTAACTTAAGTCAGGTAGTAAAACAAGAAACTTTATTTTATAGGTCCAATAGATTTAATAAGCTTTTTAGTTTCCATAATATATCATGTAAAATTTTATTGTATGTATAGTTTTTGATAATGTATACTATGTAAAATTTCACTTTAAACATTAGTGATGCTTTTGAGTATACTATGAAACTAGCTGGAAAAAAAAATTGACACCCATTAGAGTCTAAGTGTTGAAAACCTTTTTCTTTTTATAGAAACGACATTCTTATATTAGAAATAGATGACACCATTTTCCAGTTTGAAATTAGAAGCCAGTATACCTCCAGACATTTCTCTATGGGTAAACTGAAAGGTAATCACATTTGTACAATTTTATGTGCTATAAGCTTGACAGATTTGAGCGGACTGTTTTGTTTTCTAAGAAATGATTGTACTGTTATCTTTAGGATATGGAGCTCCTTACTCTAAACTGCTTTTTAAACGATTTGCACTGGAACAGAACTGCATAGGGAGGAAGGCCAGGTTTGTTTAATATCTTCCATGCTCTTAGGCTACTTAGAAAAGCAGACAATGCATTTTTCCATGTGTCTTTTTGTTTATGAACATCGCACCATTGTGGCTTTATATAGGGCTGTTAATAAACAGTGTGTGTGTGTGTGTGTGTGTGTGTGTGTGTGTATTCAAGACAACACAGATTTTTGCATGTTGCTGCAGAAAAAATAACGTTAAGTGCTATCTTACATTGTTAGCCCTTAGCTTCTGCATTTGTATTCTTCTTTTCACAGTTGAACTTGTGATAGAGAAGAGTTGTATAAGGCTGGAGGGGTAGGGCATGGTGGATGGTGGATCCCTGTGCAAAATGAAGAAATGGTAAAATTACAGTGGTTTAAAGTGATGTTCATAACACTTAATTTTTTTGGCTGTAAATCAGAGTCATAAATTTCTTATACTTGAGGAGTGGGAAAACATTTAAAATGCCTTTTTTTTGTCTCCCTGAAAAATAAACCAAAATAAACTTAGGGAAAACAAATCTGTTGTCTTCTTTGCAAAGGGTTCTCTCTAAGAGGGTATGAAACCTAATTCCTTTGTATGAAACAATGATCACCACACTAAAAAAATAAAACATCCAGTCAGTCTATGACACATAATAGCCCAGTGATACGTTGCAAAGGGAATTTTATATACTTGAAGTTTTCTTCAAATTCTGAAGAATGTATTTAAGAAAGGAGCCTTCAGTGTGGTTGCAGAGATAAGATCAAAGACACCTCCAGGCTTCCTAAAAGTTTTAGTGACCTGAGAAGTTTTCTTAACGTTTCCTGGCGGTGTTAGTGTTTCAGCAAAGTACCTGCTGCTTGGGAGCTTCACTGACCAAGAGAAATAGGAGGCCAGATCCAGGGATTACATTTTCATTTTTATTAAAAGTACTATATATTTTTTCAGAGTCTATCTGAATCTTTGTGTGCTGGATGATCTCTGCAGATGGAAGCTTTCTAGAAGGGTTTCACTGAGGAAGATGTTTGAGATGTGTAGTTTCACCCCAATCAGCGTTTGAAAGGATGCTGATTTTCTTCTGAAGCCTTAACATGCATATATATCTACTTAACTTAGCGTAAAGAAAATATCACCTCATTAGTGCAGAAATCAATTTCATGTCAGAAAACCTTCTCTTCTATAATGAGAAAAGAGAATTAGACGTATAAATGTCTCTGGGACAGGGACCAAAATATAAAGATCTCTTCCCAAGAGCAGTTTCTGATGGGTGGAAGGAGAGTAAAGAGAAGAGCAGGACACTTGATGGAAGAAGGACAAAATATAAAATTGGGAGAAACAGAGAGAAATGGGCTGAGAGGCTAGAGCACTTGCAAGACAGCTTTGACGACAGTTTGATATATGGGTAGCCTGACCTTTCCACACTGCTTACCCTTAAAGCCGGCTCTCAGCTTTGTGGCTGTAGCTATGGTTGTTATTTGAATATTAACCTCAAAGATGGTTGGAAGTAGTTGCAAAATAGTGCTGGAATCTACTATGGTAGATCTCCCCACATCCACACACACATAGAAACTGGACATGTATTTTTTGTTTTATTTATTTATTTATTGAGAAAATGCACATGTGTGGGAGGGGTGAGGAGGGGCGTGGTGGAGAGAAAATCCCAAGTAGGCTCCACAGTGTCAGCGCAGAGCCAGAATATGCTAGGCTCAAATCCATGAACTGTGAGATTATGACCTGAGCTGAAATCAAGAGTTAGACACCTAACTGACTGAAACACCTAGGCACCCGTGGACACATTTTTAATAACCATGCTTGAGGACATTCTTCTAACTACTTCTTTCTGCTTGAATTTGCCCTTCATGGGGCAATAACACATGACAATGCCTAGAAAATTCACATTTCAGCTGACATAGCAATTGACTAATTATACTTAAAATGGGGATCATGATTCTTTTAGACCTCTGAGAGCTACTTGGACAGAAGGGAACATTCCAGGAATCAATTAATGAGTGTGAGAAACATAAGGATAAAACACACATTTTTGTTTTGTAACATAAAATGCAATAGTCTTAGTTTTTACTGGTGAGCCAGTCTTTATTCACAGTCTTTTAAATGTGATGATTAACCTTAATCCTTTTACAATTCTGTTCATTAGACTTTTCACAATTAAGCAGTCAACTGACTTTCCTGTTAGAGGACTAGAAATCATGGAGCCTAGAGCCTGTGCTAAAATTTCTCATCAGCTTCCCTTGAAGCCTTCAGTCAGTCCCCTTACTTCTTTTCTTCCCAGCTACCTCAGTAGAGGAACTGCTACTGTCTCTATTAAGCCACTCTCTGTGAATTTGTACACATTTTGAAGTGCATAAGGCATTGTTCACTGATCAACTTTACCAATTTTCCCAGGAGTCCTTAGCCTGCTGCTTAAGATGTTGATAATGGAAGGAAATCTTTATTCCACAATTTTTTGAGTGTTTGCTATATTTAAGGCACTATGCTAGATGTCCAAAAATAGAATATTCTTGTTTTCTGAGAGCTAGGAGCTGAGATGAGGAGGCTAGTTAAAATGCTCATAAATAAATTAGATATGTAAACCGGACATGATACAGAAAAACCAGATATTTACTGAGCATCTGTTATGTACTGTGTACTCTGCTATGTGCTGTGTGTGATAAAAGAGTGGAGTCCATGACCTAACTAGGAAGATGATGCATGCATACATGAAACACAGACTGGTATGAGCCAGAATAAGTGAGTAGAATCTAATGAGATAATCTCAGAGAGCTTGATTTATGAGAAGTATTTAATAAATGTTTAGAAACTGTTTATCGATGGCCAGGGGTAATCAAGGACTCTGGAATAGCTTCAACTGATGCTTTAGGAAAGTTGGTGTTGTAGAGCAGGAGAAGGGGAGGAAACACTCTGGGGAGAGCAGCAATATGAGCAAAGTAAAGGATATGGTATATACTGGTATGACTAGAAAGGAGAGGTTGAGGGAAAAATATTAGTTGAGGGCAAGAAGGACACTTAGAAGTCAGATTGTTCATCTAAAAATAAATGGGGTTGGGATTTGAACCTGGGAAGTTCTGACTCTGACTCCCCAGGGTGGGAGGTGAGGCTTCCCACATCAGGACTATAGTAGCCTTGAATTTGGGCACAGTGATTTGACTTTCATTTTGTAGATACTTTCATTTATTGAATGTTATTTTCTTGTATTTCTGCTATGAATATTAGCAGTGGCTTCAATAATGGAGCAGAAAATTCCAAATGGAGAAACTCTGTTTTCTGAAATAAGGGTCTTATAAATGAATCCAGGTATTGGAAAGTAGTTTTATAACTTTCAAAATTCTAATACTCCAATATATGATAATATACAATTCTATACTATTATTTGGTTTCTGCTGAAAACTCTATAGGCTCATAAAAGGAGTGTTTTCAGGCTCAGATATAACTTGTTTGAGGTTCTTAATATGTGGAAAACTTATTTCTAGATTTTTTTTTTAAATTTTTTTTTTTCAACGTTTATTTATTTTGGGGACAGAGAAAGACAGAGCATGAATGGGGGAGGGGCAGAGAGAGGGAGACACAGAATCGGAAACAGGCTCCAGGCTCTGAGCCATCAGCTCAGAGCCTGACGCGGGGCTCGAACTCACAGACCGCGAGATCGTGACCTGGCTGAAGTTGGACGCTTAACCGACTGCGCCACCCAGGCGCCCCTATTTCTAGATTTTTAAGTAAACCTAGTAAGTGAGTGTAATGGATTGATTTGTGTTGCCTCAGAGTTCATACATTGAAGCCCTAACCCCCAATATGATGTATTTGGATATAGGGCCTTTAAAGAGGCAAATAAGATTAAATACAGTCATAGGGATGGGCGCTAATTCGATAGGATTTGGTGTCCTTATAAGAAGAGGAAGAGACACCAGAATTCACTCTCTCTCTCCTCTTGCACACAGGA
Organism: Prionailurus viverrinus; assembly: GCF_022837055.1. Taxonomy (NCBI): domain Eukaryota; kingdom Metazoa; phylum Chordata; class Mammalia; order Carnivora; family Felidae; genus Prionailurus; species Prionailurus viverrinus. The sequence continues at coordinate 75,586,932 of NC_062563.1, forward strand.
GAAGGGGCAAGCCAGGAAGAGAGCTGTCACCAGAAACCAATCCTGATGTTGACTTGGTCTTCGACTGGTGGCCTCCAGACCTGTGAAAAAAGAAATGTCTGTTATTTCAGCTACCCAGTCTCTGTTATTTTGTTATGGCAGCTCTACTTGACTGAGAGAGTATTTGTGAGGAGAAAAATGGAAGAAGAAAAGAGCATCCTACCTCTGAAATTAATAAAGGAAAACTGAGGGGATAACAGATTACCTAGAAATAAATTGTCATCTAAGGAGGCTTTATTTGGTCCTAACATGGAAAGAACATCTTCATAGCGGGTCTGGATTGACATACTGTGAAACATCAGGAAGTAAGTGAGTGGGTCTTCTTAGAAAGAGAACCCAACTTGGAAATTATGGATGGTGTCACTGTGGTTACACATGTTTAAAAATAAATATAATTGCTGTCAATGAGAAATAACTGAAAACTATTGGTCATTTTTTGCTACACTCTGCAGCAGTTTATTAACACAAGCTTTAATTAACTTCGTTGACAGTATTATTTTTCTCTTGCAGCAGCTGACTAAAAATCTAGGGCAAATTCTAGCGATAATTGTGTTGAATTTCTTCAGGGAAAAAGTGAGAGCAATAATAGTTATTAAACTTTCCAATGGTTTGTGTTAGCAGATTTTTTTTTCCCTAAGACTGAATATTTTCGTTTTTTGTTCATTTGAAAGCAAGCAAACTAGAGTTGTCTGAACTGGAAGAAAAGTTTCACTTTTCACAGGGAGAACTTCTTAAAAAGATAGAAATTATTTTGAAGAAGATGCAAATTCTTGGGTATCTGGGTGTCTAAGCTTACTTAGTAGCTGAGTGTCAGATGATGTGGCATCTTTTCTATTCCTATGTTCACAAATACTGAAACTGTGGCTCAGCACAGCAATGAAGACATGACAACTTATGCTTTTCCATACTTTCATAAACTCTGGGGAAAAAAATCTAGGTCATGCCCATATTTGATAAAGGCCATTTAAAATTCATTCCAGATTCACATAAACCCATCTCAATATTTGGATTCTCTTACAAAAATATTGAGAATTGAATTTCTGGCTCTATGATATTGGTGATACATAAATTGACACGAATTTATAGATATATACAGTATTGATGATGAAAGTGTTATGAGAGCACTGATTGATTTTTTTCCAGATAGACCTCCTGGAGAGGGGGGCATTTAATATGGCTTCCTAAGGATGAATAGGATTTCAATAGGTACCTTTGGGATTGGGAATATTTTCAAGGCATAACTGCTGAAATGAACAAAGGAACAAAGTAAAATGTATGTGCTGGGATGTCTTCAGGAGAAATCATGGAATTGGTTGTTTAGGAATTTAGCAAAAAGTGTGCTCTAGGTGAAGAAAATAGAAATGGGCTTGGGACTAGATTATAATGAGAGATGAAGAGGCCTTACTTTTGAAATTCATTCTCTAAGGCAGCAGTTTGCAAGCAATATTCAAGGAAGTTTGTTTCCCAGTCCTCATTTTCAGAGATCCTGATTTTTCTATCTTGGATAGAGCCTAGAATTTTCCTCCTAACAATGACAAATTCAGGTGATATAGCTGGTCTCCATACAACTTTTTAAGAACACTGACTTAGGTCTTGTAAATACATTGTCTGTCATGTGCCTGTAACTTCTACTAGATCTAAATGTATGAAAAAATGGTAATAAAGAGTCTACCTCCACTATTGCCCAATATTATTGCCAAATAATATTTACTCATTCACGTGTGTAACAGGTTGTATCCAGGAGCTAGAGATACAGGAAAGGACAAAATAAAGTGCCCATAACCACAGAGCTTGTGTTCTAGGTGAAGGTAGGGTAGAGACCATCTTGTACTTTGTATTTTCATTGTAAAATAAAAAAATAAAAACAATAATAGGAGACATACTATGTGAGCGGATGTTGTTTTTCATAGTACTGATCAGGAAGAAGCTCTCTGATGATGTGATATTTGAGCAGAGTCCTGAAGGACATGGGGAGGGAGTCCATTTGAGGAAGAACATTTCAGGCTGAATTCCCTGAGGTGAAATTTGTGGAGGAAGAACAAGAGTCCAGTGTGGCTAAAGAGGAGAGGAGAGGAGTTGAAGAAAAGCAGATTAAACAGGAATCTGTGATATTTTATGACATGGTAAGGCATTTGATTGTATTCTTAGCATGGAAAGAGGATTTTGAGTAGGTGACTTATACATTTAGGTTATTACTCTGGCTGCTCCAGAGAGAAGAGATTTTTGAGAAAATAGAGTTGAGACGTAAGAGGTAATGGTAGCCTAGACCAGGCTGGACAACAATAACTATAGGGTGGCTATGGTGATACTTAACCCCATTATACGACATACATCTTCAAAGGTGTTTGAAGAGCTCTGTGGTGTTTTCCAACACCAACAACCAATTCTCTGATTCTTAAGACATGAACTAGATGCCTTCCAGCTCAATTCACTTCTGGTGCTAACTACTCAGGGTTAGTGTCAGGCTCCACAAGTTTAAGAACTCAGTCCCACAACACTGCCCTCACTTCAGATGTCACTTACAAGTGTTAGGTCCCTAGGTAACCCACACTCTGTCCGGCTTGGCTACAAATTGGGGGTTCTCATACCCACCCCCCTCAGGTTTGATAATTTGCTAGAATGGTTCACAGAATTTAGGAAAACAGTTCACTTGTTATTACTGGTTTATTACAAAGGATACAACTTAGGAACAGCCAAATGGAAGAGACACACAGGGCAATGTATGGGAACGGGGCACAAAGCTTCATGACTTCTCTTTTCCATGCTTCCTCCCAGCATCTGGATGTGTTCACTAGACTGGAAGTTCTGTGAACTCTGTCATTTAGGGTTTTTTTTTGTTTTGTTTTGTTTTTTTTTTTTTAGTTGTTGTAGTTTTAAAATTTTAATTTCAGTAGAGTTAACATATACCATTTTTATGGAGCTTCTATTATATAGGCACAACTGATTAAATCACTGGCCATCAATCTCTAGTCCTCTTTCTCTCCTCAGAGCTCTGAGGGTAGGGTTAAAAGTTCCAATCCTCTAAACACATGATTGGATTCTCTGGCAACCATTCTCCTCCTAAAGCTATCTGAAGGCCTACCAAGAGTTATCTCCTTAACTGATTGAAAGGTGCTTCTTATGAATAACAAAAGATATTCTTATCCCCTCCCCCCACCATTCAGTAAATTCCAAGGATTTGGAACTGGGGACAAAGTCCAAATATGCATTTACTACAACTACAAATAGTTGTTAGATTTCTGTGTTGGCTACAGGCCTGCCAGCTTTAGGGATACATTTATTTAAGTATTACTTTTGACACCCACAGTTCACACTATGTAGATTCCTATAGACCAAGGAAAAGGAAAGCTTTTAACATTTCTATAAAAGGATATTTATAACTTGTATAATTTAAAATTTAAAATAATGGGAAATATCCATCAGGGAATATATTTATCCTAAATCCTTCTTGCCGAAATGCAATCTATTGCTTTCTCTACTACCATATGCTTGTTTTACAGGATATAATAAAATGGCTTCAAAATTATGTTAAGATTTCAGCTGCCTTAAATTAGCTAGTTCTCTTTATGGAATTAATGTCAGTGCCAATTAAATTAGAGAAGATATCTCAAAATTATGAAGGTCAAAAATCACCAAAGGAAATGAGGATAGCCAATAACATTTATAAAGGATGAAGGGCAATTTGATTTAACTATACATTAATGACCATTGAATGTTAGGGCTTTTCAATAATGGCATAGGAAATTAACTTATTTGTGTGTTGTTAAATTCTTTCCACAAATGTGAGAACTGGCATATATTTTAATTGTAGAAATAGGTAAGCTTTTAAGACCAAGGGAACTGATAGAAATAAAGGCAATCATACACTTCTAAATAAAGAATACTGTAAATACTTCTAATAAAGGAATGCATTTGCCAATGGTAATGATTTCAGTCAACTTGAGAAACTATGATTCAGTGTTCACCACTTTGAAAATAAAACATCCAGGTTGGGCATTATCTATATAGCACGTATCCTATGATGTGCTGAAAAGAAGATTTAATGTGACACCTGTAGAACATTTATGAATTTATGAAAGAAAAAGTGGGATCGTTTCGAAGTTAGGCAAAATAGCAATGAATATAGCAATGATAGTGTCTTCAGGATAATAAATCCGGAAAGAGAAGTATCTAACAAGATGTGGTTGCACTGGTACTTTTCACTTGCGGGAGCCCCTGGGGCGGAGCAGGCAAGACTGTGGGGCTAGAGAGGCCTTTCGCGGAGCCAACGGGCTGAAGGTGCCCAGCCTGGAGCTCAGGCGCAAACTTCCGGCCCTGGTCTCGTACCTGCAGCTTGTAGGCGGACTCTGGGAATTGAGCCCAGCTGATCGGGAAGATCTCGGAAGAGCATCTCGCCCTCTTCGCCAACGTGCTGGGCTCATCGTTCTTCCCGCTTGTCTTTTCTATCACTAAGTGGCATCAGCTGGGCCATCTCGCCCTCTTCGTCAACGTGCTGGGCTCATCGTTCTTCCCGCTTGTCTTTTCTATCACTAAGTGGCGTCAGCTGGGCCAAGAAGCAGGCATGCAGGTGGCGGCTTTCCCGTCCCGGGGATCCAGGACGTAGTCTGAGGCTGACATTTGGAAATGAGGCCCACTGCGGGCCTGGGGGACTTCACACTTCACATCACCCCTTTTACAAACCATCACGACATACTAGGCAAGTACACCTGGATTTTCCGAACAGCTTATTTCTTCAGAGTCTTCTTTAACGCTATGGGACAAGAAGCTGTCACTGAGTAGGGCCAAATATAGGGGCTGCTTGCTTTTCTCCTTGCCTCCCTCCAATTTAAATTATAGGTATATATTTTCTGTGGGTACAAAATGCCTACAATTCTTAATCTGTTCAATGTGCAGTAACATCTTGGTTATAAGGAGCTCAGTTAAGGGTGAATGTGGTTAAAAGCTCAGGTCTAGAGTCTGACTGCTGGGGTTTCAGTCATGGTTCTACAGCTTAGTTATTAACTGTGTAACTTTAGGGACTGCTCTGGACTGAATGTTTGTGTCCTCTCAAAATCCACGTGTTAAAGCCTAATTCCCAGTGTGACTGTTTTTGAAGACGGGTCCTTTAAGGAAGTAATCAAATTTAAGTGAGGTCATACAGTTGAAGCTCTCATCCAACAGGATTAATGCCTATGTAAGAAGAGACACCAGAGTTTCCTTTTCTCTTCCTTCTTCTCCCCCTTCTTTTCCCTTCACAGAGCAAAGGCCATGGGAGGATGCAGTGAGAAAAGACAGACGTCTCCAAGTAGAAAGAGTGCTGGACCTGAAACTGAATCAGCTGGAAACTTGCTCTTGGACTTCTGGCTTCCAAAACTGTAAGAAAATACATTTCTGTTGTATACACCCCCCAGTCTATGGTATTTCTTTGTGTAGTAGCCCAAGAAGACTGCTAATACCGGGAAATTATTAAATTCTCTGTACCTTAGTTCCCTTACTATAAAATTAAGATAACAAATAGGCCCACCTCCAAGTGTTGCTTTGATGAGCTGAGTGTAATAATCTCAAGTAATGTTAGTTATTCATATTATAATTATCGATAATGCAATTAACTGTTCTCTATATGTATCTAGAATAGAATCAGCTAATTTTATATGGGGAATGAGTTTTTTTAATATGAATTAAGTGCATTAGGTGTATTTATACTTGTATGTAGAAGAATGTGAGCCTGAGACAGATTTAAAGTTGTGGCAAAGAATGCTAAATACAGAAGTCTGTGAAATGTAAGAAGAGTAAATCAAGCACATTTTTTTTATATGAATTTTGGCTTTTTTTGAAGTTGTGACTCAAAAGTGACCAGACTTAGAGCAATGAATAATTTTTTAAAGTTTTCAACACTCCTTAAAATGTACTCCAGGTAACTAAATGCAAATTGTTAGCCTGAATCTTATTTCAAACAATGACAACACAAAAAAACAACACAAAACAAACACAAAGCATACACAGTATATGGTTGATTTAGTTTAGCCCCAAACTTCAACATGAGATTTTGACTGCATGAAACCATTTGCAACCAGTTTGATTTTTTGTTTTTTGTTTTTTTTGGATGAGTTGTTATTTCAGTGTTTTGGAGAAAAGAGCCAATTTAGTAAAGCAAAGGTCAAATCAATTATTTGTTGTTATAAAAGGGGAAATGAGTAAGTGATTTAATTAATTTTGTATTTTTTTAAACTGGTAATCTTTGTGAGGTTTAGATAAAACCTTAATGACATCTGGGTTTCTTTTCCTACTGGTTAATACTTCAACATATAGTGACCTTTATCATTGTATAGGCAAATTGCTTACTGCATTAAGCACCTCAATACAGTCTTTGGGACTCAGAGTTGGAAGTTGATGTACTTGTGTGGCAGTGGGTGGGAATGGTGGGTGAGGAGGAGTGTGGAGGTGAGGCCAAGTGTCTTCAGTCATTTGACTGATTGACCTAATACATTTTCTGCTATTCCTAAAAAAAAAAAAAAAATGTCTAGGTTGTTGCTGATGCCTTAGAGGGTAGGATGCAATTCTTATAAGAAAATAAACCTAAGGATAAGAAGGAGTACTGATTAAAAATCAGAGATAAAGTAGGGAAAGCAGGTTTTTCTGAAACAAAAAATCTCTTTTTAATCTTTCTTCTACCTCTTAATTAACAAGTCTGGTTAGTTAGAGGAAGAAGGTAGAGAGAGGGTGAATACAGAATTTCAGTGTCATCAATAAATGTATTCTCATTTTCATATTTTACTATAATTCTATAAAACTGGGGCTTAGCAGAAAAGTGTATAATGGGTCATAAATATAATAGTATTTTCTTAGTATAAATTATATTCTCATGGTGTTTATAATTGAATAATAAAGTCTTTTAATAAGCACTAGAAAATCATAAATATAAAACCAAGTAATGAAAAACTAGTTTAAAATAAAACATTTTACAGTACTTCAATTTGTTTGGTATTATAATTAAATTATCTGAACTTAGTATTGTAAGTTCAGTGTGTAATTAGATAATTCCTTTGCTTTAAGAAAAAGGGACTTTTTAAAAAGTTCTTTCTCACTTAAGTTATGAATAAGAAAATACTAATGTGCTACATATTCACTTTACTAAGTGATGCGTAGGCAGGGGCAGAAAGGAAAATATAAAACTTTAACAAGAATGCCTGCTAAAAAGTGATATAAAAGTTGTTTTGTATTGAATTCCCACCCAAAAATATCTGAGAGTGAATAGAACTCCTATACTCCTTTCTTAAATATTGCATTAGGAATAGTTTTATTTGATGGAAAGTAACGAAAAGATAAGAACACATTTCTTAGTAACCTAAGAGAGTATATTTGACTGTAAGCTTATGGTATCTACAAGTGCTGTTTGTGGAGGATATTAATATTTCTAGGCAAAGCATTATCAATGGGAAAACTATTAAAAGTAAGAACATTTGGTAAAGTGGCCACTTCCAAAGTGAGTATTATAAATAAACGGTTTTATCAATAATAAACATTTAAAAGGAACAAAATTTCACTAAAATGGTAAAATAAGAAATTTCTAGGAATCATCTCAGTAAAAATATGTAAGACCAGATGAACGAATTTAAAACCTCATGGAGGAAATAACTAAAAGACTATTTTTTGAGGAAATAGCTATATTTTTACTTCTTGTATCTCTTATCATTTGAATTTGCCAGACACATAATAGGCCATGAAATATTTGTTGAACAACTAATGAATCAACTTTGTGGATATGTATAATATAGTTTCGGACATGCTTTCATAGTATAAAAATATTGCACTGTTGATAGTGTGTGTACATATATAAAAATATGCATGTATATGTATGTTTCATATATACACTGTCAGTAGTGCAGTATTTTATATTTATATAGGTATGTTTATTTAGTATAAAATGAATATTCTTCTCAAAATTGCATCTAGCATCCTACATGACAGAAATAATAGAAGCTTGTCATTCTGGTATTTAATCAGAATGTCAAGGGTTACAGATTTATTCTTTTATATTTACTTATTTTGCTCCTAAATTTTATTTAATTTTTCCCTAAGGTTTTTAAAAAAACACTTATTTACTTATCTTGAGAGAGAGAGAGAGAGAGCGAGCGCGCGCAAGCAGGGGAGGGGCAGAGAGAGAGAGGGAGAAAGAATCCCAAGCAGGCTCCACACTGTCAGTGAGGAGTCCAATGTGGAGCTTGATACGAACCACGAGATCATGACCTGAGCTGAAATCAAGAGATGGAAGCTCAACTGACTAAGCCACCCAGGTGCCCCTGCTCCTAAATTTTAAATCCTTGCTGTTAGGTACTCTGTTTTCTGCATATACAAGGCCAAAATGCTCAATAACTAAAAACAAACACTTACGTACACATATATGCACACACACATAAATACACACAGTAGTTAACCAGCCAAACAGAAGAATAAACAGAGAATAAAACCTAGTGTCCCAGTTCAAATCCGTTATCTTGTTTCACCCATTCACTTATCCATCCATTGATCCATTAATCCGTCAATCTATTGATCCATTGATAAATTCATCCTTAGATACATACATATATTAGAGTTTATTGATCTTATAAACTGGTATCATTAAAATGTTTCAGCCAGGGAAACATAAAAAGTGATCAGAAAGATGGAAGAATATTGCCATAGGGAAAGCTGGGAAAGGCAGAGTTTTAAGGAATTGGGTGGAATCCATTGGGATCCTACAGAGAGATTATGTTTTGATTCCATTGAATTCATTGCTTAGGCTGCTACTGATGAATTTTAAGATAGCAATTTCAGTAAGTTCATCAAACCAAATTCAGTTGTACTGAAGGTAAGGGGGATGAGGTAGAAGTAAGGAGATGAAGATATGGCATACTATGAGTATCACTCTTGTAACTGGGAAAGAGTTCTCTGCCCTCAGAACTGTATTATGAAAGGACATGTATCACAAGCACACACTCTGAAAAGTTTATTAAAGGACAAGAGGGCAGTACTGTTAGTCAGGATCTGGAACTCCATGCTCTCGTAGCACAGGCAGTGAACCTAAACATCCTTCTTTGTCATATACCATTCAGACTCCAGGGAAATGCTTCTCTTCATCTGTTGCTCTATGTCCTTGAAACAGAAAGTGACAATGTCTGAATGCCATGAAGTTTTGTGTGTCAGGCCATTGTCAAAATCATAGGGGGATATATATACCTTCAAATTGCAGGAATAATCTGAGCAAGTGGTTAGGTAAAAGAAAATAAAAAGATATTAATTAACTTGTCAAATTCTTTCTCTTACATGGAAAACTGTCATAGATTCTTGCATGACAAAGTATCATTCCCAGCAGTTCTGAGCATTTAGTCTGTTCCTGTGTGTTCTAAGTTCTGGTTCTGGAGGCACTCAAAAATAGTACAAAATTTGTAGCATTTTATGGTAGCTGAGAATTGGTTTATAATAATAAACCACATTACTATAATGATTATTTTTTTTCACTTTAATTTATGTATTTGAAGAAAATATATTGAAAATTTGGATGCTTTGAATATAATGACATTTTATATTTTAACTTCTAGGTCATTCCCATCAGAACAAAAATAACGTTATCATGTTGCTTGTAAAAATAATTTGTGATTTTGATGAAATAAAGGCAAAGATATTTTGGGGTATAATTTGTGAATTAGATACAGGTTTGTTTATTGCATGTCCAAACATTGGTACCTCAAAAGAGAATACTCAGATATACACAATAAGTATTGATTAAATTCCATCATCTTTAATATTTTGCCTGATTTCAGTCACATAAAAATGTAGTTTTGTACAAATTTTTTCATTTCTAAAACTTTATAAAGGTAGATTTATCAAAGTAGAAGAAAAATGTTTTTATTTAAAAGTATGTTAGTATGTGGGCTTCATTTGTGTCCTTGCTTTGGGCCTTGCAAATTGTAGGGTGGGTCTAATGTGATTACATTCTTGAACATTTGTCCACTCACATAGTTTCTTGAGATAAATTTATAGAATAGATTTACAAAGTCAAAGACAAAGCACTGTTTTGTGAGCGTTTAGATCTGTAATGATTTCCTAGCAAAAGCATTTTTGATAAATGAAGATATTGTTTATTGAGTGCTGCTCACTCTCCTTCTACTGGAACCTCCTTCTTAATTTTGTTATTGAATGTGTAAGTTATTGTAGTGTTGAAAAATTTTGCAGAGCTCTTCCTTGGGCTCTGAAGAGACCGAGAGGAAATCAGAAGCGACCTGGGCAAGTGGGCAGGACAGCTGGAAGAGGCTTTCTTTGGGCTCAGGTTTTATCAGTGGTCTCTGTGATGCAGTTTAGGTGACAACCAGGAATCACTCAGCCTGGAAATTTGTTTGTGGGCCAATTTTTTTTTCAAAACAAATAGTATTTTAAAGAACTGTACCAAAATATAAATCAGAAAATTTATGAATGTATGGAGAGAATGATAATTACATACAGTTCTATACCTAGAGAAAAATTGCTGTAGTACTTTTGTGTGTGTATATATATATGTGCTATATAAATATGCATATTTTATATACTATTGTATATGTATACATATGTGTGTGTATATTTTTTTAATTTTAATATTACTGCCCCCCCCCCCCCACTTAACGTGCTGTGAACATCTATCCATGTCAATACATATCTAGGGTTGCATTTCATTCGTATATGCATATACCTTAATATATTCATTTATAATTTATATCACATTCTTAGACATCTAAGATGTTTTACTTCCATAAGTAATCTCAAGATAAACATCTTTGTATATAAATCTTTAGAATCTTACCCATTTATTACTTTAAAGCATTTTCAGCAAAGTGGAATTACTGATTTTAAAATAAATGCACATTAAAGCTTTTGATAGACATTGTCAAATAACTCTCCACAAAGGGTATATATATTTTATTCTGCAGAATGTGAGGGAGATTAATTTGCTGATTCACTGTCATCATTCTTTTGCACTCTTTACCAATCTCAGTGGCAACCCAAAATAATTTTTATTTTATTGTGGATAGTTACAAATAATTTTAAATAAGTTTTGATATATTTATGGACAAATGCATTTATTTGTGAATTGTTCATATAATTTCCCTATTATTTGATGTCTTCAGCCTATTCTTATGAATACCTCTTATCAGAAAAAAAATATTAAAACTTCATTTTAATTTGGTAGTAATTAGAAAATTATTTATTGACCAATGCTCTGTTTTAGGCCACACAGAGGGCACTAAATAGAAAAGATGAACAAAATAGACAAGACAGCTGAGCTGAATGACTCCATTTAATGATGAAGCCAAGAAGGATAGAAAAAGAGAGCCTTCATACCTGAAAAGGTGTTTAACTAAGACAGCAGTGATTAAATTTACATTGCTGTAGAGCAAGAAATCTGGCTTTGTGATTCATATTGTTATATTTTTAAATTTTTGTTATTTTATATAGGTTTATTACAAGCATAAATTAACATAGTTTTAGAATTCAAATAGTATTGAGCAGCCTTATAAGAAAAAGCAGCATCATATCCTGCCCTGTTCCTCCCTACCCCATACTCCCACTGTATAGAAGAAGCCACCTTCATCACCTTAAGTTTTTGAGACAGGTATATGCCTGCATACTTCTAAATAGTATATTTAAGTGGCTATTTTTTGATATTTAAATTTTAGCTATTTTAAATTTATTTGATGTTAAGAAAGGCTTTAATTCTATTACCCTCTCTCGTATATGCACATACATACACGTACGTGCACACATCAAACACTTATACTGTATCTTCTCAAAATTATAATTTTTATTTAAATCATATTTCTGAGTTTATAATATGTAACCATTACCCAAGGTTTCTGTCTCAGCAATGTTAACATTTGGGGCTGGATAATTCTTTATCCTGAGGGGCTGTCCTGTACCTTGTAGGATGTTTAGCAGTATCCTTGCATCTACCTGCCAGATGCCAGTAATCCATCCCTGTTGTAATTGTAATAACCAAAAATATCTCTAGGATATTTTTGCCCCCGGAGGACAAAATTTCCTCCAGTTGAGAACTGCTCATTTCATAAGTAGTAATTTTTGCTTTTGAATATTGTTTACCACAGAAATTATACATCCTTCAATTACTTTACTCTTTTCATACAACTTTTGTTTTTATTAGGAGTTAACAATTGCATTCTGTGTATTTGTATGTGTTTGCTTCATTTTATGTGTAAGTTCACTGGCACAGTTAGCAAACCTCTCTTAACGTGGCAAAGTCATCAGTTAATCTGTGGGTTCAGTTTTCTCTGGGAGGTACATTTCCGTCCTCCTGCCCCAGTGTGGACTGATTGCTCTGAGTCAGATATAAAGCTGTCATCCTGCAACTTCTTCTAGTCATACTAAGAATTTCCTTTGCTTCACTAATCTGGTAAAGCCCATTTCCTGTATTCGTGTGTACTGACTGTAAGTTGCATTTGGCTGCTCGTACCAGATACCAAAACATCAATGACTCTAAACAAGCAACAGATTGACTTTTTGCTGATGTAAAAGTAACAGAGAGGTAGGTAGTTCTTTGCAGTTATGATAGCTCCAAAAGTTGTTAGGGATCTTGGCTCCATTTCTCTTTTTGTGACACCATGCTTATGTACAGCTTGCCTTCTGATGTTCAAAAAACAACATCAACAACAAAAAAACCAAGGCTGCTAGGTCTCTGTCTCTGCATTCAAAATAGGAAACGGGAGGAAAGATGGGGAGACAACAAAAAAGTTCTTGCATAAAATTTGTTTTTGTTTTGTTTGTATGTTGGAAATCATGTTATCTTAGGTTAAGGTATTGAAGATACTCCTTCTTTGCCTTTGGGCTTTTAGTATTGCTACTGAAAAATGTCATCTCATTCTGATTCCTTATTCTTTGTGATTAATTTTTTTGCTCTGTTTTAGATGCTTTTAGCATCTTTATCTTTGCTGTTTTTACATTTCATGACAATCATCTTAGTTTGGATCTTTTTTATTTGTTTTGCTGGCAACTTGGAGGAGCTTAATTTCTTTTGGATAGTTTTCTTATAATATTTCTTTTTTCTAAGATCTTATTTTTAATTAATTTCTACACCCAACATGGGTCTCAAACTTACAACCCCAAGATCAAGAGTTACATGCCATACTGACTGAGCTAGTGAGGTTCCTCTCTTATAGTATTTCTTTGATAATTTATTCCCCTTTACTTTTTCTGTGCTTTGAGTGAGGATGTTAGGACTCTAATAGTTGATTGGAACACCTGATTGAATCTATAATTTTTCTTTTTTTCCCCCTCTAATTTTTATTTTCATTATATTTATTTTATTTAAAAAATTTTTTATTTAAATCCAAGGTAGTTAACATATAGGCTAATGGTTTCAGGAGTAGAATTTAGTGATTTCTCCTCTAGTTTTTAATTATTTATTTTTTGGTTCTGTGTTTCTGATAACTTTTTCAATTTTAACTTCAAACGCTTCTCTTGAATTTCTTATTTCTGCTGTCCAATTATATTTTCTTTCTTGTTCTCTGTTTCTATTTTATAATCCATTTTTACATCATGGTATCAATAACTTATCATTTCTGTGAGCACATTAGTGATGATGTTTTAGCATTTTATTCTACTTCTCCAAGGTGCCTGTTCCCTGCTTGTTTATTTTCCTTTTTTCCTTTTCATTAAGAGACAGTTGTGAAATATCTTGTAAAACTTTGATAATCTATTCCTTTTAAGAATGAGGTGTTTAAAAGGAAATTAGAAGATCTCTCTTTGTATAGGGCTTGTCATTTTTCTCTAGCACATTTAGTAGGGACTTGACTATTTTATTGGGAATAGCCCAAAGTCAATATCAGTAGATATGGGTTTTTCCCAGTTTTATTAAACCTGTTATATAAGTTTAGCGTGTGCAATATAATGATTTGATACTGGTATATTGTGCTCTGTAGTTCTGATCAGACTCCTTGTGGATGGCTACTCTAATCCCCTGCACAGGAGAGGCATATAAACTTGGCTATTAGCATCGGGGAGTAGAACATGAGAACAGGAGCACAAAGCTTCTTTTTAGGATGTGTAATTCACCCACTTTTCCTGTTTTCAGAATGGCACAGTATTTCTGCCCTCATCTGCATAGCCTCAAATCTATAGGTTCTTAAGTTCAAATTTTCCAGAAACTTAATTTCAGGTGTGTGTGTGGTAGGGGAGCTGGTATAAGGATCTATATTCTCTTTATAAACACTTTTAACAAATCTTCCCTCTTTCAGACCCATCTTCTACTTCTGTCTCCATATCTGCCTATACAAATACCTGTAACTTCAATTGCTGAGTCTGTAGTGATTCTCTGGCTGAAATTGGTTTCATGTGTCTCCCTCTACTAGGACAGTTAGCACTCGTGAATCTTATTTTTGTCTTCTATGTCCTTTTTTTTTTTAATTTTTTTTAATGTTTATTTATTTTTGAGACCGAGAGAGACAGAGCATGATGGGGGAGGGGCAGAGAGAGAGGGAGACACAGAATCCTAAGCAGGCTCCAGGCTCTGAGCTGTCAGCACAGAGCCTGACACGGGGCTTGAACTCAGACTACGAGATCATGACCTGAGCTGAAGTCGAAGGCTCAACCGACTGGGCCACCCAGGTGCCCCTTCTGTGTCCTTTTTGATATATCTTATGTGTTCTAGTTAACTCTTTGATTTGCTTTGCTCTTGTGTTTTGTCCATTTTTACTGGTTTTTGTTGTTGGAGGATGAAGATAAACAATTGTGTTCAATCTGCTCTGTTTATCAGAGTTTTCATTAATTTGTTTTAACTTTCCAGAGTAATATTTAAATGGTATCAAATGTGTAAAAAAAAAATATTGTTAATGTAGTTAGGTTAAGGTAATGGAAAGTACTAGTTATCCTGGGTTGACTTCAGGGGCTGGTCTAGCTGATGGGGCCTTAACAGTTGGTGCCATGAATTGTTTGGGCAACAAAACATGGCCAGATTGTATAATTTAATCCCCACTTTAGGTGTTCCTTATCATGATAACTCTTAGAACTGCTAACTTTGTTAGGATGAATAAGTCAAATGTGCCAAGATTTTAGAGATGCTTATGTGGTTATCTGATAAAATGTAACTTGGAGCTAATGTAGTTTTGTGTCCCTTCCACCCTTCACTTCCAAACTGATTTTCACATTAGCTATAGTAAATAAAGAATATATTAGTTATCTTATCTCATTCCCAATCTTGAGTTGCAATTCATTGAGAATCATTGGGGACCTTCCACATAGCTTTCTTAAGTGGAGAAGTTTGAGCTGAACAGGTTACACTTCACTAGCACGGCATGGCATTGGTAGGAAGATGGGTAGGAGTTGGAGTCGAGCAATAGGGAGGAGGAGGAGATCTTCAGTGGTCAGAGTATATTTCTAATTTTCTAGTATATGACTAATGTGGAGGATCCCTATTCAACTTTTAGCAATTACATTGCCTGACTTGTGAGGTATTATACAACATGCCCTCAGTCATAAATTTAGTGAAATAGCCTTATATTCTGGATTGTGCTGAATCTCTAGTACGTTTTGTACTTGCCTCAACTTAGCTGAATAGTTGCATTGTAAGTGCAAGTCACTTCTCAGATGACATAGCCTTTGAAATGCCATATGGGAATAAATAGTTGCATTTGATTTTTGATTATTTTTAAAATGCATCAGTGCAAGTTTATGGTAAAATATAATGAAGTTTAATCCCTAGATAAAGGAAATTACTTCCTTTCAGCTACTGTATCATGTGTCTTACAGAAATGCTAACTCATATGTTAAGAGGCACATTGCATTATATGTTTCAAGAGTAGAAAATTTTTTGCACTCTGATTAAATAGATTATAAATCCTGGATTAAGCAAAAACAAGAAAACAGCAGTGAGATTTGGCTTTAAGTTTTCAGATGTTAAGAGAAAACAAATAGAAATGCAGAGTTGAACAATTTTTATTTGTATTTTTTTGACAATAGGAAGATGTGAGGATACTTTTTTTGTGTACATGTGCAAAAAAATGGAAATTTGTTTTCTGGTTCTTTATATGGAGAACATCTACAAACAAAATCTTCAAACATGAAGAAACATTGCTCAAACTAATGGTTCCTGTATCGACCTTCAGTAGAAGCAGATAACATAACATTAAGTTGTGCCTCAGTGAAAACAATTCTTTGAAAGGCTGAGATAATATGATAAATGTGCTTTACTGTCTGATGGTTTCATAGAGGAATGGATCTTGGGGAATCAGACAAATGGATGTCAGCACTTCCATTAGGCTCTTTCCTGTATCATGAGTAGAAAGAATATTAAGATTCTATAGAATTTCTACAGGAAATTCCATTCTTCCTTAGACATTCAGGTGTATGGAAGTGTTGTTTATCTCTGAAGTAATCATGATTATATCCCTGTAACTGAAATTCTCTATCGTGTTTATACCTTGTGATGTAGACTCAGATTCATTTCTATTTTCCTATTGGTATGGGTAAAGATGTCTATTTTTATTTGATTGCACACCTAGAAAATTTTGTTCTTGTTGATATCCATAGGAAGCTGAATATTCAGAAAGGTGAATGGATTGGAAATACACTTATATTCTCTTTAACCTCCCAATTCAAACATATAAATTTAAAGATTTATGGCTCAACAGTTTATGGCATAATTATTTTCTTCCAAATTTAATGCTAAAAAAGTGTAAACAATTTTCTTCATCTACTTGGGCTGCCATTATAAAATACCATAGACTGGGTGGTTTAAAATAAATTTATTTTCTAACAGTTTTGGAGTCTGGAAGTCTGAGATCAGGATGCTAGCATGGGCAGATTCTGGTGAGGCCTCTCTTCCTGGTGTATAGAAGGCAACTTCTTTCTGTCCTCACATAGCAGAGGGGGCAAGCGCTCTGGTGTTTTTCTTATCAACAGTAATTTCATCATGAAGGCCCACTCTCATGACCTCACCTAAACCCAAGACATCCCAAAGGTCCTGTTTCCAAATAGCATACATTCGGGGTTAGATCTTCAACATATGAATGTTGGGGGGTCGGGACACAATTTAGTCTATAGCAACGACATTACCTGGATTTTCATATTGAGTACTCTGGTTGACTCCTCTAGATTTCCTTGAAGCCACTGTTTGCACACCATGATTAGTGTCTATTTTTCTGTCTGACTAAAGTGCTGGGGCTCATTCAACAGAATTTGTGTCCTTTATTTTGGCTGCCCGTCCCCATAGTTTTAAAGGTATGGTCAGCTGACTCAGTTCTGTAGAAATCCAGGAATTCTTGGTTAAATGACTGGTGGATCTGATGAAAACGGAAAAGAGAAAGCTCAGAAGCAGTGCAGAATTTTTTAAGAGACACTACATCAAGCATGTTTTTATACCCACTTTCCATCAAACATAAAACACATAAACTCATAATGTAACTGCTAAGTTCAACTTACTCATTTATTACTCTACCTAAACATGTATATGATGCAATATATGAAAATAATGTTTCTGATCCTTTTATTTTACAGATTTCATGTGATCCCACACGTACAGTGCACATTTTAACACATTTAAACAAAAGTTCAATGTTTTACTTCTTTGCCACTAACCACAACTGGACACTAGAACTAAATATGCCAGGTATAGGTTGTCTGTATTTGTGAATGACCTTTTGTCCCTAGGAAAGGGGCGTGGATCATGTTGTTAACAGAATCGGCTGCATGTAAATGTTTGTTTTTTGTTGTTGTTGTGTATTTATTTTGAGAGCAAACATGTGCATGCAGGGAGAGAGGGAGAGAGAGAATCCCAAACAGGCTCCGCACTGTCAGCACAGAGCCTGATGTGGGGCTTGATCCCACGAACAATGAGATCATGACCTGAGCCGAAATCAAGAGGCAGACACTTAACTGACTGAGCCACCTGTGTGCTCCTATTTGGTCTTGGATGTAGAAATTAGCATGTTATCTATAAAATATGCTTATATCACTTTACACTTTTATTTTTGTGTTTTTATTTTATTTATTGAAGTGTAATCTACATATACTATTATATAATTTCAGGGGTGCAACATAATGATTCAGTAATTCTGTTCATTACTCAGTGCTCATCATGATAAGTATACCTTTAATCCTCTTTATTTCATGCATTTCCCCCCCTTCCCTCTGGCAACTACCAGGTTGTTCGATGTATTTAAGAATCTGTGTTATTTTGTTTGTTCGTCTTTTTTGTTAATCTTGTTTCTGAAATTTCACATTGAGTGAAATCATATGGTATTTGTGTTTCTCTGTCTGACTTATTTTACTTAGTATTTTATGCTCTAGGTACATCCATGATGCAAATGGCAAGATTTCATTCTTTTTTTTTATGGCTGACTAATATTCCATTCTTCTATGGATGGATATTTGGGCTCCTTCCATATTTTGGCTATTGTGAATAATGTTGCAGTGAACATAGGAGTGCATATATCTTTTAGAATTAGTGTTTTTGTATTCTTTGGGTAAATAGCCAGTGGTGGAATTACTGGATCATATGGTAGTTCTATTTGAGTTGCTGAAGTGCACCAGTTTCCATTCCCACCAACAGTGCACAAGGGTTCCTTTTTCTATACATCATTTGCCAACACTAGTTATTTCTTGTTGTTGTTGTTATTGTTACTGGATTGTAGCCATTCTGACAGTTGTAAGGTGATAACTCATTGTGATTTTGATTTGTATTTCCCTGGTGATGAGTGATGTTGAGCATGTTTTCATGTGTCTGTTGGCCATCTGTATGTCTTCTTTGGAAAAATGTCTATTTAGGTCCGCTGTCCAGTTTTTTAAATTGGAATGTTTGTTTTCTTTGGTGTTGAGTTGTAAAAGTACTTTATACATTTTGGATATTAACCTTTTATCAAACATATTACTTGCAAATATCTCCTCAATTCAGTAGATTGTCTTTTTGTTTTGTTGATGGTTTCCTTCACTCTGTAAAAGTTTTTTTTTTTTTTAATTTGGTATAGTCACAACAGTTTAATTTTGCTTTTGTTTCCCTTGCCTCAAGAGACCTATCTAGAAAAAAAAATATTTCTCCTGATGCCAGAGAAATTACTGCCTGTTTTCCTCTGGGATTTTTATGTTTCAGGTCTCACATTTGGGTTTTTCATCCATTTTGAGTTTATTTTTGTATGTGGTGTCAGCAAGTGGTCCAGTTTTATTCTTTTGTACGTAGCTGTCTAGTTTTGTCAGCACCATTTGTTGAAGAGACTGTATTTTCCCCATCATACATTTCTGCCTTCTTTATCATAGATTAATTGGCCATATAGGCATGGGTTTATTTCTGGGCTCTATTCTGTTCCATTGATCTATATGTCTTCTGTGCCAGTACTATACTGTTTTGATTACTGCAGCTTTGTGGTATATCTTGATATCTGGAATTGTTATACTTGCAGCTTTGTTCTTCTTTCTCAGGATAGCTTTGGATATCCACGGTCTTTTGTGGTCCCATACAAGTTTTGATATTGTTTGTTCAAGTTCATTGAAAAATTTTGTTGGTGTTTTGATAGGGATTGCATTGAATCTGTAGACTGCTCTGGGTAGTATGGACATTGTAATGGTATTAATCCTTATAATAAATGATCATGGGATATTTTTCCATTTGTAGTGTCATCTTCAATATTTTTCATCATCGTCTCATAATTTTTAGAATATAGGTCTTTGACCTCCTTTTGTTCTTAGGAATTTTATTACTTTTGGTGAAATTGTAAATGTGATTGTTCTCTTAATTTCTCTTTCTGCTACTTCATTATTAGTGTATAGAACTTAACATGCTTGACTCTGTGTACCCAGAACAGTGTTTGCATAATATAGGGGCTCTGTAGGTACTTACTGACTGACTGATTGAATAAACATCTCCAAAATATCTGGGACACAGCATAACTAATTCAGTTTTTTAATTTGAATTAATGACCAAGAGATAGCTTATGGTCATATAAATTCATGTATATCAAATTTACAAAAAAAATGGTGAAGCAACCTGTTTTATATTTGAGTAACAATTATTTATAAGGCTTTCTATTCATCTTACTGAAAGGTTAACTCTGTATTCAACCAAAGTATTAATTATGAAGCATTATTTTCTTGTTGCTAGTTTTTATTCTCTTTCCTGTCACTTCAATTTTGAAAATTACTCTGAACTCAAAAAAATATTTCCTACCACATTGAAGATTCTGGATAACACATCCTTGATTGAAAAATGCCAGTGGTAGTTAGTTTGGGTTATGTCTGGTGCACTTGCAGAGCATTAGAAACCTCGGATTAAAAACTTTCAAGTACATTTTCATAGACACTTTTAAATATAGACCAGGATAATTACAAAGTCAAGGTCATTTTGCATGGGTAAAATTCCTTATTGAATTCCAGTTAACCCAAGGATTCTGGTCAAATGCCAAGTCAGATAATTGCTTTATGCTCTAGAAAATTTCCTTCCTGGGTTAGAATGCATTTGCTTAATTTTATGGTTTCTTGTAGTGGTGGATAATTAGTGAATAATGGTAATGCTCCATCACAGACATGGTTGTAATATGGTTATGTGGGAAGTGATGTGTACTAAGTTGCAGAATGTTGTGGGTTTTTATGTTTAATATCTAGGCATTGATGAATTCATGGCAGTGTGCTTTCATCTGTAAAGCAGAATCCAGAGAGAAAAACCTTGATGCTTTATCTTAAAAAGAGAATTGGGACACCTTCAGATGAAATAAGATTGTACATCACAGCAATGTCATGATAGCAGTTGTTTATAAACAAAAACAACATCAACAGTCTGCGTAGATGTTAGTTGTGGCATTGTCAGGAGTGGATTGTTAGGAGAGTTTCATATCAATTTATTAGTTAACCACATAGTGTTGGGCATTATTGCCCTCTGGTGAGAGTGTTAGTTTTGGAGTCACACAGCACTGGTTTCAATTCTAGGTCTCCCTTTTAGTAGTTGTGTTCACTCAGGCAAGTTAGTTTTCAGTGTCAAGCATATAATAATTCCACAGTAAATAGCAGTTACTGTCATTAATGAAAACAACTAAGATGTCTTAATAGAATACTCACCTTTTCAAAAAAAACCCTTTTAATGTTTCTTTATTTTTGAGAGAGAGAGACAGAGAGACAGAGTGCAAGTGTGGAAGGGGCAGAGAGAGACAGACACAGGATCCGAAGCAGGCTCTAGGCTTTGAGCTGTCAGCACAGAGCCCTATGTGGGGCTCAAACTCACGAGCTATGAGATCATGACCTGAGCCAAAGCCAGACGCTTAACTGACTGAGTCACCCAGGTGCCCCTAGATGATTCACATTTTTTTTTATATGAAATTTATTGACAAATTGGTTTCCATACAACACCCAGTGCTCATCCCAAAAGGTGCCCTCCTCAATACCCATCACCCACCCTCCCCTCCCTCCCACCCCCCATCAACCCTCAGTTTGTTCTCAGTTTTTAACAGTCTCTTATGCTTTGGCTCTCTCGCACTCTAACCTCTTTTTTTTTTTTTTTTCCTTCCCCTCCCCCATGGGTTCCTGTTAAGTTTCTCAGGATCCACATAAGAGTGAAACCATATGGTATCTGTCTTTCTCTGTATGGCTTATTTCACTTAGCATCACACTCTCCAGTTCCATCCACGTTGCTACAAAAGGCCATATTTCATTTTTTCTCATTGCCACGTAGAATTCCATTGTGTATATAAACCACAATTTCTTTATCCATTCATCAGTTGATGGACATTTAGGCTCTTTCCATAATTTGGCTATTGTTGAGAGTGCTGCTATGAACATTGGGGTACAAGTGGCCCTATGCATCAGTACTCCTGTATCCCTTGGATAAATTCCTAGCAGTGCTATTGCTGGGTCATAGGGTAGGTCTATTTTTAATTTTCTTAGGAACCTCCACACTGCTTTCCAGAGCGGCTGCACCAGTTTGCATTCCCACCAACAGTGCAAGAGGGTTCCCGTTTCTCCACATCCTCTCCAGCATCTGTAGTCTCCTGATTTGTTCATTTTGGCCACTCTGACTGGCGTGAGGTGATACCTGAGTGTGGTTTTGATCTGTATTTCCCTGATAAGGAGCGACGTTGAACATCTTTTCATGTGCCTGTTGGCCATCCGGATGTCTTCTTTAGAGAAGTGTCTATTCATGTTTTCTGCCCATTTCTTCACTGGCTTATTTGTTTTTCGGGTGTGGAGTTTGGTGAGCTCTTTATAGATTTTGGACACTAGCCCTTTGTCCGATATGTCATTTGCGAATATCTTTTCCCATTCCGTTGGTTGCCTTTTAGTTTTG
The DNA here is from genome assembly GCF_022837055.1 of Prionailurus viverrinus. NCBI lineage: Eukaryota > Metazoa > Chordata > Mammalia > Carnivora > Felidae > Prionailurus > Prionailurus viverrinus. The sequence continues at coordinate 75,609,232 of NC_062563.1, forward strand.
TTGGTTGTTTCCTTTGCTGTGCAGAAGCTTTTTGTCTTCATAAGATCCCAGTAATTCACTTTTGCTTTTAATTCCCTTGCCTTTGGGGATGTGTCGAGTAAGAGATTGCCACGGCTGAGGTCAGAGAGGTCTTTTCCTGCTTTCTCCTCTAAGGTTTTGATGGTTTCCTGTCTCACATTTAGGTCCTTTATCCATTTTGAGTTAATTTTTGTGAATGGTGTGAGAAAGTGGTCTAGTTTCAACCTTCTGCATGTTGCTGTCCAGTTCTCCCAGCACCATTTGTTAAAGAGGCTGTCTTTTTTCCATTGGATGTTCTTTCCTGCTTTGTCAAAGATGAGTTGGCCATACGTTTGTGGGTCTAGTTCTGGAGTTTCTATTCTATTCCATTGGTCTATGTGTCTGTTTTTGTGCCAATACCATGCTGTCTTGATGATGACAGCTTTGTAGTAGAGGCTAAAGTCTGGGATTGTGATGCCTCCTGCTTTGGTCTTCTTCTTCAAAATTCCTTTGGCTATTCGGGGCCTTTTGTGGTTCCATATGAATTTTAGGATTGCTTGTTCTAGTTTCGAGAAGAATGCTGGTGCAATTTTGATTGGGATTGCATTGAATGTGTAGATAGCTTTGGGTAGTATTGACATTTTGACAATATTTATTCTTCCAATCCATGAGCAGGGAATGTCTTTCCATTTCTTTAAATCTTCTTCAATTACCTTCATAAGCTTTCTATAGTTTTCAGCATACAGATCCTTTACATCTTTGGTTAGATTTATTCCTAGGTATTTTATGCTGCTTGGTGCAATTGTGAATGGGATCAGTTTCTTTATTTGTCTTTCTGTTGCTTCATTGTTAGTGTATAAGAATGCAACTGATTTCTGTACATTGATTTTGTATCCTGCAACTTTGCTGAATTCCTGTATCAGTTCTAGCAGACTTTTGGTGGAGTCTATCGGATTTTCCATGTATAATATCATGTCATCTGCAAAAAGCGAAAGCTTGACTTCATCTTTGCCAATTTTGATGCCTTTGATTTCCTTTTGTTGTCTGATTGCTGATGCTAGAACTTCCAGCACTATGTTAAATAACAGCGGTGAGAGTGGGCATCCCTGTTGTGTTCCTGATCTCAGGGAAAAAGCTCTCAGTTTTTCCCCGTTGAGGATGATGTTAGCTGTGGGCTTTTCATAAATGGCTTTTATGATCTTTAAGTATGTTCCTTCTTTTTTTTTTAAATTTTTTTTTCAATGTTTATTTATTTTTGGGACAGAGAGAGACAGAGCATGAACGGGGGAGGGGCAGAGAGAGAGGGAGACACAGAATCGGAAACAGGCTCCAGGCTCTGAGCCATCAGCCCAGAGCCCGATGCAGGGCTCGAACTCACAAACCGCGAGATCGTGACCTGAGCTGAAGTCGGACGCTTAACCGACTGCGCCACCCAGGCGCCCCAAGTATGTTCCTTCTATCCCGACTTTCTCAAGGGTTTTTATTAAGAAAGGGTGCTGGATTTTGTCAAAGGCCTTTTCTGCATCGATTGACAGGATCATATGGTTCTTCTCTCTTTTTTTTTGTTAATGTGATGTATCACGTTGATTGATTTGCGAATGTTGAACCAGCCCTGCATCCCAGGAATGAATCCCACTTGATCATGGTGAATAATTCTTTTTATATGCCGTTGAATTCGATTTGCTAGTATCTTATTGAGAATTTTTGCATCCATATTCATCAGGGATATTGGCCTGTAGTTCTCTTTTTTTACTGGGTCTCTGTCTGATTTAGGAATCAAAGTAATACTGGCTTCATAGAATGAGTCTGGAAGTTTTCCTTCCCTTTCTATTTCTTGGAATAGCTTGAGAAGGATAGGTATTATCTCTGCTTTAAACGTCTGGTAGAACTCCCCTGGGAAGCCATCTGGTCCTGGACTCTTATTTGTTGGGAGATTTTTGATAACCGATTCAATTTCTTCGCTGGTTATGGGTCTGTTCAAGCTTTCTATTTCCTCCTGATTGAGTTTTGGAAGAGTGTGGGTGTTCAGGAATTTGTCCATTTCTTCCAGGTTGTCCAATTTGTTGGCATATAATTTTTCATAGTATTCCCTGATAATTGTTTGTATCTCAGAGGGATTGGTTGTAATAATTCCATTTTCATTCATGATTTTATCTATTTGGGTCATCTCCCTTTTCTTTTTGAGAAGCCTGGCTAGAGGTTTATCAATTTTGTTTATTTTTTCAAAAAACCAACTCTAGGGGCGCCTGGGTGGCTCAGTCGGTTGGGCGTCCGACTTCAGCTCAGGTCACGATCTCACGGTTTGTGAGTTCGAGCCCCGCGTCGGGCTCTGGGCTGATGGCTCAGAGCCTGGAGCCTGCTCCGATTCTGTGTCTCCCTCTCTCTCTGCCCCTCCCCCGTTCATGCTCTGTCTCTCTCTGTCTCAAAAATAAAAAAATAAACGTTAAAAAAAAAATTAAAAAAAAAAACCAACTCTTTGTTTCGTTGATCTGCTCTACAGTTTTTTTAGATTCTATATTGTTTATTTCTGCTCTGATCTTTATTTTTTTTTTAATTTTTTTTTTCAACGTTTATTTATTTTTGGGACAGAGAGAGACAGAGCATGAACAGGGGAAGGGCAGAGAGAGAGGGAGACACAGAATCAGAAACAGGCTCCAGGCTCTGAGCCATCAGCCCAGAGCCTGACGCGGGGCTCGAACTCACGGACCGCAAGATCGTGACCTGGCTGAAGTCGGACACTTAACCGACTGCGCCACCCAGGCGCCCCTGGTCTGATCTTTATTATTTCTCTTCTTCTGCTGGGTTTAGGCTGACTTTGCTGTTCTGCTTATATTTCCTTTAGGTGTGCTGTTAGATTTTGTATTTGGGATTTTTCTTGTTTCTTGCGATAGGCCTGGATTGCAATGTGTTTTCCTCTCAGGACTGCCTTTGCTGCGTCCCAAAGCGTTTGGATTGTTGTATTTTCATTTTCGTTTGTTTCCATATATTTTTTAATTTCTTCTCTAATTGCCTGGTTGACCCACTCATTCGTTAGTAGGGTGTTCTTTAACCTCCATGCTTTTGGAGGTTTTCCAGACTTTTTTCTGTGGTTGATTTCAAGCTTCATAGCATTGTGGTCTGAAAGTATGCATGGTAAAATTTCAATTCTTTTAAACTTATGAAGGGCTGTTTTGTGACCCAGTATATGATCTATCTTGGAGAATGTTCCATGTGCACTCGAGAAGAAAGTATATTCTGTTGCTTTGGGATGCAGAGTTCTAAATATATCTGTCAAGTCCATCTGATCCAATGTCTCATTCAGGGCCCTTGTTTCTTTATTGACCGTGTGTCTAGATGATCTATCCATTTCTGTAAGTGGGGTGTTAAAGTCCCCTGCAATTACCACATTCTTATCAGTAAGGTTGCTTATGTTTACGAGTAATTGTTTTATATATTTGGGGGCTCCGGTATTCGGCGCATAGACGTTTATAATTGTTAGCTCTTCCTGATGGATAGACCCTGTAACTATTATATAATGTCCTTCTTCATCTCTTGTTACAGCCTTTAATTTAAAGTCTAGTTTGTCTGATATAAGTATGGCTACTCCAGCTTTCTTTTGGCTTCCAGTCGCATGATAAATAGTTCTCCATCCCCTCACTCTCAATCTAAAGGTGTCCTCAGGTCTAAAATGAGTCTCTTGTAGACAGCAAATAGATGGGTCTTGTTTTTTTATCCATTCTGATACCCTATGTCTTTTGGTTGGCGCATTTAATCCATTTACATTCAGTGTTATTATAGAAAGATACGGGTTTAGAGTCATTGTGATGTCTGTATGTTTTATGCTTGTAGTGATGCCTCTGGGACTTTGTCTCACAGGGTCCCCCTTAGGATCTCTTGTAGGGCTGGTTTAGTGGTGACAAATTCCTTCAGTTTTTGTTTGTTTGGGAAGACCTTTATCTCTCCTTCTATTCTAAATGACAGACTTGCTGGATAAAGGATTCTTAGCTGCATATTTTTTCTGTCTAGCACCCTGAAAATCTCGTGCCAATTCTTTCTGGCCTGCCAAGTTTCAAAAGAGAGATCAGTCACGAGTCTTATAGGTCTCCCTTTATATGTGAGGGCACGTTTACCCCTTGCTGCTTTCAGAATTTTCTCTTTATCCTTGTATTTTGCCAGTTTCACTATGATATGTCATGCAGAAGATCGATTCAAGTTACGTCTGAAGGGAGTTCTCTGTGCCTCTTGGATTTCAATGCCTTTTTCCTTCCCCAGTTCAGGGAAGTTCTCAGCTATGATTTCTTCAAGTACCCCTTCAGCACCTTTCCCTCTCTCTTCCTCCTCTGGGATACCAATTATGCGTATATTATTTCTTTTAGTGTATCACTTAGTTCTCTAATTTTCCCCTCATACTCCTGGATTTTTTTATCTCTCTTTTTCTCAGCTTCCTCTTTTTCCATAACTTTATCTTCTAGTTCACCTATTCTCTCCTCTGCCTCTTCAATCCGAGCCGTGGTGGTTTCCATTTTGTTTTGCATTTCATTTAAAGCGTTTTTCAGCTCCTCGTGACTGTTCCTTAGTCCCTTGATCTCTGTAGCAAGAGATTCTCTGCTGTCCTGTATACTGTTTTCAAGCCCCGCGATTAATTTTATGACTATTATTCTAAATTCACTTTCTGTTATATTATTTAAATCCTTTTTGATCAGCTCATTAGCTGTTGTTATTTCCTGGAGATTCTTCTGAGGGGAATTCTTCCGCTTGGTCATTTTGGGTAGTCCCTGGCGTGGTGACGACCTGCAGGGCACTTCCCCTGTGCTGTGGTGTATAACTGGAGTTGGTGGGCGGGTCCACAGTCAGACCTGATGTCTGCCTCCAGCCCACTGCTGGGGCCACAGTCAGACTGGTGTGTGCCTTCTCTTCCCCTCTCCTAGGGGTGGGATTCACTGTGGGGTGGCGTGGCCCATCTGGGCTACTTGCACCCTGCCAGGCTTGTGATGCTGGGGATCTGGCGTATTAGCTGGGGTGGGTAGGCAAGGTGCACGGGGGCAGGAGGGGCAGGCTTAGCTTGCTTTTCCTTAGGTGATCCGCTTCAGGAGGGGCCCTGAGGCAGCGGGAGGGAGTCAGATCTGCTGCCGGAGGTTTGGCTCCGCAGAAGCACAGAGTTGGGTGTTTGCGCGGAGTGAGCAAGTTCCCTGGCAGGAACTGGTTCTCTTTGGGATTTTGGCTGGGGGATGGGCGGGGGAGTTGGTGCTGGCGAGCGCCTTTGTTCCCGGACAAACTGAGCTCTGTCCTCCAGGGGCTCAGCAGCTCTCCCTCCCTTTGTCCTCCAGCCTTCCCACTTTCCGAGCAGAGCTGCTAACTTAGGTCCTCCCAGACGCTAAGTCGCGCTTGCTGTCGGAACACAGTCCGCCCGGCCCCTCCACTTTTGCAAGCCAGACTCGGGGGCTCTGCTTGGCCGGCGAGCTGCCCCTCCGCCCCGGCTCCCTCCCGCCAGTCCGTGGAGCGCGCACCGCCTTGCCGCCCTTCCTACCCTCTTCCGTGGGCCTCTCGTCTGCGCTTGGCTCCGGTGGCTCCGTTCTGCTAATCCTCTGGTGTTTTTCTGGGTTATTCAGGCAGGTGTAGGTGGAATCTAAGTGATTAGCAGGACGCGCTGTGAGCCCAGCGTCCTCCTACGCTGCCATCTTGACTAGAATCCCGATTCACATTTTTTAAATCACTGTTTGTGTTGAACGTTTTTGTTTAATGCGAGGCTGAATATTTTTTTGGGGTGAAGTTTTTGTTTGTTCCCTACTCAATTAACCAAATATCTTTTACTCTTGGTTTACAAAGCAGAAGATGAAGAATGAAAGATACAAGCATTTGCATACTGTATCTCATTTTTTAATTTATTTTTTAATGTATTTATTTATTTTTGAAGGAGAGAGAGAGACAGAGCATGAGCAGGGGAGGAGCAGAGAGAGTGGGAGACAAAGAATTCGAAGCAGGCTCTAGGCTCTAAGCTGTCAGCACAGAGCCCGACGCAGGGCTCGAACCCACAAACTGTGAGATCATGACCTGAGCTGAAGCCGACACTCAACTGATTGAGCCTCCCAAATGCCCCTACTGTATCTCATTTTTGTTAGATATTGTAATAGGAGTAACATTTAAAAAAAATCGCTTAGTATCAGGGACATGACCATTTCTTCTAAATTTTGGTCATAAATTCAGGAAGATGGCAATGGTAGGTGGTAAGGAAGTCGTGACTTAATGGTCCCTGAAGTGCTGTTCTGTTCATCTTGGGAGATACTCAGATTTGCCTTATAAACTATATTCCCTGATTACTTTTACATAATGGAGGCACAAGTGGGATTGAGTGTGAAGAGGAGCAACATCCTGAGGTTTCTAACTTTTTTTAGTTTTTGAGAGCTAGGGAGACCTCATATAATTAATCAAATCTAACAAATGTATGTTTGATCTATTCCTGAAATTAGATTGAACTCTTTGATTTTGAGGTCATGAATTGCAGCTTTGCAATTTATTGCAAATAAATGCACGTAAAATGAGTGGGTTTATTGCAAATAACTGCAGGTAAAATAAAACTCCTATGAGTTACTAAACTCTCTGAACTTAGTGTCTTCATCTATAAAATGTATATAATATGTCCCACATTGCTATCAGTTTTATCTAGAGCCCTGTTACCTAGATAATGCAAGGAAATTCTTGGTTCAATTCATACTGCAAAATATCTGTTGAGAGAATGAACCAAGTTTTTGAGGCTTGAGAATGGCAAAAAGGCAACTGACAATTGCTGAGTGAGTACATGCTGTGTGTGAGGTAAAGATCATACAGTTATTATATGCATTTATCTCATTTAATCCATATAGCAGTCAAGTAGGACTCATTATTGTCATATACCAGATGAGGGAACTGAGTCTTAGACTGGTTTAGTAACTTGTTAAGTTACACAACTGGAGGCTGATAATGCAAAAAGTGTATGCTCCATTGCGTATTATCAGGCATCAAATCCTATTCTCATGGAATGTACTGTGTTCTTGGGTCTGTGTTTTTTGCTACTGTCAAGATATCTTTGTCACTTCCCATTGATTGTCAGTTTATTTCTTATGCTGTGCCTGTGCACTTTAGCCTACATACCTGCTTGATTAGGATTGGTAAATATGTATCTATCCATTTCAAGTGTCAAGAAATCCATGCTATTGATTTTGTCGTTAGCAAATATAGTAAAGAGGGATATGATTTATATAGGTTATTTTGCAGTATTGTTGTTTAACTCAAAAAGCAAACATACTCATTTTACATGCATTTAATAAGCAAAGGATAAATGTTATTAGATTCCTTGATATCCTCCTGAAAAGACATCACGTATAACAGAGATTTGCTAATATTTTTCTAATTAAGTCACATCTGGATTTACTTTATAGAAAGGCAAGGTCTACATATCTGTAGCAGAATCATGCATGACTGAAAAATGAAGTCATTCATAGTTGCCAGGGAATATTAATATGACTCCCAAGAGTGGAAGTGCTGTTATCTGTGTGTCCACTTGCCAAAAATTGCACAGAGGGCACAGAAAATCAGAAATTCTGCAGCTGCACCAATATGACAGCTCTAAAATGATTGTAAAGTGGAAAAAAGAAGAATTATTGATTTTGAGGTATTCTGAGATGTCATTTTCAGCCTTGGCCAAATCCAATCATTAATGAAAAGTGAAGAATCAGACATGGAGTTACTTAATTTGTTATTCTCTCTCTTATTCATAGCTAAATTTATATTTTCTACTTGAAGATGGTTGGTAGATAATGCAAAGCAACCTTTTCATAAACTTAACTAGACAAACTTCTATATACAGAATACAAGTAAATTTGGCCTTTAAAACTTGTTTAAACTTCAAAACCTTGAAATGTTTTAACTATACTTCAGGACAAGATAAGCAACACAAAAATAAATTGCCTTTATTTTTCAGTTTATAGATAGCGTGAAGATATAAAATTGACAGTCATTACAGAGTTTTAATGTTTTATGGAGGGTATATAGGAATATAATTCCTTAAATTTGTGCTTACCTCTCATTTAGTAGAATTTATGAGTGATCTTGGCTCTTTGAATATTGCTCTTTTGATCCCTACTCTTTACTACTTGCATACCCTGCACAAATCTCAGCAAATGACCCTATATTAGAAGAAAAATAGGAGCTACTCAATAAAATTATCTCAACTTTCCATCCTTCTACCTATACCATATCTATGTCTATATACTCCAGTTACAGAGGGAGAGTATCAAACCTGATTCATTTTCTGGTGCTGTGTACACCATCACTTCCTGCAACCTCTAGTTTCTTATTATATCCATAATACTCTGTTCTTTATTGTTAATCTCTCCATGTTTGCTGGTATCTTTTTTCAGCTTAAGGGCTCATTAATTCAACAAGTATTTATTAAGACTCTGCTTGATGATAACCTCTTTTCTAGGTTTTGGAAGTATAGTATTAAATGAAGTAGTCAAAAATAGCTTCCATGGAGGTTAGATTCTGGTGATGGGTACTAATGAAGAGTTCACCATAAAAGAAGGTAGTTTGGAAGAGCTTCACTGAAAAGGTGATATGTGTACAAAGGAGGTATGAGTATAGATCTGAGGAAGAGTGTTTTAGTGGAGAGAACACCACATCTAAAGATTCTGAAAGAGGAGCATTCCTGCCATGTGCAAAGAATAGTAAGGAGGTTATAGTGGCTTGAGCAGTCAGTGAAAGGTGGTACAGGTCATACAGGGCATTTTTGGATATGAACTTTGGCTTTTACTTTTTACTGTGATCTGAATTGATTTTTATCAGTATCATCTAGTGTCTGTGTTAAAACAAAGGCCATGGGGAGGTAAGGGCAGAAGCAGGAAGATCCATTATAAAGCCATTACAAAGTCTGGACTACAGATGAATGTGGCTTGTACTAGAGTGGTGATGGTAGAGTTGCTAAGAAGTGGTCAGAATATGGATACTTTAAAGATAAAATCAGTAAGATTTGGTGATTCATAAGATATAGGGTATCAAATAGTGACTTAATGAAATAGCCTTACTGGGGCTTCTGTTGTGGAATATGGAAAGCAGGAGAAAGCATCATTCCTATCATGAAAACAACACAGTCAGATGATCTACAAATTTGCATTTCCCCAATCCATCAGAGAGCTGAGGTTGCAGAGCAGCCAGGATCTCTGAAATCCAAGTAAATAACAGTGTCTGCAAGGAGATACAGGACGTAGGCATTTGCTTATATGGAGGAAGATCCACCAGACACTTGGAAGAATTTAGCTAAAATGTTAAGGAGTTGGTAAGGGATGAGTGTGGGCTGGAAGAGGATATAGAATCCCTGAGGCCCAAAGATAAAAATATAAAAGGATTAACACTCACTTGTAGATTCTTCTTCACAACCTCACTGGGTACTTAGAAAAAGATTGGGGGGAGTATTACGAAAGTGTCCCTTTTGGTATAGGCCATAAATGGGGAGAGGAGCAGCCACCTTGGCAAAGGGACAAGATTCTGAAAACCTTCTTCCATAATTATAGCATCTTCAACTGCTGGGGGATGGGCAACAAACATTGTCACACTTAGGACATATGAAACCCATTTAAGGGGAAGAAAAAAGAACAAAACCCTCTCAGGCTGGAAGAGGTGAAGGAATGTGTGCTGGGTCCATAACTACAACAGCTGGAGAAACAGGAACACTGAAAAGATTATATCAATAGGATACAGGGACACTGTGCTTCCAAGGATGAAGACTAATCAGAACAACAGGCAATGACAGCTCCAACCACCAGGCTAAAAATTGTCAAAGAACATTTAATAATGGAATTGTGTTGGGGAAATTGTAAGAAAGTAGAGAGACTCTTATGCACAACACAAAGGGAACATCTAAAGCTGAGAATGGAGCTACACTGACAAAAACTCACTGACAAACAGTCCCCACCATACACATAAGGTAATGGTAGAGGAATTTGAAGCCTGTGGTATAGAGAGTAACCACAGAAACAAAAATTCCAAACCTTGCTCAGCTCTTGATTATATTGGATCAAACCTCTGCATTAAAGTCCTAGCAAAGGAAAAGGTGTGCTTATTTCCAGTAATTTATAATGTTTACCTCAATCCTTAGTGTCATTCATGAGATACCTAGTTTTCAGCAAAATTATGAGGCATACAGAAAAAAAGAAAAAACAGGGCACCTTGGTGGTTTAGTTGGTTATGCATCCTACTCTTGATTTTGGCTCAGGTCATGATCTCATAGTTCGTGAAATTGAACCCTGTGTTGGGCCCTATCCTGACAGCACGGAGCCTGCTCTCTTTCTCTCTCTCTATGCCCCTCTCTTCGCTTAAAAAAAAAGAAAAAACCTAAAGTAAGCAATAGAACTGGATTCAGTTATGATAGGGGTTAAAAATAACAGGAAGTTTAAAAGAGCATTGATAAATAAGGGAAATACTGGGAAAGTTGGACAATACATATAATCTGATGGGTACTGTCAGTAGAAATACAGAAGCTATAAGAAATAATTAAATTGAAAAGCTAGAAATAGGGGCACTTGGGTGGCCCAGTCGGTTAAGTATCCAACTTGGCTCAGGTCATGATCTCACAGTCCATGAGTTCGAGCCCCACATTGGACTCTGCGCTGATAGCTCAGAGCCTGAAGCCTGCTTCGGATTCTGTGTCTCCCTTTCTCTAACCCTCCCCCGCTCATGCTCTGTCTCTCTCTGTCTCTCTCTGTCTCAAAAATAAATAAACATTAAAAAAAAAATTTTAAGAAAAGCTAGAAATAAAACAACACAGGAATAGAGATGAAAAACACCTTTGATGGGCTTATCAGTATACTTGATATATCAATAAAAGAATCAGGGAACTTGAATATAGGTCAATAGAAATAATCATACATAAACACAAGGAGAAAATGTAGTGTAAAGTACAGAGGAAAACACCCAGGATCTTTGTGAAAACAATAAATAGTCTAATGTAAACATAATTAAAATTCTGAGGGAGAAGAAAGCACTGAGCAGAAGGAACATTTAAAGAAAGAGTGGTTGAGAATGTTTCTGAACTCATAACACATGCTACACAGACCAGTAAACTCAGAGAACACAAAGTAGGATAAATACCAAAAACACTCAACACCTACATCTTGCCGTATCATATTCAAGCCAATGAATATCAAAGACACAGCAATTCTTGGAAGTATTTGGAGGAAAAAAGTCATGTTACATACAGAAGAATAAATGTGAGAATTAAAGCAGACTTTATATCAGAAGCCATGGTACTGGAGAACACTAGAATGTTGTTAAAATATTGAAAGGAAAAATACTGTCAACTCAGAATTCTATACCCATTGAAAATATCTTTCAGGAAAATAACAAGAAATGGTCTTTTCCAGAACAAAAAAGTGCTGAAAATACTGAGAGAACTCATTGCCAGCAGACCTATTGTATAGCAAATGGTAAAGAAGTGTTTCAGGCTGAAGGAATATGATACTAGACAAAATTTTGGATTTACACAAATGAGAATGCTAAAAAATGAAGATAAAAGTAATTTTTTTCTAATTTTAAGTTGCTCTAAAAGATTGCTGAATATTTAAAGCAGAGACTATAGCAGTGTATTGTGTTTAGAACATATAAAAGTGAAATATATGACATTTGTATAAATATTGGAAGGTAAATGTTGGGGAAATGTTTATTATAGGGTCCTTACGCTACAGCATGATCTTACTTAACGATGCCATCTACAGCTGAAAGTGTATATTGTAAAATCTAGGACAATGACTGCAAAATAATAATATAATAACAAAACAATAACAAAATAAAATAATAAATAATAACAAATAAAGAGGGGGATTAACATAGAATCATAAGAATACTCAATGCAAAAGAAAACAAAAACAGGAAATAAGAAATTGAAAAGACAGAACAAACAGAAACAGAAAGTAGTAGATTTTACTACAACCTATTAATCACATAAAAGTTCTAAATTCACCAATAAAAGTCATCTGTTGTCAGACTGGATATGATAAAAAACCCTAATTGTATGCTCTCTGTAAGAAACTCACTTTAAAAATAGAAAAAAAAAAGTATTGAAAAAACATGTAAATAAGAAAAAGAAAGCTACAGTAGTTGTATCAGTATCAGACAAGTCTTCAGAATAAGTAGTACCAGAAATGAAGAAGGGCTTTACATGACATAGAGGGGTCAATTCTCCAAGAAGGCCTATCAATTATAAATAATTATACACTTAAAAAAACAAAAGCTGATAGAATTTAAGAGAAAAAGCCAAATACACAGTTTTAAAGATTTCAGTATTCCATTAGAATATGAGATAGAAAATGAACATGGATATAGATGACCTGAGTAGTAGCAACTAAGTTGACTTAATTGACATGTATAGAACCGTCCGCTCCTATTGCACACACAGAAAAAGAGAGGAATACGCATTTTTTTTTTTTTTGCAAATGCATGTGGAATAATCACTAACCTTAACCATTTTTGGGTCATAAAATAAACCTTACAAACTTGAAGTAATAGGAATCATACAAAAATGTTCTTGGATCATAATAGAGTTAAGCTAGAAACAAATAATAGATTTCCAGAAAGTACCCAAGCCCCACAACAACTCTCTTGACTTACCTGTGGCCCCCTCTAGCCATGCTTCTATCACCCTCACATCCTATGGCTAATGGTCAACAAGAACTATTATTGAAACCTCTGACCCACTTTGTAATGGTTTTAGCTCGTAATTTTCAGACAAACTCCTATATTTTTGATTTGAGATTGGTCTTGATTTCCCTATCTTGACCCTTTGAATTGTTTTAGGACTTTAGCTACTTTATTTTGCTCTCTACTACCTAAAGTGGTATGCCCCACTGAATGATGATTCCCAGAACCCCTAAATTATTACCCACATGCTTGGCCAAAACCCATAAGCTAACACTTGGTAGAGGTCTATCTGAAGTGTCAATCACTCTCTGGTTCACACTTGTACTATAGCTCACCCATGACTAAATTAAATTTAATATAGAAAGAATTTTTTTCAATCCTTGGCATGTAGTAAGTTTGCAATAAATGCTAGTTAGTATTAATATATTTTGTCTTTTTCTTATTTTTGTTATATTGCTGTGTCTGTTCCATTTTACTTTTTAGCTTCTCTTCCCATATTTTTGATAAATATGACCGCTGGCCTCCAGGTTACTCAAATTATAAAGTTATAGTACTGTCTTCAATTTTTCTTCCTCTCTTTTCCTCCAGTCATTAACTACTATAAAGCCTACCTCTTGAACATCTATTATATTTTCTCTTCTCTCTTGTCTATTGCTTCTCTTTCAATAGTGCAGTAGTTTCCTAACTAGATTCCTTTTCTTGAAGTCATCCTTTACCATGATTCCAGAAGGATATTTCCAAGATGCAGATATGATCACCCCATGTTTAAAACACATTATTCATTTTTTATTGGGAAGCACTTGAAGCCCTTCCTTGTATATTCTCCCTCTGAGTGACTCATCTCATTTTTGATTACTTTATCAGATGCACTCATTAATGCCACACTACTTGCAGTTTTTCCAAATTGTTTACATCTTTTTGGCTTTTGTACATATTTTTTTTTCCATAGGAAATCTCTCATACCCCCAGTTTGTTGGTGTGAACACAATTAACTTCTACCTCATTTCTAAAGCTTTCACTGATAGCTAACTTCTGTCCTCTCCAGTGACAACACTCCAGATATCCCATCCCAATGTGGTATTCCTTTTGGTACTTACCAAGTGTGTTGTTTTAAATTCATGTGTCTTTTTTCTTCACTAGATTGTCAGTTCATTGAATTCAGGCATGGCTGACTTCTTACTAATTTTTTTTCTAAGTCCTAGCCCAAACACGGACACAAAGTTTTAATGCAAGGATGATTGCATAAATAGAATGAAATAGAATGGGCTGAGTTAGGTTGAGTAATCTCCCATGGAACTTTGCAGAATTAGGATTTCAAATGCATTGAAATTCAGTAAAGACAAGAATCAACTTTTAAAATTTGTTCAAATTATCCAGATATAGAAAACATACTATATATTATAGTTTCTTCATTTTCAAAGCATTACACTTATCAATAAATTCTTTGGATTTTCTAGTATTGTACTATGCATAGTTTATAGATGTATGTGCATTTCACTGTCTGAATTATATATATATATATATATATATGATTTTTTTCTTTTACTTTAAAATAATGGTCAAAATATGAACTGGCTATCAATCTTTAGTTATAGAAAAGTGTCTTCTGTGAATAAAGTATAATTCTATACCAGGAGTGTGAAATTTTATCTACTATAAATTTATTTGAAGATGTGCTGAAAATATGATCAATGATGAAATCCTTAAGCAAGAAATCTTGAACAAAATGGGATAAATTAAATGCCCAAATAGTGTTTGTTGCCCAAGGTCTATCTGACCTCTTGATTTCATCTTGTCAAGATTCAAAATTAGATCCTGAATGGATGGCTACTGGGTGTATCCAGATTACTATATATTACACTTAAGCAGATATCTTTTTGCCCTAATATTTTATTGGCTGGGCTTGTAATTCTTGCTTCTGAAGAGTTACAATGGCAGTATTATTAGACTCAATAAATTGGTCAACCTTTTTGAGTTATTTCTCCTATATGCAATAAATTTGAGAGTGATTGATTAGAAAGCCCATGTTTCCAATATGCTTATAGCTTGATATCAAGACAGCACCAGTATTACTGCTCCTAATTTTGAGACCATCAACAGCAATATTATATGTTGATATATATAGCTATCACTGTGCCAAGGAATTTATATATTTATATATAATTTTTATGCATAATATAGTTTAATCATTACAAAAAATCCTATGTAGTAGATATTTAGTAATATCCATATTAAACCACAAAGCAAACTAAGGCCTGAAGATTTTAATGAACTTATCTGAAGTCACAGTTATGAAGTAATAAAGCTGGGATTTCTACTCAGTGATAGTAGAGCTTGTTTTCTTTACCACCACAACCTATTGCCTCCCTAAATTTCACAAGTAAAGACAAAGTCTTCGGGTTTATCTTGATTATCTAGAATACTTTAAGACCACCTTCTTTCTTTCTTCTCTTGTAATGTACATCCTCCTTTAAACATCCCCCTTACAGCTCCAATTTGATAGCAAAGTCCAGAATTATACAAATTTATTCAATGTATTTTCCCTGTTTACAGATTTTAAAAATACACTGATTAAATTTTTGCTCTTTTGAAATACGTACACAGACTGATCCCTGTTTCCATAAATAAACCAATTAGCTTACCCACTTATACATTAGGCTAAAATGATAGCTTTTGTTGAAGTTTTACAAAATGAATTGGACTAAAATATTCTCATATCTATCAAGTGTGTGCCAATCAAATAGGCCATATGGTAATAGCAGATGTCTGGCTATGACCTATAAAGGATAGCTTTTTAATATATGTTCATACCCTACATCTTTAATTTTCTCCTTATTTTAAAGCTTCTCTCCATGGTATCTTAGAAGTTCACAAAATTCAGAAGTAATTGCATTCACTCTGAATGTATAGGACTCTGGAGATTTCTGATGCAGCTATAAGAATATAAAAGTGAAATCATGTGATAATGATTTCCTTTGATTGTAAGAAAATGCTCTTTAGAAAATCAGTTGAGCATTTTTGCCTCCCCATTTCATTGTAGATCACTACTTTAGTTATAGCTCACATCAGGTTTTGTATTGAAAAAAAAAAAAAGCTTTGTTTGGGACTGGGATACTGAAAGAAAAACCTCACTCAGTAGGAACAGTTTTAACCCTAGCTTCTCCAAAAAATCAGCAATTTTAAAATATAGGTAACTTTCAAACAGAGACATCTTAATTCCATGTTTATGCTGGTGTAAACAATTTTAATTCAAGGTGGATCTACCTAGAAAAACAAATTCAGATGGTTTTATGTAAAGTTTTCATAAAATCTGAATAAGGCAGAAAAGGAGTCTTAGCCTCTTAAAGTAACTTGTTTTCAACACAGGGTTTGAATACTAGGCACAAATTCCCAAACAAAAAGTGCATAGTCAGGTTTTTGATTTTTTTTTTTTGAAACTGCTTGACTGTTACAGGGTTTATTTTGAGCATCTCTGATTTGATTTTCCCTTTGTGAATCTGTTTATAAAGGAGCATGAAGGCTTTGATTTAATGAATTTGTTACTTTCCAAAATATCTTAGTACATTTTTGATATGGTGGTGATTGCCTGATTGATTCTAGTATTTGCTATAATACACAGTTTAACTTCTCTAGCACCCATATTTATTAAATATTAAAAAATGCCACATTGTTCCTGAATTAAAAAAAAAAAAGAGCAGCTTATTCATAAGAGTTTCTAGAGTGCGTGTCATTGCCTATTAGGATTTTCAGTGTTGATGTAAAACCACTGATTGGTGAGTCTCATGGCCAGGGGTTTTATTATGAGGTCTTTGTTTCTCTGAATTT
The DNA here is from genome assembly GCF_022837055.1 of Prionailurus viverrinus. Classification (NCBI taxonomy): domain Eukaryota; kingdom Metazoa; phylum Chordata; class Mammalia; order Carnivora; family Felidae; genus Prionailurus; species Prionailurus viverrinus. The sequence continues at coordinate 75,625,699 of NC_062563.1, forward strand.
TTTCTTCTTCTTCTTTAAAAAAGTTTTTTAAATGTTTATTTATCTTTGAGAGAGAGAGAGAGAGGAAGAGGGAGAGAGAGCGAGTACATGTGCGTGTGTATGTGTGCACACACGCACGCGTGCAGGAGAGGGGCAGAGAGAGAGGGAGACACAGAATCTGAAGTGGGCTCCAGGCTCTGAGCTGTCAGCACAGAGCCTGACACGGGGCTCAAACCCGTGAACTGTGAGATCATGACCTGAGCTGAAGACAGACTTAACCGACTTAGCAATGCAGGCTCCCATATTCCTACTAATACTGCTGGTTTGAGTAAATGAAAAAATTAGGTCAACGAGTATTGCGGATTAACCTTATTGTGCAGGTATTAGTCATCATAATTATTTTTCACTATAAATATATCATTATTACTTTTTGTTCAACTGGAAAGTAATTTCTACTTTCCATTTAATATATAGTTTTTCTCTTGTTTGACACCTGAGCCAGTTTTTCAGATTTGGTTTATTCTTTTTTGATTAAAAGTCAGGTCTTCACAGGGGGGTCTTGTTGACTTAATCTGTTTTTTTGGAATCCTGAGTCTCATTAATCTACTTGAGTAATCTACTTTGAGTTGATCTATGTTTGAGACAACTGGCTGCTTTAAAAGCACAAATTCTTTAAAGATTTAGAAAGGAACCCCAAAGTCAGAGCAAGAAAAATGAAATATTTGAGTTTGTAATCTTTTATGCAGGTGCCATTGTTTAATATAGTATTTTGTAGTTGCTTATTTTATGTAGTAAAAGATTCTGCCATATATTAACAGATCCTAGCAATCTTTGTAAAGGATTGCTATAAATAGCTTACTAAAAGAATACTACAGAAGACATTTTTTATTGAATTCTCTTTGATCTGAACATCAGTTGATGTCTATAAAGAGACCTGGTATGTCAGAAAACTTGTAGAAGAGTTGATTAACTGTGCACAGAAGGTAATACTAGATTACATGAAGAGTAAAATCAAATCAGAGGTAGCAGCTGAATTTTATAAATTTAGGAACAGTTGGGAAAAATCACACTTTTACGGAAACATCATAGTCATCTCAGGTCTCTAAAGCAGACACACTGTTGTCTTTCTTTTTTTAATGTTTATTTATTTATTTTGAGAGAGCGTGTGAGTGCACATGCGCATGAGCAGGGGAAGGGGCACAAAGAGAGGGAGAGAGAGAATCCGAAGCAGGCTCCATACTCAGTGCTAAGCCCAACACAGGATCAATCAGTCCCACAACCTGAGATCATGACCTGAACTGAAATCAAGAGTCAGATGCTTAGCCAACTGAGCCACCTGGGCACCCCCAGATATAATGTTTTAGAAGTGTTTTTATTTACTGTATTAAGTCTTACAGAACACAATATTTATCAATTTTCTTAATTTACCAATTTTATTCTAAATTAAAAGCTTTCTGAACAAGGCAAAAACCTTACATGGCTTTAGCATTTGTGTCAGGAATGAGAAAAGTGGTACTTTAGAATTAGCTAAATTTCATTTACATGTTTTGCAAAATTTTTTATTAGCGTGTACCATACAATCATGAAGTATTGGTCATAAAGTGTCTCAGTACCAACATTTTTGATATGATCCACCTTTATGGTTTACTTGTCAGAAATGTGCCACCAAAATAACATTGACTTATTGGGTCACATAAATTCTGAAGCTTTGAACCCTATTGTATCTAAATGAGATGACATCTGTTGAGATGGATAGGAGAATTCTCTGGATGGTACTGCTTGGCTGCCTAGCAATCACTCACGTGATATGTTTGGGGAATCAGGCAATAAGCAAGAAGTATGACAAAAGAGTATCACAAAATCTTTCACAAAGGCTAATTACGTGTATAGTAGCATCTGTTTTAGCTTCTGGTTGAGTGTATAAAATAATTGAAACTAGGCCAGCAGTACCTTTGGATAAGCTTCGCTGTGGAGAAAGAGGGGTCTAGCAACAATTGTGTAGCATTGCTCATGTGAGTTTGTTTGTTTGTTTGTTTTTGAAGATAGGGATCATGTTCTCAGGAGATTCTGAGAATCCAAGAAGATGTCCAATGTCTATCCTATGAATTGTGATGATTTGGAAAATGACATTTTGAAAAGATGTTCTTTGGCATTATTTTCAATAGAAAATTTCTTTTTTTTTTCTTTAAATTTTTTTTCAACATTTATTTTTATTTTTGGGACAGAGAGAGACAGAGCATGAACGGGGGAGGGGCAGAGAGAGAGGGAGACACAGAATCGGAAACAGGCTCCAGGCTCTGAGCCATCAGCCCAGAGCCTGACGCAGGGCTCAAACTCACGGACCGCGAGATCGTGACCTGGCTGAAGTCGGACGCTTAACCGACTGCGCCACCCAGGCGCCCCTCAATAGAAAATTTCAATCCATGTGAATAATTTATACTTAATTAAGCAACTGTTTATGTCTTTGATCAATCCTCATCATATAGAGTCCTTTTCCAAAAACATTGTGACTTCTTGATATAATAAAGTTATGTGTCAAAAATAGGAAAGCCATCTAACAACATGTACCTATTGTACTATTATTGTATCTGAATTAAGGTAATGCTAAAATTCTTGGACTAGTTAATGTAAAAGTAATATGAACTACCATTCAAACTCTACCAATGAGTGGCTGATGGATAACTGAATCTGATACAGTAAGGTCTCCTAACTCCTTATGACTTTTTAAAGTCCTCTTCAGAATAAGAGTAACAAAATATAATAATATAGGGGTGCCTGGGTGGCTCAGTTGGTTGAGTGTCCAACTCTTGATTTTGGTTCATGATCTCATGGTTCGATTCATGAGATTGAGTCCTGTGTCAAACTCCATGCTGACCACATGGAGCCTGCTTGGGATTCTCTCTCTTCCCCTCTCTCTGTTTCTCCCCACCTCAAAATTAAATAAACTTAAAAATAATATAAAATAGATTGATAAGTCTCTGTCAGAACTATCTTGAAAGAGTGTACGTATAAAGAAGTATTTAGCAAAACCTCTGATCCAGAATGTACTACCTGTATAACCATACTATAGAGAAGTTCTAGAACGTATGCATTTCCCTCTCATTAATATTAGACTTAACCATTTACATTTAACTTTAATGTTTAATTTTTAAACAAAGAATATTAACATTTTAAAAATTGAGAATATTCACATAATGTAAAAAACATTATTTAAATAATTTTAAAGTATACAGTTCAGTGTTTTTTGGTATATTCCTAAAGTTGTGCAGCTAGCACAACTATTTAATTCTAGAATGTTTTCATCACCCCCCCCCCCCCAGTATTCTTATACTAACAGTCAGATTCCATTATTCTCTCTTTCCAACCACTAGCAAGCACTAACTGACTTTCTGTATAAATGGCTTCAGTTATGCTGAATATTTCAAGTAAATAAAGTCATGTAATATGTGGTATTTTACGTCTGGCTTCTTTCACTGAACATAATGTTTTTAAGATTCATTAGTGTTGCAGCATGTCCCAGTACTTCAGTCCTTTTTAGAGTTGAATAATATTTCATTGCATAGATATACCACATTGTGTTTATTTGTTCACTGGTTGATGGACACTTGAGTCGTTTTCACATTGTAGCTATTATTGATAATAATATGCTATAATATTCTCTGATCGCTCATTTACAGATTTTTGTATAGACAAAAGCTTTATTTATTTCTCTTAGATACACATCTAGGAATGGAATTGCTGTTAACCCTATGTTTAACTTTTTGAGGAATTACCAAATTGTTTTCATAGCAGCTGCATTGTTTTACATTCCCACCAGCTTGTCCACATCATTGCCAACACTTTTTATTTCCTGTTTTTCAAAAATTATAGCCATTCTATTAGGTGAAATGGTAGTTGCATGTGGTTTAATTTTTTGTTTCTCTTATGAAGACAGATATTGAGTATCTTTCCACATACTTATTGGCCATTTGTATATGTTTTGGAGAAATGTCTATTCAAAAACTCTGCCTATTTTTAAAATGAGACTATTTATCTTTTTGCTGTTGAGTTGTGAGAGTTTGTTATATATTCTGCCTGCTAGACCCTTAACAGATTCATTATTTGCAAATACTTTATTCCATTTTGCGGATTGTCTTTTCACTGACTTGATAGTATCCTTTGCACAAAAGTTTTTAGTTTTGGTGAAATTCAGTTTATCTGTTTTTTTTTTTCTCCCCTTTGGTTGCTTATGCTTTTGGTGTCCTGTTTAAGAAACCATTACCTAATCTAAGGTCATGAAGATTTACACCTATGTTTCTTTTTAGGAATGTTATAGTTTTAGCTTATACATTTGGGTCTTAACATTTATTTTGAGTTTATTTTTATATGTTGTGTGGTGTAGAGGTGCAAATTCATTCTTTCGTAGGTCTAGATCCAGTTACTCCATATCCATTTTGAAAAAAACTATTCTTTCCTCATTGGATGATCTTAGCAACTTTGTTGAAAATGAGGTTTTTTTTGGTTTGTTTCTGGATTCTCAATTGTATTCCCTTGATTTATTTGTCTATAAATCTTATAGAAGCATATATTCCTATGCCAATACCATGCTGTTTTGATTTTAGTAGCTTCATAGAAAGTGTTGAAATTTGGAACTTTGAATCGTTCATCTTTGTTTTTATTTTTCAAGATTGTTTTGTCTCTTCTGGATCCCTTGCAATTCCATATGAATTTTAGAATCAGTGTGTCCATTTCTGCAAAAAAAGGAAATTGGATATTTGATAGGGATTGCACTGAATCTGTGGATCACTTTGGAGATCATTGGCATCTTAACAATAGTAAGTCTTTTAAACTGTGAACATGAAATGTCTTTCAATTTATTTAAATTCTTCCAGCAATGGTTTGTAGTTTTTAGTTTCAAGTCTTGGCATATCGTGGTTAAATTTATTTCAAAAATATTTTATTTTTTAAAAATGCTTTAGTAAGTGAAATTATTTTCTTGGTTATATTTTAGGATTGTTTACTGTGAGCATATTGAGATATGACTGATTTTTATATTGCTCTTGTATCATACAATTTTGCTGAACTCATTTATTAGATATAATAGTGATTTTGTAGACTCTTCAGGGTTTTCTGTATAAAAGCTGTCATCTGTGAATATAGGATAAAATATTCTATCTGCAAAATACGCTGTTGGAATTTTGATAGGGATTGTGTTGAATCTGCAGGTCACTTTGGGTAGGATAGTGGTTTCAACAACATAGTTTCCAATCTATGAACCGTGAGCCTTTCCATTTTTTTGTGTGTCTTCTTTCATTTCTTTTGGCGGTATTTTGTAGTTTTCTGTATTTAAGTCTCTCACTTATTTGGTTAGGTTTATTACTAAATATTTTATTTTTTTTGATGCTATTTTAAATGGAATTGTTTCCTTAATTTCTTTTTGAGATCGTTCCTTGTTAGTGTATATCTCTCTTCTATAATTATTTCTTTTATTGATATTATCTATTTCATAAGGCATCATTCTCATGGTTTCCTTTCATCAGTGAACATGATTTTATTTAGTATTTTGAACATATTTAAAATAGCATTTAAATCTGTGTCTAGTAATGTCTGAACTTCCTCAGGGAGATTTTTTGTTTATTTCTTTTTTTGGTTTGTATGGGCCATATTTCTTTCTCTTTCTTTCTTTCTTTCTTTCTTTCTTTCTTTCTTGTACATGCTCTGCAATTTTTGTTGAAAAGTATACATTTTGAATATTATGATCATGCAAATTTGGAAATCATATTCTCTTTTTCAGCTGGTGTTTTGTTGCTGCTTAATGTAGTAGTTGTTCTAAACTAATTTTGTAAAATCGGTATTCTTTCTCATGTTTGGTCACTGAATTCTGTTTTGTTAACTTACTGATTAGCGGGTGATTGGACAAATATTTAATGACTGGAACTAAAACAAATCTCCCAATTTTTCAGATGGGCTCTGTGAGTAAGTTTGGGGCATACTTTCAACACTCAGCCTGGCATTTTACAACTCTGCCTCAGCCTATATTTCCTGCTTGTGCAAGCCCGAAGAAAGCCAGAAGTGAGCATTTAGGGCCTTTTCATGTCTATACCCAGCATGTGCATAGTCTGGGTGTGAACATGGCCTTATGGATTCCCAATAACACATTGGATCTTTTCAAAACCTTTATTCCTCAAAGCATCCCATTTCTCAAACTTTCTTCTCAAGCTTTTTGGTTATTCTGTTATTTTTCCAAACTGTCATCCATTGCCCTTTGGCAGATGTGACTAATATATTTCCTTGTAAGTTTGACAAACACGGCTTCTTAGATAGCAAACTCAGCACTGTGAGTGTCCTAAGCTAGACAAGATAAAAGCAAGCCCTTTAAGGAGTCATCAGACAGGTCAACCAAACACACCCACATCTCATTGTGAATGAAGATTGTTTTGTTCTCTCTGGTATTGCTGTCTGTAATGGGAATGTGAGTTACCTTCAAGGCCAAATCTGAGCTAATTATTAGATAATGGGATTGAGAGTAAGTTAAAATACACCACAAAGCTCTCAGTGTTTTTTTTTGTTTTTTTTTGTTTTTTAACCAACATTCCCAGTTTTTCTTGATTATACATTATCTTAGTTGCTGCAAGTTTCTGGTTAATTTCTAGAATTCCAAAGAAGTTGATTATGACAGGTTTTGCCAGTATTTTTATTGACTATAAAGTCAGACAGACTTAGATTTTAGAGGGACAGACTCAGATTTTCATTCTATGCCATTTTTTGTTAAGAACACTCTCTTTAGAGGAAGTGCCTGGGTGGCTCAGTCAGTTAAGCATCTGACTCTTGGTTTCAGCTCAGGTCATGATCTCACAGTTGTGAGATCAAGTCTGTTGTGACTCAGATTCTGTGCTGGCTGTGGAGCCTGCTTGGGATTCTCTCTCTCCCTTTCTCTCTGCCCCTTCTCCACTTGTGCGCTCGCTCTCTCTCTCTCTCTCCCCCTCTCCCCGCCTCTCCCTCTCTCCCTCTCTCTTTCTCTCCCTCTCCACCTCTCCCTCTCCCTCTCAATAAATAAATGAAAAAAACACTTTCTTTAGAATTTTAACAAATAATAACATAGAATACTTACTGATAGGAATCCAAAATATGTGAAGTACTAGTATCTTAATACAGTGGATATATCTTATTACAAAATGAAACAGAAACATATAATTTACATGCTACTCTCCACTTTGACTCATTTTAACCCATATCTCTTTTTCTCTCTCAATAATTGGAAATTAAACTTACAAACTTGTCACATGGTGTAAGAAAACGGGGAGTTAGTCTATTTGACCCTCTTCATCATGGTCTTCCCTTTTTGCCAAGGCTCAACAGAATTGGGAGAGTCAGCAGTTATTATTTAACTACAGAGTGTCACATATTAATAAAACTAAATGTGTTTTTTTCTTCTGATACTTCCCCAGCAGTATTGATTCTTAGATATGGTGGGCTCACATAAGACTAGGAGAATTGTGTGAGACATGTGTATTGACTTTAAATGCTTGGCAAAAACACATGTTTCTTTTCAGGTTTACAGGGAGATAGTAAAATGGTAAACAAGGATTTTGCTACTTTGTTTGAACATTAAATTTGCATATTGTGTGTGTAGGCGTGTATGTGTGTGTTAGGTATTTATTGACTTTTATCAAAAACAAAGTTCCACGATACTGTTTTAACTTGTTTAGTTTCAGTAAGGAGGTTTGAGAAAGTTGTTTTCTGTTACTTCAAAAAAAAAAAATAGCATAGATGATAGTAACCAACATTTATATAGAAATTTAAATGGTTTATAAATTTATACTTCTTAATTTTTCCATATATTGTCCCTTAAATTCTCACAAAAAATGTATTCACAAAGGAAAAAAAAGTTCAGAAATGTTGGGAATAACGTGGGGTCCCAAACTTGGACTAATTACAGGTCCTATATTTTTACAATATTATGTGTTTAAAAATAATGTGTATAGGCTTGAGTGACAGATGCTTAGTCTGAACCATTTCCCTAACTAAGCAGTCCATGGGATTGATTTATTGCAGTTCTGAAATTTTACCTTAGTCTATCATCTCAGGGGGCCATCATTAAAATCATTCCTTAATGTAATGGTATAAATGGGTTCTCCAATATTTTAAGGTTTTCTCTGAGGAAGGACTTTCCTGAAGTCTTTGATGTTTTATAATCAGAAGTCTTTTTGATCTTGCTTGGTTATACCAATTTTGCATAATAATCCCCTGCCAATAATAATTCTGTCATATGAAATTGCTCTGCTTTTTGCTTGATGGTCATCAAAGAATATTTGTTTCAGTCAAATTAATTGCCTGTGGTATAAATGCAACCAAGGGATTAATTTCTATAAGAAGTTTAAAAGCTGGCTCACTATTTAAATTTCATGAATCTATTGGGTTAAATTTGTTTAAGCCTTTATTCCCAACCTTGGGGGAGAAAAAATGTCATATCACTTTTCTAAATTATCATTAATATGTACCAGAGTTTGGAGATAACAAAATAAGAAGTCCAGATGACTACAGAGAACAGAAATGTGTTTGATTTTCAAGTAAGCTATTGATAACTTGAGTTGTGCAATAAATGAAATACCTCTGTCTATGAACCTGAAGAACATTTACTGAGGAGTCAGAGTTCTGAATCTCTATGAGATCAGTAATCAGAAGCATTGTTCTGTGAAAGAGGATGGATGGATGGATGGTGGAGAAAAATGGGTTTCAAGCCAGACCCTTGTGTCTTGGTTTACTCATCTGTTTATAGTATTACTGTGAGTATCTTGGGGGAATAAGTATGAAAGATGTTTTAAAAACTATAAAGTGAATCATAGACATAAAGTGCTTTTAGTACCACACATTAATAATTCTTAAGAGAGTGAAGGGTAGTGTGCCATATCACTTGTAGATGTTAGAAGGTGACTCTTCTAGTTGCCGCTTAAGTTGTTTGCCTGCCATTACAGCAACATTTCAGCCGTGCCATTAGGCAGGCTAGAGAAAGTCATAATTCTTAGCTCTCCTTGTGATTCAAGGAATATTATAGGTTCAATTAGACAAAGTAGGCTAAAGAAAAAAAAAGAAAAAAAAGAAAAAGTGAGTCATAATGCCAGATTTCAAGAATTGTTGGCAGTGTTTGTAATCTAGGTTTAGATACTACCAGGATTTCTTCAACATTTGATTCTGATTCTCTGTATATACTGGTTACTTCATGTTTTCTCCACCCTTATCCCCTCATCTAATCTCAGTTACTTCCCAAAGGCTCTACCTCTTAATATTATTCCATTAAGGGTATGGTTTCCAAATAGGAATTTTGGGAGGAGGCAAACATGCAGTCCATAACATTCCATTCCTGGCTTCCAAATTTCATGTTCTTTTCATATGCAAGTAAAATTTATGACATCTTGACAACCCTAAAAGTCTTAACTTATTCCAGCATCCTTGAACTCAGGGTATGATTTACCCTGAGGTAAATTCCTCTTCAGCTGTGAGTCTGTGACACCAGACTTGCTTACAAATTACAGTGGTGGGACAGGATAGACGTTCCCATTCAAAAACGGTGAAATAGGCAAGAAGAAAGGGATAATGGAGTTCTAAAACCTAGTAGGAAAAATAATAATAAACCTTAAAGCTCAAGACTAATCCTTTTTGGTTTGATGCTCCACCTTCCAGTCTCACTGGGAGGCAGTGTGCCCTACCATGGGTCAGTAGGACAGCTCTCCAATGGCTATGTAGTGGCTGCACCCCTACAGCAGCTCTCTTGCTGGGCCCTCTGGCTCCTTGGGGCTCTTTGCCCTGTACTGGTAGCTCTCCTGATCTGGGGTCCCTAGCTTGTAGCTTCTATGGGCAGCCATATCCTTTGAAATCTAGGTTGAGGTAGCCATGCCCTTCATGGCTCTGCTGAATACAGCCCATACTAAACTCATTTCAGGGTCCAACCCCTGAAGCACAGGGCAGGGGCATTCTGGGCTATCTGACTTTGAAACCACCCTGTCCCCCAGGAGCTTGTACAATGGGCCTCTGATGGGAGTGGCAGCCCTAATGGTGTCTGATTTAACTTTGGGGTCATTCTTCAATTACCTTGGTATTCTTCAGTTGTCTGGCTTCTGTTCTTCAATTACCTTGGTATTCTTCAGTTCCTGGCTTCTGTTCAGATGGCTGATTTATACTAATCTCCTTATCAATGGTTTGCTTAGCCATATCCTTAATGTTCTCATTTTTTATAATATGGATAGGCTGAGAATTTTCAAAATCTTTAAATTCTGCTTATTTTGTAAAAAAATATTTTTTAAATTCCAGTTAACATACAGTGTAATATTAGTTTTGGGTGTACAATATAGTGATTCACCAGTTCCATACAATACCTGGTGCTCATCATAACAAGTACACCCCTTAATCCTCATCATCTCTTTAATCCATTCCCCCACCCACCTTCCCTCTGGTAACCAACAGTTTGTTTTCTATAGTTAAGAGTCTGTTTCTTGGTTTGGCCCTCTCTCTCTCTCTCCTTTTCTCTTTGTTCTTTTGTTTTTGTTCTTAAATTCTACATATGAGTGAAATCACATGGTATTTGTCTTTTTCTGACTTACTTCCCTTAGCATAATGCTCTCTAGCTCCATTGATGTTGCAAATGACAAAATTTCATTCTTTTATATAGCTGAGTAATATTCCATTGTGTGTGTGTGTGTGTGTGTGTGTGTGTGTGTGTGTGTGCATGTATACATATACATACATGCACACACATACACACACTTCCTCTTTATCCATTCATCAGTTGATGGATATTTGGGCAGTTTCCATAACTTAGTTATTGTAGATAATGATGTTATAAACATTGGGGTGCATGTATGACTTTGAATTAGTATTTTTATATTTTTTGGGTAAATACCTAGTGGTGCAATTGCTGGATTGTAGGGTGTTTCAATTTTTAACTTTTTGAGGAATCTCCATACTGTTTTCCAGAATGGCTGCAACAGTTTGCATTCCCAACAGCAGTTCAAGAGAATTCTCCTTTCTCTATATCTTTGCCAGCACCTGTTGTTTCTTGTATTGTTGATTTTAGCCATTCTGACAGGTGTGAGGTGACATCTCATTGTAGTTTTGATTTGTATTTACCTGATAATCAGTTGAGCATCTTTTCATGTGTCTATTAGCTATCTGTAGGTGTTCTTTTTTTTTTTAAGTCTTGTTTGTTTATTTATTTATAAATATTTATTTTTGAGAGACAGAGAGAGAGAGTGCAAGTGGGGTAGGGGCAGAGAGCGGGGGAGACACAGAACTTGAAGCAGACTCCAGGTTCTGAGCTGTCAGCACAGAGCCTGACGCAGGGCTCAAACCCATGAACTGCAAGATCATGCCTTAACTGAAGTCAGACGCTTAACTGCCTAAGCCACCCAGGTACCCCATAATGTTTGTCTATTTTTGAGAGGGAGAGAGACAGAGTGCAAGTGGGGGAGGGGTAGAGAGAGAGGGAGACACAGAATCGAAGCAGGGTCCAGGCTTTGAGCTGTCAGCACAGAGCCCGATGTGGGGCTCGAACTCACGAACTGTGAGATCATGACCTGAGCTGAAGTTGGATGCTTAACCAACTGAGCCACCCAGGTGCCCTGCTATCTGCAGATTTTCTTTGGAAAAAAGTCTATTCATTTCTAAATTAGATGAGTATTGAGTTTGGTAAGCTTTTTATTTTGATGAAATCCCAATAGTTTATTTTTGCTTTTGTTTCCCTTGTCTCAGGAGACATATCTAGAAAGAAGTGCTACAGCCAATGTCAAAGCAGTTACTGCCTGTGTTCTTCTTCAGGATTTTGAGGTTTTCCTGGCTCACATTTAGGGTTTTAATTGATTTTGAATTTATTTTTGTGTTTGATGTAAGAAAGTGGTCCAATTTCATTCTTCTGTGTGTTTCTGTCCAGTTTCCCCAATACCATTTGTTAGAGATTTTCTGTTTCTCATTGAATATTCTTTCCTGCTCTATTGAAGATTAATTGACCATGTAGTTGCGGGTTCATTTCTGGGTTTTGTATTCTGTTCTATTTATCCATGTGTCAATTTTTGTGCCAATACCATACTGTTTTGATCACTACAGCTTTGTAATACAACTTGAAGTCTGGAGTTGTGATGCCTCCAGCTTTGCTTTTCTTTTTCTAGCTTGCTTTGGTAATTTGGGGTCTTTTGTGGTTCTATACAAATTTTAGGATGTTTGTTCTAGCCCTGTGAAAAATGCTGGTGTTATTTAAAAAAAAATTTTTTTTAATTCTAGTTAACATACAGTGCAATATTGGTTTCAGGAGTAGAAGTCAGTGATTCATCATTTACATGCAACACCCAGTGCTTATCATAACAAGTGCCCTCATTAATACCCATCATGCATCTAGCCCATCTCCCACCCACCTCCCTCTATCAATCCTCAGTTTGTTCTCTATCATTTAGAGTCTCTTATGGTTTGTTTCCCTTTCTCTCTGTTTCCCCCTCCCATACGTTCATCTGTTTTGTTTGTTAAATTCCACATGAGTGAAATCATATAGTATCTGTCTTTCTATAACTCACTTATTTTGCTTAGTATAATACACTCTAGTTCCATTCACATCATTGCCAATGGCAAGATTTCATTCTTATTGATGACTAATATTCCATTGCATATATATAATTTCTGGTGGTATTTTGATAGTGATTGAATTAAATGTGTAGATTTCTTTGAGTAGTATAGACATTTTAAAAATATTTGTTTTTCCAATCCATGAGCATGGAATGGTTTTCCATTTCTTTGTGTCATCTTCAATTTCTTTCATCAGTATTTTATAGTTTCCTGAGTACAGGTCCTTCACCTTTATTAAGTTTATTGCTAGGTATATTATGGTTTTTGGTGTAATTGCAAATGGCATTGGTTTCTTAATTTCTCCTTCTGCTGCTTCATTATTGGTGTATAGAAAAGCAATAGATTCCTGTACATTGTTTTTGTATCATGTGACTTAATTCATTTATCAGCTCTAGCAGTTTTTCTCACATGCATATGGAACAGTCTCCATAATAGATCACATATTATGTCACAAAACAGGCCTCAATGAATACAGAAAGATTGAAATAATAAAAATGTTTATTTGTACATACACAAGTAGTCATAGATAAAGAAAATACAGGGGAATGATGAATACCAGATTCAAGACAGTGTTACCTCTGAGGAAAAAGAATGGAAAGGGATAGGGGTAAAGTCTATACAGGCTTAAATTGCTTGAAGATTTTATTTCTTAATCTGAGAAACTATTACATGGATATTCATTATAAAATTTCTATGCCTGAAATATTTCACAACAATCTTCTTCCTGCCTCCCTATCTCCCTCCCTCTATCCCTGCATCTTCCTTCTTCCTTCTTCCTTCCTTTCTTCCTTCCTCTCCTTCCTCTCCCTCCTTCCATCTTTTTATGTATGTGTTTGTATATATGGCCCATCATCTGTCTACCTACCTATCCTCATCTGCCTGTTGTCTGCCTATCTCAACAGGTAGTACAAAATGGATAATAGATCTGAGTATTAGATTATTATTTTTGCTGAATATTTTAAACATAAAAATTTTAAAAAGATTATACTTGATCCTGTGTGGATAATGGATCAGAGGAGTTAAGAAGGGGTGTGAGGTACCATTGAGTCTTACTGCAGTAGTAGATGGAAGAAGATAGTGAATCGTAAAGTTGTTTAGGAAGTGGAATGGATGTCTGTGAAGACAACTTGAAAGTGTAATGTAGGGAAAGACTGGTGGGAGGCTGGTTCTCCTTTTTCTGTCATGAGCCTCCTAGTGGACAATACAATGACTTCTATTGCTAGAAATACATGTGGAAAGGATACTTTTGATGGTTGGTACAAGGTGACCTCCTATCTATTTAATTTTAATATTCACAGTTTGTATTTCTTGCAACATTCTGTGATGTATTGTGTATACTAGTAAGTACATCCAAAAGCCTTTGCTACAGAGTCCAACAGAAGGAATTTTCTGGTGGGGCTTACTTCCTTCTGAAAAGTTCAGTTAAAATTTTCTGTTTAAAGAAGTAGACTTGTTCAAATAGCATGTTCATGGTTTATACTGAACAAGCTGGCATGAGGTGTTGTAGGAGAGAACCACTACTTGGTCCTGCTTATGGAGAGTATTGGCTTTGGACTGTGGAAATGCTGACAGGATTGAAACAGTGCTTGCAGCTGAGAATCACCTGTTAGGAAAGGGATGTTGCATAAAGATGCTGGCTGGAGATCGCAGAATGTGCTGACCTATATACTGGAGAGGGCTCTAAAGAGGGCAATGTGCAAGGCTTTCACTGTTGTTAGAATTCAGGTGAAAAATGTGTGTTATAGGCACTTTTTACCCCGGCATGACTTCTGTGGATGCTGCCAGTTGATCAGAATTTCCTGCATGCTGCTTTGTGGTCATTTTATTTCTGTGCTAGGTCTGGATGTAGAATTAGAAAAAGATCCTTGTATTTCTTCAGCCATTAGTAGATGGTACAACAAATAGTTCTCACTTTCATAACTCAAAGTTATTTAAGATTTGCCATAGCACTGTTTGTTTCTGATCAAATTCTTGGCAAATAGCAGAAGCTGATACTTCTATTCTTACATTGCTTGTGCCCATTGCTATAACAGGATATGAAAAGGAAAAAAAAAATTAAAGGCACTCAGGTTAGTGATTCTAGCAATTTATTCTATTTCTTGTTGAGTTCAATTCACATTCACCAAGTTCATGATTATTTCTGCCCTGGGCATGCTACCTAGGTTGAATGCCTCATAAGAGCATTTATTCTTCAGGCTCAAAACCTAAACTTTTTGGTGAGGTACATGAGGAGGTCTTCCAAACTATTTTGTTATCTATTTTCAAGGTTTAAATAGCTAATTCATTTCATGATTTGAAACTCAATAACTCATCATTCCCTAATAAAAGCTACTGGGTACCCCTAAGTATTATGTTAATAAATTGAGCAAGTGAGTCCTCTTAAGAACTAAGGCTCAGCTGTGGCCCCTGGGTGGCTCAGTTGGTTAAGCATCTGACTTCAGCTCAGGTCATGATCTTACCCTTTGTGGGTTTGAGCCCTGCATTGGGCTCTGTGCTGACAGCTCAGAGCCTGGAGCCTGCTTTCAATTCTGTTATCTCCTTGTTTCTCTGTCCCTCTCCTGCTCATGCTCTCTTTCTTTCTCTCAAAAATAAATAAAAGTTAAAAAAAAAAAAAACCAAATAGGCTCAGCTTATGGGACATCCTAGATTCAGCTGTATGGTAGTCTTATTGATAGGACTTGCCATTTTCCAGTGTTTAATTAAAAAAAAAATGTTTATTTATACTTGTGGGGGCTGGGGGAGAGCATTAGCAGGGGAGGGGCAGAGAGACAGAGACAGAATCTGAAGCAAACTCCAGGCTCTGAGCTGCGAGCTGTCAACACAGAGCCTGACGCAGGGCTCAAACCCATGAACAGTGAGATCATGACCTGAGCTGAAGTCAGGTGTTCAACTGACTGAGCCACCCAGGCTCCCCTCCAGTGTTTATTTTTTGTGACTACATCCCTTATTCTGAATCAGAAAAAGGTAAGCATATGTTTAAAACTGAAGTAAATACAAAGTTTAGTTTTGAGCAGTTTTGTAACATATGTGGAGGAAATTCGTAATCCTGGTAACTTGAGGGTTCATTTCAGTTAAGAATGAAAATTTTATTTATATGTTTTATTCACTGAGACCAAACTCAGATTACATTTTTTTTTTAAGTTGGTTCCAAGAATTCATCAGTGGGAAGCTAGAGAGAAAACAAAACAAAACATGAGGTCTTGATAGTAGAAGAGGCAAAGATTCGAAGGCCTGTCTATCCATTCCTTGTAAGAAATATACCTTCCATAAACTTCATGTAAATAAAGTTTGCAAAATTATAATCAGACTTTCAGGGGCAAGGTGGTGTTTCTAACTTGCATTCTCAGCAATCACCACCAATGTCTATTTTGTTAAGGGGGAAACTTCAAGAAGAGTTTATGTTAATATTTCAGGGCTTCGATCCTAAGTTATCAAGACTTTGAGGGAGTCTTACAGATCATTTGTTTCTATTTATTATTGAAGACTCCTGCTTTTATCTTATCTTCTACTGAATTCACACATTCTCAGATACATTCTGATACTCTTAATATTGCTTGTACTTCTGGAAAAAGGACAACTTTACAGAAAATAATGTCTTGGGCCTCTCCTGATCTCCCTTCTAAAATCACAGTCTCATACCTGCCAGGCTTTTCTTCTTGCCTTGACCTGTTGTTATATACAGTTCTTCTAGAGTAGAGTTTTTCAATTTTGGCATTGTTGATTTGGAGCTGGAGAATTCTTTGTTGTTAAAGGTTGTCCTGTGCATCATAGGATGTTTGGCAGTATCCCTGGTGTCATTCTATGCAGTCGAGACAACCAAAAATGTCTCCATACCTTACCAAATGTTCCCTGAGGGCAGAAGTTTTCCTAGTTAAGAACAACTATTCTAGACATGTTGATATGGGTCCCCCAAGGGGAGTCAATGGTGAATGACTATAATTTTGCAACCTTGCTTATATTTGGATTAGGTTTTCATGCAGATAGACATATTTGGGAGTTATCCTAAAAAATTCATGAGAGGGAACTTCTTTTTACAGAAGCGTCTTTCTGTCTCAGGGCTCACCTTCTGTGTTCTCTGTTGTGTTCAGCAGTATCAATTCATGGATTGCTTTTCTATATTAGGTGCCGAAAACATTAGTGTGAGGATGAAAAATGATTTCTACTCTAAAGGAGTAGGTACTCCAGGGACTGTTGGTGAATCCTTGACCAAAATGGAGCTTAACATAAATCAGCATTAACTGTGGACCCTACGTTCGTGATGAACACTGCTACTGGCTTTCATTAATGAAAGACACCACACTATATATATTCGTTTTTATGCATAAGAATCTGCCTTACTCAACTATTCTTGTATCATTATTAAAGGATGAATAATACCCAGAGAGGTAGTTAAAGCCACCTAATTGGCATATGAATAAATGAAATGTTCAATTAAGGAGGCCAAATGCCAAGGATTTGAATTAGTTTAATGCTTTTCTGTGACTTGACATGATACATTAATGGTGACTAACATTTACAAAATGCTCTGCTTTCTCAGACACAGGGTTAATTGTTAAGCTTTGGCTTAAACCACTTAATTCTTTTGTCACTTTATATTTTCTTGTGTTGTTCTTTGCTTAAATTCATACAGAATAGTCCTCATTTTAGTAAACATATTTTCCATTTTAAGATCTTTTGAGGCTTTATTATTCACTGATGCTCTCATTAGATGCTATATATTTTACTTTATTATGCAGCTACTAGATTGAGATGATTTCCTAATTGGCATCTTTCAGCTTTCCAGTGGCTTGCACAAATTAAGAAGATTCTATTCTGCTTATTGGGAGTGAGCTGATAGCTTGTGACATCTGTGCAGACCTTAAAAATGATCAGCCATAAAATCATTTAATGTCTAATCGAGGATATTGGACAGCTTCTATCACTGGCTGGATTTTCAGGTCTTTGTGAAATAAAATAATAATGATAATAAAAATCAAGTGTACTAATGCAAGATATGAATTCTCTTTGCTCTTATTTGTTCTGCTGGTCACTCCTCCCACTACCTATTTCAAAAAGAGTTACCTAAAATAGAAACCTAGTCCTCTGAAGGTTGTGGAAAACACTCCTTTAAAAGAGAAAAGTCTTTCTTTATTTTGGTGCATATGCATTTATAATTGTTCAAATAATTGAATATAAGAATATAGATGGAATTATATTATTTAGAACAGATAGTGATTTTATGGGTAATTTAGCACAGTGCCCTCATTTTTCATATAAGAATGCTGAAATTCAGATAGGTTAAATTATTGACTTGCTCAAGGTCTCTCAGCTAGGAAGAGGCAAAGGAAGCATAATAATACAGATGATAATACAGAATTACTAATTCCAGGCCTAGTGGCATTGGTTTTCTAGCATATGATCTTTCTATCTGAACTTCAGAAGTATTTTTTTTCTGGTCATATGATTATATGATTTAAAGTTGAGGATAAAGAAGGCTAAGATATTCTCTTATCCACAACCCCATTTTTTTTTTATGTTTCAAGGGTTGTTTTGATGATCCCCTAATATTTGGAGATTCACTATAAACATCACAAGGTACAAATGAACACATGTGAGTTGTATGATCTAATTGTTCTACTTGAATCAGATTTCTTTCTGTTTCTATAGGTGCACATTTTCAAATTTATATAAACAAGATACCTTTGACATTGTTCATTTATATAAACATAAAATGTTAAAAAGTAAAATGACATATTTTTATGTGTTGAATTTTTTTATAGGTAGGAGCAAAAATGTTTTTGCTATAATAAAGTCAGTGTTGCAGAATTTATTGTTTTCTTTTTTCTCTTTAAGTTTACTTATTTATTTTGAGAGGGAGAGGGGGGAGAGAGAGAGAGAGAGAGACAGAGAGACAGAGAGAAAGGGAGAGAGAGGATCCAAAGCAGCCTCCACACTGTGGAGCCTGATGCAAGGCTCAACCCATGAACCATGCAGTCATGACCTGAGCTGAAATCAAGAGTTGTATGCTTAACTGACTGAGCCATCCAGGTGCCTGGAGTATTGTTTTCTTAAGATAGCTGTTCAGTATAGTTTCAAGGGATATAAACTTGTTGTAGTGAGCATTCCTACAGAAAAGAATTCTGTCATAATTTAGTAATATTAGTGACAATGTAGAGATTATAGATACTGTAGGTGAGAGAAGTATCTCATTGTAGTTATGAGTTGTATTTCTGTAATGACTAATAATATTGAACATCTTTTCAGGTGCTTTTGGCCACTTGTATATCTTCTATTCAGATCCTTTGCCTATTTTTAAATTAGGTTATTTCACTCTTGGATACATACCCAAGATAAATGAAAACATACACACAAAATTTTGTAGTTGAATGTTCATATCAATATTATTCATAATAGCAAAAAAATGGAAAAGTCCAAATATCTGGCAACTAAGGAATAAACAAAATGTGGTATATCTATACAATCAAAAACTATTTGGCAATAAAAGTGAATAAAATACTGATGCATGCTATAACATTGGATGAACCTTGAAAATATACTAGGTGAAAGAAGCCAATCGCAAAAGATCATATGTCATATAGTTTCATTTGTATGAAATGGCTAGAACAGGCAAATCTAGTAGAGACTGAAAGTAAATTAGTGGTTGCCTCAGGCTAGGGAAGAGAAGAGTGGAAAGTGAGTGTTAATGGGTCTGTGGTTTCTTTCAGGGCTGATGGAAAGGTTCTAAAATTAGATAGCAGCTATGGTTGCTCAGCTCTGTAAATGTACTAAAATCATTGAATTGTAAACTTGAGCAGTAGGGTAATGTTATGGTATGTGGATTATATTTCAATAAATATATTTGAAAAAAGAAAAAAAACACACTTCTAACCACATAGTTTTACTCTCTGGCAGTTTATCAAATAATAGAAATGAGAGTTTCAAAATAGGGCTTTTAGAAAGAATCTTTACTATTAGAATAAGTTGTTTACCAACTGCTCAGTAAAATAACCATTTGCACTTAAACTGTTAGCTAAAATCTACATATTGCAAACAAGTGTTTTCACTTCCTTTCTCAAAAAATAGTATCATCATCTACCTAATTGCCCAAACCAGGTACTTGAAAGTCGTTTTCCATTTTCTTTTCCTCTCACCTATAGTGAAGTAAGAGGTTCTGTTGATTTCACCTTTCACCTCCTGGGTATCATATGGCATTCTCCTTTTTGATCATGCTGCCCCAGTCTTAGTTCAGAATATTTGGCCTTCCCTATTTTTATAGACTTTGGTTGGTCTAGTGTTCTGGTAGAGACTGTTCTGAAATGCATATATTATCTCAGTGATACTAACGGTACAGTTTTACTTACAGAATAAAGACTAAACTTCTTAGCACAATCTCGAAGGACTTAAGAACCTGTCCATTTTCAAGTTATACTTTTTATCTTTCCCACACACCAAGTTACAGTGCATGTGTCATGCCATTTTTTTTCTCTTTGAATTTCTACTTTGATTATTTAGAAGTGTGTTGTCTGCTTTGTTTTTAGTTTGGTTATTTAGATGTGTGTTGTTTAGAT
Source organism: Prionailurus viverrinus (assembly GCF_022837055.1). Lineage (NCBI taxonomy): Eukaryota > Metazoa > Chordata > Mammalia > Carnivora > Felidae > Prionailurus > Prionailurus viverrinus. The sequence continues at coordinate 75,645,810 of NC_062563.1, forward strand.
TCCAAATATTTGAACATTTCCAGCTACCTTTCTGATATTGATTTATAGTTTAATTCCACTGAGTTCTGAAAACATACTTGGTGTTTGCTAAGGTGTACTTAAAATTTGCTAAGGTGTATTCTGTGGCCCAGAATATGGTCTATCTTGGTGAACATTCCATGCGAGCTTAAAAACAATGTGTATTCTCTTGTTGGATGGAGTATTCCATAAATGTCAACTAGATCAAGTTGATTAATAATAATATTCACATCATGTATATTTTTACTGATTTTCTGCCTACTTCATCTATCAATAACAAAGATATGTTAAAGCCTCCAACTATAACAGTAGATTCATCTGTGTATCCTTGCAGTTTTACCAGTTTTTGCTTCATGTATTTTGACCCTCTTTTGTAAGGTGCATACATGTTTAGGATTGTTAAGTCTTTAAAAAAAATTTTTTTGAATGTTTATTTTTGAGAGGGAGAGACAGAGCTTGAGCGGGCAAGGGGCAGAGAGAGAGGAAGATACAGAATCCAAAGGAGGCTCCAGGCTCTGAGCTGTCGGCACAGAGCCTGATGTGGCTCCAACCCATGGAATAGACGGAGAGATCCTGACCTAAGCTGAAGTCAGATGCTTAACCAACTTGAGCCACTCAGGCGCCCCTAGGATTGTTGTCTTATTGACCCCTTTATCATTATGTAAGGCCTCTATTTATCATTGCTTTGTCTGAAATTAATACAATTACTCTAGTTCATTTTTTTATTAGAGTTAGCATAGTATAGTTTTCTCTATCCCTGTACTTTTTGACCATCTGAGTCTTTATTTTTAAGCATATTTCTTATAGACTACATGCATTTCGTCTTGGTTTTGCTTTTGATCTACTCTGACAATATCTGTCTTTTAATTGGTGTGTTTAGAACATTCATATATAAAGTGATTATTGATATAACTATATTATTATCTACCATGTGTGTAACTGTTTTCTATGCATTGGATTTGTTTTTGCTTCTTCCTCTCATCTTTTTCTGTCCTCTCTGGTTTGAATTGAGCATTTTACATGGTTCAATTTTATCTCACTCTCTTTAGTGTATGAATAGATTTTATAAATAGACTTTAAATAATGGGTAGTTTTAGGTTTGTAGAATGATTGAGAAGAAAGTAGAGTGTCCATGTACTTCCTCTCCCTGCCCCCCACCCCCCATCATTTCTCCTGCTATTAATATCCTGGGGTTTGTTTGTAACAAATGCTTAGCCAAGATTGATATATTACTATTGACTAAAGTCTATAGTTTACATTAGGGTTCACTCTTTTGGTTGTACATTCTATGAGTTTTGACAAATACAGAATATTATGTAGCAACCAATTTAGTACCTTACAGAGTAGTTTCACTTGCCTAAAGATCCCTTGAGCTCTACCTTCCCTTTTCTCATCCACCATCCCCTGTCTTTCCCTACCACACATGAACTCCTGGCAACCACTAGTCTTTTTACTCTCTTCAGAGTTTTGCCTTTTCTGGAATATAATATAATGTGTAGGCTTTTCAGACTGGATTCTTTCAGTTAGCAATATGCATTTAAGTTTTCTCTATGTCTTATTGTGACTTGATAACATATTTCTTTTCAAGCAGTATATGGATGTATTGTGGTTTGTTTATCCATTCCCTTATTGCACAACAACTTGGTTACTTAGTTTTTTTTTTAATTTTTAATGTTCATTTTTATTTTTGAGAGACAGAGTGTGAGTGGAGGAGGGGTAGAGAGAGATGGGGGCACAGAATCCGAAATAGGCTCCAGGCTCTGAACTGTCAGCATAGAGCCTGACAGACCTAGAACTCCTTGAGATCATGATCTGAGCCAAAACCAAGAGTTGGATGCTCAAATGACTGAGCCACCCAGGTGTCCCTTTTGCCCACTTTTTAATTGAATTGATTGTTTTCTTACTGGTATATTTTAAGTCTTTGAATATTTTGGATACAAGCAAGTCCTTTACCAGATCTGTTTTGCAGATATATTTTTCACAGGTGAGACTTGTCTTTTCATTCTCTTAACAGTTGTCCTTTTTAGAAGAGAGGGTTCTAATTTTAATGAAGTCCAATTTATCATCCCCACCCCCCATGGATCATGTCTTTAATGTTGTATATAAAAATTAATTTTAAAACAAAGCTCACTTAGATTTTCTCCCATGTTATCTTCTAGAAGTTTTATTTCATCTGTTACATTTAAGTCTGTGATATATTTTTGAGTTAATTTTTGTGAGAAGTTTCAGATCAATGTCTTGATGATTCTTTTTGTATGTGGATATCTAATTGAGCACCATTGATTGAAGAGTGTCCTTTCTCCTTTAAATAGCCTGTGCTTCTCTGTCAAAGATCTGTTGCCCATATTTATATGCGTCTGTTATGGCCTCTCTGTTCTGTTCCATTGCTTTATTGAATGTTTTTTTGGTCGATACCACACAGTCTTGATTATTGTAAGTTTATAGTAAATATTGAAGTCAGATGGTGTCAGTCCTCTGACTTTATTTTTCTTCAATATTGTTCATTTCTCTAGGTCTTTTGCCTTTTCATACAAACTTTAGAATTAGATTGTCAATATCTACAAAGTTATTTATTAAACTTTTGATTCAGATTGCATTGAAATATTTATAGATTAAAGGGGGGAGAAGATGACATTTAACAATATTGAGTCTCCCTTTTCATGAACATGGAATATCTGTCCATGTATTTAGATCTTCTTTGATTTCTGTCATTAGAGTTTTGTAGTTTTCCTTCTCTATGTCATATACATAGTTTGTTTTATACCTAAGTGTTTAATGCTTTTTTGGTTCTAATATAAATGATACTTCTTAATGTCTGATTTTAATTATTCACTGCTAGTATATGGGAACACAGTTAGCTTTTATATGTTAACCTTGTACTTGGCAACCCTGCTATATTTGCTTATTAGTTCCAAGAATTTTTGTTATTAATGATTCTTTGGGATTTTCTACATAGACATATCATCTGTGTGAAAAGATAATTTTATTTCTTTCTTCTAAATATACATATTTCCTTTTTTGGTTTGTTTTCCTTTTTGCATTGGTTAGGACTTCTAGTACAATGAGAAGAATAAGTGTGATGATAAGGGACACTCTTGCCTTACTCCCAGTCTTAGGGGGACAACATCTGGTTTCCTACCAGTAAATATGATGGAAGATGTATGTTTTTTGTGGTTTTTTTTTCCATAGATTTTTTTAAATATCAAGTGGAGGACGTTTTCATTTATTCCTAGTTTACATAGAATTTTTATCATGAATGATGTTAGATTTTGTCAAATGCATTTTTCTTAATCTGTTGATAAATTATTATTTCTTATTTTAGCTTGTTAGCATGGTAGACTACATTGATTTCCAAATGTCAAACCAGTTTTACCTACCTGGAATAAATCTCATGCAGTTGTGGTGTATAATTATCTTTTATACATTGTTGGATTTGATTTGCTAATATTTTGTTGAGAAGTACATTCATGACAGTTCTTTTTCAAAATATTTTGTGGCTTCACTTTTATAATTTTAACTATAACCTAAGTCAACTTTCAAATAACACTGTACCAGGGCACCTGGCTGGCTCACTCTGTTAGGCCACCAACCCTTGATTTCAGCTCAGGTCATGAACTCATGGTTCATGAGTTTGAATCCCCTGTGTTGGGCTTTGCTACAGATAGCACATGGGACACGGAGAATTCTCCCTCTTCTCTCTTAGCCCCTCTCCCTGCTTGCACTCTTGTGCTGTCTTTGTCTCTCTCTTTCAAAATAAATAAATAAACTTAAAAAAATTAAAACAAAAAAAGTTTACAAAAATTAACAATACACCATTTTACATGTAGTGTAGAAACTTTATAGTAGAGTATTCCCAGTTCCTCTTTTCTGTTCCTGTGAGCTTGCTATAATTCATTTCATATATCCATATGCTTTCATCACCCAAAACATTAGTACTGTTAGTGTTTTGTACAAATAGTTATCTTTTAAGTCAATTACAAATAACAAAAATATAAGGTTTTATTTTAACTCATTTCATTATGAAGATCCAGCTTTCTGATTTATTATTTTTCTTCTGTTTGAGGAAGTTCTTTTAACATTTCTTGCAGTGCAAGACTGCTATTAATAAGTTACTTCAGTTTGTGTTTGGGAAAGTCTTGACGTCTTCATTTTTGAAGGATAATATCACTGGGTATATAATTCTGAGTTGGTGGGCATTTTTTTTCTTTCAAAACTCTTGCTTATTGTTGCTGCTGAGATATTCACTGTCATTGTTATCCTTGTTCCTTGATAAAGTTCTCTGCCCCTGTATCTTTCATGATTTTCTGTTTTCTCTGTTTTTTTTTTTTTGTTTTTTTTTGTACTTTGAATATGATATGCCCAAGTGACTTTTTAAAAAAATTCTACTTTGTATTCTTTGAGCTTCTTGATCTTTGGCTTGGCATCTGTTTTTAATTTTGGAAAATTCTGGGTTATTATGTTGTATATATTTTCTGCTACGTTCTCTCTTTATTCTCCTTCTGGCATTCCAATTATGTATATGTTATACCTTTAATAGTATCTCAGAATTCTTGGATACTTTGTTCTTTTTTTTTTTTTCTCTTTCTATTTTAACTTGGGAAGTTTCTGTTGACCTGACTTTAAGATAACTGATTCTTTGTTCCTGTCATGTATACTGTTGAGCCCTTTTTATATTTGATATATTTGATATATATTTATATCAAAAGCACTTTTTGTATTTGTTACAGTGTTTTTATTTCTAGCATTTCCTTTTGATTTTTAGAGTTTCCATCTCTTTGCTTACCATACCCATCTGTTCTTGAGTTTTGTCCACTTGTCCTATTTGAACCCTGAATAGTTTAATTAAACTTATTTTAAAATTTCTCTCTGATAATCTCAACATCTAAGTCATTTCTGGTTCTAGTTCTGGAGATTGTTTAGTTTATTTAGACTTTCTTTGTGCCTTTTGGCATGCTTTGTAATTATTTTTGTTGGAACTTAAACATGTTGTATCAAATAATGGTAGCTGAGTAAATGGGCCTTTAGTGTGAGGGTTTATGTTGATCTGGGAATTGGGCTGTATTGAATGTTTGTAGGTGCTAGAGGCTTTGGCTTTTCTTATGGCCTTGTTTCTATATCCTCTTGACTTTGGGCTTTCCTAAGTATTCCTCCTCAGCGAGATTCTGTACTTTTGTCTTCTTTCAGCTGTAATCCACTACTGTCATACTGGATCTTTGATGCTGTAGTGATAAGGTGTTGGGGATGGGAAATGTTCTACAATTCTTCTCATTATATCTCAGGTATTGAGTGGGACCATGAGGCTGTGGCCTTCATAAGTGTTTCTCAAGGGGAATAGCTTCCTTTTACCCCATGAATCCCTATTCCTTTCCATGGCAGCAACATTCTGTTGGTTTATAAAACATTCTATTTCCTTGAAGCTCTGACCTCAGTTGACCATTTTTTTCCCCTTTAGCTGAGACAAAGGCAAGAGGGGGCTGGATTGGGAGGAATTCCTTTTTCCCAGCTGAAATAAAGATCTGTTGAATCTTTTCATTCAGAGAGTAGGGCTTTGCTATAAAAGAAGTTCTGGTCTTACTTCATAAATACTTTCTTTTCCTCTCTCCTGCCAGAGCCACAATGGAATCTTTCTTGCATTTTCACTGTGAAAACCTAGTAAGATTCCTGGAGGTAAAGGCCACAAAAGTGTGAGGCCCTCCTAAGATTGCAACACCAAAATTGTTATTCCAGATCTAATTTATACTCAGCTTCCAATGGTTCATCAAAATCACCATTTAAGTGTTATTACCAAATTCTGGTTCCAGTGCCCTTTTCCTCAGAGAAGCACATCTCAGCTCTGATTCTGGGTGTTCCTGTCTCTCTGGATTGGGGGGTGGCAGTTTTCCCTGAGACCTGAGATCTGATGGGTGCAAGAAAAGTCACTGAATTTCAGTTCTCTAGGTTTTTCTGTTGTAAGGGTGGGAGTGATGACTTCTAGGCTCTTTACATATTGGAGATGAAACTTGATGTCCTATCATGCCATTTCTACTCTGTGTCTTTAGTTATACTTTTCAACTTATCCCAGAATGCAGTTTCTAAATTATACTTTAGAACCTACCTCAAATGTTATCACCTCAATGAAATCTCCTTCATTTTCTTGTCCCCACTTCACCCCAAAAGGGTTAGTCGTACTTTCCTGTGACTCCAACAATATCTAAAATATTAGAATATATTTACTATGGTAATTATTTTTACTAAGGCATACATTTGTATCTTTCATTGTGTCCTGTGTATTTTAATTCATCTTTGTATCTCAAGTGTTAGGATACATGCCAGCCCATAGTTTACTTTCAGTCAATATTTAATAGATAAATTCATCATTATGAAATTATAAGGCTTAATTTTGTATACCTCTCAGTGGTTGTGAAACCAGCCTTTCCATGATTTTTGGTCTCATTAACCATAACCAAGTATGGCATGAGGAAGTTTCATTCACCAGGATGTGTATATTCCTTTCAGCTAAAACCTCATAGCTGTGTAGATAGTTGATTTAAGCTATGACAAATATTTGACATGAGGACAACTGAGCTTATCTTCCTATTCTTTATTCTACCTTAAGTGATAGTCAAAAATGATTGAAAAAATATCAAATGTAAGGTTTTATTACAACGCAAGTAAACGCAAATTTAGGGAAAGATATGGTGAATTTTTTGAAATGTGACATTTAATTGTAATATAATTTATAATGCAAGCTGTTACAGATCATGTGGTTTTATGCAAAACTCTTTTTTTTTAATTTGCATATGTCTTTCCCTAAGTATAATGGGGCTTCTTTGTGATAAGGACTCTATTTTACCTTACCTTTTTCTTGTAAAGCACCAAATAGAGTGACAGATGGATATTAGGCACTAAATGAGTCACTTTCATAAGTGGACATTAATCAATTAGTCTAACGTTCAAAATAAACTACTTTCTTTTTTTAAACTGTATCATAAAATTGTTACTGTAAATACCATTTAACATTTGAAACTCTGTTAAATGTCTTTATGCTAAGTAAGGCATCCCCTCTGACCTGATAGTAACTAGCTCTAAATAGAATGTCTATTTCTGAATCTGTACTTCAGGAACATCATTTAGGAACATGGGAGCATTACAGGCTTTATTGTAAAACACGATGGGTGTATTCTCCATGTACATATGTTCTCCTATATTAAACTTCTCAATTGTTTCACAAATAAAAACAGTGCTTTCAGAGAATCTGCCAAAAGATGACAATTTGAATTATTTATGGATGATTTAGATTCTGGGGTAATTTCCTGCTTGAATATTTCATGTAATTGACTGTAAATATGAAAGTAGAGAGAATTGTTTGGCTGATTTTTTTTTCTCATTTTGAAATGAATCTGCGCTTGCAGATTATATAACTTCCCTTAGGATTCATGGAAATGAATGGGTTGGATTGCTACATACGGTGACTGGAAGCTGCAATTGGATAATGTTTTAAATTTTTATTGTTTTTTATGTTTTAATATCTGCTTCTGTTTATTTCAATTCCAGTCTTCATCATTCAGAACTCTTTCTCATTCATCTATTTCCAACAAGTTAGCAAGACTGTAGGAAAGATTCATCAGTAGTAGAGAGAACCTTATTTGAGCAACATTTGTGTGTGATATTTCAGAAACAAGGTGACCTTAATATATAAATCATAGTGTTACATAATTTTCTAGCAATGAAAGATAAATATAATATACAGATAAAATAAAAATACCCTGAAGGAGGAAAAAAAGCTTGTTGAACATAGAAAACCAGAAAATTAATTTAGAAGCCTTGAAATTTCCTGGATTCATCTGAGTTATTAGGCAATAACACTTATAATAGTAGCATTCATTTCAACTGAATTCAGGTATATTTCCAATTGCAGTTCTAGTTGTTTCTTAGGCATGGCTCAGTCTAAGCCTGCATCCTCTCACTTTTTGGTGCCTGGGCAGATGTCTGGCTTGCAGCTTCCTTCCTCCTTCCCTTGCTTCCTTCCCTCTCTCTCCTTCTTTCTTTTTTGAACTGATTCAAATATTTTATTAATGAAATATTCTGAAGACTATAGCTTATTGATAGTAAAAATATAAAGGATGAATATTTAAATATCATTTTGTACTGACATAGTAAGTAGATTTATCCAAATAACATAAGCAGTTTTATGGTGTTACTACTGGAATGCAGTCTGCTGAAATGTGATTTTTACCTTCAAATTTGAGTATATTACATCAACATCAAAAAAGAAAAAAAAGAATAACAACACAATTTTGGTTACCTTAAATTTTAGTAGAAGGCATCTGCTTTATTGAAGAGTAAATTCTTTCATTTACATCTTCAAGGAAGTGTTTGAACAGAGTAGGAAAATCAATGTATGTATGTGTAGTTTTAAACCTGGGTTTCAGAGACCTTCAAGGGCCCCATAAATAGTTCAGTATTTTAATATAATTGGCTTACTTTTTTAAAGTTTATTTGGGGAGAGAGAGAGTACATGAGCAGGGGAGGGGGCAGAGAGACGGAGAAAGAGAACCCCAAGCAGGCTTCGTGTTGTCAGTGCAGAGCCTGACATGGGGCACAATCTCACAAATTGAACCATGAAATCATGACCTGAGCAGAAATCAAGAGTTGGATGCTTAACTGACTGAGCTACCCAGGCACCCCTAATTGGCTTACTTTTTAATCCCATTTTTTATTTTATATAGTTAGTATCATTATCCTGAGATGGGGTCCCTAGACTTTTCTAGGCTGCCAAAGAGGTTCTTTGAGCAAAAATAAGTTGTTAGCATATACTGGTAGCAAAATTAGAAATCCTTTTTTTAAAAGAGATTGGGCCCAATAATATAGGTCCACTAACCTAGAATTTGATCAATAAAATTATGCTATTAATATCTTCAACATCATTTAAAAAATAGTTTATATACACTTAAGACTTTACACTGCTGAAAAATTACTTGGTGTTCATTACCACATAATTCCTTGAGTATCTTAAGTGTGTGTGTATGTTATATATATATATATATATTTTTTCCATTAAACCATTTGCCTAACATTTGTCTGAATATACAGAGGTAAGCAGCATCTTTGTAATTCTCAAGTTATCTGTCCCCCAACCACCAAGGGACCAAGACTTAAAAAAAAAAAAAAATGAATCCTCAGGAAAGAAAGGACATTGTTGGATGTTTTGGTAGTGACATATTGCAATTAAAGTTTAAACACGTACCCTCAAAAAAATAAGTCATTTTTTTAACTGTCATGGAAGCAAATAATATATTATCTTTCTAAATAGAATTGACTAAGTGATTGTCTAATTTTATTCTGTAGCTACAGTATTATTTAGTACTGTTTTAGCAGAATATTCAGAAAACTCCATCAATAAAAAGTCATCAGCTTTCAGTCACAAGACCATTAGTGGAGTCCCTTCTGGCATTGTCAATTCTTTTTTTAAGTGATTTCAGGTCAGCCTTTTCTAAGACTAGACACCATACAAATTATGTGCTTATTTTAAATTATTAGTGGATTGTTCACAGATGTGTATGCATCTCTTATTTTAATGTCCTGTTTAGAATCATGAACAGACATAGTTGTTGATAGAGGAACTTACCAGATTCAGGAATGGGACACATTTAACATGGATTTAAGGAATAGAAATGAATTTGTTTCAGTGCAATCTCTGTCTTACCTACCCATCACTCTTAGGTTAAGTCATTTTAGGCCTCTGATAACAGGCAGATCTGTTCTCCTAAGGGCTAACTTATTATTTAGCATCACCTTGTAACAATATGGCTGTTTTCTCTTTAGCATCTGTCCTCTAGAAAATTGTTTTTCAAATCATGGGCCACGGTCTAGTTCTAGGCTATGATATCAATTTAATGGATCATGATTAACATTTCTTTTTATTTTTTTTATGAGAGTGGGAGAGATGGAGATAGAGAAGGGAAGAGGAGCAGAGAGAGAGAGAGAATCCTAAAATCTTTAGTAGACTGCACGCTCAGCATGGAGACCACATTGGGGCTCCATCCTATGACCCTGGGATCATGACCTGAGACGAAATCAAGAGTTGGACCCTCAACCAACTGATCTACCCAGAGGCCCCTAACACTTCTTTTTAAATAAAATAGAAGAGCATAGAAGAAAATAGAGCATACCAATTTAATTTTATGCATAAGTTGCAAATACTGTTTTTTGGAAAGCTGTATGTGTGTGTGTGTATGTGTGTGTAAGAGATTAAGAGAGAGGAGGTATATGTATGTGTACTGCATTAAAATGTAAAAATTCTGGAAATAATAAATTAGGATAGAGCTGAGGGAGAGTCAGGAAAATTTGGAAGCAAACAGATAACTTAGAGTATGGGAAGATAGGGATATTAGCAACTGAGGACTGGCAAAAATGATATTGAGTATTAATAATAGTGATAAGTGTTGTTATTTACAAGAGTGCATTTTATCGAGTGCTTACTATGTGCCAGGAACTGTTAGAAAAGTTTCCATGGGTTAACTCATTTAATGTTCCCAATGATGCTTTAAGTTATATAGATAGTATTACTATTTCCATTTTGCTGTTGAGACAATTAAAGTACAGAAATGCATAGTAACTTAGACCAACATTATTCATCTTAGTGAATGGCAAATTTGGGATTCAAATGTAGGCTCTCCAAGTATAAGGCTATGCTGTTAAATACTAGAGTTAAATTGCTTCCCATGTTAAATAGGATTGAAACATAAAGAGAGATAAGAATCACCTGCTTAAAATCTATTTTTAGAGAAGACTGAATACAACACTTTCCTTTTCTAAAATAAATTTCAGACAATGGACACATGTACAAGATCAGGGCATTCAGTACCTAACCCATTCAATATGTAAATTAGTTTTTTGCAGAAGGCTTTAAAACTGTCTACAGGTTAATGAGCTTGATACTGTAGACTTGTAAAAGAAATGTACTGACTGAGTAGAGAACTGTAAATTTAGCTCCTCTCAAGTTGACATGTTGTACAACTCAGATTTCCCAATGTATTGAATTTTAGGATGACAATAAGATTTAGGAACATTTACTCAAATGCTTTTAACTTTCTTCTCAAAAGCCCCAAGCTCATTAGAAACACAAACAAAACTAAAATTACTCTTTCAAACTTCAGGCAGCTGAAGAAGGCTTTTGCTGCTGATACAGCAACCTGAAGTGAAGAGGAAGTGATTCAGTTTGATATTTTCCCTACCATATACACTGTATGAATTATGCTTCTATCAACATCAATGCATATATATGCCTCAGGGATTGCTAACAAGCAGCCAAGGCAGGCCAAGGTGAAGTGGCCGGAAGGTTTCAGAGCTGATGTCTTTAGCCTCTTGGGAGCTGATCTTGTCCATCTTTCTGACATGTGGTCTCTGCATATCAAAAAAATACTGTTGATCAAATCAAAGTGTTCATGAATCCAGTGATTTTTTTTTTTTCCTTCACCAAGTGTTCTAGTCTTTTTAGATCTTTGTCAATGGTGTCACAGCTGAGTGAGCAATTCCTGGCTTCCTGAATTTCCCCAAGGGCTAAACTGTCAACATCTATGTTTATCATGGAAACTTTATTTTTTATTTTTTTTTTTTTCAAAGTTTTATTTTATTTTTGGGACAGAGAGAGACAGAGCATGAACGGGGGAGGGGCAGAGAGAGAGGGAGACACAGAATCGGAAACAGGCTCCAGGCTCTGAGCCATCAGCCCAGAGCCCGACGCGGGGCTCGAACTCACGGACCGCGAGATCGTGACCTGGCTGAAGCCGGACGCTTAACCGACTGCGCCACCCAGGCGCCCCTATCATGGAAACTTTAGACTTGAGAAAAATAATCTGATTTTAATCATGATTTTATATGTAGAATGAAGCTTGTTTAGATCTTTTAGTTTTCAGAATTCGTCCCTTTATGAAGTTAGTTAATGTATTTTGCTAGAATGATTAAGTCCCCTGAATGAAATTTTCCTTTTGTTTTACTTCCTTGCCTCTTCTTTCTCTCCCTCCCTCCTGTTTTTCCTTGTTTTATTCCCTCCCTCCTCCTTTTTCTTCTTTCCTCCTTCTTTTTTTCTTCTCTTTTTCCTTCCTACTTCCCATTCTCTCATTCTCCCATTTTAAAAGTCTTTTCTTCCTTTCAACATTTATTGAAACATTGCTATGTACCTCACACCATGGATGTAACTAGGGATGCAAGTGTTCTTGCAAAGAGGGATTCACATTAACTTCTTGCTATTCATTCTTTTTTAAAAAAATTAAAAAAAATGTTTATTTTTGAGAGACAGAGTGTGAGCTGGGGAGGGGGAGAAAGAGAGGGAGACACAGAATCTGAAGTGTAGGTTCCAGGCTCTGAGCTGTCAGCACAGAGCCCGATGTGGGGCTCAATCCCATGACCGCTGGATCATGATCTGAGCCATGAATCAGATGCTCACCTGACTGAGCCACCCAGGTGCCCCCAAACCACTCTATGTATTTTAATAGAAGGCATTTTTAAAAAATATAATTTATTGTCAAATTGGCTAACATACAGTGTGTACAGTGTGCTCTTGGTTTTGGGGGGTAGATTCCCATGATTCAGTGCTTACATACAACACCCAGTGCTCATCCCAACAAGTGCCCTCCTCTATGCCCATCACCCGTTTTCCCTTCTGTCCACCCCCCCCATCAACCCTCAGTTTGTTCTCTGTATTTAAGAGTCTCTTATGGTTTGCCTCCTCCTCTCTCTGTTTATAACTATTTTTTCCCTTCCCTTCCCCTATGATCTTCTGTTAAGTTTCTCAAGTTCCCCATATGAGTGAAAACATATGATATCTTTCTCTGACTGGCTTATTTCACTTAGCATAATACCCTTAACAGAAGGGAATTTAAAACAGTTAATAGATGACATAAGTGATCACAGAATGGAGAACCCAAATGAAGTGTCACTGATCAGCACTAGGGGAAGAGAGCTACCATTCCTAGGGATAGGAGCATACTGTTTCCAGAATTTAGAAGTGAGATTCATCCTGTGAGAGCCAAAAGCTCAGTTGGAATGAGATTTAGCTTACAGGAGCTAAGTCACAGAGGGCAGGACTATCGAGGAGCCATGGAAATGATGCAATCACTGCAGAAAGGGAGGCAAGAAGAGCCGAAGAAATAAACTGCTGTCTCCCTTCCTTTCACCATCTGATTTTCCTTCAGTGCTTTGCAATGTCTGGAACTACTTAGGAGCTAGACAGCAGGGATGGAACCAAGTAATAAGCAACTTCTTTGGACTTACTTAAACTTTGAATTTCACTAGTAGACAATTTTCATAATTGAAAATCCTCTATTAAGGATTCTGCATTCTTTGCAAGTTTGATCAGACTGATATATCTATCACATTTTAAGGCCTTTATTAAAGACATTTTAAAAACAATATACAGAAGATTATGGGACTTACAATACTATTTTCTTCCCTAGGAATGCATATTTACCAGACCTGGAAGAAATACTTCCTCTTTTTTTTTTTTTTTTTTTTTTTGGTTGAGTCTGTGGACAAGTTTAGATCCAGAAAGGATTGTGCTTCTGAAATTGACATCCTGTTCATGATAATGGATTCTAATGCCTTTATTCAAGTACTAAGAAGGGGTCAGAGGAATATTAGTGGGAGGGCTGTGCAGCAAACACTATCCAGTCAGCCTCCTGGGCAGAGAGAAGTGATTGAGCTGTGCACATGACAGCCTGAATCCTCATGGATTAGAGGTGTGTATTAAAGTTAATTTTTTAATAGTGCTACTGAATTCAAGGATATATGTCTGTTAGATGGGAGTAGAATTACTTTGGACACTATTTACTCAGACAGGCAGGATATCAGGTGGTAGGCTGATTACATATGTTCTAGTCCCCCTGCAATTAAATACTTTAGGGTCATTAAATTCTTTTTTTTTTTTTTTTTTTAAGTAGGCTTCACATCCAGCGTGGAGCCCAAATGCAGGGCTTGAACTCACGACCCTGAGATCACAACCAGAGCTGAGATCAAGAGTCAGATGTTTAACTGAGCCACATAGCTGCCCTTGAGCTATTAAATTCTTTTGAAAAAGAAAGTGATGTGGCTATCTTCATATATTAATGTAACACAGAGATAACTGGAACAAATGCGGGCATATTTGGAAGAGAGTCCTTGGTGATAGGAAGCCTCGTTATGGTACATTACAGTGGTCCAGGCCAAGTGATACAGAAGGCTCAGAATAGAGAAGTGATAGACAATGAAAGAGGCAGTTCTGAAGGGAACACAACATTGGGTTCTTCCTGACAGTAAAGCACTCTCAGTAGAAACACTTATCTTCATCATTAGTCTGTTCCTTCTTCCACTTTAGGAAAGTGTCGTCTAGATAGTCTTGTGGCTATTCTGGACAGAGTCATGCATTTAATACCTCCTACCTCATCTCTAGCCTTGTTTCTTAGTGAATGCAGCTATTAGAGGCAATTGATTTACAGTCAGTGTACAGTGGGAATTAGGGAAATGAGTTGAACTTAGAATAAAGATAAAGATGTATTTGGAACATACAAGTTCTTTTTATGATCATTTTGTGCCTTTATAATTTAATAATTAGTAGTCAGATAAGGTTAAACAAGTATAAATGGCATTTATATTTGTGATAGTTGAAGGTAACTAAGTACTATGATTGATTCTTTTTAAGATCTGAGACAAATAGAACATAGATAAACTAAATAAGGGTGTAAGTTATGTTATCTGACTACTAGTGTTAAAATTGATAGAAGCCACAAGAATATAAACATGCCATTAATTGTTATTTATAGATTTTTTTTATCACATCTAAAACTTAAGAATAAGACCTTTTACATGTAATGTGCTTTATAGCCTACAAATTACACCCTTGGATATTCTCATTTGATTCTCAGAACAATTCTGTGAAGAAGGCACTTACTATTTCCGCAGAGATTTTGAAAAGGTTGAATGAATTTTGCAGCTATTTACCAAGCTGGCAAATAACAAATGAAAACTTGATACTGTCATTTCTTATTTTCTGTATGATTTTTTTATACTACACCATGCTACCGAAGTTGTCATATTCATCAGATAGACTAAATTCCAGTGACTCAGAACAAGCTCTCTCCCCACCTCGCCCCCCCCCATCTCATACTTGTCCACTAAGTGTTACCTGGGGGTGCTGCTCTGTGCTTTCCCTCAATCTGGAATGCCAAGGCAAGAAGGCATTACAGCAGATGGCCAGTCATAATAAGGAAAAGAGAACATGACAAAGCCCATAGAGATTTTGGAAGTTTCTGGCTTGAGTGAGGCACACTACTCATGTCTCCATGCCATTAGTCAAAGTAAATTACACAGTTAAACGTAACTGTAAAATTACAGTTACAGTTATTGGCTTCAAGTGAGGAAGGTTGTACATCCTTCCATATGTCCAGAAATAGGGAGATAAATAGGGATATTTAGAAACTTCCTAATTACTATCATAATTGTTAAATGTCACAGTTGAAAAATTAACAATTTAAGAAAATCACATTTTTTTTTAAAGAAGATTGTAAGTTTACCTTTTCCCAGAGCTTACATTTAAAATGTTTTCTTTGGGGGCGCCTGGGTGGCTCAGTCGGCTAAGCGTCCGACTTCAACTCAGGTCACGATCTCGTGATCTGTGAGTTCGAGACCCGCGTTGGGCTCTGGGCTGATGGCTCAGAGCCTGGAGCCTGCTTCCGATTCTGTGTCTCCCTCTCTTTCTGCCCCTCCCCCGTTCATGCTCTGTCTCTGTCTCAAAAATAAATAAACGTTAAAAAAAATTTTTTTTAAATGTTTTCTTTGTGTATTTTTTAGTGAGCACAATTTCTGGGCAACTCACTACGGGGGTTCTCAATGTAGAAGTATGTAAGACTGAGCCTTTGAGATGCTCCATGATTGAGTATAAGTTTTAAAACCCTACATATACCATCACTTTCTTGGAAAGTCAGTTACATTAGCATTTAAAGCCCAAGAAAATCTGGTAAAGTCTAAACTCGCTTGAAGACAATTCTTCTATGTGTGCATGACATCCACTGGCATCCTGACAAAACGAGGCCCTTTTGAAATGCTTTCCTGAATTCTTCTTTAATGTCCTCCTCCTTCTCATTCCCCACATTCAACCTGCCAGAAAGTCCAGAGTTCTACTTTCCAGAGTTGTAGGCAGCAAAGATTGTGAAAATCCTATTGTAATGATTGTACTACTTATGTGCCATAGCAAGTGATTTAACCTTTCAGAACCTTAGATTCCTCATTTGTATAATGGGTGTGATAGTTACTGTGAGGATGAAAGATACAACATATGTCAAGTACCTGATCCAATAGGCAGTTAATTTTGATTTTGCTTTCTGTGCTTTCTTTCTCTTTCTATTTATATACTGGGAAAATAAAAGAATGGAAATTATTTGCCATTTTTAAATTAAAATATTTTATTTGGAGGTTTCTTAAAGATAGCCAGCAAAATTGTAGTAGAATAAACCAACACACACTGTAAATGTGCTAGTAATTTCTTGTGGGGAATCTTAGAAGCAGAGAGCACTGAGCCAATAGAGTCTGGAAGTCGTGATCCCAGGAATTACCATGTGTCAAAGAGAGTGAAAGCTAAAGAACTTTAGTCAGCAGTGCTGACTGCCACTTTCCATAATAAAGGCCCATTTCCAAAATGTATCTTGAGCACTTCCCCAGAGCAAGGCAATCAGAAACATCCCATTTTAACATCCTATTTAGATTTGTTCTACTCTAGTCTATCTTTCCCAGTAACAAGAGGAGAGAACTATTTGTCAGGGTAAGGATTGCTTGTTAAAACTCATTTTTAAGTGGATTTACCCTTGGGGCATATATAATGAAGAAGAAGCTCTTTATGGGTCCTTGGGAAAGTTGAGCTAGTTAACAATCGTAATAGACAAAGGTAGTCACCACAATCAGTATAATGAAGCAAAATCAGAATAATAAAAATAAATATAAGGTAATGAAAACGTTAGTAAAAGATTTTCTACTGTATAACATCCCAGGGGGCCTGGGAATGCAAATCTATCTTACACCAGAATCAACTCTATATATTTCCAGATCTGGCCCACACACAGATTATTCTGAGATGTAAGAAACAATGCCTGTGTTCTCTTTATGCCGTACCTGGGCCATGGAGACCATGAAGAAGGAGCCTTAAATGGTAGTGAAACCCATTTAAGGACTGGGTTACAGATCACTGATCTGCAAACATGACCAGGGAATTTGGGCCTTATAGTCCCTTGTACAATAAAAAAAATGATATGCTAAATAATTTTCTGTAAAACTTCCCACTCTTAAGTGGGCTCACATGAGGTTGTGGTGTGTGTGTATGTGGGGAGGGCTGGGAAGAGTAATGATTTCTTTTCAGAAGCATCCTACTCTTGTTCTCTATGGCTCAGTATATGTGGGGCCTTTTTTCTTTGCCTTTTTGATTTTGTCCTTAAGTTATCCTCAGCAGTGGACTGCTATTTATTTCTTTACAAAAGAAAGCTTTCCTCTGGCTGTGGTGTTCCCTGAAAACGGACATCTTCATCAGTTCTACTGAGTCCAGGGGTGATTTTCTAATGCTAATTTTAGGCCTGTCCCCTGGAGCTGAAGGTTCATAGAGCCAAATATAGCGTAGACATTATTTCTACTCTATAACATTGATGCAAAGTACATCCTATTAGCTGCAAACAACTAGAAAATGTGAACCTCTCCCCAACAGAAAAGGCTCCAAAACTAGCATAGAAAGCAAAAACCGAGAGTTAGCATCTGCTTTGGTGACCTACATGACAGTGAATGATTGCCATTCGTTTATTGTTTCATTTACTCCCAAAGTCCAGGCTCTTACCGGCCTAATCTCCATTTCTGATTCTTATTCTCATGCCTTTGATGACTGCTTTTTCTTGTCCAAACCTTGGTAGAGAGAGATGTGCTGAATTCTTGGCAGACTGACTGTGAAATTCATACTGCAACCAGTTTATGGTTTAGATATTTTTTCCTGCATCCATGCTACCATCACACCACAAGGAACTATGAGATATGATCTGCAATCATAAATCAACCTAGAAATATTGAACAAAGACAGTTTGTGTAGTGAAAATGAATGTATTTGTGGTGCTGTGCACTGACAAAAAACAAAAACAAACCCTTTTTCCCTCCTTCCTGCTGAAGCTGGAGGCTGCTGCGTAATAAAAAGTGACCCTTTGAAGGCAGCAATGCTAGCCTTCCCAAACTTGATAAGTATATTCAATTCCTTTATCACCAGACTGAGCTTAAAGGAAAGTTTAATTCATACATAAAGGGACCAAGCAAATGGTTCCAGGGCTCTTTCTGTTTTTGCCTTACCTGCCGGGATTTTTGGCATGGCACCAAACAGCTCCATATACCCCAGCCCAGATACCTGTCTAGGGAACGGGTGTTTTAAAGAGATTTCCTTCTGTTGTAATTAGCTGAATGATAAATGAAGAATATCTGGCAATGCCATCTTCATTCTCACATTAAAATTACAATGAATATATATATATATATATATATATATATATATATAAACATGAAAGAATAGGTATATATAGTGTACATTTTTATTTCTTTGTCCACCAGATTCCACTCTTGCTCCTTCTAATATTAGAGCTGCAATTCCCGTTGGAGAAATTATGTTTTCTATATTATGTGTAGTCTAGATATTGCTCTCCATTGATGTGTTCTGTACAATCCTCATAAAATGGTAGATGCATAACTCAGGCTCAGCGAGAGAAGCTCTCTCCAGAATTTTAATTTTCAGTGGCATGACACAGGATGGAAAAATGAATGGAGTTGATTCATGTAAGAGGCTGACTCATTCTAGCACAGTGCTCTCCAATAGATAGTTCTGCAATCATGGAAATATTACACATCTGTGCTATTGAGTATAATAGCTGCTAGTCACATGAGATTACTGACTACTCACTTGAAGTGTGGCTAATGTAACTGAATGACTGCATTATAGTTTTATTTAATTTTAATTAACTAAAATTTAGCCAACTTTTTGTAGTATTTCCTGTTTTGGACAGCACAGTGCTAGTACAGCTCCCGGAAGAAATTGTGCACTGACACATGCTCTCTGGATTCCCAGGGCTGCCCTGGCTCTTTCTCTTTTTAAACCCAATTCTTTAGCTATTTCTTTGATTCTGAGTACTACCCCAATCCAATTTGTTACAATTTCCTCCTTTACCTAGTAGCTAGAATCAATTTTGTTTGTTTACATCCAAAAACCTCTAACTAAAGAGGTTTTGTGGGAAAATTCACTAATTTATTACCATATTAATACTATGTTAAGTATCGGTATGCAGGAAGGACTGAGGTGTGGTATTTGGGGATGAAAAGGTGTAAATGAATATCATCCATGCCTTTCAGGAGCTGTATGAAGATGATAAAAATAGAAATACTAATAATGCAGTGAGAAAAATCAAGTATTTACAAAGAATTTTGTGGTCTCAGAGAAAGTTTCACTAATATAATGTAGCAAGTTGAATAGTTTTCCCCCCAAAAGATAGGTCCACCTGGAACCAAACCTGTGAACATGACCTTATACAGAAATAGGGTCTTTACATGTAATTAAATTAAGGATTTTGAGATGAGATTATCCTGGATTTAGGGTGGACTCTAAATCCAATGACAAGTGTTCTTATAAAAGATGCTCAGAGGAGAGACCGAGGGAGATAAAGGAAGTCATTTGGAGATGGACAAAAAGATTAGTGTTACGCAGCCACAAATCACGAGATGCCTGGAACCACCAGAAGCTGAAGAGGCAAGAATGGGTTCTTGCTTAGTACCTTTGGAGGAGGCATGGCCATGACCATACTTTGTTTTCAGACTTCTGGCTTCCAGAATTGTGAGACAATATGTTTAGGTTGTTTATGTCATCAAGTTTGTGCTAATTTGTTATGACAGCCTTGGGAAACTGTGTATATGTATATGTATAGTTTATTCCAGCTCTAGTATCAGAATACTGTCTTAAACCTAGCATTCTGGGTTGTCACTTGGATATCCAACCTAGATTTCAGGGTTGCTGGCCTGTTGTCATTCTACCTCCCACTGTTTAGTAGGGTCCTCCTGAAAAATGGGATCTATCCATCTTATCTTTGAATATTGTCCATTCATCTGTAACTTCCATGGGGCAAGCCATATTTGTTTAGTTTGTTTTCCACTATATTTCCAGCATTTAGAAGAGTGCCCTGTACACATTAAGTTTTAAATAAATACTTAGTTTAATTAATTAATTAGTATTCTTGCTACTAGGTCTTTCTCCTGGACATTGCTAAACTTCTTTCTCCTGCCACATCCACGTTCAGTATTAGTGCTAATCTTGGTAATGTTCACGTTCACAATTCTTGCTGAGTGAATCAAATTTAGAACTGCTGATTATCACTAACCTAGGAAAAGCAAAACCATGGAATTGACTTGGGTTACCCCTACCTCATCCCAAGTGGTGTCTAGATTTTGCTACTCTTCTATCAAATCAAAATATTCTGGAGGGAGTAAGAGTAAAAAACATCTCTGGATTGCACTGTAATAATCACATCTTTGTGAAGACTTGGGGCTTTTTTTCCCTTGCTATATTTAAGCAGATTGCTTTGATCAATATATTGTTGAACTAATGTCAAATTTATTTTCTTAAGCTTTCTTCAACCTTAAGAATTATCTCATATTTAAGTTATATCACACTTTATCCACCATTCCACACAATTTATACATTAAATTTCTGGCATTTTATTCTAAGAAGAGATTTTCAGATTCTCATTAGATTTTATTACCTCTTTTCAACATATACTTTTAGAAAGTTGGTCTTTTTCTCAGCTTATAATAAGTAACTAGTTGCAATGACTCATGGGTGATGCAATGGCAATCTATAGCCTAATACTGACAAAAAGGTTATAAAATGGTTACGAAAAAGTTTGCAACAGACAGGAGCCATTTAACGCAGGGACTAATAGCTCTAACTCCCTCAGCAATCTATACTGTTATAGTGGGTGCTCATTATAATGACTCAATCATCAGAAAAAAGTTAGGTTATGTTCAGTATATTAAGAGACTAGAGAGAGAATATATTTTTTAAGAATGTCAGCAACTCATTAATTAAAAAAAGGTACATGAAATGGCAAATCTTACTTACGTGGATGAGAAAGACTGAGAAGCCCCAAGAGTTCTGAGAATACTAGCAGGCCTGTCAGTTAGGAAGCCTGAGAGTTCTGAAGACAAAGAAGTCAGATTATCATTGTCAAATTGGAACACATACTATGATTTGGAATATAAGAAGGAGGTCACTAAAGGTACACAGGGGATTATCTCCAACCTGTTAGATTGATAGACCCTCCACCCCTTTCTCTCTCTTGCTCACTCACTCTCACTTGCTCTCTCTCTCTTCCTCTCTCTTCCTCTCTCTCTCTCTCTCTCTCTCTCTCTCTCTCTCTCTCTCACACACACACACACACACACACACACACACACACACACACACAGAAATATTCAGGACCACATCTTTGGGTTATGGAGGGTGCGAAGCAATCTTGTGTATATCCCTCTTTATTCCAGCACAAAGACAGCCAGCCTAAGGTTGAATTATGAAATCCTATGTTCTTGGCTTCAGCCTTGTTGGTTTCCATTGTATCTATAGGAACCGTGCTGCCTCTTTTTCTCTCTGAGCGTTATCCCTCTCCTCTGTTGGACTCCAGGTATTATTTATAGTCATTCTTTCACATACTACAGTCTCTCTAATTCCAGTCTAAAAGTGACACCTCTGATAGCATCAATCTAAATTTACCTGAAACATAGTTTTCTACTTCAGTGTCACACCGTTGGGAACATTATCTGATCTACTCTGATCTACTCTAATGTGGTAAAGAAGTCTTCTCTGTTGAGTGTGATTCCTATCCTCTTTTCACATCTTTATATCTTAAGACTTGGTAGAGATATCAATATCTTTAGCAGATTTATCAGCTGTTCCCACTACCAAAAATACAAACTTTCTCTTCACAAATTGGCAGAGTAAGTGCTATGACTCCCAGGGCACTACTCTATCTTTAAAAGATAAAAAGTCACTGGATTTAGTAAAGTCAGAACTGGAGAAAAAAAAATACTGTTTTCTTCCACTCCAATTGGCCTGCATATATGGTTATGCAAAGTTAATGTTTTTACTTTCTTATGTTGACAGTTTTCTTAAATAGAAGAAGGGTTCAGTGGTTGAGGTTTGATATTCATCTTTTCCCAGACTTAGCTTTCACAAAAAAATTCCATCATTGCAGCACTAAGTGGAACAACTTATGAAAAATTTAATCATATTTCTTTCACAGATGAAAAAGAACAAAGTCATACTCTGTTATGTTGCATGAATGGTATATTTTCTCTTTCTAAATAGTCAGGCACCAGAGATGCTCTTATGAGTTGGTTCTGTGGAGTGCAGATTCTGACTAAACTAGCACTTACTGAGCAAGAACAGCCTGCCAGATACTGTTGCATATTTTAATGATATTGTTTAATGATAAGGGATAATAGCTGTAACTACAACGTGTAATTGCCAATTTTGTGCCAGATGATTTTTGCTCATTTATTGATGTTGCCCAAAGCTAGGCAGTCAGTAAGTAAATGCTTGAGACAAGATTTGATCACCATTTTGTTTAGCTCCACAGGCTGTGCTCTAGTATTTCTTACCTAGTGCTGCCTGACCTTCCATTGAGTTGTACCATTCTCCTCATGATGTATTATCCTGAATTTAAGAATTCTACTAAATTTACAATTTCTACTAGAATTTAAGAATTCTACCAAGAATTCTACTAAAATTGACCCATTTGGATAATTAAAACTCTGGACTGTCTTTAAGTGAATTCTTCAGTATGCAAATGTCCCTGAAGCCTTTCTTGGCTAAAAGTGCAGGAGGGTGAGGTTTGAGCTATGCCCTGGGACAGTGAGGTGCAGGCAGAGTGACTAGGGATCTGTGATTATGAGTGCGCATTTGGTTCAAAGATGAAGAGAGTCATTGCAAAGAAAACTGGAAAAATCCAAGGCAAGCTCTGTGCTTCATAATTTATAGACCAATTACTCTCCTGTCTAATCAGAATTGTTCACCAAGAAAACTTACAGGTCCTCATTACGGGTTTGTTATAATTTATTCCTTTACTTTTCCTTTATTCTTTTAACTGTTTCCAGTTTCTATGCCTCTTTTCATCAGTTTAGTTGCCTGAGGCTGGTGTTTGAACTTGCCTTGCAGTCTTGTACGTATGCTACACAACGTTTACACGTGCAATTTTCAATAGAATAGAATTGTTTGAAGTTAAGCCCTTCTAGGGAAAGCATTTTCACAGTGTCTATTCAAGGTGAACATGCATCTAATTATCCTAATTTTTATTATAGTGACTGAGGGTAGATGAGAGTTTTATCCCCTGGGAGACACACACTTAGTAAAATACAGAACCAAATGGGCAAGAGTCCAAGAGTAGGAAGTGGAGTGTAAATTCTAGAACCCATTTTCATTTATATAAATTGGTGTTGGCACTTGTGTCAGTTCTCTTAAAATCATTCCTGGTAAGAGAGCAGCACCATGCTTGAAGTCTAGTTAGGTTAATTGTGTGGAAGATGTGGCATTGAGCAAGTGAGAACAAGAGCATCAGAGAAGTGACATCTGTTTACTTAGCAAGAATTTATTCAGCATTCCCTATATTCCTGGCACTGTTGTAGGCGGTGTAGATTGAGCTTGTGCTGTAGGAAATTTTGTAGTAACACTGGGTCTTCTTTAGTGCCCAGTTCTCCCCTCACTATCCCTTTCCTCAGATGGTTTGCTTCAGGAATCCCAATTTGTTGTGTTCATCCAGAATTTTCTCAGTTATTATTGGTAAGAAATTATGGAGAAGTACCTTTTAAGGATATTGCAGTTTAAATGATTCCTCAGGATTAATTGGATTGATGGGAAGGGTATTAGTTTTGGAATGAGAGACATGGATTTTTATTTCTGCTTTGCCACTTAATATACTTGTGGTTTTTGGTAAGTCATTTATCTTCTCTAATCCCAAATGTCTTCAGCTCTAAAGTGGAGATAAATACCTTCTGGGTTGGTGTGAAATATGAAGATTAAATGAGATAATGTATATATTGTACAAGATGTACAGCACCAAGTACGGGCTCCATAAATAACCCTAGCTGCTGTGCTCTTCTATTTAAATCACCCAGAACAGAGCTTAGAATACATTAAAATCACTATAATTCTTATTTCATTTTTCTTCCCTTTAATCCAAGACATGAAGCTAGGCATGGAATTTCTGTCCCTGTAACTGGGAGAAGTAGATACAAATTTGGCTCAAGGGAAAGAAGAGGAAAAGAAGGAAAAGTAGAAGGAGCTTCCTGAGACTCTTCAAACCAAATCAGCTGTGACCTTAAATATCACTTGGGGTTAAGCTCTGTTCTGCTAGTGAAAGATTTCCAAAAGCCAATTTTTCTTTCCTTTTCTATCTTAAACTATATCTGGGAAGAGAGGAAATAGGCAGCCTCTTGACATTCTTTATTTTGGTAGCTAAAACCCATGTAGCTAGATCTCCAAATTTGATTCATACCATAGCTGTTTGGAAAAACTGTAGCTTCTTTTCTTTATCAGTAACTAATTTGCTTTCCTCTAAACCCACTGTTGAGTTGGAGGGTGGTGGGGGCTCAGGGGGCTCTTATAATTTTGTTTCTCATATCCTCTCTTCCTACAATTTAGACATACAGTCTCTGCAGCTGTTGTTTAGCACTCCTCAGAAACAATGCTCAGGCTTTCAGATTTTAGTTCTTCCTTACAACGGCAACTTCTCTCCAAGATGGTGGCCGAGTATTTGGAGGTAGAAATCAGACTTAGATGATGTCGTGGAGGAGAGACTTAGAGAACTTGGGGATAATGTGGTTCCTCCCCTCTCACCTGCAGTGTCTTCTTTCCTCCTTGGTTGAAGCTTGCTCAGCAGGTATCCATGGCTGGAGGGCATAGCTGATGTCACTCACAGTCCTCTTTGCCTTCCAGTTTTCCCTTCCTCTTGGCTGGTGCAGCTTTTCTTGGGCTCCAGCCTGGTCTGTATACTCCCGTTAGGTCTGGCTGTAACTCCCCTTCAGCCAGGTGCCAGGAGTTTGGGCTGCAGTTCATGCCCGCTGGTAACTGGGGCTCTACAGAAAGCATCTGTCTGTTACAATATGCTGCAACCTCCAAATATCTCAAAGGGAAAATAAAGCAAGTTGTAATGGCAAAGTTAGAAAAAAAAAAAAAAGGAAAAATATTACTGCTTGTGATCACAAAGAGTTCCTGCTAACATTCTTAGTGTTGGTTTCCACATTCTACTACTCATGTTAGACTGAGTCTATATGTACCAAATTTTCTAGATAACAAAAAAAAAAATACCCAAATGAAAATTTTCTTGAATCATCAAAATAATTAAGTGCATGGTTACCTTGGCTGTCTAAATATGATTTCTTTTATTAAGTCATCTATTTATTTGATAAATATTTATTGAATACCTACCATTTACCAAATGCCCCTCCAGGAAAAGGGATATAAAAGTGAACAATACACACCATAATCTTTGCCCTTATAGAGTTTATCTTATAGTTGGGGAAAATACATAATAAACAAATATATTCTGTAAGATAAAATTATTATTTACTGAATATTTACCATATTCCAATGTTTGAAAGTGCTATGATACTTAAAGTTGGTATGCCCATTGTCTTTTCCCTTAAAACTTAAAGTCTCTTTTAATTCAAAAGAACTGAATGTGAAACAATTTGAAAGCCAATACAGTTTGTAACATTTATAACAAATATAAAATGAAAAAAGAGTATAATCACCAGAATCTTTAATAATAATAATAAAAGTAGTAGTAGTATTAATAATAGTTCCTTTTTAATTTATCACAACCATTCATATCAGTAGGCCATTTGTATTAATGAAAACTCAGTAAAGTTGGTGGGACTCGTATGATGATCCCCATTTGTAGAAAGGATATGAGACTCAGAGGAGTAAAGTAACTTGCCTGTTTTTCATGATTGCTAATTAATACCAGAGCTAGTACCAAGGTGCTGAATCTGTACTCCATATTCAGGCAAGGTAAGGGGAGGGGAATATGTGCCATGAGGGGGGGCCATGACAAAGGCACAGAGCTGGAAAGATACAAAGTATAAAAGGTCTCAAGATCTCAGGTTTTTCATGTTTCGGATTTGAAGCAGATAAAACCATTCTTACAGACTCTTATAACACCAAAATACATTGTTCCTTCTTAAAGAAATATCATTCCCATTACATACTCTCAAGTTTGATGGAATAGCCAAAGCATAACTATTTTGGGGGGCAGTTTTCTATTTCTGGAACTCTGATCTCTCTGAAACTTAGTTCTGCCTCTCTTACTTTTTAGAGAATATTTTCACCTGAAGTTTTTATTTTTACCTTTATTATGTCTAAAACAAATTCATTATCTTTCTTGCCGAATAAGTTTCCCATTATTCTCCCAATTGCCAGGTTTGAAAACTTTGAAGCCATCCTTATTGCCTTCATCTCTTTCATTCTCCCTTTTCTAAGAGCAACCACTCACCAGTGTCTTCTGCATCTACAGGTTCCTTTCCATTCCACTGAGCCAGGCCAAAATGGAATCTCGTTACTTCATGTTTGCATAACTTTAATAATCTGATAGTTACCTATCTTTTTCAGTTCATCCTATAAACACAGCAAACTCATATACACATAAAATTATTCTCAACCAAAAGTGATACTGGGTAAGAAAAGGCTATTGATATGTTAACCGCATTTTTTGTTATATTTTATATTTGCCATAAGAATAGATATCTTAGTGGGGTGCCTAGGTGGCTCAGTCAGTTACACAGCTGACTCTTGATTTCGACTTGAGTCATGATCTCACAGATGAGTTTGAGCCCCGTCGCGGGTTCTGCACTGACAATTCAGAGCCTGCTTGGGATTCTTTCTCTCTACCCCTCCCATGCACATGTTCTCTCTCTCTCAAATAAATAAATACAACTTAAAAAAAAAATAATAGGTATCTTACTTTTCTTAATTCATTACTCTTTCCCAGCACCTGGAACAATGCTCTCATGGACAGACCCTAAGAGGGCTGTTCTTTCTCATAGTATTTTGATCTACACTCCTAATTGTGGATAGGACCTGGGACTTACTTCTAACCAATAGATATGGAAAAGGTGATGGAATGTCTTTTCTGTGATTGTATTAGAGAAGATTATAACTTCCATCTTGTTGGCAGGCTCTAACGATTGACTCTTTCCTTTGGTGGTTTTGATGAAGCACATTGTCATATGGATAGACCCATATGTCAAGGAGATAAGGATAGCCTCTGACTATTAGCCAACAAATTGCTAAGGCCTTCATCCAACAGTTTATAAGGATCTTACTCTTGTTGATAACCACATAAGCTTGCAAGCAGATCCTTCCCCAGTCAAACCTCAGATGAGACCCCAGCACTATACCTTGGTTGCAGCATTGTGAGAGAAATCAAAGCAGAGGACCCATCTAAGCCATGCTGGGATTCCTGATCTAAAGAAATTGTGAGGTAATAAGTGTATGTGTTTTAAGCCTGCCAAACTTAAGATAATTTGTTATGCAAAAATAAAAAAATGCAAATGCCTTGCATATACTCAGTGGTCAAGAAACTTTGTTAATTAGATAAATGAAGTATCCTCTTTGCATTCTTGTAAATTAACATTCTCTACATACATTCAATAAATATTCCCTAAAAAAGAAAAAATACTCCTTAACAGTTAAGAAAACTAAATTAATTTTAAAACTGGGACCTTCAGTCTCATGGCACTTTCTCTAGTGTTGGGTAATTATGTGGGGATTGAGGTAGTTTGTTATTTCTGTTAGTGCTTTTGAATTTTGGTTCTTGTATGATTGCTAAAATCTCTGCTGTCATTGAGCATGTGTAATTAAATGTGTGATCTATACTTTCACAAACTTGCTAATTAAAATTGTGTCTGTAGACACAAGGTGAACTCTTCTATTTTCTTGCAGAGACTTTGAAGTTCCAAAGTCATTTTTTTTTACCATAATTCTTGAGGAGGATGCTTAATTAAATTTGTATTGTTTTCAGATATCCTCATCACCAACAGCCCATTGCACCATAGTGCTGGACCCAGAGAAAAAAAATCAAATTATAAATTGAAATGTGGCAAACATACATTAAAAATTAAATTCTATAGAAGTTACCTCACTTGGCAAAGACTAATGTCAGAATATGTAGCTAATATTTCATATCTCCTATAAAATATTTAAAAATCACAGTTCTCTTGGGGAGAAGAAAAGATTTCAGTAAACTTAACATCTACAAAATATAGTGACATATAAGGAGTACATATTTTTTAGTATAAATGTTAAAGTAAAATATTAGTAGGCAATATGTTTATTATCAGGTTGGCAGTGCTAGTTATTGTGTTTGTGTCAGATAGTTCTAGAAATTTTGCAGTGGCTTTAACTGTTTGCTCTTCTGTCACTCAGGCAATTCCTTGTTTGCTGCTGCTTCTAACCTAACTCATTCTCACTCTATCTCACCCCACCAGAACCTTCATTTTTCCTTCTACCATTACTGTGATTGTCTTTAGAACTGATCACATCAAACAATAAAACAATCTTTTTTAAAAAAACAGATCATTTTTTAAAGTTTATTTTAAGAGAGATAGAGACAGCAAGAGTGGGGGAGGGGCAGAGAGAGAGGGAGAGAGAGAGAATCCCAAACTGGCAGTGCAGAGCCCAATATAGGGCTCATACTCACAAAACTGTGAGATTATGACCTGAGCCAAAACCCAGAGTCAGATGTTTAACCGACTTATCCACTTAGGTGCCCCCAAACAGAAAACAATCTTAAATCAGCTAAGTATGCCTTGAAAAATTTTTAAAAAGAAAACAGAGGGTAAGAATATGTTGAGCAATAGTCCTTGATAAAAAAAAAAATTCTTAATGGTAACTCTAATTTCAAAACATAATCTGGAATGAAATCGTAAAATTGGGCAGGGCAGTATGTTGTATTTAACTGAGAATACAAGTGGACAACAAAAACTTTGCGTGAGTAATCATTGTTAAAGAAAAACATATTTAACAAAAATTACAATCCAAGTAGTTGTTGAAGTTCTTCTTATCTTTTTGGTTCAAATGAAGTAGAAGTGATACTTGGGGGCGGGTTGGCTGCTAGACACATTGACCTCAATGTAGCCTTTAGTGGAGAGCATGAATCGTATAGTCAACAGACGACATTTCATTTGACCCGTAGTATATGGGATGGATTTCAAGAAAGAAGAGAGTACTTAGAAAGTGGGAAACTTAGAGGAGGGTAAAAAATAAAAACCTGAAATCTGAATTCCTGATTTAATTTATATTGGATTTATACCCAGAAGTGGGATTGCTGGATCATATGGTAGTACTATTTTCAATATTCTTATGAACTGCCATACTATTTTTCATAGCTGCTACATCCTTTTAGGACCAATAGGCAAACAGTTTTGTTTGCACAACTGTCCAAGGATATAAAATCAGTTGAGAAAAAAAAATCCCTTTTACTATAGCATCCAAAAGAATAAAATATTTAGGAATAAACTTAACCAAGGAGGTGAAACACTTGTCTATTGAAAACTGTAAAACATCAATAAAATAAATGAAAGGAGACACAAATAGATAGAAAGACATTCTGTGTTCATGGATTGGAGGACTTGATATTGTTAAAATGTCCAGATTGCCCAGAGCAATCTACAGATACGTTGTTATCTTCATCAAAATCCCAGTGGCATTTAAAAAAATTTTTTTAAATGTTTATTTATTTTTGAGGGAGAGACAGAGCAGGAGTGGGGGAGGTGCAGAGAGAGAGGGAGACACAGAATCCGAAGCAGGCTCCAGGCTCTGAGCTGTCAGCACAGGAAGCATGAGATCATGACCTGAGCTGAAGTTGGACACTCATCCAGCTGAGCCACCTAGGTGCCATCCAGCTTCCGCCATGACATTTAAAAAAAAAAAAAAATTTTAATGTTTATTTATTTTTGAGACAGAGAGAGACAGAGCATGAATGGGGGAGGGGCAGAGAGAGAGGGAGACACAGAATCGGAAGCAGGCTCCAGGCTCTGAGCCATCAGCCCAGAGCCCGACGCGGGGCTCGAGCTCACTGACCGTGAGATCGTGACCTGAGCTGAAGTCGGACGCTTAACCGACTGAGCCACCCAGGCGCCCCGCCATGGCATTTTTTACAGGAATAGAAAAAACAGTCTTACTTTAAAAATGTTTGTTTATTTATTTTGAGAGAGAGAGAGCACTAATGAGGGAGGGGAAGAGAGAGAGAGTGGGGGAGAGAGAATCCCAGGCAGGATTTCCATTGTAAGCACCAAGTCTGATGTGGGGCTTGAACTCACCAACTGTGAAATCATAACCTGAGCCAAAATCAAGAATCAGATGCTTAACCAACTGACCCACCCAGACACCCTGAAAAAACAATATTAAAATTCATAAGGACCCACAAAAGACATAGAATAGCCCAAATGATCTTGAGAAAGAAGAACAAACTTGGAGACTTATTACTTCTGATATCAAAATATATTACAAAGCTATAGTAATTAAAATAGTGTAGTACTAACATAAAGACAGACATGTAGACTAATGAAATGAAATAGCTCAGAAGTAAACCCATATAGTCAATTGATTTGGGTCAAGGATGCAAAGAACACACAATGGGGAAATGTAAGAAATGGTTTGTGATTATTGCAAGTATATGCAAGAAAAATTAAAAAAAACAAAACTTTTATACCATACACAAAAATTAACTCAAAATGGATTAGAGATAAATGTAAGCCCTAAAACTGTAAAACTGCTAACAGATAACATAGGGGAAATGCTCTTTGCTCTTTGATACTGGTCTTGGTAATCATTTTCTTGGGTATAACACCAAAAGCAAAAATCGGCAAGTGGGATCACATCAAGCTAAAAAACAAAACAAAAAACACAAAAAAACACAAAAAACAAAAAACAAAACCTCTGTTCAGCAAATGAAATAGTCATCAGGTTTAAAAGGTAACCTATGGAATGGGAGAAAATATTTACAAACCGTATATCTCATAAGGAGTTAATCTCCAAAATATGTAAGGAACTTATAAAAGTCAATAGCGAAAACAAAACAAAGCAAAACACCCCAAAACTAAAAATCAACCAACCAACCAAAGAGACAAAAAAACCTGATTAAAAGTGGGCAATGGATGTAAACAGATATTTCTCCAAAGAGGGCCTACAAATCAGGGAACTATAAATCAAAACTACAATGTGATATCACCTTACAACTATTAGGATGGCTACTATCCTAAAAAGAAACAAATAAGGATGACAAATGTTGGTGAGCATGTGGAAAAATTGGAACCCCTTGTACACTGCTGGTGGAATAAAAATTTCCAACAATTTTGATAAGACATTAGGTTTGTTCCTGAGTCAGTCTTTGGTTTAAGGTATCACTTAAAAATCATTAATATTTAGAAGTACATTTAAAATATTTAGAAGTTTTATTTCACTTACCTTCTTTGGCAAGGCCACTGAACACACCTGTTTGTCCTGCTTACCCCCAGCTGTGAGGTCAGTTACAGAAATAGAAGAATTTTAGTTGGCAGTAAATTGGTAGACATGTTAAGCCTTCATGAAAATCTTTCAGAAGACTTGACTGGAGAGTACATCAATCTCTAAATGTATAAGGGCATCTATAGAAATGCTTCTTAAACACAATTCCTTTGTAGGGTGCTGAAAAAGTTTCCAAATACTAATGTTTAAATGAAGGAAATGAGAACTTAGTGATTTTTTATTTTTTCTATAGGCCAAATTTATTAAAGGACTGATCTTTATTCTGCAGTTGTGTCCTTCAAATATTGGATGAAAAATGACCTATCCCATATGAAATTATGAGAAAGTTGAATGAAAGAGCTTTTAAAAGTGTTTTTATATAGCAGAATGCAAAATTGCCAATTCTAGGTCTTCTCAAAACAAAAATTTAAACTGAGACATTAGCTTTATTAGTTCACTCAGTGTATCCTTAGGAATGTCTCCCTTGTCCTACCAGTTCTAGGATCTCTGTGATGAATGGGAATGGCTTTTTGCAAGACTGGCATATGCAAGGATAGCCGTTTTATTCATAGGACAACTCGTAGAGTATTTCAGTGGTCTACATTGGCCAGAGTGATCATCATGGTTTCTAGCATTTCTGTTCCCTGTACTGGTTTTACTGTGGGCTTCTCAGTTCTTAACAGATGTGATGTCTTAGTTTCTGACCAGTATAAAATTTATAGTTTTTTTTTCTTTTAACAAATGACATTTATTTACTCACCTTTTATTCATTCTCAGCTGGCATACACTTATTGAAGATCTTACAGGGTCTAATTTCAAGTGAAACCTGACACTTCTTTAGGAAATGTATCTACCCAAACCCAATAAAAACATATACTTATTAGTTTTGATACCTATTTTTGTGGGCTTTATATTATTACCTTTTATATAAAAAATAGGATATATACAATATTACTTTTGAGTTGCTTTTTTAGTAGTAGGGGTGAGTAGAAATAAGCTGTGGAATTTTAGAAACAGAAAGGACCTTAGAAATTGGGAAGCCTTGGGGTGCCTGGGTGTCTCAGTTGGTTGAGCGTCCAACTTTGGCTCAGGTCATGATCTCGCATTTTTGTGAGTTCGAGCCCCACATTGGGCTCTGTGCTGACAGCTCAGAGCCTGGAGACTGTTTCAGATTTTGTGTCTCCCTCTCTCTCTGCTCCTCCCCCAACTTGTGCTCTGTCTCTGAAAAATAAATAAAAGCATTAAAAATAATTTAAAAAACCCAAGAAAGTGAGAAGGCTTGTGGTGGCCCAAGTTAATTTAGACAAAGTATCAGAATAATATAAACACCTATGTTAGAGCCCAAATCTATACTCAGTCTTTGTCTTTTCCTATATTCTAACATTATTGTGGTCATCTGTGTTTATTACCTTATTGTCACACTTATTAAAAAATACACATTGGAGTACTACATCACCTTGTTCAGCATCCATGGATACAAAGTTATATGAATAATGATTCATATTTGCTCTCATATCCTTAGGTCCTTAGGTCCAGGCAAGAGAGTCTCTCTGCCATGGACTGTATGCTCTTGAGGCCACTGTCCTGGATTTCCTCTAGCCATGCTTCTCTCCAAGAGGTTATACTTCCTTTTCCTGGCCATTTTCTTGTTAACTGGGACCCTGGAGTTCTCTTTCCCAATTCAGGGCCTAACTGAGTCTCTTTACTATGTCCTCCTTAGGATATAGATGGTATGAACAAGTCAAAGAGTGAAGGATGATTAAGGAGCAGCTGATTATCGGTGTTGTGGATGGAGCTTGGCTGAACAGGCTGAGATTTCTGTATGCATGCATGTATGCTAGGGCTCTTACTCTGTGGAACAGAACTATGACTCTGAAGAGAATGGAACAGGCAAAGTTTTAGGGGCTGGCTCTCTCCTGCTACCATTTCTGGTAGAGTGAGGAGTTTCAGAATTATACACTTTTACATGGGTTATCTGGGAATCGGAACACATATTTATCAAGACAAGAGAATGGAATATATTTTACTATAACTGTTTACTAGTTTGATTTTTCAAATTTTAAATATTTAGACATCATATGTGTGAACTTTCATTTGTCTTCTTGTCTTGAACCCACAAATGTTAGAGGAAGGATTTTCTCTTAAAGATTAGTGTTTGGTTATAAAAGTGACAGAAATGCAGTTTCCTCTTCACGATTAAAATTGTGCATATGACTTTGATATTATTGATATTATAAGAACTTAAAAGGACAGCCAGATTCAGTGAGTTAAACTTGACTTTTGACAACTTAGAGTTGACTGGTACCCCTGGGCAGGTCTCAGGCAGATTCAGTGGGAGTATTCTTAAACTGGTATAAAATGAATTATAATAATCTTACAGTGACTGGACAGTGGAATCTTTGGGAAAGTTGAGTGTGGTTATCTGCAGGCCAGGATGGTGGGAAATGCTCTCATGAAATCATGAAACTATATTCCTTTTTTTTTGTTTTTTGAAACTAGATTCCTTAGTATAAATGGGGATGATGAATTCCAGAATTGCGGAGGCTAGGTGACAGCATTCACTTATCAGATATAAGGTGAATATAATTGTCATAATTGATATTGAAGGCCAGAATGGCTATCAGGATGCCCAGACTATAGGGATCTGTGATGTGATAAAGGTTAAGAGATCATAATAGCCTTAGGTGTGAGATAGATTGACAGTAGACTGTATCATTTCTTCCTTTGTAGAAATAAAGAAAGCGACATCAGCCACTGAAATGGAAAATTATGACCAGCCAATTTCCAGATCTAAATCAGTTTATGGACCCAGGGTCCATTGATTGAAAGGATCCTAAGTCCTCATCACCCCAAATATATATGGTAAATAGTCCATTGTTTTGTTCCCAAGAAGATCTGTGGTGTTTGCCAGAGTTATGGTGCCCAGGGAAAATTTTCAATGTGGAGTCTGAACTGACACACAAGATATCTGAAATGGCACCATGGATGGGGCTCCCTGTGTGGCTCAGTTGGTTAGGTGTCTGACTTTGGCTCAGGTCATGATCTCCCGGTTAGTGGGTTTGAGCCCTGCGTTGGGCTCTGTGCTGACAGCTCAAGCCTGGAGCCTGCCTCGGATTCTATGTCTCTCTCTCTCTCTGTCCTTCCCCAGATTGCACTCTGTCTGTCTGTCTGTCTCTCAGAAATAAACATTAAAAAAAAATTGAAACAACACCATGCTCTTCCAGTTATAGAGGCTTATGGTGGACTAGTTGCAACAGTGAGTATCATAGTTTCATTAACTCCCTTAACTGAAATCTTTTCAGATACTGTGTTTTTGTGACTTACATTTCCTCTTTTGGAGTAGCAAGGGCATCTTTTTCTCACAGAAATGAAGGGTCATTTTGCAGCATGGGAACTGGATAAAATGGAAGGGCATGAGTGGATGTGAATGATGCAAAGAGTCCTATCAAATACTTTCTAGGTATCACTTTAACTGCTTTTGACCTTACTTACCCCTAGTCCATGGCCACTTTTTACCCCACATACTGTGATGACTAACTTCACACAATAGCACCTTGTCTCATGCCTCTATACTGCATTTATTGCCTCTCCCCTGTGGTGTCCTGGTTTCCATTGAGGTGTGAGATGCTATAGGGTACACTTGGCACCTATGTATGTGCAACCCTGAAGTAATTTTTGACTGATGGGAAGTAGGAAATGGGAAGTAGGAGATGGGAAGATCGATTTCCACCTAGACAGACTCTATTAAAATGCAGTGCTAAATATGCCCTCTCAATTAGATAGATCTACCAGATCAACAAAATCAGTTGTGCTGGATTTCAAGTAGTGACCAATTCTTTAATACTTTCTTTCCTATTTATTCTCTTTCCTTTAATACCTCACTCTCTATTTTCTTCCCCCCTGCTTCCCTGGGATTTCTCTCACCATTAAAGTATTAACATATAAATGTTTACCTTCATCTTTGTTTCTAGAAATACTAATATACCACATACCTCAGACATATATATCTACTTCTTATACCTGCACTGATTTTTTTTTTCCTTATCTGTGTGGGAAACTTCTGATTATTCTTCAAGTCCTAGTTAAGTGTGTTCTATAAACTTTGGTACACTCAAGCAGAATTAATTATTTTCTCTACTGCATTACTATTAATTTCCTAGCACACATGTCTATTATTGTGTTTACCATAATGTCCTACAGAGTTATGTAGTACTGCTTAAAGCACCAACTGCTTGAGAGCCATGTCTTATGCTTCTTTGGATTCCCAGCATCATGAATGGTCTCTTGAACATAATATGTAATCATTTTTTATGGAGTAAATTAGTGAGTTAATTAGAATTTAATATTAAGACCATGTTTTAGTTCAGTGCTTTGTGTGAATGCAAAGAAATTCTTAAGAGTTGAAGATTTTCTGGACCTGGGTGATTTAGTCAGTTGAACATCCAACTCTTAATCTTGGCTGAGGTCATGATCACATGGATTGGGAGATCGAGCTCCACATCCTGGGATTCTCTCTCTCCCTCTCTCTCTGCTCCTGCCCTGCTTATGCTCTCTCTCTGTCTCTCAACGTAAATAAATAACCTTAAAAAAAGAGTTGAAGATTTATACTACATAAGCTTCTGTTATAATTATCTACATATATAGAACACTCCAAAAATATTTTATTTACTTTTCCATTTCATCTACCTGTCTAGCTATCTGTCTCTTATCAACCATCTGTCTGTTGTCAATATGTAATAACCATTTGAAGATGAGACAGTGAACAGGCAAGTGCCATTGACAAAGCAATAGAGCAGGAGGCTGCTTGTTCAAAGTCAAAGCACATATTCTTTGGAGAGATAACTTTTATTGCTTTAGCTAGGAAGTAAGCCTACATTGCTCCTTTGTTTGGGTCCAGTGTGTTTTGGTTCGGACAGAGATTTTGTTGTTAGAATGGTTTCACTGTAGTACTTAAACTAGAAATAGCAAGTCTGAGAAATGGCATAATTTCCCACAGTAACTGAGATGAAAATAAAGAAACTTCATTTGCAGCCGAAAGACTTGGAGTTTCAAGTCAATACTGGGTTCCTGAGCAGTGTATTAATTTATTAATTGCACATATCTAAGCAGTGTATTAATTTATTAATTGCACATATCTAATATACCTGTCTGCTACAGCCTCCATAACAACCTCATATAATTGTAACTGTTCTGATTTGTAGGTGTCACTTCTCGTTTTTAGGCCACAGGCTACTTGCTAGTCCAAAACCAGTCATTACATAATTCCCACAGAGTGAGAAAAATGTCCACCCACATCCAGAGCTTCCTCAGTTATTGGTGTATTATGCTTCTCATCACTCAGATTTTTTTTTCAAATTTAGCCCTCAGGCTTTTGCTTCCAAAATCACCAAAAAAAAGGCATCAAATCCTGGATGCTTCAAAAGTACAAGAACTTAGGTTTTTGTGTTCCAAATCACAGTTACCACTTATTATATTATAAATGTTCAGAAAGTATACAATGAAAACTTTGTATCCAATTGAAAATACACTATTAGCATAATTATTCCCTATTGAAATTATTTCTGACCCAAATGTATTATTTATGGGTGAGAATAAAAGGAGAAAATCATTCCTTGTTTGTTCAATTTACCTCTTTATGATTTATCCAAATTGCTTAATTTAGTACTTTTTTATAGGACTGTACTTTGAAATAATGCATCCTGGAAAGTATCTGCCCTCTGTTTGTCCAGAACATTTATTTGGAATGAATTAAAGATCTTGAAGGCTCTATTATATTCTTTCTTTATCATGCCTTTATGAAGTTTCTCAGTTCCTCTCAAGGTACCTAATATTTCTTGTTCTCAGTTTTATGTAAAATGTCACACAACTCTAGCAGAGTGTGGGCAGTTTCCATATTGTCAAAGAGAAGTGATCTTCATTTATGATGAAATTATAACTATTTACTTCAGGCTTTTAAGACATTTGTCATTTGCAAGTTTCTATTTAATCATGATAGTTTAAGCAAAGGAAATCAAAATGATAGAGACAGAAAACTAATGATCACTTTATTCATTAAAACCATTTTAAAAAGGGCCATATGAATCTAGGAAAACAAACCTCAGAGTTGCAATATGAAATCTTGAAGATTTTTGTCTGCATTTCCTATGCTCTCAAATGCTGAAACAATAGCACACTTAATATCAGCAAACAAGAAATGTTTACTAAAGTAATCTGCTTGCCAAACATGACCTAATATTGTCCTATTTTTGCATTGTTTTGTAGATTTGTATCTAAGCTTATTTGGGCTTCTAGGAAGGACAGATTAGTGCTCAGAAGGAAAGTGCACAGACAGTGAAAA
This sequence comes from Prionailurus viverrinus, assembly GCF_022837055.1. Taxonomy (NCBI): domain Eukaryota; kingdom Metazoa; phylum Chordata; class Mammalia; order Carnivora; family Felidae; genus Prionailurus; species Prionailurus viverrinus. The sequence continues at coordinate 75,683,732 of NC_062563.1, forward strand.
AAAAACTTTGGAACTGGTGACTTCCTTGTGAGCAGCCTATTCTGACCAACAGTGTTCTCAGGCTCAACTCTGATACTAGTGGTGAAATGAGAGGATGAGGACATGGGGGTTGAGTTGGTAGAATTCATTGGCAAAAAGAGAAGGAGCACACCTCCTTAAGGAGGGCATGCTAGTTCTGATCTTAGGTTTAGTATTGACCACTTCCTCTGTTTCACAGATAAGATGAAACCAATTCAAAACCACCAATATATAATGTGCTTATTTATGGATATTTTCTTACCCTTCTCTCTAGTATATACTTGTACTCTTTGTTCTGCCATTTGTTGCTTTATATTAAAATTGACTTCTCAGGGTACATGGGTGGCTCAGTCAGTTGAGTACCTGACTCTTGATTTCAGCTCTGGTCATGATCCCAGGGTCATGGGATCAAGCTTTGTGTCTGGGTCTATGCTGAGGATGGAGCCTGCTTGAGATTTTCTCTCTCTCTCTCTCTCTCTCTCTCTCTCTCTCTCTCTCTCTCCCTCCCTCCCTCCCTCCCTCCCTCCCTCCCTCCCTCCCTTTCTCCCCTGCTCATACACCTCATACACACACTCTCTCTCTCTAGAAATGAAATGAAATACAATGAAATGAAATACAATTAAAATAAAACAATTAAAATAGACTTCCCAAAAGTGACACTATTGACATTTGGAGTGGGATAATTCTTTTCTAGAGGAGTAGAGGCTGGGCTAGACTATCTTTTCATCATAAGCTGTTTAGCAACATCCCCGAGTTTTTTTTTTTTTTTTTTTTTTTTTTTTTTTTTTTTTTTTTTTTTTTTTTTTTTACCACATCACAGTAACAAAACTGTCCTCACATGTTATAACAACCAACAAATGTCTCTTGACATTACCAAATGTCTCTTGGGGGACAAAATTTCCCTTATTGAGAACCACAGTACTAAAAGAAGAATTTTGGAAACTGCATTAAATTTGATATGCTCACTGCTCTCCTCAAATTGCTGCTGCTCAACATGGTACGTTTATTTTTTGCTCACTTTACAGTTATGTGCAGATATTCCTGGTGAGATGGCCTTCTATAAAGTAATTAAGGAACATAAGCCCCTTACATTTCATAGATCTACCCTCCTCGAGGGGCTTTGAGTCTTTCTCATCCAGCAGGTGGAAAAAGAGATCAGAAGAAAATCTGGCCCAGTTTTTAACTACTTTGTATCAGAATTGATATGCACGTTGTATCTGTTAACATTTCATTGAGAAAAGTAGCCATTGGCATCACATAGATTAACAGAAACTAGGTAACCTGGTCCTAAGATATAGGCAGGCATTTCTAAGCAATGATTCCACCGAAGGAAAGGATCTTTGGGGGTGGAAGAGCCACTTCCTTTTCTTTGATGCATAAATTTGGGATACCTTTTTTCTACTACAAGTACCCCCTGAGTTTGGACTGCTAGTAAAGGTTTGGGAGAGGAACTAAACAGAGGTGCCAGATATTTTAAAGTATTTACCCTGAAGAGAAGGAAAAAAAGTCTCAAAAACATACAGACATTATTCTTCCACAATAACACTAAATGGTAAATATAATTTTTGAGAAACTTAAATATTCACCATGTTGTATGTTCATTTAAACTGAATTTATACAATATAGTGGGTTTAGAGAAAGAAAAATCTGATTTTTTATTTTGACTCTGTTGTCACTGGCTTGTGGTTTGGGGCAAGTCATTAAATTTCCTAGCATACTTGTCTTGCATGTATAAAATAGTAAAATAGGCATAAAACCATTTCTCTTAACTTCCTTATAGGGGATTGAAATGAGAATTATACTTATAATTTTATTTGAAAAATTCTTCATTCTAGCTAATGTTTATATTGTACTACTTATTCTGAGTCACTGTTTGTGACTGGTGACTGAGTCAGATATTGGCACACTGTCCAGTAGATGTAGGGCTTCTAAATTACCTGAGAACAAAAAGGCTGAGATACTGTATGGTAATGTTGTGAGGCCAGTGAGCATTTGGACATGTTTGTGGAGACTCCAGTCAGGCTATATAAAAAGAATCTCTTTTCTGATGTAGGGACTATAAAGGCCTCAATGACAATAGTTGAACTATAAAGAGGATGAACTTTTGTAAGCCAGAACATTCTCTCATGGGGAATAGCCAACAAATTGGACCTTTATTTTGAAGGTTGGATGCCTCATCAGTAATCTTTGTTAGGAGTCTCAAGGGAACTATCCATGGTTCTGATATGCTATTACTGACCTTTCTGCGTTGAAGGGCTAATATCCCTATTTTTGAACCAGTATTTGCCTTGAATATTGTCCTCCTGATTGTAACTACCCTTAGCATTACTGTTTTCTAGAGTAAAACTGACATGTAAAGTCATTCTTATACCTTGAACAATTTCCATCTTAACTTCCACTAACCTTCATGAGTTCATAAGTTCATGAGTTCATGAGTTAACCTGCTGCCTAAGTTAATCAGTATCTACTCTGATCTTTACATTCCCCAAATATGCCACAGATCTACATTCTGTTTTCAAACTGGATGATACATTGTGCATATAGCCAATGGTTAGAGAAATACCTTCATAAAGAGTTAATAACTCTGGTGCAAGTCAAACTATTTTTATGGTTTGTGACATTTTATGTATGTATGCATGTTTATTTATTTATTTTGAGAGAGAAAGAGCAAGAGAGCAGGGGATGGGCAGAGAAGGAAGGAGAATCCAAAATAGGCTCGATGTTGTTAGCACAGAGCACAACATGGGCTCAAACTCACAAACTGTGAGATCATGACGTGAGCCAAAACCAAGAGTCAGACATTTATCCGACTAAGCCACCCAGGTGTCCCTGGTTTGTGACATTTTAACGTCTTTGAGAAGAACTTGAATTTGGAACACAGATAAATCTTAGTAATAATATGATATGAGAACAGTGATTAAGTTGTAAATTAATACTCCTGATTGTTCAGGTTTCTTATCTCAGCCAAGAATGAAGGCAGACTCATATTTAATAGGTGATGGAATCATGTGAGTGGCTTTGCTATTCATTATATTATCTCACATGATTCCATTGTTATGTAAATACCATACTCTGGTAATAAGAAAAGATAAGGGTGTGTTTTTGGCATTTTGGTTTGATTATTTTCTTCACTGACCTTTAAGAACGTGAAGTTTATTGTTTATGCCAAGCACAAAAAAACCACGTTACCTGAACTAAGAAGAACTGTACATTGCAGGGTTGATTCCTATTAAAGAGTGAGTTTTAACAGCCAAAGGCACAAATAAGCCAGCTTGAGGAGTATTGATCAGGGAGAATTGCAGCATTGAAGCTGACTGAAAAGTGCACTTTTGCTATTCAGTTGAAATCCAGCAGCAAGAGAACTAGGGAGATTCCTTAAAAATACAAAACAAAACATGTCTAAGGTGCAAGGAGCTCTGATTTTCATAAGAATTAATTTAGGTTAAATAAGTTATTCTCAAGGGAAGGAAAAATGGATGAACTGACAGAAGAATGATTTACCTGAGACACTTTATTTTTATTGCATCTGGTTGACCTTTTTCCAGATAATGATATAAAAATGTTCTTGACTTCTAGATGTTTTAATGAATATAAAATAAATATGGATATTTTAATCTGTGTTTCATTAGATTAATACTATAGTACTAGTACTAAACATCACAGCATTTTTTATTGAAGTATAGTTGACATACAATATCATATTAGTTTCAGGTGTACAACATAGTGATTTGGCATTTATATACAATTATGAAATGATCACCATGGTAAGTTTAATTACCATTTGTCACCATGCAAAGTTATTACAGTATTATTGACTATGTTTTCTATGCTGTACTTTATATCCCCATGACTTATTTATTTTATAACTGGAAGTTTATTCCTATTGATCTTTATTTTGCCCATCCCCCACCAGTTGGACAACCACCAGTTTTCTCTCTATATTTATGAGTCTGTTTCTAGGCATTGCAACATTTAGAAGCATCTATATATTTTCCCTTGCTAGATTTTCCATGGGATATAAAAAGGCAACTAACAAATTTTGCAGACTTTCTATACCTAATGACCTATTCCTTTTTTATATCCTTAGGAGCCATGATATTTGAATATGGGAAGTGAAGAATACTACCTAAGTGGTATTAACAAAAAATATATTCACTGGAAATTATTGCTTTTAGTTTCATTTCTGTCTATACATTGTATGAACAGGGACAGAAATTTATAAGAATTTGGTCCCATTTTCAGTGATTTGAATAGCAGAAACAGCTTAAAGGTAAAAATAATTCCCAGGCATTAGGATGAAGTCTAGTTTGACAGTAGTCCTGATTATATGCTTCAAGTTTTGCAAACTCCTTTCATTTTATTTGTACACACACTTGACGGCTTTATTGTTTACCTAGTATATAATTAGGTTGAAGGCCTAAGGGAAAAAAATGACCTTGTTCATTTCTCCAAATCAGGTAAAATGTGGCCATTTTCTTCCTGAATGTCTGTGTTCTTTCTTGAATGGTTTTTAGGACAGCACTTCCCAAACTTTAACATGCATGTGAATCATGTATGCATCTTGTTAAAATCCAGAATCTGATAGTAGGTCTGGGGTGGAGCTTAAGATTCTGCATTTCTAGCAGCACCCACGTAATGCTGATGTTTCTGGTCTGAAGACTATACTTCCAGTAGTGAGACATTAGTCTCTTATGTAATAGCTATTATTTATAAAGCTCTTCTAGTAAGGTATTTGTTCTTCTTGTTTCAGGACCCCCTGAAACCCCACTTTACAAAAGTGATGGTGAAGTATAATTAGTAAGAGCATGGGCTCTGGTGTCAGGTGACCTGAGTTTGACTTTCAGCTTTCACTTTTATTTACCTGTGACTTAATTGTTAAACATCTCTAGGCCTTAGTTTTCCATTAGATAAAAAGTAGATAATGTCTGGCCTTACATCATGGAATTCTTATGTGGCTTACATGAGATTATGCTTATAAAGTACTTAGTCCAGTGATTGACATGTTTACATTTATGTGAAACTAAAGGGCTTTCAGAAATTATGTAGCGTAGCCCTTTATTTTTACAGCTTGGAATACTGAGGCATGTAAAATAAGCTGAATTTGCTTTGATTACTCATCAAATGCTGCTTAGTAACCTTAGATAGGTATAGCACATGAGAGGCAGGATCTGAAGGAAAACTTTGAATGGTCAAGAGAGTTAAAACCAAGTTCATTATTTTCGCAGATATATTCATCAGGAAATAAACACATAATTTACCATTACTTAATACATTTTTATGAACTTCTTATGAATGTATTTTTAAGCATTTAATTTGTGATATTTCAAACCATTTATGATATAGCTCATACAATTTTTTGAGCCATTTTAGCAGAGAAAATCTTGAAGTACAAATATAAATTTATGACACACTTCTGCCACAGAATGATTGCTTGACAGGTGTCAAATTCTTTTATACTTAAAAAATCTCTTGTTCATCTTGAATTGGATGTCTGTCACTGCCTGGCCCTGATAATCAAGATGCATGCATTTTAATGCTCTGTTACTCCCTGATTGTGGGTTCTTGGGCAAGTCAGTTTATCTCTGGCTCAGTTTGATCAACTATAAAATGTTTTTTCCTTTAAGCATCAAATACAATTCTGGGTGTTGATCGAGAATATGTTGTTGAATTATCATGAGTAGGAGTTCATTATAACAACACACCTTCGGAAAAAGATTAAGTCTGTTGATGATGTAAGCTCTTTTGTGTATGTTAATGACTTCCACAGCAATAGAAAATGAAGAACCTCAAAAATACTGAGAAATTAGGTCGCAACTGTTGACCTTGCACAAGCTAGATTATTAACCATATATGTGTAGACTCCTGCATTTACTTCAGCTAAAAAAGAGTACCATACATCATTGTAAGATATGTTGGCATTAACTTTATCTCTAGCTGATTTTTTTAAATAAACTGTAGTCTGTGAGGTTTACCAAGAGATTTCTCATGGTTTGAGTTGGGATTATCTTTTTTAAAAAAATTATGCCTTAATGTTCTTTTATTCTCTTTCACAAAAATGACATCCAAATGCCAACATACACAAACAGAAAAAAATGGGCGTAGTAAACTGGATCATCAACTTTTCATTAGAGGTGGATTAATATTGATTGACTTATCTTTACTTCAGGTATGTCTCTACAGGAAATGCATTTCAAAATTCATAGGATTGTCTATGAGATTGCTTTATGTTCCTTGGGATGTTCTTCTCAATGAAGATCAAGATTTATCTAAGAAAAATTTATTGTATTTGAAATAGGAAAAACATAAAAAGCTAATTTCTTTTAGTTCCCTCAAATAGAGGCTGCCAAAATAATTTAGGCTTTCTCTACTTGTCTCTTACTGGAGTTTCTGCATATAAACTCCATTTACTTAGTGAGGAGGTCATCATTCCAGCATTCTCTATGTGCCTGGTGCTTGAAGCCCCATTCTCTCATTGTCGTTTGTCCCTCTGTTGGTCACTGAGGAATATCAGATACAGCTATTACTTTTACTTATAACTTTGTCCCAAGATAGTGGTTGATGGAACACTGAAGAATAGCTTTAGAGGAAAATTTGGCACTTAGAAAAGAAAGCACAATAGCTTTCTAGATCTACTCTTGAAAGAATGCTTTCATTTTGAATTAACATGTATATTCAAAGCAAAGGACTGAAAGTTGTCCTGACCTACTTGATTAAGCTCTTTACTTAATTTAGAAGGTTTTGATTGTCAAATATTCTATATAAAATGTGCCCAGTAGATATAACAGGGTTTTCTGAGTTCATTAAAAAGTCTGCAAAAAAGGATGTATAGTAGTCTTCCTTGTTTACTGACATTTTTCTAAGCGCATCAGGAGTCTGCCTGGGCCCTGGATAGCATTTTGAAAGATGCCTTAACCAAGCCTCAAACCACATAGTCAATTAGGGAAACAGGGTTTTTTTTTTTTTCTTTTCAAGTAAAAATAGGCTTGGCTTATTGTTTAAAACGTGGAGTTGTCTGAAAATATCTAAGAAGGTACAGAGTAAAATGAAAATAAATTCCATTTTAAAAGTATTAATTAACATGAGTTTTGTAATAATCTACTTTCTTGCTTGATCCTAGATATAGACCTTTTGATTTGAGTCATAGGCACAATCTGGGATGTTGTGAATATACTGAGAAAGCTCTCAGAGTACGTGCCTGAAATTTAATAAACTTAGAAAGAAAGGGTTTCTGCTAACAAATCACTTTTATTTGACACCTCAGCAGTGAACATTGAGATCTGACAGATTTAAAGTTAGCATGTGAATGTGAAAAATATGATTTTTGTAAGTGCATAGGGAAACATTGTTTTGCCACACAATGATGATCTATTGAAGAAAGTAACCACTGTACCAGAAAGACTTACTTTCTTTGATGTTATGTATTCACTGGGGGCAGAGCTTGACAGCTGTTTCATTTAGGAAAAAAACACCATTAGTACTGAAATTCTTAAACTTTAGCTGCAACTCGCCTTTAGAGTCAAACATGGGCCCAATTTGAGCTAATATTAGTACAAAGAGCCTACAGCTCTCATTGCCAGACTGCTTTACATAATCCATAGGAGCACCTGTATAATTTGACTTTATTCTGGGAGCCAGCTTTGATCAGAAATAATTTCTTCCATATATAAAATTATTTGATAAGACTCCTATGTTCCAGGTTTGTGCAGCCATGATAGCTCATTCCCTTGGAATTATCAGTGAAATGACTGGGCCTTCAAGATCTGCTCAATTAGTATTTTCTTGTACAAGGCATTTAATCCCCTGGAACTACTTATAACAGATCCTGAGACAAATCATTAAAATGTCTTAGCTCAGAATAACAAATGCTAATATTGATATCATTATTCATTCTTCAGGGGGGGTCTATTTCAAGGATGCTTTTTCCCCATAGGCTTTGGTTTTCCCCTTGGCGAAGTGACAGTCTCTTCCCAGTCTGGGCTCTTACCGCCTCCTGGCTGGAGAACTAAAATGAAGAGGTGAAGACTGATCGGGACTGCAAGCTCTGTTGGCTTTGCATTGTTTTGGCTTATAGCTATTAAAAGTGGGGCTGTGTTTTCTGCCATTCTTTTCACAATTGGACCCCAACTTGAGATTCACAGAACAAATTGCAGGAGGTAACAACAACCAGGTCCTGCATCCACGTACTGGCCTTTGATTGAGGCAGCCATTTTGTCAAAGTCTGCATTTTACCTCTTCTGAATGTGTAGGAGGGAAAAAATACAGTCGATCCTAAATGAGTTCATCAAAATTCAAAGGTAGTTTTCAGGAAAGGTAGTTTGTCAAAAAAAAGAAAAAAAAAAAGGAAAAGCGAGGATGGATAACAGTTTATTTGCAAAGTGAAAAAGCACTCTGGCTTTCTCTTTCCAGGAAAATTTGCGAAGTGCTGTTTTGTTTGTTTTGTTTTTAACTGGAATAGCATACCTAAATCAAAAGGGGGAGAATTGAAACGGTTGTCTAAATATTACAGGCAGTGATACCAATTTGAGTTTTATAACACACACATAAATTGTTATCTTTTTTCCTAAAATGTATCTCTAAAATGTATTCCTATGTAACATACATATGTAGCTATAATTATTTACCTGTACTCACTTTATATCCATTTAGATCAATAATTTAATTTTGGCCTTTTTGGATAATTAAGGTGAAAAGCTGTAATTTTAACTCACTTCTGGTTTTGGTTTCTCCTGTCACGTTATTTGCAAGTGCTCCGTTAGCAGCTGGAAAGTCGTTTTTGTTCATTTCTTTGTTGTACTTCCTTTGTAAGTCAGGCACAAAGGAATATATTCTTTAGCAAGCGACCAGAGCCACTCTGATTACAGATAAGATGAACCCAGGCCAAAAAATGAGGGAGACCAGGAGTGCTGTTTTGAGAAGCCTGCAGCTCCCAGGGCAGACATTAGAGACACTGGTGCTCCACTTGCTTCTCTGAAGCTGTATGGCCCCTGTGTCCAGACCTTGAGAGCAGAAGCAAGTTGAGTAAGGGACAGGGGTTATGTAAACACATGGGAGGGTAAAGGAGCATTCAGAATCATAATGGGATGTATATGCAGTGGAGTTAGAGTTCACTAGTCCAGTGTTTCTCCAAGTGTGGTTTCAGGCCTGCCTGGCAGAATAACCACTTGTCCCCGCTGAGTCATGCTCCATGGGGTTGTGGGTACAAGCACACTAGGGGAGTTTTTAACACACACTAAGGATTGTAAATCACTGATTCTAATCAAATATTCCTTCTAGGAAAATTGATTTAACTTGGTTACATCATCATCACTATTATCAGCATTATAATAGCTGGGATTTATTGAGAATTTACTCTGCAGGGCACTGTGCTTTCCATGCTTTATCTCCTTTAATTTTCACAACAATCTATAAATTAGGATTATATAAGCTATTATAGGTAAAAGGGAACAGGTCTAGAGAGTTGAGGAACATTCCCAAGGTTACAACAATTACTAGTGACAGGGACAGAAGCCAGCCCCTCTTCTGACTTTAGAGGCTTTACTTTTGAATATTTTGTAGAGAAAAATTTACAAAAAGAAAAAAATAATGCTTTCTGTAGATACTCAAAAATAGTGTGAATGAATTGTAAATGTTTTAGGGAAAATACAATTTATTCAAGTGCTTGAAAGATATTTTAATCTCATCTAGTCTGTTGTATTAACAGAAATGTTAGAGTTAGCCACAAATTGGAAGAACAGAACATGGGGATGTGGAACATGAAAAAAGACCAGCATATACACTCTAAATTTTTTTTTAGGAACTTGGAATTTGCATAGGCAAATGTCAAACATAGAGTAGTGAAGGGTCTTATGGGTGATTAAGTAAAATGCCTCCAGTTTCAAATTAAAAATTCTTCTCAATTTCAAAGGATTCTTTCCATATCCTTTTTTTCTTTTTTTAAGGTTTCACTCCTTTTGCTGAAAGTATCTGGTATGTTACTACATCACTGGGTTAGTTTTCTTAAAACCTTTACATTAGCGTATCAAATAATCTTACTGCCCTGACACTATCTGTATACAGGAGACCTAGCACAGAGGAGTCGTAGGTTAATATGAACATAGTTTTGATTTCCTTCTCTCTATAGATCTGCCCTCTGTGCAAGGAACTTATGCTTTGTTATAATAATATGTGACATCTTCCATGAATGTTCAAAATAGAATTTCGTTATAAGTCCTTCATGTTGCTCCAAAGTCCTAAGTCTTGTTGGGTGCCAGGGAAGGTGGATGCAGAATTTAGTTGGCAATTGTTAATATTCCTGTCATTTGAAAAAGTGCATTCACTTGGCCTGGGTCATACAGAATATGCCTCGAAAAAAGGGTTTTGTGATCACAAACATTTGGGAAATGGTACATACGATATTTTGCCCCATGCAAAATTACAACACTTCAGCATACTAAAAGCTTGAAGAAATCCTTTCCTAATTTAACTTTAGCTTTGCCAAATCCTGGGTTTCAGAAACTTATTTGATATAAAACTCTTTCTGAGCATACTTCTTACTACAACTTGGATAAATATCCAAGAAATAACTGATGGGAAACATTCTGTCTTAATATAAAATGAAGATATTTTTTCCCCTTAGGCGTGTACTACTGCTTCTACTTTTTATTTTTCCTGTCTAGGCTTTTATTCTAAAGGGCCATCCTGATAGCTTTTCAGATATGTCACAAGGTCTCAATGGAGATTTTATTTAGGAAATGTAAAATGAAGCATTTAAAAATATAAAGGGAGATCATGAAGATCATCTTGAGATGATGTAGAGAATTTCAGTGCATGCTTTGTTGGTGAATGCTGTGTTTTTTGGTAAATAAGTGGTCTATGTTGAAAGGGGCTGCAATTATAAGTCCAAAATTCAATATAATGTGGATGTTAATACCTTGGTTGTTAAAGTCAGAAAGACCTGGTTTCAAGTCATAGCTCTCCACATCTTGTGTGTTCCAAGACAACATCCCTAACCTCCTCATTTATATAATGTGGATGGGAATGCCTAAATTCTAGGTATGTCAGGAGGGTATGGATGTCTTCTATGTATAACATCTCAGAAGTAAAAATCATAGAAGTAAAAATACAAAAAGGAAAATGGGACCAGCTGATATTTTACTAAACACAAGCACATTTTTCTTTTGTATGTGTATGAAACATGTTAGATTATATTAGAAATATAAGTTGTTTCTATGTGATACTGAACACACAGATGAAAAATTAAAACAAAATTAACCGATCATTGCTGATTATATAAACATCCAGATGTTTGGCATTGAATAGATTAAACATCTGGCTCATGAATTGAAATTTTTACTTTTCATATGCAAGTTTCGATGGCACTACTTGATGTATATTTCTATAAAATATTTCCTTTCCATAGTACAGGCATATGACTCATACAAAAGAAATGCATAGAGCCAGGAAAATTTCAATTTTTAGGTAAATTTTAATCTCACAATTACTTTTCACTGTCAGTTTCAAACTCAGTTCAATTTATTCAATAACAATTTTGAATCTTATTATGTAACAAACCCTGTGTTAGGCAATATGGATTTAAAAACAAACAAACGTAAAACTAACACTGCCTGGAGAATAGGTTACATTTGAAGGAAGAAAACAAAAGTTTGAAACAATAAAAATTTAGCATCTGCATTGAAATATCATTGGGGTGCGATAGGCTCACAATGAGGGAGCCCCCTTCCAGGTTCCCAGCTAGAAGAAATGGAGAGAAGGAATGTTTGGGAAGACTTTCAAGAGGAAGAGATACTAGAATTGAATAACAAAGACGAATAATAGTGTGCCTAGTGGATTATGGAGGTGATGGACATTAAAGAGCTCATGGGTTTGCTCCTGGAGTTTAGGATCTACATGTAAGGTGTTTGGGAGATGAGACAGCAAGGAGAAATTTACCAAAAAAAAGTATTTTTTAACATTTATTTTTGAGAGAGAGAGCGCGAGCGAGCACGAGTGGGGAAGGGGCAGAGAGAGAGGGAGACACAGAATCTCAAGCAGACTCCAGGTTCCTAGCTGTCAGCACTGAGCCCGATGCAGGGCTCAAACCTACAGACTGTGAGATCGTGACCTGAGCTGAAGTTGGACACTTAACTGACCCAGGTGCCCCACCAACGAGAAATTAAAAAAAAAAATGTTTATTTTGAGAGAGAGACAAAGCGTGAGTGGAGGAAGGACATAGAGAGAGAGGGAGACACAGAAAATGAAGCATGCTCCAGGCCCTAAACTGTCAGCACAGAGCCCAACATGGGGCTTGAACCCACGAGCCATATCATGACCTGAGCCAAAGTCAGAGGCTCAACCAATTGAGCCACCCAAGTGCCCTAGCAAGGAGAAATTTTAAATAGCTTTCCCCTATAAAGAGTGTGAGGGCAGTATTGTGGAGGATGGGCTGTGAAGGAAAACAGGTAATCAGCAAGGAGACCATTGCATTCTTCCGAGATTATGAAAACGTGGCCTGAGGGAAAATGAGTAACAGGAGAGGACAGGTTACTGAGATATAAATAAGCTAAAAATAACCCACTTTGGTGACATTAGGGGTAAGGAGTGAAGGAGACAGAAGTTTGTATTAGTTTTATAGGTTTCTATTTGAGTGACAGGGAAATAATGTTATCTCTGTATAGAAGAACAAAGGAGAAAGAGGAACAGCCCTGGGTGTGAATATAGTGAATCTCATTTTTTGGCATAATCTAGAGGGCCATAAAAAAGTGGTTTAGATTGCAATAATTGATTTTGCAGGTGTTGAAATCCAGGTGAAAATAAGAAAGAATACTATAAACATTATAAACACGGATTTTGAAACATTTGGTAGATTAAATGATAATCCAAAACATCAGTGCAATGGGCATATCTTTTGAAATTTCTTCAGTATGAATTCCATTAACTAATGACTTTGGATGATCAGAGCATTGGAAATAAAGAAATTTATTATTTATGCTTGATAGAATCTGTGAGCCATGATGTCACTGCTGTCATATGTTGACCTTAGCCAGAATTGTTTAATTTTGTGAGTTTTTTTCTAGAAGACCAATTTATTTGAATTGAAAAACTAAAGGTACTATGTGTCTTTTGTGTTCCCTAGGGTCTATTTGTATATTTGAAGGTAACTGTGTTGTAATTCAGTTATTTTGTCTGTGGATCTAAATAGCGGAGAGAAATTTAAGTGCCTCTAAAATTACTGAGGGGAACCTGGGTGGCTCAGTTGGTTAAGTGTCTGACTTTGGTTAAGGTCATGATCTCACTCTTAGTGGGATTAAGGCCCACATTGGGCTCTGCACTGACTTGGGATTCTCTCTCTCTCTTTCTCCCTCTCTCTCTGCTTCTCCTGACTTGCACTTTCTCTTCTCTCCAAAAGTGAATAAACTTAAAAACATAAAATAAAATTGTTGAGTAGTTTGAGATATATGGCTTTGTATATAATACCAATTATTTTGTGTTGGAAATATTTCTGGCTGGAATCCCAAACATTGGACTAGTGCATAACTATAGACTCTGTTTGACCTCGCCTTGGGGTTTTAATACTTGTGTTACGTGGAACCAGAGTATGATCCCCATTGTCAAATTTCACAGCCCATGCCTCGCTGTCATTTGACTTGCTCCATGGAACAAAGGGTATTGAGTTTTGCCTAGATCTTGGCTCTTGGCAGGAGGCACTAATACACACCTTTGAATTAGTGGCAAAGCTAAACTTCTGAGTAGCCATCAGCAGGCCAGGAGTTTGCACCCCTCCACAGTAGGATCTGAGCTATAAAATCTTTGATATTATTTCATCTTTTCTGTGACAGAATCAGGAATAAATTTCATTTTCCTGATATCCAAGCTATCTTGGCTCAACTCTACACTAACTCTGTATGTTATTAATCTCAAAATGACCCTTGCTCTGTTTTAGTGCTTAAGGTACTTGAAAAATTAAAATGATAGTATTCCAGTTATTGAGGGCTAATGGTACGTTTTAATATCTTGTAAGGCCTGTTCACTCTCATTGCTCTTATTTTTTCCTTCCGATGCTTTTCTTTATCACTTTCTATTGTACACAAAATTCATATGAAATGCTCCAGCATATACTTTTAAAGACTGAAAAACTTTTGTATATATGCACAGTTATTATAATACCAATATTTAAAAAATTACATTGTCTATTTTCTAACATTTAGCCCATATTGTAGTATCCTGGATTGCACTTTAAATGTCTTTAGTTGACTGTTGTTTATTGAATCAGCACTCAGAATCTATACATTGCATTTTGCTATTATGTCTCTTAAAGCTCACACAAACATACCCCACCCCCCAGAATGTTTTTTTAATGCTGTAATATGGTGAAGAGACTGTTGATCAGTGACTTTCTAGAATGTCTCACTTTCTGGTTTTGTCTGTTTGTTCCCAGATGTCCTTGTTTATTCATATCACCTATGAACTTCAAAAGCAACTTGTATAGAAAAAGCCTTCTGTGTCCATCCATGATGCAGTATTCACTAGATCCCCTGCCCTACATTAAAACAACTAAAACCTGTACTGAATATATGAAAAAATGGATTTATGACAAAGGGCAAAGGGCGGCACAGAACAATGATCCCCGAGAGAGGAGAAATAAATAAAGTGAGTGCTATACACTCCAGCTTCTTGCCTGGAGAGAATATCCAAGATGCAGCTCATAATAGTAGTATCCGAATAAAGTTTAGCAGTCTAAGTTGAGGAGACAGAATACAGAGTTTAGGGAGGGCAAGGTGGCTAAAATTCATGGCACAGAATATAAAGAATAGCTACACACACAGACCCACAAGAATGAGAGAGATAGAGATACATGAGGGATGTTCTTGAGTATTTGAGTGGAGATCAGTGTATCATGTACTACCTGAGGCCAAACCATGAACTACCAGAAAAAACAGTTAGAATGATCCTCAGAGATGACATAGTATTGAGAACAGTTCTTGTTCTTACCATTTAGCGGGAAAAAAAGAAAAAGAAAAATACCTCCTAATACTTGGGAATCGAATAGACTCTTAAGAAGAGTGTCACCAGAATAGTGAGACCAAATTAAACCTAGGATAAAAGTTGTTTTGGATCTATAAAATCTTAAATCCAAACTTTGAGAGGATCAATTTTTTGCTAATTAGCAGAAAAGAGCTCAAAAAAGAAGCAAAAAAAAAAGTAAAAATTTATAACCCATAATTAGAGATGTCAAAAAAAAATGAAATAGTAATGACAGTGATGATAGCCTAGGCAAGTGATTATATGTGTAGTGCACATGTTCAAGTTAGTAGAAGAAAGCATGAGAGACACTAAAGATTAAAGAAATTGGGGCGCCTGGGTGGCTCAGTCGGTTAAGCGGCCGACTTCGGCTCAGGTCATGATCTCACGGTCCTTGAGTTCGAGCCCTGCGTCAGGCTCTGTGCTGACAGCTCAGAGCCTGGAGCCTATTTCCGATTCTGTGTCTCCCTCTCTAACCGTCCCCCGCTCATGCTCTGTCTCTCTCTGTCTCAAAAATAAAATAAAGCATTAAAAAAAAAAAATGACCAAATAGAACTTCAAAGGTGAAAAGTACAATGTTTATATGCAAAATACACTTAATAGGATTAACAGTAGATTAGACACTACAGAAAGCCAGATTTGTAAAATTAAAGTGATAGATATTGAGAATGAGAAGGAGAGAAAAATGGCTGAAATAAAATGAACAGTGAGACAACAGATGAGGTCTAATGTATGTGTGACTGGAGTCTTAGAAAGGTACGTGGAGGGAAGCATTTGAAGAAATAATGGCTGAAAGTTTTCTGAATTTGATGAAAGCAATAAACCCACAGAACCAAGAATCTCAATAAACCCCAAGCAGAAAAACAAAAGGTGATGAAAACTATAGCAAGGCACATTATAGCTAAATTACTTATCCAGTGATAAAGAGAAAATCTTAAAACTAGCCATAAATAGCATAACATATAGAGAAGTTGAATTACTGTGTTGTACACCTGAAGCTAATGTCATGTTGTGTGTCAAGTATACTAAAAACAAGACCAAAACTAGCCAGAGGAAAATGACGTTATATACAGAAGAACAAAGACTGACAGGTGATTTCTTGTGAGAGTGCAAAGGAAAAGAAGTTTTTGGAATTAAAAAGATGAAAAAATTTACCACCAGCAGACCAGTACTACAAGCAATGTTGAAGAAAATTATTTCATCAGAAGATAAATAGAAGGAGTTAGAAATCAGTATTGGCACAGTAGAATAAATAACATTGGAAAAGACATATATGTGAGTAAATATAAAAGGCTTTTTTCTTACTTTAAATTCTCTTTGGAAGTTAATGGACTGTTTAAGGCAAGAGTTGGTAAAATAAGGTCTGTGGACCTAATCTGTTCTTATAACCTGCTTTTTATGGCCTGTGAGCTAAGAATGATTCTTACAGTTTTAGGGATAATAAGACATAAGCAAAAGCATAAGCAAAAACAAAAAAAAATATGCAGCAGAGACCTCATGTGACCTGCAGTGTCTAAAATATTTACTGTCTGGTTCTTCTTTACAGAAGAAAATACCTGGTTTAAAGCAAAATACTAATGTTGTATTGTGACATTTATACCACATGGAAAAGAAAAATGTGTGAAAACAACAGATCAAAGTCTAGGAGAGAAGAAATGGAATAATAATGTCACACGATATTTCTATTATCCTTTAAGTGGTATAATATTAAAGATGGATGGTGAAAAATTATATAAATTAATGATAATGATAAAGCAACCACTAGGAAAGATGAATAGTTATTAAGCCAGTAAAGGAGATACATTGGACTAAAATAACAATCAATTATTCCAAAAGAAGGAAGTAAACAAAAAGGATATAAAGATCAGAAGGGACAAGTAAAAAAATGATAAGCAAGATGGTAGAACTAAACCTAAAATATTAATAAATCACATTAAATATAAATGGTCATGACACTCCATTTAATGGCAGATGTTGCAGATTGCATAAATAAGCGAGATGCAAATATCTGTGGTATATAGTAAACTCCCTTCAAACGTAAAGATACTAATTGTTTATAAGCTAAATGATGGGAAAATACATGCAGTGGCTATGTTAATATGAAGTAAATTTATTTTTTTTAATGTTTATTTTTGACAGAGACAGAGCATGAGTGGGGGAGGGGTAGAGAGAGAGGGAGACACAGAATCCAAAACAGGCTCCAGGCTCTGAGCTGTCAGCACAGAACCTGACGCGGGGCTTGAACTCATGGACAGCGAGATCATGACCTGAGCCAAAGTCGGACGCTCAACTGACTGAGCCACCCAGGCACCCCGATACGAAGTAAATTTCAAGTAAAGAATTTTGCCAGTGATAAGTGGGCCAGTTTGTTAATGATAAAGAGGATATAACAATCCTAAATATTTGTGTATGTAATGTCAAAGTTTATAGATAAATGAAAAGAGAGCTAATAGAATTCAAAGGAGAAATGGACAGATTTCCAATTATTGTGAAACGTTTCATACTTTATAGAAGACAAAAATAAATAAGGATATAGAAGCCTTTGACCAAAACTGTAAACAAACTTTACCTAGTAAATATCTTTAGAACCTACTACTCAATAATATCAGAGTAAATATTCCTTTCAAATGCACATTGAACTTTAACCAAGGTAGATTATATCATGGTTATGATACATGTCTCAAATTAAAACGTTTTCAAATCATACAGAGTATACATTTAAATGGGATTAAATTAGAAAACCATAAGAGAAAGAAATCTGGAAAATTCTCAAAATAAAACAACATACCTGTAAATAACACTTGGATCAAAGAACAAATCAAAAGGAAACATAGAACATGTTTAGGACTGAATGAAATTGGAAACAAGGCATATGAAAGTTCTTGGGATGCAGTAAAAGTGGTACATAGAGAAGTAGAGCTTTAAACACTCACATTAGTTAAAAAGTCTCAAATTAGTAACCTAAGCTTTCTTCTTAAGACATTAGTAAAGACAAGGAAGTTGAACACAAAGTAAACAGGAGAAAAGAACTAATAAAGATGAAAATAGAAATAAATGAAATGGAAAACTGAAAAATGAGAGAAAAATCAAAGCTTGTTCTTTTGAAAACATCAATTAACTTGATAAACCTTTTAGCCAGGTTGATCAAGAAAAAGAAAATATATGAATTATCAATACCAAGTTGAGAAAGGGAACAACAGTATAGATCCTACAGATCTGAAGAGGATAAAAAGAAAACTTTATAACTTTATACCAACAATCTGAAAAATTTTTTTAAGTTTTTATTTTTTTATATTTATTTATTTTTTTAATATGAAATTTATTGTCAAATTGGTTTCCATACAACACCCAGTGCTCATCCATCTGAAAATTTTAATGACATTGACAAATTTCCTGAAAAGACACAATTACCAACTCTGACTCAGAGACAGATAACCTATATAGGCTTGTATGTATTAGAGGAATTCAATTTGTAGTTAAAAACATTTCCACACAGAAAATTTCCAGTCAAATGGCTTCCCTGATGAATTCTATGAAACATTAAGGGAAGAGACAATGCCAACAATACCAGCATCTAGAACATTTGGCACATGGTTATTATGTAATAAATATTAACTGAATTGATACATCTATTTTTAATATCTGTGTACTTGTAGGCAAAAACTTATGTGTGATTCATATAGTTTTCATTCAGGAGCCAGTATTTGGTTAGAAAGAAACTTCCACAGATCTAAAAGGTGTATCCTTAGGTTCATTACTGAAATACACACTTACAGAGCGTAATTTTTCAGTTTCAAAAAAGGGAGCGATTATACACTTGGCATCTCACTTTTCTCTCTGTATATTATGAAACTGCTCTACATTCATCACTATACTAGAGAAGTAATCAGTTATATCTCTGTATATATGACCTGTGTGTGTATCTAAAAAGCACTGTTTTTATTCATCATAGTTTTATTCATCATAGTAAAGCATATGAATGCAGTATCTTACCAAGTAGCAGAGTCATATCTGACCCAAATAGGAACATTGATCCAATCGCATGGCACATTTAACAAAACCAGTTTTATCACCTTGGTTTACTTTTGGACTGCAACAAAGGAGACATAATGATACACACATAAATAATTTGGGGGATTTGATTATTTTGCTTTATACCCCAGTCATGCTCTGCTTCAAAGTTTATCTACGTTATAGAAACTGACTTGGTGTGACAGTTTCTGAAACTTTCTTTTCTGTTACCTTTCCAAAGCAATTTTTGCTAAAGTTATTTAAACAGATGTCAATTTTATTTTATTTTTTTAAACGTTTTATTAATTTAAATTTTAATTTTTTAATGTTTCATTATTTTTGAGAGAGAGAGAGACAGAGACAGAGAAAGAGTGTGACCATGGGAGGGGCAGAGAGAGAGGGAGACACAGAATCCAAAGCAGGCTCCAGGCTTTGAGCTGTCAGCACAGAGCCTGACATGGGACTTGAACTCATGAAATGTGAGATCATGACCTGAGCCTAACCGACTGAGCCACCCAGGCATCCCTAAATGTTTTATTCATTTTGAGAGAGAGAGAGAGAGAGCGTGAGCAAGAGAGAGTGAGTGAGCCAGCATGAGCAGGGGAGGGGCAGAGAGGGGGAGAGAGAGAGAGAGAGAGAGCATGAGCAGGGGAGGGGTAAAAAGGGACAGAGTGAGAGAGAGGGAGAGAGAGAGAGAATCCCAAGCAGTCTCTGTACTGCCAGCACAGATCCCAATGCAGGGCTCAGTCTCACAAACCATGAGATCATGACCTGAGCTGAGGTCAAGAGTTGGACGCTTAACTGACTGAGCCACCTAGGCGCCCCTAAATAGATGTCAATTTTAATAAAGCAAGGATATGTTCTCAAGGTACACCTGAAGAGATCAATTATGAATGTTCACTGAATTTTACTGATTCTGAAAACCATACACCTAAATATAAAAATATTTATTTAATTTAAATAGGGCAAAGTGTGAGATGGGAGGGGATTTTTGCCCAGAAGTTCCAGGAATCTTATCAGAGATGTCCAATATTGCCTATTTTTATTTTTTAAATTGCATTTAGAAAACGATTTTAAAAACTGGTAATTGTGTCCATTACAGATTTCAGTAGATTCAAAAATGTAATAAATGTAGAATTGAATCTTTATGTTATTTATAATTATATAGGTTTGGTTAAGATGAGATGAATGCAAACAGTAAAGGAAATGATATTCTTCAAATTGAACTTGACCTCTTCTATTTGCTTGTGTTTTACGTTTAACTTTCTTACTAAGATTTGCTTTCAAAAAGAAAACTATGTAATAATATAAAATTGGTCAGGAAGTCAGGTGCTTTTTTTCTTTCTAATATAATCCACAAAGTATGAAATAATGAGAGGAATATTAACACTGAATTCATTTTGATTAGCACTAAAGGATAAGGTTGGAGTGTAGTACCTACATTATATGATATGCTAAATGCAACACATTGCTAATTCATACATCATCAGCATATATGACTGAATGCAGTGGCAGCTTCATTTATTTAGACTTCCATATACACACACCCTTTGCCATCTAGTTTTGCTATTCTAAAATCAGAGGTAGCACCGATTTTCTACCCCTTGAATTGGCTGTCTTTGTAACTTTATTTGGCCCATAATTAAAAGGCTACCATCAAAACAAATTGTGTATTTGCCCATTATTATTCTCTCCTGTGACCATGATAAAATGGCCAGGATGATGGAATATATGTAGGACAATTCCATGTTGCCCCTATTGTCTCAGAGAAGGCCATTATAGGTAAATCATTAGAGAGTCTGTTCCCACCCAACATGTGAATGAGTCAAGCTAAGATCAACAGAGCTCTCTAGCGGCTGAGTAAAACCTGATGAGATAAGCTTGACCCAGCACAGCTCAACTGAACTTTGAGATTAAGAAAAGTTATGTGTTGAATCACTGAAACTAATATTACTTTGTTAACTAACTGGAATTTAAATGCAAACAAAAAAAAAAAGAAAAATTACATTTGCGTGACACTGAGATTCTTGTGGTTGTTTGCCACACAGGTATAATTTTTAAACTTTTTATTTTGAAGCAGTGAAGAATTTTGAATTTGCAAGGAATTGTAAAGATTGTACAGAATTCTCATATACTCATCAGTAAGCTTCTTCTAATGTTAACCTCTAAAATAGGCATGTTACATTTATCAGAATTAGGAAATTTAACATTGGCACATGATTTTATTCTGATTTCACCAATTTTTCCATTCATGCTCTTTTTTTTCTGTTCCAGGACCAATCCAAGGTACCATATGGCATTTAGAAGTCATTGACTATTATTTATTTAGCAGTTGACCTTTTGGGTGCAGTTAATGGTACAAGGGATAGACACACTTGCCTTGTACTAATTCACTTTTCCCTCTTTACAATTTATGGTAAAGCAGTGCTTCTCAAACTTTAATGTGAACATGAAGTACCTGGGGGTCTTGTTAAAATAAGGATTCAGTCAGTAAATTTAGGGTGGGGCCAGAGATTCTGCTTTTCTAACAAGCTCTCAGGTGATGTTAAAATTGTTTATCTGTGGATTGTACTTTGAATCGCAAGGACCTAACATAGGGAAATGATGCTTAGACTGAGTGCTACCTCCATGAAGAGTTAATGCTGGCCCTAGGTTTCGGACAACCCAATCATGTGTCTGATTGTTTGAAACAGAAAGTGAGAAACTTGCAGAGCACTATGTTGAGAAAGAAGAGAAAGCCTATGTGAAGCCTCTGAGCTCGCACAACTTGTAAAAGAAATGGAGATGGCCATGGAACTTGCTAGATAGTAGGCTCCCAGGAACCCAGCTGTTAGAAATGAGTCTCTTCCAACACATACTTTTTCTACTCTAAATTTCAGCCAATTATAAGCCTACTTTATTTATATTATCATTAATAGGACCCTTTTTCTTCCCCCTAAACATCCTGTTTTAGGTCCATATGTGAATAATACTCAGGGCGCCTGGGTGGCTCAGGTGGTTAAAGCATCTGACTGTTCATTTTGGCTCAGGTCATGATCTCAGGTTTCATGGGTTCAAGCCCATCATCAGGCTCATTGCTGGCAGTGTGGAGCCTGCTTGGGATTCTCTGTCTCCCTCTCTCACCACCCCTTCCCCACTCATGCTGTCTTTGTGTCTCTCAAAAATAAAAGGAATAATACTTTTTTTTTTAAAGAATAATACTCCCCAACCACACCAAAAAAATAAAGAAAAAAATTACCTCCAGGATATATGGATTGAGAAATATAAATCACTTTTCCTTTAAAAGCTCATTATTATTTCTGCTCATGCAACATCTTTTTCGGGAGTTCCAAACATTTCATACAAAAAAGAGAGATTCCTCTAAAATCAAATGTTGTATTTGTAACTTAAACACAAATTTTGTATGAAATTGAAAAAAAATGATTAGAATTTATAAAACCAATTCAGTGTATTCTTTGTTAGATCAATATATCCTATTAAGATGATGTGTGGCTGTGGGGTAGAACTGAAATCACAGCTACAATACCTTCTCAGATCAAGGAATAGACCTGATGATCTTAAAATTTCATCTCTTATTACTATAATACTAGCAAAACTGGGCAGACATCACAACATGTTATGTTAGCTTTGATCGAATATTTTAAAAATGAGGGCAACAAAGCAAGATACGATTTTAGGTACCTAATATCTTTTCTGGGCTGTGCAATAATATTGCAAAGTAGAGTGATCTCTCTCTCTTGCCTCCTCCTACCCTGAAACTCCCTGACATTTATTATCTGTACTATTGGTTGAATTTCTTTCTTCCTTTATGTTTCTTTCCTTCTCTTTCCCTCTCTTTCTCATTCATACTTTCATTCATTCATTCAACATTTACCAAATGCATGTATGCTTCCATGAAGTAATTATAAAATCAGTACCACAACCCATGTAAAAATGTGAAAAATATCATTTGTTCTCTAAGCAATTTGGATGTGTATAATTACCTTCCCTCCTGTGGTGCTAAACAAAATGTGTCTGTGAGCTCCTCCAAACTAACCTCTTGCCGAGTCTCTGAGATCAGTCAGTATTTTGATAAGCTTATATATATAGATTCTTTCATTTCTTACTACTAACATAGGAAACATTCAATATTTTATATATGCATATGCACACATGTAAATGATATATAATATACATATTTACATGTAATCACTTTAATTGTGTGTTTATTTCAGAATTCAAATCTGAGTTTATGGGACTCTTGTTTTCACATTTGTTTACTCACGCATGTTGGTATCCTTTTCTATAATTTTATGGGTTTATATCTTATTTTCTATTCCATATTGTATACCTTCTGTCCAAAGCACAGGCCTGGCCCTGAGGGCTCAGGTGACAGTCTCATGTGGCTTCTAAATAGCCAATTGGTTATTGACATGTTTATTTCTATTTGATTTTTAATTCATTTCTCTTTATGACCTGAGAAAGCCTTGAACTCTTCTTTCTTCCAATTTTGCCCTATGTAAACCTGGAAACTTTGAATAAATGTAATTTCCTTCTTAAGTATAGTTAGAATAAGTTACTTTTTGTTGTTGCTGTTGTTAAGAGAGTAAGGGGGTGCAAGTGACAGAGGGGCAGAGAGAGAGAATCTCAGGAGGGGCAGAGAGAAAGAGAGCCGGGGCGGGGGGAGATGTGGGGCTCACCCAAAGTGGGTCTGTGTTTTACCTGAAGTGGGGCTCAGGCTCACCTGATGAGTGGCTTGAATTCACGAACCTTGAGATCATGACCTGAGTCGAAGCCAGATGCTTAATGACTGAACCACCCAGGCACCCTCATTTCTTTTTTCTTTTTTTTTTTCTTTTAGATCAAATCTTGATTATGATTCTATGTTGAACTCACTGCTAATATTGTGTCGGAGTATGCAGATGTTAAGTTGATGTGCCATGTAAGCTCATCTTCCAGCTACAGAGTCACATTGATATAAATAAGTATAACAGATGCATTGTTAGAAGTTAGGACTCCAACATGGAAAGATGATAAGAGAAGCTGTTTAAAATAAGGGCCTGAAATGTCAATTTAACGTGCTCTCTTTCAGATGGATGACATTGTTTCTGCTTGTCAGAAGCATATTAATAATACCTTTTGTTTTCCACAGATGTTTTTCAAATTTGAGATTTTGCATCAAAGTCTCATAAGACATTTTCCCCAGATTTAATAATGTTATTCCTCAACTCTTTGGAAAATCCCAGCAACCAGCTTTCATTGTGGACTTTTATTTCAAAGCATATTTTGTCAGAGTGGGTCATGTTTTTGAATAAATAAGACATTTTATTTATTCCACAAAGCACCTGTTAATTTTTCTCTAGGAGCATAAGGTCATAGTCTAAGACTCCCTAAGATTTCCTGAAGATCAGGATTTCTGGCCCATCAAGCAAATTACTTTTCGAGGACGGTCTTTGTACTGTTAGCCATTGCAAAGTCAGCAAATACATTACTGTCTCTTTCAAACAATGGGGCTTTTGTACTTCTACAATATGATACTCAGACTTTTTTAAAAAATCGTTTTATTGAGTCATAATTGACAGAATTGTAAGGCATTTAAAGTGTACATCGTGATGATTTAGTGTGCATATGTGGAAGGATTCCCCCCCATCTAGTTAAAGCACATTCATCACCTCACACATCTAACTTTTTTTTTTTTTGGAAATATTTAAATTCTACTCTCTTAGCAAATTTTAATTATACAATACATTGTTATCAATTATAGCCACCATGTTACACACTAGACCCTCAGACCTTATTCATCTTACTGCTGAAAATTTGTACCCTTTTACTGATATTTCCCTATTTCCTTCAGACCCCAGAACCCAGCAGCCATTTTTCTACTCTGTTTTATGAATTTGATTTTTAATTTAAAAAAAAAATCTTTTTTATTTTTAGAGAGAGAGAGAGAGAGACAGAGTGTGAGTGGGGGAGGAACAGAGAGAGAAGGAGACACAGAATCCAAAGCAGACTCCAGGCTTTGAACTGTCAGTGCAGGGCTTGAACTTATGAACCATAAGATCATGACCTGAGCTGAAGTCAGATGCTTAACCAACTGAGCCACTCAGGCACCCCTATGAATTTGATGTTTTAAAAAAAATTTTACATATAAGTGATACTGATACTCAAGACTTTTTCAGTATTCAGTGAATGCTTTGATTACCTACCTTTCCTGACTACTTGAAATCTTATTAGCAGGTTAAATTCAACTGCTTTGTAAACAACTCTGAATAAAAGCATAATTTTCACATGGTCACCTACACTTAAAAAAAGAAATCATTGCTGAGTGATTCTGGCAGGTCTGGTCTGATCATAAGAATTTGTCAGGAGTAAACAATAATTCACTTAGCTCCAGTAAAAACAAAACAAAACAAAACAAAACCTGTTAGATGTGGCCTAATGTGGCTAATTCTGAAAATGTCAAAGGAAACTAAGAAGAACTTAGGAAGACCCAACCACATAGTGAAAAAAATCGTATGAAGAGGAGAAGCTAAGTCTTGGTGGCCCAGAACATTTTATGCCTGCTCTTCCCCTCACTTCTTGGCTTCCTTATTTTTTTAAAAAAGATTTTATTTTTTAAGTAATCCCTACGCCCAATGTGGGGCTTGAACTCACAAGCTGGATATCAAGAGTCACCTGCTCTGCTGACTGAGCCAGCCAGGTGCCCCCTCCCTATTTTTTTTCATCTTTATGTTGTGCTCAGAAACCTTCCCTTTTGGTTGAAGTGAGTATATCAAACTTTACTTTCAGAAAACAAAACATATAAGAGGTTATATGGAGTAGTGGTTAAGAGTGTGGGATTTGGAGAGAGACAATTTGAGATCAAATCCTGACTCTGCCACTTACTTGCAGTGTACCCTGGGCAAGTTCATTTACCTCTCGGTCCTTAGTTTACTCTTATGGTCAGTAAACTGACTCAAAGGACTTTGTAATGATTAAACAAATTAATCTATTTGAGCGCCTGTCATACAATAAATATTTGATGAATGTTAGCTATTACTGTTATTAATCTTTCACAAATTAGTATATTTTTATTAAACTTCTGTGGGACATAATGTTTAATCTTACCTCTATTAGTTAAGCCATTTGATGTTTCTTCAAACATTTGGAAGTCAGAAGTGAGAGTTTTTTAGAGAGAGATATCTTTCTTGGTACCCATGATATGCTAGTCATCAGTTCTTAGGTCCTTGATATTTGCCATACCCTTAGTGAGTTGATATAACCATATATATGTGTATATATACATATATATATGCATAACATATATATGTATATATATATGTGTGTATATATATGTTCTCATAGACTCCTCTTGAAACACTAAAGTGACTCTTGTATATTTTCAAAGCAGGCATTGCCTCCAATAATTTTAGCCCATGATCAGTAGGGAAGGCCCTCAATATAAGCGTTTGAATTGGTTAGTATTTATAAATCTATTCCCCGTGGCTACTATAACCATGATTATTACCTATAGATTTTCAGAAGTAGGCCTTCCCCCTACACCCATCACTTTGTAACTGACTTCCTACAGTTCTTGACTCAGGAGTGCTTAAGTCCCATAGTTAAATAGTGAAGCATTTGTTTGTAACAAACACCATATGTCCACAATTCTTGTACCTGTCTAAGAGAGGCCTTGCAGGACCTGACAGGTGGCATGTCTACATATGGGTTGTTCTGGCATGATCATTCATAATGATTCTCATAGGGAGTATGAGTAATTTCCATATCAAAGGTCCAATGTCAAGAATGTATATTAAGTAAGAAGCACACCAATACTAAATTTTGAATCAGGAAACTTATTCAGGGACCATACCTCAACTTTAAAGCATTTCTTTTAAAAACAACTTAAGTAACTGTTTTGGTTGACAGTGTCACCTTTCGTATTTGAAGATGATATTGGTGACTCAGATTCATGTCTCATTCAGTCTGCATTTTAACTCTGAGCCAAGTATTAGGGTCCACATGGTACCATGACTTATACACTTTTTACCATGTCACGTATCTAGTGTCCCATTATCTCATGTTGCTTCAAATATGGCTTTCTCCTCAGACATTAATTGATAAAATCCCACTGTAGTGTGTACAACTGACTGAGAATGAGATGTTTTGTGGTGGGGAAGTGTTTTCCTGAGGCCCTACAATGTTGTAGAGTGCAGTGTATCTACTCAGTTGAGGTTGACTTCATAGACCACCTTTGTTTAAGGGTCTAGCTCAGCATTTTTCAATATGTATTTTGGAGAATAAAACTAATTTTGTTTTTTTGTTTTTTTTTTTTTACATTTTTATTATTTATTTTTGAGAGACACAGAGAGATAGAGCACAAGTGGGGAAGGGGCAGAGAGAGAAGGAGACACAGAATCCGAAGCAGGCTCCAGGCTCTGAGCTGTCAGCACAGAGCCCGACACGGGACTTGAACACACAATCTGCAAGATCATGACCTGAGCTGAAGTCTGACATTCAACTGACTGAGCCACCCAGGCACCCCTTGCTGGTATTCTTTTTACTGCTAGACTTACAACATTTATTATTACTAATACACATTTGTGAGTCTGCAGGGGGAAAAAAGAACATAATTTTCAACATTGCCCAAATTTATTTAATAACAGAATAGCTTTTTTCACAAAGACACATTATAACTCAAGGCATTAATAAGCCTTTATGCAATGTACTCCAGAAAACTATTTTAGAACCTGACTAATCTGACTATTTTAGTACCTGGAGAAAACTCCTATTAAATTAAGAGGAAGGAAGGTAGAAATTAAGTGTAATAGAGCTTTTGGTGAGGATCTTCGTTTTGTCTAAATATTAGATTTCATTGAATGTGAAAATGAAAATAAACTCATTAGTTGAGCCACCACAATCGCTTCAGTAAAAAGATGGTAAATAGCAGCACAGCCAATTTTAGGGTTTGAGTTTTGTCCATGTTGCTTATGGATGCAAGGCCATCTACTAGCATGACTTCCTTTACTTCCATGTTGCTGCGGTTTTAAATTGGAGCCTCTGATCCATCTTCCTTGTTTTGCCCAATTCTCACTTTGTTCCAGGTCTGGCAGGATGGGGAGGTTAGCCCTTATAGACATACCCCCTGTCTTATCATTTTCAATGCCCCTGTGCCTGCTTTCTCATTCCCTTCAGCCTCCCAACACATCCCAAATTTTGGCATCTGGCTCTTTAGCTCTTTGTCTTCAATTCTCTCACTTTAGTCCACTTATTTTAATCCCAGCTCCTTCAGATTAAATGCCCCAACATAAGGGTAAGTTATTTTTCTTTGCAATATAGAGGGGTCTTCTGTTGTATTTAAAAATTCTCCCTTACCCCCTTCATTTTACTTAGAATTTCCCTGTTGAATTTAGCTTTAAAGAATAAAAGATAGAGAAGGAAGTTTTTTTGTTTGTATTTTGTTTTGTTTTGTTTTTTTGTTTGTTTGTTTTAAGAAAAAGCTCTTTAAGTCACTGTCTGTATTTTCCTGGCTAACATGTCAAAAACTTACCCTTCCCTAGCAAACTTCCAAAATGATGAATTTAGTTGAGGGATGGGAGCACAAGGGAGAAGTTGTGAGGACAGTGGGAACAAAGTCAGAGGGGCTTGGGAGATAGCTCCTATTGGCTCGCCAGGGCCGATTTTTTGAAAAACTGGCTGTTAACCACAGCTAGTATTAAAATTAACCTATAGAAGCCTAATTAAATAAATTATATTAAAAAAAGATAATAAATACTCAAAACTCAGCACTTCCTACTTATTTTACTATGTTGCAATTTTATATAATCAAGGTTTTTATGTCTATCATATTTGCCTGGTGGAAATATAGAATAGTGTGCCATTTTGTGGATGTCCTCCCAATTCCGTGGTCAAGTTAGTAGCTCGAAGTTAGCCATGGAAGCATATTCACACCACAAATGTTAATTTGCCTGATTTGTTTCGTTGATTGTCTAGACCAGAAGTAGGCAACCTTTTTTATGTACCTATGTATCAGTCAAACTGGTTACCCCAAACAGGAGGCCCTTCAGAACTGGCCCATGAGCCGAGGTTTGTTGGTCTCTAGTGTAAATTGAAGAAGATGCTGAAATGTTCATAATGCATTTCAAAATTAAAAGTGTGTTTTGTATGTATCCCTTACATTGTTAATAGCACAGGACATTCGGGAAGCATTCCAGTATTTGAAAACTATTCTCCCATTTGGCAAAAAAGCCCATAGCATCTTTGATGAATGAGTGCTGTTCTGACATATTTCTTCTTTCTTTCATTTACTTGTTTCTCAACTGCAATAATAGTTTGGTTATGGACACCAGAATTTGGCAAAAATTAACAAAAACATTTTGTGAGAATCACCTGGCTATGTGGAATCATATGCTGTATTATTTTTATTGTTTGTGAATTATGTGCTACATAACCTTTATGTTGGTAAAGGATTTTTTGTACACAGATGTTTTCTGAAAAGTCTCTTGACTTCAAGAGTCTTGAAAAAAAATTTTTAGTGTTTATTTGTTTTGAGAGAGAGTGAGTACAGGAGGGGCTGAGAGAAAGGGAGAACCCCAAGCAGGCTCTGTGATATCAGCACAGAGCCAGACGTGGGGCTTGAACCCACAAATCGCGAGATTATGACCTGAGCCAAAATCAAGAGTCGGTTGCTTAACCGACTGAGCCACTCAGGTGCCCCAAGAGTACTTTGACTCTTAAACATTTATCAGTTTATCATTGAGGGAAAAAGAAATCACATGTGGGAGCCACTAGAAGTGGCCATGGAAAAGGAAGAAAGTGGGTTAACCGCTCAAGCTTTCAGAAGGAAAGGAAGAGGGTGCTTCGGATAATGTGAGTTTGGCTGTTTCTTGGTTACAGATAGAGAATTCCTCTGGATTGAGGTCGGGAGGAGTAGGATTATTGTACTTTAACCAGGCCAAGGTGAAATGATTACCTAAAGTATATTATTATATACAATGAAATCATCCAATGTGGTGCTTGGCCTTGAGGTAACATGTATGTTATATAGAAGTTGAAATCCAGTATGTGTACCACACCAGAGTTTTAGTTTCAATGATAAAAATACTCTGAGCACCTAACAGGCAATTTATATATTAAGGGGAAACACATATGTCATAAAATAGTCGGGATTTTAAATGATTAAAGCACTTTTCTCATGCATGTCATGCATTGGAGATTGCACTTTTACTTTCTTTTGTTGTTACTGTCTTCAATGCTGACTACTTTTTAGAACTCTACTTGTTAGAGCATCCATTTCTTTCCACAGCTTCAATTAAAATGCAGTATGGCTATTTGTCAGCGTTGCATTACACAGCAGCTCTAGGCTATCTGAATGCTGATGATCCATGATGCAAACTATCTGGAGGCGCAAGTGTAAACCTGGGCCAGCTTCCTTGCCTCTGATCAATTTTCTGTAACTGTGTCCAGGATTGTGTGAGCTCAGACAATGCTGATTTATATTGTTATAACTTAAAGTCTGAAGTTAGGGAATTATTCTTATTGCCTGAAAAAATACTATCTGTCGTCAGATATCAGTGATTTTTCATTTTGATTGGATTGCTGTTTGGATTACTTATGCTCCATCTCCCTTTTCTGTCTCAAAGTTTGTCTCCATTATAAAGATTATTCAGAATTGTCTGTGCTGCTATTCAACTATCCATCACAGTTGATGGGCGCTTTCCCAATATCTGATTATCAACTATTACTTTGAAAAACAAAGCCTATGTATTTGTCCTTCTTCCCATTCTGAATAATAGGATCTCTAAGTAGGAACCATTTGATGTTCCCCCTGCACTATTTTTCTCCCAGTATGCTGTTGTGAAGAGGTGGCGATGGCAGAAGTCTAGCTCCTTGGTGAGTTGTTAAGAGCAGTTTAAGAAGTGTGAATGGTGTTTTCTTAAGGTGAATAAAATGGTGCTTTCTGCAGTGTTGTTTATAATGAAAATTATGATGTTCTGTACTACATGCCTAATTTAATAAACAACAGCGCGTATGAGTGAAACACTATGAATCATAAAATACACTTAAATAAAATTTAAGAAAAATATATATAATATTAATGGAAAATGATGGAGTTAAAATTGTGTGGACACACTAATCCTAATTTTATAAATATATATGTATCTATATTGTGAATAAATAGATGAAAAGTAAATTATATAACTCATTATTTTCTTATATTAAGTAAAATATATAATCTTAAGTAAGATTATGGGTGGTTTTAATTTTTTTTCTTCAGTCTTTTCTGTAGTTTTTAAATATGTGGAATGGTCATGTCTGTTTTTATAGTCAGAATTTAAAATATCTTTACTACAAAAAAAGATTGCCAAAACCAAATAAAAACAACTTACCTCCTTTCTCTCATTTGCTGAAATAAGAGCAAAGTCTACTTAAACTACTCAAATTTCTTCATAAACTTTCAAAGAATCATGATTTTTTTCTTTATTGAGGTAAAATTTGTATTTAACATAGTATTTCAGGTATACAACATAATAATTTGATATTTGTATACACTACAAAGCGATAACCACAATACGTCTAGTTACCATCTGTCACTGTACAGTTGACCCCCTTCACCCATTTTGCCCACTCCCAACCTCTTCCCCTCTGATAACCACCAATCTGTTCTGTGTCTATGTGTTTTGTTTTTTAGATTACATGTATAAATGAAATCATATGTATTTGTCTTTCTTTATTTGACTTATTTCACTTAGCATAATACCCTCAAGCTCTATTCATGTTGTTACAAATGGCAGTATTTCTTTTTTCATGGCTGAATAATATTCCACTGTACCTATATGCCACATCTTCTTTAGCCATTTATCCACCAACAGATACTTAGGTTGTTCCCATATTTTTGCTATTGCAAATAATGCTGCAGTGAACATAAGGGTACACATATCTTTTCAGATTAGTGTTTTTGTTTTATTTGGATACATTTCCAGAAGTGAAATAACGGATCATATGATAGTTCTATTTTTAACTTTTTGAGAAATCTCCATTTTTCCATAGTGGCTGAACCAATTTACATGCCCACCAGCAGTGTATAAGGGTTCCCTTTTCTCCATATCTTCTCCAACACTTGTTGTTTCTTGTCTTTTTGGTAGTAGTCATTCTAACAGGTATGAGGTGATATCACAGTGTGGCTTTGATTCGTGATGCTGAGCATCTTTTCATGAGCCTGTTGGCATCTGTTTGTCTTATTTGGAAGAATCTCTATTTAGATCCTTTGCATATTTTGAAAATATATTGTTTTGTTTGCTGTTGAATTGTTTGATTTTTTAAAATACATTTTAGATAATTAACCTTTTATAATTTGTAAAAATTTTCTCCCATTCAGTAGGTTGCTTTTTCATTTTGTTGAAATGGCTTACTTTGTCAGGACTGATTTCAAGGAGCTTATGTTTTCTTCTAGGAGTTTTATAGTTTCAGGTTTTATATTCAAGTCTTTAATTCATTTTGAGTTGATTTTTGTGTATGATATAAGCTGGTGGTCTAGTTTCATTCTTTTGCATGTGCTTGTCCAGTTTTATTACCATTTATTAAAGAGACTGTTTTTTTACCCATTGTGTGTTCTTGGCTCCTTGGTTGTAAATTAATTGATCATATATGTGTAGAATTTATTCTGGGCTCTCTTTACTGTTTTATGGATTTGTGTAGTTTTATGCTAATACCATACTGTTTTGATTACTATAGATTTGTAGCATAGTTTGATATCAGAGAATGCAATACCTTTAGCTTTGTTCTTCTTTATTAATACTGTTTTGGCTATGCAGGGTCTTTTGTGGTTCTATATAAACTTTAGAAATACTTGTTCTATTTCTGTGAAAGATGGCATTGGAATTTTGATAGGAGCTGCATTGAATCTTTAGATTGCTTTGAATAGTATGGGCGTTTTAAGAATATTAATCCTTCCAATCCATGAGAATGGAATATATTTTCTTGTTATTTGTATGTTCTTCCATTTCTTTTATCACTGTCTTATAGTTTTCAATGTATATGTATTTCGCCTCCTTGGTTAAATTTATTTTTAGGTATTTTATTCTTTTTGATGCAACTGTAAATGGGTTACTTTTAAAATTTCTCTTCCTAGTAGCTCATTATTAGTGTATAGAAATGCAACAGATTATGTTGATTTTGTATCCTGTAACTATACTGAATACATTTATTAGTATTTTGGTGAGGTCTTTATGGTGTCCTATATAGTAACATAGTAACTGCAAATAGTGCCAGTTTTACTTTGCAATTTTGATGCATTTTATTTTCTTTACTTGCCTAAGTGTTGTGGCTAGGATTTCCAATACTATGTTGAATCAAAGTGGTGAGAGTGGGCATCTTTGTCTTTTTCTTGATCTTAAAGGAAAAGCTATCAGTTTTTCACCAATGTGTATAATGTTAGCAGTAGGTTTATCATATATGGCCTTTATTATATTCAGGTACTTTCCCTCTATATTTACTTTTTTGGGAGTTTTTATTATAAATGGATGTTAAATTTTGTCAAATGTTTTTTACATCTTTTGAGATGACCATATGATTTTTATCCTTTATTTTCATAATGTATCAGGTTGATGGATTTGTGAATGTTGAGCCATCCTAGCATCCTTTGAATAAGTTTCCCTTGATCATGCTGTAGGATCCTTTTAAGGTATTATTGAATTTGGTTTGCTACTACTTTGTTGAAGATTTTTGTATGTGTGTTCATCATACATTGGCCTGTAATTTTCTTTTTTTACAGTGTTTTGTCTGGTTTTGGTATTAGGGTGATGCTGGCCTTGTAAAATGAGTTTGGAAGCATTACTTCTTCATTTTTCTGGGATAGATTAAGAGGAATAGGTAGTAGATCTTTGAATGGTTTGTATAATTCACTGGTGAAGCCATCTGGTCCTGGACTTTCATTATTGGGAGATTTTGATCAGTGATTCAGCCTCCTGCTTAGTAATCAGTATATTCAGATATTATTTTCTTGATAGTTCAGTCGTGGAAGATTGTATGTTTCTAGAAATTTATCCATGTTTTCTAAATTGTCCAATTTGTTGGCATATAATTGTTCATAGTAGTCTCTTATGATCCTTTGTATTTCTGTCATATCAGGTAACTTTTATTTCACTTTTTTTTTCATTTTATTTATTTGAGCCTTTTATTTCTTGGAACGTATAGCTAAAAGTTTGTAAAGTTTGTTTCTTTTCAAAGAACCAAATCTTAGTTTCATGAATCTTTTCTACTTTTACTTTAGTCTCATTTCATTTCTTTTTGCTTTGATCTTTATTATTTCCTTCCTTCTGCTAATGTTGAGCTATATTTGTTCCTCTTTTTCTTGTTCCTCTGGGTGATGATTTAATTTAGTCTTTTTGTTTTTTTTGTTTCTTGAGTAGGCCTGTATTGCTACGAACTTTCCTCTTAGAATGGCTTTTGCTACATCTGATAGATTTTGTATTGTTGTATTTACATTTTCATTTATCTGAAGGTATCATTTGACTTATTCACTGACCCATTGGTGGTTCAGTAGCATGTGGTTTAATCTGCATGTATTTGTGATTTTTCCAGTTTTCTTCTTGTAATTGATTTCTAGATTTATACCATTGTGATCAGAGAAGATCCTTGATGTGATTTATTTTTAAATGTATTGAGACTTATTTTGTGGCCTTATATGTTATCTATACTGGAAAAGGTTCCATGTACACTTGAGAAGAAAGTGTTTTCTGCTGCTTTTGGATGGGATGTTCTGTATGTATGTATTAAGTCCATCTGATCTAATGTGTCATTTAAAGCCGATCTTTCTTCATTAATTTTTCTCTCAGGATGATATATCCATTGGCTTAAGTGAGGTATCAAAGTTCACTACTATTACTGTATTTCTGTCAGTTTCTCCCTTTAGGTCTGTTAATATTTGTTTTGTACATTTAAGTGTTTTTCTGTTAGGTGCATAAATATTTACAAGTGTTGTATACTCTTATTAGATTGACCCATTTAATATAGTGTAATAACATTCTTTGTCTCTTGCAGCAGTCTTTGTTTTAAAGTATATTTTGTCTCAGGGTGCCTGGGTGCCTCAGTTGATTGAGTATCCAACTCTTGATTTCAGCTCACACAGTTCATGAGTCTGATCCCTGCATTGAGATCTGCACTGACAGCACAGAGCCTGATTGAGATTCTCTCTCTCCCTCTCTCTCTGACCCTCCCCCACTTGCACACACTCTCTCTCTCTCAAAATAAATAAACATTTAAAAATAAAGTATATTTTGTCTTATATAAGTATAGCGGTACCAGCTTTCTTTTCATTTCTATTTGAATGGAATATCTTTATACACTTCACTTTTTGCACTTTCATTTTCAGTCTGTGTGTGTCCTTAGTCTGAAGTAAGTCTCTTGTAGGCAACATCTAGATGAGGCTTGTGTTCGTGTTTGTTTGTTTTAAATTTATCCAGCCACTCCCTGTCTTTTGATCTTTGAATCTTGTCCATTTACATTTAAAATAATTATTGATAGGCATTATTGTTTTCTGGCTGTTATTTTTAGTTCCTCTTTGTACCTTTCTTCTCTTGCTTTCTTTACTTTGTGATTTGATGCCTTTCTTTAGTGTTATGCTTAGCTTTCTTTTTCATTATCTTTTGTGTATCTTCTCTAGGTTTTTGCATTGTGGTTACCATGAGGTACATGACAGCCTATGTATATAACAGTTTAAGTTCATAACAACTTAAATATGAATGTATTCTAAAAACTCTACCTCCTCCCCTCATGTTTGTTTTTGATACCATATTTTATATCTTTTTGTTTGTGTATCCCTTAAATAATAATTGTAGTTACAGTTATTACCTTTGTCTTTTATCCTCATAGTAGCTTTATAAGTGGTTAATCCACTACCTTTCCTACATATTTGTCTTTACTAGTGAGATTTTTACTTTCATACGTTTTCTTGTCTTTTCAGCTTAAAAAAAGTCCCTTTAACATTTCTTATAAGGCTGGTTTAGTGGTGATGAAATCTTAGCTTTTGCTTGTCTGAGGAACTTTTTATCTCTCCTTCTATGCTGAATGACAACCTTGCTGCGTACAGTATTCTTAGTTTGAAGTTTTATACTTTCAGCACTTTGAATATATCATACCACTCCCTTCTGGCCCTTAAAGTTTCTGTGGAAAAATTGGCTCATAGTGTTAGGGGGATTCCCTTGTACATAACAGATTTTTTTTTTAAGATTCTCTATCTTTGATTTTTGGTATTTTAATTATAATGTGCTTTGGTGTGGATCTTTTTGACTTCATCTTATTTGGAACTGTCTTTGTTTCCTGGACCTTGATGTCTATCTCCTTTCCAGGTTAGGGAAGCTTTTAGCCATTATTCTTCAAATAAGTTTTCTGCATTTTTCTCTCTCTCCTCTCCTTCTGGGATCCCTGTGAAGTGAATGTTACTTCACATGATGTTGTCCTGTTGTCCCTTTAGTTATGTTTACTTTTTAAAATTCCTTTTTTCTTCTTGCTGCCCTATTCAGGTGCATTATATTATCCTGTCTTCCAGGTCACTGGCTTTTTTTCTGCTTCATCTAGTCTGCTGTTGAACCCTTCTAGTGTGTTTTTCAGTTCAGTTGTTGTGTCCTTCTGCTCTGTGACTTCTGTTTGGTACTTTCATATATTTTCTATGTTTTTGTTTAAAGTTATCTCTGTGTTTATCTTCTAAATTCAGTGAGCATCTTTATGATTATTACTTTGTACTCTTTGTCAGGTAGATTACTTATCTTTGTTTAATTTGATCTTTTTCTGTTTTGTCTTATTCTCTCATTTGGAACACATTTCTCTGTCTCTTGATTTTTTTTGTTTGACTTTGTTTGTTTCTATGTGTTAGGAAAAACAGCTTTTCCTCCTATTCTTAAAGGAGTGGCCTTGTGTAGGGCATGAACTTTATTGATAAACCTTGTGTTAGGTCTTGGTTGTCTCTCAAACCTTTGTGATTATCTGATATCTTTTCTCCCTTGGAGAGAAAGATTATTTTTATCTTTTTATTTTATTTTATTTATTTTATATTTTTATTTCTTTTCCTGTTCCTTCCCAGGAGTACCACTTTATCCTATACTTATGCTCAGTCTGACACATTGAGTTTCATGCTAGGTCTTTTGAATCTACATCAGCAAGTTGAATTTCTCCTGATTGTTCTCATTCTTCAATGTATTGTTAAAATATAATGAGGTCATGAGAAACAAAGTGTCTCTCTTACTGAAGAGATAACATTTCATAGCGTAACTTTTGCTCATCATGATATTAGAAAACCTCTTCAGGTGATGATGGAGAGGAGTGTAGGGGTTAAAAGGAAGAGAGTTCCATTCTGCTAATGATAGAAGTGGGCAGAACACAGGGATGAAGTTAGTTGATGATCTCATCTGGCTACACAAGAGTGGGTATATCACTGTTTTGCAATTGGGTGAAATGGAGATCTGACCTATGGTAAGGAATTATTTCATAAAAATGGAAGTTAAAGTGGAGTGATACCTGCCATGTTCAGCTTTTGATCCCAGACACCTCTATCTTTGACTTAACTCCTTATGGGGACCTGAATAATTCTTTGCTCACGAGAAGACTCTTTTCTAGTAATTTCTGGTTTTTCTTTAAAGAATTATCTTGTCCTCTCTTGGTATATATTTCTCAAAGATCTTTGTGACAAGCATGTGGTATTATTAAGAACTCATTGCTAAACTCCTTCTTATTTCCAGAAAGTTATGATTCTTATTGATTTTACTGCTGCAACTGAATTGATTTTAAAAATCAAAATGTCTTCTGGTTAATGCAAAGGCTAACAATGATGAGGAAATCTAATAATTTTTTTTAGCATATTGTCCTATACATAGTGGTCTTGCACACCATTAAATCTAACAATAAAGGTGAATGACATGATAGTAAATAATGAAGGTGGGCTGTCTGTCTTCTTCATCCACATTCAATTGTTATGTTTTTAAAATAAAAATAAAGGCAGTCTTTAAGAGAATATACAAGGAGATCCTTCTTTCTGGTCTTAGTTACTATTAATTTAAATATAAGTTTTAGTTTTCGTCTGTAGCCTACCAAGAAAAGTCATCTCATTTCCATTTGTTCTATCCCAGCTAACAATAAGTATTGGAATATTGAGAATGTCTCTCTTGTAACTCCAGTCAGGATTTTGGGAGGGTGTATCCCACTTAATGCTTTAAATGGTGATGTGGGCTCTGAAGTTACCACCTCACTGACCTTTAGATACTTTCATAAAGAATACAGACAATGACTCAAGATGGTGAGTTTTATATTCCCTGGATCATAGAAATTTGAATGATGATTTATTTCAACTTGGATTGGAAATAGAATGGTCACCTATTTTTGAATAGTTCTACTACTTCCATCATTACTAGCTCTCATACTAAAATCATTTGTAGTTTTATTCCATATTTTGATTTTTTCTCATATATTGTGCAACAGTAAGTTTTAGACTCAGTTAGAGGTTCCTACCTTCTTCCCCTTACCCTTTTCTTGTCTAAAGACTATTATAATATTTTTGTAATCCTTGTTTTTCTCTCTGAAGTTCTGTGGTGGTTTATGTTTTGCAGGGTGTCTTTTGGTAATTTTTTCACAAAATGTCTATAAATATTCTTAGTCCTATGCATCCTCATGTGTACTTTCATTTTGTTCTTATACATGAATAGTAGTGTTATTTTTCTCAGAAAATTGAATATGTGATTTATAATTTAGTGTTAGTGATAAAAGTTCTGATGCCAATTTGATTTTCCCATGCCAGATAATAAGTTTTTATTCTTTCTCCAGGGAAGCCGGTGACTTTTTCTCTTCCATTTAGATTCTTGAGACTTCACCACAATACACCCCAGTGTGAGTTTCTTTTGCACTAACAGTATATTCAGTCACCAGACTTGGGTCGTTATAGGCTTTGACTTTATTTTTTATTATTCCTTCTTTTCTATTCCCCCTGTATTTTCATTTTGAAACTCATAATTGATGGGCCTTGATGGTTCTGGATCTAACCTCTTTGTGGCTCAGCTTTTCAGTCATATTTATCCTTTTACTGGGCCTGCTTCTGCTTATCATGGGGAGGGAGGTGGTACAGAGCTCAGTGGGTGCTTGGAATTGATTTGTTTTCCTAGTGTGAGAACTCTTGGTCCCTCCAGGACTGTGCTATGTCTTTGGTGCCTGGATCTTCTTCCAGATCTGAATTGATACTTCATAGAACAGTATTATATGCAGGCAGAAGTCCTTTTTGTCTTTCTGTCTTTTTATAGACCGCTCTTATCTTTCATTGCCCGTATATACTGTGAGCCCTCCCTGAACAGATGATTCATGGGCTTTCAGGAAATAGTTCTCAGGGCATCAGTCTGGGGGCAGTAGACACTGTTCTCATCTGCTCTGCAGAGTGATAAAGAGTGAGCCCAATGAACACAATTACTTTATTGCATATCTGATGTTTTAGGTTTATTTTTTTTCCCTCTGCCTTTTTGTATCAGTCTTGTTTCATTTGCTTTGTATATTTAAGGAATATTTTTTAATTTCAAAGATATGAATGACATTGGTTCTTGTTTCCCTGTGATGTTACAAGACCTTCATTTTTATATATCTTTTTTTCATTTAAAAGAGATTTTTAAATTTGAGAAGATATAGATATTTGGTCTCATTTCAGTGTTCATATCATTAAAAATTCCAAGACAACAGGCTGCATGCTCAATGAGATTTTTCAGCCTTACTGCCTGTTCAAAAAGCAGATCTGTGGTTGAGGATTTGCCCCCAACACAATCAAGGATGATCTCTCTTCTAGGAGTTTCCTTATCAGATCTGCAACAAAGCTCAGTCGCTCTCCTGGGATAAACAGGAAAGTATCCAAGTTACATTAAGTATTATATTATAGTCTGGAACCTAGCATTTCTTTTCCATAATACTTTTACACTTAATAGCTTATCTTACCCACACATTTCCTGAACTGTAAAGTATTGCTCACTGTATGGTGTGGCTGGCTACACTGAAGTACAAAGACTCTAGTCATCTTGTATTCATGAGAACCAAGACAGGACTGTAATTAGAACCTAGGTATCCTAATCTATTGGTCTCTTTCTGCTTTTGCAGAGCAACACATGTGATGGGAGTAAGCTCGCATACTCACCACATTCAGTGTGTTTCCTGCTGCACTAAACAGAAACTGCACTCTGACTTCATCGTTTAAAGAGCTGGTTGGGTCTGTTAATTTTTGGTGGACTGATAGGAATTTCTTTAATTAAAAATGATAGTAAA
This sequence comes from Prionailurus viverrinus, assembly GCF_022837055.1. Taxonomy (NCBI): domain Eukaryota; kingdom Metazoa; phylum Chordata; class Mammalia; order Carnivora; family Felidae; genus Prionailurus; species Prionailurus viverrinus. Next base: position 75,723,998 of record NC_062563.1, read on the forward strand.
CAGTTTTGGAGCACTTACTGGTCAGGCAGGTTCTTAATTAACTAAGTCATTCTCACCACTGTCAGTTGAGTTAGGGGATATTATTATCATCTTCATTTTACAGATGAAGAAATTGAGAAAGAGAAAGTCCATCTCACAGCTAATTACAGGCGATGCCAGGACCCTGGCTTTCTGACTCCAGAGCCAATGCTCCAAACTAAGGACACAAAGTAAAGGCCTGTGGGCTAAATTGGGTCAGCTACCTGTTTTTGTTTTTTGTTTTTGTTTTTGTTTTTTATTGCCCATTAATTAAGAATAGACTTTACATTTTTAAATCGATTACACTTTAAATGGTTGTGTAAGTACTTCCAGGATATCCTCAATTTTGCCTCAGCCCCACGAAGCCTGTAACATTTATAATCTGGCCCTTTAAAAAAACGTGTGCCAACTCCAGCAAGTCTAACCATGAGACTAATTCACACACTCCTGCATTTTATTATGAGTTACGGTTAGTTGGGCATAGCTCATTGTTGGCCATACTAAGATACACTTTCGAGTCTGGAGAGTGAAAACAATTTGTGGCTTGTATTGCTCTTCTTGCCCATTTCTTCCTTTCTTGTAAGTAAAGTCTTAATAGGATGTGTGTATGTTTTTAAATTATTGATATTATTTTAATTTTTTTTAACGTTTATTTATTTTTGAGACAGAGAGAGACAGAGCATGAACGGGGGAGGGTCAGAGAGAGAGGGAGACACAGAATCTGAAACAGGCTCCAGGCTCTGAGCTGTCAGCACAGAGCCCGACGAAGGGCTTGAACTCAAGAACCGCGAGATCATGACCTGAGCTGAAGTCGGATGCTTAACCGACTGAGCCACCCCGGCGCCCCTTAAATTATTGGTATTAATTGATATAATCTCTCCCTCTCTTTACCTCTTTCTAAATGTACCTAGTTTTTCCTAGGGAAAAAGGATTGTGCAGAGACATAGTAAATCTAAAAATAAATCAAGAACTCTGCCTCAGGATCTCAGCTGTTCTTTTCAGAATCCACATTAGCAATTTATTTGGTGGTAGGAAGGCTCTGGAAAAGGAATAGGACATACACCTGCCTAAAATACAGAACAGGTCTTCTGCATAGGCATTGCTTTCCAAATAGGTAAATTCATACCAAATCCCCACATTATGTTCATAGGAACCCTTGCTTTGCATGAAGTTAGGGCAAAAGAACTGGTTTGGAAATAATATTTTTATCTGTAACAAGTGTTACACATAATTGTTTCGTGGAACACTAATGGTCATTTGGTGTTGGGAGTCAGGACATCCACATGGCTGAATAAGTTTGAAAAATTCTTGGTTAACCAAGTTTAATTAGCCAGAAATTCTCCTAGAACTCATAATATGCTGATTTCTATTATCAGTCCATAAGTAGATTGATAATGGAATCAGTCCATGACTAGAATATATAGCGTGCAGTGTTTTTTAAAGTTACAAGATGATGAAGTTTGTTGTTGTTGTTGTTTGGTTTTAATGAAATGACTTGTGCTTTAGGGAATACAGTTTAGGGAACACTGGGAACCATAGTGAATTGCTCTTTCCACACTAGAAAATTTTTTTCTGCCCAGTGAATCAGTACCAGTTGATTAGAGTCAGAGCACCGTTTCTCCTGGATATTACAGAACAATATTTATAAATCCCCATTCTCCCATTCCCGTTTCCTGTTTTAGATTTGATGCAAACTATCAGCCTTCTGTGTGTATATGACATTATATCATTCTTTCCAATTCCAACATACTTTTATAACCACAAAATTTTCAGGATGACAAATTATTCCTCATTGCTTTTCTTCTTGGTTTAACTGTCTTGTGTGCACTCAAAGAGCTACCTTAATCTAATCAGCCAGTTCTCTCTAAATCACAGTGTAAAATAGTGACAGTTAATTCTTACCAAGATGGTGAGTTTCTGGTAACTTCTATCTCCAAGGCTCTTTGTAAACCAGTATTTAAGTCTGGAGGTTATAACATCGGGTAGGGAGGTGTAAAACCTTTTGGCAACTGACCACATTCTTCATCTATAACATAAAGTGTCACCTACATAAATAGACAGCTATTACTTTTGTACTGATTTACATTCTATCCAGGGATTGTCTGAAATTGATTTTATTGGTTTTCTTTTTTTTTTAAACAATCTTCAGATGGAGAAACTTACTGAAATCTCTAAATAAAGATCAGTCTCATCTGCCCTGACAACCTTTGGCAATCTTGTCCCCACCCCTGTGTGGCAGAAATTGGCATTCCCACTTTACAGCAGGGATCCAAAAACGATAGCAATTTCCTTGTGCACATCAATTTCTCCTTGTGGATGGGCAGTCTTTGGCTATAATCAGATATGTCAGCTCTTTGCAAAAGAATTGGAAAGTGGCCTTACTCATGTGGAAATCTAATAGCGACTTGTTGTCACTCCCTTTTAGCAGCACAGCCCCAGGCTGTCAATGTCCTATCCTGTGTCATGCTGCTGCAGTGGGCTGGGACCCTGCCTGAAGAGAAATTGCTGAACTGGGCCATTTTGCTCACATTTGGAGAATTCATGATGTACACTAGTGCTCGCTCTCTCTTATGATTGACTTAGACAATGAGGTTGCCAAGTCCTGGGTATTTTGGTCTGTCAGGAACTGGTATAAATTTTGGAATCATAATTCACCCAATGAAAATCAGTTAATGAGAACAGTCCAGGTATTTGTAATAATCCATTTTAATTTTTTGCACTATGAAAAACATGGCACCCTGTTGTACTGAATTGTCATCCTAAGTTTCTGTCATTGCACTTAGATATTGTACCAAATGGGAGAGGTAATATTGGTAAAAATGAAATTCAGAATATATCTTGAGCAGTCATTCTCTCAAACATTAGATGCCAGCTAATTGATTTTTAAGTTTTTACTTTTCAACTCCATTACACTTTACACCTCAGTATATTTTTGTACTCTCTTACATTTTGTGGAGACATGGTATCAGATTTCTAGCTTTTAGCAGAACTGTTCAGTATATCAATTCCTGTTAACACAGCTGTTAAATATTGAGATCATGCTGCATGTTAAATGAAATCAATTTTCAAAGTAAATTAAGTCCCTGAATGAAGGTGGGTGTACCTTTCCACACGAAGGAAGAAATGTTAAGAGAGTTGCATATATAAGCAGATCTTGGGGAAATAAACTGAGTTGTCTGTGGAACAGTTGTATTAGGATGCAACCATTCTATCTTTCTCTGGTGCCTTAAAAAGTAAAATATATTTAGTACAAGTTCAAACACAGAAGACAAAAATAGAGATTTTGAAAATATGATTTTTGTCTGGCAGACGGTTGGTTGTCTTTGCTTTAAAAGAACATCTTCTTGGTCTAGAGTTCAATGTACTCCGATTCCTCATTCATTTCTTCCAATCAGGAGAGAAAAATAAGGTCTAAGTCAAGTCTAAAGCAATTATTACAGTTTAATTAGCTAGTTTTCACTATAGCTGAAACTGTAGGAGTCACATACATCATTTTAAATACTGAATGCTGTAGTCTTCTATAAAACCTACCTTGCCTATTACACTCCTAAAAAGTAGGCTTTAACCTCATTTCCCCTAGTTCTCACCTCTTTCTCCAGCTTTCTTTTCTATGTAGAGAAAACAAAAAGTAAGAAAAACCTTAAGGAGTGTGAAAGAGTAAACACTTTCCCCCCACCTCCAGTTTTCCATTTTAGTGTGGCAAGAAGTGTACTGATTATGTATTACATGGATTACAGACTGTAGTATATATGAAAACATCATATATAATTCATATTCAATCAGACTACTGATAGAAAAAGGTTTTATGAGGTTTTTACATCTTCTCATATTCCATAATATTGTGAAATGTAAGATAAACAGTCACTTAGCAAATACTTTGTCTTGTGGCCTCAAGATAGTGTTAGGTAATCCAGAGGGGTGAGACTCGTGGAAGAGAAGATGCAGGGAGGGCCTTCATGTAACTTGTTATCTGCTTTTTGAGAGAGAAAACTTACTAAGATAAACATAATTGTAAATCTTTCAATCTTTTCATGGGGCAAAACTATATGTAAGATTATTCTGCGCGAGTCTAAATGCAAGTGAATGTAATTAAAGTTGAGGCAAGTTGAAGACTTGAGGTGGAATGATCAGGCCAGGAGAATTAACTGAGGGGTCATGGGGAAGAGAAACTTGCTGATAAAAGGAAAAATCAGAAGGTAGGCATATTGTTTTTGTCAGTGAGGGAAATGGTCTAGAGGAGGGGTTGGCAAATTATGACTCATGGGCTAAATCTCGCATGTGGACAATTTTTGTCTAGTTTCATGTATGTATATGTGTATGCATGTATACATTTTTTGTTATTGAAATAGGGTTGACATACAATGTCATATTAGTTTCAGACGTACGACATAGTGATTCAACAATTCTATACATTATTCAATGTGCAACCATGATAAGTGTAGTCACCATCTGTCACCATTCAGTATTATTACAGTACTTGACTGTATTCTCTGTGCTGTACTTTTTATTCCTGTGACATATATTTTATAACTGGAGGTATGTACCTCTTAATCCTCTTCACCTATTTCACCTGTCCCCCACCTTCTTCCCCTCTGACAGTCATCAGTTTGCTTTCTCTATTTATGAGTCTGTTTCTCCTCCTTTGTTTGTTTTGTTTTTTAGATTCCACATATAAGTGAAATCATATTTGTCTTCCTCTGTCTAACTTATTTCACTTAGTGTAATTCTAGTTTATATAACATAATAATAAAGGGTAGTTTTTAATTTTTAAAGCATTGTAAAAAAAAAAATAAAACCAAGAGGAATCTGAGACAGAGACAGTATGGCTCAGAGCCTAAAATAGGTATTATCTGGGTTCTTCACAGAACACATTTGTTGACTCTTAAGATTTTGTTAATGTTTATTCATTTTTGAGAAAGAGACACAGTGCAAATGGCAGAGGGGCAGAGAGAGGGAGGGAGACACAGAATCCAAAGCAGGCTCCAGGCTCTGAGCTGTCAGTACAGAGCCGGATGTGGGGCTTGAACTCACAAGCCATGAGATCATGACCTGAGCCAAAGGTTGGCTGCTCTGTGCGATGTTAGCTCTGAAGCAAGCTAAAAGTGACAGGGCACCAAACTGAGATTAAGGGGTAATATTTGGAAACTTGAAAAGTTCTGGCAGCAGGATGGGGCAGGAGGACAACCCTATGGAGAGTTCCCATACCAGGGATACAATTTAAATTCTCATTGAGGTTGCCAGATTCCAGCTGTTTCTTCATCATATGGTAAGTATCCCGAAGTAGAGATTTTTTTTTTTTTGAGGAATGAAGGTGAGTATTTAGAATGCAGCATAGAGATGATTGTTATGTCAGACAAAAGATGAACCAAGTGGAGGAATTTGTAATAGAAAAAAGGCAGAATGTTGCTTTATGTCTTCAGAAATAAGACTGACAGAGGAAAAATGGACAAACAGACATTTTAAGGCAGCGAATAGGGAAGTGTTCCTTCTTCGTGGAGCACTAGTATTCTGGAGGGAGGAGAACGGAGAAGTTTCACGGTCTAAGAGACTCTGGCATAGGATACCCACATGGATGTTAGAGCTGAATGGGTGCAGCAGGTACCTTGAAACCTCTATCTCCTAGCTTCATGGAACAAGAGCAGGGTTGCAGATAAAATGCAGTGTAACCAGTTAAATTTGAATTCCAGAAAAATAGCAAATACTTTTAAAATATAAGCATATCTAAAATAGTATGTGTTACATACTTACACTAAAAAATTTATTGGGACGCCTGGGTGGTTCAGTAGGTTAAGCGACTGACTTGGTTTCAGGTCAGGTCATGATCTTGTGGTTCATGGGTTCAAGCCCCACGTCGGGCTCTGTGCTGACAGTGTGGAACCTGCTTGGGATTCTCTCTCTCTCTGCCCCTCCCCACCTGTGCTCTCTCTCTCTTTCTTTCTCTGTCTCTCAAAAACAAACATTAAAAATTTATTGTTTGTCTAAAATTCAAATTTAGGCTTCTTATATTTTTATTTGCTAAATCCGGCAACACTAGGTAAGAGCCATTGACACTGCCTACTGACCTTCTTACTGGCTCCGTGAAAGGGTAGGATAGTTTACTGGAGGCTCCATGCAAATGTCTGGAATCAGGGTCAGCACTTATTAGACATATGCTTTTGGCCACATCACTTAAATTCTCTTAGCCTTCTGTTCTCATTAGTGTGGAGCAAGGAAATTCACTCATTGAGAGTTAGGTCTGTCCTGTGAATAGCAGAACGTTGGAATCACATGTGACCTTAAATTCTTCTATCTAATGCTCTTTTTACGGAAGAGAAGCAGGCCTAAAAAGGTAAGGTGACTTTTCCAGGAACCCACATTTCTACCTGTGATGATGTGAGCATTTCTGGAATCTGAGTATCTTGCTTCTCTGTTCAGTGCCTTTTTTTTTTTCCTTGACACTGTCTTCTATTTTCAAAGACTATAGGAAATAATGCACATTCAAGTTTTTTTTTTTTTGTAAATTGTAATATGCAGAATATAAATGCATAAAATGATTGTTTCTAGGCTGATATCAGAGCATGGAAATCACCTTCCTAATTATACTAATTCATAGTCCTTCTGCTGGAAAAATTTTTTGGGTATCAGCTCCTCAGGAGTCAGGAGTCTTAACCTTTTAGATGGTCTCTGGAAAGCACAACTGATAAATTAAAGCCAGAGTTATCAAAACAGGTTACCTCTTCTAAATCTTTTAAAATCTGACCTCATTGGAAACAAGCCAAAGCCATTTGATGAAGGTAAATATCCTTAGATGCACACACACCGGCCTTTTGCAATTCACTGTTGACAGCTCAGGCTAGATGTACAACTTGTATATTGCTATCTGCCTTGCAGGAGATGATTCGTATTGCAAGGCAAGTCACATCCCTGCCAACATTTATAGCTGCTCTGTCACCGTGGCAGTGACAGGCTGACACCTCCCAGATGCCTAGATTATTTTCCCCTCAGTGTTAATAAACAGGGCGAGGGTGGAGGAATGAGGTAAAATAATAACATTGTCCAGGCAGTTAATGCTAAAGAAATATTTAAATAAAGGAGGAACTGACCTGAACATGAAAAGAGACATTGAAAGGCAATGTTTAAGATCCAAAGTCTAAGAAGAACTCTTTAGAGGTCCCTCTTTGGAGGAGAAAGATTTGAGCCTCCTTGGTTGCTGCTCCTTTGTGCTGTTGCTGTGGATCATACCCTCTCTTTCCTATAATTGACTCATTTTGGCTCAGTTAAGAGTGTGGGAAATTTTAATCTTATATCGAGATATATAACTGCTGGGTGATACGACTGATTCATTGTCTTGTGAATGTGTTTAAGATTTCTTTTTCACAAATGATTCTGTGGGAGTTGGGTTTATTTTTATATTGCTAAATGTTGTATTACATATGTAAATGAAATTTTGCTTGAGGAAATTAGAATGAAATATTTTAAGATATGTAAAGCTTTTAATCCAGCAAATTATTTTGGAAATAAAAGGATTTTTCTTCCTTCGTGCTTATTGTTTGCTCAAAATTATATGTGCCATACATAAATACCATGGATATACTCATAGGGACTTAACACAGTCTAAAAATTCTTCATTTCTTACAGAATCTTTTAAAAAACTCAATCCCCTCGTATTTTCTTGCATGTAACAAAATATTTTGTACTTCCACTGCAGTCTAGAATCTAGTTTTAATCTCCATTGCCTTTTAGTGGTATCTAGCCCTTTAGAATTATCAAGTAGATTATATATTGCTTTTCTTTACCCTATAAAGCACAAGAGCAGCTTTCAGTTTACAAATTCAATGCATATGCTTTTTTTTTTTTTAAAACCAAGCCAAATTGGCAATGACTGCTAAGGATTTACTTTTCTGAACCCAAGTTAGAAAGAGACCTCTAGACTTCTTAGCTGTGTTGTTGAGGTTTGAGATACACTCCTTGCCTCCTTTACAGTACACATTATACATGTACAGTATACACATAAGTCACTAGGCTTCAGTCTTCTACAGTAACAGTTTGAGACTATGTCACTTTGGGTTTGTGACTATAAATACCTATTCTGTGCTGATCACTGTACTGAGAAACATTATTTGAATTGATTAAATGCTTGCTTGTTTGCTTGTTTAAACCAGTCTTTTAAGCCTGGTACCTTTGCAACTCTTGAGTTGGTGGACTGGGATTAGTATCAGTATTAGTGCTTTGGGAACTTGTGAAAGCATGCAGATTAGAAATTTATTAGGAAGAAGTAAGATATTCCTCATCTTTTAAATACAGTGTGAATGGTATTCTGTGTTGATGTTTTTATGATTTGTCCCCCTCTCCTGTTTCTCCACTGCTATCCACATTTTAACCATTGTTTTTACTGGGATCATTGCAAGATCATTCTGGTTAAGTTTCTGTCTCTCTTCAGGGTCCACACCCATAAAATCAAGCAAATAAAGAATCAACCCTTATCATTTCTCTGAATAAGGTAAGGTATAAGTTTTCTTATGATGTATTCTTCCCAGGATTTATAAGCATTCACCCCAGATTATTCTTCAGAAGCAAATGAACTAAAATTAATTTATAATAAAAAGGCATTTAAACAGAATCCCATGGAAAATTCCTGAATTTCATGGAGTACTGATTTTTAAATTGTGTTCCACATACCTCCATAGAAGGGTTCCTTGAGTGCTGATATGAACATGTTATGTTGGTTGTTTTATTTGAAACCTGTCTTTAGGAGAGGTTGTGTTTCCACAGACACTAAAATGAATCCCTTCCAGCACCAAAGTTTCAAAACTCCGCAGTAGTTGTCTGTGGTATCATAGACACTGTGTCTTTATTTTGTGGATAAAGAAACTAAGGATTAATGTTATTTAATGCAAAGTCTTAAAAGGGGGAAAAGCTCTTATATAATGATGACTAATGCCATGTAAAAGGAATTATTTTGGCACAATTGATGATGTCTTTTTCCCTTGCAGTTTTTTAAGTTTCTTAGCTGGTAAGATAACTGTGTCAGAAAAGTTGCTTTTGATTTGACTTTCAAAAGAACTTAAAACAGTTCATTATTTCTGTTCTATTTTCAAAAGAAACCTCCAATTTTTATGTCTTCAATGAAAGTGATTTCATCCACAGTTAACTATTTACAATTGCCCCACAATCTGCAGAGTCCCCCAAGGGAACTGCTCAAGTTACTCTGGTCTGCTCAGCTGGCTCACTCTCAAACCACTACCCAAATCTTTTGGCTTTTCTTTACCCACATCTGTATATCTCTTCTGAGATTTGTCTTGCATCTGTCCCCTTCCCTCTATTATCACTGCCCCCATACTTTCAAGACCCCAGTCTTCTCTTGGCAGGATGGTACAACAGGCCTGCCATTCTCCTGGTCTTAGATCTTCCCACATTCCCATTTATTCCCCATATTTATTACAGCCCTGGTGGTTTCTGTAAAACACAGAAGTGAGCACTTCACTGAGGCCCATACAAACCTCCCTGTGTCCCTGTAGCCCTCATTCTGAAGTTTGTGCCCCTCAGAAAGCCATTCAAGGCTCCACAGCTTCATGCCCCAGCTTTTCTCTGCAGCTGCATCTTTTGCTGTTCGTTCCCTCATACTAAGATGTAGACTTAGTGGGCTCTTCACAGGTTCTACGTTCTATCCTTTTTGTGACTGTTCTCAGGCTAGTCCTTCCTGAAACACCCTTCCCCAGTTCTTTGGTCTCATATTCCCATTGACATGGCTGACTTCTGTTCATCTTTCAAAACCCTCCCCACAGAAGAGATTAATCACTACCTATTCTGAACAGAGGCCCTCTTAGTTGGTGCTCTTGGGTCAGACTGGGTGGGATCAAATCCAAATACCATCTTTTAGTAGCTGTGTGACCTTAGATAAGTTCTTTTCCTTCCCTGAGCCTCACCTGAGGCCTCTTATTTGAAATAATAATAATGTGTCACTCATTGAGTAGTTACCAGAATACAATAAAATTTAAGACAGAAGAGTACTTGCTATACAGTTTGGGCTCAATAAATATAACTACAATTACTATTATTATTTTTATCAACTTAATTCATTAATTTAATGATTATTTATTTTGAAAGATTGAGAAAGAGAAGGAGGGGCAGAGAGAAAGAGAGAGAGAGAGAGAGAGAGAGAGAGAGAGAGAGAGAGAGAGAAATCCACGTTCAGCATGGAGCCCATTGTGGGCCTTGATGTCATGACTGAGATCATGACCTGAGCCGAAATCAAGAGTTGGATGCTTAACTGAGTGAGCCACTCAGGCACCCTAATTAATAACTTGTTCAAAAATATTTATTTACTGTGTGTGTGTGTGTGTGAGAGAGAGAGAGAGAGAGAGAGACAGAGAGAGAGAGAGAGAGAGAGAGAGAGAGAGAGAGAGAGAGAGAATCCCAAGCAGGTTCCACACTGTCAGCGCAGAGCCTGAAGTGGGGCTTGATTTCACAAACCGTGAGAACATGACCTGAGCCGAAATCAAGAGTCAGCCACTTAACCAACTGAGCCACCCTGGCATCCCTATTAATTACTAACATCTATATTCAGTTATTATCACATTTCACATTGTATTGTAATTATTTATTTATACTCCAGTATCTCAATAACATTTAATGAGGATTTTAAGGGCAAACACAGCATTCTCTTCATCTCTGTATCTTTAGAAGTTGCTATAAGGCCAGAAACGTAGCAGACAGACAGTAGGTATGAAGTGCTTTAAAAAGAACAAAATACTGTGTAAGTACACAGCAATATCACTCTACCATGAGAAAGAAAGCACACGGAAAATTCAAAATGAGAGATGACATAAAAAAGTTTAAAATTGACATTGGTTTAAATTTTAAGATGTACCTTGTTTAGACTAACATCAAAATATGAATATGTTTGCAAGTTAAGTGCCTCTATAGTAGAAAAATGAACTGTTCTGATGAGTAGCTTAGTTAAAAAAGAATCCATAAATTACATTGTTTGTTGGGAAACACACAAAATTGATCAACTCTCATGAGGAACTTCAGCTGTTGAATATGGTGCCTCCACTGTACCCCTGAGCACCTCAGCCCCTACATACCTTCTGCCAGAGTCACACTCTTGCTGTCATTGGTGCATTGAATTAATTGCCACGTAAGTCTGCATATATAGGTTCATGGAATCATTCCCCCAAGACCCACACACCCTTGTAAGTTTCCATCCTCCTTTGTGACCTACCAGAAACTTGGAGGGCTCTGGTAGTAATCTCACCCCCACTTTTTCATTGCCTTACTCTCCAACCATGAATTTAAGCGGTACTTGAAGTGGGGTTGTTTGGTGGTAAAACCACATGTAGAATTCCAAATAACTGAAAATATGATCTTTGCAAGTTGAGCACAGTCAAGCTTACTAAATCCATGTAAACCAATAATTGAGAATATCCTGTAGATTTCTTTGGACTTTACAGTTTTACATAAGTACATAAAAATCAGAGGAACATAGCTTCTTCCAATGCATTTGTGCAAACTTTTTGCATTATCCATGGAAAAACAAAAAAATATTTAAATGGTTGATATAGCTAAAGTTCTAGTTGACAAGACAGGAAGAGGAGACGTGGGGTTAGGGATTAAAATGAGACTGACACAATCATAAGCAGCAACCATGAAACTACAGAGGTCATGCTTCGTACTCTGAGCTGATATACACCTCAATTCACATGTGTCAGTGCTCTTTCTGAGACTGAAAGTTGTCAGAGGCTATGAGATTGAAAATAAAGTCACATCCTACTTAAGATGAAGCTCTGTAAGTGCGTTAAGGGTGGGATGCAGGGAGAATGGCTATATGTAGCAGCTCTATGAATAAATATTTACTGAATAATTTATAAAACAGACTGATGCTGGTGGGATTATTTGATTTTTGTGAAAATCAAAGACTTTATGATAGCAATAATAATAATGATGATGATATTAATAGTAATAGCAATAAAAATAAGAAGAAAAACATCCTAAAAGTGTTTTGATAGCATGTACATTTTTTCTGTAACTCCAAGAAGAGCTAATGATGTGCATGTAATCTTATCAAGTTAAATTAGAAAAACAAAACAAACAAACAAAAAAACCCCAGAAAATTTGCTATTGGCGTGTGGCACATTCCTGAATTTCATGCTGTTTTTGGACTTTGCCCCAGGGAAAGAGATATATTATTTTGGATGTGAAAGAGAGATATTATTTTAGCTGTGACAGGATTGCAGATCAGGTATTAAACTGGCCAATGGGAAATTTTGCAGATAGAGTGGCCCTTGTTTCATAATTGCTGCAATTTTCTGGCTCTGAAATAATAGGAAGTTCCAATATGGATTTGAGGCAAATGATATGAGTAGATTTTAAAAAAGGAGACTCCTGTTGACAGTAAGTACAAGACAACATATGATATTGGGGGTGCACATACCACATGGCTGGTTAATCTTCAAAGCTTATTTCATGTCAGAAACCAGAGCCAAGTGAGAACAGCCTCTTCCAAATCCAGACAGCTACCCGAAAGCCAACCATCAAATGCAATATTATCTCATTAAACAAAGCTGTTTCCTCCTGATCAATCTTCTTGAAAAAAAAAAAAATAAAGTGATGTTCAGTTTTTTAAAAAATATAAAATTGGTGAAATTCAAGAAAGCTGTTGGCATACATTCAGCCTCCACCATATCATTGCTTCCTCAGCATGAGTTGTTTTCAGGAAAAACAGCAATCGACAGTAATTAATACTAATTACTCATCTTATTCTTTGAGTTTTTCTGCTCTTTTCAATATGTACTCTTCAAACTAAATATTTGAGGAATGGAGAATTTTTCAGTTCAGCCCTAACATGCTATTTTATTGTAAGCAGGAAAAGGAAGAACAAAGGATATGGTCATGTAAGAGTAGAGATGTGCTTAGGCCTCAAGGGAAGTTATAAACTTCTTAAAGATGTAACGTTTTATTATGGGATTTATTCCAACAATACTTTTTTATATCTGTGTAGTTATTGCAAATAGGCAAGACAACATTGCAGGTATTATTGCTCCTGTCCTTGGTATTATCCTGCTGTTACTGGTACTACTCCTATAGTATCTTTCCTAGGTGGTACTCTGTACTTAAAAACCATCAATGACTCTTCATTGTCCACTGAGTTAAGAATAGAATTTCTGATTTAGAGATTACAAGCTTCATACATAATACAGTCCCCCCTTCCTTCTCTAGTCTCACCTTGTATTGTTTCCTTGGATATTCCCCTCATGATACGCTGGGCTCCTGCTAACTAGACCAGTCGTGACTCCCAACCCCATTCTTAGTTGACGTGCCTTCTTTACTCATGCATGGCCCTTCCATTTTTTAGTTTCTTTGATCTACCAAACTCCTTATGAATAAATAATTTCTTCCACTTTACAATTCATGTAACATTTTTACACTTTTGTTAATAGTACACCTTAGTAAAAGTGCACTTTTGTGTACTTGTATCTGCCTAGTATTCAATACAGTTGTCATATTAGACTTGAAATAAATATTTGACATATAAAACTAAACCATCTAAAAGGGTAGTTATATTTCCTACCCTTTACAAGGGGAGGTGTGGGTATAAACTATTTTCTTGGTTTTAGATATATTCGTATAATATAAATACTTACATATGATTATGGCAGACAGTTTTTTCTGGTCTGCACCTAATAAACATATCCTCTTGGAACCTGTGTATTTGAAGTCCCTCTAAATTTTGTCACTACTCTTCTGATTAATTCTTATATTTTATCATGGTTTCCAACATACACCTAATAAGGACTGGTGGGTCAGAGCTGACCATTTGACAATGATAGTGGGATATTGGGACTGGGTGGGAAATTTTGTCCCAGCAACTGCTATTCAGTTTGTTAAGTGGCCATTCCAAGCTACATCACTCTTTAAACCTGTTTTTTTCCTACTATGGTCCAGACCTGGTGTAGATTGAAACTTTATGACAACTTTCATAGAGAGGAATTTAATGGTAGTAGAAACTTGCGATTTTGTTGTGTTACCATTCAGTGTTTGTTCCTTTGCCCTCAGATCTTTTCTACAAGATATGGTAGATCTGTATTTCTGTGAAATCTTCTTTAAACGCTGTTCAACACTTGACTCTTTTTTTCTTTTTAAGTTTATTACTTTTGAGAGAGAGACAGCATGAGTGGGGGAGGGGCTGAGAGAGGGAGACAGAATCCCATGCAGGCTCTGCACTGAAAGTGCAGAACTGTTTGAACTCACGAAACCATGAGATCATGACCTGAGCCCACAACAAGAGGTGGGCACTTAACCCACTGAGCCACCCAGGCACCCCAATACTTGACTCTTAATTTTACCTTCTATGTTATGTAAATTCAATACAGTACATGTTTAGCACAATCAATGCATCATAATTCTTTATTTAATAGTCATTAGACCTTTTTTACATAATGCACTATAGCCCCAGGGCGCCTGGGTGGCTCAGTGAGTTAAGCATCAGACTTCACTCAGGTCATGATCTCACAGTACTTGAGTTGAGCCCTGCGTCAGGCTCTGCACAAACAGCTCAGAGTCTGGAGACTACTTAGGATTCTGTGTCTTCCTCTCTCTCTGCCCCTACCCCGCTTGTGTTCTCTTACTCTCTTTCTCTCTCTCTCTTTGTCTCAAAAATAAATAAACATTAAAAAAATAATGTGCTGTAGCCCTATTTAAGGTAAATCCTTGTGTGACTAAAGGCATGACGCTGAACTGCAAATATGTATATTACAAATGTCCACACGCAAAATATCCTGGCAAAAAGTCTTTGATTAACATAATAGATCCTACTGAGTGATTAAAATGAGTGGATACAGTAAAGGGGCAGGAGTTTATAAATATTGATTCCTCAAGAGAGACATGAACATTGATATACCTTAAGAACAGGTTGGTGGTACAGCAGAAGTGGATGACATCAGAATTGATAAACTTTTCTTTTCTCCTTTCCTCCAAGCACTTCCAGAGAAATAAATAACTGTTGTATTGAAAATTTGCAAACACGTTCTTTGTTCCTGTATAGTTGCCATTTTATGATTGACTTTAGGCTATTCGTCATGTAAATACTTTAAGATGATGGAGCTCTATATGAATTAACTCACCTCCAAGGTAGTTGAACAGCTTTTAGTACATTCCCTGTCTGGACATGGGAAGGATTTCTGTTTGGGACCACTTATTCTCACATGACTGGTTTACTTATTTGAACATTCAGACCTTATTGCTGTCTGAGAAAGAAATTACTCTAGAGAGAAGTGAGATGGTGAATCAGTATTAGATGGTTTCAGGCAAGGGAATAAGCAAGGTAATAGCCTTCTTTATCATTAGTATTTATTCAGAAAGCCATTTGGAATTTTATAGTCAACTTCTGTGATAACCCTCCAAAAAATAGAAAAAAAGAAGAATTTTTTCTATTATGGAGTACTTCCATACAGAGAGACTGCCTATTCTTTTGGGAATTCTAACCCTTAAAATGAGTTCTTACCAATACAGTCCAATAGCCCCCAAGACATCTCTAACAATTTTCTGGGTGGCAGTTTACATTTATCAACAATTGCTATGAGAACTCAAAATTGAGAAAAGCATAAAACTAGAGATATAATACTTACCATCATTGGGAGATTAATCAAGAACCTCAGGGACTAACACTTCATGGCTTTTCTTTTCAAACACACACACATTTTTGAAGAAAAATTAATAAAACAAAGATAACCATGGGAATTAGAAATTTATTCAGGATAAGAATAAATTATAACATGACCATGGAGGCAAAAGGGAGTGGGGGCTACGGAATTAACATACGGAACCAGCTTTAATGTGTCCAAGCATATCCCAACAAGTTAAGGACCACGTTAAACAAAGCTTTGTAACTTTCTTTAAAGTTGCATTATTGGTATTAAAAAGTGAAAATATTGATGCTAGGGGCAAATCAGACTCTTGGCAGTACCTGATAGAATTGGAACACTGAAGAGAATCTTATTCACGGTTTCATTGTCCCAGAATTTCAGTTTTGCCAGGGTACACAGTTTGGTCATAGTTAAGAGAG
This sequence comes from Prionailurus viverrinus, assembly GCF_022837055.1. NCBI lineage: Eukaryota > Metazoa > Chordata > Mammalia > Carnivora > Felidae > Prionailurus > Prionailurus viverrinus. The sequence goes on from NC_062563.1 coordinate 75,740,058, forward strand.
ACTGATAGAAGCTAAACAAAGGTTTAGGACACTAAAATGTCAACTAGCCCAATTAAAGGATTTACTACAGGCAGCATTATTTCTCATAGAAGATACAGTTATGTTTACTCTGTAGGACAATAGAAGTTGGTTATGGAGAATATCTCCAGAGGTGATTTGTTTTAAGAGATGTTATATTCATTTGATGAAAACAACAACAATGATGTTAAATCTGATTAAAACTCTTCTCATTGTTTTATAATAAACGTCTCAATGACAGCCATTTGAGCAGGCCAGATTCAAAGTCCCTTGCCTTCTTAATCAGTGCTCGATAAGTCATTTGATAAATCTTTTTACTCACCTTTTTCTAGTACACTTGCATATATCCCAACTTTCGTTAATGTTGACCAGATTCTTCAGACAGGTTATAATAAATAGATGGTAAAGTCCTCTATTCCTTCCTTTTCTTTTCTGTCTCAAAAAGCTAGGATTATAGATTTGTAAAGAAAAATCCTAAGCATAAAGAAAAATGTAGAAAATATAACAAATGCCCATAATATAGTCATCTTTCAGCATAAACAAATTATAATAGTTTGTAATATTTGCCATTAATTGTGGGTTTTGAGTGGATTTCTTCTATTAGGTTAAGGAAATTCTTTACTTATCCTTATCAATACTGGTCCTGAATGGGCCAATCATTTTTCTATTTATGGTATTGGCACTATGTGGTCATGAGGTTTCGTTTTTTTGTTTTTTACTATGATAATTTGATTTGCTCCCATTTAGGAATTTTGCTGCTGTTGTACATCTTTGCACAATTTTGATTCTTGATTACATGTTATAGAGTGATTTGGATATCTTTCCTTTGTTTTGTAGTCTTTGAAAGGATTTGTATCATATAAGCTTTACCTGTTCCTTAGAGGTTTAGGTTACATAATGTTTTCTTAAAATTACGTGGCCTAAGCCTTTTGGAAGGTTATATATGTGTGCGTGTTTGTGTGCGCGTGTGTGTGTTTGTATAGTGAGTTGAGTGGTGGATGTAGGTGAACCATCAGTAATGAACTGGGGAAATGGGATTTTAACTGTTTATTAAATTGCTTTAATAAGTGTTGGTTTATTTTCATTCTTGAGAATTCTTCTAAAGGTAGCTTTAGAAATGCTTTTTTATTTTAGTTTCTCATTTTATCTCAGTTGTCAAATTTATTGTTAGAGGTTATTCACATTATTCTGGTTTTTCCTTTACTCTGCCTGCTAATGGTTCTAGTTTTTGAACCATGTGTCAGTTATTTGTACCTTTTCCTATTTTACTAGAAATGCCTATATTTTATGAACATTAACAGCTTCAAAGAATCAACTTTTGATTTTATTAGTTTAGTGTTTTTCTGTGTTTTCATTAATTTCTGCTTTCACATTTAGTAGTTTTATTTCTCTCTATTCTATTAATTTTATTTTTATTCTCTGAGTTGAATGCTTAACCTGTTTTACACTCATATATATAACGAGTGCATTTAAGATTTCCCCTTGCCTTTGATTAAGACTTTAGCCATTTTGTTATATAATACTTTCGATTCTGCCTAGGCTTTTAAGTTGTAAATATGTTATTATTTTCATTGCAATTTCCTCATTTATCTATGTATTAGGAGTTTATTTTCATTGTATTTAAAAAAATTTATAAACACTTTAAGAACTTCCAATTTCTAATATATTTTGACAATAATCAGAAAGTAGTCTGACATTTATTCTTCAACATTTGTTATTTGAATGCTCTTGAATACCATGGACCAGGAGACAGAATTTAAAGCTGTGTAAATAGTAAGTGCAATGACAGTTCTGCCTTGTGAAGGTTAACGTAATTTAGTTTCTGGCCTAATCCAGAATAAAGCATCTTCCTTTTCTCTTCCATTTATAAAAATAACATTTTAAAATTATTTTCACTTGCTGTCACCACAGGGTAGCGATGTATGGATGTGATATGGAGAAGTACTTTATAAAAAGTGAGAAAATGAGCTTTAGTACCAAGGAACATTGGTTTGAATCCAATTTTGATATTTAATATGGCATTGGGCAAGTAACTTGAAATCTCAATATTTTCTCTTTAATTTACCCATATAGAGCTTATACGTTTTTAAACATCATCTCCTACTCCTATAGAGATGCAGGCATCGGTCCACGCTCTGAGAGGACACTGTGTGGAAAGGTGATTTTACCAGGTGAGGCGGGCCTGTTCACTGCTTTGTCATTTTTTCCGTGTGAAATTACAGTGCCATCAGAATTTGAAATGGCTACTTTCCTAGACCAGGTACAAAGTTTCTAATAAAATTTGCTGGGAGAAGACCTAAAAAGGCAATTTTCTTTCCACTTTGATATTCAAATGAGCAATGTGCAGACTTCAGCTTTTCTTTCTCTAATAAGATGGTAAGGAAATGAGTTTGGTGATTTTTTTTTTTCTGCTGTTGGTTATCTACAACACTGAAGTTTGCAGCCCTTTAACTTTCCCTCTGAGCAGCCATGAAATTAGTGATGTTTTGAACATGTGTAAAGTAATATCTTTATTGTCCATCAGCCTTAGTTTTCATCAGCAGCTATTGCTGTTTTGGCTGTGGGGCTCTCCCTAACCCCTGATGGGGCAGGCCTGGGAGCTCTGATTCCCTGAGATGCTGGTTGTACAGTGATAGCGGGGGAGCCCGGCAGACCTACAGGTTCACTTGCAGGGACTCCGCAACTCACTCAGGTCCCTGTGAGACAGCACATTTTGTGTTGGTATGAGGCCAAGGAGCTCACAGCTGTGACTACTCAGCTGGTGTTCCCTCAGGCTCTCCCAGAGAAATTGAGGTGGGTGGAATGTGCATGTTGAGAATTTGGGTGCGTATTATATATTTCTCAGTGTCCTTAGGTTGTGAGGGTACAAGGGCAAAGTAAAGAAGTATTTTTCTTTCCTTTTTCGTGGGTAGTATCACCCTGGGCCTAGAGAGGAGAGAAAAGTTTTATTTTGGGGTTTTCTATATATTTGTGGTTGTTTCAACTAGTTGTTTTTTAAAGTTCTGTGGGGGGTTTCTTATCTTGGCAGAGGAGAGCATCAGAAGGCATATATCAAGCTTGATAAGCAACTCAAAAATAGCAAGGCCACAAATGCTTGAACTCTTTCCTAAGTGACATCTCTTAATAACCCAGTGCATTTAAAAAATCTAGCTACTGATAGGTTTTCATAATCATTTTAACAAAGCAATATTTCTGTGCAATATGGAGAACAGAAATCAGGCAGTTTTCCTAAGATGAGGATTTATCTATAGCTTTTAAAGTAATTTTTTTATCCTCAAGAAAATGTAATAGGAACAGAGGAATTGTGGGACCCCTGTAGAGGCTGGGTCTGGGCAAATATATCTTCATTTGTTAAGTTGTTTACATGTTTATAGCAAGCCTTGCTCTTGGCAACAGACAGAAAATTCAACCAAATGTTGCCTTTGCAAAATCGTTCTTATTTTCCACTCAAGCCAAAGGAAGTTGCATATTCATTTGAAATTTGTTATTGGCTTACTGTGACTAGAGACATCCTAAACTATGAATTTTTAAATCCATGGATTATTAAAAAAACAAAGTTTTGCCAATTCTTTTAGAAATGTGAAAAAATAACTTGGGAAATAGGGAAAGTATTGAGTTAGAAAAGATAGGGTGGGGAGAAGTGAAGGGAAAACGAAATGAGAGATTCTTCTCTGTAGTCAGTGCCTTTGTCTTAGAAGAAACAATTCTGAAGGAAAAAAAATGGCTTCTCTTAAGCACATGAAAGGTGCTCAGATTTTGTCTAATATTAAAAATCATGACATATGTCAGATGGCTGTCAGGATTCCGAGGTAATATTAACTTTGGTTTCATGGCAGTGCTCTGCCACTACTGATTTCACATTTAGCAGAGTCCATTTCTTCATCTCGCCTTCAGAGCTGCTAAATTCAAGATTTATCGATCTAGTGTCAATCATAGATGCTTTATTTTCTGAGTCCTTGCCTCGCCTAACTGACTGTAGCCCCTGGAAGAGAAGACACTGTTAACACCGGTGAATGTGTGTTGAGGCCTTGCAAGTGAGGGAGGAAGGGTTTAGTGGGGTCAGTTTGTTCAGAGCATGAGTGCTAATTGAGAGTTCAGGCCTGGGAGCTTCTAGGTCTTGGCGCTTTGCTTCAATTAAGAGTAGTCAGAAAGAGATCCTCTAAAGCAGCACATACATCAGGGGAGGCGGGGGATAAAAGTAGTGATTACGACACTGGGGAAAATGACAGAATTTTTTTTGAAGATTTGCAATATTGGTATTGGCATTTTATGAAAAAAGACTAGCATAATTTATTCAACAAAATTACCAAATCTAATTACTTAATACTTTTCAAACACTAATTTTGAACAAAATGTATTCAGTGCAAAGTTATAAAAAATATAAAAGTTAAAAATATTTTTTAATGTTTATTGTTTGAAATAAAGAGGCGGGGAGGGAGAATGAATGAATAAGAATGAGCGGGGGAGGGGCAGAGAGAGAGAGTGAGACACAGAAACTGAAGCAGGCTCCAAGCTCTGAGCTGTCAGCACAGAGCCTGACATGGGGCTGGAACTCAGGAACTGTGAGATCATGACCTGATCTGAAGTTGGAGGCTTCACCCAGGTGCCCCAAAAGTTAAAAATATTTAAATTACTAGCCACTAAGTGACATCTCTGGGCTCTGCTGCTTGGTCTCCATTTCTCTCCATCTTGGGACCAGCGAGGTCACTTGGAGCTGTATTTTCTGGTGTGTTCAGTCCAATTGACCTTCAGTATCTTCCTGTCATTTAATAGCTCCCCTGAGTGGAGTTATCACCTCCGGGGATCTTGCCTGTTCTGTCCATAGGGTCAGGTTTCAGCAGTTTTGATTTCTTTGCTTGCCGTCTTCAAAGAAGCGGTCCTGTCCCTAGTCCTTCTTTGTTCCCAGCTGAGGCATCTGCCTGTAAAATGAGCTCCTCCATCCCTGTCAATCTTAGGCTGTTTGTGTGGGATTGTGGTGGGGCTGGGGGAAGGACAACAAATATGGCAGGAAGACAGTGACAGAGAGTAGTTGGTACGGCTTGCAGTGAGGATGTCAGGAAAAGGGGTTGCACAGGAAGTGGAAGGGGAGTCTATTAGAGACTGAGGTAAAAGTGCCCAACTAAGTTGCTGACCTTTGTCTCAAACATTTGCATGACCACAACAAAAGTCCTAGTGTTTCAGTTTTTAAAAATAGCAATGTAAAAGGTGGTGGTTTTCAATCTTGGCTGCACAGTGGGAAGCTCTAAAAATATTGAGGCTTGGGTTCCATCCCCCTAGAGATACTGATTCAATTGGTCTGGGTTGTGGTCCCATCACGAAAAGTGCAAAAATCTTCCCAAGAGATTCCAACATGCAGCAAATGTTAAGAACTGTAGTTATAAGGGAATACTAGGATTTTGAAAATTAGTACTATGATCAGTATTGGGAAAGTATAGCTGTTACCTTTATTTTAACCAGAGGGAGACAGGCTCATCTTTAAGTGCATCTTCCAGGTGCTAGGAACAGTGCTGAGTTACTTATATTATCTTTCTCATTTTTATAGTAACACCATTAGGTGAGGGTAGTCAACCCCATTTAAAAGGGGAAGAAAGTGAGACTTAAGGAAGAGAAGTAATTTGCTTAAGGCGAACCTGCGGAGGTAAAGCTAGCAGCTGGGACTTAATTCTGGGTCTATATGATTCATCTTTTTTCTTACCTTTCCTTTAAAACACAGTTGTGAAGTGTAGTTATCATGGATTGCTTGAAGACCTACATTTTTTGTGCCTTATGTGTAGGGATAAGAAAATAAGTCTATGTGTTCTAATTACTATAATCTGTAAAATTGCTCAAAATTAGAAGTCAATAAATTATTACCCACTGTCTGTTTTTGTGTGGCCTGTAAAGTAAGAATGGGTTTTACATTTCTAAATGGTTGAAGACAAATTAAAGAAGGGTATTTCATGACCCTTGAAAATGATTTGAAATTCAGAGTTTGGTGATCACAAATAAAGTTTTATTGGCACACAAGTACATTTGTTTGTTTATGTATGTTCTATAGCTGCTTTCACACTGTATGGCAGGGTTGAATAGTGATGACAGAGACCATATGGCCAACATAGCCTAAAGTATTTACTATTTAGCCCTTTACAAAATATTTGTTAACAAAGTAAGACCAGATAGAGAAATCTTAATGTACAAAACTGATGTACATATGGAGAATGCTTGTACACATTAAATATATATAACAATATAAAATAATTTGTAAGGTTCTTTGAAGGTATGCTGTGCCCTAGTGCATTTCAGTGTTGGTTTTAAAACCATTAGATGACCTTGGGGGTTGGTGCTTAGACAAATGAAAAGTGAAAGCATAATAAACCATTATTCACAGAAGAATAATCATAGGAAAGGTAAGACCTTTTGCAAATGGCGTCAGTAGCAATTCAGGATTAATTGTAATGACTGCATTCCTTTTTAGCTTTACTTGTAAATTAAGTAAACCACTATGTAGTACTGTTTCTAGTTTTGCACTACATTTCTTTTTCCAAAATTTCAACTTTTTTATAATTTTTTTATAATATTGGTATGTATAGCAGTGTTTTCAGAAATGTACCAATTCAGTTATGTGCTGTCTTTGCTATAGCAATATATCAGAGTTTTTCAAGATGTGTTACATGTGCATCAGAATTACTTAGGATGCTTGTTTTATTTTTTTTAAATTTTTTTCAACGTTTTTTATTTATTTTGGGACAGAGAGAGACAGAGCATGAACGGGGGAGGGGGAGAGAGAGAGGGAGACACAGAATCGGAAACAGGCTCCAGGCTCCGAGCCATCAGCCCAGAGTCCGACACGGGGCTCGAACTCATGGACCGCGAGATCGTGACCTGGCTGAAAGTCGGACGCTTAACCGACTGCGCCACCCAGGTGCCCCAGGATGCTTGTTTTAAATACAGATTCCAGTGTCCCAGACTAGACCTACTGATTCAGGACCTCTGAGGGTAGGATTCTTTCAGCAAGCTCCCTGGGTGAATTCCATGCTCCCTGTAGAGTGAGAATCACACGCTAAGTCATGAGTGAAAATATTTATGGTTATACTAGGAGCATAGATTTATGGGAGCAGGCAAGCAGCGTGTTGAGATGCCTGCAGAGAAATGGAGCAATGTCAGGTTTCTGTAATCCCAGGTTGTATGAATGAAAGCAAATATCGAAACCATCTTATTAATAATAAACAGATTCATTCAGGGAGCCTGGGTGGCTTAGTTGGTTGAGCGTCCCAACTCTTGGTTTCAGCTCAGTTCATGATCTTGTGGTTCATGAGGTTGAACCCTGCATCAGGCTCTGCAGTGACAACATGGGACCTGCTTGGGATTCTCTCTCTCTCCCTCTGCCCTTCCCCCACTCATGCACTTGCTGTCTCTCAAAATAAACTAAAAAAAAAAAAAACAGATTCATTCAACTGGGCAGAGAAATAACAGAAATGAGGAAACTCATGAAAAGAATGGAAGCTGGGATCCATTGCTGCTAGTTTTATTCCTGCTTTATCAGCATATGATTGATTAAGGGCCTTCCTGGCATCCCTTGTTCATCTTGGAAATGACCAAGTTTGCCTGGAATTTTCTGTTTGCTCCTTCAGATCCATTCTCCATCCCTTTCCACCTACCCTGTTCTCTGTTTGCAGAGGCTGAACTGTGTGGACTGCATCAAGAGGCTTCTCTGCCCAGTAGTTTCTATTTGGGGTGATAAGTGGGGTGCCTCAGCAGGAGGTTGAGGGAGGAAGGTGAAGCTCCTTCACTGTAGAACCAACTCTGACTGTAAATCACTGCTCTTCTCAAAGTGACCTTTTCGACACAATACTCCACTGCCAGGTTCTGTTACATGCTTTTGCATGCTTTTGGGTCTGAGGATAGTAATAGCTCTGTGGTTGCAAACCCCCAGCTTAAATGCAGAATCCTTTGTGTTTGTCTACAGTCTGCCCACACATTTATATATTTTGGCCCCTCTTTGAATTACTCTAATTTGACTATGACATCTGTTTCCTGTTTGGACCCTACTGAAACAACAGTCAAACATCTATAGACAGAGTCCAAAAGGAGAGAGGAAGCATCATTTCCTTATTGAGCAAGGGTTTATTTTATCAATTATGACAAGCTCCTTTCTTCAGAGCCCTCACATATACTATTACCCCTGCCTAAGACCCTCTTCCCTCCACCTGTTTGGCTAACTCCTTGTCCTTTTAAAAGTCACCATGATTGCCAGCTTCTAAGGGATGCCTTAAATGCCTCCCCAAAATTAATTCCCTCTGCCCTACCTTCTCATAATATGCTTTACTTTTCCTTAATTGTACCCATCCATGTTGTAAGTAATTTATGTACATTGTTTTTGGCTATCTATCACACTGGGCTGTAATCTCTAGGAGGCCTCTGAATAGTTTAACACTTGGCCTTCACAAGTGCTCATATGATTTTTGTTGACTGTGTGAATAAAATATAGTTAACCCAGCAAATTTCATTGTTGTCCTTTCCCCCTGGGAAAACCTATGACACATATAAACTACATTTTTTGCCTGCTATTTTCTATGCTTCCATAAACCCACACCCTTTTGTGTGACCAATTATGCCACTGCCTACATAGATGGAACTCTAGGTCTCAGGTGAATGGTTTTACTTGTCTCTCAGAAATTTGCCTATTTTAGGAAACATTCGGTATAAGAAACCTACCAAACAGATTGTCAGTAACCGATAAAAAATACATTATACAAAGCAGGAACAATTGCATGGTAAATGTAGAACTGGTGCTGGGTGAACCTCAGTGAGCAGCCATTTACATTTTCCTGGGGAAAAGACCCACTGAATTCCCCTCTCCCCTGTCCTTCTCTCCAAAGAGTTTCTAAACAGAGACAATAGCAGACATGTATCTAGAGCAAAAGGCTTCTCCTTAGAGAATCAGTGTCAGAAATTTTTAGGTGATAAATTTGACAAAACTGCAGGTTTTTATTTAGATTCCCTTTTTGGGAACTTAGTAACATTTCCTACATGAGTAGTCTAGATTAGAAGGAGAGGGGAAGGGGGTGCCTGGGTGGCTCAGTCGTTTGAGCATCTGACTTCTGCTCAGGTCTTGATCTCTCAGTTCATGAGTCATGAGTTCAAGCCCCGCACTGGGCTCTGTGCTGACAGCTCGGAGCCTGGAGCCTGCTTCGGACTCTGTGTCTCCCTCTCTCTCTGCTCTTCCCTTGCTCATGCTCTGTCTCTCTTCTTCAAAAATAAATAAAAACATTAAAAAAATTTTTAAAAAAGGAGAGGAGAAATAAAACCGTTTAATCACTATAAATATTTGGAGATTGAGTAGCCAGTGAGAACTCCTCCTGATAGTGCTTCCTTTTTTTTTTTTTTTTTTTTCCATCCAAACTCCTCATAATGTGGATTTCAGTTTCTTTATAGTGTAAGACTTTGGGAGACATAGATGTGAATGAGTAAGGTGCCCATAGGGATCCATAAAGGTTATCAGTTTTTCTTTCATTTGTATTTCTCCTTTCATCTATCCACTCATAGTCCTCACCCCATTTCAGTTTCTCCCTTCATGGAACAAAATGTCCTGGCCCCAAGGACTCATCTCTTTCTCTTCTTGAAGGACTGCAGTCAGTGCACTTTCTCCTGCCAGCTGCCACCTCACGCTGAGAAATCATGCAGATAACTACCCTTCTCCAAGTCATCACAAGCCCAGAGACAGTCTTTCTGCATTGCACCAAATGCTGCTGTGAAGAAAAAGAAAATCAATGAGAATCTTCCCGTATTTCAGTATGGGCTGGCCTTCTTCCTTTGTGTGAGATTTCAGGGCTTGAGAAAAAACTTTTCAGGCCCTCCCCACCATTTTGCTAATTTTTGAAATTTCTTTGTTAAAGGCTTAACTTAATATTATAGGCCCTGTATTTTAAAACATTTTTCCTGTGTGAGGTAACATATAGCACACTGTTACCACTTAAACATTTCAATTTAAGACTGTCAGATGCAATTTGAAAGCAGATTTCTGCAGGGACTGAGGGAGCAAGAAAACATGAGGACCCTGTATTAACCACAGAGAGGAGCAGAAAGGGGATACTCTGCTCTCAATAGAAGCATCCTTTACTTTTGCCTAGACACATCCCTTATTACAGTCTCAATTTTACCTAACTTTATTACATTTTGTCTAGTTATTAAAGGCATTCCAAATAAAATGATACACAATGAATTTTCCCTGACTTTGGCTAAGGCAGAGAAGTATTTACTTCATTATTAACAACCTTTCAATGTATGTGTATGTTACAGAACTAATATAAAAATGCATGCATTTTAGACTTGTCATTAGTAACATACATATATATATATATATTTTTATTAACATGAGTTAAAACAGTAATATGGATTCTGTATCTCCAAGGGAGTAGGATTTCTAGACCTGTAAGACCACAATAGTGATAGTATGTGTCACTTTGTACCATTACCCTTCAGAAAGTGCAAACAGGGAACATTTATTAAACACTTCAAAATTTGTACCTCCATCTAGTGGTAACTGACAGAAATAACATGTTTTTAAATTGATTTTGTAGGCCCTGGGAGAAGATAAATGGAAAAGTTCTTGGTCAGCCAACATTCATATTCAATTCAGTTACGTTTTGATAAGGAATGGAAAGTGCAAAGTCGAGTGAGACTTGGAGTAGGAGTAGACAAAGCAAAGGCAAGGAATCTCATTCCTGAATGGTAGAGTAGGCTGGAATTATTCAGGATGGAATAAGCCAGGGTTCCAAGCAGTATTTATGTCCGGGAGAGATCACAGGACTAAAGGAGGGGTGATTTGTTTTGAACACGAAAAAGAGGGTCAGGGAATTACCCCCGTTTGCTCCTTTTGCGTCATCGAATGGCCACCCTTCCTTATGGCTGTCCAGTGTCAGTCTCCTTGATGACAAAGAATGCTGTTAAGAGAAGATATTTTGGGATGGGAAAGAATCCCCTGGTTTCCTTAAGTGTCTCGTTTGAAACCCCAATGAGAATATATCTCAATAAAATTTTATTTTAAACTGATAGGAACAAAGGATATCTGCTTCCCGAGTCAAGCCACCAACGAGAAATGCTTGAGAGGGTAACTTGTTAAAATATATAAGTTCCTTGTCCCAAATTTTCTCAGAACCCTTCTTAGATGAATTATTTCCAGGATTCTTTCTGAAAGCAGTAACCTGAGGTTATTTATTTTAATATGAGCAAGACAAGCCAGTTCCATTTTACCTTTATTTTAATGTGATAAAAGAAAGGATTGCTTAGATTTTTCAAATGTCACAAAGAGCTTTCATTCTACTAAGGGTGGGAAAAACTAGTAAGTCTAATAAATCAGACTGACTATAACATTTATAGGTATATATAATTTATATAAAAATTCATGCTTTTTATTGTGAGTTGCCTCAGCACTGGAAAAATGTAGTAAAGACCTTACGTATGCTGTTCCTTAAGCTTTGCCTGCACTTGGCAAGGGACAAAGACTCGAAAAGTGCGTTTTTCTTTTTTTCTTTTTTTTTTTTCAACGTTTATTTATTTTTGGGACAGAGAGAGACAGAGCATGAATGGGGGAGGGGCAGAGAGAGAGGGAGACACAGAATCGGAAACAGGCTCCAGGCTCTGAGCCATCAGCCCAGAGCCTGACGCAGGGCTCGAACTCACGGACCGCGAGATCGTGACCTGGCTGAAGTCGGACGCTTAATCGACTGCGCCACCCAGGCGCCCCGAAAAGTGCATTTTTCAAAGAATTCATCCTAAATGTCATGGACAACTAAGACAATTGATATTTTTTAATTTTATTTTTAAATTTCTGTTTTGAACCATAAGTGTTTTGATTTTGGACTTGAGATTTTGTAGTCACTTTACGATACAGTAGTGATAGTGTTAATACCCTGTAATATTTAATTCATTTATTTATTCATTCATTGTTTTCATTAATTTGTTCTGGTTTTATTAAAAGGATTCTTTCTGGATTCAAGTGGCTTTGGGCTTTAGCACATAACTTTGCTGTGTGTGCGTTTATTTAACAGATGCTTATTGGTTGTTATGTATCATGTCTGGAACTAGGTGCAGGGATACAGTCATAATTTTGGACTGTGTGAGGGAGACTTTGTAGGAGTTGTCTTCCTGAAAAATATTTATGGTAAGTGCCAAAGTTGTAACAACTGTGGCCTCATTAATAATTACTTCTGATGGCTTCTCACTTTTCTTTTGGTTCTGGAAAGATTTATGCAAGGAGGTAGCTTTCTTAGTTTTTGAAAATCATAATTTAACCCTCCCTGCAGGATTCTGCCTACTGTGGAAACATCATTCTTCTGCCAGCTCTAGGTACCCAGTTCTGTCCGTCTGAGGGTAGATCACACTGTCACAAAGCACACCGGTAGGTCTGAGCAATAGCCAAGTGGAGCTGTTGGTGGAAGTTATATAGAGGGAGTGTGGGCACTTAGGCAAGGTGTCCACATTGCATTTGAGAAGTCACTGGAAGGCTGGCCAGAGTCTGGGTAGGAAGTAAAGGCCACCAGCCAGGGCAATCAGCAGCTCCCAGTGCTAGTAAACTGGGGATCACAAAAAGGTAGGATAGGAGAGATTTTACTTGGCAGTCTTGTAGCTCTGTTGACAGCTTTTAAATATTTAGATACATATTATGTTGACTCCATTTATTCTTTTGCCCCCAGGCCTGTGAAGGTTTCGGATGGGCCAGATGGCTGCTTCCCATGGACTGCCCCTGTCCTGCCCTGGCTCTGCTGGGTGTCACTGTCTCTCATCAGCTACTCTGCACTGCCACTCCTCCTGGCTGCTCTGTCACTGGTTTTCTTGGGCCTTCACTGCCGTTGCTCTCGGGAAGTGCTAGGACTCTGCTGGTACGAAGGCTTTTTGGGAAGCACACTTGCTCCAGGTTTGTTTTCACTGTTATCATCTCTCAGAGGTGAACCCAGACAGTACTGGTGCTCTTATATTTGAAAGAGATGTTGAGTGAAATTCCTCTTTGTTTGCATATACAGACCTCACAGGACTCAGGTACGAGTCCAGTAGAGACTGGGGACAAATTCCCATGAAAGAATTTTAATCTGCGAGGAGATTGGGGTTAAGTAATTTGCCTAAAAACATATAGAAATAAGTGACAGAACTATGTTTAAGTCCGTGTTTCTGATTTCAAATCTAGGGCTCTGTGATGGCAGGCTGGCACCTGCTTTCATTTTATCAGGACTTACTTCCTTTTGAATTATTCCTTAATTGTTTTATTCATGTTTATTTGCATTGTCTGTTAAGAGTGTAAACATCTAAGAGCAAAATCAAACATTGTCTGGGAACTGTATCTCCCAGAGCACATGGGATGGTGCTGAAAAAATAGCAGAAGCTCAGAATAAATTATGGATAATATAAGTTTTGTCTTTGGGATAGTAATCTGAGGTATCAAAGACAAAAAGTCTTTGGAGGTTGATTCAGGTCACTGCAACATCACTTACTATTTGTGAGATCTTGGGCAAATTGCTTAATCTAAGACTTTGTTTATTCATCAGTAAAATGGGCATAGTAAAAAAAATTATCTAATGGAATGACTATAATTCAATGATTAACATAGGTAAAGCTCAAAGAACATAATATGCTCCTAATAAATATGCTAGCTAGCATCATCATTTCCTAATCAAATTTCAAAAATCACATGGCATATAATATTTGGCCATTGCATTAAGGAGTCTATTTTCCTAATAATGAGGAGTAAGAACTAATTTTCATACTGGAATATGTGTAACAACTAGCTCAGTGATTGTTTTAATGATGTTGACAGCTTCAATGGATCTATCTTTTCGCTGACATCAGTGATAAAAACTTAGTAGATATCAAGGATATATTGCATAGATGCCAGTGGTCATGAAGAGCTCAAGCATATTCATTTATGGACACGGTGGGCTGAGTAGGCATGGAGTGTAGAACTGGGTCATGCCCTTTTTGTTCCTAAGTAAACTCGTTCTCACAGTACAAAAGAAAAAAAATACTCCTGTCTTGTCTAAGAGCTACTCCTTATTTTCTATTTTTTGAGGAAGACATTACAAAAAAAATTTTTTTTTATTATAAATGGGATCCAGGGAGTCCATTTTACCACCTCATCATAACTCGAGAAATTAACACTTGTATGGTGCCTCAAAGTCTTAAAAAGAAAGCAGTGTTGAAAGATAAAATGTCTTGCATTTCTACTGTGTTATCTACATTAGACTTATTTGAAAGTTCCTTGAGGACTGAAACCCTGCCTTTTCCCCCACTGTCTACAGCTCAGGGCTAAATACATGCTATGAAAACCCATAGCAAGTACATCTTCCCTCAGACCCCTCCCCATCATGCTTTCTTATCCCCCACCAAAAGTAGAATTCCTTGTATATGATACAGGCCACAGACAGGCCACCTGCCAGTTGAAGAAACCGATTTAAAGAATTGACTACAGTTCCACATCTATCTTTCAGCTCCAGCTATAGATGGTTTATTGTGCAAAATAAAAGGCTTGGGTATTCAGCTGACAGAGAAAGTAGAAACCTCTTTGTTTGTTGACAGAAATAAAATGTGTCTTGTCATAGGTGTTGATATCACATATTAATCGCCCCTGCTGGGGAACATGGGCACCCTAGTGTGGTGTGCTATAAATATTGATGTGATCACCCTGAACTGGCAGGATGCCTGGGAAGCCATGAGAGGTATAGATAAAAGATTTTCATAACAGTGTGCTCAATTGCCCTCCACCCTCCTCCTTTTTTCTGCTTTGTAATCTATGCATCTCCAACTAATTTCTTCCCTGTTCAGTCCCCAGAAGTATGGATGTTCCAGGAATATGGTAGAATCTCCTCCCTCTTTTCAAACAGAACACCTAATCCTTTTATCTTTTACACTTTATATAGTTTTTGACAACAATCCCAGCTTCCTCCACTGGCTGCCTATCTGGTGGAGTGGAGGGTTGTCTGTCATTGGCTGCTGGTGAGGCACCATCCAGGCCATTTCAGCTGCAGGGGCAGAATTTTATGCTGTGATGTTATTTTCAGTTCAGGGGACACTTTCTAGTAATCAAGTTGACAGTCTTAAAGTTACATGCCGACCGGAAGAAAATTATTCTGTTTCTGAAGGCTGAGCAATTGCTGATGCTCACAATGGCCAAATGCCAGTCATCTGTGGGATATGTGTTGTTGCTTTGCTACTGTTTACTGATCCTTGCCAAACACAAGACATAGTCTGAATTGTGACCAGATTGAAGTCAAGATTGGGATCCATCATTTAAAATAAGGCTACCTTACTGCAGCAGACTGCATTGTGAACTGTTTCTACAGTAACACCTTTTGTTGCTTCACTCACTGAATATTCATTGAGCATCCAGTGCACATAGGTACTGTGATTATAGGGATGAGCAAGTAAGACAGACAGACAAGCTCTTTGCTCTCAGTCATATTCTCATAATAGGATCTTCAAGTAAGCAAATAAGCAAGGAGCTCATGAGTTATGGAGACTATTCACTACATTAAGATAGAATGGGAGAGTGGGTGGTTATAATAGATTGGGTGTTCAGCAATAGTGTGAAATGTAAGTTTTTAAAAGGAACCAACCGATTATAGCTGGGATAAGATTTTGGCCCAAACAGACTATTAGCTCATGTACAGTTTTTAATGTAGAATGTATGGCATTTTGAGGAACAGTTTGGTCAATACCTTTGAATATTTTTTATTATTAAATGACGAGAGGCAAAGCTGATTGAGGATAGGTGAAAAGAGAAAGGGGGAACCACAAAGAAATAGAGTGGAAGCAATTATTTAAGGTTGTTTAACAAAAGATAACTTTAAGCTCTTCCAGAAAAGGTCTGAACAACAAGGGCCAAGAAAAAATAACAAGATTACCCAGTCTTATCTAAGATGAGGATTTTGTTGGTAAGAGAGACTCTGTGTTGGATCCTCAAAAGGCTATCTCAGCACCCTTAGTTTGGATGAAGTCCATATGCCTTGAGAAGCATTGACAATTCCCTTCTTCTGTTGTATCTGTTCTTAGAGGTTGGCATGGAATTTAATCAATGTTGAATGCTCAGATTTTATAGATGATGTCAGTAAGTAAGCAAATGTGAAAAATCTTCCTCCTTCCCCCAATTGGAAATTAGACCAGCTGCAGAACTATGTAGAATTCCTTGTCTAAATCTGTACCATTTTTGCCATTTTGAAGCACTGATAGAGATAAAGAGGTGGGAGGGTTAAGAGAGAACAATGCATTTGTTTCAAAATATCACTTAAAATGGCTCCAAACCTTTATTTTTCAATATTTGGGAATGAACATCCTATGAGGAATTGTAGGAACTAGGCTAACTTAGTCAACTAGGTTGACTTCCTTTTGTGATCTCATGTATATGCTTATTCCAGGAAAATTAAAGACTTTTTTTGTAATATAGAATAGAACATGCTTCAGATTATTCTCTCAAGGAAACATACAGTTATAAGTAGGTCTTATTGACTAAATTTGTCCAGCTTTATGTACATTGGGGAGATTTTATTTGAGGCAGTGTTTTTGGTTTAGATGTTTTTCCCTGAACCTAATTTACCACATTCTCCACAAATTTCTGCATGGAGCATGATTATTATATTTGGGAAGGTTCTTTTTAGAGACAGTCTGAGAGATGCAAGCAGGCCTTTTTAGGTGGGAAAGTAGCTCAGAGAATTTTTTAGATTCAAGATTTGATAATGACTACTAAAAAAAAAAAGTTCTTATATTTAAATGACAATTGACAGCTTAAGACAGACAGGTTGGATCCCTATGCCTATCTTCAGAAGCTTAAAGTTAAAGAGATCAAATAATTCTGACTGAAAGCTATATTAAAGAGCCTGGCTAATGTGGGAAATAGATTATAGAGTCTGATCACAGGCTTTATGCAGAAATTGGATTTCATAGATATAATGTGAATTGCACAAAGCGATCTATTCAACAGGGGCAGGACCTGACAGTACTTAGAGATTTCATTTGGAAGGGTTTGAAAATACTGCGTATTTCAGTTTATTTTAAGTGATGGATGAATGGGGCAAGCTAAATATTTGATTTTAAGAACTTTTTTAATTGAAATAAAATTATAATGATTTTATAAAATAAAAACGATTTCAAGAACTTTGGCAAAACTATAGGGCTTTGAATGAATCTTATTGTTTTTCTGAAATACTATTTCTGTTCTGGATTGGTGAGGCAGTAAACATTTTGCGGATATTTCTAGTTCCTGCTGAGTTTTGATTGAAAAGAGAATAGGCATTTTGATACTGATTATGTTCTTTCTCTTGGGCCTTCTGACCTTTCCAAAATAGAACTGTCAACTGAATTAAATCTTTTGTTGAATACGCCTAGCGCAAGGGCCTGTACTTGAAGAAACATGACAAAATGAGGAAAACAAGGTCCTTGCTCTTAATTTGTTCAATCTAGAAGTAGAAGCATCCTTCTATTGTCTAGTGGTTATCACTATCTGAAATTTCTGTATCACCTTAAATTCAACATGTCCCAAGCTAAACTTAATTCTTACCTTGTTTAATGTTGGTGATGAACTACCTTATCTTCCAAGCCTGAAATGCAGAAGTCTTCCTTGAAACCTCTTTACTCTTTCATCCAGGCATCAAGTTTTTTTCAAATCTTTCTTCAAAATGTCTTAAGACTGAGGTTTTATTCTCATGTACAAGGGCATAATAGCTATTCCTAGGTTATAGCAGTCATCTCCTAAATAATTTCTGTGCGTATGTAAGTATAAAGTTATCAACTGTCTTTTCTTGAAAGATATGTCCTCATTTTAACTAAATTATTTAATTGCCCATTTGAAAACTGCTTGATTATATGCAAGTAGGCATATGAGAAAATAACTGCTCCAATTTATTGAATGGTTAATGACGTCTCATTTGGTGTTTCTGTGGCTTTTTGCATATTTTTTCCTCTATTCTCTCAATAACCCTATCAGGTGAGTACTATTAGATCTGTGTTATAAAGTTTAACATATAATATTTAAAGATTTACTTTTTATGGTAAAAATATGTTTTCATGGAAATAGTTTTATTTTGCTTTTTTAATTGGCTAAATAAAAATATTTGGCTTTTCTAGACAAATTCTAATGGATTGGTTGATTGATTGAAAGTTAACTGAAATGCAACGTGAGGCGACCTCTGGTAATGGGATGCCTGATAGATTCTATTACCTGATCAGGACTGTCATTTAGAAAGATACTCTGACAACATTTTATACAATGTTTTATTGAGTATTCTACCACAGGGAAGGTATTCCCCAAGTTTTTGTTCAATTAATAAACCTTGAAAACTAGTTGATATGCTGTTACATAGATCTGGAATAATGAGGATTCATAGAGTGGAATTCATATGAGAAGGAGAGGTCAGATGTTACAGAGCCATGGGGTAAAGTGACCAGCATCTGGTGATAAAAGGAAGTTTCCAAGAGAACTCTGGAATTTTAAGGACAGCTAGGAGAAAAGTGATGCTGTAAAGGTACAGAAGGATAGCAGTTCCTGCAGTGATGCTCAGATTGAAGCTTTGGACATTTGAGTGTCATAATAAAATAGTTTTGTATATTTTGTTAAAATTTTAAACGATTATTCTTTCTCTTTTCAAGCAATTAGTGCCAGTTTCTCCTAGTTCTGTTATACTTTATAATGTCCAGTCTTCATTTCACTATCAATATTGAAGGGAAATCTCTCACGAAAGTAATTTAGACTAGCATACTTCTTCTTATGGACATTTATATAGTAAGTCAGCAACACTCATTATCTCAAAGCTTTTGTGGGTCAGAAGTCTGGGCACAGCTTCTCTGCTTAGAGTATCATAGACTGCAATCAGGGTGTTGTCCAGGGCTGGATTCTTAGCCAGAGACTCAGCTGGGGAGGTGTCCACTTCCCTTTTTGCATGGTTATTGGTACCATTTGTTTCCTTGTGATTTTAAGTTTCATGAAAGAAAGCTTGTTTTTTCTGCAAGAAAAGAACTAAGCTAGCGAGATTGAATCTTATATAATGTTACATAATCGCAGGACTGAAAGCCTATGGCTGTGGCTGCATCTGTCGGTTAGAAGCAAAACACAGGTCCTGGTTAAACTCACCGGGAGGGAATTTACAAGCTCATGACTACCAGAAGGCAGAGATCGTGGGACTACCTTCACGTCTGTCTGACACAGGGGAATATAAGAATTGGTTTATAATGAAAAATTTCCTATAATTTTAATTTCCTTTCATATCTCTTCACACATGAACATATTAACTTTGGATGAGGATTGAGGGCACCTGGGTGGCTCGGTTGAGCATCTGACTCTTGATTTCGGCTTGGGTCATGGTCCCAGGGTCCCACAGGGGATTGGATCCCCACATTGTGCTCCATAGTGAGCATGGAGCCTGTTTGAGACACTCTCTCTCTCTCTCTCTCTCTCTCTCTCTCTTTCTCTCTCTCTCTCTCTCTCTTCCTCTCTCCCTCTCTCCCTCTCTCCCTCTCCCTCCCTCTCCTGCTGCCCCTCCCCTGCTCATGTGTGCATGTCTGTGCTCTCTCTCTCTCTCAAATAAAAATAAAAATATTACAAAATGAGAATTTAATGTTGTTACCCACTTTCTGCTGTTTTACTAACTAATGGCAAAATGTGTACTACCATGAAATAATGTTTGCTCTATATTTTTTCCAGCTCTATTGAGATACTATTGGCATATAATATAGGTAAGTTTAAACAACACAGTGTGATGATTTAATACACATGTATATTGTTAAATAACTATCACAATAAGGTTAGTTAACACATTCACTCCTTCACAAAATTACCCTTCCCTCTGTGCAACACCCTCCTCCCCGCAGAGTAAAATATGTAGGATCTACTGTTAACAACTTTCCAAATAGATAATACATTAGATCCCCAGAACTTATTCATCTTACAGATGGACATTTGTACACTTACACCAACATCTCCCTATTTCTCACTCACCCCGCCAGTTTTTGCCAACCACTATTCCACTCTCTGAGTATAGCTTTTTCAGATTCCACACATAAATGAGAACGGTTTGTCTGACTTATTTCACTTAGCATAATGCCCTCAATGTTCCTCCATGTTGTCCAAATAGCAGGTTGTACTTCTTTTTTCATGGCTCAGTAATATTACATTAAATATATACTCTTTCTTTTTTTAATGTTTATTTGAGAGAGAGAGAGAGAGAGAGAGAGAGAGAAACAAAATGAACAGGGGAGGGGCAGAGAGTTAGGGGGACAGGAGACCCGAAGTAGGTTCCATGCTGACAGCAGAGAACTGGATGTGGGGGTTGAACTTGTGAACCACAAGATCATGACCTGAGCCAAAGTCAGATTTAGCTTAACTGACTGAGCCACCCAGGTGCCCCTATACTCATTTTCTTTATCCATCTACTCTTCAGTGGACACTTAGGTTGTTTCCATGTGTTGACTATGGTAAATAATGTTGCAGTGGACGGTGAAGTGCAGATCTCTTCAAGATAGTGATTTCATTACCTTAGCATATATGCATGTAAGTGGGATTGCAGGATCATATAGTAGTTATATTTTAATTTTTTGAGGAACCTCTATACTGTTTTCCGTAGTAGCCTTATTTACATTCCCACCAACAGTGCACAAAGGTTCCCTCTTCTCATGTTCTTGCCAACCTTTGTTATTATTATTATTTTTTTTAATAAAAGCTACTCCAACAGGTGTGAAGTAATTTTTCATTGTGAGATTGATTTGCATGTCCCTGGTGGTTAGAGATGTTGAACATCTTTTTATGTACTTATTGGCCCTTTGCATGTCTTCCTTCAAAAAATATCTATTTAAATCCTTTGGCCATTTTTTTTAAGTTTATTTATTTATTTTGATAGAGCTAGAGCATGAGCAGGGGAAGGGCAGAAAGGGAAAGAGGGAGAGAGAGAGAATCCCAAGCAGGCTCTGTGCTATTAGCACGGAGGCTGACATGGGGCTTGAACTCTAAACACAAGATTATGACCTAAGCAGAAACCGAGAGTTGGAAGCTTAACCGACTGAGCCACCTTGATGCACCCCACCTTTGGCCATTTTCAAATTGAATTATTTGTTTTTTGCTGTTGAGTTGTAGGAGTTCCTTATGTATTTTTAATATTAACCCCTTTTGCGATTGCATATATCTTCTCCCATTAGATTGCCTTTTCATTTTGCTAACTTTTTTTTTTTTTTTCTGTGCAGAAGATTTTAGTTTGGTGTAATCCCACTTGTTGATTTTTGCTTTTCTTGCTTGCACTTTTGGTGTCGCATCCAAAAAATCATTGCCAAGACCAGTATCAAGGAGCCTTTTTTCCATTTTCTTCTAGGAGTTTCATAGTTTAAGGTCATATACTTAGCCTTTAATTGATACTGAGTTAATTTTTGTGACTGGTATAAGACAGGGGTCCAGTTTCATTGTTTTGAACAATTCAAATTTCCCAGCAACATTTATTGAAGAAATTATCTTTCCTCCATTGAATAGTCTTGACTCCATTATCAAATATTAGTAGACTGTATATTCATGTATTTATTTCTGGGCTCTCCATTGTGTGCCATTGATCTATGTGTTTGTTTTGATTGCCAGTACAGTACTGTTTTGATATAGCCTTGTAATAAAATTTTGAAATCAAGAATCGTGATACCTTCATCTTTGTTCTTTTTCAGGATTACTTTGGCTATATTTGGGGTCTTTTTTGGTTCTATACAAATTTTGGATTATCTTTTTATTTCTGTGAAAGATGCCATTGGAATTTTGATAAGGATTGCATTGAATCTATAAATGGGTTTTGGTAGTGTGGACATTTTAACAATATTAATTCTTCTGATCCATGAACATGAGATATATTTCCATTTATTTGTGTCTCTTCAATTTCTTTCAACAGTGTGTTGTAGTTTTCAATGAACAGATATTTCACTTTTTTGGTTAAATTTATTACTAGATATCTTACAGATTTTGATGTTACTGTATATTTGATTTTTTCTTTTCCAGATAGGTCATAACTAGTATATAGAAAAACAGCTGATTTTCAGATATTGGTTTTGCATCCTGTAACTTTATGAAGTGTCTTTTTCTTCTATGTCCTTTTCTGGCTTTGGTGTCAGGGTAATAATGCTAGCCTTGTAAAATGAGTTTGGGAATATGCTCTCATCTTCAGTTTTTGGAAGAGTGTGACAAGGATTGGTGTTAATTCATCTTTATATTTAGTAGAATTCACCAGTGAAATCATCTGCTCCTGGGCTATTTTGGTTGGCTGGTTTATGTTTACTGTTTTAATCCCCTTACTCATTATTTGTTCCCTCAAATTTTCTATTTCTTCGTGGTTCAGTCTTGGTAGATTGTATGTTTCTAGGAATTCATCTATTTCTTGTAGGTAATTTGATTTATTGGCATGTAATTGTTCATAGTAGGATATTCTGATCCTCTGTATTCTTTGTTGTCAGTTGTTATGTGTCCACTTTCATTTTTTGTTTATTTGAGTATTCTTTTATTCTTGGATAGTCTAGCTCAATTTGTTTATCTTTTCAAAACCAGCTTTTAGTTTTGTTGATCTTTTCTATTGTTTTTTAGGTCTCTGTTTTGTTTACTTTGCTCTGATCTTTGTTATTTCCTATGTGCTAATTTTATGCTTGGTTTATTCTTCTAGTTCTTTGAGGTGTAAACTTAGGTTGCTTATTTGAAATCTCACTCTCTTTTTTAATGTAAGTATTTATCACTATGAACTTCTCTCTTTAAACCGCTTTTGTTTTATGCTGTAGGTTTTTGTGTTGTAATTCCATTTTCAACCGTGTCGATATATTTTGATTTCCCTTTTGATTTCTTCTTTGATCTATTGGTTGCTTAGAAGTATGCTGTTTAATTTCCACACATTTGTGTATTTTCCAGTTCTCCTTTATTACTGATTTTTGGTTTTATACTGTTGTGTTTGGAAAAGATACTTGGTATGATTTCAGTCTTTTGTATTTGCTGAGGCTTGTTTTGTGAGCTAACATATTGTCCATCCTAGTGAATGTTCTGCTTTCTTGAAAAGACTCTTACGCGACTGTTGGGTGCAAAACTCTGCATGTCTATTAGATCTGTTTGGTTTAAGGTGTTATTTGAGTCCTGTTGCCTTATTGATTTTCTGTTTATATGATCAATCTATCCATTGTTGTAAGTGGGGTATTGAGCCCCATACTATTATTGTATTGCTGTCTATCTCTTCCTGTATATCTGGTAGTATTTGCTTTATATATTTAGGTGCTTTGATGTCGGGTGCATGTATATTTACATTTGTTATATCCTCTTGATGAATTTACCCCTTTATCATTATATAATGACCTTATTTGCCTTTTGTGACAGTTTTTGACTTAAAATATATTTTGTGTGATATAATCTTAGCTTACCCTGCTCACATTTGTTTTCCATTTGCATGGAATATCTTTTTCTATTCCTTCATTTTGAGCCTGTGCGTGTCCTTAATGAAGTATAGACAGTATATAGTTGGATCTTGTCTTCTTGTTTCTTAATCCATTCAGCTGCTCAAAGCCTTTTGACTTGGGAAATTACTGTATTAACATATAAAGCAATTATTGATAGTTAAGGACTTAATAATGCTAGCTTATTTTCTGACTGTTTTGTAGTTTCCGTGTTCCTTTCTTTTGCTGCCTTTCCTTGTGAATTGATGATTTCCCTAGTGACATGCTTTGATTCCCTTCCCTTTTTCTTTTGGCTATCAACTTTAGGTTTTTGGTTGGTGCTTACCATGAAGCTTATATATAAATTATCTTGTAGATATAACAGTCTATTTTAAGATGATAGCAACTGACCTTCAATCACACCTGAAAATTTTACACTTTTACTCTCTCTATATATTTTATGTTTTTGATGTCTTGTTTACTTATTTTTTGTATTGTTTAGCCATTAACCAATTATTGCAGCTATATTTATTTTAAATACTTTTATTCTTTAAACCTTTTTACTAGAGTAAGTAATTAAAATACTACCATAATACAGTATTATTCTGAAGTTGACCATATACATACCTTTTTGATTTTGCTTGATATTTTTATGTTTTCAGTTAATAATTAGTATCCTTTCATTTCAGCCTGAAGAACACCTTCCAGCATCTTATGAGGCAGGTCTAGTGTTGATGAACTTCTTAAACTTTTGTGTGTTTGGAAAGTATCTCTCTTTCATTCCTGAAAGATCAGTTTGCTGGGTAAAATATTCTTGGGCAGTTTCTTCTCTTAGCAGTTTGAGTATATCCTCTTGCCCTCTCTTGGTCCTTTAGGTTTCTGTTGAGAAATCCACTGATAGCCTTTTAGGGATTCCTTTATATATGAAAATGTCTTTCTCTTGATCTTTCTAAAATTCTCTGTGTCTTTGATTATAGACAGGTTTATTATAATGTGTTTGGAAAAGATCATCTTGAGTTGAAATTTGGGGGTGACCTATTAGCTTCCTGAAATTGAATATCCAAATCTCTCCTCAGATTTTGGAATTTCTCAGTCATTATTTCATTAAATAAGCTTTCTGCCTCTCTTATGATACAATGACCCTAGTAATGTGCAGATTGTTTCTTTTAATGGTATTCTATAATTCAAGTAACCTTTCTTTCCTATATTTATTTATTTTTTTTACTTTTTGCTCCTCTGGCTGCATGATTTCAGATGACCTGTCTTCTACTTCATTAATTCTTCTACATGATTGAGTGTTCTTTTGAAGCTTTCTATTCTGTTCTTCAGTTCAGTCAATGTATTTCTCAACTCTAGGATTTCTGGTTTTTTAATGGTTTCTGTTTCTTTGTTAAACTTCTCTTTTGTTCCTGTATTGTTTTCCCAATTTCATTTAGTTGTCCTATCTATGTTTTCTTGGTGTTCATTGAATTTCTTTAAGAGGATTACTCTGAATTATTTTCAGGCAGTTCATAGATCTCCTTTTCCTTAGGTCATTCGTTAGACTTATATTAGTTTTCTTTGATGGAGTCATGTTTCCTTGATTATTCATGATCCTGTGGCCTTGGATTGGTGCCTGTACATTTGAGGAAGTAGGTACCTCTTTCAGTCTTTAGTGATTGGCTTTTGGCAGGCAAAGCCCTTCACCAGTCAGCCTGTCCAGAGATTCTGGGTAGGTGTCTGAAGGTGGGCTTGCTGCTGATATCCTCTGGTGGTCAGGTGTCGTGCCTGAATCAGCAAGTGGGCAGTCTTCCTGTTTGTGTACATAGGGACAAGCCTGATGCCTGGGTCCATGTGGGTGGGCCTGGTACTTAGGTCTTCTGTAGTGGGCCTGGGACTTGGATCTGTGTGGGCTGGCTTGGATCATGGTTCATAGGGCCAACCAGGCCCTGGATACCACAAGGGTGTCCTTGGCAGCTGGATCTAACAGAGGCTGGACTATCTAACAGATGGGCTGGAAGCCTGGGGTTATGGGGCAGGCCTGGCCCTGGAGTGAGCTTGAAGCTTGGGGCCATGGGAGTTGACTTGTAACCTGGCTTAGGGGACTGGCTTAGCAGTTGAGCCTGCCGAGAGCAGACTGTCATTAGGATGGGCTGGGAGCCTGGGTCCAAGGGGACTGGTCTAGAGTATAGGTTCATGAAGGCTGGGCTGGTAGTTGGATGCGCTGGGGGTTTGGGTATCTGGTAGTCAGCCTGGTGCTGGGACTGCCTCAGAGCCTAGCCTCATGGAATCCTGAGGCTATAGGAACTTCTTAGCACCATGAGAATTCCCCGGGGCTGCTGCAGATGGCAGGTGCCAGGGTGAGCTAGGGGGCTGGATTTATAGGAGCCTGATGGAAGCCACCTAAAGCTTTGGAGTTAGCCTGGTACTGGGGTGGGATGGTTCTGTGGTCTGTGGTAAGCTGGGTGCTCAATTAACTCTCCTCCCATGGGGAGCGTGTCTCTCTGTGTGCTGCACTCCTCTGGGCTTGTGGGAGGGATGATTAGAGTAGTATAAATCAATGTTTCCTACCTCTTTGATGATTATTTTCTTATTTCTTTGCTTCACCTAGGTACTGTAATCCCTCACCTGGAATCCTTGTCTCTTGTGAAATAATTTTCACATGTAGGTAGTTGTTCCAATTGATGTTTCTGGAGGGAGAGGATGAGCTATAAGAAATTCCCAGGCTGCCATTTTTCTGCTGTTACTCTCCCCATATTTTAAGTTGTTCTTCTATCCTAGATATTAGTTCCAAGTATAGTAAAAACAAAGGGGGAAAAAAACACAACAAACTAGGAAACCAGATTCAAAACAAGAAAAACAAGCAAGCAAACAAATATAACAGAATGCTAAAGGTCTAATGGTATAAATCTAACATTATTTGTTCATGTTTCACTTGCTCAGACTGCCTCAGTGCATCCCACTGTTCCAGAAAACATGAATTTAGGAATAGCTTTCCTAAGCCATTATGAGGGTTAAGTCTAGAAACAGTCATATGGTTTCTAAAGGCAGTAGGATCCAGAGAAGTTATCTATCATCTCTAAATCTGTTGGTGCTTCACCGATATGTTTTTACTAAAGCAACTTAGTCCATAGAACGAAAGAAGCAAAAATGTCCCTCAGAGTGGTAACTATCTTCTCATTACGTGTTTAATTTAAGAAATATATTCTCTTTGCATTTTATTGCTGAGTGATTGAGTTGTATGGGGATATATTGTGGGTGAGGAGAAGTGTGTGAGAAAAATATCAAATCCTTTGCCTGGCATTTGATTTAAGCCTTCTGTCCTCATAAACATTCTTGTAGTGATGAATTCAAAATTTCTAGCTGAGTTTTATTTATTAGTAAAATGAACAAAATAAGACTGTAAATATTTTGTAGAAATTTTACTACTTTGGTTTGTTAGGATTTTGGTTATTTTTTTGGGAGAAAGATTTGTAAATCTTTAATCAACTTAAAATGTTGTATATTGATCCCTTGGTTAAGCATGCAACTCTAACCCTTTATAATCAAGTTCAAATAAAGTTTTTAGACCAAAAATATTTTAATTTGATCTTGTAGTCAAGGAATATTGGCTTATACAGATAGCCCTGGAAGAATTCTTTTTATTTGGAATTATCACACCAACAGTTGAATTACTTGACGGCTGAACTTATATGTTCACTAACACGTGGTTTTCTGAATAGTTAACTTTGCTGTGTATGTGGATGGATGGATGGATGGATGGATGGATGGATAGATAGATAGATAGATAGGATATGAATTTTATTTAATGGTAAACATCGTTGTTTGGACAATATTTTCAAGCCCTCCTTACTAAGGAATTGGTGATACTCTTAGCTGCATCAGGTCCAGAGAAATATTTCTCTTATGATTCTGTTTGTTTCATTTTTTGATAGCCTGATGTACCATCTCAAATAAATTTTTTGAGTTTCACCCTTAGAGATGTTAGCTTGACAAAGTTATCACAGGTTGTATTCACTCTCTGCAGTTTCTCAACTATATTCCTGTGATTCTACCTACTATTTTGCTGATTTTCTTTTTTATAGGGATGTGAAATCTAGAAGTTAGAGTTTTCTCTCCTCCAGTATATGTTTAGCAAGAGGCTATGGCTGCCCTAGAAAGTAATCATTTCTCTGTGCTGTTTAGACAGACATTTCAGGTTACAGATCTTGCTCTCTAGTTGTTTTGGGATAAGGAATGACCTCTAGGTTCAGTGTTCTGAAAACAATGGGCTGCAATATTCATGAACATTAAGTCAGTTTCCTTCTAGCTCTACTATTAAATTACCAGGGTTCTGCTGTTTACCTGGTTCGTTTTAGTGTGTGTGTGAGATAGCATCTATAGAGATTTGTAAGCTTTTCAAACCAAAGAGCCAAAAATATCTATATTAAATAAGTGCTATGAAATGAGGCAGTGTGAAAACAAGGGCTGAGATTTTGAATATTTGTCTCAGAATTCATTCCTCTTCACACTCTGTTCTTGGCCTTGTGCCTAGATCCCTATTTTCCTCTGTGCATGGTACCTTTTCTTATACTCTAATTATTCTCCCTTCAACCTCTTACAATAATTAGGTAACATGTAGTTGTTTTTTTTTTTTTACCTCAGACTTAAAATTTAATGATTTTTAAAATTTTTATCTCTTATGTCTTGTTTATTAGTTTCACTTTAGGAGATAGCATTGAAAGTAATTCATTAAGGGTTACATGCTAAGGGGTGTATGTACTTGGGGGTGTTTTGGAATTGCTGATGTTTAAAGTTAAAATGTGTTATTTTAATTTAAGCGAAATGTTTTGGAAGTGAGAGGTCATATTACAAGGTCTCTTGGTTTCCAGAAGATGGTGTCTGTCTCTAAGGTTATAGAAAAATGATCACTTCTGTTCATGGCTGATTAGTGTATATGGAAACTAGAAAGAAAAAATTCTAGAAATGAATTTCTCTTCCTACATAGGGTCAGGTGGAAGGGAGACTTGCCATTTCCAGATACCTTCTTTAGAACAAATATAAGCCTTTTTCTCAAATACAACACAGCAGTGCTTAGAGTTTACAATTGGATTTTAAGTGAACACAAGTCAGGGAATTATTGAAGAATATACAGATTTTTCTCCCTGAAGTGAGTATGATTTCCATTGTTTTGGCTCGTCTCCATTCATAGGGCATGAAGTTTGTAATTATAGCTTTTTACCAAGCTTATTTTAAGGAATAGCTACTTCCAAAGTCTCTCTGGACACATGTATTGTGTATTCAGTTGTATGTTTCTCCTGCTGACCAATGCACTGAAGGAAGCTATAGTATATTTAAAGCTCAAATGCTCAAATGCTCAAGAATATTTGAGATTCTCAAGCCTTAATAGCAAGCAATACAATATTCCCCCAAACTGTAAAGGTGGAAAAGCAGAGATATTTTTAAATGTCTGCTGAGCTTTTGAAAATAAATATACTTCTCTGAACTTATAGCAGTCATGTCTAAACATCATAGGATATTGGAGCTAGAATAACCTAGAGATAATTTATTCATCTCATAGTATCATAGATGGTAAAAATGAGACTCAAAATGTGAAGGGGAAGGTCCAAGGTAATATAAATAGTTATTGGTCAAATGAGTCATAAGCACATCTCGTGCTGTTTCATTTTCACCATATGATGCATAATGCACACCTCCCTTTGAAAGTAGGTATTTGGCTTGGAAGAATTGCCTTATATATCTAATTACATGAGAATTACAAGGCTGAGAAATAGTGATAGCTCAATATCAACTCATTGATCTAATGCAGATTTGCAATGAATGTAATTAATATACCATTATGGAATCATCAGATACCAGTTTTAGGTCCTTTTATCTTAATTACTTGCAGAAAAGGTATTTTATTTTCCTTTTCATAAACAGAGATGACCCAACAAACCTCACTTTTTATACCTCTTTAAAAATTCTAGACAGAGATTCATTTTTCTCACTGACATCATTTTAGGGAGAGCTCATTTTAGCCAAAAATAAATGAAAGTAGCTTTATTCCATCCTCCTTAATGTCCTTTGCCTGGACCTCCCCAAATACCAGAATCACATGGGACTTGAAATCAGCCTATATAATTAAGCAGTTTAGTTGTTGTGGCTTCATAATGTTTGATAACAACAAAAACAAGTTGGTGTCTGGGTTATTTCAAGGATGTTTAGTATAATTCTAGCAAACTGAAGAAAACTTAGATGCAAATAATAATCACAACCTCTTCACTCTGCATTTTTAACACCTACAACCCTGTAATTCACTGGTTGGAATATTCACCTTATACATTTTTGTTGTAAGTTGCTAGGGTATAGAAACATAAATTAATGTGAAAGACTTGCTTTAGACTTCATCTCTTTAATATTCACATTCAAGTTTTTAATTGGAATGAGTTCAAAATATGCATATCAGGGCTCTTTTTGACAATATAATTTTGTAATTTTGATGTGATTCTGTCTCTATGAGTCTTTGTTTTCTCATCTATAAAATGGAGATCATGATAGTTCTGACATAACTGGAGTTTTGCACAAAATGAAAAAAAAAACCCTATATACTTGAAAACATTTTGCATGCATTTTTAAAAATACCTTGGTATATATATTTATGATTGCATTCTATTAAGATTGCAATTTGATAAGATGCTGCTAGTTTCATTTCTAACTCAAATTCTACCGCACCCACATCTCATCACAGAAGTCATCACCACTTCTATAAAGAGCCAGTTCATTTGTTTCAGGCCAGTGGAAATGCCTTTCTCTTATCTTCTGCTCCCTTTAGCATATTAATTACAACACTGATTATTATTCATCTTTGCATCTCCCTAGCTTGGTAACTGACACTCATTCAATGAGTAATCTTGTTTTCAGACCAAGGACGCCTAGACTAATCTGTAGCTATCATTGTGTAGGATATTGTGAAGAGCCAGTAAATTGGCTAATCCAGTTTTTTAAGACCCTACTCCTAAGAAAATGTTGGGAAGATCAAATGCTTAGTCACCTTTGCATCAACCAGTTTTTACTATCTTTCTAAAAAAGAACAGAAACAGGAAACATTCAGAAGGCAAGGAGTGGGTTGATTATTGTTAAACGTTCCTCCCTCTGCTCTTGAAAGTGTAACTTGGCAGTAGTTCTCACTTCTGAATATTGACAAAGTGTTGAAATGAAGCTGAACTTCACTTTCATCTCTCTACACCTGATCGCCCACTTCCACTAAATAGAATGACAGCAGTTACCATCTATTTGCCTTCTTGCAGGGACTTTTGAGATTATCTTTGCAAAGTATTTTGAGGCTATTAAGAGAGAGACACTCCAAACATATACTGGCATTTTCTGTTCCTAAATTTCAGTGCTCATCTTAAAAGTTAATATTTTCTTCTTGGCATTCTTGGGGATAGTATCATAAACTGGCATAAAAGTTTTCAGTACTATGTTATCAAGCCCCCATGCTCTTTTGCTGAAAGTAGAGGAAAACATCTGAATTTCATGAAAGATTGGTCTTATGCTCAGTAAAGTGCAAATATCTACAGCATTGTCTCTGAAAACATAATAGGGCAATAGCACAACACTCTTAAAAGATAAAGTCATTCAAAACAACACTTCACAGGGGTCATTTCCTGACAATGGCATTCTCCTCTCAGAGTTTCAATACTCCTTCACTCTATTATTGATGTAGAGGGTCTTGCTCTTAGCCTAACCATTTTCCCCTCATGCTTTTTAGAATAGAATGTAAGGTTACTCATGTGCTTTGCTATACTGACTTAAGACAGATCAAAAAGGAAACACAGGCAATTTTACTATCACCATTCTTGTTATCTCAATTGTGATGTGGATATTTATGGTTGAGATGGTTTCAGTGCCTCCCAGCTTTCTAATACACCCCTAACTATGATTTACTCCTCCAACTGTTCCTTCCAATAACAAATTCAATTTTTTTAAAGTGTCTAAACATGCTCTTGTGCTTCTCAAAACCCATCACTGATATCCACTGCCTAAATGTAAAATCCAAATATCTTAGCCTGGCATCCAAAACCCACCACTGTATGGCCCTAACATGCTTGTTAGCCTTAACTCGTTTGTTCCCTAGGTGAACTGGTACTCTCCACAAACTGCTATTCTACTCAGTGTATATTTAATCTGTTGTTTAAGTTTTTATTTCCCCAGATTTTTCAGCCTGTTTTTCCTATTACCATAATTGTAGGCCATGTTCAGATCCTATCTTTTCCAACTATTCCAGGGGGAAATGACTCCTATATTTTTGAAGGTGCAGTGCTACCCTTAGGTATAACTACTTTTGTTAGTATTGTTGTTATTTTTATATGTTTCTTACATCTCACACTGTACTAATAGCACCATAAGTCAGAGTTAACAGATCAACCACGATTATCATCCTCACAAGATCATATTCCTACTCTGTGCTCAAATATGTGTTTACTTGAAGATAGCTAATACCATTTATCATACTTCTGTGGTTAGTGTTGCAGGTGCTACATCAGAAGTTTAAGTGTATTTTTATTATTTTAATAAATCTCACAATGATACTGTAAGATAACTACTTTTACTATTAATTTTTAAAAGGGGGAACAAAGATTAAAAAAAAAATGAAGTGACTTGTCAAGCTCATAAAGTCAAAGTGTCCAGTACAGAGTTTCAAACAGATTTATTTCATTTGGGAACTTCATCCCACTAAGACTTAGGGTTAAAGTCCACTAAAGGTTTCAATAGAAAAACAAAAGCAAAAGAAGAAGCATTTGTGCAAAACCCGCCAGGCTGGTTAATGAGACCACAGCCTCCCAACACTTCTCTGACAACTTGAGTATGAGAAATATCCAAAATTGAAACACTTTAGGGATAACTTTTTGTCATAGGTTGTAATCATATGCTATATTTACTGCTTAATTTAAGTTATGCTTCAGACAATGTGAGGGTTGGATTCTCTGCTGATTATCATGCTTGAAGTTGGTATATTTTGGGTCAGCTGTAGATCAACTTGTAAAGGTAGAAAACGTTTTATTCTATATGCTTTTGTGTAGAATCAGGTCAAATTTATTGGGGGATAACCTGACCTACATGAGCCCCTCCAAATTTTTTTTAGGGTGCTCATATGTTCCACTGGGAGCTCATGTTAAGATCTGATTTCTGAGCTAATGTCAATCAAAGCTGGCCCTCTGTAGTTTAATTTTATGTCACCTGTCTTAGATCTGGTAACTGGGTTGTGATTGCTAACTCTGATTTTGTTCCTGTGTCCCTTTTGCTGTCAGGATAAATCTTGGTACATCTGGAACTGATTTCCCTAGGGAAAGAGTTTAGATGTGGACCCGGGAAATGAAAACTCAAGCACGGTGTGAGATTTGCCAAGGGTATAAACAGCCAAGATGTATTTGAACAAAACTGATGCCCAAAAGGGTTTACTAAAGAATAGGATCAATAAGAGTTCTAGGGTATGGAAGTCAGAGTAGGTGATATAAAGCAAAGGGACAAGCAGATGAGAAGATCTGGGTTAGAGAAGTCCAGAACTAAGGGACTAAGATGAGAACCTGAGAGGGTTAAGGCAAGAATGATCTTTGGGAGTCCAGAATATGTTCTGAGATGAGTCAGATAATGCCGTAACAAAGCTTGCTTATTTTAAGAGCTTGTGCCACTCTTCATATAGTCCTTGCTTTTATCTTTTAAAGTAGCCATCTTTACAAGTTGTCTTTTTTATTTTTCAAAATATATTCATGTGATGACTTCCATCAGTTATTCATCCATTTATCAGAGAGGATACAGTACCAGTCATAAGGGAGTTTTCAGTCAAGTGGATAAGAGACAAGAATCAAATAATCAAGCCATACATAATAAAATTCAAGCAGTTGAATATAATTTTGAATACTTATATAAAGGAAGAGAACATAGAAGACCTTCATGAGTAAGAATCAGGGAAGATGAGACTTAAAGTGAGATACTAACCACCTATAAGATGGAGTATTTGCCTCAGGCAAAGGAAATAGGAAAACTATGGTATATTTGAGGAGCAAAGAGAAGTGTGGTGTCACTGGGGCATGGTAAGGGATAAGTGACTGGCATGAGAAAAGATTGGAAAGGTGAACAGGGGTCAATAACACCTAATGAAAACCAATAAAATGATAGCAACTAATACTTATATGTCTATGTCAATATATATGAATATCTCTGTATATGAGTCTATATATATATGAGTATAGATGTAGATATGTATTCACTTAATAAAACAAATCTATAAGGCAGATATTAGTAATGTTATCCTAGTTTCCAGATGAAACATCTGAGACTCAGGTAACTGAACAACTCCTAAGTTCATCCAGCTAAGAAAGAGTAAAACCAAAATTTGAATCTGGGCTGATTAACTGTTAGTCATGAATGCCTTTACATAGTACCTCTGGACTTTATTAGTGTTAAACTTAATCCTAAAAGCATCGAGGTGTTAATAGCAAAGTGGGATAATCGTGGTTCATGATAAAAAGTAATTTGGGCTTGTGGATACAAAATAGATTGGAGAAAGACACTAACTAGCAGGCTATAAGAGTAGGTAGAATACCCTGCTATCTAACACTCTTAAATTCCTTATCAGTTGATTGGATAGAAGCTTTAAGATCATCTGATTATCCACCTCAGCTGTTCATCCAAGAGGATCCTGAGGTCTGGAGCTATTTCCTGTGAGTCACAGTTTTATGCTGCTGCTCTTCTTATAAAACTGTAAGCAGTTTGCAGAATTGACAACTATTCAATATTCCAATAATTCTTATTGCAGGCTGAGTAGTTGCCAGTAAGATTCAGGTCAATTTCATCAGGCATTTTTTCCTGAAATCAGCAGACATTTGCATAACTCAAACCAATTTTGACCGAATTTTAACTCTATGGTATAGACAGGGGCTCAAGATAGTGTAAATGTAATAAGAGTATTATTTTAACATTTTTCAAAAACTATATGTATTAGGAATATAGCTTTGAAAAAAATCTAGACCATTTAAACTTTTTATATGTGTTAGGAATATAGCTTTGAAAAAACATCTAGACCATTTCATGTATTTGTTCATTTACTTAATCTATATATCTATGTCAAGGATATTCTGTGTATCAGGCTTTTTACCCAAAGTACTGGGTATATATAGTGGTGAGCAAAACAAATAGAGTTCTTCTGCTCATGGAGTTTAAAATATGATGGAGACATATATTGTTGGTGAGAATATAAAATGGTACAGCTGTTGTGGAAAACAGTTTAGTGGTTTCTCAAAAAGTGAAACAGTTACATATGACCCAGTAATTCCACTCTTAAGAATGTATATACCTAAGAGAAATGAAAACATTTGTTCATGAAAAAACATGTAAAAATATTCATAGCAGCATTTATAATAGCCTAAAAAGTGGAAACAACCTGAATGTCCATCAGCTTATGAGTGAATAAACATTATATGATGTATGCAGACATCCAGGGAAGATGGTGGAATAGGAGGACCTTAAACTCACTTCCTCCTACAGTTGGAATGAAAATACATTCACATCAGTGTAAATAAGCCAGAAAATGACTGAAAGACTGGCAGAACAGACTCTCCACAGCTAAATGTAGAGAAGAAGCCACATTGACAGGGTAGGAAGAGCAGAGACTTCGTCTGGAGCCAGATTCCTGGGACTGTCCTCAGGAGAGAGGAATGCAATGGGCATGTAGAGGGTAGAGGACCAGACCCCCCACACCAGGCATGGGGTGGCCACACGTGGAAGATGAATCCCCATAATATTTGACTTTGAAAACCTGAGGGGCCTAACAATCACTGAGGTTTAACCCCTGGAACGTTAAAAATCAGCAGGCAGCTTTGGAAGAGCTGGAGGGCAATAGGAAACCGAGTCTCTGCTTTTAAAGAGACAGCACAACAAACAGCCATGCTGAGATACAACAGAGAAGCAGCAATTTGAGAAACACCTGGGGTATATTGGAAGAGAT
This sequence comes from Prionailurus viverrinus, assembly GCF_022837055.1. Taxonomy (NCBI): domain Eukaryota; kingdom Metazoa; phylum Chordata; class Mammalia; order Carnivora; family Felidae; genus Prionailurus; species Prionailurus viverrinus. The sequence continues at coordinate 75,775,429 of NC_062563.1, forward strand.
TTATTTATTAATCTCAGAACACATACTGGTGGAGCAGGGATTTTTGGGAGACTGCTTTAATAACAAAAGAGCTCAAGAGCACCATTTCCTTCCCTTACCAATCAGCCTAAACACACAGACCCTGGAGGAACCAGCACCATGTGAATATTCTCCACCTAGCTTCTTAACCGTGCCCTGCCCCTACATTCTCCTGCAAACCTACCCCACCAACCGTCTTTCCACACGTGTTTTCCAAAGCAGCACTCTAGCCTGGCAGTGTGCAAGCAGCTCCAGCAGGTGCCATCACCACTCCAAAGTGACTCCTTTGCATAAATGGCTCAGCCACACATAGGAGACATCCCTGAAGCTCCAGGCTCTGGTGAACAGGGGACAGTGCACTGCAGGGCGCTATAGGACCTCTTCATAAGGCCACTACTTTCAAGAGCAGGGGACGTGGATGACTTTGCTAACACATAGATACAAACCTAAGAGAATTAGACAAAAATAAGAGAGGAACATATCCCAAGTGAAATAACGGGACAAAATCACAGCAAGAGAGCTAAATGAAATTGAGGTAAATAGTATGTATGATAGAGAATTGAAAGTAATGATAAAGATATTCACAAGACTTGAGAAAAGAGGAGGTCTGGAGGACCTCACAGAGACATTCAACAGAGAAAAAACATAAAAAAGAAACAAAGAAAAAGAATTCAATAATTGAAATTAACAATACACTAAAGAGCATAGTTAGTAGATTGGAGGAAGCAGAAGAATGGATTAGTGAGCTGGAGGGCAGAGTAATGGAAAGCAATAAAGCTGAGTGGAAGAGGGGAAAAAATGATATAAGTAACTCACTGACACCTTCAAGCATAATATTTGCATTAATAGGGATCCTGGAAAAAGAAGAGAGAGAAAAGGGGGCACAAAATTTCTTTGAAGAAATAATTACTGAAAACTTCCCAAATCTGGGGAAGGGAACAAATTCAGATCCAGGAAGTAAAGAGAGCTCCTAACAAAGTCAACACAAGGAGGTCCGTACCAAGACACACTTAGTAATTAAAATGGCAAAAAGTAGTGTTAAAGAGAATTTTAAAAACACCAAGAGAAAAGAAAACAGGTACATACAAGGGAAACTCCCTAAGACTATCAACAGATTTTAAGCAGAAACTTTGCAGGCCAGAAGATAGTGGCATACTCAAAGTACTGGAAGAAAAAACCATGCAACCAGTACTCTAATCAGCAAGGCTATCATTCAGAATAGAAGGAGAGATAGAGTTTCCCAGACAAACTAAAGTTAAAGGAATTTATCACCACTAAAGTAGCCCTACAAGAAATGTTATAGGGCACTGTGAGTGGAAAGGAACTACCATAAGTAGGAATAAGAAAAATAAGAAACACAAACGCAGTAAAATTGAGTATATCTATAAAAATTAGTGAAGGGATTCACAAAATAAGAGGATGTAAAGTGTGATACCTTATACCTAAAGTGTTACGGAAGGGGGTGAAAATTTAGTACTTTTAGAATGGGTTCTGACTTAAGTGACCATGATATTAAGTAGACTGCTATATGCACAAGATGTTATACACAAACCTAATGATAATGATAAGTAAAAACCAGTAATAGATGTGCAAAAAAATAAATAAGAATGAACCTAAGTTATCACTAAAGAATGCCAGAAATCTGTGATACAAGACAGCAAGAAAACAAAAAGGAAGAGAGGGGAACTACAAAAACAATCATAAAATGAGTAACAAAATGGCAACAAGTACATTATGTTGAATGTAAATGGACTAAACACTCCAATCAAAATACATGGAGTGATGGAATGTATAAAAAAGCAAGAGCCATCCATATGCTGCTTATAAGAGACTCATACCTAAATGCGGATGTAGACTGGCAGTGATGGAATGGAAAAGCATTTATCATTGTGAATAGAAGTGAAAAGAAAGCTGGGGAAGTAATACTTATTTTTGGACAAAATAGACTTTAAAACAAACACTGCAACAAAAGACAAAGATATAATCATAAAGCTAACAATTCAGCAAGAAGATCTAACAACTGTAAATATTTATAGGCCCAATAGGGCAGCACCCAAATATATAAAGCAGCTATTAACAAACAAATGAAGTAATCAATAGTAATAAAATGATAGTAGGGGGCTTTAACATACCACCTACCACTTGCATCAACCAAACAGAAAAACAATAAGGAAACAGTGGATTTGAATGACACATTAGATCAGATGGATCTAACAGATCTATTCAGAACATTCCATCCTAAAACAACAGAATACACATTCTTTTCAAGTGCACATTATACATTCTCCAAAACAGATCACATATCAAGCCACAAAACAAGTCTCAACAAATTCGAAAAGACTTAAATCATAACATGCATCTTTTCTGAGCCCAACACCATGAAACTAGAAATCAACGACATGAAGACATCTGGAAAGAACACAAATACATGGAGGTTAAATAACATGCTATTAAAGAATTAATGGGTCGACAAAGAAATCAAAGAGGAGATCAAAAAATACATGGAGACAAATGAGATTGAAAACACAATGGTCCAATAACTTTGTGATGCAGCAAAAGCTGTTCCAAGAGGGATGTTTATAGCAGTACAAGTCTACCTCAAGAAGCAAAAGAAATCTCAAATAAACAACCTAACCTTACACCTAAAGGAGCTAGAAAGGAAGAACAAACAAAATCCAAAACCAGTAGAAGGAAGGAAATAGTAAAGATCAGAGTAGAAAAAAAAATAGCAAAATAGAAGGTAAGAAAACAAACAAATAAAAAAACAGATAAGTTAAAACAGAAGCTGGTTCTCAAATAAAATCAGAAATGAAAGAGAAGTAACTGACACCACAGAAATACAAATGATTATAAGAGAATGTTATGAAAACTTATACTCCCACAAATTGGAAACCTAGAAGAAATGGATAAATCTATACAACAATATAACTTCCCAAAACTGAGTCAGTAAGACATGAAATTTGAATAGACCAGTTGCCAGAAATGAAATTGAATCAGTAATCAAAGGAGTCCCAACAAAGAAAACATGATGACCAAGCAGTTTCACAGATGGATTCTACCAAAAATTTAAAGAATTGATATCTATTCTTCTCAAACTATTCCAAAAAAATAAAAGGTAAAGGAGAGCTTCCAGATTCATTCTATGAAGTCAGCATTACCAAAACCAAGTAAAGACACTACCAAAAAAAGAGAACTACATACTACTCTCTCTGATAAACATAGATGTAAAACCCCACAAAATATTAGCAAACTGAATCCAACAATACATTAAAAAAAATCACTCACAGGGGCGCCTGGGTGGCGCAGTCGGTTAAGCGTCCGACTTCAGCCAGGTCACGATCTCGCGGTCCGTGAGTTCGAGCCCCGCGTCAGGCTCTGGGCTGATGGCTCAGAGCCTGGAGCCTGCTCCGATTCTGTGTCTCCCTCTCTCTCTGCCCCTCCCCCGTTCATGCTCTGTCTCTCTCTGTCCCAAAAATAAATAAAAACGTTGAAAAAGAAAAAAATTAAAAAAAAAAAATCACTCACACTGATTGATTGCAGTTTATTTTGGGGGCTCAAAGTGGTTCAATATTCACAAATCAATCAACATGACACATCACATCAACAAGAGAAAGGATATAGAAACATGATCATTTCAGTAAATGTAGAAAAGGTATTTGACAAAACATAGCATCCATTCATGACACAAACCCTCAATAATGTAAGTTTAGAGGTAATATATCTCAACACAAGAAAGGTCATATATGAAAGACCCACAGCTACTATCATCCTAAATGGTGAAAAACCCAGAACTTTTCCTCTAAGGTCAAGAACAAGACAAGGATGTCTACTCTTGCCAGTTTTATTCAACATACCACTGGAAGCTCTAATCATAGCAATCATACAAGAGAAAGTAATAAAAAGCATCCAGATTGGTAAGGAAGAAGCAAAATTTTCACAATTTGCAGATAACATAACAAGTAGACTCTAAAGCCTCCACCAAAAAACTAGAATTGATAATGAATTCAGTAAGGTTGCAGGATACAAAATTAATATACATAAATCTATTGCATTTTTATACATCAATAATAAAATAGAAAGAAATTAAGAAAGCAATCCCATTTATAATTGCACCAATATAATAAAATACCTAGGAATAAACTTAACCAAGGAAGTGAAAGACCTGTACTCTTACAACTATAAAATGTTGATGAAAGAAATTAAAGAAAAATTAAAAATGGAAATTTATTCTATGTCCATAGGTTAGGAGAACAAATATTTTCAAAATGTCCATACTATTTTAAAGCAACCTACACATTTAATGCAATACCTGTCAAAATACCAAGAACATTTTTTTCACAGAACTAGAACAAATAATCTTAAAATTTGTATGAAATTATAAAATACCTAGAATAGCCAAAGCAATCTTGAAAAAGAGGAACAAAACTGGAGGTATCAGAATCCCAGATTTTAATATATACTATACCAAGCTATAATAATCAAAAGAGTATGGTACTGGTACAAAAAATTAAAAAAAGCACATAGATCAATGGAACAGAATAGAGAGCTCAAAAATAAGCCCACAATTATATGTTCACTTAGTCTTTGATAAAGGAGACAAGAATATGCAATAGGAAAAGACAGTCTATTAAAAAAATGGTGTTGGGATAACTGGACAGCTACATACAAAAGAATGAAATTGGATCGTTTTCTTATACCATAGAAAAAATAAACTCAAAATGAGTTAAAGTTGTAAATGTGAGTGAGATCTATACCATAATAATCCTAGAAGAGAGCACAAGCAATAATTTCTCTGACCTCAGCTGTAGAAACATTTTTCTAGATATGTCTCCTTAGGCAAGGAAAGAAAAGCAAAAATAAACTATTGGGACTCATCAAAATAAAAACTTCTGTACAGCAAAGGAGACAATCAACAAACTAAAAGAGAACCTACTGAATGGGAAAATACATCTTCAAATGACATATCTGATAAAGGGTTAGTATCCAAAATCTATAAAGAACTTATCAAACTCAACACCCAAAGAACAAATAATCCAGTTGAGAAACGGGCAGAAGACATACGTGAATAGACACTTTTCCAAAGAAGACATCCAGATGGCTTAACAGATGCATGAAAAAATGTTCAACATCATTCATCATCAGGAAAATGCAAATTAAAATTACAATGATATATCACCTCATACCTGTCAGAATGGCTGAAAACAAAAACAAGAAACAAGTGTTGGTGAGGAACACCTGTGCACTGTTGGTGGGAATTCAAACTGGTGCAACTACTATGGAAAACAGTATGGAGTTTCCTCAGAAAATTAAAAATGGAATTATCATGTAATCCAGCAATTCTACTGAGTAGTTACCCAAGAAATATGAAAACACTAATTCAGAAAGATACATGCATCCCTATATTTATTGAAGCATTGTTTACAATAGCCAAAATATGAAAGCAGCCCATGTGTTTATCGACAGATGAATGAAGAAGTGGTGTATATGTATATATATATATACACACATATATGTATACACACACACACACACAAATGGATTATTAGCCATAGAAAGAATGAAATCCTGCCATTTGTAACATTATGGATGGATCTAGTAGGTATAATGAAAGTGAAATAAGCCAGTCAGAAAAAGACAAATACCATATGATTTCACTCATATGTGAAATGTAAGAAGCAGAGCAAAGAAAAAAAAGAGACAAACACAGATTCTTAAGTATTGAAAACAAGGAGTAGTTTCCCTGTAGTTACCACAGGGAAAGGGGGTGGGAGGATGGGTAAAGGAGATTAAGAGTATACTTATTGTGATGAGCATTGAGTAATGTATAGAATTGTTTAATCGCTATATTGTATACCTGAAACTAATATTACACTGTACATTAATTATACTGGAATTTAAAAGATAAGTCAGTAGAAAATATGCAGAAAATTGTGGAATTTGACGACAGTAGTAGTGTATCTTACAGCAGTGAAAATAAATGAGCTATCAGATAACAATAATGAAGCACGAAAGCATAATATTGAGAGAGAAAAGCATGGTCCAGATGACTGAGTAAAGTATAATAGTAATTATAAAACACTAATAAAATACACTAAATATAGCGCTTACTCCTATACAAATATGTGATAGAATAATGTTAAATTAAAAAGGAGTAATTTCTAGAATGTGGGATAAGGATTAATTTTGAAAAGATTGGCTTAGGAGATAGTCACGGAGGTAAATTAAGTAGATTAAATAATGTTTTATTTCTGGGTTGGGTGTTGGCTTACTGTTCACAAAATTACTATTCTCTACAATTTGGTAATTGTAAATGTATTATATGTTATACTAAAAAAAAAAAGATAGGAAGAAGATTGAAGAAATATCATTCTAGACCGAAGCAGAAACATGTGAGGCCCAAATCCAAGAGGCCCTATGAAGTGTTAAAGAAATTAAAAGAAGGCAACTGGACAGCCGTGAGCAGAGAGAGGAGACCAAGGTAGGCTGCAGACGTAGAAGAAGCTTCCAAGTTCATTATTTTATTTCATGTTCATAACCATCCTGGGAAGAATCCAAGAATCCAGCTGGCTGTTACTCTTCATGTTTTGCAGATAAGGAAATAAAAGTAAAAGAAGAAGAAAAAAGGTGAATGGAGTCTTTAGTAGAGCTCAGGAAAAGAAAAGTGCTTGTTGAGAAAGAATCCAGTTAGAAGCAAGCTGCACCTGCCTGCAGAGTCTCTTGAGGATGACCTTTTCAGCTTAAACAAGCGAGTGTATAACACCTACTCATGGAGAAGTTAAACCAGCTAGACCCTTTCCTCCATATCTCTGAGCAAAGTGACCATTCTTAACAGACTGTAGTTGCATTCTATGGAGAAATTGATCTAATGGTCCCAAACTCAGGCTGAACAGGAAAGAGTGAGAGTGAGGAAATATGCTCTATTAAGAACGGTGGGAATAAGTAAAAATCTGTGTACTGAATATGTAGGTTTCTTGCCCCTTTATGTAAGTCTGACCCAGGGGCGTTGTCATTAAGGTGTATATGCTCCTGGGAAGGAAAGCAGATTTCTCTCTGAGCACACAAAAAAGTCACAGAAAAAAAAAAAATATTGTAAATGCTAATATCTGGGACTGCCCCAATGAAAAGCCCTGATCCCCATCTGATAAATCTATGCAAATAATTCATCAGTTGATATAACTTCCATTAAGTGTTTAATGCTTCAGTATGAAATATGAATACATAATCTTTGAGAAGACATTGCAAAATGAGAGACAAAAGGAAGAGATAGTAAAATACATGAAATCCAAGAAAGATAAGAAATCTTTAAATATATAAGTAATATCCCCAGAGAGGAAAGAAAGATATCATGCACATAAAATAAGAACAGAATGTTATATAAATCAAACACTAAAAGAGTAAAAAAGTTCTTAGAAACAATAGAACATTATGATACAAGAAATATAAAGAAAATTTGGGAGTTAAAGGGTGAGAACTTAACCCATAAATAAATGAAAAAGCCAGAGATAGACTATAGGAAAACTCTTCCCTGAGAAATGTACATTGGGAAGCTCAATCCTTTAATCTCTCACGTCTTTACTGAAATGGTATCTGATTTGTGAGTCCTTCTTTGATGAATGTACTTAAAATTGGAATTAACCCTCTTCCTTCTGGCACACTCTGTTACTAAAACTTGCTTTCCCCTCATAGATCTTATTGCATAATATATATCACACTTATATATTGCCTATATCCTCACATTAGAATGTAAACTGCGATATTTTGTTTTTGTTGTTGTTGCTTTGTTTACCAGCAACTAGAACACTGACTAAATAGGAGAAGGAGAAAATACAAAGAAGAAAATTAAAAAATATAAATTATTAAAGTTTGATTTGGAAGGGAGGGAATGGAGGTGAGGAAAAAGTAGATATATACAACATTATTCATATCAAAGACTCACACTATCAAAAGAAATGAAAATATTAATGTATTTTACAAAGGAGTAATGATAAAGATAAGAAGAATAGTAATTACAAACCTTCAAATTATCAGCAATTAAACACAAAATGCAAATGGAAACTACAATGATTTTATTAAGGTTAGTTTTATACTGAGAAGCAGTAATTTCCAAGATGTATTTTAGTTGAAAATGTAAGGTTTAAATTGTATAATATGCTATATTCTTGTTTTAAAAAATCCATATAAACATGCTTATATATGTAAAGAAAATATCTATAAATACCTACTGGTATTGATAGAAGATGAGGCTTATGCATAAAAATCTACATGATATTTTGAATTTGGGTATCATAAGCATGCATTCCAATATGCCTATGTTAGCTTTTTTTAGACTGTCTAGGTAAATGAGAACTTATTTTGTTTTACAAAATGGCCCCTTCCCTTCTTGAATAGCTTATGTCCTTTTATATTCTTTCTGATGTCCCTTCCAGGCTGTCTTCTGCCCTACCACCTATGTCTGGTCATTTATCCCTCTTGTAGGATCCAAGTATACCTTTTATCAGCTCTTTTGTGGCACTTGCCATATTAGTTCATGGTTGTAACAGTTAAGGGAATTGTTCCCTTAGTAAACTATAATCTTCTTAAGGATGGAAACATATTCATTTTGGAATCCCCAATAGCTGGCCCATAGCCTTAGTTTTATATCTATATTGGCTCACTGTATCTAACCATCCCTTGTAATAATAAGCACCTATAAATGATCTGTTGCCTGAATACATGAGTATTTTAAGGATTCTCTCCAGTCCAGTGTCCCATCTGTTTTCCAGAATTTTCTCATTGTTTCTTTCTGTCATAATTGTATTTGAGCATAATTTATACACATTAAAAATCACACTTTTTGGTATACAATTCTGTGAGCTTGACAAACATATATAGTTATATAACACCTCAACACAGCAAAACAAAAGTATAGAATATCATCACCAACCCCCTAAAAACTCTACTCTTCCACCATCATCCATCCACTCCTGGTATCCACTGATTTGTTTTCCATTAGTTTTGCCTTTCATTTCACAGAATGTCACAAAAATGAAGTATAAACATATAGCCTTTGGGTATGGCTTTTTTCATTTACCCAACATGCAGTGTAGGTTCATTGATGTTTTATGTATATGAGTAGTTCATTTCTTTTTATTGCTGAGTAGTTTTCAATCATATGAGTATACATTTTGTTTATTCATTCACCCACTGAAGGAAATTTGGGTTGTTTTAAGTTTGGGGCTATTATAAATAAAGACATACATTCATATACTGATGTTTCATATTTAGTATATTTTGTATTCTAAATTTTCAGTTCACTTGGACAAATACCTAGGCATAGAATGGCTAGGTTAAAAGGTAAGTATGTCTTCCACTATAGTGGAAACCGAAAACTGATTTTCAAAGTAACTGAAACATTTTTCGTTTTCACCAGCAAGGGCTGAAAGTTCCAGTTGTTCTCCATCCTCAACATTTCACATTGTCAGTTTTTTAAAGCCATTCTGATAGGTATGTCTTATTGTGATGTTAATTTATATTTACTTAATGACTAAAGACATTGAGAATCATTTCATGTGCTTATTTACTTTCCATCTAGTTTCAGTAAAGTGTCTGTTCATATCCTTTGGCCATTGTTTTTTAACTGATTTTTTTTTTAATTGAGTTTTCAGAGGGGCGCCTGGGTGGCTCAGTCGGTTAAGCGTCCGACTTCAGCTCAGGTCATGATCTCGCGGTCCGTGAGTTCAAGCCCCGCGTCGGGCTCTGGGCTGATGGCTCAGAGCCTGGAGCCTGCTTCCGATTCTGTGTCTCCCTCTCTCTCTGCCCCTCCCCCATTCATGCTCTGTCTCTGTCTGTCTCAAAAATAAATAAAACGTTAAAAAAATTTTTTTAAATTGAGTTTTCAGAAGTTTTTATATACTCTGGATACAAGGCCTTTAGTAGACCTATGTTATTTAAATATTTTCTTCTCAGGTTTTTTTTTAAGTTTATTTATTTTAAGAGAGAGAGAGAGAAAGTGTGCAAGCTGAAAAGGGGCAGAGAGAGAGGGAGAGGGAGAATCTCAAGCAGGCTCCCTGCTGTCAGTACAGAACCTGATGCGGGGCTGGATCTCACAACTGTGAGATCATGACCTGAGCTGAAATCAAGAGTCGGTCGCTTAACTGACTGAGCCACCCGGATTCCCTTCTTTCACCTTTCTTAATGCAAGATATTTTTTCAGGAATAAAATTGTAGGTTGATAGTTTTTTCTTTCAGTAAGTTCAGGGTATTAGCTGTTCTCCTTTACACTGTTTCTGATGAGATGTTTTTTTTTTCCTTTATATATTGTGTCCTTTTCCTCTGACTGCATCTAAGATATTTTCTTTATTACTGCATTTGCCTTGGTTAGTTTGCTGCATGTTTCTTGTTGTTGAGACTTCTTGAGCTTAGATCTGTGGGTTTGGAGTTGCCATCAAATTTGGAAAATTATTAGCTATTATTTCTTCAAATATTTTATTTGCCCCCACTTCCTTCAGGGGAATCCAATTACACATATATTAGGTCACTTAAAAGTGTCCCACTGGGGACGCCTGGATGGTTCAGTTGGTTGACTGTCTGAGTCTTGCTTTTGGCTCAGGTCATGATTCCACAGTCCTGGGATTAAGCCCCGTGTTGGGGTCCATGCTGAGCATGGAGCCTACTTAAGATTCTCTCTTTCTCTCTCTTTGTCTCTCTCCCTTTTCCCCTTTCCCCAGCTTTCACACTTTGTCTCAAAAAAAAAAAATTGCCCTACAGGTCATCAGTGCTCTTTTTTGAAAAAAAGCAAACAAGTAAACACCTTCTTTCCCTCGTTTCATTTTTAGATAGTTTCTAATGCTGCTTGCTTATTTATTTATTTATTTATTGTTTTAGAGAGAGAGATAGAGCATGAGTTGGGAGGGGGCAGATTGTTTTCAGGTCTCAGGTTGTTTTCTAGTGATTTTTCTCCTCATTACCAGCCATATTTGCTGCTGCTTTTCATTCTGGTAACTTTTTTGTTGTATGATGATTTTTTGGAATTATCTTGTTAATTGCTGGGTATATATTTGTATTCCCATAAATATTCTTATGTTTTTGTCTGAGATTCAGTTAAGTTACTTGGAAAGAATTTGATTGGGGTCTCACTCTTTAGTTCCATTAAGCATATTGTATTAACCAAGGTTTTCCAGAGAAAGAGGATCAATACAGTGTATATATATAAAAGAGATTTATTAGAAGGAGTTGGCTCATGCAATCATGGAAACTAAGAAGTCTCATAATCTGTCTTCTGCAAACTGGAGATCCAGGAGAGTTGGCAGTTTCATTCAGTAGGATTCCGATGGCCTAAGAAACAGGAGCACCATGGACAGAAGATTGATGTCATACCTTAAGCATTCAGGCAGGAATGGCCAAATTCTTTCTTCATCTTCCTTTTTGTTCTCTTTAGCCCCTCATTGGATTGGATAATATTCTCACCCACAGTGGGGAAGACAAATTACTGCACTGGGTCCACTGATTTTAATGCTAATTTAATCCAGAAAAACTCTCAAAGACACACCCAAAAATAACGTTTAGCCAAATATTGGGGCATCCTGTGACCCAGTCAAGTTGACACATAAAATTAACTATCACATAGGCCCATGGCCATGCTGGACTTAGGGCAAATTAGTTACCACTAACAATGTAAAACCCTTCTGAGTACTAAATACCTTTTAAATTATTAGGTTTTTCCAGTCTGGCTTGGGGAAATAGACATTATGACTGCATGAGCAAAAGGCCATTCTTTTACCTGTGTCCCCTTAGGTACCTTATTCACACATGTGCTAATCAGTACTCAACTGCATCAACAGGAACCCCCTGCATTTATACAGAGTTACCTCTTTGTCAAGATCTCTCCTCTTTAGCACTCTGTCCTATGAAATCTGGCCTTAGATGTCCCTAAATTCTCAACTTTACCTACTTAGGGAATTTGCCAAGGTACACATGGGTCTCTCCTGTGTCCTAGCCAGGCTATTCTTTTAAGAAGGAAGCTGGGGCAGCCAAAGGGATCACTTTATCATTTCCTGTCTCTTAGGAAATACTGTCTTTCTCACCTAAAGTCAAGTCTCTGGACAACTAATGTTTCTCATATTTTGTCCTTTGTTGTTGTTGTTGTTGTTGTTGTTTCAGGCAGGAAGGCAAATTCAATCCCTGTTACTCCATTTTGTCAGACAATGGAAATCTTTCAGCTATTTTTTTTTTAACTAGGTGTAACAATAAAAAGAAAATTCTAATGTATTTACCCATGTAGTAACCAATTTTGGTGCTCTTCCTCCTATTGTTTGAATACAGATTTCTATATATGCTATCATATTCCTTCTGTCTGAAGAACTGCCTTCAAAGTTTCCTAAAGTGAATGTCTACTAAGAATAAATTCTTTCAGTTTTTGTACATCTTTAAACATTTATTTTGGATTCAATCTTTTCTTTCAGCTCTAAGTCACATACCATAAAATTTATCTTTTAAAGTATAAAACTGGATGGTTCTTAGTATTTATACAAAGTTGTACAATCATCACCACTATGTAATTACAGAATATCCTTATCATTCATGTTCAGTGGTAGTTATTCCCCATTCTTTATTCCCAGTCCTGATAACTACTAACTTACTCTCTGTTACTGGGATTTTTGTCTATTTTTGACATTTTATATAAATAAAATAATATATGGCATTTTGTATTTGATCTCTCTCACTTAGCATTATCATATGGATATACTGCATATTGTTTATCCAGTCATCAGTTAATGGGCTTTTGAGTTATTTCCACTTTTTAGCTATTATGAATAATGCTGTTATGGATATTCCTGTAAAAGTATTTGTGTGGACATATATTTTCAGTTTTTTTGAGTGTGTAATCAGGAATGGAGTTGGTGAGTCATATGATAACTCTATCACATTTTGGAGAGCTGCTTAACTGTTATTCAAAGCAGTTGTTTAATTTTGTATTTCCATCAGCAATATATAAAGGTCCAGTTTCTGTACATCCTCACCAATACATATCATTGTCTATCTTCCTTATTTTTAGCCATCCTAGTAGGCATGCAGTAGTATCTCATTGTGGTTTTGATTTGCATTTCACTAATGAAAAAATGGTATTTAGCATTATTTTGTGTACTTACTACACATTTGTGTATCTTACTTGGAGAAATATGCCTCATATCCTTTGCCTATTTTGTTAAATATTTTTGAAACTAGCATAATATGTTCTAAGTATTTTATCCCATTCTGTGGTTCATCTTTTTATTTTTGATGGTGTCCTTTGAAACACAAAATATTTTAATATAATATTTCTTTTTTTTTTAATGATTTTTTTTTTTTTTTTTGAGAGAGAGAGACAGAATGCACAGGGGAGGGGCAGAGTGAGAAGGGGACAGGGGATCTGAAATTGGCTCTGTGCTGACCGGAGACAGCCCAGTGAAGGACTTGAACCCATGAACTATGAGATCATGACCTAAGCTGAAGTTAGACGCTTAACCAACTGAGTCATCCAGGTGCCCCAGTGTAGTATTTCTTATGTCAGGTCTTCTAGCATCCAATTCTCCCAGTTGTTGTTTATCTGGGAATGTGCTAATTTCTCCTTCATATTTGAAGGACAGTTTGTTGCATATAGCATCTTTGATTGACAGTCTTTTTCTTTCAGAATTTTGAGCATGCCATCAACTGCCTTTGGTCTTCCATGGACTGTGATGAGAAATGATATGTTGGAGCGCCTGGGTGCCTCAGTCGGTTGGGTGTCCAACTTTGGCTCACGTCATGATCTGTGGTTCACGAGTTTGAGCCTCATGTCAGTGTCTGTACTGACATCTCAGAGCCTGGAGCCTGCTTCAAGTTCTGTGTTTCCCTCTTCCTCTGCCCTTCCCCTGCTTGGACTCTGTCTGTCTGTCTGTCTGTCTCTCTCTCAAAAATAAAGAAAACATTAGAAAAAGAAATTATCTGTTAATCTTATTGAAAATCCCTTACACATGTTGAGTCACTCCTCTCTTGCTGCTTTTAAAGATTCTTTGTCTTTAAAAGTTGTATTTTGATGTCTCTAGTGTAAATTTATTTGAATTTTCCCAGTATCGAGTTTGTTAAACTTCTTGGGTGTGTATATTAGCATTTTTAATGAAAGTTGAAAATTTTGCAGGCATTATTTCTTCAGATATTCTTAAAAAAAATTTTTTTTAATGTTCATTTATTTTTGAGAGAGAGGGAGACAGACAAAGTGTGGACAGGGGAGGAGCAGAGAGAGGGAGACACAGAATCTGAAGCAGGCTCTGAGCTGTCAGCACAAACTGTGAGATCATGACCTGAGCCGAAGTTGGATGTTCAACCAACTGAGCCACCCAGGCGCCTTCTTCAGATATTCTTTATAGTCATATATTTCTTTCTTTTTTCTCATAAACGTACTCTCCATTATGTATATGCTGGTACATTTAATGGCGTCCTACAGGTCATTGTTTATTTTGATTCTTTGTTCTTGTTTCTCAGATTGGATAATCTCAGTAGACCAGATTAAAGTTTTTTGTCTGCTTGTTTGTTTGTTTGAGAGAAAGAGAGTACAGGTGGGAAAGGGGCAGAGGAAGAGGGAGAGGGGAAATCTTAAGCAGGCTCCATGCTGCACCACAGACCCTGGCATGGGACTTGATCTCACAATCTTGAGTCATGACCTGAGCCTAAATCAAGAGTCAGACGCTCAACCAACTTAGCCACTCAGGCACCCCAAATTTAAAGTTTTCTGATTGTTTTTTCTGCTAGCTCAAATGCTGAGCCCTTCTAGTAACTTTTTCAATTCAGTTATCATACTCTTATAACCTAAAATTTTTATTTGGTTATATTTCATAAATTTTATCTCTTGATAGTCTCTATTTTGTAAGACATCATTCTCATGCTTTAATTTTTAGATATGGCTTCCTTTACTTCTTTTATCATATTTAGAATAGCTAATTTAAATGATTTCTCTAGTAAATTCAAGTTTTGGGCTTCCTCAAGGACAGTTTCTATTGAATACAATTTTTTTTCCCCTGTGAATAGTGCATAATTCTTATGTGTTTGCATGTCCCCTAATCTCTGCTGAAAACTGGACACATCCATTCAATGTGGCAACTATTGAGATCATTTTATCCCACCACCAGTATTTTTTTATCATAGCTATGGATTTCATTGGTTTTGCTGCTGTTTATTTTTTTAGTGACTTTCTTGAAGCAATTCTGTAGTGTGTATTTGTTATTGTTATATGTGGCCACTGAGGTCTCTGCTACCTCATCTCAGTGGTCACTTAATCACTGCAGACTTTTTTAAGTTTCACGGCCTTGCTGATGGGCTCTGTGTATGCTAGAGTACAACTTCAGTGTACAGGAAAGCAGTTTGCAGCTCTGCCTTAGATTTCACTTTCTGCTTGTGCAAGAAATCTCAAGGTCTGCCAGAGATGAGACCTTAGAGATTTCTCCCAATTCTTCTAGGCATGAATATATTCCTCGCTATGTATGCCACCCTGTGTATGTTTGTATTTCTCTAGGCACCCTGGAACATATCTGAGATTTTTCAAAGCCTACTGTAAATATCTCATTGCCTAGTTTTTCCCTTAAAGTTGTTTGTTTTTTTGTTTTGTTTTTTCCTTTGAGGTATTGTTTGCTCCATCACCATCTCTGAGAGTGTGATGTTAAATAACTGCCACTGAAAAATGCCCCAGGGGAAAGACTCTTTACTCTGTGTAAGTCTAAATAAGGTCAAATAAAGACATATCCTCTATGTGATTATCTCCAGAGAAGTGCCAAACAGTTCAATTAATGCCAATTCTCTAAGGAAGGTGATTTGGGAGCTCCAAATCTGCTGTGCCTTCTCCAGTGGCTGGTAGGCTTCTGCTTTTATCCATTAGTATAGGATTATTGGTTTTCAAAACTTTGGAGCTAGGAGAGAGGTGGACAGGAATGGTAATAGGATAGGCTTAAATACCAGAAATCTCACTGTTCTTACAAAGATTTAGTTATTTTTCTTGAATAAACACTCTTAAGATTGTCAAAACTTAGGCGAATTTCCAGAGATATGAAAAGGTTGATTTTGGCAAATTTTGCCAACTGTTCTCATTGCTTTTATGAGAGGTGGATTTTTGGAAATCCAGAAAGACTTTTCCATTTCTAATGACATCAGTTACCTCAGTTTTGAGAATAATACTGCATGTAGAAACATGATAGAACTTTTTTTCTTTTTGGTACAAAAGATGTTGTTTTACTGTCCTCTCCCTTGCACTATTGCCTGTGAGAAGTCTGTAGTTGTTCATGTCTTTGTTTCTTCGTATATAATTGTCTCTTACCCCCACCCCTGGTTTCTTTTAAGATCTTCTCTTTTAAATGGTTTTATTCAATTTAATTATGAATAATTTTCATCCAGTTTCTAGTGTTCGTGGTTCATTGAGCATCTTGAATCTGTGAGTTTATAATTTTAATCAAATTTAGAAAAAAAAATGTAGCTATTATTTCTTTAAATAATTTCTGAACTTCTCCCTGTTCCCTAGCCTCTTCTGGGGCTCCAGGTACACATTTTCAGGTCACTTTACTTTCTCCCATAAGTCACTGATGCTTTCATCATTTTTTTCTCAGTCATCTCTTCCCATCTATTTTATTTTCTATCATTTCTATTGCTGCTTTTGTTCTTTTCTATATAATGTGACTTTTCTCCAGATACCTTTAAGATTTTCTTTTTGTTGGTCTTCAGCAGTTTGACTATGATGTGTCTGGTTGTGGATTTTTTTTTTCTTTTCTTTTTTTGTGTTTGTTTTGTTTATTTTAGTATTTATCCTGTACAAAGCTCGCTGAGCTTCTTGGATTTACTTTTTATTTAATGTCTTCCATTATTATCCTGCATCATACATCCTAAGCAGTGCCTACACTCTATTTAAACAACCATTAAACAAACATGATATTTTCTTATCCAAAAAGTAAAATTGCAGAGTAGTTTCAAGGGGGAAGATGAAAGAATAAATAAGTATTAGCTAGTTTAGAATATTCTGCGTCTAACTCTTGGATCAGGTCTCTTTACAAATTTCTTTTTTTTTTTAGTGTTTGTTTATTTTTGAGAGAGAGAGACAGAGTGTGAGTAGGGGAGGGGCAGAGAGAGAGAGAGAGGGAGACATAGAATCTGAAGCAGGCTCCAAGCTCTGAGCTGTCAGCATAGAGCCTAAAGTGGGGCTCAAACTCATGAACTGTGAGATCATGGCCTGAGCCAAAGTCAGATACCCAATTGACTGAGCCGCCCAGGTGCCCCAGAAATATCTTAAGAATAAAAAGTATGTACCCCAATGTATGAAAACTGTGCCCAACTTTTTTCATCTCTAGGAGTCAAAATGTGTACAGGGGGAAATTTTCCATTTTTCACAGTAGCCGATTACATTCCTACCAGGACAGAAACAAAACCCATTAAAACTATAAAACAAAAGCTAATTACCTTTTAATATAGGTGAATTTCACATCATTCCACATAATAGTCTTAAATCATGGTATATTCATAGGGGTAAAATTTCCTCACAAAATAATGCCATTATAAATAGCCTTTGTAAGGGTAATACTGGAAACTACTGTACAATTTTAGCATTTGGAAAGTTTGAAATGGGATATACATTTAAGACAACTTTGATGTTTGAAGTTCTAAATAATCCATACACATACTGCTTTATACATCATCCACATTGATTTCAAGTAACAACTGTTTGGAGAACAAAAGTGAATTTCTACAAGGAAAGTAGGATTCATTTTATTTTACAGATTGTCTATATAGATTGAATTAGTTAGAAAATCATGAAATCTCATCTTCAGTTACTGCAGTTTAGGTGGAACTACATTACTA
The DNA here is from genome assembly GCF_022837055.1 of Prionailurus viverrinus. Taxonomy (NCBI): domain Eukaryota; kingdom Metazoa; phylum Chordata; class Mammalia; order Carnivora; family Felidae; genus Prionailurus; species Prionailurus viverrinus. The sequence goes on from NC_062563.1 coordinate 75,793,276, forward strand.
ATTCATACCAAAAAACCACTTATTGAAGTAGAGGAGAATTAGCCTTAAATGTCACACTTAACAGCATTAGCTCTCAAAATACCACAGTTGGTTATGAACATGAAATACATTCACAGATGTTCACAAAACCTACCTAATCATACCAACATTAGAGTTCAAAAGAGAGAACAATTGATTTCCTGAAGAGAAAGGTTTTTGAGAGCAGGATGAACCTAATGAAATGCAGAATCTTTACTAATAATTAATAACCTGGAGGTTCTCAATTCAGCTATAGCTAAGAAGTAAGTAAAGGTCAGTCTTAACAGAATATTTGCCAGCTGCCTAATAGTCCCCCCAACCCCCCACCCAGAGTTACTAAAAACCAAGAAATATTGTTTAATGTGTAAAATGTGGAGAACTTCAGAGTGCTTGAGAGATATGAATGAGATTTTTTTTTCTTGTAGCATTTTATCCAAGGTATTATAAAGCAGGAAAATAGGAAAACACATATTTTCATGCAGATAAACAACATTCCTTTGGGAACAGCAGGCTGTGTCATTTTCAATTAGAAGACTCATTCTGACCATTATGCAGTTAATTCAGAAACTAAAAAGAAAGAAAATACTTATTTATTTTGCATTTTCTTTAGGGGTTTATATATCATCTCCATGGGCAACATGAAATATTTTCTGAGTATTAAATTTCTGAGTATTTTATAATGTTAATACATAGAAAATGCACACACACATACATTTGTGTCAGATAGTCTGGCATAAACATGGGTGAAACCAATACCTAACTTCACAGCTAAAAAATTAAAAATACTATTGAAACTCCTGTGTATTCCTTTGAGATTGAGTCCATGTGCTCTACTACATCCCCATCTCCACCAGAGGTAATCAGTATGCCTGTACTGATTTTAAGAGATTTTTAAGAGATTTTACCTTTAGGGGTGCCTGGGTGGCTCAGTCGGTTGAACATCCAACTTCGGCTCAGGTCATGATCTCACTGTCCATGAGGTCAAGCCCCGTGTTGGGCTCTGTGCTGACAGCTCCGAGCTTGGAGCCTGTTTCAGATTCTGTGTCTCCCTCTCTCTCTGCCCCTCCCCCACTCATGCATGTGCTCGCTCGCTCTCTCTCTCTCTCTCTCTCTCTCTGTCAAAAATAAATAAACATTAAAAAAAAGAGATTTTACCTTTATTTAGCCATAAACCATATATTCTTTTATTTTGCTATTTTTTTCTGTTAATAAAAATAATAATACTATATGTAGTAATCTGAAATCACTCCTTTACACAATGTATTTCTAAGATTCATACAAGTTATTGTATGTAAGAGTAGTTCATTCATTTTGGGGGCACCTGGTGGCTCACTTGGTTGAGCATCTGACTTTTTTTTTTTAATTTTTTTAAGGTTTATTTATTTTTGAGACAGAGCGAGACAGAGCATGAACGGGGGAGGGGCAGAGAGAGAGGGAGACACAGAATCGGAAGCAGGCTCCAGGCTCCAGGCTCTGAGCCATCAGCCCAGAGCCTTATGCGGGGCTCGAACTCATGGACCGCGAGATCATGACCTGAGCTGAAGTCGGACGCTTAACTGACTGAGCCACCCAGGCGCCCCATGAGCATCTCTTATTTTGGCTCAGGTCATGATCCGTGGGTTGTGGGATGAAGCCCTGGCGAGCTCCACACTGATCATGGAGCCTGCTTGAGATTCTCTCTCTCTTTTCCTCTGCCCCTCTGCTCACATGCTCTCTCTCCCAAACAAAAAAATCACAAGGATGAATTTATTTCCCTAGGGTATTCAACAGTTTGTTTATTCTCCTGTCAATAAACAGTAGTTGTTGCCAAAATTTTGTTTTTGTAAGACTTGTTTCAATGAATTTCCTTGAAAAATGTTTGATCTTTACTGATGTATATATGCAAGAGTTTCTGCAGAGTGAGGATTTTCAAGCTGTAGATCATGCCATAATACAATCATATACTTCCAATAGCTTGTCATGGTTTTAAATAGAAAAGAATAGAAACATTTCATGAAAAACGGTTTCAATTGTTTCTGTATTCCTATACACATACATACTTACATATATATGATTGTAGTGGGACACAATGTGAAATGCAATGTAATGTGGATTAGGTTCATGAAAGTTTGAAAACTGTAGCTATGGAGTGGAACTGCTATGTTACAATGTATTTTCATACTTCATGTTACAAGCTAAGGCCTACATGTTTTCAAATTGGCTATAGCAATATACAGATTTACCTAGTCTGCCAAGAGTATATGTTTTCCATATTATTATTAACATTTATTTGTTACACAATTTTTGCCTATTGGGAGGAAAATGGTCTCTAATTTTGGTTTTTAATTTGAATTACCTGATAACTGTATTTTTTATTTTTCTTCATCTTTTTAAATATTTTAATTTCAGCATAGTTAACATAAAGTTATATTCGTTTGAGGTGTACAATATAGTGATTCAACAATTCTATAAACTACTCAGTGCTCATCATGATAAGTGTATTCTTAATCTCCTTCACCTATTTCACCCACCCTCCCACCAGCCTTCCCTCTGGTAAGCACCAGTTTGTGCCCTACAGTTAAGAGTCTGTTTCTTGGTTTGTCATCTACTTCCTTTGTTCATTTGTGTTGTTTCTTAAATTCTACACATTAGTGAAATCATATGGTATTTGTTTCTCTCTAACTTATGCCACAGCTTTATACTCTCTGGTTCCATCCGTGTTGTTGCAAATGGAAGGATTCATTCTGAACATCCTTGTTTTGTTCCTGATCTTTGAGGAAAAGCTCTCAGTTTTTCACCATTGAGTATGATGTTCACCGTGGGTTTTTTTACATGTGGCCTTTAAAATATGTTGGGAGTACATTTCTACTTTGAGGATTTTTTCCATGAAATGATATTGTACTTTGTCAAGTGCTTTTTGTGCATCTATTGAAATGATCATATGGTTTTATCCTTTCTCTTGTTGATGTGATATATCACGTTGATTAATTTGCAAATACTGAACCACCTTGCTTCCTAGAAACAAATCCCAATTGATTGTGGTGAATGGTTTTCTAATGTATTGTTGGATTTGGTTTGCTAATGTTTTGTTGAGGATGTTTACATCTATGTTCATCAGATACATTGGCCTGTAGTTCTCTCTCTCTTTTTTTTCATAGTGTCTTTATCTGGTTTTGTTATCAGGTTAATTAATGGTGGGCTTATAGAATAAATTTGGAAGCTTTCATTCATCTTCTATTTTTTGGAATAGCTTGAGAAGAATAGGCATTAATTCTTCTTCAAATGTTTGATAGAATTCACCTGTTAAACCATCTGGTTCTGAACTTTTGTTTGTTGGGGGTGTTTATTTATTTTTTTTTAATTCTCTAAACAGCTTTATTGAGGTAAATTGACATGTAACAAATGGTACATGCTTAGTGTAAAATGTGATGTTATGACATTTGTACACACCCATGAAACCATCACCATAATCAAGATAATGAACATACATATCACCTCTAAGTTTTCTTGTGCCATTTTTTTAATTGTGTTAAAATGCACCTTACATAAAATTTACCATTAACCATTTTTTTCCTTTTCATTCCTGTTTTTATTTTTTTATTTTAAAAATTTCAATCTTTAAGTCCAAATTAGTTAACATATAGTGTTATAATTATTTCAGGAGTAGAATTTAATGATTCATCATTTACATATAACACCCACTGCTCATCCCAACAAGTGCCCTCTTGAATGCCCATCACCCATTTAGCCCATACCCACACCTGACACCCCTCTAGCAACTCTGTCTGTTCTCTGTATTTGAGAGTTACTGGTTTGCTCCCTCTCTCTCTTTATTGTATTTTTCCTTCCCTTTTCCTGTGTTCATCTGTTTTGTTTCTTAAATTCTACATATGAGTGAAATCAGGTGATATTTATCTTTCTCTGACTGACTTATTTTGCTTAGCATAATACACTCAGCACTATTGACAATAGCCCAATTATGGAAAGAGCCCAAATGTCCATTGACTGATGAATGGATAAAGAAGATATGTATGTATGTATATAGACAATGGAATATGACTTGGCGACCAAAAAGAATGAAATCTTGCCTTTTGCAACAATGTGGGAATGTTTTGATTACTGATTCTATTTCATTGCTTATAATTTGTTCAAATTTTTTATTATTGACTCAGATTTTGGAGGTTATATGTTTCTCAAAATTTGGCATAAAGTGTACTGGACATTATCTTATAATGATTTGTATTTTTGTAGTGTTGTTTGTTTCTCTCTTTCATTTCTGATTTTGTTTGACTCCTATCTTTTTCTTTAAAAATATTTTTAATGTTTGTTTATTTTTGAGAGAGAGAGAGACAGAGAGAGAGAGAGAGAGAGAGAGAGAGGAGGACAGAATCCAAAGCAGCCTCCAGGCTCTGAACTGTCAGCACAGAGCCTGACATGGGGCTCAAACCCATGAACCATGAGATCATGACCTGAGTGGAAGTGGGATGCTTAACTGACTGAACCACCCACTCACCCCTCTCTTTTTCTCTTTTTAATGTTTATTTATTTTTGAGAGAGAGAGAGAGAGAGAGAGAGAGAGAGAGAGAGCGCGCACACATACATGGGCGAGGGGCAGAGAGAGAGGGAGAGAATCCCAAGCAGGCTCCACACTGTCAGCACAGAGCATGATGCAGGGCTTGATCTCACAAACCATGAGACCATGACCTAAGCTGAAATCAAGAGTTGCATGCCTAACTTACTGAGCCACCCAGTCACCCTGACTCCTCTCTCTCTTTTTAATTTTTATTTTTTGGTGAGTCTGGCTAAAGGTTTATCAATTTTATTGATTGTCTCAAAGAACTAGCTCCTGGCTTCATTGATATATCCATTTGTTTTTTATTTTCAATGTTATTTCTATTCTCATCTTTAGTATTTCCATCCTTCTGCTGCTTTTGAGTTGTTTGTTCTTCTTTTTCTAGCTCCTTTAGATAAAATTTAGGTTATTTATTTGAGATTTTTCTTGCTTCTTGAGGTGAGCCTGAATTGCTAGAATCTTCCCTCTTAGAACAGCTTGCAGTATTCCAAAGATTTTGGACTATTGTGTTTTCAATTTCATTTGTCTCCATGTATATTTTGATTTCCTCTTTGGTTTCTTGGTTGATCCATTCATTGCTTAGTAGCATGCTTTTTAACCTCCATGTATTTGTGTTATTTCTAGATTTTTTTTTTTTTTTGTGGTTGATTTCTAGCTTCATAGTGTTGTGCTCAGTGTTGTGGTATGATTTCAGTCTTTTTGAATTTGTTGATACCTGTTTTGTGGCTTAATTTGTGAGCTGTTTTGGAGAATGTATCAGGTGTACTTGAAAAGAATGTGTATTCTGCTGTTTTAAGATGTTCTAAATAGATCTGTTAGATCCATCTGGTCCAAAGTGTCATTTGAAGCCACTATTTCCTTATTGGTTTTCTGTTTGGATGATATGTCCACTGAAATAAGTGGTATGTTAAAAATTCCCTACTATCATTGTATTACTATTGATTACTTACTTTATGTTTGTTAATATTTCCTTTATGTATTTGGGTGCTCCTATGTTGGGTTTATGTATAAATATTTATAATTTATGTATAATATATTTATGTATAAATATTTATAATTGTTAAATCTTCTTGCTGGATTGTTCTATGATCATACAGTGTCCTCCTTTATCTCTAGTTAACAGTCTTTGTTTTAAAATATATTTCGTCTAAGTATTGCTACCCTTTCTTTTCATTTCCATTTGCATAAGTGATTTCCCATGCTTTCACTTTCAGTCTGCATGTGTCTTTAGGTCTGAAATTTGTGTCTTGTAACTGACATATAAATGGGTTTTGCTTTTTTATCCATTCTATCACTCTCTGTCTTTTGATTGGAGAGCTTAGTCTATTTACATTCAAAGTACTCATTGATAAGTATGTAGTTATTGTATTTTGTTGCTTGTTTTATGATTATTTTCATAGTTCTCTGTTTCTTTGTCTCTTGCTCTCTTTTACCATGGTTTGATGGCTTTCTTTAGTGATATATTTGAATTCCTTTCTCTTTATCTTTTGTATATCTATTGCTTGGTTTTTACTTGTTGGTACGATTAGTTTAGATATAAATCTTCTGTATATAGAAGTCCATATATTAAGTTGATGGCCACTTAAGTTTGAACCCATTCTAAAAGGACTAAATTTTTACTCCTTTTTCCCCATGTTTCAGGTATATGGTGGTATACTTTACTCCCTTTAATTTTGTAAATCCCATGACTCATTTTATAGATATACTTAATTTTATGCCTTTGTGCTTGTTGCTTTTCTTCTACTTATGATCTTTTCTTTCTCTCGAAGAGTCCCATTCAGCATTTCTTGTAGGGCTGGGTTAGTGGTGATGAATTCCTTTAATTTTTGTTTGTTGGGAAACTCTTTATCTCTGCTTCTACTCTGAATAATAGTGTGGCTGGATAGATTATTATTGGTGGAAAGATTGTTTCTTTCGGGACTTTGAACGTATCATTGCACTCCCTTCTGGCCAGCAAAGTGTCTGCTAAAAAATCAGCTGAAAACCTATGAGGCTTCCTTTGTATGTGATCGTTTTCCTTTCTCTTGCTGCTCCTAAATTTCTCTCTTTATCACTGCATTTTGTCATTTTAATTGCTGAGTGTCTTGGTTTGAACCTCTTTGTGTTGATTTTGTGTTGTGCCTCCTGGATCTGAATTTCTATTTCCTTCCTCAGATTTTGGAAGTTTTCAGCTATTATTTTTTAAGGAATTTTTCTGGGACCCTTATAATGTACATATTATAGCTTTTGATGGTGTCACTGAGTTTCCTAAGTTGATTTTCATTATTTTATTTTATTTTATTTTATTTTTATTTCCCCCTTGTAGCTTGATTGCTTTCTGTTACTCTGTCCTCCAGGTTGCTAAGCCATTATTTTGCTTCCTCTAATTTACTATTTATTCCCTTTGTGTATTTTTAATTTTAGTTACTGAGTTCTTCGTTTCTGATTTTTGTTTTGTTTTGTTTTCTATTCTTAAGGCTCTCACTGAGATATTCCACTCTTTTCTCAAGTCCAGTGAATATATTTATGATCATTACTGTCAATTCTCTATCAGGCATATTACTTATTTTTGTTTTGTTTAACCTATTGCTGTGATTTTGACCAAATCTTTCATTTGGGTCATATTTCTCTGTCTCCTCATTTTGTCTAACTCTCTGTGTCTGTTTATATGTGTTATGAAAGTCAACTTTGTCTCCTGCTCTTGAAAGTGGTGGCCTTATGAAAAAGAGGTCCTATAGTGCCCTGCAGTGTAGCGTCTTATGTTCACCAGAACCTGGAGCTACAGGGGTGTCTCCTATGTGTCTCCTTTGCCTTCAGTCTAGCCATTTGCATTGTATCTCTCTGTCTGCTGTGGGCAGGGTTTGTTCCCTGTGTTGTTAGTGAGCCAGTCCAGAGCTGCCTTGGCCTTGAGTTGAATCAGACCAGGTGTTTATCAGAGATGTGGTTGCATCAAACTGCAGGGCACTCTCCCTGTGTTGTCCTCTGAGAATCTTTAGTTGTTGGGTGGTGCCTCCAGTCAGACCAGATATGTGCCTTCAGCCCACTGTTGGGGCCACATTCTGACTGGTGTGTGTGTGTGTGTGTGTGTGTGTGTGTGTGTGTGTGTGTGTGTCTTTGGAGAACTCCTGCCAAGGGGAATCTTCAGGAGAGTACAGAGGCAGGTTGTATGATGTTAGCAGAGTTTGCTCTAGTCTGCTGTGGGAGAGGACTTGGAGCTGCTTTGGAGGGCCATTTCAAGGAGGCAGGTCAGCAGGAGAATGTGGGGGAAGTAAGCTGCTATAAAGCTAGGTAGAGAGTAAAAGTTGTGCTGTGCTGGTTCTGGCTGATGTCCTTATATCTAGGCTTGAGGGAAATGACACCTTCCAACTCTTTTCTTCTTTGGAAAATCTCCTAAAGATCCCTGCTCCACCAGCATATTATCTGAAATTAGTAAATAAATCTCCTTCCCATATATCCCAGGTGTTTTTCAAAGTGCTGCTCTATGCTGTATGTCATTGGGGCTGTTTTGCTATACTTCCTCTGTAAGGGTGGGAACTTAGTTTCCTATAGTTCTCTGGCTTTCCCAGAGCTGCATTGATTTTTAAAGTTCCTGGTATTAAGCCCAAATGATTGTAAGAACTCAGGAAGTTAAGCCCTTCTGGTTTTCAACACCAAGGGTTATGGGGATTCATCTTTCCAATGCTTGTCCCTCTTGGCTAGGGTGTTTGTTGTGGGGTCTGCTCCTCTCTGTTCTCCATGCCTGTGGTGTCTCTCCCTCCCTTAGACAGTGTCATGGGTCACTTTGATTCCCCAGTGTGTCTCTGCCCTTTCTGCCCTTTCCAATGTGGCTTCTTCTCTACTTCTAGCTCTGAAAAATCTGTTCTGACAGTTTACAGGTAAATTTCTGGGTTATTTACACTGATGTGGGTATTACCTAGGTGTTTCTGTGGGATGAGGTGAGTTAGGATTCTCCTACTCTGCCATATTCTAGAGTAGCAAAATTGAAATTCCACAATTACTGATCTATTCTCTAATCTGTGTATAAATTTTTTCTTTGTTATGAACTGTGTTGCTATGAAAATCCTTGTACATGTATCCTGGTACACATATGCAGAAGTTTCTCTAGGGTGTCAAGATGGAATTGCTATTTTAGAAGTTGTATAAAAGTTCAGTTTTACAAAATAAGGTAAATTTTCTTTCCACAGTGATTTTGTCAATCTATACTGCCAACATGACTGTTTAATTGTATGTATTGATCCACATCATTTCAAACACTTGTTGGTCATTTCTCCATTTTTAATAATTCTTGTGGGCGATAGTAATACCTCACATAGTTTTAACTTACATCCCCCTGAATAATGACTTTCAGCTTGTTTTTCATATTTTTATTGACCATTTGGATATATTTTTTGGGAAGTGTATATTCAAGTCTTTGTCCCATTTTTCCATTAGGTTTTCTGTATTTTCCATATTTACTTGTAAGAATTAAAATAACATGTATTCTGGGCATAAATTTTTGTCAAGTTGCCAATATCCTATAACAATGTGTATTTTATCCCTTCACTTCTCTAATGAGTATATTTTAGTGGACTTTCAATGTAGTCTTGTATATCTACTTGTGACATATGTTAGTGCATTTTCAATATGTCTAAGGACTCTTTTTCTAATTCAGATTCAAGAGGTTGTTCTTCTGTGTTACTGTCTAGAAATGTTACTGTTTTGACTTCACATTTAATATCTTTCTCTTGAATTATAATTTTGTTATGATATGTAGCCATGCTCCGTCCATTTCCCCCATATCTGCATTCAGATGTCCAGAGCCATCTTTACCTTGTGTTTTCTGTGTCTTCTTTTTCATAAATTAACTATCCATTATTATAGGCTTTCTACTCTGTTCCATTTGTCTATTTATATACCTTTTCAACAATATTACTGTGTCTGTATTACTATATTAAGAAAGATTTGATTTCCTTATAGCAAGGTTGAGAAAACTGTGGCCAGTGGGTCAAAATCATCTGATACGAAATTTCTCCTGGTAGAACACATGTTTGATAAGATTGATGATCACTGAGAAAACCAAATCTACAGTGATTAGACCATGAAATACTACTTTTTGTCAGAGAGTGAGACATGTAAACACAGAACCATAGAAATCACATAAAAAGAGGAGTATTCAATGTGTTCATCTTCCTATCTGAAACTGATGCTCACATATATTGAGATACAAACTTTGTATTGAAATATTGATTTGGGTTACTGTGTTCCTGAAACCTTGCTGCTTCCACTTGATATACACTTGAAAAGAGTCTGGCTGTGGTTCCAATGAATCCAGTAGTCGTGAAATAGAGAAGATTCAGTTGCCTCCACCTACCACTCATCTTCAGTAGCAGAGTGTTCAAACCATATGTGCTAACTGCCAGAGTGACTCAATCTTGGGTCACTGGACTGTATACAAAAAGTCTTTACAGATGATGATCTAAGGTGTAAGTGACTACGGATATATGTATTGTAACTACAGATGCAGCTTCTTTTGGTTTATTATACATCTCAGAGAAAATTCATGGTACTGAGCTCCTGTGCCACTGCCAGGTACTGAGCTTAGAAATGCTAGTGATGCTGGGGCTCTTGGGTGACTCAGTTGGTTGAGCATCCAACTCTTAGTTTCAGCTCAGGTCATGATCTCACGGTTTGTGGGTTTGAGCCCCACGTCAGGCTCAGCGCTCCTGGTGCAGAGCCTGTTTGGGATTCTCTTTCTTTCCCTCTCTCTCTGCTCCACCCCGCCCCCCCCCCCCCAACTCTCTTCCTCTCAAAATAAATAAATATACTTAAAAAATAATTTTAAAAATGCTAGTGATGCCTTTAACTTCAATTCAACATTGTTGAAAAGTGCCAAGATCAAGGAGTTCAGTTGAAGGTGATTTTTCCCAACCATTCTTTACCTTGGTAGGCTCTCTATGTGAAAAACAATGCCCCAGCAATCTTTTGGAAGGTGAAAACTATAAGATCTGGAATTAAGAATTCTTGTTCAGCCAAAAAAAAGAGTTGCAAAATTAAAATTTGTACTGTAACTTAAGAAAAAAAGATGACCTTAAATCTGGTTCACAGAGCATAATTTCTCCAGTGCTTCTTAATTTATGTGCTAATGACATGGCATAGCATGGCTAATAACATCAATAATAATATAGAATACTTAATATCCATTTGGATCATAAAGATTAAAATTCAGTTTCAGGTTTGAAGTTCAAAAGTCATTTTATTTTTAAACATTTAAGGAGAATCGAGACATTAGACTGAGAAAACATATCTTTTGGGAGTAGACAATCTATAGTACTCTTTTCTGGAGAATCATCACCACAGATTCTATTTTTGTAATGTGATTAATGCATGTTCATGAATGTGGCTCTGAATTAAGACTGTTTATTTTCTTTTCCATTTTTCTGGTTGGCCAGATTTTGGGTAATAGTTTATTCTTCTTGTCCATTGAGAAGTAATTTTAGTCAAATTGACCATATAAGGAAGTGAACTATTATAACCAAATAATATACAGTAATAGCCTCATTATATTGATGTAAGTTTGGCAGTGACAAAAATGCAACTGGTTTCTCGAATTGCTTGACCATGGATCAGCAGTCCTTTTTCTCTGGTCCTACCCCTCGCAAGCAGTTAAGTGGATAGTGGTCCCCTATTGCACACCCCCACCAAAGCCATCTAAATTAAAGCTGGAGAGATAGTATTATAGCATTTGTCATGCTCTTTGACCACCCAAAATCTTTTCTTGACTATAATATATAAAAGTTCATAGTAAGTATACAATTGAATTGAAGTTAGAAGCAATGTATTTGGATATTAGCTACTTTTTAGCGTTAGGGAAATATTTAACACCTTGAGCATCATTTTTCCTAATGTATTAAACAAGAATATTGTCAGATTTTGTGTGAACTTTATTTGAGGGGTATGTGTAGTGTGTGTGTGTGTGTGTGTGTGTGTGTGTCTGGTTTATGCATGTGTCCGTGCATACCAGTTTTAGTTGAACAGAAGTCATGTACCAAGTGTTTTCTTACCTTCTTAGGTGCCATTTTATTAAAATTAGGATGACTAGCATCATACTTCTCTTGCTTCTCAGTACCCTCGTTGCATGACAGATTGCCTGGTGACACTGTGTTTAATATTTAATTAGCATTACATAGCAGTTTACTATTTCCTTCTCTAAACTAATAAAATAATTGTGTTAATGTATCTTGAGTCTCTATCAGATTATCCATATAATGGTAGCACTTTTTTGAGTTCTTTAAAAAACATATATTGATTTCCAATGATGATCATTCATTTGACAAATATTTATTGAAGCAAAGGTTTTTAAAGGCACTTCTTGAAATCAGGGGAAGAGGTGGAAAAATTTTCCATTCTCCAACGCTGCCACCCTAGAGCCAAAGATGAGAAAAGGATGAGATAACTGTGAAGGTCCAGCATGATCATGAAGGATCCTATGGGGATAAAACAATTAGAGCATGAGAACAGTATCTAAGTTGTCAGCAGATAGGACACACTAATGTAAGTCAGCAAAGCAGTCATGAAATGAGAAATGGATTGATAAGCTTTTTAGCTGAAGATGCATGTACACCAATATTTAAAAATTTGAAGATGAGAGACCTAGAAGGAAAACAGAATTATAGTTAGGCATGGGTGTGGTACAGAGAAGGGGTGTCTGAGAATAACTTTAGTTACAGTAATATTGCTTCATACTGCTGTGTTCTTTTGAGACAGTCATCCTTGCCTGCCAAAAGGCTTTAAGTTTCTACATGGATAAGTAAGAGGAAAGGAATTTCTGATTTAGTCTGTTCAGTATTTAATAGGTGTCATTTTATTCAATCTATATACCTTATTTTAAGTGAATAACCAAGGCTTATAAAGATCTATTCTTTCTATTATTTTGATACTAAATCCTGCTTAGATAAAAAAAAAATACATGACTCGTGCATATCCAGTCTATACTTATTTCAAATATAATCTTTTCATCTATATTAAAATACTTATTAGCAAACTGCTCAAGTCAAAGCAAAGTATTTGTATCTAATAAGATGTGCAGTCATATGCAAGAACACACATTTCCTAAACTTAAGTTTTGAGGCTGGAAAAGCTAAACTCATAATGATAACATGTTGAATATAAGTATTGTAATCCTTATTTTTCACCCTTTTTCAGCAAAGAAAAGGTGTTTTATATGAAAAGAAAATTTTCTCTGATAAGATTATTAATGAGCTAATACATGAAGATACATGAAGGAAAAACATGGAGTGGGGGAGAGTTCCAGGAAGGTGAACAAAGGCAAAAGACTGTGCAAAGATTCTGTGGTGTAAGAGACATAAATTCTTCCATAACTTAAAGAGTCCACGTGGCTAGAATGCAGAGACCTGAAAGAACAGTAATGTTAAGGGCCAGGCACGGTAGGAGCAAGACCATACAGGAATTGGAAGACCATGGCAAGTGTTTTGGTCTTCATCAGAAACTCCATAGGAAGCCAATGGATTATTTTAATAAGGAAGGTGGAGAATGTTCTGATAAAGTTAGTTGCATAATTTTTAGATAACTCTATGAGTTGAACACTTATTAGAAGGGGATAAGAGTAGATACAGGGACGCCCATTAAGAGACTATTTTAGTAGTGTAGGAGAGGTAAGTGTAGGAGAGGGATTGTGGTGGCTTTGGACTTTGGATTTGACTTGAGGGGAAAATAGGACCCTAGAATACCTCCTGGATTTCTAACTTATATAATTGAATGGAAGTTGTTAGTATTCACTGCAGTGGAGAGCACTGGGAAAAAGAAGAGTCATTTTGGATATTCGATGCTCTTTATGTTATCCCAGTAGGAACATTATATAAAGATTGGAATATGCAATCCTGGAGTTCTGAAGAATGGTCTAGCCTGGAGATAAAATTTTGCGAATCATTAGCGTATCAGTGGTAATCAAAGCCTTCAGGAGGATGAGATTCCACGGAGAAAAAAGTTTTAAATGGTGAAAGGGGAGGGCATGTCTGAGTTTTGAGTTACGGAGAGAGTATAAGGGGACAAGTCTGTAAAAATGATAAAGGAGATCATAGTATCACCTACATCAAAGAAACAGAATCTTATAAATGAAGGTGGTTAACAGTGTTGGATCCTACTAAGGAGTCAAGAAAAATAAAGACTGAAAAATGGCAACTTTCTGCTATTTGTGTATGTTGAGTTAAGCAGGCAGCCAAAATGATCTGTTGTTCATGTCAAAGAGTTAGGGTGCTTTATTTCCCAGTAGTTTAATGCTAAAGAGAGTAAATGTATATTTGTGTGCAGACATTTTGAAGTGTTATTATTTTTCTGGGGCAAATGTGAGAATACAACTGATGACCCTGGAAAACAATTCCAAGGAAAAGAGACTAGAAACTAGCCTGGGAGGTACTGACTGGCACTAGCACTAAATTAGATTTCTCCTGCTGTTTCATCCTCAGCATGGTTTTCCATGGCAACCAAGTTTAAATGGTTCTGCCAGGTGAACAGGTCAGTACAATTACAGCCATTTGTCTTACCACTTTTATTTGTCATATTAGGAAGCCTGCATTTTTGTTTGGGAGCCTATTAAAATTTGGTCGAACTTCTTATCACTGTTTCAGTTCAAAGCTTTTAAAAGTTCTTTTGCAAGCAAGGAAAAATATATATTAAAACTAAATCTAAGTGAGGAATAATTTTCACTATATAAATTAGAATCACATTTTGAATAGAAGAATATAATGAATTTTAAGTATAAAAACCTATTATGTCTTGGTGGAAGACACAAAGGGTTAGATTAAATAACTTTAAAAATCAAATAGCAGTCTGAAGTAAAATATATTACTTTGTGAAGATCAGCACACTTTAATAAATTTACTTTTGTTACTGAAGACAATAAACATAATCAATGAATCATTAAACTGAAAGCATAAACATAGCCAATTTTTAGTTTATGAAAGGTAGTGGTGCATTGCTTTTAATCTTCACATGTGCTACCCAACCCTGAAGAAAAAAAGTCCTAATGTAACATTGAGCCATGTAGTATTGGGACAATGTAATATTGACAAAGTGGAGATGGTTTCTCCAAAGTAACTTTAAGCAGTGGAGATGCAAATTATTCACACAAGCCTCTAAAATGGCTCGGAAACCGAGCACACGTTCTTTTAGCCAGGTACACTGCTGTGTGCACTGTGACGTGACAGATATTTTGCTGTCACTATTCACATGCCAATAATTTTGGTCAATTTTTAAATTGATTTAGTTTTGATTTCTAGGAGCAAACTAATTGTAAGTGTCTCAAATTTGTTAATTTATAGTTTTAAAAACTGCCACCTTTAGATCTTTCACAGTTCCTTCTAAGTTGAATGTCTCATTTGAAGCGAAAAAAAAATGTCAACATGAAATGACTCAGTTTAGTTTTAGGTCTCAAGAAAAATACAAGCTGAAGTTGCAACCTTTAGAAATCACAAGCCATTACTGCATCACAAAACTGGAAAAGGATTAAAGCCTAATTATTCATTAAATATTTACTACAGTTCAGGGTTTGATTTGATTACCGTATGTCAATTTCCAGGAAAGATAATACAAGTTCAGATTTATCTGTGCCCTGAGCTACTGATTGTTGTGGATCATTTGTCTGAGCATGATCTGAGCTTGCAGATGTTTAACTTCTCCTCCAGCATTTATGACAAAACAAAGCAGGATTGCTTGCTCACAGAAGCAAGCAACGTGGCATAAAGGTTCTATTTTAAGCTAATGAATTCCACTTGGGACAACAGTGCTCTAGGTTGCAGGGAGAACCAAACACTTGACTAATGAAAGATGGCAATATTTTGAAAATCCTACGAGGGAGAGATTTCTGTATTTATGAAAGAATGTGAAGATGCCACCCCCCCCCCCCCCCCCGCCGTGTCATTATATTCCACTGTTTCAAATTTTGCTATTAACAGACACACAAAAACTTTCTTGGTAATGATGGGGTGAAAGTTTTGGGTTGTAAAATATCTCTCTCAATGTGTTTTTTGATTGTGTATGTGTGCCATAAATTCTTTGAGCTTTATTCTGTCACCACATTGGGCACATTAACACAAAGTGATTTTGCTAGACTTTTTTGTGTACAGAATACACAAATACTAGAACCCTTAGAACCAACAGTAAAAATTGAAGAGAGAAAGGAGAATCCTGTACATCTTGTATGTTTTCTTTATATATTTCATGGTCTATAATTAGGCAAAGCACAATGAGAGATATTGATATGATGAATAACTGAATTATAGTTGAGTGACATTTACATGCTCTGATCCCCTAGACAATGTAATAATGTTAATTTTAATAATTCTATTTATATTATGGAGCATTAAAGTAAGGCTCTTGGTAGGGTGGATGAGAGGGTTACTCTCCTCTCCTACCAAATACTTTTTGTGCACATATTCTCCCTAGACAGACTTTTTATCATAGAGATATTTTGAAATGGCTGGAAAACCATTGTTTTAATGTTTTGCTTGACTTTTTCTCTTCATGGGTCCAGCACTTCACAGGAAGCTTATGCTTCTTATTTGTAATAATCATGTTCACGTGGGTTTTTATTTGGGCATCTATGCAATGATTTCAAAAGCAAAGGAATCAAAGCTGACTTTAGTTATTTGCATATATGGAAGATTGACAATACGTGTCTACTTTGCTGGTTATAACCTAACATAGTGTAGGTCATAGTGTAGTATAAGTTAGCTGCTTTTAGTAATGGAGTTAAGACTTAGTGTGTTACAACTGTATTGCAAGAAGTAAATTACTTATATGTATTACTGAAAGTTGCACAATCAGATCAACTTGGAATAACCGATCAGATCATCATTCTGTTTATGCCATTTTCCCTTAAGTTCATATATCCACTTTAGAGGGGGAAATATAATATTGGAATAGCAGCACAAACACCAGGAACTGGTCATAATCCTGGGTAAATAGACATGTGAGACAGCATGGTACATATGTTAACATTGTATGTATATGTACCAGTGTAAAAATTGTAGAATTATTGATACAGGGTGTGGAATGGTGATTCTAAAATTATATACACATACAATATAATAAATATATTTTTTATATAATATATATATTATATGTATATCCACAGATAAAATAGATTATATGTATGTTTATATATATGTATATGTATCACACATAAACTAGATAAGTCAGTGTTTCTTTTGATCATAACATTTTCATTACTAATCACACTGTATATGAATCTGTTAATTTAAAGATCTTGTTAGTGTCATTAAACAGGTTGAAAGTAAGGGCTATGCATTGAGTTTTCCATGACCTATGGAGTGGATGCATTTTGCAAGCCCATTTGAGTAAGTGAGCAATGATTTGATACTCATTCATTTGCTTAATATCATAGACAATGCAAATTTTGTTTTATTGGCTGTATATGATACAACTATTCTATTCTTCCAAATTCAGTTTCTAGCTTTCTCCCCTCTGTGCTGTGCTCCAGGAGACTGATCTCTCTGGACTATATCAGTTTTGGTCTGTGGGAAACCTTGACTGGAGATCTGAGGGAGAAAGGGAGGAGAGTGAGGTCAGAGTATTTATCACCCCGACTCACTCTGGTAGCTCTGTCATAACTCTGCCAGGTGGCTGTCTACACAAAGTGCTTTCTCTCTGTCTCTCCCTTCCTCACTCCCTCTCTCTTCCCCTCTTTTTTTCCCTTTCTTTCCCTTTTTCCTCTCTAGCCCCTGCTCTTTTCCCACCCCTGTTTCCAGGTTCCAGTAACCTGTCTTTACTCCTATCTCATCAGGCCGATGATGATGATGGTGATGGTACCCAATTCCTTGATGTTACTAGGCTAAGATCCTGAAGTTTCTTGAAGTCTCCCTTAACCATGCCCACACTTTTATAAACTGTTCCTTTATGAAATGTTTCTTAAATTATCCAGTCTGATGTGCCTTCTGTTTCTTGCTGGTTCCTTACCTGATAAACTGATATCAGTGAAATAAATTCTGAAAATAGGAAATGTACTGGACATTGCCAAATCATGTTGGTTTAATTTAACTGTTATTTTTAATATTATTTATAGAATTACAATTTTTGTTCCAAATAAAGAGTGATGCTTTTATAAAATCCAATTCCCTAATGGCATCTAAAATCAAAGCTTTTTGACAATTTTCATTTGAAGAAGAAAACAATTCATGGTATTCGGTTGAACTGTCATACTATGAAATGATGCTGTTCAACATTTAATATGACTTTTCACTCTTGGATATATTTAATAAGAATATTTGAGATTTATAAGGTGTGGCTACTCTGACTGCCTCAGCTTGTGATGTCAAGGCTTCATTCCTTCCTTTTACCCACAGTAGTTTTCTGTGGCTGTTTGAACATGCCACGCTGATTTTCTGTTCAGGACCTTTTCACTTGTATAGGTATACTTTATACTCTTCTACATCTCCATATTAGTCAGGTCTTAACTCATATGTCACCTTTACAGGGGCCTCCTCTGTTCTATCTAAAATATTCATTCACTACCCATCATACTCTGTATCTTTACCCTGATTCATTTGCTCTCTAGCATATTTACTATATAAAAATATGTTTTGTTATGTTATATTTGTGTTTATTTATTATTGGTCTTCACATTTTTCCAACTTAAGTTCTATAAGAACAAAGATGGCATTTTCTTCAGAGGTAGAATACTCCCACATAAGCAGTATTTTACCTCTAATTCCCAGTGTGATCATATTTGGAGAAGGGACCTTAGGTCATCTTAAGAGTGAAGCCCTCACAACTGGGTTTAGAGCCCTAATAAGAGACACTACAGAGCTTGCTTCTTCTTTTTCTTTCTCTCTCTGCCATGTGAGGACATAGCCAGGAAGAGAGCTCCTACCAGGAACCAAATCAGCTCACACCATGATCTTGGACTTCCCAGCCTCCAGAATTATGAGAAATTCTTATATTTAAGCCACCCAGTCATTGGTATTTTTTATAGCAGCCTGAACTACAACTACAATGAATTTATTTTTTCTAGAATAATGGTAGTTGTAGAATGATGTTACTCCAAGTGCTCTATACAAGGTGACAATTGATCTCAATTTAGCAATGGGAAGGAGAAATTTTAGAGTCTCCTTATAATCTAAAAGTACCAATGAACTTATAGGCAGAGACAGAAGTTTACATGGGGAATGACTTGTGTGTATATGTCTGCGTGGTGGGGAGGGTGAATATTTTCTTGTTTTTAAGAATTATCCCCAACAGTAAGTGAATGTATCAGTTTTAGCACATTCTACATGTTTTTACCCTTTCAAGTACATGCCTTTTGAAGGTGTGAGGAGACTCACTTTCTTTACAGAGTGATAAGAAGTGCAGATTGCATTTTAACAATACAACTGTGAAATAAGAGGAGGCATATGTTTAGAAGAGGGATTTCAACAACCTATGGACAAATTCCAATGCCAGGTCCAACTCTTTTATAATAAAAAAGAAATTTTAGTGAAGAATTCCAGGGAAGACTAATAATAAAAAGAATGACAGTTTCTAAGGAAATAAAGTGGTACTTTTTTCTTTTATACTTCATGTTTATTGAAAGGCCAGCATAAATTTCAAATGTTAGTGATAGTTTATAATCAAAACAGTAAGTTGCCTTCCATAATTTTCTGTAGCATGCACAAGAAATATATATTCTCTTTTTTCTCCTTTCTTCTGACATTGATCATAATCTACTTAAGTAAGAGATAACTTCTTTGTGTCATATGGCTCCTGCAGTGACAAGAAAAATGTACTTTCCACTAAAGTTCAATATTGATTGATTACAATTAACCTCAAAATGATCACAGAAAAACTGTATACATCATTTATTTTACTTCCTCTACAAAATCAGCTTAATATTTTCATCCACAGTATTTCGGTTGTGCTTGAGGCATATTAGAATATTTTCATGCAGTTCACTCTTGCAAATAAAAGAGAAATTCTGCTTTGTGGTCTTTTGCATATATGTTTAATAAATTCAAGGGAAAATCTCTACTCCACTTTCCCTCTCCTTCTCTTCATCCCTACTCCTATTAAACTTTTCCTAGTTGGTAGAAAAGACAATTAAAATATATAACATATAAATATGAACATGTAGATGAAATAAGGGAGGGTTTTGAACTGATTGATAACATTTAGTCTGTGTTTTAAAAGTATTATTCTAGCTGTTATATGAAAGCTAGACTGTAATGGGGGTAGTTGTGGAAGCAAATGACTGGTAGGAGGCCATTGCAATAATCCAGTTGAGAAATAATGTTTGTTTGTTTGACTAGTGTGTAGGTAGTAGTGTTAGTGAGAAGAATATATAGAATAGTATATCTTGTGTACAGGAAAAGAGAAAATAAGGAGTTAAAGATGGCCTATATGTTGGTGAGGAGATCTTATAATTTTTAGTGCTGTGGGCAAAAAAGAAATCAGAACAAAACACTTGATACTTAATGTACTCGGTGGGCAAAGAAAATAATATGAGTAGGGGCACCTGGGTGGCTCAGTTGGTTGAGTGTCCGACTTTAGCTCAGGTCATGATCTTGCAGTCTGAGTTTGAGCCCCTCATTGGGCTCTGTGCTGACAGCTCAGAGCCTGGAGCTTGCTTCGGATTCTGTGTCTCCCTCTCTTTCTGCCCCTCCCCAGCTCATGCTCTGTCTCTTTCTGTCAAAAATAACTAAACATTAAAAAAAAAAAGAAAAGAATATGAGTAATTCTCCTCTTATAAGAGATAATCAGAAAAATTAATTCCATGGGTACTTGGTAAATATTGTCAGGTAATGTCCAATGGCTGTTTGATTTTTGTCAAGTCATATTAATTTTCAGGTTTCCATATATATTTTCATAGTTTTCTTAAAGAAAAATAGAATATTATTAAGCATTCTTTGATTAAGCACGAACTTTTTAGAAATTCTACTTTTCTCTCTCATGATTGGTATTTCTGTAGTAGGCATTAGAGCATCCTCTGCCAAGAATATAAAGGATCTAACACATTGAGTTCAAGGTGATGCAAACCATTTCATCATGTCCTGAAACATGTTAGTTTTCTGGAAACATAATTGAATCGAAGCGTATTAAAATGACCACTAGTTTTAAAAAGTAGAAGAAATGTGCTGTTATGTGTAAATGTACCTCTCTTTTCAATTCATAATATAATGGACTTTTTAACTAGTGGTTAAATTGTCAAGTATAAAAACCTTCAAGATTTATTCAAATTCCATTTTCATGAAATACACTATAGGAGCAAAAGTTCACTTTTAATGAATTTGAGATTTAGAAAATAGTGTGAAATCCAGAGTGCTTTCCTTAAGCAATGTTGCTAAATATAGCAGAAATAATCTTGCTTCAAGACATTTCCAGTCTCTTGATGCTGACTACTGCATTATTTTGAAAGTTGGAAATTAGACCAAAGATAGAAGTAAGCAACTATAAGTTTCAAGTTCTGCCTTTGAGGAGTCCAGATAACCAGTGTCTGAGTTATTTAGAGTGAGGTCCAGGATTACAAAGTTTTCCTTCTGATGTTCTTCATGTGCTATCTCATGTAGCACAGCTTTGCTTGCTCTCTACCGGGGGTCAGCAAAGTACAACCCAATGCCTCTTTTTATAAATACTATTTTATTGGAATATAGCTACAGACCTTCATTTAGGGTTTTGATAAGGATGTTATGGCCCACCAAGTCAAGAATGTTTACTATCTGGCCCTTGAGATAGATACAGATAGCTACAGAAGAAGTTTGCTGGTTCAAGACCCCCTGCTATGCCTCTGGTGTTGTCCCCTCACCAGCTTCTCCAGAACTATGCATATGTCCCTTGACTTTGCCCCTTGGAGGCAGGTGCCCCAGACCTAAGATTTAAAAATATGGCTAAGACCATAGTGATATTTAACAAATAGTGATATTTAACAAAGAGGCACAAAGCAAGTTAGGATGGGGGCTTGTAAGAAACAGTGACAGCAAGGTAATGTTCTGTTTTCTTATCTGAGGTGTTGCCTACAGAGATTTGTTTGGTTTGTGAGAATTCATGGAGTTGCACACTTATAAGATATACACGTATCACAATTTAACAAAAAACAAAAGGTTTGTATTTGAAAGCTTGTGCATAAGGTAGAGAATTCTGGAACTGGCAGAGAAACAAATTTCAAGTAGGGTTATATTTCACTTGGTAATGAGCCATGCCTCTCAGTTTGGGATGCCCCTGTCACTTTTTTACTTAGAGGCAACTTTTTAAACTTGGTATATATATTATATATAATATAATATAATATAATATAATATAATATAATATAATATAATATAATATAATATAATATATATATGTAACATGTATATATGTATATATGTATGTTATATATATAATATAATATATATATATATAAGTAACATATGTATATAAATTAGTGCCTATATAATACTTTCTATAGGCACAAGCCATGATTCTCTGTTTGAGATGTTCTTCCTTCTCGTCCTTCTTAGAACTGGGAGCCATACACAGTTGTACAGAAGCTTCCATAGGTCCCACCTTTATCCAAATGCAGACTCCTCACTTCCTACTTTTCCTTAAGAAGGAAAACCCTCCAAACCTCATAATAATTCCTACAATAATGCAATGGCGATCACAGTGAAGTCAGGGTCTCACATTATTATACAGAATTATTATTTGGTTGTCTTGAATGTCCATTCTGGAAAAAAAAAATTCCTTTACCATGAAATAACCAAAATGCCTATAAAAGTGGTCCTACCCACAGCAAAGAAAAAACAAAAGACTTATTGACCTTTATGATGACTTCTCCATGCCCTGAGCAGCAGTTGGTTAATGTATACTTTGACAGCTTTAAAATACCAGTTTGCCCATAATGAAAAACTCCCTGATTTGTTGGAAAACTGCCAGTGGAGTGCTTAAACAGATTTAGGAATCAACACTCCATCTTTTGTAATGCATTACTTCTTGCTTTATATGAGAAACTATGTTTGGGTAGCTTTCTAGAAAAAGTTATTCTAGGCAGATACCTATTCTAGGGTATAGTACTCAAGGCATTTTTTTCCAAGCACCACTGTGTTTGTATGTAAATTACTTACTTACAAGCAAACATATGATGAAAAAAATATTTGGCAATTGTGTCCACAGTTTAAACTGAGATCGTTTTTTAGCTTCTACCATTGAAAAATGAAAACTGAAATTACCCTGACAAACAAATACTTTCATATACTTAAAATGATAACTGTTCACTTTGAGGCTGTCTCCCTTAAGCATCTCTTGCTACTCCTGAACTTAAAAATGGGATCATGAATCGTCACTGATCCTTGCACTCAGAAGTGCTCCAGGCATTTCTGCCCTTTTCAACCCTCATACTCAGACACACACACTGTTTATTAAGAACCTATTCTCTCTTAATGCCTCCTAACTTTCCATCATTCTGACTTTGTATGGGGAGTCCTGGATTAATCTGTTTTATATGGGGTGTTTCCCTGGGATGTTGCTTCCCTCACACTTGGGCCTGTAGACCTGTAATGGCTCACTGGTCTGTACCCCAAATAGTCCTACAGTTTCTCTCTAAACTGCTGTAGTGTTTTTTTTCCCCCTAAGGGAATTGGGAGAGCAGGAGTTGCTGCTTTAATCTTCATCTCCTATCACCTTACCTTTAACAAAGCTGTTAAGTCTTCTTTGAAAATGTGTGTTCTTCCAGGCAGGTGGTTTAGAAGCAGAAATATGCTGTTAAATAGTACTTTTACCTTTAGAGATATGATCCTCATAGTCTGAATAGCCCTGTTCAGTGTGGATTTAGATTTCAGGCATAATCTTTAAATGATATCTCATTCTGTCATTAATATGATTGCATTGCTTGAGCTCTCCTAATTATTAGCACCTATACTAGAGGTGGGTTTGGGGGTGCAAGTAAAGGCATGCATAAAGCCCAAACTACACTCTCAGCGTAAGTGGCTGCCTAGTCAGAAACCTGGGAGGGCTATGGTAGAGTGAACAGCTGATTTCCCTGGGACTGAGGGTTTTCCAGAACATGAATTTTTCAGTGGTAAAACCAGGAGTCCCAGGCCAGCAGGAACAGTTGGTCACCCCACTGGAGAGATTTGTTTACTTTCTAAAAACCTTCCCAAAGGGAGATTCTAAAATCTTTGGGAAAATACACTATAAAGGATGTTTTAGCATAGTCAAACTAACTCTGTCCAGCTGTAATCACACGTGATGTCAACTTTTTTATAAAGGGCCTTGAGGGCCATATGGTTCTCATTGCAGCAACTCAATTCTGCCACTCTAGCCTGAAGGCAGCCAATACGTAAATTAATACACATGGCTGTTTCTGAGAAAACTTTATTTACAGAAACAGGCCATGGGTTGGATTTGGCCCACTGGCTAAAGGTTGCTTGCTGTAAATCCAAACTCTCCTTATTTTAAAATTATTTTCTATATTCTCCATTTATGCTTAATATATTTAGGTAAATGCAAACATGTATTACCATTTAGTTAACAAGGCTTATCAATATCACTACCATCATACCTGTTTATGGAAGATGTGTCATAGAATTTAAAATATTGCAAAGGAAATATAGGAAAATGTAGAACATGGGATTACATTAGACATCATTATACTAGTTTAATCTCTATGATAATTTTTATAGTATTCTAATGTATGTATTGGTATAAATGTCCGAGAAGGAAGAAGGATCTGTGAATTGGAGGAGGCTATATTTACTATAACTTCTATATAGCCCATAGTGTTTGACTATTTTAATTGTCTTCTGTAACTTTGAACCCCCTAATCAAATTACACATATTCATCTTGAGAAATATTTCCCAAATCCAAGATGCAGGTAGTGGCACCTTTTAGAACAATAGCTTAGTTGCACACCATGCTCCCTCCCCTCTCTGCTCCAGCCAGGGCCTCAATGAGCCCATTCTGTTCCTCCTACCTGCTGTGCTTCCTTCTGCTATATACCTTTTTTCTTGCTCTTTCCTCTTCTAGGAATTTTCTTCTATTTCCTTTAGCATCTATCTACAGATGGATGAATAAAGAAAAAGTGGGGGGGGGGGCGCCTGGGTGACCCAGTTGGTTAGGCATTGGACTCTTAGTTTCAGCTCAGGTCATGATCTCACAGTTTGTGGGTTTAGGCCCCACATAGGGCTCCGTGCTAGCAGTGAGGGGTCTGCTTGGGATTCTCTCCCTCTCTCTCTGTCCCTCTCCTGCTTCCTCTCTCTGTATCTCTCAAATAAATAAAAACCTTTTTTAAAAAAGTGGTATATACATACAATGAAATAGTATTCAGCCTTAAAAAAGGAAATACTGTCTTTGTGATAACATGGATGAACCTCAAGGACATTATGCTAAGTGAAAAGCTAGTCCCAGACAGACAAATACTGTATGAGTTCATTTATATGAGTTCTCTAAAATCGTGAAACTCATAGAAGCAGAGAGTAGTGGCTGCCAGAGATTTGAGGGCAGGGAATTGGGGAGTTGTTATTCAAAGGGTACAAAAGTTCAATTATGTTAATTGAATAGGTTCTAGAGATGTTCTGTACAACATAGTGACTATAGTTCATAATACTATATGCACTTCAAGATTTGTTAAGAGAGTAGATCTTATACTAAGTGCTCTTACCAAAAAAATGAAATGAAACAAAACAAAGGGACACAAGGAGACTCCACAAAGTATTGGAGTTGTCTTTTACCTTGATGTTGATGATAGTATCATAAATGTTGGCCTGTTTCTGAACTCATCAAATTGTACATGTTCAATTTTTATAGTTCTTTATATATCAATTTTACCTCAATAAAGCCGTTAAAAAAAATAGACAAAAACCTGACCATCCTTGCAATTATAGTTCAAGTGTTGCTTCTGGAGGACAGTGTTTTCTGAGCTCCCTGACTAGGTCAAACTCCTCATTTTTGAGTCTATTAGTGTTTCTTGTTTGTTTGTTTTTTAAAGCATTTGTCATGGCTACAGTTCCGTAATTTTATGTTTGATACTGTAATTGTTTCACATATATCTGTCTATCCCTCTGTGTTGTAAACTCTAACAAGGTAGGAACTATATCTAGATTTCTCACTGCTCTGTGCCCAAAGTATAACATATTACCTAATACAATGAGCATTTAAGCAGTCAATTGAATAAGGGAATGAATGAAAGATAAAGAAATGAATGAAAATTTAATTTGAGGGAGATAAGAGACAAGATACCTAGGATATAGGAAAATTTATTTTGATGTAATCAGTATAGAAGGAATTTTGAAAGCAGGAATTTTGACTTGCTATTGCTATGGAAACATTTAAAAATTTGCATGGGAGACACCACTGGACAAGGTTATTTTTGCTCTTTGGTTATCATACACCCTAGTAGAGAAGCATGCATTAGTATGTAAATGTTTCAGATCCAAAATGAGTTTTTATAGTGATAATGATCAGTGTATGGAGGATATCAACCTTAACTGAAGTTATTTTTACATTACTGCCTTATTTGCAGATCAACATATTGACAACTAGTATTATAAGTTAATCTCTTTTATACTTTTCTGGGCCTGCTATTAGCATTTTTTCTTTGCAGATATAGATATTACATATCTACATTGCTTTTCTTCGCAAATATATATATTACATGTCTATGTTGCTTTTCTGTAATAATGGGAAGATTGAAACTGTTTCCCTATTCTATATGAAGTTGAAGTTGGGATTCATTATGGATTATCAGTCATGTGCATGTGCCACTTAATGGCAATATATGTTCAGGAAGCTGAAGACTATAGTGAAATAGGGCCAGCAAAATGTGCATCCGAATGATAGAAAACATGAGAGGGCATTTATGGACCACATTCATAAAGTCACCTCAAATCTGCTTAAAGAACCCTAGTGGAAGATAATCAAAACAACAAAAGATTTTGCTTGATTTTCCTGTGCTGATGTTTTTAGCAATCATGATATCTATTCAAGTACTTGGATACTAAGCTAAAGTTAGGAAGAGATAGGCTTAAATTTTGTCTGTTAAGCCATTAAAAGTCACTCTAGGCCAGTGGTTCTCACTCTTGGCTACACTTTGGGATCACTGGGGGACCTTCAACAACTGTTGATGCCAGGAACTACCCCCTCAAGATTATGATTTCATTGATTTAGGATGTGACCTGGGAAGTAGGAGTTTTGAAGACTCCCTGGGTGATTCTAATGTGCAGCCAGGTTAAAAACCATTGATGTAGGACAATTCAGACTAAGTGGGACTTTAGAGAAATCTAAAAAAAATCAAACTCCTTTCTGTATGATGGTGATTTACCTTTTTATATATAACTGCTATTCAAGGAGTGTTCCCTGGACTGGCAGCATCGACATCACCTGGCAACATGTTAGAAATGTAGACTCTCAGACCTGCCAAGTTAGAATCCACATTTTAACATGATCTTCAGGTGTTTCAAATGATCATTAAAGTTTGGGAAGTGTTTTTAGCACATTTCTTTCTTTGTCGTTTTGCTCCTTCCAAATGTTTTCTCAGCCTGATTGTCTTCAACTATTAAATGGACATCAGATATTACTGGAATGGATGGCCAATCTCTTTCCTGGAAATAGCTCATTATTTATTTTAAGTCCCCTAAGTTAGAAGCTTCTAGGTCAGAAATTGCCTATCCACTGTGCACATTCTGAGTTTCTTTGACTATAGAAATATACTTCTAATTATGAAATAAATATCCTTTTATATACAATTTCCAAAAATACCTAGCAGTTTTTATTAGGCATATTCCATTGGTGGTGAGTGTTAGATTATTCATTTAAAGCATTTTACCATGCATTTCAAATTCTGGTCCATTTTTCTGCTGAAGGATATTTCAGGATTTCAGTGACTTCTTGTTCTGAAGACTGGTGTTTCAAAGATAAAATGCTGTTGAATGTTTTTAATATTTTATTTTGTTTTGAACTCAACAAAGAATGTTCTCTAAGCAGTCAGTTGTACCTGTGGAGAATGGTTTGGAGCTTTCAGTTACCCTTCACTTATAGGAATAGGGAAATTTGCATGTGTCTGAGTGGATGATTTTGTTATTTAGGTCAATCAAGTAGAACCATTCTGATGCAGCTTTATCCAACATTACAAATTATAGTTTAATGGACTAGTAATAATACATTTTGAGTACTTCTTTTTGTTCTCAAATGAATTGTAGAGCAATCTCTTGTGTACTGAATCAACACTTGTCATTAGTACTGATTCCCACCTAAGTTGGCATTTTGTCTACTCCACTCCATTCCCATCACAGGGTCCTATGACTGCACTCCGTATTGTAGATTGAGAGGAATAACACAGAATGAGCTTGCCTGGTAAACTGCAATGACAGAAATGAATTGGTTCATCATCAGGAACGACGATGCTGGGTCAAGTTTTCAACCATGTCGTTTTCTCACACATCTTGTGACATTTTGCAACAGTTGGTTCATTGCTAGTTGTATTTTTTATAATGTAATGCTAGTGGAAATTATTTTCTGCAATTCAAATTTATCATGCATGATAAGGAGACACAGGGGACTTTTGGAAAATGAAAACATTTTCTAGGAGTGGGAACTTGTTTTGACTTTCACACTAACCTTTATTAGCATGAAATAAAGTTAGCATGGACATGAGTAAAGGTTGAACTCCCTCATTAGAAAGAATTTTTCACATAATTATATAAAATAATACCATATTCCTGAGTCCCTGACCACTTACATTAAAGGCATATTTCCTGGCTCTGTAATGCCACACTAGCAATGAAACTCTCATTCAGTTTCACGACTTGTGAAACATGGTGCCCAACTGCTAACAACTTTCTTCTTTATTGTGCCTTGCAATTTTCACTCTTCTGATTTCCATCCATTAAATCATACATGCATTCTTTCCATCTGTCAGGCTTCTTTAGACTGGTGATTTATTTGGATATTGTACCTGGGCTTTTTATTTTTGCTGATTAGCTTACCCTAAATCAGTTTCTTGCACTATAGCTCCTATAATCTGCAGGCTAGAACTGCTTGACCTCAGATTCCTATTGGTCTTGGAAGAAGAATTGGACACAATCTGACTCCTACAGATTTTGGATCTTTTGCTTATCTTGAGTTAATGACTAAAGCTCAATAAATGAAGGAGTAACATTTGATCTTGGGATGTTTCTTCTTTAGGTAGAGCTCTATCAAAAGCTTTAGGTTGCATTCCTGGCCTTGCTGATGTGAAACACAGTGAGATGAGCCACTTTTCAGAATCTTTTTGGGCCTCCTGAGAATGATGACCAAAGTGTGTGATGAAAAGGTGAACATGACCTTTGGGGATTTTAAGCTTTATCATGATTTAATGGCAAATCAAATTCCCAGACGTGACTGTCTCAATGAACACTCACTTTAAAGGTGAGAAATGTTTTTAATTTTTGTAGGTAGTTGCTCTTTTCTAGCTGTCAAAGTCCTTGTTTGCTTGCCCTCTCTCATCCTTTCCCAGTCTGGTCTTAGAGTTAGAGGAAAGGATTTAGAGTATTCCTATTCAAGTGGGGACTTAGTGGTCCTCAACCTCATGCCTACTTCTTGGAAGCTGGCTTCAGAAGCCACAGTGGGAAGGGGAACTTTACTATCACATCCACCTTTAATTTTGGAGATGCTACTTCCAAAAAAAATTAAATACTTCATGAAAGTATGATCTAGCCTAGAGTTTGTAATGAGCCAAAAGCACACCTTACATGAGATCTTGCTGCCTAGGCCAAAGGAAGCAACCTCATGTGGTTAGCAGGTACATCCATGCTCATAATTATAGGACCTAAAAATTCAGAGTCCCTGATGGCAATTCATTTTTGTTTATTTAAATATAATATAATATATATATATATATATATATACACACACACACACACACACACACACACACACACACATATATATGTGTATATTTTTAATTTTATTTATTTATTTTGAGATAAAGAGAGAGCACAATTGGAGGAGGGGGAGGGGGAGATGGAGAGAGAGAATCTTAAGCAGGCTCCAACCTGTCAGTGCAAAGCCCAATGTGGGGCTTGATCTCATGAACTGCAAGATCATGACCTGAGTCAAAATCAAGAGTTGGGTGCTTAACTGACTAAACCACCCAGCCATCCCTGTTTTAACCAGGCACTTACTGTGCCAGATCCTGTTTTAGTCATTTTGCATATATTATCATGTTTAATCTTTATACCTTAATTGCTTTTTTTACTTTATCTTCTTTGCGTATGGAGAGATTCAAGCTTAGAAAGGTTACATAACCAGTTAAAAGTTCATCTAGCTACTACCTGATGGAACTAATATTTGACCCAATGGTTGGCTGACTTCAGAGTTCAAGTTTTTAGCCCACTTATGATTCTGTGCATCATGAAGAGCTAAGGAGGCCTCCTCTAAAATGGCATGTGAAAAAAAATCCCACTTGGAAAAGCTTGCATTAAAGTATTTCAGTTGTCCATTACAACATTTTCAAAACATTGAAGACCACTTACAGAGATTACTGGTGACAGTACACTATCAGTTATGACAGTTGCTCCTTAGTCACAATATCAGGTAACTTGAGTGGCTGTTGCCCATGTTTCCATCCTTTACATGAATATCATTCATTCAGTTCTGGTCTCCAAGCTACACCTGCCCAAATATTGGCAAGACTGTCCTAGTGGTGGTTGGCACCCCACTGAATATTGCACATTTTATCTTACGTGACTAAACTCTGTCATTCTGTTTATCAAGAATACCTTCTTTTTAAATTTTTTTTAAATGTTTATTCACTTTTGAGAGAGAGAGAGAGAGAGAGAGAGAGAGAGAAAGAAAGAGAATGAGCAGGGAAGGGGCAGAGAGAGAGGGAAATGCAGCATATGAAGCAGGCTCTAGGCTCTGATCTGTCAGCACAGAGCCTGATGTGGGGCTTGAACCCATAAACCATGAGATCATGACCTGAGCTGAAGTCAGATGCCTAACCAACTGAGCCACCCAGGTGCCCCTATCAATAGTACCTTCTATTACCACATGCTTTCAAAACATCAGAAATCTGACTTCAGCCCCCAGTCATCCAGATTTTGACATTCTGAGTCCATTATTGATAACTGGAAGTATACCAATTGGACATTTGGTGTTGAGAGGGCCTTGGGTAACAGTATGGAGTTTCTATAGCAAGCTTTACTTGTTATTTCTCACTGTACTTCCATTTAGAAAACTTATATAAACTAAAGGCTCAGATATTCCTGATGCTCCTGACTTGATACCTCATCAACCCTTTAGTACTTTGGGAACTGTTGCCCGATCAGAAGTTACTTCCAGTATGAAAAGAGGTAGTTTAATAGGTGAGCTAATAAGTAAAATTACTTATGTCCATGGCTTCTCAATGAGATCCTGTGCAACCAAGTGGAGGCTCTCTGGTTTTAATTTAGGCACACCCACACAGAAAGCTATAAATACCTTGGTCTCCATCCACATATTCTCTCCTTATTTACATAAGAGATCACAAACACTTGGCACATTTGTTACAGCTCTTTCTTATATCCGTAAGAGTGATAGACAATCAGTCATAGCACTGTATCCCCCTGAACTTGGCTATAACCTCACATTCTTCACCACAGTCCAAGAAGCTTCTAGCAATTGAAAGGCATTGCCATGTAAGATGAAAACTCCTTGCCATTCCTTTTCAAGTTAATGACATAGATTTGGCTGTCTTCCTGGCTCTTTATTTCAGTTTTTCGATCTCTTGGTCTAGCTTCTCTGTTTCACTTGCTGAACCTCAATTTTGTTTCCTTTCCAGACTCCTGCCATACTCTTAATTACATGGATTTCAGTGACCATGCTCCTGTCTCTCAGTTACTAGAGTTGTAATCAGACACCTGGTAACCACTATGCATGTCTCCCAGGATAAATACATTTTACAGTTAAGAAAAATCATTGTCATCACCTCATAATATGAATAAAACTACCAATAAAATGAAAGAGAAGAAGACATTTCATGAATCTAGAATGAGAGTAAGAGTGAAGCTAATCAAAAGAGAAAATAGTCGAGACCAGCATACACGAGGAAGTGATGATGACTATCGCTAATGTATCTTCTTTTCTCCTTTTATTCATACATAATAATTATTACATAGTATAATTAATTCCTCACAAAAATAACCTTCAATTAAACATTTTCCCTATTAAGCTTTTTTCCAAGTATCTCTGTTCCCCCTCCATTTCTCTGGAAGCAATGGTTAGGGCAGAGAATGTAAAGGGGGTAAGTTATAAAAGGATTTCAATTTCCTTTAGTAAGTTACTCTCTGACTATTTTCACTAAGCTTCCCACAAACAAATAGACTCCTATATTCCATCCAAATCTTCTCACTATGCAGGTAGGCCCTAAATATCTATCTTGCCTAATGCTACTTTCAACACATTTTGTTTTCAGAGATACAAATACAAGGGAAACCAAAAGAAGTCTTCCACTGAATCTTTCCATATAATCTGTTTGAAGTGAAATTTCTTTAGGAAAAGATACTTGCTCAATGATGTTTTATATCTTGACTTTTTGGAATGAAAAGCTAAAGTAAAAAATACATTTTGTGCGTGATTTTTTTTTAGAAGTACATATTTTTGTATACTTCTGCTGGCAGATTCTTTCGGTTTCAATGATGATTATTTGGAGTGTTTATATTTTATGTGTGGATAGAAACATATTTCTCAAAATTAGGCTCGAGACTAGTCAAGCCAAACTGATTGCATCTTAGACTTCAGACATGTGAAAATTTGCCTGAAAGAAACACTATAGAAACAAATGCTGAGTCCAAATCTAACCTATCATTTGCATAAATAGATATATTGTGTATCAGATAGAAATTTCTTCTAGAAATTATTTTGTAAGTGACTTAAAATAGTATGCATAGTTTATGATTTACATTACAAAAATATTTTTTGTTTCATTCTATCACTTTTATTTATAATCTGTAAACACAGACTAATTTGACTTTGATCAAATTTCAGAATAGTAAAAATGTCAGATAAAGGCTACTCCTTAATCACTTGATTAAATTATTAAAGAAACATTCTGGTGTCTCTTTAATCACAAAAGAGGCATATCACTCATTAAGTAAGAAGCAAGGAAAGGCAGAAACAAGGATAGGAAGTGGAATAAATTTTCTGTGGCAATAACAATTTTAAGGGATTAAAATTATACTATATAAGGGCACCTGGGTTGCTCAATCAGTTAAGTGTCTGACTTTGGTTCAGGTCATGATCTCACAGTTTGTGGCTTCAAGCCCCACATTGGCTCTATGCTGACAGTGCAGAGCCTGCTTGGGATTCTCTCTCTCCCTCTCCCTCTCTAAGCTCCATCCCTGCTTGTGTGTGTGGTCTCTCTCTCAAAAATAAATGAAAAACTTAAATAAATAAAAATTATACTGTATGAATTTATTACTGTATTATGCTACTGATATCATGTTTGTGTGTATTTCATGTTATACATTAACTAATTACATATAATGCTCTAATTGAGCCTATTTATAAGAACTTTTGTTCTTTTCATTACTTTTATTTGTGTGAAAGAAAAGTTTCAAAAGAAGTAAAAAATAATATGATGACTCTTGATAAACTAATCATATCCATTTTTTTCTGCTTCTTCCTGTTATGATTATAACAAGGTGAAAATGTAACCTGTTAATCAACCAAGATGCACTTCTGTAAATAAATGGATAAATTGTGGCATATCCAAACAATGGAATGTTATGTAGCACTAAAAGGAAATGAACTATAAAGTCGTGAGAAGACATGTAGAAGTCTTAAGTGCATATTACTACGTGAAAGGAGCCAATCTTAACAGGCTATATACTGTATGATTCCAACTATAGGACAGTCTGAAAAAGGCAAAACTAAGGAGACAGTAAAAAGAGCAGGGCTTGCGGAGGTCAAGGAGGAGGGAGAGATGAGTAGAAAGAACAGAGAATTTTTTGAGCAGAGCAGCTATTCTGTATGATACTATAATGGTAGATTCAGAGTGAACCTTAATATAAACTATGGATTTTTAATAATAATGATGTGTTAATGTAGGTTTATCAGTTGTAGCCGATGTACTATTCTCATCGAGTATATTGATAAGGAGATTATGCACATTTGCTGTCAGGAGCCATATGGGTACTCTGTACTTTTTTCTCAATTTTTCTAGCAATCTAAAACTGCTCTAAAAAATCCTGCCTATTTAAAATAAATAATAAAATATAACCAGTTCATATTACTATATCTAGGAAGACTAGCATAGTCACAGTGATCATATTTTTAGAAATGATTATCCAGACCTGTGGCTCATCAAAGGATTGTTTTCTCATTTGTGAACTTATTTATGGGCAAAGAATAAAATTAAGTTACATTATTCCTAACCTAATAAGCCATTTATATAGTAACAAGTACTATTTCATAAAACAGTTTACATATATACACATAAAGATCAATTAACACAAAATTTACATTATTTTATAATTCATATGCTATAAATATTGGCTGATTGTTTTACTGTTATCTGAAGAATTCAACTTGTCCAGAATTATTTCTGTTTATTTTCCTCAATTTATATTTCTGTTTCAGTTGGACTTCCTAGAGAGACTTTACAGTCTGAATGGCATGCCCTTTCTGATTGATCCCAACTCTTTTAGTTAATTAAATATAGACTTTACATTTTCATGTTTGTATTTGGTAAAGCAAAATTGTGTATTTTTCATTATCAGTGAGATGGATTTTCATGATAATGAATAAAATACTTAAATACTTTCTGTTATCTTTGATTTGTAGATACATTCTTTGGCTTAATTGGCTACCAAGTTTTCATTAAGCTATCAGTAAGGATTTCTAAATATTTTCATGTGGTAGTATACAAAGGCCAATTTGGAAAAGACCTAATGTCTCATTCATATCATTCCATTAGGAATTTCTCCTCTGCACACCCACCCAAAGTCCATCATAGACAATAATTAAGAATCAAGTTTTATGTCCTAAATATTAGTATGTCCTGATGTGTATTCTATGGGCCTCAGGTGTTAATGGATGCTATATGGAAATACTTTGTCATCAAATATATCTAAAAAATGCTAAGAAATTCTTTTTGTAGGATTTTTCAGATCCTTTTATTTGTTAATGTACAAAATTAATCTCAAAGCCAAGGTAGTGTGGTGTATTTTACCATGTGGTCATTTTTCTTTTTGAAAGAATATCTTGCAGAATGAGTGTACCATGAGATGTACTTTGGAACTCTTGATCTAGAATATTCAGGCAACTAATGCAGATGCCACTTAGGTGTTTCACCATTTGTAAATTATAATGAATTATCTTTGACAATTTTCCATCTGCAATTCTGAATAGCAAATATCAGAGAAATTTTCTTCCTCTAAATCTTAATACAAGTAGAAAAGTTCCCAGATCCCTTTATTACTGATTTTTTTTCTGTACTTCTGTTTTATAAATCATGAATCATAATAGAAACCTGGCTTATGAAACATAACATACATTATACCTTAATATTTCCAGAAATTTGCACAAGAGCTGGCATTCTTAACTGATTAAAAACTCACAGAGGGTGGAACATTATTATTATTCTTTAAAGAAGAGGCTATTAGTTTCAGAAACGATGTCCAATTTACCATAACTGGTTTGCCCTATTCTAAAAAGGGGAATTCTGGCATCTTCACCAATACAAAGCTTGAAACATGTATCTGATAATTTTTAATTGGAAAAATAGATGGATTAATACTATTATGGGAAACTTCTGAATCCCTTCAGAAAAGGGATTCTGAACTTAAAGTATTAAAAGCTATTCCGCAAGTGATGTGATAAGGTATCTTATGTGAGAGGGAAATAAGAAAATTTAAATAAGTGACCAAAGTGTCTAGAAACTATAAAGGGTAGTTTCTCTACCTATAAAACTGTATCTTTTTAATCAATACCTTTTATTACTACCAGTATCAAAGTGAAGTGACCCTCGTTCTAACCTCAGAACAGACTGGTATATGATTTAAACTTATTATGTACAATTATGTTGTACTCTGTAGTGAAAAACTGTACGTTTGCAATTAGGTTTTTTAGCCTGGACAGTGGCAAAGTGAACCGCTTATCAGAGTGTGCTGGGGAAATTATGAAAATGTAAAAATGGTAATAGTCCATATTTGATGATTCTGATTTAGTAGGGCTGGGATGGGGTCCCTAAATTTGTATTTTTAAAAGTTTTTTAAAATGTTTATTTTTGAGAGAGAGACAGGGTGCGAGTGGGGGAAGGGCAGAGAGAGAGGGAGGCACAGAATCCAAAGCAGGCTCCAGGCTCTGAGCTGTCAGCACACAACCCAATGCAGGGCTTGAACTCATGAACTGTGAGATCATGACGTGAGCCAAAGTTGGATGCGACCAACTGAGCCCCCCAGGAGCCTCCCAAAATTTGTATTATTAACCAGATTCTCAATGGCTCAGTATGCAGCTATCCGGTGCCTTTTTTGTGATCCTGCGTTTAGAGTCACTGATGTTGAGTTATGAAAGCCCAAAGAGCCAGAAGTGAGCAGCATTTAGCTATCAGTAACTGTAGGAGAGGCTATGAATCTAGTGAATATATGGATATAGTCACAAGAAAATCACAATCTGTGTGGGTCAAGAATAATCAGTTAAGTCGTCACAGTACTCACCTCTCTGTCTTCATCCAAGACTTAGTTTACTAATTCAATATACTGTACTAAATTGTCAGATAAGAGGAAAGTTTTTTCCTCGTTGTCACATGAGTACTGTGGTTAAGTGAAAGTGATCTTATCCATTACAAATTAATAAACTTGACTAACCTGATTCATCAACCTTTGGCCTGTCAACAGTGGAAAAACCAGAGAGCCTAACTGTGGATGATAACAGATTTATCAAGAAAATGACACTTTGGGGGCCTCCCTGGAGCTAGACATTGGATTTTCTCCTGCTCAGTCTTGAAGGAAGGGAGAAATGGCAGTTCCCTCACCCCATCCTAAACCCATGTCTGCCACACTCTTCTAGATACCCCATCATAGCTTGGGTTCCCTGAAAAGCAGATGAGACAAAGAAATTGGAAGAAAAACTAACAATAGTTGGAAAAGCTATTTGTATAGTTTGGGCAGTTTCTGCTCTTATTATTATTTAGATTTTTCTAGTATTGGTTAATCAAATCTTGCCCTTTTTGCTCTTTTTCACAGTATATAAGCACCAGAGGACTGTAAAATACAGTAAAAAGTGCCGTATTTTATCAATTTTGTCATTTCCTTATTGTATTAGCCACAGGGCCAGATTATTGAACTTGAGTAACAAATCAGAGCAGATTAATTTGCTCTTGAATCTTAAGAACATTCTCTGGCAGTCTCTAATATTTCACACAAGACACATCACACAGCAATAATGGACCTCCGAAATCCTTATTTCAATTTGGTGCTCATTTTTGTTTCCCTCTTCCTTTTTTTCCACATCTACACTCTCTTATTTCCCCAGTCTACTGCCATAGATTTGGTTGCTTGTTGGTAATGAAGCTCTGACTTACAAATGTCAAACTTAATGAAAAACGGGGAAAAACATGGTACAGTGGGCCACCAAAATTCCTGGGAGCCTCACACTCATCAGAGGTCACTGGTTTTGCAAATTCATCAATTAGACTTTAAAATGAAGGTACCATCTTCTGACTCTTGTCTCTGGGGAGCTCATTCACTACACTGGGATTATTTCACTGTGAAATATAATAGTGAGCATTTGGAGAGTTTGATATGTATATATATCTATGACAAACAGTTCAAATCAAGTTTTATCTTAATTTTTTTAATGTTTGTTTATTTTTGAGAGAGGGATGAAGCATGAGCAGGGGAGAAGGCAGAGAGAGAGGGAGACACAGAATCCGAAGCAGGCTTCAGGCTCTGAGCTGTCAACACAGAGCCCGACACAGGGCTCAAACTCATGAACTGCAAGATCATGACCTGAGCCAAAGTCGGATGCTCAACTGACTGAGCCACCCAAGTGCCCCTCAGGCTCTGTACTGATGGCTCGGAGCCTAGAGCCTGCTTCGGATTCTGTGTCTCCCTCTCTCCCTTCCTCTCGCCCACTCACGCTCTGTCTCTCGCTCTGTCTCTGTCTCTCTCTGTGTGTAAAAAATAAACATTAAAAGTTTCAGATGGAAGGAAAATTGAAATTTAATCAGTAACTTAAGAGAATATTTTAAGTAAATATTTTGTTATATATTTATGTGTGTGTGTATATATTTTAATTCCAAGAAAAGGTTTTACCTCTTATTAAAAAATTGGTTAAATATCCTGACTACCCACTAAATGTTTTGTGTTATACTTGTCTCTTATCACAAATTGATACAGAACAAACATTAGAGCATTTAAGCACCTAATTAATATATATATTTTACTTTTCCTCCATCTGATAATCTTAATAATATTCTTGTTCTAGGTGTTGCCCATGGACAAATATATAGTGCTAGCATATGTTTGAGAGAAGGAAAGTGAGATAAAAGTAATCTGAAGGAAATAGTTCTGTAACTATACATTTGTATCCATGCATAAAGATGGTCTCTTTCTACTTATGTTTTATAGAAACATTACAACACAAAAATTAAACCAAATTAAAAGACTACTCTGGGTAATTTTTTTTTTTGGCTTGTAAATGACTTGAGAAGAATAGTATATTTTCCACTTAAGTATCAGTTAAACACATTTGAACCACCTGCTGTGTGAGTTACTAGGCACTATCCTACGTGTGTGTTACCCCTTTAACCCTATCTTGGCTGTTATAATATGCCTTTTAAAGAGTAGAAAACCAAAGACAAGAGATACTCAATAATGTTCCCTTGCTTACATAGCTAGCTATGTAACTGTGTAGAAATACCACTTTCTGGACAGCTGTGGTAGATTAGGCCTCATGGCTAGAATTTTTTGCTTCCAGAATCTATGCTTTTTTCTCTATAGCAGAATTACATTGTAATGTAGTCAGGGTAAAAAATAAAGTCACATAATTGTTCATCAGGCATTCATTCATTAATTATTCCCCAAAAGCTTAGCATTGTGTTTGGTAATTTTGGGGAATTGCACATGAAGACAATGGTGACCCTTCTCCAAGATACAAAAATAGAAGGAGAAATGAAATATCAGTAAATAGGTACCTATCCTACCAGTGGTATCCAGCTGTCTTTGATAACTCTGTATTAATTGTTTCCCAAACTGTTGTTAAGAAATCCATCTCACCTCTCATCATTTCCCCTGTCTTTTGCAGTTTGGATGGCAGTGGCAAAGTACAGTACTCAATTAGTCATGGTGGCTAACTGTTATAATGACTCTCAACTCTTGTAGTTTAACACAACGTAGTACAAACTCATTTCTTATCTGTGGCAGTTTGCAAAGCAGGTTGGAGGGGATTATGGGGAGGGAGGAGCATGGGAAACACTCTATTTCAATCACTTACAGACTCAGTGTCTCTCTATTTGTGATGTTATGGTCGATACATGATCTGCAAAGCTGACTGAGGAGAAAGGATGATGCAAAAAAGATTTTTATGGAGCCAGTTTTCTTCCACATGCCATTTGTTGGAATGCAATTGCATGGCCCTGACATAAAGGCAGAGAGGTTGGAAAATGGATGTTAGCTGTGTTCCCAGAAGGAAAATAAAATGACTCTATGAATACAAAAAAATGGTCTTTGCCACAAGTACCTCTGCCCCCTTGTTAATTTAAGAGGTTTGATTAACAGAAAACAAACCTGAAGTTCAGATCAAAAACTAGTTTTCTAGGGTATATGTGCACGT
The DNA here is from genome assembly GCF_022837055.1 of Prionailurus viverrinus. Taxonomy (NCBI): domain Eukaryota; kingdom Metazoa; phylum Chordata; class Mammalia; order Carnivora; family Felidae; genus Prionailurus; species Prionailurus viverrinus. The sequence goes on from NC_062563.1 coordinate 75,832,572, forward strand.
GGGGACATCTTGGGCTTTTCATCTGTAAAAAATCCACACGCCTGATTCTGTTCTCTCGTACTCCCCTGTAGACTGATACTTCATTTCTTATACAGTCTGAGCTGGGGTGGGGACAATTAGCATGTTTGTTCAGCCTCTCACAATTCCCTTGAATGCACTTCAAGACTGAGGTTTGGAAATATTCAGGGATCCTCTTTCATTTCTGTCTCAGGGAAAATGATAGATTTCTCCATTGATGTTTTTGTCATTTACTCACTTATTTTTTCAAAAATATGTGTTTGGTGTCTACTGTGTACTAAAAATTAAAGCTGATGGGGTGTGTGTGTGTGTGTGTGTGTGTGTGTGTGTGTGCGCGCACGCGCATGCATGCATACACATACAGTGGTCAAAACGGACATGGCCCTTGTCCTCTTGGAATTTGTAGTTTAGTTCATGGGGCACAGAGAGGGGCATATATTAAAGATTACATGAAATGAGGATACTTCTAAAAGCTGATACATATTATGAAAGACATTGAGGGTTGGGCAATATATTACAGTGAGGTTTATCCAAATCTTGGTTGATTTTTGAGAGCTGAAGAATAAGTGAGAGTTAACTAGAAAGTGGGAAAGAGGTCCTAAGCAGAGGAAATACTCTCCTCACTCCCATTCCCAATACAAATGACTCGGGTGCCTCCACTTACCACTTTCTGTGAAGCCATAGACCATGCAGTAGCAATCATAGAGATTTCCCACCAGCATCACAGGATAGAGAAAATCATATGAACCTTCTTTATAGTCTCCAAGGAGGGAAAAAATTAATCTCTGCTGATGAATAAGAATCTTTTTCCTCCTGTGACTGTAACACATTTACTCTCTTGATCTGAAAATTAAATCCTGTTTAGGTTGGGTTTCCCTGTGGCTTTTCAGACCATGTAAATCTTCGAGTACCCCTTTTCTATTCTCTCCTAAGTAAATCTTGTTGTACATTTTACAAGAAATAATATGAATAAGACATTGGTATAGTTTTATAAATGTTTATGAAAGATTCTAGAAATAAATAGTATAAGTAATCAAGTGTCATAAAATACTTCAAACAATGAAGAATGAAATTAGTTCTGGAGTAAGTGCATCGATCCTATAGTAGTCAAGACCAACACTTTATGGATAGGAAGGGGAAATTATAATTATGGTTTTCAGGAAAGCTGTATCCAGTTGACGTGGAATTGGCTAATATTGATGCCAACTATAAGTTAAGAATTGATTAGTGGTTTGAAGAATTACTTTTAATTTTTGTTTTATTTGTACAAAATTAAAAATTTATAGCCTTCAAGCAATGATAACCTGATTACGGTCTTAATAGCCAAAATACTACACTAATATTATTTCAAAATCTGAAATAGAAGAATGTAATTTTCTAGCGGGCTTATGAAATTTCAGCACAGTCAAAATTATAATGGACACTAATGACACGTAATCAAGGTTGAGTCTGTTAGCTAAATAAACAATTTTAATTCGTGTTTGAAGTGTAAATAATGTGATTCATGAATTTTGTTTGGTCCCTACTTGGATACTAGCTGACATTTTGTCTTTATCCTAGCCATTACAATGGTGAAAATGTTTCCAATTTTTTTTCTGGTTATGAATGGATCTTACTTTAAAATTATTCATAACTCATTGATGTATTTTATTTCACAGAATTACTACAACCCAAATATGAAGCAATGCTTTTAAAACCTTCATAGTAGGGGCTTCTGGGTGACTCATTTGGTTAGGTGTCCAACTTTATTTGGCTTAGGTCATGATTTTGCAGTTTATGAGTTCAAGCCCCACATCAAGCTTTGTGTGGACAGCTCAGAGCCTGGAGCCTACTTCAGATTCTGTGTCTGCCTCTTCTGCCCGTGCTCTGTCTCTCTCTCTCAAAAATAAATAAACATTAAAATTTTTTAAAAAAACTTTCAAAGTAAAAGAGAAAAAGGCATTTCATTCAGCAAATATAATATCAAGCACAGAGATTAGAAAATCCACTTCACCTACTGTGTTTTGCTGTAGAGCATGAATAATCCATCAACCAAGAGTTTTAGGAAACATATTTTCCCCTAGAATGAGTGACTGTCATTTTGTGTCAAAGTATATTAGAATCTTTTCTGCATCTGTGACACCAGATGAACTTCCATGGTTGTACCAAATTTCAAGAATTTGATTCACTATCCTTCTAAGGAATATTCTACAGAAATATGACTCTTTATGTTGTAAATAACAACAAAAGAACCTGTTCATTGTGGTCTAAACAATAGTTGTTTCATTGGCTCACATTACTGAACCATCCAGAGATAAAACATGAGATTCAAGTTCTTTAACACGATAGCAAGGCTAAGGCCCCATTTCTCTGTGTTCTTTACCCCTGGGGGTGCTGGCTTTGTCCCAGGGGACAAAACAGCAAGATAACTACTGCTAGTGTTAGGGCAACATGGTTTTGGTTTATATTCACTGGAATAAAAAGGGGTTCCTTTCACTGAAATATAATAAGAAGTGCTATGTAGGCCAAATTAAGAAACTGCCATGAATTTAGGCTTGGTTTTGTTATTCATCCATAAAATAGTAACTGTTACGAGGAGTAATTGGGTCACCTTGAGTTCTGGGTAATAGTTTCTCGCTTGGTAAAAGAGGGGATTGTAGGATGTTAAGAATGCACACATGTTATCTAAGTGCTCCTTTTTCCAGCTAGTCCTGAATTTGATGCATTCTTTTCTTATAATATCATTGCTAAACTTCTGCCCATAATGTTAAAAGTCATTTTACTATAAATCCTAAATTGGATAGAGCCCCAGAATTTATCTGGTATTCGTTAACGTTTACTAAGTTTACTAGTTGGCAAGATACCCAGTTTGTGTCATTTTCAGATTGAAGAATGATATTATACCAAAAATGCACATCTTTACTTTATTGAAAATAGGGAAATTTTAATGTAAATCAAGCCTTAAATGAGACTTCAGAAATTTTTTAAATCATATGTTCTTGTTCCTTGGGGGATAGTAGGAAGAACAAAGAGAATTTGATCATTGGAAAGCAAAAGTCCTAGTATTAAAGTGGTATAACATTCTTATCAAGCTTTTGGAATTACTTTTTTCTTGCCTTGAAAATACAAGGTTTTTGAAATTTTTTTGCACTTTCAAGCTTTCATATTGTGAGTGTGTTGGAAACAAATCTTCAGTGGCATTTAAAAGCAAATTAATTAAAGTTTATGAAAACCTACAAAAATTTAATTCTGTTTAAGATTCTGCCACACATGGAGAATAGGGGATAATATGTGAAAGGAATGGAGAATAGGGGATAATATGTGAAAGGAAAGTGTGTCTTCTGGCAAACAAAATGGGATGGGGTGGTTGGGGAGCAAAACAATTATGAGGAAAACATTAATGTGATGTTACTGCAGAGGTTAGACATTTCCTTAAAATAGTAACATTTCATAAGGATTATAGGAAAGTCGAGGGAAGCAAACATTTCTCGGAGTATAATCACATATGACATGACTTTTTTCTTTGTAGACCGTAAGTGCATGTACACACAGTGAATTTAAACTACCCACCTCTATCATTCCTTTCTTATCATACAGATAAATATATAAAATATTGCTAATATTCAAAGTGTTCTGGGGACGGTGAAAACATGCATTACTATAAATTGCTAGTGTGACTATAACTTTATATATCCTTTCCTAGGGATCATTTTAATACATATAAAAGTCTTAAAATGTATGTACCCACTGGTTCCACTTCCAGAGATTTGTGCTGAATTGATAATTGGACAAGTTTGAAAAACACAGGGAAGATATTCAACAAAGCATAGCGCAAAAGCATGAAAGAATGAAAATAAACCATATAATAAAGTATTATGTTACAGTTGAGTGATGATATAAATCAATATTTCTTGGAATAGAAAGGTGTTAAATGTTTTATCTACACTGATGAATAAATGTAATGTCATTTCCAATAAAAATGTCAACAAAAATAAAAAATATAAGGTAAGCTAAAAAAATTGGAAAATGAAGAATAACTAGAAGGCACTAATAGTGCCACACATATAAGAAAGAGAAAAAGAAAGGTAGAAAAGAAGAGAGGAAGGGAAGGGAACAAAAGGGAGCCACAACATTGAAGGACTTCAGTTTCCTATTGCTGCATAACAAACCACCTTGAAATTTCAAGGCTTAAAACCACCATCATTTACAGTGACTCTTGAGTCATGATGATGGGCTAATCTCAGTTGGTCCCTCTAAAGAATTTGAGGGTGGGATGGTTCTAGGGTTATTTAGACTGACCTCATCTGAGAAAAATGGGTTGGTTTGGGCCTATTTCACCTGATACTCATCCTCCTTCTGGGCCTAGTGGGCTAATTTGGATATCCTTCTTGTGGCAATAAGTACAATAAAACAACGGAAACACAGATGTCCTCTTGAGGCCAAGACTCCGAGTTGCTGTATCATAAGTTCCACTACTTACTGTTAGCCAAAACATGTCATAATGTCTGTTCAGATTTAAGGAATGAGGTAGGAACTACAGATTTACAGGATGAAGGGCATGGATAAAGGGTGAAGAACTAGGGGCATAAATACAACTATGAAAACACCCATGTGACAAATTACATATTTTTGTAATGTGTAAAGAGTTCTTATCAATCAAAGATTAATTATTCAAAATAAAAAATACACAAAAAACAAGAAAACACAATTCATTCAAATAGGAATACAAAAGTTTTGTAAACATATAAACCTCATTAATAAACTTCAACTGCATTTGGAATTAAATAATGCTTATTAAGATAATTAGATACTTCCTCTTACATCCAAGAGACTGACAAAGTTTAAAATTTTGATAGTAGATTATGTTGAGCAGGGTGTGAAGGTACACAAATATTCCCATTCTCTCTTGGTAGAAACCTAGTTTTTAAGACTGCATTGGATGATAATTTGATAATGTCCATCATAATATGAAATGAATATATATTAAAAAAATTTTTTTTCAACGTTTATTTATTTTTGGGACAGAGAGAGACAGAGCATGAACGGGGGAGGGGCAGAGAGAGAGGGAGACACAGAATCAGAAACAGGCTCCAGGCTCTGAGCCATCAGCCCAGAGCCTGACGCGGGGCTCGAACTCACAGACCGCGAGATCGTGACCTGGCTGAAGTCGGACGCTTAACCGACTGTGCCACCCAGGCGCCCCGGAAATGAATATATATTTTAAACAACAGTTTTACTTGTAAGAACTTATCCTCTGAATATATATATATATGTGTATATATATGTGAATATATATATATGTGAATATATATATACATATGTGTGAAAGAATGTAAATTGTAATTGTGTAACACTCAACATAATTTGAATATCCATGAATACTTTGTGCTTATGTAAATTATGGTACATTCATATAGTAGTATACCTTGCAAACACTGAAAGAGTGAAGTAAATCTATATGTTGTCTCTTGTAGGGTTTTTGTTGTTTTTTAAAAAAAATTTTAATTTGAATAGTTTAAGGTGTCTGATGTTGGAAATAGTTTCCTTTTTATTATATAACTGTTTATGCTTGTTGGTATTTTACAATGTATAGTTCAAAATGACCATTAGAAGCAAAATGTGCATGACATAGTAAAGCAGCAAATGAACAGAACATTTAAGTATTATCCTTTCTCTGCAGAATTATACACATAAAGGCACATACACATAAGAAAGACTAGAAAGTTGTTCACCAAATTATGAAAAGTAGCTTTAATGGAATGTCGGGTGATATTTATCATTATTTCTATGTATCATTTTGCTTTTATTTTATTTTTAAAGAGCATGTGGTATCTTTCTAGTGAAAATCTACTTTTATGTTTTTACATCACATCTTCCTAATCTAAATCTACAAATGGGTACCTTTGAATATATTCCTTTAACTATTGTTAAACAAATTTTGAGTGCCTGACCACTCTGTATCAGAGAGTATTCTGGATGCTGCAACTGCATCCAGTGTAAGGGGCTAATATTCCAGTAAGGGAGCTAGATAATGAACAAAATATAAGCAAGTGAATGAGTAATATAATTGTATATAGTGGTTAATACATATAAACATTTAAGAGATAACCCAGTCTGCTTCCTGCTCAGAGGAGCACCATTGTGCCTTGACTCAAAGTTTTGAGCCAATCTCTGATTCTCCTATCATTTATTTGCACATATTCCTTTAATATACTTTTTATACATTGACGACCTACTTTGTGAAAGGCATTGTGCTACATGCTAGGGATATGATCTTAAATGAAATATGCTCTACCTTATGGTGCTTATTATAGTCCTCAATATCACAGGTGATTTTTTTCTCAAAAGAAGAATTTGACATGATCATGGCTCTTAAATTGGGAGAATCAGAGCATTTAAGCACAATTTGGGATTTTTATCAAAGTACACATGACAGACTGATTCCTTCTTACTGTATTCTACTGGATTCACACCATTATTTTGGGTTCGTATCTATGGGAGCAGAATATGTGGGTGGTGTATGCGCTTTAAACATACCTTCGATGATTGCAAAATATGTCTCCAATTGGGAACCACTGAGTTTGATCATCAATATGGCCCATTCCTGCTCAAAAATGGGACATTGCTTTAGCTTATTTAGGCAGCCAATGGAAAAAGAATTACAAAATTTATGTCTATGTCTCTATCAGATAATAAGTAATTCCTGTGAAAATACTAGTTGGAGTTACTCCCCCGAGAATTGTCTGGCATGATTCTCTATGTTCAGAAATGATGCTACTGACTACTAGAAGCAAATGTGACTTCAAAGTCAGTGAGCAAAGGAAGCGAGAATATCTCCTTGAATATAAATCATAATGCCAAAACAACTTACTGAGTCAGAAGAGTCAATGGGAACACGAGTTAGCTTTATCATTTGTGTCATGAAGATAAAGCCACTGGTTAAGTTATTGGTTCACTTTTGGAAGCACAGTTTTGGTGACAAGTGTGGGCTGCTTTTGAGTTTCACTTTTCCAGAAACAAACAAACAAACAAACAAGTGAGGAAGAGAGACAGGAAAAGAAGAGGGAAAAGAGCATTGTACTAGCGACATTGATGTAATTTCATGGGGTATTTTCAGTATCTCTGCAAACATCTATTGTGTGTCCAATGTTGAACTCAATCTTTTGCCCTTTTTTCTCAGCTTGAATTCCAGAGCATGTGATAAGTTAGGAGAGTAATGACCTGGAAGATATCTGATAATTCTGTCTAGCTACCTCTAATTCCAGAATACTCATCTTTGGACTTTTTGTTTTGTTTTGTTTTAAGAGAGAAATATATCTTCATTTGTTAATTTGGTGTTATTAAAATTTTTTCTTGGGGCGCCTGGGTGGCTCAGTCGGTTAAGCGTCCGACTTCGGCTCAGGTCATGATCTCACAGTTTGTTGAGTTCAAACCCCGCGTCGGGCTCTGTGCTGACAGCTTGGGACCTGGAGCCTGGTTCAGTTCTGTGTCTCCCTCTCTCTCTGCTCCTCCCCTGCTCACACTCTGTCTCTCTCTCAAAAATAAAATAGAGATTAAAAAAAATTAAAAAAAATTTTCTTATATATAGCCATACTAAATCCTCACTGATAGAAGTGATCATGCATGTACGTAAAGTAATCATGACAGACAAGTAAATCTTTTTAAGTTTATTTATTTTTGAGAGAGAGACAGAGAGAGAGAGAGAGCGAGCATGAGTGGGGGAGGGGCAGGGAGAAAGAGAGAGAGAGAGAGAGAGAGAGAGAGAGAATCCCAAGCAGGCTCTGCACTGTCAGCACAGAGCCCGATAATGGAGCTTGAACTTATGAACCGTGAGATCATGACCTGAGCCGAAACCAAGAGTTGGAGGCTTAACCAACTGAGCTACTTAGGTACCCCGACAGACAGATAAATCTAATTAGCATTCTTGCAGACGCTCTTATCTAACAGAATATCCCAAGTTATATAGTTAAATTTTTAAAAATCTGCACACATTAATCATTGATTAAAACAATAACAAAAATATTTGCATGTGGAGGTAAGACCAAAGAGATAAAATTCAAGAAATAGAAAGGTCTATAAAACTTTATTATAGTCATAATAATAATAGGAATGGTAATTCTAACATTAAGATTTTAAGCAAAGCATTCACAATTGAGTAATAATATTTGAATATTTATGTCACTAAAATGAAACAATGCAGAGTTGCAAAAATATATTGGCAATGTTTGATTTGTATATGATTTTACATTTTAAAAATCTTAGATATATTTGACATTCAACATTGTATAAGCTTAAGGTGTACAGCATATTGACTTAATGCATTTATATTGTAATATGATTGTTGTTGTAGCATTAGCTAACACGTCTATCATACCACATAATTATTTCTTCTAGTGTTGGGAACAATTAAGATTCTAGTATCTTAGCAAGTATAATGTTTATAATATAGTTTTTTTGGCTATAAGCACTGTAGGGTGTATTAGGTCTCTAGGGCTTATCTACTAGTTGCAAATGATTTGCGAATAATTTTAGTGGCGGATTAAGAAAGGGATGGTTTTACCTAATGTTTTTGTCACCCCTAATGTTTTGTCACATGAGGATAACTACTCATGGGTCACCTTTCTAATAGGATGGCCCTGATTGTCTACTAGGTATTTTAATGTATTGTGATTAATTTGTTTGGACAGAGAAGCATATAGAGTAAAACAAAAACTATTGAGATGGAATGAGATCCTGAAGGGACACAAAACTATTAATCAGAGTGGAAGTGTCTGTTATTCTGATGCACAGCTTTTCTAAGTTCTTTGAAGGGGATGATAAAGCACAAAGTATGTGGCCAAGAGTCCTTGACAGGAGAGACACCATTTGATTAATGAGATATGATGTATAGTTGATTGATTTTTTAGCACATTTGGTGTTTTTCACAATGATCCATCTTAATTTTGGATATATTATCAATATATTCAGTAAATGTCACTGATGATGCCTATCACAACAGACATGTTTTTCCATGAAGAGTCTAATTTTCCCCGTAATTCATCATTTGTGTTTAGTTCAGACCCAGTTTTATGTAGCTTCCCATGAATATTGATCTTGAAAGAAATAGAGAAGAAAAGCTCTTTTACTACTGTCTTTTATTTGTTAATATTACATCTAAATATGGCTGTATAATAACAGTGCATCATTGAATCTATCACATACAATGTTAGATTACTTATAAATTCTTTGCATATCTTTGGGCTTGCTTTTGGACTTCTTTTTCTATTCCACAGGTCAGTCCTTGCATTTGTACTCTACTAAGTTAATACAGCATGATAATGATTATTATCTGATGAGACAAGGACCCCACTTGCTTTTCTTGCTCTTAATACTCAGGTTCTTTTAGGGACTTTAACTTCCTACAAAAATTCTACAACCAGCTTCTTAAATTCCTACCCCAAAAGTGACTTAAGTTTAGAATTATCATAAATTTGTAGATCAGATTTTGAGCAAGTGGTACCTTTGTGCTTTTAAATCTTCTAATCCATGAATAAAATACATACAGGTATTGATTTAGGTGTTCTTTAATAGTTTTCAAGAAAATGTAATCATTTGGTCTATAAAGTCGCTGTGGGTTTTTTTTTCAGATTTATTTCTGGAAATATATTTATATTTTATTATTTATATGTTATATCTTTTATTTATATTTTAGTTGCTAAAGTTATATTTTTATCTGTTCCTATAATACAGAAATACAATTATGTTTGTATTTTCTTTCTCTATTCAAAATTTGCTAATCTCTCTTGCTAATATATGTCCTTAAAATTGTGGGAGGCAACCATGTAGAGCAGGGGTTACAAAATCCAGTCTGCAGACCAAATCTGGCCTGCTCTTTGTTTTGTAAATAAAGTTTTACTGGTACACAGTCATGCTCATTTGTTTATGTATTATGTATGGCTCTTTCCATGATACAGATTTGAATAGCTATAGCAGAGACCAGACAGCAAAATATTTACTATCTTGTTCTTTACATGAAATGTTTGCTAACCTCTGATGTAGATAATCATATCTAACTCTCCCCCACAAAAAAAATCCACAAAACTTTATTTTTTCTTTGCAATCCTTACACCTTTTAATTATTGTTCTTAATAAAATGAAAGTGTTTCTTTTTCTTAAATTTTTTTTTAATGTTTATTTATTTTGAGAGAGAGACAGAGTGTGAGCAGGGGAGGAGCAGAGGGGGAGGGAGACACAGAATCTGAAGCAGGCTCCAGGCTCTGAGCTGTCAGCACAGAGCCCTACATGAGGTTGTAACTCACCAACTGTGAGATCATGACCTGAGCGAAGTCAGGCGCTCAACTGACTGAGCCACCAAAGTGTCCCGAAAGTGTTTCTGTTATGATATTGTGTAAAAATGTTCATATTGGGTAACCGTTTCTTGTTCCTGCACTATACAGAATTGCTTTCACCATTCTGCCACCAAATATGGCATACTATAACTATGTAAATCAGGCTAAATTCACTTTTATTCCTAATTTGAATTTTGACCACTGCCTTTCTGCATATATACTGAGATGGTCATATATTTATACTTTTAATATTTTAATATGGTAATTTATAATAATCAGTATTCTAATATGTCAAAATTGTATACCTGCTATAAAGTCAACTTAGTTATATTGTATTATCTATTTTAGAAAAAAAATGTATTAGTGAATTTAGTTTTATAATTTTTTGAGGTAATGTTTATAACTGAGATTGTTCTCTAATTTTCATTTCCCATATTGTCCTTCAGTGGGTTTTGCCATCAAGATATAATAGCTGTATCAAATCTTAAGATTAGAATCATTTCCTTTATGCATGTTTATTAAAATTCACTATTTTGGACTGGAGTTTTCTTTAAGATAAGATGTTTTAACTACATTTTTAATAATTCTAGTGACTGTAGAACTGTTCAGGTTTTCTACTACCTTTAAATTTTTTTTTTATTTTATTGTGGTAAGAAGACTTAATATGAGATCTCTCTTTTTTAAAAAAAATTTAACGTCTATTTATTTTTGAGAGAGACAGAGGCAGGGGAGTGGCAAAGAGAGAGGGAAACACAGAGTCTGAAGCAGGCTCCAGGCTTTGAGCTGTCAGCACAGAGGCCAACTAGGAGCTCAAACCCACAAACTACAAACCACAAACTGCAATATCATGCCCTGAGCCAAAGTTGGATGCTTAACCAAATGAGCCACCCAGGCACCCCTGATATCTACTTTCTTAATACATTTTAAAGTTTATAATATAATAATGCTGAATATACATACAAGGTTGTACAGAAGATCTCTAAAACTTAGTCATCTTGCAGAACTGAAACTTTAAAATGCCCATCTGTTGTTAATTTTCCTTTTACCCTTACTTCCAGCCCCTGACAAGCAGCATTCTGCTCTTTCAGTTTATTAATTTGACTGTTATAGATACCATACATGAGTAGAATTACGCAGTATTTGTCTTTTGACCATTTGTATATCTTCTTTGGAGAAATGTCTCTTCAAGTCCTTAGCTCACTTTGTAAGTGGGTTGTTTGGATGCTCAGATGATTGACTTCAGTATTTTATTTTTATTTTATTTTTTGAGAGAGTTTATTTATTTTGAGAGAGAGAAAGAGAGCAAGTGGGGGAAGGGCAGAGATGGAGAAAGCGAGAATCCCAAGCAAGCTTCGCATCTCCAGCACAAAGCCCGATGCAGGGCTCAAATTCATGAACCATGAGATAATAACCTGAGCTGAAAACAAGAGTTGGATGCTTAACTGACTGAGCCACCCAGGCACCCCAGTATTTTAGCTTTAACTTGAATTATCATCCTAGTTGTACTCCACAGTTTTAATATATAATATTTGTATTATTTTTCAATTCTTGATTTCCCTTTATTCTCAATTTTGCTTTTTTTGTTTTTAATTTTGAGACCATACCTTTAAATATGTACAACTGTAATTCTATATTTCTGGTGACTTAAAACGTTGGTCATTCTAAATTAACCTTCTTTTATCTGTAGTAATGATTTTTCCCTTGTATCTGTTTTATCTGATATTATCTGGTCATACCTATATCATTCCATCAAGCCAACTGTCAGTTACCGTTTCTTGGTGTATCTTTTTTCCCTCTCTTTACTTTCAAACATTCTGTATCTGTATGTGATAGATAATGCTCTAGAATTTTTAGTTTTAAAAAATATTTTTAATGTTTATTTCTATTTGAGGGAGGGAGGGAGGGAGGGAGGGAAGGAAAGGGGGGGAGGGGCAGAGAGAGACCAAGACAAAATCTGAAGCGGACTGCAGCCTCTGAGCTGTCAGCCCTGTGCTCTAGAATTTTAAATATAACATTTATTCCATTTTATTTTTTGTAATTATTGTATATGTGAATTTAAAACTATTAATTGTGCTGCTTTTTGCCCTACCTTTATTTTTCTTCATTTTTGCCTTTATTTGAATTTCAGGCTGTGATTTGTTTTTCATAGATTTTTCTCCCATTTTTACTAGTTTGAAAGCCATCGACTGTGTCTGTTCCTCTAGTGTTCATATTACAGAAATTTTACAACATACATCATTCACTTATCAGAATGTATTGTCATATGATTATTGGTACCTTAAGCGTTTTTATGGAAAATGCAAGGAAGTTAGAAAAATTAATTATTTTTAACCTCCTGCTGACCTATGTTTTGGTTTTTGTGCATTCATACATCTAAATGTGTGGAAGTACATACCTGCCCCCCCAAACATTGTTTTATACATAATTGTTTGTTTATATTTATCTACATGTTTACCATTGATTTTCTCATCTTTCCTTCTGGCTTCTTTAGGCTTTTACCTGTTGTCATATTACCTTCAGCCTAAACTACATGTTGTAGAATTTTCTTTAGTACTGATCTGAAATTCGTCCACTTTTTGCGTCATTATTTATCTTAATTCTTTAAAAGTATTTTGAGGACTACAGAATTACGGTTTGACAGTTACTTTCTTTCAAGCTATTTACATGTCATTCCATTATCTGTAGCAGTCCAGTATTACAGTTAAGAAGCCTGCTGTCATCTTTCACTCTTTTTAGATTCTCTTTTCTTTTCTTTCCTTTTTTTTTAAAAGGGCTTTCCTATGATGTTTATAGAGGTGGATTCTTTTTTAATCAAACTTATTTGAATGTTGAATCTTTGAATTGATGTATTTGTTTTGGAAATTCCTTAGGTGTGGTCTCTTCAAGCATTGCCTTTGCTTCATTTCTTCTCTCCTCATCTTCAATTAAAGAGACGTTTGATCTCCTTGTCTCCCTTTTCCAATCTTTAACTTTTAATCTCTTTATACTCATTATGAATAGTTTCTGATCTATTTCTCGGTTTACCACTTTTCTCTCCACTGTGTTTAATAGAGTATTAAACTGGTCCGTGGAATTCTATTCATTTTTTTTTCCCCAATCTGTTATTTGTCTGTTGTTTGAATTGGGTCAATTATATATTTATCTCCTCTCAAGCTTACTGAGTTTATCTCTCATCTCCACTCTACTATTGAACCAGTTCACTGAGTTTTTAATTTCAGTTATTGTATTTTTCAGTTCTTTATTTTCAACTTGGTTCTTTTTTTTTTTTTTTTTTTTTTTTTAAGACCCAGCGCAAGCAGGGAGAGGGACAGAGGGATAGAGAGACAGAATCCTAAGCAGATCCCATGTTCAGCACGGACCTTGACACGGGGCTCGGTCTCATAACCTCAGGATCATGACCTGAGCCAAAACAAAGACTGACTGAATCACCCAGGCACCCCCAATTTGGTTCTTTTTAAAAAAGTAACTACTTTATATTTTAAAATAGGTTTAGATTTACAGAAGAACTGTGGAAATAGCATTGAATGATCCCATCCTTAGTTTCCCCTATAATGTTACATATTAATATGGTATATTTTGAAAATTTAATGGACCAATATTGATATTATTATTAACTGCATTCCATAACTCATTTAGAATTTTATAGTCTTCATGTCATTTCACTTTTCTGTTCCAGAATCCCATCTATGGTACTACTTTATTTGTTGCTCAGGCTTTTCTAGCCTTGTATATTAGAAGCTTGTCAGTTGTCCTCTCTGTCCCATTGATACATTCTCACCATTATTGAGTTATTTTAACCACTCTACTATTTCCTAAAAGGTTAGCTCCATGCTCAAGCCTGCTAGACACCACCTAATAGGTGACTCTCTGATTGGATGTAATGAAACAGGGACTGTGGCAGTGTGAGTGTGTGTGTGTGTGTGTTTCTCCATTGGTGTTTTTCAGGTTTGAAAAAATATTTGTTTAAATATTTTAAAGACTAGGATGATGTTGCCCAAGTAGTTGTATAGAAAAGTGTTTTTTGACATGATATGATGGATCTTATTCTGCCAAAATTTGATGGTTTTACTAAGAAAAAAAAATGCCACATCAAATTTGTAAGCTGAAGACTACTATTACTTTACAGATATAGAAAATGCTACAAAAATGAAAGAATCTTAACTTTATGCAGAACCCACTATATTCAGCAGATAAACTTCAGCATCTAAGTAAAAATAAGCCCAAAGTTTCAAAGGGCAAATTCTAATATTCTTATATTCTAATTAGTTTGAGCAAAAGCTTTGCTATAGATATTGTGAATTGATATTAAAAGTGAGTTGTCTTATTTTTATTTAATAAAACTCTTGAAGAAAAATATTTTCTTTTTAATTGACTTCAAAGGGCAAATCAAGTATCATTTTCTTATATAGAATATGAACTCAAGCTTTCTTTTTTCAAAAAATTTTTAATATTTATTTATTTTTGAGAGAGAGAGAGAGAGAGAGAGAGAGAGAGAGAGAGAGAGAGAGAGGAAGCAGGGGAGAGGCAGAGAGAAAGGGAGACAAAAAGTCCAAAGCAGGCTCCAGGCTCTGTGCTGTCAGAACAGAGACTGAAGGGGGCTTGAACCCACAAACCATGAGATCATGACCTGGGCCAAAGTCAGACACTTACCCAACTGAGCCACCCAGGCACTCCTCAAGCTTTATGTTCTTGACCTCATGTTTGGAAATACCTTTGAAGCTTGGAAGAAATTTTTCTGTTCTTATGGCAGTTGTCAAAAGATCATCAAGAGAATATAGAACTCAAGTGTGACTTATTTGCCAACTTGCAAATTAAATCACTTCATACCATAAAATCTATTCTTTTTTACCCTCAATAAATGCATGTGGTTTTTTATTTTTTTGTTTTTTGTTTTTTGGGTTTTTTTTTTTTGCTGTCATTCTTCCTTACACCTCTTTTATGTTAAGGAATAACAAATTGCTTTTTTATGGGTTTTTCACTTTGAAAAAAAAGACCTAAAAGGTAACACAGAAATTGATTCCATTTAATAAGCAACTAGAGAGAAAACTTAGGCCACAACAGTATCAAGGCTTATATTATTATCATATGATGCATATTTAAAGAAAATAACTTGGAAATATGGAAATGATTTTACTGTATTTTATTTGTGTTTATTCACAATATTTAATTCATTTTGAAATACTTTTAAATGGGATTGTGAGTTTTTACATTTTTCAGAAAGTAGGCATGAGTTCTCAATCTTAATGGCTTTCATTAAAACATTTCTAATTTTAAAATTAGTAGATAGTGACAGGCAACTTAATGCTTTTAAATTCTTATAGAAAAATAAATAATAAAAATTAACAAATGAAGTATTTAAAGCAAGATATTATAAAATAGAAAACAAAATAACTCTAGTACTTGGGAATTATGATTAACAAATAAAGTATAAAATATTAAAGAATAAAAACAATGAAGTTGATACATCAATAACTGATTTTTAAATTTCATAACAATATTGACAATATATGGCCAATCCAGTCAAGGAAGCAAGAAAAAAATCTATAACATAAAATCAGAAATGTAGACATTGTTACAATAAAGGAAGCCATAAAGTGCATTATAATGAAAAACTGTGTTTATCTGTATACAAGTAAAATTTAAATCTCAACATAGTGGATAATAACCAATATTTATTGATTCATGATGGGTCAGTAATTTGTATTTTTTTTATTATACAATTTATTGTCAAATTAGCTAATATACAGGGTATATGGTGTGCTCTTGGCTTTGAAGTAGATAGCCATGATTCACCACTTACAAAAATCACCCAGTGCTCATCCCAACAAGTACCCTCCTCAATGCCCATCACTCATTTTTCCCATTCCCCCACTCCCTCCCACCCTCAGTTTGTTCTGTGTATTTAAAAGTCTCTTATGGTTTGCCTCTCTCTCTCTTTGTAACTACATATTTTTTTCTTTCCCTTCCCCCAAGTCTTCCATGAAGTTTTTAAACTTCCACATATAAGTGAAAACATATGATATCTGTCTTTCTCTGACTGATTTATTTCACTTAGCATAATACCCCCGAGTTCCATCCATGTTGTTGCAAATGGCAAGAGTTCATTTCTTTTCATTACTGAGTAGTATTCTTTTGTGTGTGTGTGTGTGTGTGTGTGTGTGTGTGTGTGTGTGTGTGTATGCGTGTAGCCCTGCTACAAACATGGGAGTACCTGTGCCCCTATGAATCAACACTCCTGTATCCTTTGGATAAATTACCAGTAGTGCTATTCCTGGGTTGTAGGGTAATTCAATCATTAATTTTTTGAGGAAACTCCATACTGTTTTCCAGAGTGGCTGCACCAGTTTGCATTCCCACCAACAATGTAAGAGAGTTCAGTGGGGCAGTATGTTGAATTGTTGGGATAAAATAAGTCATGTACCAAAGTTGCAATATAATCTGTATTGTAGGAATTAAATAGGTAAAAGTGAAAGAAAAACACCTAAAAATCAAAGAATTATGAAAGTATGAAAAACCAGGTGAATAATTATTTGATCTAAATTTGAGAGCATAATAATATATATCTGGCATTTTAAAAAACACCCCAAATATATCTTCAAAACCCTAGTATTTACAGGTAATTATAAACCATTAACCACTACACAGTATTAAATTTTATGATTACTTTCTAAAATAAGGTTATAGTTGCATGATTTATCTTATTAATGTTCATGTGCTCAAAATTTTATACAGATAGAGAAATGTTTGGGATCAACTAGGCTTAGTGTCTGGCTAGGTAAGTGTGATGAAAGGAAATAAGAGCCAAAAAGTTAAGGATATTTGTAAGAAGGAAATCATGGCAGACCATTATATTTAAGATGGATATGAAGGAAGACAAGATAAAGTAGACAGATACTGAGAAATAGACAAGGTCAATTACTTCAATAATTCAACTAATATTGCATTTTTATTACGGGTCTCTTCCAGAAAAGAGGGTGAGGAGAAAGAAAGAAATAGATTGACTTGGAACTTAAAGTCTAAGCAGAGAGCAGTCTGAGAAACATACAAACACACAATCACAAAACACCTAAGTTAAACTCTTTGAAGGATTTTGTTGTACATCAAAAACATTATTGCAGGGGAATTTGATCCACATAGAAAGTGTCAAAGAAAAAGTTGGATGGGACATATTAAACAGGTAAGGAAGACCTCATTTAAGACTGTTGCCAATAGGGGAGAGAGAGAACTCCATTCCTTTGAAACCAAAGCAAAAGAGGTTTTAAGCATTGAAGTGAGCTAGTGGAAATATAGTGGAAGTTGTTAGGGGTTTTGGTTAATGTGATTAGGCTATCATTGTTTGCTAATTGACACTTCAGAAGTAAGGCCCCTTCCCTTTCACAGAGACTGGGACCTAGGGGCACTATCTTCTTGATGATTACATTTCAAAAGAATGGCTCCAAGGTTCTTGAGGCAAACATTCCTGGGTTTTAAAATTGACAAATGTCTGGGAGATGATTTACATTGAAAAGGGCCAAAGAAAGAATTCACGGTTATAGATTTTCTGAAGTAAATGATCTTAGAAAAGATAGGTCTGGGGCCTGAGTGGCTCAGTCTGCTAAGTGTCTCATCTCATGGTTGGTGAGTTCCAGCCTACATCAGGCTCTGTGATGATAGCTCAGAGCCTGTAGCCTGCTTTAGATTCTGTGTCTCCCTCTCTCTCTGCTCCTCCCCTGCTAACACACTCTCTCTCTCTCTCTCTCTCTCTCTCTCTCTCTCTCTCTCTCTCTCTCAGAAATGAACAAACATCAAAAAAATTATTTTTAATAAAAAAAAGAAAAAGAGGGGCACCTGGGTGGCTCGGTCGGTTAAGCGTCCAACTTCAGCTCAGGTCATGATCTCAAAGTTCGTGAGTTTGAGCCCAGTGTCAGGCTCTGTGCTGACAGCTCGGAGCCTGGAGCTGCTTCAGATTCTGTGTCTCCCTCTTTCTCTGCCCCTCCCCTGTTCATGCTCTGTCTCTGTCTCAAAAATAAATAAATATTAAAAAAATTAAAGAAAAAGAAAAGATAGGTTAGGGGCTGATATTCAGTAGGAAACCTGTGTGAAGTTTAGTTAGGCTGAGGGGAATATTAAAGTTACCTGATCAGATATCAGCTTAAATTTTCCTAAAAAAATATGAGACTCTAAAGAATGACTGCTAACCAGAAAAAGAATTGGGGAGCAGGGGATATTTTGGCCAAGAAATTCCAAGCAGAGGAAAACAACCGATGCAAAGGCAGCTGAATCTGTAGAAGAGAGGAATGATGAGCCATAAAGCAAAGTTGGAGGAAGATATCTGACTTGCATCCCCAGGAAAACCTTATAGGAGTATTTCAGGGCAGAAGTGTCAACAGAATCAAATACTGCTCATAGTTAAGAAAGATTAGGATAAAAATATCCCACTGAAGTTACTTCTGTAGAAATAATGGGAACATCAGCAAGAGCTATATTGGAGGAATGACAGGGGCTGAAGCCACTTTGAAGTAGGCTTTTGAGTGAGTGTAAGCTTAGGAACCAGAGAGGTAAAGAAACAAGATGTAGATTTACTCGTCTAAGATACTTTCTTATGAAAGTCAAGAAGTTACATCATAGCGAGGAGAATGTGGTATAAATTGTTATTGGTTTGTTTACTTTTGTCTGTTACTATTTTTGAGAAGGTAGGAAGTTGAATACATTTAAAAGTTATGAGAGAGATCCTTTTGTGTGTTAGAGGTTGATTATGTAAGAGAACTTTGTATAAAATTTCTAAAAATATAGGCGAGAACAGGATCTAATATAAAGGCAGAAAGATTAGTCTTAGATGAAAGATGGGAAGCTTTTCTGTTCATGAGAGAGGAAGGGATTAGAATGAGTACAGATGTGAGTAATTTTGTAATTTGGTAGCAGAAAGAGGAAGATGCAATCAGAGGGTGAAACAAAAGATTAGATCATCTGCTTAGAGTGAGAATGGTATCCAGTAGTTGATAGTCATATATTGTGATATACATTTTGCACCCTTTTGAGATTTATAATTATTGGGAAGTATTTTGGCCTCTTGGGTGGCAGTTTTCAAAACTTCTACTTTGGTATATATACAAATATATATACAAATAAACAGTTTTGTCGACCCAGGGTTGGTATTTTTCCATATTGAATGGGGGGGGGGAACAAACCCAAAAAACAAAACAAAACAACAACAAAAAAACAGCAATACAATGGATTGCATATTATTGACAAATTTCTTAATTAATGGACCATTTATTTTAGGGGAAAATGTGAAAAATAAGAGGTTGGTTCATTGTGAAAAGTGGAGATGTTAATTGACTAGATATCTATCGTAAGAAGATTAAAGCATACTCCTAGTAAGTGAAGTAGAACCAGAAAGATGGATTAATTATGTTCCCTGAGGAGGATGTCCAAATTAATGATCTCAGAGGCCATTAAAAATTCCAATATATGGCAATGAAATTGGCTGTCTGAGGTAGAGAAGAGAAAATATTTTGTTGAAAATAAGAAGGTCAAGAAATTTAGTGGCTAGAGCGTTAGAAGAATCACCCATTTTAGATGCTGAAGTCAACAAGGAAAATAAAATAGTAAGAATGGGAATCCTCAAACCAGAAGTCAAGTCTTCAATAAATGATAATTTATCCAAAAGTACACTGATAATGGCAAGAGGAGCAATTGAGATAGCCAAATAATTTGAACATCAAAGAGAAGAATATTTTTTTCCAGAGGACAGGTGGAGAAAACATCTGGAATAAGCAAGAGGGAGCAAGGAGAATACCACAATGCCTCCTGAACCTGAGATATTTTATGATGAGAGAGAAAAATAACCCTGTTATTGGGAGGGGTCTCAGGAATAAAACAGTGAACATTATTTCATTTGAGGCAAGAGTAAAAGAGAGTTTTTGAGAACTATGTAGTCATGTACAGTGTAAAGGATAAAACTTCTGGGGAGCCTGGGTGGCTCAGTAGATTGAGCATCCAACATCAGCTGAGGTCATGATCTCATGGATCTCAGAGCCATGTCAGGCTCTGTGCTGACAGCTCAGAGCCTGGAGCCCGCTTCAGATTCTGTGTCTCCCTCTCTCTCTGCCCCTCCCCTGATCATGCTCTGTCTTTCTCCCTCTCTGTCTCAAAAATAAATAAAACATTAAAAAAATTGTAAAAAAGGATAAAGCTTCCAAAAACCAGAGTGAAGTTTTTTTTTTCTTAATGTTTATTTCTTTATTTTAGAGAGAGCACAAGTGGGGGAGGAGCAGAGAGAGGAAGACAGAGCATCCCAAGCAGGCTTTGTGCTGGTGCGGGGCTTGAACTCATGAACCGTGAGATCATGATCTGAGCAGAAATCAAGAGTCGGACACTTAACCAACTGAGCTACCCATGTGCCCTTAGAGTGAAAGTTTTGAGAAAGAAGAGAAAGGAAAATGAGGGACAAAGCAAGAAAGTGAGGAAAGGAGAATGCAAAGATAAGGTGATATTCTGTCGATTAACTGAAAATAAGGAAACTAGGCTTAATTGAAAGAATTTTTGATAGCCTTTGAAAGGACAATGAAAATTTAGTGCATTTTAGTCCCAAAATCTTAGCTCAGGGATGTGGGGTTTGGCCCGGGCAATATTGTCCTCTTATCTGCAGCATATGGTGATATAGCAGGTAACCCCCTTGCTTTTCTTGCCTGTAGACTACACTTTCACCGTGGTGTATGAACATCAGGCATTCAGATATTCTGTTAAAAGGTGCATCATAAACTATAAAAATAAACGTGTCTGGTAAGATCCATCTTTATCTCACAACTTAAATGTGTATATTTAAGAGAATGTGTATGTTGAAAACAAGATTGTGAGATGGCTTTGAAAATAAGTGTTTTAGGTCATTTTTAAAAGTATGGCTTCTGAATGTTGGTCAATTAGAGGGAATGCCAGTGGCCCTGGAAGCATAATAATCAATCCCTACTATGTGACCTTCATTGGAATGGAAAATATGTCTTATCTTACCTTTCTAATTTAGGGCTCAACAAGAGTGGTGAGTGGCAAGTTTCAGGCATTGACTTGAATGAGATTAGACTGTGGACCTTACATGTGAAACCATTGTTTGTTTTCTGTGATGGTGGCATTTGAATACCTATGATGTGTCCCAATCATCATTTAAAATATACTGCCAGAATTTGTAGCCATTTACTAATTCTTGCCTAATGGTAAGAAGGAAAGAACTTACATTTTGTTTTTAATAAGGACTTGAATTTTTTATTCCATATGCTTTTTTATTGCTGTACCACAACATTTTAACTTTTATTACAAGTACATACTAATTATATAAAAACAAGAAGATAAAAATATACTTTAAGTGTCTTACTTTTAAGGTACATTGGAGTGAAATATTTTGTTAATGAATTAGAGGGCAAAGCCTTTTGCTTATTATGAGGCGACAACATAGCTTGCTAAAAGAAAACAATATATATACATCAACATTATCAGACCAAGCCCTCATCACACATATCCTCAATTCATGGTAAAGGAGTGGTCAGAAAAATTAGAAAACAAATTCCAAAGGTTGTCTTTTAGTCTTGTTGATTGTTTCCTTCACTGTGCAGAAGCTTCTTATTTTGATGAAATCCCAACAGTTCATGTTTGCTTTTGTTGCCCTTGCCTCAGGAGAGATATTTAGTAAGAAGTTTCTACAGCCAGCGGCAAAGAGATTACTGCCTGTAACCCTCTAGGATTTTGATGGTTTTCTGTTTCACATTTAGGGAGAACATATTTGCAAATGACATAGCTGACAAAGGGCTAGTATCCACAATCCATAAAGAACCCACCAGACTCAACACCCAAAAAACAAACAATCCAGTGAAGAAATGGGCATCCATATGCTTTTAGCAAGTTTAGTGTCACTGTACCCCAGTGTATTTATCTCTAATAGAAAGTTATTTTCTCAAAATTTGTTTTGAAAGGTTTTGAATAAAAATAGCACCCAGGAAAAGCACTGACTTATATAAAACACTCAATTACTTGTTAGTCTTTTCAAAGTGAGTATCTCTGTTCTTTTTTTTTTTCTTAATTTTTTAAGATGTTTATTTTTTATTTTCAAGAAAGAGAGAGAGAGAACGTGAGCAGGGGAGGGGCAGAGAGAGAGGGAGACACAGAATCTGAAGCAGGCTCCAGGCTCTGAGCTGTCAGCACAGAGCCCGATGTGGGGCTCGAACCCACAAACAGTGAGGCCATGACCTGAACCGAAGTCAGATGCTTAACCGACTGAGCCACCCAGGTGCCTCAGAACATCTGTGTTCTAATTACATAGTTTTAATATTACAAGAGCTAAACCTATATTATAACATTTAATAAAGCAAGAGATAATTTTGTGGTCCCATTTCAAGTGAGATATGCCTTCTATGTACACAGGCATTCTGTTTTTGACCTTTCAGTAATAATGTAATAATGATATTCTAATCTTAGTGTATAGAAAGGAAAGTGGAGTAATGTTTGTTGCTTTTCTCAGGTTGTAGATATCAATAAAGTGATTTTTATAATTAGCTTAGGTAGAAATTTAAAGCACTGATAAAAATCAGTAATATTATTTGTCATTGCTGCTATGAAAGTTAGATACTATAGATTCTTATATTTTAATGTAGCAGTTCCTAGCAATGGTTAGTAAAGAAAAATCATTCCGTTTAAGTATCGTTGTTATTTGTATGGTAATTAAGTGAACAAGGACCAAAGCTTATATTTAATATGCATAACAAGCAGAAACATTAGAGTAGTAAACAAATTTAAAAGGTATTATTATTCATTACCATACATATTGTGGTTTGGAAACATTAATGGTAAAAATGTTAGGGAATTACAGTTGTTAACTATATAATACCAAGTACTAGAAATTTTAATTTCACACATGAACCAAACTTGTGGTTTGAATAATTTTATAGGCAAACATTTGATTCTATGTCGTTTGTTTGTAATGCAAGTTTGTTATAAACAGAAAGTACTAGTCTTTCATTTTCTATCATTTATTCTTTAATAAACAAATATGGCACATGGTCAAGCAAACACTGTACTGGATACCAGGGCTGCAACTCTGACCCTACCTGTGAGACCTAGTTAAAGCCTATAGTTAACCCTGTCCTTTGTGTGTGTGTGTGTGTGTGTGTGTGTGTGTGTGTGTGTGTGTAGTTAACCCTGTCCTTGTGTAATAAATCATCAAAAAATACAAAATCGTATGATAGTTGGAAATATATGCAAAATCAAATGGACAACTAGGGTAAGGAATACCTACATCTTCCTGGGAAATTCCAGGAAGGTTTCGCAAAGGAAGCATTGATCAAAAATAAGATTTCGTAGACTTGATATTTCTTAATTAGAGGAAATATGGGAGGACAAATTGTACCTGGGGTATAGAAGCATGAGAGAACATGGCATGTTCTGATTTTTTTATGGTTTGAGTACAGGATTATTAGGGGAGAATAACAGTTAAGCAGGAGAAAGGTGGTATACAATTCTGTAACTCATGCTAAAGTATGTAGATGTAGAGGTCGAGCTAAAGCTAATGATGCATCCTATTGTTTCCTTTCTCTGGAGAACCCTGACTAATAACCTTTTCTGTTCTGTTATTTTTCTCTTCTCTGGCTTGCTTGCTTGCTTTCTCTCTCTCTCTTTCTCTCTCTTTTCCTTCCTTCCTTCCTTCCTTCCTTCCTTCCTTCCTTCCTTCCTATCTATCTATCTATCTATCTATCTATCTAATCTATCATTGGGAGGAGAATGAGACAAGAGAGGGACATGGCAAAGGACATGAGAGAGAGACAGAGACAGAGACAGAAACTGACCAAAAAAGAGAAACACCAGATTAGGAAGGGAAGATTATTGTGAGTGGCCTGGATAGTTGAGATCCTATAATCATGTGGAGGCTTTTCTAAGATAGTTTTGAGTACAGTTACTTGATCATTTCTAATCTGATGTTGGTATGATGCTAAACTTTTGATTCTA
Source organism: Prionailurus viverrinus (assembly GCF_022837055.1). NCBI lineage: Eukaryota > Metazoa > Chordata > Mammalia > Carnivora > Felidae > Prionailurus > Prionailurus viverrinus. The sequence goes on from NC_062563.1 coordinate 75,856,865, forward strand.
TAAATTGAGTTATAATCCTTTATTTGACCTTTAAGCTTGGTGTTTGAAATTGTTCTCTCTGTGGATTCATTTTGGAATTGTATTTTCTGGCTTTTCCTCTTCAGAGCACCTTGGATTTACACTATATACTAGTTTCCATCCTCAATCTTAGTCCACCTATTTGAGCAGTCAATACTATCTTTTTAAAAATTATTTGTTATTTTTTTTAAATTTACACCCAAGTCACTTAACATATAGTGTAATAATGAATTCAGGAATAGAGTTTAGTGATTCATCACTTACATATAACACCCAGTGCTCACCCCAACTGTCCTCCTTAATGCCCTTTGCCCATTTTGCCCATCTCCCTTCCCAACACCCCTCCAGCAACCCTCAGTTTGTTCTCTGTATTTAAGAGTCTCTTACGGTTTGTCTTCCTTTCTGTTTTTATATTATTTTTGGTTCCATTCCCTTATGTTCATCTATTTTGTATCTTAAACTCCACATGTGAGTGAAGTCATGTGGTATTTGTCATTCTCTGACTTATTGTGCTTAGTAATATACACTCTAGTTCCATCTATGTTGTTGCAAATGGCAAGATTTTATTCTTTTGATTGTGAAGTATATTCCATTATATATATTATATATATGATATATATAATATTGGATTATTATATATATTATATATATAATTATATATTATATATAATTATGTATAATTATATACATATTATATATATATATACACATATATATATATTTCTCACATCTTCTTTGTTCATTCATCAGTTGATAGACATTTGGGCTCTTTCAATACTTTGGCTATTGTCAATAGCACTGCTATAAACATTGGGGTACACGTGCCCATTCTCAACAGCGCACCTGTACCCTTTGGATAAATACCTAGTAGTGCAATTGCTGGATCATAGGGTAGTTCTGTTTATAATTTTTTGAGGAACCTCCATACTGTTCTCCAGAGTGACTGCACCAATTTGCATTCCTACCAGCAGTGCAAATCTGCATCGTCGCCAACATCTGTTGTTGCCTGAGCTGTTAATTTTAGCCATTCTGACAGGTGTGAGGTGGTATCTCATTGTGATTTTGATTTGTATTTCCCTTATGGTGTTGAGCATTTTTTTCATGTGTCTGTTAGCCATCTGGATGTCTTCTTTGGAAAAATATCTATTCATGTCTCACGCCCATTTCTTAATTAGATTATTTGTTGGTTTTTGTTTTTGTTTTCTTTCTGTTTTTGTTGATGTTGGTATTGAGTTTGATAAGTTCTTTATATATTTTAGACATTAACCCTTTATCTGATATGTAATTCACAAATATCTTCTCCCATTCTGTTGGTTACCTTTTAGTTTTGTTGATTGTTTCCTTCACTGTGCAGAAGATTTTTCTCTTGATGAGGTCCCAATAGTTCATTTTTGCTTTTGTTTCTCTTGCATCCAGAGATATGTCTTTTAAGAAGTTGTTGTGGGCAAGTTCAAAGAGGTTGTTGCCTGCTTTCTCCCCTTGGATTTTGATGGCTTCATAAGAAGATATTTGCAAATGACATAGCAGATAAAGGGTTAGTATCCAAAAATCTATAAAGAACTTATCAAACACAACACCCAAAAAACAAATAATCCAGTGAAGAAAAGGGCAGAAGACATGAATGTATACACACACACACACACACACACACACACACGATGGAATATTACTTGGCAATCAAAAAGAATGAAATCTTGCCATTTGCAACAACATGGATAGAACTAGAGGGTATTATGCTAACTGAAATTAGTCAGAGAAAGACAAGTATCATATGACTTCACTCATATGTGGAATTTAAGATACAAAACAGATGCACATAGGGAAAGGGAAGCAAAAATAATATAAAAACAGGGAGGGTGACAAAATATAAAAGACTCTTAAATACAGAGAACAAACTGAGGGTTGCTAGAGGGGTTGTGGGTGGGGGAATGCCTAACTAGGCAAGGGTTATTAAGGAAGACACTTGTTGGGATGAGCACTGGGTGTTATACATAGGGCGTTATACATAGAATCACTGGATTCTACTCCTAAAATCATTATTGCACTATATGCTAACTAACTTGCATGTAAATTAAAAGAAAGAAAGAGAGGGAGGGAGGGAGAGAGAGAGAGAGAGAGAGAAGAAAAGAAAAGAAAAGAAAAGAAAAGAAAAGAAAAGAAAAGAAAAGAAAAAGAAAAAAGAAAAAGTCCAGATTCATTCTTCTGCATGTCGCTGTCCAGTTTGGCTGAAAAGACGGTCTTTTTTCCATTAGATATTCTTTCCTGCTTTGTCAAAGATTAGTTGGCCATACATTTTTGGGTCCATTTTTGGGTTCTCTATTCTGTTCCATTGATCTGTGTGTCTGTTTTTGTGCCAGTACCATACTGTCTTGATGATTACAGCTTTGTAATACAGCTTAAAGTCTGGAATTGTGATGCCTTCAGCTTTGGCTTTCTTTTTCAGGATTGCTTTGACTATTTGGGGTCTTTTTTAGTTCCATACAAATTTTAGGATTGTTTGTTCTGGCTCTGTGAAGAATGCTGGTGTTATTTGGATAGAGATTGCATTGAATATTTAGATTGCTTTGGGTAGTATTGACATTTTAACAATATTTGTTCTTCTAATCTATGAGAATGGAATAATTTTCCATTTCTTTGTGTCTTCTTCAGTTTCTTTCATAAGCTTTCTATAGTTTCCAGTGTATAAATTTTTCACCTCTTTTTTCAGGTTTATTCCTAGGTATTTTATGATTTGGGTGCAATTGTAAATGGGATCAATTCCTTGGTTTCTCTTTCTGCTGCTTCATTATTGGTGTATAGAAATGCAGCCGATTTATGTACATTGATTTTATATTCTGCGACTTTGCTGAATTCATATATAAGTTCTAGCAGTTTTTTGGTGGAACCTTTAAAATTTTCCACATATAGTATCATGTCATCTGTGAACAGTGAAAGTTTGACTTCCTCCTTGTCAGTTTGGATGTGTTTTACTTCTTTGGGTTGTCTGATTGCTGAGGCTAGGACTTCCAACATTATGATAATTAACAGTAGTGGGAATGGACATCTCTGTCACATTCCTGACCTTAGGGGGAAAGCTCTTGGTTCTTCCCCATTGAGGATGATATTAGCTGTGGGTCTTTCGTGTATGGCCTTTATTATCTTGAGCTGTGTTCCTTCTCTCCTACTTTCCTGAGGGTTTGTGTCAAGAAAGAATGCTGTATTTTGTCAAATGCTTTTTTGCAACTATTGCGAGGATTATGCAGTTCTTATCCTTTCTTCTATTAATGTGATGTATCACATTGATTGATTTGCACATATTGAACCAGCCCTGCATCCCAGGAATAAATCGCATTTGATTGTAATGAGTAATTTTCTTAATGTACTGTTGTATCCTTTTTGCTAGTATCGTTTTGAGAATTTTTACATCCGTGTTCATCATGGAAATTCGTCTATAGTTCTCCTTTTTAGTGGGGTCTTTGTCTGGTTTTGGAACCAAGGTAATGTTGACCTCATAGAATGAGTTAGGAAGTTTTCCTTCCATTTCTATTTTTTGGAACAGCTTCAAAAGAATAGGTATTAACTCTTCTTTAAATGTTTGGTAGAATTCCCATGGAAAGCCATCATGCCCTTGTTTGTTGGGAGATTTTTGTTTACTGATTCAGTTTCTTTCCTGGTTATACGTCTGCTCAACTTTTCTATTTCTTCCTGTTTCAATATTGGTAGTTCATATGTTTCTAGGCATTTGTCCATTTCTTCCATGCCCAATTTTTTGGCATGTAATTCCTCATAATATTCTCATTATTGCTTGTATTTTTGTGGTGTTGGTTGTTATCTCTCCTCTTTCATTCGTGATTTTCTTGATTTGGGTTCTTTCCTTTTTCTTTTTGATCAAACTGGCTAGTGGTTTATCAATTTTGTTAATTCTTTTAAAGAACCAGTTCCTGATTTCATTGATCTGTTCTACTGTTTTTTTTTTATTCCATATCATTGATTTCTCCTCTAGTCTTTTTTATTTCCCTTCTTCTGCTGGTTTTGGGCTTCAAGTTCTTTTTCTAGCTAGTTTAGGTGTAGGGTTAGGTTGTGTATCTGAGACCTTTCTTCCTTCTTTAGGAAGGCCTGGATTGCTATATACTTCCCTCTTATGATGGCTTTTGCTGCATCTGAGAGGTTTTGGACTGTCATGTTTTCATTTTCATTGGCTTCCATGTACTTTTTAATTTCCTCTTTAATTTCTTGGTTAACCCATTCATTCTTTAGTAGGATGTTCATAATCTCCAAGTATTCATGGTCTTTCTAAATTTTTTCTTGTGGTTGATTTCAAGTTTCATAGTGTTTTGTTCTGAAAATATGCAAGGTATGGTCTCAGTCTTTTTGTACTTGTTGAGGGCTCATTTATGACCCAGTATGTGATCTATTCTGGAAATGTTCCATGTGCAGTTGAGAAGAATGTGTATTCTGCTGCTTTAGGATGAAATTTTCTGAATATATCTATTAAGTCCATCCAGTCCAGTGTGTCATTCAAAGCCATTGTTTCCTTGTTCGCTTTCTGCTTACGTGATCTGTCCATTGTTGTAAGTGGGGTGTTGAAGTCCCCTAGTATTATGGTATTATTATCAATGAGTTTCTTTATGTTTGTGATTAATTGATTTATTGGGGCACCTGGGTGGCTCAGTTGGTTAAGCGTCTTACTTCAGCTCAGGTCATGATCTCACAGTTCATGAGTTTGAGCCCCACATCAGGCTCTGAGCTGACAGTTCAGAGCCTGGAGCCTGCTTCATATTCTGTGTCTCCCTCTGTCTGCCTCTCCCCTACTTGCAGTCTCTTTCTCTCTCTCAAAAAAGATACAAAAAAATTAAAAAGAAAATGTGTATATATGGGTGTTCTCATATTGGAGGCATAAAATATTATAATTGTTAGATCTTCCTGGTGGATAGAGCCTTTAATTATGATATAATGCTCTTCTTCATTTCTTATTACAGTCTTATTTTAAAATCTAGTTTGTGTGATATAAGTATGGCTACTCCAGGTTTCTTTTGATTGAGTCTTTAGGTCTAAATTGAGTAAGCAACATATAGATGGGTCTTGTTTTCTTATCCATTCTGACTGTGTCTTTTGATTGGAGCATGATATTGCCCTCCACCTCCAAACACACATAGTATATTTCTATTTTTAAGGATCAAGTGATTTACATTTTATATACTCTGTTACCAATATAAAATGATGGAAAACTCCCCAATTGTTTTAAAGATTATTTTATAGTATTCATAGTGAAAACCAAAAGATTTAATAACAAGAATAAACACAAAACAACAGTGGAGATTGCTCTCATAAAGAGAGATGTAAAACCCTAAATAAAATGTTACCCAAATTATACTTTATATTAAAACATAAAAATGGTGCAGTATAGTAATTACATCTATATCAAGTGGTCTTAAGATATAAAAACACAAAATAAAGCTTTTTCATCTCTTTAGATATTTAAAAGGCATTTTATAAAATTCAATGTTTATTCTCAGAAAAATAAGTTTATTCAGATGACTAATCATATTTATCTAGAATAATAACAGTTATTATTAAATAGTACATGTTAGAGGCATTCACATTAACATCAGGAACAAAGAAAGCAAATCACTAGGTAAGAGAATCAGTAATCTATAGGCAAACACATTATGTGATCATCTATCTAAAAAATCTCCAAGATCAACTGAAAAAATAAGTTGGTTTTGAGGATAACTTAATAAGTTAGCTGATGCAAAATAACAGACATTGATAATATCGTCAATGACCAGTTAGAATTTTAATAAAAGTTAAAATATTATATATTTGATTAAGTACCTTTAAAATTAGAATAAAATAAAAAAAGAACAGCTTACTATTCAATGATGGATGACATTTTTCCCAATTAGCATTTTTATTGTTCTTCATTTGACTATAAATAACCTTGGGAGTTTATACACTGGAATCTTGGCTAAATTTTGAGATGTAAAATTTATCTTGAAATTTAAAATTTTCTAAATTCCTAGATTTCTAATTAGTTATAAAAATATAATTTATTAAATTTTTTTTACATTTATTTATTTTTGAGAGACAGAGCATGAGTGGGGGAGAGGCAGAGAGAGAGGGAGACACAGAATCCAAAGCAGGCTCCAGGCTCTGAGCTGTTAGCACAGAGCCTGATGTGAGGCTTGAAGTCATTAACTGTGAGATCATGACCTGAGGCGAAGTTGGACACCCAATGGACTGAGCCACCCAGGTGTCCCTAAAAATATAATTTAAAACAACTAAAAGCAAGAACAGTGCTTGTATGGATTTGTCAAAAAGGAAGTACATTTCAAATTACATTTTACTAGACACATAATAGGATCATGAAATGTGGTAAAATTCTGACATATGAATAGATTGGTCTACAGTAATTTATGGAGGTCCCAGAAATAGCAGAAGAATATCAGATATCTGTATATGTGGATATGAAACAGGAATTATCAAAAGGCAACTTTGCCTTACACTGTCCCTGAGTCAGTTTATTGTCATTGACAACATTTTGTGACACCTCCTTTTTACCACAGTGAAGGAACTTAGCACCCTGGTTTCCCCAGAGCAGTTTGTGGAAAGGAGAGAAAAACAGATATTGAAACCTTTAAAAGAACTCCAGAGCAGAAGTTTTCCATGCCCTTTTTGCCTTTTTCTTATTTCATAGTACTTAGTTTAGGTCCTAGTTAAGGGAAAGTTTTAAACCTCTACCTAGAAAAACTTGAAAGGACTTTTTTACCCCTGCTGTATGCCAGAGTTGCCTGAGAAATCTCAGAGAAATACTGCTTCTCAGCAGGTATTAAGGGAACTTAAAACTGCTTACTGTGTTGTAGAGGAATAAACTTTGTAGCGAAAACTCCAATTATGTCATAGTCAGGAACATATTTTACAAACTGAAAAAATGTGTATAATTTATTCTTCCACATTTTTTTTCTAAAATTTCACTCATGTGATTAAAAAAGGAACTTCTTCAAAGTAGATTAAGAATTCCCAGAAAAAAGTATGTCTCTGATATATTGGGTTTTCTAAAGAATAATTCAATATTTTGAGGCTAATAATTGTGCATGGAAAGTCTCTTACGGGATGGTCAGCAGGGGAGGACTTAGTGTGGTTACATATTCAAGAGTCATGGGAGGTGGGCAGTGGTGTGAAGGATTAAAGCCTAGGGGAAAGCATTACAATGAGATGGGTAGAAAATAATATTTTGGCTGATCTTGATGAAAAAGAGGATTATAAAAGTAGGTTTCCATGACTATTTTTTCCTTTTCAATTCTAGCATGGAAAATTTTCCCCTCAAAATAATATAAATTCTAAAGATACAAATTTGTTTGCACTGGCGTTCATTCACAGGACACTCAGTTTGCTTTTTGGGCTTATTTTGATCACATAGAATTACTCAATTTAAATGTGCTTAACTATTTTGGGACACTTTGATATTAAGTGAAAATAAGATATCAAGAGATTTTCTAATACTACATTTCAGTGTCAGGGACTATATTTTACTTCTTTACCCTTTGACAATATGGTAAGACAATATGGTTAATTATCTTGAAAGTTTAGAGACATTTATGATTCAGGTAAAGAGATTAAGATACAAATTACAAGTAGAATATTGAGTCCTAGGAATAGGAATCATTTGGTTATAAAGGATGGCTTTTCATGGATAATAATCCCTCCTCCACCTTTTTTGAAAAGATCTCCAAATTTGACTATAAAAGATACCAGATTTTTCCAATACTTCTCTTAAATCTTTACAGGGAGTTAGGAAACAATTGCGTAGGTATAATGGAAAAAACAAACAGATTTTATGGATTGAACAAGATGATTGTCTCTTTTGGAAAGTCACCTTGGGCTACTTTGAATACTTTATAGCCTATTTCCATGCTCTGTAAATTATAATATATTTGACTACTGTAAGTTTTCTATTTTTTTTAATTATATTCAGCAGAAGTGGAACGACCTTACAATCCTGTTTACAGTCACATCCTGGTCTTTTGTCAGGACGTTTCACAGACCAAGTCAAGACTCATTTAAGAAGGATGAGTGGTCTGGGAAGAGTATTCAGACACAGCATTTATCTATCTCTGACTTATCTCACTTAGCATAATGCCCCCAAGCTTCATCCATGTTGTCACAAATGGCAGGATTTCCTTCTTTCTCATGGTGGAATAATATTCCATTCTGTAAGTATACCACATCTTCCTTATCCGTTTACTGGTTGATGGATGCTTCAGTTGTTTATATAGCTTCATTATTGTGAATGAAGCTGCAATGAACATGAGAGTGCAGATATGTCTTCAATATTCTGTTGTCATTGCCTTTGTATGTACACCCAGAAGAAGTGGGATTATATGGTAGTTCTATTTCTAATTTTTGTGAAACCTCCATATTATCTTCCATAGCAAGGTTGCACCATTTTACATTCCCACCAATAATGCACAAGGAGTCCCTTTTCTACATATCCTTGCCGCCACTTGTTATCTGTTGTTTTTTTTGATGATAGATAGCCATTTGCACAGATGTGAAGTGATATATCATTGTGGTTTGATTTGCATTTTCCTGATGGTTAGTGATATTGAGCACCTTTTCATGTACTTGTTGGCTATTTGTATGTTTTATGTAGAAAAATGTCAGTTCAATTTCTCTGTCCATTTTTTTTTATCAGATTGTTATTTTGCTATTGAGTTGAATGAGTTCCTTATATATTTTGGCTATTAATCTCTTATCAGCTATATGATTTGCAACTATTTCTCCTGTTCTGTAGGTTTCCTTTGCTGTTCAGAAGCTTTTTTAGTTTGAGTAGTTCCACTTGTTGATTATTGCTTTTGTTATCTTTGCTTGTGGTCTCAAATCCAAAAAAAATCATTGACTGGACCAATGTCAAAGAGCTTACTCTTACGTTTTCTTCTAGGAATTTTATTGTTTTAGGTCTTCTGTTTAAGTCTTTAATTCATTTTAAGTTGATTTTTGTGTGTGGTATAAGGTAGGGATCCAGTTGCATTCTTTTGCACATGGCTGTCCAGTTTTCCCAATATAATTATTAAAGAGACTGTCCTTTCCCCATTGTATATTCTTGACTCCTTTATCATAAATTAATTGGATCTATATGCAAAAGTTTCTTTCTAGGCTCTGTATTTTCTTCCATTGGTCTATGTGTCAGTTTTTATGACAATATGATACTGTTTTGATTATTACAGCTTTGTAATACAGTATGAAATCATGAAATGTGATGCGTCTGACTTTGTGCTTCTTCCTCAAGATTGCTTTGGTTATTCTAGGCTTTTTGTAGTTCCATACAGATTTTAGGATTGTTTTTTCTATTTCTGTGAAAAATGGCGTGAGGATTTTGATAGGGATTGTACTGAATCTGTAGATTGCTTTGGCTAGTATGGATGTTTTAATAATATTAATTTTTCCAATCCAGGAGCACAGAATACTTTCCATCTGTTTGTGTCTTTAATTCCTTTCATCAATGCTTTGTAGTTAGTGTTCCATGTACAGATCTTTCACCTTCTTGGTTAAATTTATTCCTAAGTATTTTATTATTTTTGATGCTAATGTAAATGGGATTATTTTCTTAATTTCTTTTTATGATACCTCCTGTTATTGTATAGAAATGCAACTGAATTTTGTATATTGGTTTTATATTTTGAAATTTTACCAAATTTGTTTATTAGCTCTAATGGCTTTTCATGGAGTTTTAAAGTTTATATATATATAATATCATGTCATTTTATAAAGAGAGACAGTTTTACTTTTTGTTTTCTTTTTTGGTTGTCTTTTATTCCTTTTTCTTACCTAATTGCTCTGGTGGAATAAAAGTGATGAGAATGTGCATATGTTTCTTGTTCCTGATCTTAGAGGAAACCTTTCACCATTTAACATCTAGTTAGCTGTGAGCTTGTCCTGTAGGGCCTTTATTATGTTAAGGTACATTCCCTCTATATGCACTTTTTTGAGAGTTTTTATCATTAATGGATATTGAATTTTTTCAAATGCTTCTTCTGCATCTATTAGGATCATATGATTTTTATCCTTCATTTTGTTAATGTAGTATATTTCATTAATTGATTTGCAGATGTTGAACCATCCTTTCATCCTTATAGTAGATTCCATGTGATCGTGGTGTGTGATTCTTTTAATGTACTGTTGAATCCAGTTTGCTAATATCTTCTTGAAAATTTTTATATCTATATTCATCAGGGATGTTGGCCTGTAATTTTCTTTTCTTGTAGCATCCTTGCCTGGTTTTGGTATCAGGGTAATGCTGGCCTTGTACAGTGAGTATGGAAGTGTATCTTTTACTTTTTTTTTGGAAGAGTTAGGAGAGTACTAATATTACTTTTTCTTTAAATGTTTAGTAGAAGTTGCCTTTGAAGCCATCTGGTCATGGACTTTTCTTTGTTGGGAAGTTTTAATTAATGATTCAATTCCCCTACTAATAATTCGTTCTTCAGATTTTCTATTTTTTTATGATGGAGTATTGGTAGTTTGTATGTTTCTAGGAATTAATCAGTTTCATCAAGGTGGTCCAATTTTGGGTGTATGACTGATCATTATAGTCACTTATGATCGTTTTTATTTCTGTGGTACCGGTTCTAATGTTTCGACTTTCATTTCCAATTTTAGTTATTTGAGTCCTCTTTTTTCTTGGTGAATATAAAAAAGTTTTTCTATTTTGATTATCTTTAAAACAAGCAGCAAATAGTTTCATTGATCTATTTTATTGTCTTTTTAGTCTCGATTTTCTGTGTTTCTGCTCTGAACTTTGTTACTTATTTCCTTCTAATGTAGGGCTTTTTTCTTCCTTTTCTAGATCCTTTAATGCACAGATCCAGAATAAAGACTAAAGAAGCAAGGGAAAAACAAATAAATAAAGAAAAATGTTTTTAAAAAGAAATATTTAAAAGTTTCAAAACCTACAAAGAGGTTAATTACAACTTTGATTAGACAAATTTCCCACTGTCCTACTTTGTAGGTGTATACTGTCGGTTATCTTTTCTACAAACAATAAAGGACAGAATTTGCAGCTACAGATATGGTAATCTTTAATAAGCATTACAACATAATATGTCATACACATTTTTTTTCAAAGTGTGCCACCTTAGAATTTAATCTCTTAAAAGGTTGTCTGTGGTTTCTTAAAATGTGTAGATGGTTGTAAAATTATCAGTGGTAGGTCTTCACCATTTGATCAAATAGATTTATTTACCCTAAAAATGAAATATTTTTCTAATTTTTATATATGTAAAATGTATTTAAAAATTCTTCACCGATCTGTTCTCACTATTAACTGGGACACCTAATTAAATACATTATGTGAAAATATCTCCAGGGAAATCTTGTGGAGGTGTGTGATGAAAAGAAAATATTCAATGTAATAAATGCAGTTCAAAAAATAATAATAAGATAAGCAAGCAGAATTGTACTATAATGATAGCTACCCTACTCCATTAAACATCTCTAGTACCCACATGGACAATAATAATAAAGAAAGCAACATGTCATGAATTCAGGCATACATGTAATTTTTGAAAACAATTCAAATATATATGTTTTAATTATACTACTCTGCCAAATAACCTTGCATCTGGAGTGTCTTATGAATTCTGAAAGAATAGCAATACTATTATACTCAGAAGGAAAAATTCCACACACATGAACAAATCTAACAAAATATTTTGTTTTCAAATATTTTTTAATGTTTATTTACCTTTGAGAAACAGAGAGAGTGTGAGCAGGGTAGGAGCAAAGAGAGAGGGAGACACAGAATCTGAAACAGGCTCCAGACTCTGTGCTGTCAGTACAGAGCCAACAGGGGGCTGGAACTCATGGAATGTGAGACCATGACCTGAGCTGAAGTTGGACACTCAACCAAATGAGCCACCCAGGTGCCACTAACAAAATATTTTAAATTATCAGAGTTAACAAAATCTATAGTGAAATCTGTTCAAATTTTCAAGAAAATAAAATTGGAAAATAAATGATTTATTTTTATTTTAGTATTTTGATTTTTAGAAATAGTAAGCAGGCAATTGCTTCATTTATACCTAGTTTAGTGTTAAGAAATTGTCTAGTAAATTTGTAATCATAGACAGGTAACAAGGTAATTTGTGTGAAAATGTTGAGAGACTGAATATACAAATGGACAATGGCCAAACATATATAGAAACAGAACTGTGGCTTACAATATGCAGCAAGCAACCCAGGAAACCAACCTATATACAGTAACCACCCCAGAAAGCCAGCTGACTATCTTTAAGTCAGACTTGCAGGAAGTCAGACCACTGTCTCTAGCAACAATCCAGAACGCCAAACAATAGCTTCTATAATGATTGACCTCAAGATGCAGGGCCTGATTAACAACTGACACCTTCACTAATTTTTATATCAGCTTTCAACTTACCACTAACTAGAGAAAGCTAAGTATGTACCTCTAACCAATCAGTTAGCCTATCTTTACTTTCCTCATGCCAACAGCCTCCAATCAGGTTATACCTGAATTCTTCCCCTTTTTCTACTATTCTAGGCTTTCTCATTCCTCTGCTTATTATATTTGTTCAACAAATACTAGTGAGCCTAAAGAAACTAGTTTCATGAAATGCTATTAGAATCTTCAATTTACTCTCTTACCTTTTTTATTACCATTCAAGGCATCTTCCCTTTCAAAATTCTTGCTGTCTGGTCATCTATGGAATTCTTGCTGTGGCTATTTTTTTCTATCTACAAATTATTCTCTATCAGCTCTTTAAGATAAATGTCTTTATTCTTTGTAATTGGTAAATCCTGGAACTCTATTCTGGTTTCTACTTTGTTCTTTTCAAGGAAGAGTCAGCAGAGTATTTTAGTCTTTCAGACCAGGTAATAATTAACTTCTGCTTTCTGTCTAGGACTTTTTTTACTCAGACATTTGCTTTTCTGAATTTCTATAATTAACACATTTAAATGACCTCAAATGTTGGCAGTAGATATGATTATATGATTCTCTTTGAAATTCAACATTATGATAAAAGAGTCCTGTCAGTGTGCCTCTGGCTTCCAGAAAGCATATAAACCTAGAACAATACCATTTGAAGTTTGTTAGCATTGAAGCCATTTTTTCTTTCATCAAAAAAGAGTATCACAGATGCAAAAGACCTTGAAGATAATGTACTCAAAATTGCTAATCATGACAAGAAGGAAATCGAAGTTCAAGAAGATTTCATAGGTTGGACAACGTAACAATTCTCTAGTCTTTCTGAAACTGCTGCTCAGTGTTCTCAAAGCAGTTAGTACATACCTCACCATGGTAGAGACAGATTCCCTGTCTTCTTAGTCCAAATAGATATGGACAGCCTCAGGGAACCTAGGGTATTTCCAGTGACCTTTAATTAGCTGCCTCTTCAGATCAAACTTAGTTTAATACTGTAACATTTCTCAGGCAGGATGCCAGTATCAGATAAAGAAAGGAATGTCTTCATAATATATAAAAGTGAACAACACAAGTTAACAATGACAGCTTGAAAGTAGTACCTGCACACACAGAGCACTGGGACAAAGCACACTGACCATGATTTCTTTTTCCCACAGTGCATTTCAAACAATTACTTTTCAAAGTGGCATTTTGTCTTTTCTTCCTTAAAATATGGCAGTACAATTCTGAACAGCTACAGAAAGACTTAGGCCATGGTGGAACGGTTATTGAAGAGTTTATTTTCCATCCAATGAAAAGTAATTATATGTAATTATCAGTTTATTGCAGATATATTACTGCATTCAAATAATTCAGACATTTTATTCAAAGCAAACATCTGGGCTATTTAAATTCTACGGTTAGGAAGGGTAATACTTGCCAGACAACAATGATAGTACAGGTATATCCCCTGCATTTCCAGTGTTCATGTTCCACCCCTTTGCTTTTACAAAGGACCTAGATTAGTACCTGTTTTCACTACCTGAAAGAAATGTGAAGAGGAATTTTGCTTTTATGAAAAAAGGCAAAAAGCAAAAATAGCATTCAGTGTTTGTTTTGCAGCAGGCCATTGTTGAGGCGGTGCATGCCTGGAGCAGAGAGAATGGTACCTCCATGCTCCTTCCCCAGGAACTAGACTCAGCATTTCAGCATCAAACTGCCATAGCTTTGAACTATGTCTGTAAGCATCTGTGCTTTATCTCGATTTATTTTGTGCATCCATTAGCAAGACGTATCAGAAGAACCTAAGAGAGGTTGTTTTGGGGGTCTGGGAATGCTCAGAAAATTTTCCATATAAATTAATGGTAATTGTTTCTTTGCTTTACTTCATTTCAGCTTACAAATGCTTTCATAGGAACCCTCTACTTTTGGATAGCAGAAATAATTTGTTGTTATCACATTTCTTCGTCTACTTTTCAACTTAATTTATAGGATAGATCATAAGAATTATTGCCACAAAAGTAACATTTTCAATAAATCAAATGTTCAAAATGTATTGGCAATAAAAATAAACATATGCAAAAGTATAGTAAAGAAGCCTTCTCCACATGTAAGTTTGGAACTCATGCTGTTTACCTCATGAAAATAGCTATTCACTAGTTTGATTTTTAAAGTAAAGATTATTTTACATTCTATAAAGTAGAACAGATAACAGGTGAATCTTTTTAACATCTATTTTGTCTTTTGTATGTTGTCATTTCTCCCAAATAATATAACACAAAAAAAAAGTGTCATAAAATTTTCTTCTGAAGGCATAGTTATTTCAAGGACAATAATTTATTTTTTTAATTAGTTGCTTCTCAGAAACTATTGTTCTGATTGAGAAAAGTAATATCACATTAACCTTATAAGTAGACCATTAATGTCCCCATCTTTTGCATGATTTCTTTATTGGAATCCATTTCACAGCTATAATATGTAGCACATACATGTATGTACAGAGAACTCTATTTGCTATTATTTCTTCTACTCTAAATGACAGCTTGATTCCCCCCCTTATAACTAGTAAAAATGTTTTTATAAACTGTAAAAAAATTATGTGAAAATAATTTTACAAGCTTAAGTATGGTTTCTATGGCTATATAAAACTGCTGGTGAGATTTATCATAATAAAGAAAAATGCAGTTGCTTTTTTATTGTTATGCACAATATTTATTTGACTCGAATTACCAAGAACTGTACTCTTAATGTTTCACAGGACTTGGTTTAACAAGTACATGTACAGTATCCTTTTTGATCATTTAAATCTATAAAATCTTTCTTTTTTCTTTTCTTTATTTTCCCCTTTTTTCCTTCCTCCCTTCTTCTGTACCTTCCCTCCTCCCTTTCTTTCTCTTCTGCTTCCTCCCTTTCTCCCTTCTTTCCTTCATGCCTTTCTTCCTTTCTTCTTTCCTTCCTTTCTTCTGTCTTTCCATGTAGGACTTGAATTGTGAAATGTCTGTGCAGTCCAGACATTACATAGTTGGTTCCTGCAATTTATTTCTTGAAAGTGTGGCAACAGTGTTTCTAGTTTAGATCTGTTCTGTTTATTACAGAACCATTTAGCAGTTGTGTATGAAAAAGCTCCACCTATATCATCAAAGACATATGTGTGTATGTTTGAAGGAAAAGAAAAAGAGCACCTAAATTAGTATAGAATCAGTGGAGTCTTACTGTTGTTACCAGTGCCTCAGGAGCTGAGCAACCAGTTTAGCTCTAGGTCAAGTTAAGGTAAGAGCAAGAATAAAAACTCTTCAATGCAACTTTATTTTGTTAGATATGTCAAGGATTCAAACTTGAAAAATTATCTAGGACAAGATATGTGGAGTGGACAGGGAACTTCATTTGGTAGGATTTAGCACACTGCAGTACCCTGATAAGCTACTTGGTCTCGAGGCACTATGTGTCTGCTAGTACCTAGGATATTGAGAAAAAGAAAATCCACCTAATATACAGTTAAGAAGCTTGTCATTAGAATATAGGGAGGAAGGGATCTTGGAGACAGAGCAGATGGATATTGCAGGAAAGGAGACTTAAGAATATCCACTTACTTCCTGGTAGAGGGAGAAGGAGAAAACAAAAGTTTAAAGCAATGGCTCCCAAATAATGGTTACCTGTTAGCATCACCTGTCAAGCTTTAAAATAATACTTATTTTCAAGTCCCACACCGGACCAATTAAGTTGCAGTTTCTGGGATGAGTCCCTGGAATTAGTCTTTTAAAAAGTCTACCCAAATGGTTGCAATGTGCAGCAAAAGCTAAAGCAAGCTTTAAAGTGATACCACACTAAATCAGAGTATAGGATATATACTTTGTCATTTAGTAAATTTGACATTGAATATTAGTGTGTTTCATTTGGCTTGTTTTGCTGTGTTGTGTTTCCATAAGTAAATTGTTTTTTGAACATCTGGATGGATGAGGGTATATTTGATTCTAGCTATAATTTGTTAACCTTGTTGTCCTACTCTAACAGTTATATTTTAACCAAGATATAGGGGTTTGATGACAGCTTACAGGTATCACATATTTTAATTATCTCCGATTACCTTTCTCATTGTTATAAACCATGGACTCCAAAAAAATAGTTTATCTAGGATGTTATCTAATTTCTCCCAGTAAATAATTCAGAGCTTTCTTATGGTAGTGCCATGAAGGGAATGCTGCAAGACCTTGAGATCCCTTCATTCCTCTTAGAGACAAGGTTCCCAGCCTTATATCTCCATCTATAAATAACATCATTAAAGTGTCTTCCAAAGACAGCATGATGAAAGAAGTCTAAAAACAAACTCGTTGGTCGACAGATGCAAGCAATATAAATGGATCTGCTACCCTCCTTTATAATTAGCATGGCCACAGAGAGATTCTCCCATCTGAATACCTGCTATATATGCAGCTGCATAGATAGGGCTTAGCTGCCCACTGTGTACAATGGGTCTGATGAGATGCTGGAGAGCAGTCAGGGATTCCAAGAAGCACTGTGTTTAGGCTAAGGTAAGGCTCACAGGGAAGGTGGCAATGAAGCAGAGTAGAGCTCCTGACAGGTACAGATGGCAGCAGCAGCCAAATTTAATCTCCCTTCATACGTGTGTGTGTGTGTGTGTGTGTGTGTGTGTGTGTGTGTGTAAGAAAATACTATTTTTTTCCAGTGAGATCCATTTAGAAGCACCCAAATTCCCTTTAATTTGCAACAGTGTACCATAAGAATATTACCACTTTTTGTGTGCCATGACATGAAAAAAAAAATTGGAAAGCAATAATACAGTTTAATTTTGCATACATCAGAAGCACCATAAACAGCACAAATTGTCACACAGTCAAGGTGTTATTGTCTTCCTTGACTGTAATTCCAACGAATGTATTTCCAGTTTTCTTCTTTCTTTCTGCTATGACTCCCCTGTTGAGAATCTCCTCTTTAACTTTTGGAGAACCAGTAGACTCAGCACCTCATAGATCCTTGGTTTTAATGGGGATCCAGTGTGCAAGGAGCTCATCAAATTCATCTATGGAGATATAGAATTAAGTATTATATGACAACACATATTATACTTAAAAATATATTATGTAATATAAATAAATATAATAAGAAATATGGTAAATTGGGAAGAATATCCTCGAGTGACTAGATATTTGGAGGCAAGGCAGTAAGCAGCCAGAGAAAAAACTGCTATTTGCAGTGACATTTGTGAATTCATTTACTCTCAGTGCCACCTAAGTTTTAATTACAAATGTGAAAAACTTTCCTGAATCAACTTTGAAGAGACTAGTGATCAATGTTTGTCTCAGAAGATTTTTATAAATAATCTTTAAAAGAACTGTAAAAAAAATAAGAGAAATTCATTCACCTGAACAATTCAATTCAATTTAAAGTATATTTATTGAGTGTCTATTAAGGGAACAGAACATGAAATGTTCAAAGCCTTGACAGCATTGTTTGCCAAACATATTATGAATTGGATTACACAAGGAGTTGTATATAATAAGTAGGACAATGACTTATTTTTTCCCAGATATATCCCACTTGAGAGGCAGAAATAATTCTAGTAAAATAAAGTTGAAATCAGATAAAGTATTTTTTGCCCTCTAAAGATACTGTTATTTGCATTTTGTATCTCTACCGACATTGGCCCATTATTGTTTACACAGTCTATGGCTTCCTCAGTTATGTCACTTAAGACCTAGTTCTCCACAAAATCAAAATGTCAGAAATGGCTTTGTGTCTTTTCTTTTTGTGTGTAATTCCCTTCTTTAACTCTTCCAACAATTTAGACCCTACTATCTAGGAGGAGGCCTTTTCTAGCCAAACCAACTTTGATGTAAGGACACACTACTAGCCATACACTCCTTAGTTAAATTTCAGACAATATATTGGTTTTACCACTGACATTTATATTTTAAAACCTATCTTCAAAAGTGAAGAAATGGGGTGCCTGGGTGGTTCATTTGGTTTAGTGTCCGACTCTTTGATTTCAGCTCTGGACGTGATCTAACAAACTGTGAGATGTCCCTCTCTCTCTGGCCCTACCTCCCTCTCTAAATAAATAAATAAATAAATAAATAAATAAATAAATAAATAAATAAATAAACCTTAAAAATAAAATGAAGGAGTGTTCTATATAAAGGACTTCACCTAAATAAAAAATTTTAAATTAATTTAAAAAATCTGGCAAAGGGCTTTCTTTGAATTTAAATTGTATGGCTATCTTGGCCCAACATTTCAGGAAAATAGAAAAGCACTTATTTACCCAAGAAGTGTCTGGTCAGAGGTTATTATTTAACAGTGAAATATCAGGATCTACAAGTCTAAACAATATTAAATATAACATAATCAATTTAAATATATATATATATATATATATATATATATCAACCAATGATATTTTTTAATCTTCACAGATTTTATTGAAAAGTTGGAAACATTGGTAATTGATTTTGTTACAAGTAAAACATGCTCATGTAAAAGTTCTATAAGTTATCTTTTTAAAATTTTGGAGGTAATAAAACATTCTTCCTGCCAAAAATTATTTTCAAACAAGAAACATCCTTCTTCAGACTGCTTTAGTACATTACACATATTTTGCTAATGCAGGGAAAATTATACTTCCAGTAAATACATTTTGATGAGACAGAAATCAGATGTAGACATTATTATTTCCTAAAGCAGCATATTCCCAGACTCTTAAAAAGATCCATGAGTTCTTGATATATGGTAAGCTAGTTATTTGCACTGAAGACCCCAAGAACATTATTAAGTACTTATTTCAGCCATGCAAATAAAATTAACTTACTATGGTTACCTACTACTCATTTTGTTTCCACAAAGGAGTTGTACAGTGCATAGAATATAAGTTGATTGTGCCATGCTCCTTGGTAGGAGAAATAAAAGATAAATTTAGAGATAATCTAAAGATTAGCAGCACTATTATTCTGTTAGTTTGGTACTCTAGAAAGATCAGATGCTAAGTAAATCTTGGGTATTACTGAAGACTCAGATGGTATCTTTGATAATGTAAAGTGTTGTGGGTTTTTTTGTCTTCGTAAATCTAGTGATTATAAATCTAGTGATCTTTTAAATTCATGTACAGTTGAGACAGTCAGTTCTCCTCAGATAGCTGGGAAATATCACTATTCATTGATCAAAGGTATTTCTGTCTCAGCAAATCTTAACTCCATGTCAACTACTGAACAATTGATTTCATCACTTACTTCCCAGTTGAAGAAAAATGTACATTTTTTATGCATTAGTCATCAGGTAAGGAAGCATTTTTGTTCTTAGAGTTTCACTATTTTAGATGTTGAGATATGGGATTTAGTTATTGAAGGTATATTTCCTTTTCAACACATTGGAAATAATAGCCTTCAATTATTTTAACTATTTAGGTTTTAAAATGATTTTCCCAATAGATCTTTAAGAAAATACTCACTAAAACATGATTCTCCCCCGTGATTTATTTAAAAAAAAAAAAACTTATCCTGAGAACAGTGGAGAGCTTATAAAATTATTCATGTGATTATAAATAGAGCATTTTTATTTGGATACTTGAGGCCAAAGTACTATATTGAGTTGAATTATCTAGATAGTATTTGGATACTTGAGGCCAAAGTACTATATTGACCTGAATTATCTAGATAGTAAACTTAATTCTTTACTCATATCAAGCTATAATCTACTTACCTGGTGGGGTAAGTTATTACACAGATCAGTATGTGTATATTTTGCTCTATAGATGTCTAAATCTAACAAATAGTATATGTCCTTTTTTTCATATATGGCAGGCATACTTAGAAAATGTGTGTCATTTCCCAAAGTAATAATTGAATTATTTCTTGTCTCTGTAATCATAAGGGTAAGGTACATAGACTAATAGTGCTTTATGCAATATATGTGTATACATAATATCAATATGAAGCAGATTAAGAAATACAATTCCTATGATTTATGATTTCTTTTTAAAAAATCATGCTCCCACGGTGTCTGATCTTTCTTCAAACATGGTGTGTATGTATTTTTATCACTATTTCAATGCCACATTGAATTTAACATCCTCCCATAATTGACATTATGAAATTACAGAATAACGTATTTCCACACATCAGAGATGGATGGATTTAAAAAATGTCTAAACATAAAACCAGATATTGTTTTCCAAATTTAAGACCAAGCTTAAACTATTAAGTCATCCTTTGTGAACCAGGTGCTGTCTGTGTTGAAACATATATGATTCTGGGATATATCATTCAGTTAATTTCCATAAAAGCACCAGGTGAGCATGACAATATGTGCCCAACTTTGAGGTGGAATCTTTGGCCTCAAACTGATGTAATTAGAGAAAGAGACAGTTACATAACTAATTGCAGTTAAGTTAGCAATTATATTTATGGCCCATACCTATGTAATTTGCTGTTGTTAACTCACTGAATCTTCAATATAATGTTATGAGAAAGGTAATATTATTATAATTTTACAGATGATTTTAAGGAATTTGTTTATACTGAAGAGACTGGTAAGTAGAACGGGAATGTGAATACAGGTTGTGCTGATTTATGTCCAGCTTGTAGCTACCATGCTCTGCTGTTTCACTGATAGATACCAGCTATGAAATGAGCCCTGGGAGCTTTCGTAGAGCAACTTATTTTTACTTGAATTGCCACACAAGAGGTGAGCATTTTCTTTAAAAAGGATGATAGTTTCTTCCTCTTCAGTGTAAACATTTGAAAGAATCATTCAGGAGAGTGGGAGGCAGAGTAAAGATAATAGTTCTGAAGGATGTTCATAATCACTATAATAAGGCATCTATTTCCAATAGAGCTTATTTACTTATGTGAAGTTCATTCTTGCTGGCCACATTTAAAGCATGTAGACACAGGTAAATCCTGACCAAATGTGTGTTGTGGTCATATTCTTTTAGATAGTGGGTGAAAATACTGAATGAGGGGCACCTGGGTAGCTCAGGCAGTTAAGTGTCCAATTCTGAATTTCAGCTCAGATCATGATCTCATGGTTGTGAGATCAAGTCCTGAGTTGGGCTCCCTGCTGGGTGTGGAGCCTGCTTAAGATTCTCTCTCTCTCTCTCTCTCTCTCTCTTTCTCTCTCTCTCTCTCTCTCATTCTCTCTCTCTCTCTCTCTCTCTCTCTCTCTCTCATTCTCTCTCTCTCTCCCCCCTTCTCCCCCTCTCCTCCTCTCTCTCTCACCTGCCCCTCCCCCACTCATGCTCTCACACTCTCTCAAAAAAAAAAAAAGAAAAAGGAAATACTGAATTATGCTAAACAGGTGGTAAGAATTTCAGCCTTCATTTGGATAAGGTATGACCCAGAACCTTGAAGTATAAAGTTGTAACAAATAAACCATGTATATGTAGCACAGATATAGGTGCAGGCACCCATCAACTTGACATACAATCTCAGTGAAGTTTAATCACCAAACTAGGAGCAGGATTTATTTATCCAGCACTAAGATGCTTCAGGCCCTCTACAATTCTTCAACTTCTTTTCCATCTGTAGACTGCAAATTATATTATATAGCTATTTGTTTTCTATAGATTCTGAGAAAATCAAATGAGACTCCAGAATTAAGGTAGTGTGTGTCTGTGTATGTATATATACACACGTATATGTAAAAGATATGCTTCCTTGAAACTAATACCTATACCTTCTGACAAACCACGCGTGCGCGCACGCACACACACGCACACACACACACACACACACACACACAAAAACAAACGTTTATTTAAAGAGTACAAGGGAGGGGTGCCTGGGTGCCTCAGTTAAGCATCTGACTTCAGCTCAGGTCATGATCTCACAGTTTGTGGGTTCAAGTCCAGTTGTCAGGCTCTGTGTTGACAACTCGGAGCCTGGAGCCTGCTTCGGATTCTGTGTCTTCCTCTCTCTCTGTCCCTCTCTCTCATGCTCTGTCTCTCAAAAAATAAATAAGCACAAAAAATTACTTAAAAAAAAGGGTACAGGGGCGCCTGGGTGGCGCAGTCGGTTAAGCGTCCGACCTCAGCCAGGTCACGATCTCGCGGTCCGGGAGTTCGAGCCCCGCGTCAGGCTCTGGGCTGATGGCTCAGAGCCTGGAGCCTGTTTCCGATTCTGTGTCTCCCTCTCTCTCTGCCCCTCCCCCATTCATGCTCTGTCTCTCTCTGTCCCAAAAATAAATAAACATTGGAAAAAAAATTAAAAAAAAAAAAGGGTACAAAGGAGTCAGATTGGAAAGACTGGGTCACTAAATACAAACACAATTGTAAAAAGGAGGAAAAAATGCTAAGACAAAGGACGTCAACTTAAATCAGTCTCTTCACAATAGAAGAACTACAGTTTTTTTGATTTCTATATTGTATCCAAAAAGTTTGTGATTTGTTTTCACTCATCAGTATTGAAAAAGTTGGGAATGAAGCAGTATGAA
The DNA here is from genome assembly GCF_022837055.1 of Prionailurus viverrinus. NCBI lineage: Eukaryota > Metazoa > Chordata > Mammalia > Carnivora > Felidae > Prionailurus > Prionailurus viverrinus. Next base: position 75,879,723 of record NC_062563.1, read on the forward strand.
CATAGTGGTTCCGGCTTAGAGAAAATGTTCAGTTTCATTATTTGGGGACAAGAACTGTATACAGTAGCCCTGATGTTGGATTTGGCTTGCTAGTATTTCGTTGAGGAATTTTGCATCTATATTCATAAAGGATATTGGTCTGTAGTTTTCTGTTGCTATGAAGTCTTTGACTGGAATTGGTATCAGGGCAATGCTGGCCTAATAGAGTGATTTAGGGTGTTCCCTCCTCTTCTTTTTTGAAAGAGTTTGAGAAGCATTGGTGTTAATTACTCTTTAAACATATGGTAGAATTCACCAGTTAGGCTACATAGTCCTGGGGTTTTCTTTGTTGGGAGTTTTTGATTACTTATTCAAGCTGTTTACTTGTTATAGGTCTGTTGAGAGTGGGGGAGGTCTGTTGAGGTCTATTTCTTCTTGAGTCAGCAGATAGCCTGTATGTTTTGAAGATTTTTTTTTAATCCATCTAGGTTATCTAACTTATTGCCATACAGTTATTCAATTGCCTGCTCAGATATGCTATTGAACCCCTCCTCATTTCAATTATTGCACTATTCAACTGGAGGATTTTTCCTGTGTTTTTTTTTTTCAATTCTGTTTATTAATAGTCTCATTTTGCTCAAATATTGGTTCCCTGGTTTATTTTAGTTCTTGGTCATTGGTTGCTTTCATCTCTTTGGCATATTGCATATTTAGGACAGTTGATTTAAGGTCTTTGTAAAGTAATGGGGCATCTGGGTGGCTCACTTGGTTAAGCATCTGACTTTGGCTCAGGTCATGATTTCACCGCTCATGAGTTCAAGCCCCACATTGGGATCTGTCTGGAGCCTGCTTCAGATTCTGTGTCTCCCTCTCTTGCTGCCTCTCCCCTGCTTATGCTCTTTCTCTCTCAGAAATAATAAATGAATAAACTTAAAGTATTTGTGGAGAGCCTGGGTGACTCAGTGGGTTAAGTGTCCGACTTCAGCTCAGGTCATGATCTCATAGCTTGTGAGTTCCAGCGGCATGTCAGGCTCTGTGCTGAGAGCTCAGAGCCTGGAGCCTGCTTCAGATTCTGTGTCTCCCTTTGTCTCTCTGCCCTCCCCCACTTGTGCTCTCTTTCTCAAAAATAAATAAACATTAAAAAAATTAATGAAAAAAATTCTTTGTAAAGGCTTCTTCCATAAGGATGGTTTCTGTCAGTGTATTCTTTTCCTTTGAATTGACCATACTTTGTTTTGTATGCTTTGTAATTTTTAGTTGAACATCAGGCCTTCAAATATTATGGCATGTCAAACTTTGGAAATCAGATTCTCCCCTTCTTTCCTCAGGGCTTGCTGTTCATGATTGCTGAATGTTTAGCTTGGGTTTGCCAGTGTTTTGACTGAGATTTCCTTGAATACCAGAAGTCTTAACAAGAACAGCAACAACTAAGCCATTTCTTTTATGCTTTGTGAATTGGCTCTGGGCTAAGACACTCTTAACACTTAGCCAGGCCATTTACAATTCTTCCCAGCCTTGCACTGAGACTATAGATTAGCTTATGGTGAAAGCTTAGAGCCTTTTCATTTCCTTTCTAAACATGTGCCCCATTGTGCCCCATCCTGCTTATGCACTGTTGCTCTCTTCATTTCCCAGGACACTCAGGTGCTTTGAATGTACTCGCTAATTTGCCAAAGGAACTCTCTCATAGGTTCTTCCTCCTAGGCCTTAGGAGACCCCTTGTATGTCTCAAGTATAATCTTTTGCCCAAGCAAATGTAGATTTTTTTGATGCCTTGCAAAGTTTTCAAGCAATACCCACAACACACCAGCCCAGAGCGGGTTCTGAGATAGACAAAACAGAGACCAGCAACTTGCATCAGTCTTTCAGGTCCCCAGTCAGGTTAAAAGAAACACAATAATCTGCAAATAAGATTTACTATGCTTCCTCCAGATCCAAGGACCGGAATCTGAGACTGGAAACATGGGCTGCCATTTTCAAGACTGCCACAAACCTGGGGAGGGCTTGGGAAAGCACAGACAAAATATCTCAAAGATTTCCTACTGTTATGGCCAGAATTCATGATCCCCAAAGACCACCAGGGAGCTGGGTCTGATGCAAAAGCAAAGAGCCTCTATTCGAGCTAGCTATAGCTCAGTCCCCTACCTGCACCAATGCAGAGGTGAGATACCGGATAGAGAGCGGGCTTTCATGGCCTTAGCTGATTGGCTGGGCAAGGGTCGTGGCCTCAGCCGATTGGCTGGGGAAGGATAGAACAATGGCTGCCAAGGTGTGGTCCCAGATCAGCAATTATCAGCGTCACCTGGAACTTGTTAAAAATGTAAATGTAGTGCTCGCTTCAGCAGCACATATACTAAAAATGCAATTGTTGGGCCTGGTGGTCACAGACCCACTGAATCAGAAACTCTGGGGGTGGGGCTCAGCAATCTGTGTTTGAACAAGTCTTCCAGGAGATTCTGATGCACCTGAAGTTTAAGAACCACTGTGTCTGAGGAGTTCTAACATGTTTGGCCTCAGTGTATACAGAACGTTTCTCACTAGTCACCTATTAACCACTGGCTGTCAGCTTTGCTGTGCTTTATAAATACCTAGCACCAAACACCATCCCCAGAGGCTCTGATTTAATTGGTTTGGGGAGGGGTAAAATGCTCCCAGGTCATTCTAAGCCTGGACAGGGTTGAGGGCTCCTGCCTCTGGCCCCTACCTGAGAGAAGCCCTCCCTCTTCTACTCACACTTTCCACGCCTCTCACACTCCCCTTCCTCCCACCTTAGACTTCAGAAGAATGCATCAATCGGTAGCCTGCTTTCTTAGAAAACATAAATTACTCAAGGGGAGGAGGCGTGGTCTGAGGTTTGAGCGGGAACTTCTTTCTGCGGCCATGTCGGGGGACATAGTCACTAGTCGGCTGGCCTAGGTCTGCTCTTTCACCTACCACTTTTTTTTTTAAATATATGAAATTTATTGTCAAATTGGTTTCCGTACAACACCCAGTGCTCATCCCAAAATATGCCCTCTTCAATGCACATCACCTACCCTACCCTCCCTCCTACCCCCCATCAACCCTCAGTTTGTTCTCAGTTTTTAAGAGTCTCTTATGCTTTGGCTCTCTCCCACTCTAACCTCTTTTTGGTTTTTTCCTTCCCCTCCCCCATGGGTTTCTGTTAAGTTTCTCAGGATCCACATAAGAGTGAAAACATATGGTATCTGTCTTTCTCTGTATGGCTTATTTCACTTAGCATCACACTCTCCAGTTCCATCCACGTTGCTACAAAGGGCCATATTCTTTCTCATTGCCACGTAGTATTCCATTGTGTATATAAACCACAATTTCTTTATCCATTCATCAGTTGATGGACATTTAGGCTTTTTACACAATTTGGCTATTGTTGAGAGTGCTGCTATAAACATTGGGGTACAAGTGTCCCTATGCATCAGTACTCCTGTATCCCTTGTCCTACCACTTTTTAACTTAGATTTTTCCTCATTTAGTATCTGATTACTATAAACTTAATTGTTTCCAGTTTTGGCAAATTGTTTCAGATAGTTTCTTTTTTTTTCTTCTTCTTCTGTGTTTAGAGCTTCCAACTCTGTCATTTGCTGATGTCTATGATTATTATTTCCACCAACATCTCAGTGAGAAAAATCTCTTTGGGACTTTCTGCTTACTGATCCCTCTATTTTATTCCTATCTCCTGTTATATTTACTGCTGTCATTGCCCAGATTAATTTCCATAGTGCATCATTTTAACCATGTTTTCCCAATATCCTAAATTCCCTGTCTGTATTTCCTTGCTGTATTGCATTTCTTTGGCAAATGTCCAACTGTGGATGAAACCAGGTCATTGCTTTCTCCTTTCCAAATGTGGACTTCTCACTCTGCTGAGAACAGCACCTATCTGTTTCCATTGCTGTTAATACCTGGTCATTAACTTCAGCTGGGTTCCCAGTACCACTCTGCTATCTTTCTGTGTTTCCCTTGTCAGTTTGCATCTTTCACATTTTTCGTAATATCTCTCTTCTTCCACTTTGATTTAGTCAGATTTCTTCTTTTTTACTTCACAAAGAAAAGAGAGATTTCCAGACAGTAAGTTCTTGACTTTTGGACACTGAATCCATAAACCAGATTTCACATTTGTGCTCATCATGTACTTCTACCCACTAATGAAATCAAAGAGGTTTCTCATTTCTCATCCAAAGCTAAATCTTCTACATCTGCATCCCTTCTTATATCATCTTAGCAGCTCTGACTCTGTGGTGTTCATTATCTGTGGTTAGCTGAAGCCAGCTTGTAGTGGCTTGCAAGAACTGATGAATTAATTTTAAGGAATTTTGAAAGTTAGCTGATGTCAATTTGGTAGGTGGAAATTGGCCATGCTGGGAATATTTATCCCATGTAAATCACCAAATGCTACAAGTGTAGGCTTAAAAAAAACTTTCAGAGGTGGATGTTAGACATTTGTCAGCATATCACTGCTTATCTTCTACCTCTCCATTAAATTTTATTCCAATTAACATATTTAAAGTGTTGGTCTCTCACAACCTAAAAACTGAAAACCAAAATACTAACAAAAGCTCATGTCTCTCTCAGCTATTGTATCTCTCCTCTCCTTTGTAGTCAAGAGCCTACAGTAAAATATATCCTTAACTTATAACACAGTATATTGCATTGAAGGTGAAAGATATTTTTGAATTGACATTCTTTGGGCCAGTGGATTAGATATTTTCATTTAGTACTGATTGAAAATTTTTGTGAATAGGGATTAAAAGCCTTAAAGATGCCCCTGTTCTTTGATTTATTAGTGGTATTTTGGCAAATCTATCATAAGAAAATAATCTGTGTGTAACCAACATTCAATTCACATTATTTTTAATAGTGAAATATCAGAAATAATTTAAATGTCCAAACAATAGGGGTATTTTTAAATGAATAATGCTGCATTCATGCAACATGTGAATATATGGTCAGTGGAAATGAATTGATCATAACTTTAAGTATAATTTCTAAGAGAAGAAAGCCGACTGGAGGGAAATTTGCTTCTATGTTAGAATGGAGAAAGAACAAAAGCCCTAACGAGGTAAGAGAATATAAAATTTTATGGAGGGTAAAATCACAGAATTCCTCTAATAACACAAAGAGATATTGTTATATTCAATTAATATAGCTTGATTAAGCTGCCTGATGGGTTTCCATGGGGGTGAAAGTAGTACAACTTACAATATATTAGCAAGTGGAATTAACCAAACTAAAATTTATATTAAATTAATTTTTTATTTTCCTTTAATGAACCTGTCAACTTGGCTGAGGAACATAATGCATTTCAAGATATCCTATAGCAAAATTTATAAAAACATCAATAATTTGTTCTAAGAATACTTTAAACATTAAGAATAAAATCTAATTAATTTGCCCTTTAGGACATGATAAAGAAATAAGCTTCTGCTTGGTAACTCAATTTATTTATTTTAGCACTGGGTTTGTAATTACTTTAAAGTAACTGTGTTATTTATTTTCATTAACTAAATTGAATAGTAAATATAATATCACCATATCCAGGAAAATCTCTAAATACATTGAAGAGCTATAAGAGTGAACTTGAATGAAGCATTACAAATACTTCTGATCTAGAATAATCATAGAGCATTTGGTAGTTTTAGATTACCCCTGTTCAGATGATATTGTCATTAATTTATTTTACTATATGGAAAAGGATGAGACACTGAAAGGCTAATTCACTGCTTAGTTTTTTTCCTTTAACTTCAAAATTATATCATCAAAATTATTTAGGAACTTGTTTTAAATTTTATTCAAGATTCTCTCCATATTTCTAACAGCTTAATGAGATGGAGAGGTGGTTACTAATTTTCTTTCTAAAAGAGAAAGACAAAATAGATTATTCCAACTGTTTCACATGTACTCATTACTTAGCAAATGAGTATCAGTGTTAGGAAAATCTCTGTTTCTAACTCCAAGGGCCTACTACATATCTGTATCTGTATCTATCTATATACATATACATATAGAAATAGATAGAGATATATTTGATGTTCTTTAAAAAGGGAAACTAGCTTTATAACTACATTTTTCATATACTCTAAGTCTATTGCATATTTCAAGTGCTTTGAAACTTAGCATGCTCATTGAGTCAGAGATTGCCCAATTTCCATCAACTATTCTTTGTTAGTAACCGTTTGACTGTTGGTTTTAGCATAGCACCATATAACTAAAGTGTCCACTTAAAAAATCATTTCCCATGTTCCTTTGTAGTGCGGTGTAATGATGTGACCAAATTCTAGCAAAAACTTAAGCAGAAGTTGTTGTGTGGGACTTTAGTAAATCTAGAATGGTGGAGCCAGAAAGATTAAGGGAACTTGTTTCCCTGAGAAAGACAGGGTTGCCTTTCTGATCTTATTTTGTCTATGCCTACCTGTTTTTTATGTGAAAAAACTACCTTATTTAAGCCATTGTTTTAGGGATCTTTGTTATTGGTACTTGAATGAAATTTGTAACATACCTGGTCATGTTCTATGTTCTTTCATTATTACTAGACCCATTTATCTTTATTAATTTCTAGCACATCCAGTTGTGTTATATCTTCTCCAGTTTCCTATTGTTGCTGGACCTAATATCTAAGGGATGTGCTATTTACCTATTCATAAGTCATTTAGTTGGGCTATAGCTGTCTCTAAATAGCACAGAAACAACTAGATAAAAATGTGGAAAAAAATCTTCCATTTTAATATTATAGTGAAAAACATTTGCACAACTCTATCTTTCTTCCAGAGGTAGCACCCTTGCCTTCCTCTCCCACCTGCTTTTGGAGATCTGTTTCCATCTCAGTGAAACACCTCCGTGTAGGAGGTATCATCATGTTCAGTGACCCCCATCTCTTCATCATACTCTGTTATTTATCTCCTCACCCAAATGGGGTAATAATTGCAACCTTTCCTCCTGATATTTCAGGCAGTTAGCCCAAAGCCACAAATAGAGTCAGAATTTTTTTTATGAAGTGTATTTTTAGTTGATATTAAGAAAAAGGGAACACTGCTTTCTAGTATTGAAGATTGCAAAATGTAAAACTAAGAGTTGGTGACAGCTGTGACTCCAATATGAAAACACACATTGGTGTTAAGAGAGTAAACAGTATAGAGCAGATAGCTCACAAAGTCCGATAGCTTTTGGGTTTCGAAGAGTAATTGTCCCAGAAGTCCTTATTCTTGGTTAGTTATATGAGTCAATAATTCTCCCATTAGACTAAGTTTGTCTCATTTTAATATCAAACATTTTGCAAACAAAAGTTCTGATCTACAAGCCGAGAAGCTGACATATGTATCTTTAATGAAATAATTTAATTGGTCTTATGGTATTTGACACTGGGCAGCCAAAACATTTTTGCTTCTTGTGCGACGATTCCAATAACCTTTTGTAGACAGTGTTTACAGACTTGCATGACTAACTTGAGGCCTACATATCCTCAAAATACGAATAAGGGACATCCATGTGAAGCATTTCAGAATTTCAAAAAAAATGTGTACCTTGTTGTTAGTTGATTATTTTTTAAAAGGCAGCCTTTTATTTAAATGAAAAAAATATTAGAACCATGTATGATATCAAAAAACTTACAGTGAACATAAAATGATGTACCAGGCGGGAACATATCAGCACATTTTATCAGGGGGAAAAGAAAGTTCAGGATTAGTGGGATTAAAATATTTTATCTTCAAGCAATCCTTCTCTCAGGCTTCTTTCTGAAACCCAGAGATTTGTTAGAATAATGTAATCTCTGCTCTTCTAGGCTCTCTGTATATCTAAGGACTGGAAAAAAGAATTTCCTCTCTGTTTATGTGAGTAATTCCTCAGAAGCATTAATTATTAGATCCCCTTTGTCAGATTTTGCACTGCAGAAGTAGGGGAGTAGAAATTGAGTAATTATCTTGCTCCCATATTATATATTTTCTTTCTCCTTTTTATTTTTAATTGGTACACTGGGTAAGATGCAGATTTTTATGATGAGGTATTTTAAGTGTTGTTTTGGTACATATATCCATCTAACAGAAGGGAATATTCTGAGGTTTCAAATTATTTGAGTGGTGTCCAAATTATATTTATTTTAAATAGTTTTTTTTGTTTGTATACTTTCTTACTTGTGCCCACTTTATTATAAAAAGAATATGAACAACATATAAATATGTGTAATATGTAGGAACATAAAGTGCATTTAAATAAAAAACAAATGAAGAATAAACTAGACTTAACCAAGTGCCCTGGAACCACTGTGATTAGTTCCTACCATCCATGCCATCAACTCCAATACACTTACAAGGAGCAGCCCACATGTTTGATCATACATTTTTGAAAAACACAAGGAGGGGAAAATAATTCTTTATTAAATATTTAGCATTTATATCCATGTTGTCCAATAGCATAGCCACTGGCCACATGACAGTTAGACATTTGAAATGTGGTTAGTTCAAATTAACATCATTCTGGGGGCACCTGGGCGGCTCAGTTAGTTAAGCATCTTACTCTTGATTTGGGCTCAGGTCATGATCCCAGGGTTATGGAATTGAGCCCCACTTTGGGTTCTGCGCTGAGCACGGAGTCTGCTTAAGATTCTCTCTCTCTGTTCCTCTCCCCTGCTCATGTGTGCTCTCTCCCTCTAAATAAATAAATAAATAAATAAATAAATAAATAAATAAATGTAACATACACTTTTAATTTCAAAGACTTGGAATTAAAAAGTTTCTCAATTTTTATGGTGCTTACATATTTAATGAAATATTTTGGATATATAGGGTTAAACAAAATATATTATTAAAACTAATTTCACCTGTTCCTTTCCACCTTTCTTAGACTGACTACTAAAAATATTTAAAATTACATGTATGGCTTGCAGTTGTGGCTTTTATTATATTTCTTTGGGACAGAACTGGTTGATGCAATAAAATAATTTCATTACTCCAGGAAAACACCACTATTCCTAATACAGTCTTCATTTTGCATGGTTCTGATATGCATGGGTTTCAGCTTCTGTTATTTCCATTTAGTTAAAAAATACTAGCCCTCCAACAATATGATCCAAAGTTTAGTTACCAGGTTATATTAACTGTGAGTTGCTGCATAAAGTACAAATTTCATGGCTAGTTACGTATTTCACAAATATTTATGCACATCATGATTAGTGAGCAATCATGGCACTTCCTTCATGGTCTTTTGCTGATTGGTTACTGGATATCTGTTATTCGGTCGATGTAACACAGGCAGTAAAGCATGTAGCTATGGTGCCTTCTGGTCTCCTAGTGACAAACCATGTGACACTTAACAATTACCAATTATCTATTGATAATCAAAACGGACTAGGCCAACAAAGATGAAACTGCAGTAAATAAAAAATGATGAATGTGGAAGTGAAACTTTAATTACAGGTATATGGAGTCATTAAAAAAACAAAAACAAAAAATCGCTGACTCAGGAAATGTTGATTGAGAGATCCGTATATGTAGTCCGAGGAACTAAATGAAGGCCGACCCACAGACTTAAATGGGAACAGTTGCGATTGAAAGGCTGCAGAGGAAGTGATGCTGTCAAAACTTTACATTAATGGAACTTTCTTAAATTATGTTCTAACACTGAAAGCGTGAGGAGGATAAAATGTTGGAAGCTCATGCAAACTTAGAAAGGGGTATGACAGTTTGCCAGGGCATAGAGAAGGTGTCTGCTCCCTACCCTAAGTGATAAGGCAAGAAGAAGGCAAGCCCTATTCCAGCTGCTCTTGATGGGTTCCATAAAGAAATAAAACACTTCAATTCTCAGTGCTTCTACCGGTGTATAGTATACTTAATAAATACTGGTTTTACTATTTTTAAATTCCCTATACAACTTATCCCTAAGAGTAAGATAATTTTAATGTTCTGACAAAAGTTTTCAAAGGTTGCAGAACAATAAAACATCTTTTTATTGATTATTAAGAGAGTTTTACATAGTGTTAGCTTTAATAGTCATTTTTACACTCCTATGGTAAGGCAAAGTGAGGACTGCCTATATTAAGATCAGAGAAATATTTTCTGAAGTTTCTTATCAAGAGGTTATTATTTAAACCAGTGAAAGCATTTTAAGTCCTTAGAGCAAAGTCAGTGACCGGATTTACTGGATTGGTTTTTGTAAAACTCACCAGTCATGGCATGATTAGAAGAGAGTTCTCTGGTGGGACATTGTGATAAGAGCCGGGGGGGTAGCTCATCGATCATTTCTTTTAATCCACTGATAGAGTGAAGAATGGATAATCAATTTTTTTTCAAATATTTATTTATTTATTTTTGAGAGAGAGAGTGTGTGTGCATGTGAGCAGAGGAGGGGCAGAGAGAGGGAGAGAGAGAATCCCAAGCAGTCTCCATACTGCCAGCAAGCTGAGCCAGATGCAAGGCTCAAACTCACCAACCATGAGATCATGACCTGAGCCAAAATTAAGAAAGAATTGGACAAGTGCTTAACCAACTGAGCCACCCAGGTGCCACTAGACTATCAATTCTTAAGGGAAATTTTTATCAGCATAATTTCTTTCTAATCTTAAAAAGGGGAGCAGCAAAGAGTTTGGGATTATATTCTAAAAGAAATACCTCTACTGGGGATATTCTGTGTTACCAGTTAAGTAACAAAGGGTCTTATGTTTTAACAATCAGCAGAATAATATGGTTATCAATTAGATTAACTATTAAATCAGTTAGAGGGGTATTGATGGTTATAAAAGGTATATATATTCTGAGAAGTAATCTTTTACTTCACGTTTTCTTTTCTTGGTTTGAGATGCTGAGTTAGCCAAGTAAGATTTGGTATTGAGACTATGGAGTCGATCTATGGGTACTGTTCTTATTTGTTCTTGTTTATTTGTTTGTTGTGCACCCTTGTGAGCATTCGTTAGTACTGATAAAACTGAGCACTGTCTGGAGTACTTATGATTTCATTCTACCTCCTTTTTCCATAGAGAATTATTTTACCACAGCATGTTAGATCATACATGAAAGTAATCTACTTTCTTTTCCCATTAATTCTTTCCTTTATCTTCCTTATATTGGCTATGCCAAATTTTCTATTTTTAATATTTTGACATAAATTTACATGTCATAGGATCTTCATAGGGACAATGTCAGGTAAGGCAGGCATTTTTATTTCCCTTCGTGACATGAAGGAAATGAGACTATAGGGAAAAGGTGACTATTTGTGAAATCCATGAGAGCGCATCTGACAGATTTCCGGTTGCTGGGAGCATAGTTTCCTAGAGGCCTGAGCTGTTTCCTCTGAAATCTATCACAGGAATGCTATGGAAGGCTTATTTCTAGGTAACTTGAGATTCCTCCGAGTAGCTAACTTTGATTGGAGTACTCTCCCATGGCTGCATTTAGTCTTCCCTGGACTGCCAGTCTGGGACATGTCTACCTACCTTTCCTTCTCTCTCCTTAACTCTGGGTCATACTCGCATTGTAGTCTAGTGGCTTTCTTGGCCTTTCCAGCCTCTGCCTTGTTTTCTTTCCTGTAAGCATTTCCACTTATAAACTTAGATAAGAGAGAGCTGGCTTTCAGAAACATAAGAAATGCAAACAAACTTGGTGCTAGAGATTTCAGCTTCCTGTTTCAGCAGAATATAGCACTTGCAGGAGCTCACAGGGAAACCATTGAAACTCTGTCAGCCTCTATGTACCCCTACATCTACCTGTTAGAAGAGAATTATGACTTCTTTTCCTCTTGCACTTTTCAATTTCTTGATTAGAACCTGTCAGGCAAAGGAGCCCGGAAAATGGGGTCCATTTCCTGTCCTGTAGGGGAAAGCATAGAACAGAGGAGTTGGTGTTGAGGACGTATACATGATAGTTAGAAACAATTCAAGAAAGAAGTGTTCCTAAAGACAAATTCTTCTTGGCTGGCCATTTTTACTGTCCATTTCTTTTGTGCCATTTTATTGTAGATTTTATTCTTTAAACTTGACTCAGGATCAGACATTGAAATTCCTTAAAATATGATCACTGTAGGGCTCTGCATCACTCTTTCTGGATGTTTCTCTTTCAGTCTTTCACACCCACTCTTTTCTAGCTTCCATATCCTCTGCAAGTGACTGTTCTGTTAAGATGTAGGAATGGATGCATTTAGAGAGAGCAAAATGTTGATCTGCTTCTTTATCAGTTTGAAGGCGAGAAAGCTTTATTTTTCTAACCTGTCTTTGTGTTTTACTAACCGTTTTCTAGGGGTGTGAAATAGTGGCAATAAATACTTAAACATTTAATCTTCTACTGATAGCTTAGCTTCTTTGAGGAAAAAAAAAATCAGAGTGTGGTCTGGTAAAAAGCCGAGATATTTTGCATTTTTCTTTTTATCGAATCCTTAGCATGAGGCTCCTGTTGAAGGATTTGTTTAATTATTGAACATGTACCACCTTTAAGTCATTTATTATTCTAGAATCTGAAAATAGAGTGGTGAATAAGACAAAAATATCCCCTGCTCTTATGAAATTTTCATTTCTAGTGACAAGGGCCATCAATAAATGGTTAAATCAATTAAATAAAAAAAGAGCGATGATGATTTCAGACAGAAGTAAAATCTGTGAATAAAATACAACAACGCAATATGAAAGAATAGATAGCTGGGTATGGGCACAGAATGGCTTGGAATACCTATCTAAAGAGTTGCATTTCTTTGAGAACTGGAAGAAAAAATTTCCAGCTACCTAGGGCCAGAACATTCTAGGCAGAGAAAGCAGAACGTGCAAAGTTCTTAATGCCTATTCCTGGCAGAAAAGAATCGGACATTGTTCAGCAATGCAGAAAGTCAGTATGGCTGTATCATAAAGGAACAAGGGAGAGTTAAGAGAGTTATGAAAGGTGAATTTGGAAAAACCAGAATCTGTAGGGTTCTGTAACTATGTTGAGTTTGTGTTTTATTCCAAGAGCAAGTGCACATTATTGTAGCAGTGAAAACACAAGTGTTATGTGCTCTGGTTTGTATCTTTTAATTAAAAACTAAGACTAAAATAAGTGAACCATGTTTTTTATCAATCTTTTATTCCTTGCAGTTGCTATATTTTGGAATATACTACTTTTCCATTATCCATAAAACAACATAATGAACATTTTATCATGGGTTTTGGTTATCTTATTTTTTTATGAATACATATAATACTCTGACACAAAAGTATATTGAAAATCTGATATATTTTTGTTGATATATTTTTATTTCCAAAAGTGTACTAAAATTAGAAGACTAGGACAATAGAGTGTAATTGTTGCTTCTAAATTTCTTAAATATTGCATATTTATTGATTACTTGTCCTGGAAGTCTCACTAGAGATCCAGACTGACTCAAGTCCTGTACAAATAATCTTTGTAAGAAAAAAAAAATTGTCAAGTGATAGGAGGTAGAGAAAGGAGAAAATGTAATAGTGCAGGGAAGGGAGTAAGCATTATGTGGAGAAATCCATCAGATAACATTATAGAGTTCAGCACCGGAAATTACTTGCATTCGCCTGCTGGAGCATTTCTAGAAGAGAGGAACATAAGCTTTATTTTCAACCTCACAGTTCTTGTAATAAAAAGACTCCCCCCCCCAATGGAATGAACCCCAGCCAAAAAAAATGAGGAGATAAACTCTTCAAAAAGCCTTTCTGCCAGTTATTAGAATGATTAGAATAAAAGGCCAAGTGTCATGAATTTTGATACCTGTTCCCGACGGTGGACAGCACTCCTTTTGCAGCCTCCAGCAGTCCAGTTCATCTCACTGTACTTATGTGCACTCAGCAACATGGCTTCTGTGCTCAAAAGTACTTCTTTCTAGCACATTGTACAGACCTTTTATTCAACACATGAAACGTTTTGAGTTACTCTAGGGGAAGATAAATAACAACAAATATTAACATCCTTTTTTCCAGATTTGGGATTGAGAAACAAAGTTGGCAGGCAGACAGCTGTGATGCTATAACTATGGAAGTTCTTTCTTCCTGAGCTAAATGAAACTCTTATTTAATGACTTCATTTTCACACTTCCTTTTCCTGTACTCCTTCAGAAATAAGTTTTAATTCACTCAATCAGTCAGAATTGTTGAATGTCTATTTTGTGTCAGGCAATTTGTTTTCAACATGAAGTGAGTTGTGGATAGAGTATGTTGATGTTAAGTGTGTATGTGTTTGTGAGTTTGTGAGTGCTGATATACAGGGTAACTTATTTACTAATTTATTTTCTATAAAAGTGTGTTAAAATAGATAAAGTGCTATACAATAGAGCTATTTTATGAGAAATAATATAATGCATATACAAATTGCATTTTGCTTTGGAGCAAGAATAAAATTCTACTTAGTTTCATTTTTTAAAAAATGATTATATGGACTACAAAACTTACCTTTCTTACAAAGCATTTTTTAAAATATTAGTATGCATTATTTTTTTTTCAATATGTAACCACCCCATTCCATTTATCATGTTTTATCTCATTGGACACCTACAGAATAAATGAAAGTGAGTTACCATTGATTCCACTAGCAGAGACAGTGTGTATACAATTGGATAGAAATCTCAAACCATTAAAGCATTTCTCACTGAAAACGTAACTTAAAATCCTTAGACTGCTCATATGATGTTCTTGTTATTTATTGTCCAAAGTCATACTTTTGTTATTGAATATTTAACCAGGGGTCTTTTCTACTTCGGGTATATAATCTCTGAGACCAGTTATTTGATTTCTGGTGTCAACCTTGCTTCTTCTCTTAAAATATAAATCATAGTTCTTGCCATCAGTCTACTTTAAACCACTAGGTTGTCCTCTTAAAAGAAAGGATTAAGGATATGTTTTACTTTATGGATTCCTACAAAATTTTATTATCTACTATATCCCAACCTGGCTATGACCCAAGTTGTCTGCCAAAATTATTTTTGCTAAGTACACGCATGGCGTCCATGTCATGGAAACAGTTCAGTCTTCATCCGGATACTGCATAGTTCAGCCACCAAAGGGGAGGGTAGAAATCCTCTCCTCAGCACAGATACGGAACTGATAGCATTCCTCATCCTCTGATTACAGTCACTCCTCTAAGGAAGAAGGGTCAATCTGTGCCCTTCAAAATACTGAATCCCTAAGTAATGGCATCACCAGTGACCCAGGTTCCAGGGGTCATAAGGTGTGAGCTACACACTCATGATCTCTCCATGATCTTTTGTCTCTCAGCATATCAGACACTCACTTTGGGCTTCTTATATGTGTACCACTGGTTTTCATCCTTGGGTAACATTTATATGTAAACTGTTATAGCCCTCTCCATCATCCAGCTGTTCCTTCAGAAAAGCTCAAGTAGCTATATTGTAGGATTCTCCCCCTTTTTAATTAGTGTAAGAAAGATTGTTAGGCTTTATTTAAAGCAAAACCTCTAGAAATTAACATAACTTACTATAGAAAGTAGGAAAACATTAATTTAAACATTCAAAACTTTTGGTGACTTGAGCATTGGTGTTTGAATTTTATCTTAAAAGATGAGCTTGAAAGCAAGTCTCATGGAGCAATAGATTAAAGGCACAACTCTCAGAGGAAAACATTGACAACTTTTTAATGATGGCTTTAAAAGAAAGCACCACATCATTTCTGATCAAAACTTATGATTCTTATTTACGTGTCCCATATAGAAGCAGAATTTTCAGAACTTACATGTGTCTGTATATGACACACAAAATGTGATTTAAAAGTGATTTTAAAAAAATGCAACATACAGTTATCAAACTTCCTGTGACAAACATGCTGCAGGTGTCTTTAAAAGCATTACAGAACCTGAATGGTGGAAAGCCTTTGATTGCTCCTGTGTTGGTTTAATTTTAAATACCATATGCCATGATTCAGTTATGAAGAATAAATATAGGGCATTGTTAATGGATGGGTATTTGGGATGGCACAGTAAGTTCATGTTTGATGCTCTCTTATGAAAACACAAAGCAATCTTGATTAGAATTTTTGGGAAAATTAAAAGACGTAGCTGAGCTCAAAACAAGGATAAACTTCTCCACAGTTCAGAAATAAAAAGAGAGACAAAGCAGTGGATGATGCTGAATCTATACTCCCCTGGGCAGAAGCTAGCTGGTAATGGGACTGAAAGTTCTCCCTGTAAAGTCTGACACAGGGCCAACCTTCTTGCCTGCATCCAGAGCTTGCATCCAATTCCTCAAATGTATAAAACATAAAAATGATAAAGTGTTATTTTTCATCTAATACCCTGAATCTGCAGTTTCATAGTAAACAGCGAGTCTAGGGAAGAGAAGGGTAAAGGCACAGTTCTGGTGATCAGGAACAAAATCAAGCCGCTCTTTGACTCAGCAAATTGAACTATGACTTCTCCCATGAAACAACAAGGGAGAGGCTTTAGAATATCATAATAAGAATTGGTCTTAGACTTCCAGGGAAGATGGCAGAGTAGGAGGATTCTCAGCTTACCTCATCTCACAGATACAACTAAATAACACCCACATCAGTGTAAACCCAGAAAGTGATCTGAAGACTGGCAGAACAGACTCTCCACAGCTAAATATAGAGAAGAGGCCACATTGAAAAGGGTACAAAGGACAGAAATGTGGTCTGGAGCTAAAAGGAACCCATGGACCTGTGGAGCAGTTTGTGGGAGGGACATATGCAGTGGACAGGAGAGGGGAGAGAAAAAGGCCCTCACACCAGACCCCCCGGGTACCAGCAACCCATATGGGGAAGACAAATCCCCATAATATTTGGTTTTGAAAACCAGAGGGGAGCTAATTTTGTGAGTTCTTAAAATAAGTGGGTCTTCACATATAGAACTTTAACATCAGTGGACTCTGCTCTAGGAAAGCCAGGAGGGTGAAAGGAAACTGAGTCCCTGCTCTTAAAGAGACAGCACAAGCAATAGCCCTGCAGAGACACAACATAAAAACAGCTGTTTGAAAAATTGATGGGGTATACCAGAGAGAGATTTGTTTACTAATCTCACATCATGTGCTGGAGAGGCAGGGATTGTTGTGAGACTTCTCCATAAATAAAAGAGCTGGCAGGCACCATTTCCCTATCCCCCTAACCCGCATCCTAGATACCCAGACACCTGTGGGAACCAGCACAGTGCCAACACTCTTCACCTAATTGCATACACCCCATACCCCACCCCTACACTCTTTTTCCTCCACCAACCTGGCTAGCCTCAGAGAGATGATTGAGTAACTGCAGGTCCTCTCCCACAGTGAAGCTGCACAGATCTTCCTGGCACTGCACACCCTGCTCCCATGCTATTCTGTGGATTCACCCCCGCCAGCCCTATGGCAGTTTTCTAAAGCAGCTCCCATAGCAGAACTGCACCAACTTTGCTAACACTGTGGACCCCTTCCTGCATTCTCCAGCAGACCTGCCCCCTCCAATTCACCCTTGGTTAGAGCCCATCCAAAGTGCTTCCACAGGCCTGGCAGTGTGCAAGCAGTCCCAGTAGGATCCAGCACCACTCCAAAGTGATTCCTACCCTCGTGAGAAGGGAATAACCACATATACCAATCTAACTGCCCCAGCAGCAGGCTGGGGCAGACATCTGCTCTGACTGCAGGCTCCACCTGCCAACAAAAGCTTCTCAGGGAATAACAAAAGGAAAGTGCCCTGCAGTTGAGTGATACTGCATCTATGGAAAGTGCCTGGTCTAACTCAACCTAAACCCAAGGTGGCCACAGACTGGCCCACTAACAACACAAAGACCAAAGCCTGTCCACAACAGGCAAAGAGAGTCAAAACAGATGAAGGACTAGACTGATGACAAAAGCAGCTTAGCCGCAAATAGGGCACATGCAACAAACATAGGAGACACCCCTGATGTGCTAGGTTCTGGTAATGGGGGACACTGAACTGCTGACCACTACAGGACTGCTTCTTCATAAGGTCACTAATTTCAAGGGCAGGAGATCTAGTTGACTTTCCTAACACATATAAACAGACACAGAGAGTTAGAAAAATGAGGAGGCAGAGGAGTATGTCCCAAATGAAAAAAGAGGACAAAATCACTGCAAGAGAGCTAAACAAAACAGAGATAATATGCCTGCTAGGGAATATAAGATAATGGTTATAAACAAACTCACTGGATTTGAGAAAAGAGTGGAGGATCTCAGTGAGACCCTTAACAAAGAGATAGGAAACATGAAACAGAACCAACAAGGTATAGAACTTAATAACTGAAATTAAAAATACACTAGATGGAGGGGCACATGGGTAGCTCAGTCAGTTAAGTGTCCGACTTCAGCTCAGATCATGAACTTGCTGTTTGTGAATTCGAACCCTGAGTAGGTCTCTGTGCTGATAGCACAGAGCCTGGAGCCTGCTTCGGTTTCTGTGTTTCCCTCTCTCTCTACCCCTCCTCAGTCTTGGTCTGTCTGTCTCTCTCTCTCAAAAATAAATGAACATAAAAATAATAAAAATACACTAGATGGAATAAATAGTAAACTAGAGGAAGCAGAAGAACAGATTAGCAATGTGGAGGACAGAATAATGGAAAGCAATCAAGCTGAAGAAGACTGAGAAAATAATACAAAATGAAAATAGACTTAGGGAACTCAGCAGCACCATCAAGTTTGTATTACAGGGATCCCAGAAGGGAAAGAGAGATAAAATATGGGGGGGGGGAGGCAGAAAACGTATTTGAAGAAATAACAGCTAAAAACTTCCTGAATCTAGGGAAGGAAACAGAAATCCAGATCCAGGATGCACAGAAAGCCCTGAACAAAATCAATCCAAGGAGGTCCACACCAATACATTTAGTGATTAAAATGGTAAAAGGTAGTGATAAAAAGAGAATTTTAAAAGCAGCAGGAGAAAAGAAAACAGTTATATACAAGAGAAACCTCATAAGGCTATCTCTTGATTTTTCAGCAGAAATTTTGCAGACTAGAAGAGAATGCCATGTTATGTTCAAAGTTCTGAAAGAAAAAAAATATGTTCACCTGAGAGTATTCTATCTGGTAAGGCTATCATTCAGAATAGGAGAAAAATTTTCCCAAACAAAAGTTAAAGGAATTCATCACCACTAATAGCTCTACAAGAAATGTTAACGGGGACTCTTTGAGTGGAAGAAAAGAATGTAAGTAGGAGTAAGAAAAGTAGGAAACACAAAATAAAATTAAGTATATCTGTAAAACTCAATCAAGAGATTTACAAAACAAAAGGATGTTAAGTGTGATACCATAAACCTAAAACATGGGTGAGGGAGGAGTAAAAATTTTGTGTTTTCAGAATAAGTTCAAACTTAAGTGACCATCAACTTATATAGACTTCTATATGAAGTAGATGTGATATCCAAACTAATGGTGACCACAAGTATAAACTTGTCATAGATATGCCAAAAAATAAATAAGTAAATGAAGAGAAAGGAATCCAAGTATCTCACTAAAGAAAGCTAGCAAACCATGATGGGAGAGAGCAAGAGAAGAAGGGAACAGAGAAGAACTACAAAAACAACCATAAAACAAGAACAAAATGGCAATAAGTACATACCTGTCAATAATTACTTTGAATAAAGGAAGTAATTGATAATAAAACACTGATTGCAGGGGACTTTAACACTCCTCTTACATCAGTGAGTAGATCATCAAATCAGAAAATCAACAAGCAAATAGTGGCTATGAATGACACATTGGACCAGATGGATCTAACCGATTTATTCGGGACATCCCTTCCTAAAACGAGAATACAGATTCTTTTCAAGTGTAGATGGAATATTATCCAGAATAGATCCACACATTAGGTCACAAGTCTCAACAGATTTGAAATATTTTAAGTCATACCGTACATCTTTTCTGATGACAATACTATGAAACTAGAAATCAGCCACAAGAAAAAAATCTGGAAAGAACACAAATACATGGAGGTTAAATAACATGCTACTAAAAGATGAATGAGTCAACCAAAAAAATCAAAGGGGAAATTTTAAAAAATACATGGAGACAAATGAAATTGAAAACACAATGGTCCAGTAACCTAAGGATGAAGCAAAATCTGTTCAGAGGGAAGTTTATAGCAATGCGGACCTACCTCAAAAGCAAGAAAAATCTCAAATAAATAACCTAACCTTACATCTAAAGGAGGTAGAAAAAGAACAAATGATACCCCAAAACAGTAGAAGAAAGAAAATAATAAAGATTAAAGCAGAAATAAATGAAATAGAAATAACAACAACAACAAACAACAGAACAGATCAATGAAACCGGGAGCTGGTTGTTTGAAAAGATCAACAAAATTGTTGAACATTTAGCCAGAAATACCTAAAGATAGAGACAGAAAGAGAGAGAGAGCGAGAGAGCACTCAAACAAAATCAGAAATTAGAGGGAAGAAATAACAACCAACACCACAGAAATACAAAGGATTATAAGAGAAAGGGAATATTATGAAAAATTATATGCCGCAAAATTGGAAAACCTAGAAGAAATGGATAAATTCCTGGAAACATATAACCTTCCAAATCTGAATCAGGAAGAAATAGAAATTTGAACAGACAGATTATCAGCAATCAGTAGTTAAAAAACTCCCAACAAACAGAAATCCAGGACCAAATGCCTTCACAGGTGAATTCTATCAAAGATTTAAAAAGTGAATTCCTGTTCTTCTCAAACTATTCCAAAAAAATAAAAAAGAAAGCTTCCAAATTAATTCTGATGCCTGTTTTACCCTCATACCAAAACCAGATAAAGACATTATAAAACAAAAGAGGCCAGTATCTCTGATGAACATAGATGTAACACTCCTCAACAAAATATTTCCAAATTTAATCCAACAATACATTAAAAAAATTATTCACCACAATCAAATAGGATTTATTCCTGGGATGCAAAGGTGGTTCAATAATCACAAATAAGTCAATGTGATACATCATATATCAATAAGAGAAAGGGTGAAAACATATGATCATTTCAATAGATGCAGAAAAAGCATTTGGCACACTATAAAATCCATTCATGATAAAAACTCTCAATAAAGTAAGTTTAGAGGGAACATAGTTTAACATATTAAAGTCCATATATGAAAAACCCACAGCTAATATATTCAATGGTGAAAAACTAAGAGCTAGGATAAGGAACAAGGCAAGGATGTCCACTCTCACCACTTTTATTCGATATAGTATTGGGAGTCCTACTCACAGCAAGCAAATAAGAAAAAGAAATAAAAAGCATCCAAATTGGTAAGGAAGAAGTAAAATTTTCATTATTCACAGATCATATAATACTATAAGTAGAAAACTCTAAAGACTCCACCAAAAACTAGAACTAATAAATAAATTCAGTAAGGTTGCAGAAACAAAATCAATGTACAGAAATCTATTACATTTCTATACACTAAAAATGAAGTAACAGAAAGAGAAATTCAAACAATCCCATTTTCAACTGCACCAAAACCAAAACAAAAGCCTAGTAATATACTTAACCCACGAGGTGAAAGACCTGTACTCTGAAAACTATAAAACATTGATGAAAAACTGAAGATGACACAAACAAATGGAAAGATATTTCATGCTCATGGATTGGAAGAAGAAATATTGTTAAAATGTCTGTAATGCCCAGAACAACCTACAGATTAAATGTGATCCCTATCAAAATGCCAACAGCATTTTTCACAGAACTAGAACAAATAATCCTAAAATTTGAATGGAGCCACAAAAGACCCTGAATAGCCAAAGCACTCTTGAAAAAGAAGAACAAAACTGGAAGCATTATAATCCCAGATTTCAAAATATACTATAAAGTTGTAGTGATCAAAACAGTGTGGTACTGGCAACAGAATAGATACATAGATCAATGGAATAGAATAGAGGACCCAGAAATAAATCCATGAATATATGGTCAGTTAATCTTCGACATAGGCAAGAATATGCAATGGGAACAAGACAGTCTCTTCAACAAATGGTATTGGAAAAACTGAACAGCTACCTGCAAAAGAATAAAACTGGACCACTTTCTTACACTATATACAAAAATAAGTGCAAAATGGATTAAGGACCTAAATATAAGACCTGAGACCATAAAAATCCTAGCAGAGAGCGCAGGCAGTAATTCATCTGACATCAGCCATAGAAGCATCTTTCTATATATGTCTCCTGAGACAAGAGAAACAAAAGTAAAAATAAACTATTGGGACCACATAAAAATAAAATACTTTTGGACAGCAAAAAACAAGCTACAAAACTTAAAAGATAACCTACTGAATGGGAGAAGTTATTTGCAAATGACATGTTAGGTAAAGAGTTAGTATCCAAAATATATAAAGAACTTACACAATTCAACACCAAAAACAAATAACCCAATTAACAAATGGGCAGGAGACATGAACATACATTTTCCCAAACTAGACATACATATGGACAATAGACACATGAAAAGATGCTCAACATCACTAATCATCAGGGAAATACAAAACAAAACCGCAATGAGATACCTCCTCACTCCTGTCTGAATGACTAAAATCAAAAACATGAGAGACAACAGTGTTGGCAAGGATTTGTAGAAAAAAGGAACTCTGTTGTGGAAATACAAACTGGTGCAGCCACTCTGGAACACAGTATGGAGTTTCCTCAAAGAACGAAAAATAGAATTATTATATGATCCAGTAATTCCACTGTGAGGTATTTACCCACCAAATAAGAGAACACTAATTCAAAAAGATATATGCATCCTATGTTTATTGCAGCATTTTTTTACAATAATAAATTATGGAAGTATCCACACAGTGGAATATAATTCAACCATAAAAAGGGATGCAATCTTGCCATTTGTAACAACGTGGATGGAGTTAGAGAGCATAAGTGAAATAAGTCAGTCAGAGAAAGATAAATACCACTGATTTCACTCATATGTATAATTTAAGATACAAAACAAACAAGCAAAGGAAAGAGAGAGTGAGAGAGACAAACAGAAACAGAGAACAAACTGATTGCTACCAAAGGGGAGTTAGGTTGAGTGATGGGTAAAATAGGTGATCAGGATTAAACAGTACACTTAAGATGAGCACTAAGTAATGTATAGAATTTTTTCAATCAGCTGTATTGTGCATCTGAAATGAATATAACACAGTATGTTATATTGGTATTAAAAAATTTAATGTTTATTTATTTTTGAGAGAGAGAGAGAGACAGAGCATGAACAGGGGAGGGGCAGAGAGAGAGGAAGACACAGAATCCAAAGCAGGCTCCAGGCTCTGAGCTGTCAGGACGTGGCCTGACATGGGGCTTGAGCTCACAAACCATGAGATCATGACCTTCACCAAAGTCAGATGCTTAACCGACTGAGTCATTCAGGAACCCCTGGAATTAAAATGTTTTTTAAATGTCTGTTTATTTTTGAGATAGCACAGGTGGATAGCACAAGAGGGGACAGAGGATACAAAGTGAGCTCTGCACTGACAGCAGTGAGCTTGATGTGGGGCTTGAACTCAGTAACTGGGAGATCATGACCTGAGCCGAAATTGGATGCTCAAATGACTGAGCCACCTAAGTGCCCCTGAATTAAAATTAAAAAAAAAAATAAGAGAAGAAAGCAATTTCGCTGTTAAAGGGTGGAAGTGAGGAATGGGGCTAATCTAAATTGGCAATAACTGATACTCCTATCTTTATTTGATTTTACATTTTATGTTATTCATTTTTCATTAAAATCTGATTTTTGTCTCAACTTACGTGCCTAACCTTAAAAAAAATGAAAAACTTCAACCATACTGAGAAATACAGGTGACAATGTAAGGAGCACTGAGCATTATCAAATCTTAATATTTGCCACATGTGCTTTTCATCATTTTTAAATAAATAAATCATTATAAATACAGTTTAAACCCCATCTGTAATTCCATTTTTTTGCTTCCCATGTAAATTTTCATACTAGTACAATATAAGGCATCTACATGCAATATATTATACTATGTTTGAAGTTCACAAACTTTGAGTAAATTGATTGCATCAGGCAATATGTTTTCTTTCCCTAACTTCTGTTTACCTTTCAACATTCTAAGGTTTTAATTTCCCACTAAAACTCTATGAGTCCCCATTTCTCTCCATTGTTTCAACACTTAAGCGTAATTTAATTTTGGACAATCTAATGGCTTAAAATGTTACTATTTCTTTAAATTTGCATTGCCCTGATTACTCATGAACTTGAGCACCATTTCAGGTGTTTATTTTTCATTCAGGTTTCCATTTCTGTGAATTACCCAATAATAATTGTCAATTATAATAATGAATTTTCTGATGTTGAGTACTCCTTGCATTTGCAGTGTGATATTTTTTTTATATTGCCAAATTCAGTTTACTAGTTGTTTACTTAAAATGCTTATATTCATTCTTATAAATGAAGTTTTTATGCAATTTACTTTCTTGAATTGTCACTGATTTTAGTATTTATATTAATTTGAGACTCACACTATTGCTCAAATACTGTTCTCTTTTCTTTTTTGTGTGTGTGTGCATTTATTTTGACCACCTGTCACTCTCATTAGCATGTCTCACAACTACTCTTCCATATTCCTGCCCTTATTTATTGTCTTCATTCTGAATGATTTACTAAATATTATCTTCCTATTTATTCATTCTCCAACCGTGTCTGATGATTATCTTATTTTTATTACCTTTTCTTGTTTTAATTCAAGATTATTTCTTCAATGTAAACATACTATCTCCCAAAACGATTTTAATTTGGAGTAAATTTAAATTCAGATTGTTGATTTTGTTGGCTTTCTTGTCTTTTGGAATTTATTTATTTATTCACTTACTTTGTAAATTATTGTGGAATCTTGGTGTCTGTTTAATTTTGAGTACTGAGGTTTTATTGTCCTCTCATCCTCTCTCTTTGTTCTCTGCCTTCCTCTCATCACTTATCCTAGTTGCCTACTTCCAGCTCCCAGTGTCCCCCTGTCTACAACCAGGAGTGTGTGTGTGTGTGTGTGTGTGTGTGTGTGTGTGTGTGCATGTAATTTTAATTCTGGTAGAGTTAAGGTACAGTGTTATATTAGTTACAGGTATACAATATAGTGATTCAACAATTCTATACATTACTCAGTGCTCATCATGATAAATATACTCTTAATCCCCATCACCTATTTTGCCCCACCCAACTCCTCTCTGTTAGCCCTCAGTTTGTTCTTTATAGTTAAGAGTCTATTTTTTGGTTTGTCTCTTTCTCTTTTTTTTCCTTTGCATATTTGTTTTGTTTCTTAAATTCTACGTATGAATGAAATCATATAGTATTTGTCTTTCTCTTACTGACTTATTTCACTTAGCATTATACTCTCTAACTCCATTCATGTTGTTGCAAATGGCAAGATTTCATCCTTTTTTATGGCCAAACAATATTCCATTGTATATATACACCCTATCTTCTTTATCCGTTTATCTGTTGATGGGCACTTAGGCTGCTTCTATAAGGTGGCCACTGTAAATTTTGTTTCTTTTTGCCTTATTGCAGTGGCTAGAATTCCCAGTACTATGTTGAATAAGAGTGGTGAAAGTAGAATCTCTTCATGCATCCTAATGTTAAAAAGAAATCAAAATATTAATATTAGCTCTTCTGTTATCCCACAGGTCCTTGAGACTCTGTTCTTTTTTTTTTCCTTTTTTCATATTTTATTCAAATTGATTAAATTTTATTTATCAGTTTTCCAGTTCACTAATTCTGTCTTCTGCTATCTCTAATCTACTATGAAGTCCACAGTTGAGTTTTTATTTTGATTATTATATTTTTCATTTTTATAAATCCCATTTTCATTCATAATAGCAAATAATTAGAAGATACCCAAATGTTCAACAGGAAAATGGTTAAACAAGTTGTGGCACATCCATATCATGAAAATACTACTCTTCAATGAAAAAGAACTAATTTTTGATAAATTTGACAATTTGGATATATTTCCACGAATTATGCTAAGTGCAAAACGCCAATCTCAAAAGGTTATATACTGTATGAAAACACATATATAGCATTAGTGAAATAAAAATAGTTACAGACACAGAAAACAGATGAGTGGTTGCCAATTTGGGAGTTCTGACTATAAAATGGTAGCAGAGAGGAACCTGTATATTAGAACTATTTGTATCTTGTACTGTGGTGGTGTTCACCCAAGTCTACACATGTGATAAAATTGCACAGAACTGAATATATGCATATAAACTGAGGTTTGGAGTATATCTAGGAAAAAATACTTATTAATCTAAAACCTGTGGACAAAAATCCTTAAGTAGATTACCACATGCTGCTAAATAAAACCCTACAATGAGACAGTTTCTTGATGAAATATGTCCTTCAGGCCTTGCCTGTAAAGGTCAGGAATAGGACCAAAATAATTTATTGTTCTGTGTAATGAAGTAAGAGAACATTTAAGAATTCACGGATAGATGAAGAGAAGGATGTATGAGACACTATCATGATAAAGAAAACTGGAAACTGGTTGGTGGGGAACCACATAAGGCATTAAGAGAGGGGAAACCATGAAGCAACAATGCTTTGGGAGACTCAAAAATGAGGCAAGAGGCAAAGTGAGAAGTTTCTGATGGTGAGTATGTGAATATACTCCCTTGACATAATTTCAACTTGTTTCCTGGCTATAGCTCTCTACTCACTGCCACTCCTTCCCCCTCCTTGCCTTCTCTACCAATTCCACTTGCCTTTACTCTTCACAGAATAACTGGTGTTTGGGGGAGATACAAGGTCAAGAGAAAGTAATAGTCTATAAATAGGTTCATTCAGGGTGCAGAACAAAGAGGTCAGACACACACACACACACACACACACAATTCAGTAGGACAAAATCAACCAGAGAGTCTCCACATATTTTGTTTTGTATATATCTATATCTATATCTATATATATATATATATATATATATATATATAGATAGATATATCTATATCTGAGTATGTAGAGTATGTGTAGTTAGTAAGGAATTTTAGTTTAAATATTATGGAGCAGGGTGATCTCAGTAGGCTGAAGGAATCCAGACAAATATTTGATAACTCTACTAGTCATTTCCATATTTTCATGGGGATCTTTCAGTTCCAGCCTCCTCCCTTTCCAGTCCCCTCAGTAGCAGAGCTACTGGAGTACTGGAATGTCTGTAGGGAAGATGGGAAAACAGAGCTTTTCCATGTGATTGACTCCAATCCAGCCTTGTGAGTTCTAGTTATCTTCTGAAATAGAATACAACACCATGACCACTGAACTTTTTTCAGTGGATTCTGACTTACCAGCTATCTGACCATCAAGAGTATCACTTAAATCCTTATTTGTCAGTAAGGAAAAAAGGTGAGGGTCACCAGAGTTTGCAGGCTTTACTGAGTGGCCTCCTTCAGTGGATTTGCAAGTGCAAATCTCAAAAGACTATCAAGATATCTCATGCTGGAGAATGAAAGGGAAAGGAAGATATAGCTCCATGTTGATGCTATTTAAGTAATGGTCTAGTTGGAAATCTCCCAGTTTGGATCAACTCTTCCCTCAGTAGAAACCACAGATGAAATATGAGAAGGAAATATATTTTGGAAACTTTTAGTGAAGCTGAATGGAATATTTTCTATTGAAGCTAAGTGAAAATCAGAATTGCTAAAACATACACAAAATCATTTACCTACAACAGAAAAAAAACCCCTATGTTTGAAGTATAATTTGAAAAATTCCTGGGAAGTGTGTTAAGAGAAGACACAGAAAAGTTTGTGTGTATATAAGGTGGGAGTGTATGTCATGGTTTAAGAAGCATATAGGTAAAAGTCTCTTACGGGTCATTAAATTTTTCACTCTTTGACTCTCATTCTCATTTTTGAGTCTCCAAAAGGTTGATGCTGCATCAGTTTTCTCTCTCAACTGCCTTAATCCAGTGGTTTTAAAATTGTGCCTTGAAGAGCCAAAGGGATTCTATACAGGTCCCTCAATGATGAGCACCCATAGTAAAAGAGAGGGATGGTAATCATCATGCCATTTTACCAGATCAGGTTTGCTTCTGTCAGTTTTATTTGTTTACACTTCCAGACATGATTTTTTAGCAAAAAAAAATATATATATATATATAGTTTGAGAACAAATGTGTTAGAAATCCCTAGATCCTTGATTGTAACATTAGAAACACTGTATCAACATGCTTTGCTGTGAAAAAAAATGATATGCATCTATAATATATCTTGCTGGAATTCATATAGTAAGATGAAAATCCACATTTTCAAATGTGAAGAGAAAATTATCTCAAAAGTAAGTTGATAAAAGCAAATATTAGGTCCAAAGCTTAATGTAGAATTTATACTTCTTTTAGCTTCTCAGTTTTGATTCAACTAATGGAAGACTAGAGATTTAACACACTAGATTCTATATGACACTTAACCCCTCAAATTACAAGCAAGGCCCATACTGAAATAGTCATTGTTTTATTAGTAATTATATAACTGTACTAATTAATACTGTTTTATGTATATTTAAAACTGTGTGAGCCTTCTTAATATTATATATGAATGTAAGTACCCCATCTGAGAAAATTGTCTGTATCAGGGATGTTCACCATGATTGTAGTTTCCCATCCAGTAAAATTTGGATATATCATGAGAGAGCAGTGTATCCTATTGACTTCTGAAGATGACTTCTGAATCTTTTCATGATATCAAAGTAGAAGCACTATTTCTAGAGTAAAAGGATAATAGTCCAATTGTACTTCGAGGTAGGTAGAACACTACTGGAAATACTGTGTTTTGTTCGTAGTAACATACTTTGTGGAAGATGATCAGAGATTACCAAGTTCCTGAAGAGTCTAAGTACTGTGGAATACCATGTCATCTGTTGGGCATTAGAAGGATTTCTATGAAAGTAGAGTCAAGAGAAGCCTTGGAAGGTGGAGGTAGAAATTGTAACTCTCTTCAATAAGGTAATTGAATTTATTAGCCGGAGGGCAGAACTAAGACTAACAATTGGAAGTTCTATGAGGCAAATTATACTGATCAGAACAAAAATTGTGTATACATATGGTAGAAAAAATGTGCTGCCTTCTGAAGTCCTACATTTATTAAAGATTTTAGATAAAAAAAATGAAATAGGAATACTGAAGATTGATTGAAGGAAAATAATATAACTTGACATTATAGATTCAATATGGGTTAACACTGTAGGTATATTGGAAGAAAATAGATACTAAAAGAAACATAAGGACATGCAGAAATTGATACTCCCTCTTCTGTGCCATTGGTATGTTATATTCCTAAACATGACTCTTATAAATAGACATTATCTTCCTTTGTTGTGGTTTGGTTGAAGAGGGTTTAGATGTCTCTTGTGAAAACTATATGTGAATTCTGAGGAATGAAAATGAGCACCTATTTATTTTGTTGATATTCTGTAGTTTGAAATGGTTTACAATAATAAAACAAGAGGAGGAGAAAAAACTAAATTATATCATTAACTTCCTTTTAGGAATTTAGCACTTAAAAAAATACCCACATTCAAGTATATAGTCAGAATTTCCCTTCATTAAAAAAAAGGCTAAAGCAAAATGACTTGTAGAATTTTTTTAAAAGTTACCTTCCATGTACCATGTTCATCATGCTTTACCTTTCAACACCTGCAATGTTTCAGTTACATTCATGCATATATTTCTTTAAAAAAAGTTTGAGATAGAATTCCTTTTTCTTCTCACTTTTGAATAGAAGGATAATTAGTTTCTTTTAAAAAATTTTTAATGTTTATTTTTGAGAGAGAGAGAGAGAGAGAGTGAGTCAGAGCATGAGTGGTGGAGGGGCAGAGAGAGAGGGAGACATAGAATCTGAAGCAGGCTCCAGGCTCTGAGCTGTCAGAGCCCGATGCAGGGCTCAAACTCGTCAACTGCAAGATCATGACCTGAGCTGAAGTTGGACGCTCAACCGACTGAGCCACCCAGGCGCCCCAAAGGTTAATTAATTTCTAACAGCCACTATCAGAATTGTTATTTCTAGCAATATAAATTCGATAACCATCTAGGTGTTTTCATTTTTAAAATGTATCTGAGTTTGGGGTGCCTGGGTGGCTCAGTTGGTTAAGTCTCTGACTTCAGCACAGGTCATGGTCTTGCAGTTCAGTTCGTAGTTCAAGCCCTGCATCAGGCTCTGCCTCAGAGCCTACTGTTTCCTGCCAAGCCTGCTTCAGATCCTCTGTCCCACTCTGTCTCTGCCCATCCCTGGCTTACTCTCTCTCTCTCTCTCTCTCTCTCTCAAAAATAAATAAACACTAAAATATATATATATATATATATATATATATATATATATATATATATATATATATATGAGTTCCTATAGGAAAGACACAAGTGTTTTGTGGAATCTGGAGAAAGGTACCTGAGTAAACGAAGAAAGAAAGAGGAAAGATATGAGTGGGAGTGAGCATGAGAAGAAGGGGCTGTATGCCAAATCCGTGCAAGACAAAGTCACTAGAAGCAGAAAGAGGAGAAGCTATGACCTCTTTTTGATATCCACCACTTCGAGAGGGAGGGAGATAAGAAGTGAATATTGACTTTATCCGTATATTTCTTGAATTGGAATGAAAACAGCTCTAAATTATCCCCTGTGTAATGTTTGTTTCAAAACTATTTTAGCACGTTTAAGGAACTTTCTTCAATGGTTAAGGTGCAGAAGTAACCAGCTAGTCGTCAGCTGGTTGAGTTCAGGCCAGAGGAGTGCTTTTGTTTGGCCAGCGCACTACTTGTTTTTCAACTTTTTTTTTTTTAAGTTCATTTATTTTTGAGAGAGAGAGAGAGAGACAGAGTGCGAGTGGGGGAGGGGCAGAGAGAGAGGGAGACACAGAATCCAAAGCAGGCTCCAGGCTCTGAGCTGTCAGCATAGAGCCCGACACAGGGCTCAAACTCACGGACCCAAACTCATGGAGCATGAAATAACGACCTGAGCCAAAGTCAGATGCTCAACCAACTGAGCCACTCAAGTAGGCACCCCTACTTTTTTTAAATTGAGACCAAATGCCTTTGGGCAACCTCTGAACTCTCCAGTTTTCCTTTGTCCTCACCATTTCCACTGTTGCCTAGCCTACTTCATTCATTTGTACACCTTGCCTGATCTCTGGAGGCACTTGAGTTTCAGAGCCTTGAGACAGAGAACAAATCACATGGAACAAAAATTAGTTACACCTGGGCTGTGGAAGGAGAAGTAACTGGAACTCAATCACAGAGAGTGCTTGACCTAGACATGACAGCTCAAGAATAAAAATTATATTGAGAAGTAAATAGCAGTGCAACAACTACTTCTTTGAAAGAAGGAGGGCAAACGATCTCCATAGACTGCATACCAATGAGAACTCAGGTGATGTGGCAGTGATTGTGATCACTGATGGCCCTTGTTTTTACTTTGTCCTGCTGCAGCCTGAAATATCACATGTATGAAAAATAAAATATATAGTATTTGTATTAAAGTTTTGTTATGTAATGTAGGCAACTCTGTTATATACTATGTTAAACATCTTATAAAGAGCTATAACTTATATTGCACTCTAAACATGTTATTTGCTAT
The DNA here is from genome assembly GCF_022837055.1 of Prionailurus viverrinus. Taxonomy (NCBI): domain Eukaryota; kingdom Metazoa; phylum Chordata; class Mammalia; order Carnivora; family Felidae; genus Prionailurus; species Prionailurus viverrinus. The sequence continues at coordinate 75,911,205 of NC_062563.1, forward strand.
GAATTTTCATCTTTAATTCTTATTTCTTTAGCCATTTATTAAGGTGAAATACAGCAGTTTTTTTTGTTGTTGTTGTTGAACTTAATTTTCAGGATGTGCCATTCCTTATCTACAAAACTATTTCCAATTAAATTATATTTTTGATATAAGACTCCCAAACATATTTTTTTTTCTGAGAAAGAGAAATAGAAATGTATTAATAATGTTTTCTCTATTTACATATAAGTAGATGCAACCACATCATCAAAGTGGATAATATTTATTGTGGGACAGTAGAATATAACTAGTCAGGGTTATATAATAAAGTCAAAGTTTATTTAAATATTTGTGAAGTATCAAATTAGCATACCTAAGACTGCAAGGGAACTTAAACACCTTTCATTTTTAGAATCTTTGCATGGTGCACAGAATATATTTTTATCTTTTGTGACTTGCTCATTTCTCCAATTTCATTGTTTCACAATACCTGCTCACCCTCACCCTGACTCCTATTTTATGGAATAATGTATAGTCCATAAAAGTTCCAGCTATCTCTTTGAGATTTTGCAAATGTGAGTTCCCTCTTGGTTCTTTATCCCTATTTCTCTTCCCTTATTAATCAAAGTCCTACTTATCCTTGGGTGAACCTTTTCTTAAAAGGCCAGATAGTGGTTATTTTAGGTCCCTAGAGTTTCTGTCCCAACTGTTCTACCTTTGTAGCAGTAAGCAAGCTACACACAACACACAAATAAATGGGCACAGCTCTGTTCCAATAAAGCTTTATTTACACAAAAAGGTACTAATGGGTCATAGGTTGTTCATCCTAGCATTAGAATTCGATTCAAATATAATTCTGATATGTGATCATTGAGTGCCATGTCTGAATAGATATCATACTGTATTGTAATCCTTGGATTAATTTTCAGAATTTCAGACTGTATTGTTAGATATGAGACACTAGAGGTAGGGAAAATGGCTTAATCATTCCTCTGTCATAGTACCTGATAATTGTCTGTTTGAAAACTAAGGTGCCTTTGGCTATTTTTGAGGCGTGAAGAATAAGCATGAGGTTATCAAACCTATTTTTAAAGCCTCCAAAAATAGAGTGTGGAAAAATAACAAAGCCAATTTTCAACACTGCCTAGAAGATCACTATGTCTCGAATGAATAATGTCAGACTGATCTGTTTCCATTTTGTGAAAAAGGGGGAAAAAACCTCTTTCTTTTTAATGTGGAAAAGATTGTGTTGAACGTTTGTTGTTATGGACTGAACATTTTCTAGACATTTGGGTTTTTAAGGAGGAGGGGAGTGTAGCATATGGGGTGAGACTAGTATTGAGTAATGTCATCTAAATGTTATTTTTAAACTAGTTATGATTTTTAGAGGCTTTAATAATTCAAAAGAGAGAATACTATTAACTATATTGCTAACACCAGGTGGAGAAGCCTCAATTAAGTCCTAGAGGAAAAAGAAAAGGTATTTAATTGATGTTGGCAAAAGTATATAAAGAAGTTATGTTTCAACAGAATAAAAGCACAGGAGAATGTGACTATTTGCATAAGAAAAAGTAGACAAATACTAGATGAAAAATAATTCCTATGACCTGTATAGCAAGAACAGTTTCTATGGAAATAGAACAAAAAGGTGATTCCATCATAAACATAGAGCCTTACTCCCCACGATAATTAAAGAGGGTACAGAAACCCATTTGACCTGCCATATTAAATACCCTTAAATATCCTTCTCTTCACAGTATTGAAATAAATCCCTGTAATAAATGTCTGTGGAACTTAAAGTAAAACCTCATGCCACAGCATGCCCTACCAAGCCCTGAAAGGTCTGGCCCTTCCAGCCTGTCTGATAAACACCTTCACCGTCATTGCTTAAAGAGCTCCAGTCTCACCAGCCTTTCAGCTGTTTAGAAAACAAGATCTCTTTACCTACAGGCCTTTTCTTCTGATACTTCCTCTAGGTGATAAGCTCTTTATCTAGATATTTGCTTCTCTTCATTCAGATCTGTGCTTAAATGTTATCTTCTTAGAAGAACTTTCCTAGCCATGGGTTTAACTCCCTCCACTTCTGCTTCATCCCGCCCCCTACCTATTACCCTGTTTTCTTGTATCAGTATCTAACATTACATTAAGTTCTTTATGTAGTTGTTTCTTGCTTGAATTTCCCAATAGAATCCAAGCCCCATAAGCACCAGGAACTTTTCTCTCTTGGTCACCTCTTTTTTCCCATTGTTGGGAATTTGATTGGCGTCATGTGGAACAAAACAAGTATTTGTTGAGGGCATGGCTATTTATAAATCAGCCATTTGGAGAAAAAGGAAGTTCAGGCAGAGCTTCCCCCTTCCCTACAATGAAAGTGTCTGTATGGGTTGTAATATGTTGATATGAGTTTCTGAGGGACGTTAAGGAAACATAATGAACACTAAGTTTTTTAAAGATGACTTATTAGATTAAAAGTTATGGATTAGGTACCCTCTTTTTATTTCCTCCTTAGCTTTATTTATGTGTTTATTTTCTCAGTAGCCACCCATCCCCTGTCTCTCAGAGAAAACCACAGATAATCTTCTTTTATTTTGATGCTTATTTAAAATGTGGCTCAGTCAGTTAAGCTTCTGACTTTGGCTCAGGTCATGATTTTATGGTTTGTGAGTTTGAGCCCCGAGTTGGGCTCTGTGCTGACAGCTCAGAGCCTGGAGCCTGCTTTGGATTCTGTGTCTCCCTCTCTCTCTGCCCCTTCCCTGCTTGCACTCTGTCTCTCTCTCTCAAGAGTAAACATTAAAAATGAATGAATGAATGAATAAATAAATAGAATGTCTAAGATTATAGTAAAAATAGACATTCTCTCAATTTAAAAAAAATGTGTGGAATTATTTTAGAATAAAGCACTGAATGTTGAGTCATTTGTGACATTTCAGTTTAATATTAAAGACTTTTATTTAATATGGTAAAGGACATTCTTTTTTAATATACCATATAGCAGATATTAAACAGTAAAAAGCACAAGAACATTATGAATGCTCTGATGGAATAACTCATGATGATTCTTTATTTTTAAGTAATTTTTCTACATAGGTTTTAAGGCACATATTTCTTTACTTAGTAAATTGCAAAAGGCTTCTTTTCAGGATTAGAATACCAAGAATTCTAGCTCTCTATGGATTGCACTATTGGAAAATAACACATAGAAAAAATGTTCTCTGCACTGTTCTGCCACTGTGAATGTCAATATTCTTGGTATGCCAGAATTTGTTAAAGCTAATTTAGTCCAGACTGTATTCTGTTTGAGGTCAAGATTATATCTTCTACTTGTAGAAACTGCATAGAATTTAGTAAATCTCTTACTTAAATTATTTATATAAGGATATATATGTCAAGATATTGATTGCTTAAAAATCTAATAAATGCTACTTAAATGGAATTTATATTCTATATTAAAGTAGGTATCATCCTTGCAACCTATACTACTAATAAATGTGAATATGAGTGACATAGTTCATTTCAGTATGGTAATAATTTACACTTCAGTTCTCAGTAAGTTTTCATGTAACAACCACCAAGGACATTTAAAATAATGAGAGATTCAGTGAAATTATATACTAAAAATTATTACTGAAGGGCCTGAAAATGCTTCTCATCCCCAGTCAGTGATGCATAAAGGAAATGTCTGCCTGCCTTTTACTATTTCAAAGTGGAATCTTTTAGCTGATGTGTCTGTCATCCTTTTAGGCCTTGCAACCTTCATGCATTCATTTTTTTCAAATTTTATGTGAATATAAACCACCTCTTCCGTGATACATGGTCTTAGTACCCTTTGAGTTTAGCTAGTTCTTTTTTTTCTTTTTTTCTTTATTTCCTTCTCTGTCTTTTTCTTCCTTTTCTTCTTTTTAATGGCAAAGGACCTTCAACGCAGCAAGCATTCCTTGATTATTTCTAGCTATCCATGCAGAATTTTTCTGGTTGCATACTGAGAAAACCCCATAATTACAAGGATATTTATGATAGCAGCACTGCTATTTCAGGGAACTACATTATAGTTCACACTAAAAATAAAAGGGCAACATATTTTGCATGCTGGTAGCTGCTTTCCCTTGATAGATGCACTTGCTTTTTCTATAGACTTAAATTTATCCTTCACCATCTGCTCTGCAAGTACTCCAGAAAATACAATATTGCATTCTGAATTCCCTTGAAAGTAAGTTACTCTTCCTCTCTATGGATTTCCTTGTAGGATTCTTAGTTTTACCTGCATACAAATGCCCCATATTTGGGGAGCTCTAGTAATCTTGCACTTCAATTTAGAGAAAACTTGGGAGAGCATCCAGGCAGTCCCTCCCATAATGCTTTGGGCATGACTGAGGAGATGACAGAGGCAGTTTTGTTTTAATGATGCCTTAAAACAACAACAACAACAAAGTTATGTTGAAGTGGCTGTTATGTTTTGGTTTGTTTTTTAAATTCATTTATTCATTCTTTCAATTAACACTTGATTGAAATATTTTTTCTTGAAATAGTTTTGGAAAGAATTGTACTAACCCTGCTTACATAGATTAAGCCGCAGTGTGTGTTGTATCATTTGCAGGACACTGAAAGAACACTTTAATACCCTCTCTACCTAAGTCTCCCAGTGGTACAAACTAAAATTTTGCTCTTGGATATTCGGTCCTTTGGTTTCTTTTGGAAGTTATCTTTTAAAAAATCCTCCAAACCTTCAAGTAGCCATCTTAATTATTTTTATGTGACTAATTTCCTAAACATCAGGGTTTCAGGGCAATCATAAGGTTCTCGTCCTTGGAGAGGAGAGAGGCAGGTGAATTAGGTTCTGAATACTGGGAGGACAGTGCTTTATATATAGTCTACAGTTGGTAGATATTTGTTGAGTGAAAATGGGAGGGTGAATAGAAAACACTAAGATAAATCTGCCCTGTTGTAAGATACTACCCTGAGCGAGTCTTTTTTCTAGACATTCTGACTTTGCCTTTGACTCTCCAATTCAACTAAAGCCCTACTTCATTTCAGTTACAGGACTGTATCTTTTAAGAAAGAGAGAAGATGCTTCACTTGCATTTGATATTGATAACTTTCCAGATTTTTCAAACTGTTATCATATGGATCTTGAGGTGAGAACACTCAAGGAATTCTTGGGTATCATTAATTAGTCCTAAAACACTCACATTCAAAAACTTCACTAGAGGTTACTTCTGAGTTTGTAGACATTTAGAAATGGTGCCATTGAATTGGTGAAGGGCTAAAAAAGTGAAGGAGTTTGCATGTGAGCTGCTTATCTAGAGATCAGATGAAGCTGATAAAACTTCCCTGATTGTTTTTTAAAATAGTAAGGTCCCACTTGATGTTTCTGGAGTCACCTTATGTGCTATAACTCTGACTCCAGCTCTCTTCTCCATAGGCATAAAACAAGCACGTGTTCAGTGCTGGGGGCAGGGCGTACAAAAGCCCCCCACTGTGACTTTCAGACTAAAGTCACCTAAGAAAGATTCCAACATGTGACTCTGCTGGTACACCACAGAGAGAATCTTCCTTTTGCCAAGGGATTGGTTTAGTTGAAAACAATCACCATATTTGGCACTTACTATTTCCTTTTTGTTTGTTTTTGTACAGCAATTTAGAAAGGAAAAAAACAAACAAACCAGTATTTTATTTTCATATTATTATTTTTTAGAAGGCTCTATTTAGAAACATACCGTTTTAAGGCTGAATGAGAGACCTTAGAAGTAATCTAATCTTTTTCTCATGCATATATCCCTTTACATCACATATTAAAATGATTTATCAGCTCAAGTACTTTAAATGTCTTGGAACTTACTGTCTCATCAAACATCCCATTCCACTTTAGCAGCTTTGTGGGTAAGAAAGTTTTTATATTGAGTTTAAATCTGTATCCCTAACCCCTCTGTAACCTGAACCATTAGTCCTAATTTTGCTCTCTAGAAGTACAGAAAAAAATAAACTCTCATTCACTTAATAACCTCTTGCGTACTTTAAACCATCTAGTATATACCCATAAAGGCCTTTTTAAATAATCAATCAGTCCAAGTTTCTGCAACCATTTTTTTTTTAAAAGTCACAGGTTTTTCAGAAATGGAAGAAATTTTAGAAAACATCTAGTCTTTTTTTTTTTTGAAAACGCATTTCTATAAAGTACTAATTCTGGAGGTGATAATAGTAAAAAAAAAAAGTGCACAGTAAGATCCTGATCTGTAGTTCAGTCAACTTATACCTGTAATTCTTGAACTGGGGACTCATCTTCTTGGAATTATGTGAAGGGAGCCCCAGGATAAATCTCATGGTTCTTTTCTTTTTTTAATTTTACATTTTCCTGAATATTTTATCAAAGAAGTCTCATTATTTTTATATTAGAAAAAATAGATTGACATAATAAGAATTTGAATAAAAACTTGGCATGAAATATGGGATTCCAAATGCTTTCAAGTTTTCAAAGGGGAGCTGTTATGGACCAAAATTTATATGTTGAAGCTCTAACACTCAATGTGACTGTATTTGGAGATGGGACTTTGGGAGATAAGTAGGTTAAGATGATGCCATTAAGATGACTTTCATGGTGGGATTATTGCCCTTATTAGAAGAGACACCAAATAATTCTCTTTTCCTTTCTCTTTCCTTCTTCCCTGTTCCCCCTCTCCCATCTCTCTCCCTCCCTACCTTTACCTTTCTCTCTCTCTTTCCTTCTCTCTTTCTTTCCTATATCTCTTGAGAACAACCAGAAACTGACTACACTGGCACCTTGGTCTCAGACTTCAAGCTTCCAGAACTATGAGAATATAATTTCTTTTGTTTAAGCCACTCACCCTATGATATTTTTCTACAGAAGCCTGAGAAAACTAAGATTACAGCTTTGTCTAGGCCAATTGCTATCAACCAAAGGTGATTTGACAACATCTGAAGACAGTTTGATTATCACAATTTGGGGAATGCTACTAGCATCTAGTGGGGAGAGCCACTAGAATTATAAACATCCTATAATGTGCAGGAGAGGAACCCACAACAAAGAATTACCTGGCCCCAATCTCTATTATATTGGGGTTGAGAAATGGACTTGGCTACCAATAGGGGTACCTCAATGAAATGTTTGTTATTCATAATCATTTATTATTCATCTGCAAAATGCACAATATGAAATAATGCCATAGAGGAATGGTCTTTCTAAAGTAAAGGAAGCTACATGTCTTTTCTCTGTTCACCAACTCTGTAGCAATTCATAATGATGCTTAATCAAAATTTTTATTCTAATGTCAACAGAATCTTCTTCAGTTATTTTATGAAAATCAGTCATGTCCTATCTCAACTTCAAATAACAGGGCCCTTAACATTCAGGCTGTTTCAGATACTGCTTATATTAGTCAGGATTATTCAGAGAAACAGAACCAACAGGGAGTATACATTAGGGGATTTATTTTAGGAAATTAGGTTACACAGTTATGGAGGCTGGCAAGTCTAAAATATGTAGGGTGGAGCAGGCTGGAGACCCAGGAAAGAGATGACGCTGCAGTTCAAGTCCAAAGGCCATCAAGCTGCAGAATTCCTTCTCGATGATGGGGAGATCAAGCTTTTGTTCTATTCAGACTTTCAACTGATTGGATGAGGCCCACCCACATTATGAAAGGCAGTCTGATTTACTAGAAATCTACTAATTTTAATGTAAACCTTATCTAAGCACTGTCATAAAAATGCCCAGAATAGCATGTGAGCAAATATTTGGGTGCTGTGGCCCAGCCCAGTTGACACAAAAATTTAACCATCACAGTTGTTCTCTTTTAACTGCATTGTATGCCATCCAGTGTTCACTCTGGACCTCCTTTAAGGCTCATAGAAAAGGCCAGTGACACAAGGTATGGTGGGAGCCTCTACAAAGAGTCTACTTTGCCAGGCTTTCTTCAGCCAGGAAGGTAATTATAGTAGTTTTGCTTTAGTCCAGTTGGTGCCTGAATCCGTGTTTCACTTTGCTCTATTACTAATCTGCCTTTGTTCTCATGTTAGGAAAGGCAATAAGGCCAGCCTCTGCTCAGTAGTCCAGTCTAGGCCAAAAGGTCCATCTCAGCCTGCAGGTAACCCCATAGACTCTTTTTAGTCTTGCCCTGAGATCCAGTGAACTTCCTCTAGTGAGCAGAAATTTGGGTGAGAGAGATTTATGGTTGCTGGCAGTAAAGATCATCTTTTGCTTGCACCCTCCTAGGTAATAATGCTTCATTTTATCCCCTCACAGAGGTTTTATTTGTGTTGACTAAGATGGTGTTACAATTTCCTTCAGCTTGGCTAAACTTTATATGAGTATTTTCCTGATTATTGGCCCTTGACTTCCCTTTCCATAGAGCATTTACTTCAGAAAACTTAGAATTATAAGTTTTTTTCTCTGCCACTTTGAAATGTATATAAATATTCTCTCAGCCTCTGAACAGATTTATAAACCAGAAAATGTCTTTATCAGGAGACTGGGAGCCATCCCTTTGAAATATAATCATCAGGGAAGATAGTGCCCCTATTTCTCAGTCTTGATGGGAATATGGGAGCCTAACTTCCATGGCTACCAATTATTAAACACAGATGACATAATCAGAGAGAAAAAACATTTGCAAACTCAATGATAACTCAGTTTGCTGGACACATGCCATTGATTAACCCTCCCACTAAGGTCCTCCAAGTACCTTTCCACTAGCTCACCCAGCACTTAAAAACCTTTCTGCCTTTTGTTTCAGTGAAGTTCAGTTCAGTCTCTCTCCCCTATTGCAGTAACCTGAATAAAGTCTTCTTTACCTGTTTAATGCTATCTGGCACACTTTTTATTTTGACAGTATTTTTAAAGTAACCCTCAGCTTCCTATACTGTAAGCATAAGTAATGACGATAATTTCAGGTACCACAATCCATCTGAAATCACAGAATAAACAGCTTTCTGTGGCAGGCTCGTTATACTTGCTCCCCTCAGTTTTCAATGAGAAACTGGTTGGTTACTATCTTTGAGGCATGACATTCAGGGAAAAGCAACATCTTCCCATATGTTCAGTAGTTGATAATTTTTAAACAATCTTTCCTCTGAACACGTCAAGTCACTATCCAGAAAATACTAACTTTAAAATTAATTTCAATACTTTTCAATCATTAAATACTTTTCAAATATTAAAATACAAGTAATAGTAAGGATAGAGAAAACAAAGCCAACAAAGAACAAAAGCCATATAAAAATGTTTAGAAAGGATATGAGAAGTCATTTAATCTATATTTTTCAAATTTGGAAAGATAGCCATAAAGAAATGAAAAGATACATAACTTTAGCTTATAACTTCTTGCATTAATAGTCAGTACATTTTCATTTTGACCTATTACCTACCACACTCTTTCCCTCAAAACCTGTGGTTTTAATAGTGTAAAATAAAGATCAAGAAATAATGTATTTACCAAACTGATCCTGCTTGCCTCTATTTTATCTACTTTTTCTTCCCAGCCTCCCCTTGGATTTAAAGGTTTAGTTTTGCACCTGACAATGACATTGACAATGATGTAGTTAATTAGAGATATTTTAAAGTTCATTGTTGTAAAGTTTTTATGTATAATAATGAAAAAATAGCAACTTTTGAAAAAGTAAAATAAATCTTTTGTTAAATTAATTTAATTTTTGTTTTAAGCCTACCTACTAAAGGGTTCATTTAAAATGTTCCAAAATTAAAATCAATTTATTAGAATAAATATAAGAAGCACAGCTTGTAAGTAAAAATTGGACTATCCCCTCTGCTTGGAGTTGGAAATCTTCCAAATCCAGCTTAGTAAAACTTGGTTTATTCCATGTGTAAATTAAAAAGAAAATAAAAGGTATCAAAAAAGTTTTAGGAACTTTCTAGCACCAAGGACATGACAATTATTTAAGAGTTTAAAAATCATTTAACAATACAACAATTAGAATTCCTATACCAGAGAAATTCCCTTCTAAACACTGGATATCATTTTCTCTTGAACATCATTTTCATAGCATCAAGGCTTGGGGCTGTGTAAATATTTGTTTTGCAAAGTTGCCAAAAGTTTCAGAGCATTTCACTGAGTTTTTAATTAATTTTTAAAAACAAATTTTCTTTTTCTTAAATTGCTTCTGTACTCAAGAGAGCTTCAGTAGTTTATCTCAAGATGTCTTAACTGTGTTATTTACTACTCATTTTAGTATTGGAATTCTTTTTTCTTCTGGCTAATTGGCCATTAGCACCCTTAGTATTTGGATAATGTATATAAAGCACCATAGAAATCTAGAAAAATTCTGTGCATGTTTAATCTTTAATGCAATGTGTTACTGATAAGAAAACACTTTATTGCAAGACTTTTGATGGTAAGACTGTCTGTCAGAAAAGTCACTCTTGGCTTTGGTACTTGCCCCTTCCTCCTGTCTCCCTCCCTCCCTCCCACGTAATAACCCCAAAGGTGATATTACTGACTACCCTTCTTTGGTTTCAGGATTTATAAACATCATTTTCCTTTCACGGAAATGTAATCTGCCCTATAAATCACCACAAAGGCCTTCAGAATTAACAAATCTGAGGACCAAATCTATACTGAAGAGAGGTGGGCCATTATTTGGGTATGATGTGTCATCCACAGTTTTCTTTTGGTTGTTCTAATTGGGAAAATATTTGACCTTACATTTTATCTTCATGGAACAGAATGAATTAATTGACCTGTGTTCTAGTTTTGTTCAATGAACTATGTCAGAAGAGAGTTTCTGTTCTCATTCAACCTGTGGAGGACTACTTTTCATAACCCTTAAAACTGAGAAAAATCTCAAAGATATTTTCAAAACAGATGCAAAATTATCTTTGGTGCCCTATAATTAGAATGAAATTTTTAAGCTAATACTTGGATTCTAATTTATTAAAACTTTAACTGAAAAACAAAGTAAAGATTCCTCAAATACTTATGTGGTCTCTGGTATGACACTAGTTATTATGAGTAAACAGAAATTATTAAGAGATGGGGCTGTTCTCAAGAAACTTGTGTTCTAGATATCCGGAGGAGATAATTTCATAAATGATGATATTTCAAAGCAATATTTGAAACCTGCTGTGGCAGGGACAAATCTTATTTGCAAAACTTAGAGAAGGTTGGATAATTTTCAGCACATTGTGAGTAGGTCTTCGGGAAATTATGGAAAACTTCAAGTAGGGTAGGTTTTGCTTTAGAGGTATTGGCAGAGATAGGATGCATTTTCAAGGACTGTGAATGATCTTATGCGGGGTCTACTTGGTCGTTTGTTGAACTGTTGGACACATCTGACTTCAGGAGCTTTCTAGCCAGACTTAGTCTTCATTTTAAGAGCTTTAGCTTTAAGCTCTTCATTTTAAGAGCTTAGTAACATAAGATGGTTTTGTTCTGCAGAGAATAACAAATTCTACCAACTCCACAGCCACTTCCTTTTTTTATGTGGAGGTAGATAGGTGGTTACGTGGGTGGAGGGTAAGGGGTGGGGAATTAGAGAACTATGCAAATGTGCAAGTTTTGGAGGTGCCACTCTTAGATGTTTATTAGCCTGAGTAGGAGCTTGCCCCTCTAAAGTAGAATCAGCTATAGAGCAACAGGTAAAGGCTTTCTGCTTCCAAGAAAAATAATACTGAAATTCTTCTATTCTACTATGCTACATAGCTTTAAAGTGGGAAATAGGAAAATGATAAGTTGAAATATGAGCTGGGTAGAAAAGATGTAGTATAAATGCTTTGAGGATGCAGAGGAGAGATTGTTGGTTCTGTGGTGAGTTTTATTTATTTTTTTCCTTTCTCCAAATTTGTATTTAAATTCCAGTTAGTTAACATACACTGTAATATTCATTTCAGGTGTAGAATTAAATGGTTCATCACCAACATACAACACCCAGTGCTCATCACAGCAAGTGCCCTCCTTAATAGCCATCACACATTAACCCATCTCCCCCACCTACCTCCCCTCCAGTAATTCTTTGTTTATTCTGTATAGTTAAGAGTCAGTCTCCTGGTTTGCCACTATCTCTCTTTTTTAAAATTATTTTGAAATAATTTTAGATTTACAGAAAATTTGCAAAAAAAATGTACGTAACATTCATGTATACTCTATCCAGCTTTTCCAAATATTAATAGCTTACATAGCCAAGTACAAATGTTACAATGAGGAAAATAACATTGATACAATGTTACTAACTAAACTACAGACCTTATTAGTGGTTCACTAGTAGTTTTAGCCCATAATGTCATTTTTCTGTGCTAGGATCTAATCCAAATTCCTGCATTGCATTTAGTTGTGGTATCCTTTTAGTATCCCCCAATCTGTAATGGTTCTTGAGTCTTCCCTTGTTTTTCATGACACTTTTATGAGTACTACTTAATTATTTTTTTGGATAATTTGGGATTATTACTAAATTTGGCATTGTCTGATGTTTTCTCATGGTTGGATTGAGGTTATACATTTTTTTGGCAAGAATACCACAGAAATGATGTGAAATCTTTCTCAGTAAATAACGTTAGGGGTATATAATGTTGCTATAGGCTATTACTAGTGATGTTAACCATAAGCACTTAATTAAGATGGTGTCTGCCAGGTTTCTTCACTGTAGGGATACTGTTCTTCCCTTTGTAATGAATAGATATCTAGGGATATACTTTGAAAAATCCTTTTTCCTCAAAATTTGGGCACTGACTTTAGGATCCACTATTCCTAAAATGGCCAAAGTAAAAAATGAAAATAAAAAACAAAAACAAACAATAAAAACCTCAACAGTTATTATGGATAATTGTGTGAACTGATTCCCCCTACCCAAAATTATAATTTTAGCTAAATGTCATATATAGAGTCTTTGAAAAATACTGCTTTGGAAGACTCATTGCTTTCTGAATGTGCTAAATCTTAAATTATGATTTCCCATTATTTGTCCCTAGCTAGCTCTGAACTTCTCAATTTCATAGCAACCAGAATTATAGTGATTAAAAAAAAGAATTTTATTTCTGTAATATTCCTAACCTATTTTGCAAATAATTTATTTTGTTCTTTCTAACTCAATTAAAAAAATATATATTGAAGTATGATTACCATACAAAACTGTACATGGTTAGTGTTTACAACTCAAAGAATTTGGAGATAAATATACACTCATGAAACCATCACCACAATCAAGGCCATGAACATATCCATCACCTCTCAAAGGTTCCTCCTCTCCCCCTTTTTTTCTAATTAAAAATTATTTTTGTTGTATGGTAAGGGAAATGACATAAAATCTACCTTCTTAGAAAAATTTTAATTATACAATATAGCATTGTTAACGTTAGGCACTATATTGCACCATAGATCTCCAAAACTTAATCATTTTACATAACTGAAGGTTTCTACCCTTTGACCAACAACTAAAAAGCCTCTACACAGCAAAGAAAACAATAAGCAAAACGAAAATGTAACCTATGAAATGGGAGAAAACATTTGAAAATCATATATCTGATAGTCGGTTAATATCCAAAACATATAAAGCACTCTTACAACTCAATAACAAAGCAAAAAAATTAATCCATTTAAAGATGGGCAAAGGACCCAAATAGACATTTCTCCAAAGACATAAAAATGATCACGTGGTACATGAAAAGGTGCTCAACACCACTAGTCATTGGGAAATGCAAATTAAAACTACAATAAGATATCACCTCTTACCTGTTAGGATGTTTTTTATCAAAAAGACAAGAGATAAGAAGTATTGGTGAGGATGTGAGTTAAGGGAACTTTTAGACATTGTTGGTGAGAATATAAATTGGGGCAGCCACTATGGAAAACAGTATGAAGAATCCTCAAAAAATGAAAAATAGAACTACCATCTGATCTCACAATCTCACTTTTGGGTGTATATGCAAAAGAATTGAAATCAGGATCTCAAAGAGATATCTGCCTTTCCATGTTTATTGCAGCATTATTCTCAATAGCCAAGATATGGAAACAAACTAAATGTCCATTGACAGATGAATGGATAAAGAAAATGTGGTATACACATACAATGGAATTTTATTCAGACTTTAAAAAAGAAGGAAATCTTGCCATTTGTGACAACACAGATGGACCTGAAGACATTATGCTAAGTGAAATAAGTCAGACACAAGAGGACAAATACTGCATCATTCCTGTTTTATGAGAAGTCTAAAATAGTCAAACTCATGGAAGCAGAGAACAAAGTGAGGTCCTGGTGGTCTACCCAACTTATATGCATTATTTATATTTGACCTTTTAAATGATACAATTCCAAACATTCATCTGAATTAAAAAATTTTAAATGGGATAATTACATAGGAAATAGAGCATGATCAAAATATCAGCTAATATTCTGATATCGCTCTCTTAGAGAATATGACTTTTTCCATGGCCAAATTACTCTATCTTAACCTTGCTCACAGGTATTTGGGGTAAGACTCTAAGTGAGAGACTTGCATCTCCAGTATATAATGTGTGTGAATCTATACTAAGCAACTAAAATTTTAAAAAATGGCCATAGGATGTCCATTACGATTTGGCAACCAAGTCCTCCTTCATTTCCCTTGGAATTCTCTGAAACTAACTGTGTTGCTACTCTCCTTCTGTCTAATGTTGTTGAAATGATACACTTCAAGGGCTTATCTTCTTCATTTTAGAGGTGGTGAATAAAATCACTGGTTTCCAACTTGGCTGTCAATTAGAATCATCTAGGAAGATTTAAAAAATACTGGTACGGGGGACTTCTTTCTAACTGAAGAGAAGCAGCTATAGAGCAACCTAACACCCAACATTTTCTCTCCGAATCACGTGAAAAGACAAGTAGTGCTTTGATCACATGATAAGTCCTGTGTGTTCAAACATTCATCAGTTACACAGCAACTATTACCTGGTTGGACACATGTTCTAAGCAACCATGTTTCTTAAAACACACACCCACCCCACACACCGACACCCACACCTACACCCACCCCCCCCCCCCCCCACACACACACACGCACCTACCTGGGTGTATTACAAAGGTTAGTACATAAGTAGGAGAGTTTTTATGATTACTAAAATACCCATTTTGTGAGAAGGAAACTTTTGGAAGGTATAAATAAGAACAGAGTTTACTTCCTTCTAGTCATTTTTCTTGAGATAAGATTATATACATACATACATACATACATGTATGTATGTATACATATATATATGAATATATATAGTGAAATGTATATACGTATATATAGTGATCTGCAAATTTTATGTGTGAAATACACGGAGTTTTGACAAGTAACACCCATGTAACCCACACCCTTATGAAGATGGAAGGAACATTTTATTACCACAAAAAACAGTGCCCCACCCCTGAGGCTGCCATTGTTCTGAATTTCTTTTACGGTAGATTGTATTTCCCTGTTCCAGAACTTCATAAAATATGGAATCATACAATATGCACTCTTTTGTGTCTATCTACTTTTATCCAACATAAATTTGATATTTATCTATGTTGTGACAAATATCACTAGCTCTTCTCTTTTTATTTTTTGGTGGTACTCCGTTTTAAGAATATACCCCAATCTTTTATATCCACTTTCTGGTTGATGGATATTTAGGTTGCATACAGTTTGGGGCTAGTATGAATAATGTCTTCTTGGACATTTATGTGTAAGTTAGTTTATTTGTTTGCTTTTGTTGAGACTTACTTTTCATTAGTCTTGAGAGTGGAATTTGGGGATTATATTTTAAGTTTATGTTTAAGATGACAAGAAACTGCCAAACGTCTTGTCCAGGGGTTTTATTATTTTTATATTCTTGCCGCCATTGTATCAAAGTTCTAATTACTGCACATTTTTGCCAGCATATGGAATTGACAGTCATTTTAAATTTAGCTTTTCTTTTTGGTGTGTGATGGTATCACACTGTGGTTTAATTTGCATTTCCCTGATAACTAAAGATATCATGCATCTTTATGTGCTTCTTGGCTATTCATAGATCTTCTTTTGAATTGTCTATTTAATTCTTTGACCATTTTTATGTATTTTTTAATTGTTAAGTTGTAAGAGTACTTTATATATTCTTGATTCAAGTTGTTTGTCAGACATATTTTTTCTAAATGTTTTCTCTCAGTGATTTACACTTTCATGTTCTTATTTTTTTTCTTTAGATAGTGTAAAAGTACAGAATTATTCACAATCATATAACAGGGCTCTACTTGAGCTGTCTGAAACAAAAGAAGTTGGTTTGGAGGATTTGTTGTAAGATATAAGCATGGGTGTCTCAGTCAGTTAAGTGATCAAATTTGGCTCAGGTCATGATCTCATTAGTTCGAGCCCCACTTTGGGCTCTGTGCTGACAGCTCAGAGCCTGGACCTTGCTTCAGATTCTGTGTCTCCCTCTTGGTCTGCCCCTCCCTGCTCTTGCTCAGTCTCTCTCTCTCTCTCAAAAATGAATAAACATTAAAATTTTTTTAAAAAGAATATAATCCTATATTACAAACTAAAAAAGGGGAGATACTATAAGGTCTGAGGAAAGAACTGGAAAAATAGACTTTATGTTAAAAGGCAATCCTCCCTGTTTCTGCCATCATATCTTTTTTACCAGTTTTCTTTTCTGCCTCCCTCTTCCACTTTTAAGGACCATTGTGATTACCTGGTCACAACCAGAATGTCTAGGATAACATTTTTATCTTAAAATTAGCTGATTACACCCTTAAATCTATCTGCAAACCTAATTCTCTTCCATCATAGAATATTTTCACAGGTTCCAGGGATTGAGGGGGTGGACATCTTTGGGTGAGCCATTGTTCTATATACCAAAAGTTAAATGATCTTTTCTAAGGCAAGCGTACTAATAATCAAATGTCTCAAAGTATGCAGTTGATGATAATAATAGATGTATTCAGTCTTAATGGATTTTGATATTGCCTTTACAAATTACACATACACACACACACACACACACATACACATACAAGAAAACCAAATGGATAATAGATTCTGGGAGAATTTTGGTTAATCTTCATGGCACTTTTGAAATGTTATTCCTAGATTAATCACATTTATATCTCATAATACGTACTGGTTATAAGAAGATTTAGCATCAAGTGGCAGAAAACAAAAATAAGTAATGTGTCTTAAGCAAGATACAAGTTTACTTCTCTGTCTTTAAAACCTAGGCCATCTATGGCTTGGAGGTTCTTCACCAAGCATCAAGAACCCTGATCGTTTAACATATTGAACCATTTTTAAATCATTATATGTTTACATTCTTTTGTTTCAACTTTTTTTTATCTTTTAAGCTTGCCCTGCTCCAAGCTACATAGCTTGCTACAACCTAAGATACCAGCTACATTTAAAAAATCTATTTATAATTTATGCTTTCTAATAATAGTTCCAATTCAAATACACATATTTTGATTAATAGCACACTTTAAATTATTTCTGCCATCTTAGTATGGGATTTTTTTTTCTTTTTATATATTTATCAAATGTTTTTTTTGTTTTGCTTTGTTTTGTTTTTTGGTCTTTTTTTTTTTTTTTTTTAATTTTTTTTCAACGTTTATTTATTTTTTTTTTTGGGACAGAGAGAGACAGAGCATGAACGGGGGAGGGGCAGAGAGAGAGGGAGACACAGAATCGGAAACAGGCTCCAGGCTCTGAGCCATCAGCCCAGAGCCCGACGTGGGGCTCGAACTCGCGGACGGCGAGATCGTGACCTGACTGAAGTCGGAAGCTTAACCGACTGCGCCACCCAGGCGCCCTGGTCTTTTTTTAAAAATCATGTCTTTGAGGGGCATCTGGATGGCTCAGTCAGTTAAGTGGCTGCCTTCGCCTCAGGTCATGATCTCATGGTTCATGGGTTCATGGGTTTGAACCCCACATCAGGGTCTATGCTGTCCGCATGAAGCTCACTTCAGATCCTCTGTACCCTTTCTCCCTGCCCCTCCCTACTTGTTCTCTCTCTCTCTCAAAAATAAGTAAATAAAAATTTATTTTAAAAAATGTCTCTGAATGTTTTTGTTCTTTTTTCCACTTTTTTTCTCCATAGGTTTATAAGTTTACAGTCTAATTCTTTTTTTTAAGTGTATTTATTTATTTTTGAGAGAGATAGTGTGTGTGAGCAGGGGGCGGACCAGAGAAAGAAGGAGAGTGCTTTCAGCATGGAGCCTGATTTGGGGCTTGGCCTCAGGAACCATGAGATCATGACCTGAGTCAAAATCAAGAGACCGATGCTTACCTCACTGAGCCACCCAAGCACCCCTACAGTCTAATTCTTAATATTTCTTTTTCTTTCTCATTTTCCTCCTCCTTCTCCTCTTCTCCTTTTCTTCTTCCTTCTCATCTTCTTCTTTGGGGATTTTTAAAAAATTTTTATTCATAAAGGCATCACGTTTTTGGGTTTTTTTTTCCCCCTAACAAGCATTTTAAGTAAGCCTTTCTTTGGGAGGAGTCAAAAATTATAGCATATTTCTACTTTCCTCTGTAATGTTCCATCTCCCAACTGTTGTTGTTGTTTCAACTTTGTTTATATTATTACCCTACTAATCTCAATGTACTTTAACTTTGTTTTTTGTTTTTTGTGGGGTTTTTTTGTATTTTTTTCATTTCTTTGGTCTATATTCCAGGATGTTTCTACTGATTTTAAAGTTCACTATTTCACTTCCCATGGCTCTCCAGACACCTAGGTAGTAAGTCTATTAAATTATTTCTTGTTTAATAGCCATCAGCTTCTGTGTCATAACTATTTATTTGTTTGTTTATTTTTGGTTGTTTTCACTTTGCTTCTCTGTAGAAGATATAAAGTTGATCATTTCAACATTCTTTTCAGGTTCTACTTTTCAAGTTCTACTTTTTTCTGGGTCCTGAGTTATAACTGTTTATTTTGTTCAGTTTGCGTTACTCTTTCATCATTTTAGTTTTCCTCTAGTACTTTGTAATTCTTGGTTGCAAGGGCATCTTTTTTTTTTAATTTTTTTTAATGTTTATTTATTTTTGAGACAGAGAGAGACACAGCATGAGCAGGGAAGGGGCAGAGAGAGAGGGAGACACAGAATGTGAAGCAGGCTCCAGGCTCTGAGCTGTCAGCACAGAGCCCGACGCGGGGCTCGAACTCAGGAACTGTGATATCATGACCTGAGCCGAAGTCGGATGCTTAACCGACTGAGCCACCCAGGCGCCCCTGCAAGGGCATCTTAAGGCAGCCATTCCTTTATTACACATCCAAGGAATACATAATTGTCTTAAAGATGCTGAGCCTTGGCTTGTTATGTTACAAGACTCCCAAGATAGGCTTTACATGATTCATATGCAATTAGACTTTGATTTCTTGTGGTTAATTTCTGGGGTTATTTCATCAGATACATTATATAATTCTAGAGATCCCACTTCAGTTCCTAGTCAACAAAAACTCATTCTTCTCCTCAAATTATATTATATTATATTATATTATATTATATTATATTATATTATATTATATTATAATTAATTCTATTATAGGTTATAGCTTTCCCTTATACTTGCTTTATAAACATCCTTAAAATAAATCATAGATTCTATTACATTGACCAGCCCTACCCCATCAGCCCTTTGATTACCTGACCTAACCCAGAATATTTCATAAATGTATTGCTTCATTTCTAGTCTATGGAAAATGTTCTTTCTCTTTTTTTACTTATGGTAATTTTGGTTTGGCAGTACTTGTTCTTTCATTTATATGTATTCCAAATGACATCATGAGAGGTTTGAGCAGTTGTGAAGTTTGCAAAATTGATGAGGAAGTCTTTTTTTTGCTATAATTTTAGAGAGCTTGTTTGTTGTTGTTGTATTTTAAAGTTTCACCTGTTTCCTCCATTGCTCTCAGGTTGTTGTTGTAACTTCCTTCTGTCATCACTGTGGTTAACTCAAGTGTGCCCTAGTTATGATTAATTTTAATTTATTCATAGCAAGCTAGGTGGACTTTATAAAATTATGATTATAACAGCACAAAATATTGAATTAAATATCAAGTGCTTCTTTGGTGAATAGTGAAATCAAGTATTTTGTTAAATCAAGTCAAATCAAAAGATATATAAACATCTGTTTTTATAAGCCTTTCTTGATTATTGCCAAGTTCTCATCGATGCTCCAAATTGCTGAGTTTGCAGGATAAGTGACCTTCAGATAAATGACATGTTTCTGCTTTATTTTCTCCTCACAGGACACTTGAGACCTGATTACCATGGATGAAAGGTCAGTGCATTTTCTACTGTAGAAAAAAAAATTCTGGCATATGTCCATTTTAGTTTTTATTCTAGTTATATAAAATGAAGATTATTTTCAAATCATGTGTGTGTATATATATGTATATATACATAATTTTGTATAAATACAAAAACAATAAAATTTATCTTATTTCCAGCACTAAATTGCAGCTAAGCTCATGTAAAATACAAGTTGGCTGAAATTTCCCTGAGCTAACTCAAATATTGGCTGAGATGATAATGTGTCCTCATTTGTTCAGTACAAATTCAATCATAATGTGGCAATTTTGCCATTATAAAGCTATTTGCAAAGGTATTCAATGACTACAGGAATATTTAAGGACCAGCTCAAGCAGTTCATTTTAGTCACCTTTTTACTGAATCGACCTCAAATGATGCAAGGACCTTGAGGCCTGGTGATGAATGCTTAAATGAGAACTGTTGAGTAATTCTGCCCTTAAAGTGAGGAAACATTACCACTTAGTGGCATGCATTTAAATCAGGGAAGGAATAGAAATAAAGAATACCTACCTTCTACTTTTCTTGCCATTTGTGGGCAATAATAGTTGACTATTATTGCATTACTGTGTGTTAACTTGCTTAGGATTCTTTTACAATTATAAATTAATATAAGTTGGAATTTTGAGGTGAGTAACTTATCTGGTTAAAATAATGCACAAAATGTGTTGTTTAACAGGAAGATATATGGAAGGTGAATCTCTGAGTGGATAGAAGGAGCTTTTCAATTGGTTGCCTTCACTCCTTTCCTCCTTTCTTGGCCTGTTAGTTTCTTAGCGCTGCAATAATAAATTACTACCAACTTGGTGGCTTTAAAAGACAACAGAAATCTGTTCTCTCATAGCTCAGGAAGTGAGAAGTCTAAAATCAAGGAGTCAGGATTAGTCCCCTTTGTCATAAGGGACCGTTTGTCTGTCAAACGGTTGCACTTCTGCCATTAAAAACTCGCTTTGCAGCCTCTGAGGGAGAAACTTCCCCAAGCCTCTCTCCTTGCTTCCGGTGGTGACACAGAATCCTTGCTGCTCCTTGGCTTGTAGGCACATCCCTCTAATCTCTGCCTCCATCTTTGTATCGCCGCCTTCTCTGTGTTTCTGTGTGTCTTTTCTGTCTCTTATAAGGAAGGGCATTATCATTGGGTTTTAGTCTAACCCTAATCCAGTATGATTTCTTATCTTAATCTTTACCATAATTATATCTGCAAAAAACATATTTCCAAATAAGGTCATGTTCTAAGGTTCCCAGTTGACATGGATTTCGGGTGTGACCACTAAAAAACCCACTATACTTGAGATTCTTTCATTTCATTTCATTTCATTTCATTTCATTTCATTTCATTTCATTTCATTTCATTTCATTGTTACCATCAAAATCCAACAGTACTGTGTGGGGTGTGTGTGTGTGAATCTAGCCACACTGTTTTAGCATAACTGCCTCCCTTGCCATAATTGATTGGCTCATTTTGAGAGCCTAACTATTATTTATGAATAATTGACACTGTTAAAGGAATTTAAAGTTGAATCAAGAACCCCCAAGTCTATTGTGAATGAAGGAGTTGTAAGTAGAAACTATGAATGATTACTATCTGACATGTGGATTAAAGTAAAGAAAAGTTGGCACACACAGATGGGAGAATGAAGCCAAGAATCAGAAGAGGACAAAATCAAGAAAGGGAAGAAAGATTACTATTTTGTATAAAGTCTATTATTCTAATTCCCCCCCCCCAGGCCTGATAGTATCTCCTCTTTTTAAAAAAAATTGTAACAATTAACCACCCAGAACCATCATCTTTTGTTACAGAAAGCTCTCATGGGGTTCTCTTGTGTGATCTTGAATAAGTCTGAACTTTTACAGCATTCTTGCATAAACATGGGCAAACATCATATAGGGGAAACTATGCAATGGCCAGGTAAGAAGAAAATCAAAATGAGTGAAACTTAAAGGAAGGTGCACACTGAGAAGAGAGTATGGTCAGTCAGACATGTAGTGTCTTGTTCTAGAATTCTTCTTTAGTTGGTGTTTGGGAGGTTCTCTCCTTTGGTCAGATTTTGTAAAACAGGAGTTCATTCTCTGACACTTACACCTATAAGTGTGCCACAGATGGCTAGCAGAGCTCTGGAGAAATTAATACTTACTATTTGATATCACATTTAAAGAATTTAGAAATACTAATATTTTAGAAATATTGTGAAAATTATGTTGAATATTATTTGAATATTTGTTAATATTTTAAAACCCGTAAAATATGCAGTGTATAACAGTCATTATTATAAGTCAATTTCTATTTCACAATAGACATATTGTGAAAATTATGTTGAATATTTGTTAATATTTTAAGTCCCCTAAAATATGCAGTGTATAACAATCATTATTATAAGTCCATAATTTAACAATTAGCTAAGGTATTCAATTCATATCATAAAACAGTTATTAAGCAACACAGATATGCCTGATGCTCTGCAGAGTGCAAGGCCTACAGGATATAGTAAATACAAAATTGGAAATCTTAGGGAACTTGGCAGTAGACAAATTATAGAACACAAAAAAACCTTTGATTCAAAAATAATGATTAGGATTTAATGAACAATTAGTGTTTGCCTGATACTGTTCTATGCATTTGTGTTTTAATTTATTTAATCATTAAGATAGTCTGAAGAAGAAAGTGATTGTTTCTTGTTTTTAGTTTTAATTCCAGTATAGTTAACACAAAGTGTTAACATTAGTTTCAGGTGTACAGTATAGTGATTCAACACTTCTATTCATTCCTCAGTACTCACCATGATAGGTGTACCCCTAATCCCCTTCACCTATTTCAAGTGATATCTTATTCCCCTTTTACTGACAAGAATACAAAGACATCGAGAGGTTAAGTGAACCTTCTCTATAACAAAATTAGGAAGGAGTGAGAGATGAACCCAAGCAATCTTTCTCTCAGCCGGAGTGTGTAACTGCTTTAATGATCTCACATATCTGATGAGGGGTGCTGGAATGATGAGCCAGCTCTGGCTGTGAGTGAAATAAGAGTTCCCAGAGAAGGTAGCATTCCAATTCAGCCTTTAACAGCTTTATTCAGGTATAATTTATAAATAAAATCCATACATATTTAATGTATACAATTTGATGAGTTTGGACATATGCACATACCCATGAAACCATCCCAACTTAGTCTTCAAGGAAGGAATATATCGAGATTAAAAACTTGAGTGAGTATATTTTGGAGGAAATGGCAAATGGACAAAGGTATAAATAAGTGAAAAAAAAGAAAAAAGAAAAAAATGGTATATTTTGAATAAGAAAATGGGGGAGAAGATTTAAGCCAGCTAATAAGACCATTATGCACTGATTTTGAATACCAATGAAAGTATGATATATTTTAATTTTTTCCTTATATTTGTATTTCCATTGCATTCGTATCATTTCAATATTCTATATAATTATTTTTCTTTTAGTTTTGGTTTAGTTTTTACTTTTAGCTTAGCAATTCTTACTTTATCAGTTAGTTATGAAATAAACTCAAATGATAATGCATCGTTCAACACACCTGGCAATGCTTAACAAAGTGTTTTCAATGCCTAAAAATACATTCATTGTTCATATTTTAAGTACATATATTTTAATTGAAGTGTATTTATCATCATTTTATAGTACAGACACTTTTCATAAAGTGAACACACCCATGTAAATAGCAACCAAATGATGAAATAGAACATTCCCAACATTTCCCAAAAGTACCTTTGAGCCCTCCTCTGTCTGCATCCTTTCAAAAGTTAATCATTTTCCTAACGTCTTAAACCATAGATTAGTTTTGCATTTTTTTGCACTTTATATCATTGGAATCATACATTATGTATTCATATGTGATTTCTTTTGCTCAATATTGTGTCTATAAGATTAATTCATGGCATTGCTTCTAGTATTGATTACTTTTAACTTATGATAGTCCCTCATTTATCTCTTTTAGCACTTAAGTATATTTATTTTAAAATTTCTGGGGGCGCCTGGGTGGCTCAGTCGGTTAAGCGGCCGACTTCGGCTCAGGTCATGATCTCACGGTCCGTGGGTTCGAGCCCCGCGTCGGGCTCTGTGCTGACAGCTCAGAGCCTGGAGCCTGTTTCAGATTCTGTGTCTCCCTCTCTCTGACCCTCCCCCATTCATGCTGTCTCTCTCTGTCTCAAAAATAAATAAATGTTAAAAATTTTTTTTTTTAATTTCTGTCAAGCTTTTCCATAAAACTCATTTTATCATATAGAAACACATGATTCTGTTATTAATTTGGTTAACTTAATCTAACATTAGATTTTTTTCATGTGTTTGAGAAGTTTGTGTTTCAGGGTTA
Source organism: Prionailurus viverrinus (assembly GCF_022837055.1). Taxonomy (NCBI): domain Eukaryota; kingdom Metazoa; phylum Chordata; class Mammalia; order Carnivora; family Felidae; genus Prionailurus; species Prionailurus viverrinus. The sequence goes on from NC_062563.1 coordinate 75,935,749, forward strand.
TTCTGATGGAGAAGTTTTCTAGGTTTCTTCTTCCTCTTTCTTTTCCTAAGAATGGGATGGTTGTAGGGGGCCCTTAACTTCCCCAGATCTTTAGGTCTCCAATCCAAACTCAGGTCCTCCCGTGATGTTTCAGCACTGTGACTCAGCTACAGGATTGGTGGTGTTGATCTTACAAAAATGATTGTTTTCTAGCTTTATGTAAGCACATGTAGGTGCCTAAAATTTGTATTTAGGTTGCTCAATGATTTTGGTCTAAGTTAATGGCATTGTTTTCCAGGCAAGGAGGCATTTTATGAAATGAAACTTTAACCCAAAGTAGTTTTTTTTTAATCAAGTGAAATTAAAGCATAAATAACTCCTTGGTGCCATATTGGTAAAGGGGATAAAGAAGATATACCAAGTAAGTAACACCTTGGGCTTCAAGTCATCCATGTTACTTTAGTGGGTAGGAAATAATCGTCACAAGGGCTAAAAGAATACACTTAAGGTACAGTGCACTTTTGCATTACAGAGTCAAGAGTTTAAATGCCAAGCTCTAAGTTGAACAGCTGTTTGACCAGTTGTTGGGTAAACCTGATCAATTTTCTCCCATCTCCACCACTGCAAAGAATTATAAATATAGAGGACCTCCCTTTCTGAATTCACGAAGTATATGAGGCTCTGAAATGATATGTCAGCCCAAGGGAACTGACTGTCTTATTATTAAAAGATCAGAGCTGAAATACTGTAGGCAATGTGCCAGCCAGGTAGAGGACCTTCCTGACCCAGTGTGTCGTTCTGAAGCTGACTTCTTCCAGAAGTTGAGCATAACGCATGTGGTTGCTTACTGTATTGGAGCTGAAGTCAGGATGTGTCCTGAATTATTAGAGTTTATTTGTTTGGCTCAGTTGCTTTGAAATGAATTCTCACCCACGCATTTCATGTCCATATTAGCAGTATTTTCATTTTTAGAGGATTCGTGATGAATGAGAATCACAGTAAGATTTCCCTAATGGCCTAGGATTTCTTTTATTATTATTATCACTATACTTCTAATACAGAAGCTTATTTTACACTCAGATTTTTTACTAGAAACCATTTGAAGGACTTGCAGATTTATATTTATAAAGAGAATTTTGTGGGGTAGCAAACAACTTCAGACAGAGGGTTTAGTCTCCATGTTCTGAGTCTAGTGCCTAAAATGGTCTTTGCCGGGGCGCCTGGGTGGCGCAGTCGGTTAAGCGTCCGACTTCAGCCAGGTCACGATCTCGCAGTCCGTGGGTTCGAGCCCCGCGTCAGGCTCTGGGCTGATGGCTCAGAGCCTGGAGCCTGTTTCCGATTCTGTGCCTCCCTCTCTCTCTGCCCCTCCCCCGTTCATGCTCTCCCTCTCTCTGTCCCACAAATAATTAAACGTTGAAAAAAAAAATTAAAAAAAAAATAAAATGGTCTTTGCCACTGATTATTTTGAAAGATAAATACAATTATACAGTGGTAGCAGCTGTGGAAATTAGAAAGTTTCTAAGACTGGAGAATGTCATGTAGGTTTTTGAATGTGACTTTTTTAGCATGTGACAATGTGACATAAAATATTCTAATAGACCCAAACACAAGGAGCAGACTATCATGGGGAAGAAAAGTCAGCAAGCATCTTCATGTAGTCAGATGTATCCATATAGCTACACAAGAAATTCAGATACAACATATCCAAAATAAAATTTTCTTTTGTTTCAAACACACATTTTCCCTATCCTTCCCATTTCTAATGGAATTATCATTCACCATTCTCCAGGTGAAACATCAGAGTATTGCTAGATGTTTCCCTTTCCTTTACCTTCTCCATAAACCATCTCCTGTCCATTCTACTCTTGAAGAACTCTCAAGTTCATTTGTTTCCCCTCCATTCTCACTACTGCTCTCTAAGATCAGAATCAAATCTTTTCAGGCAAATGAGCATCTCAGCCTCCTAACACACCTTCCTGTTCCAGCCTCCCCTTTTTGTATCCATCGTTCACCCTGTCATCCAAAATGTTTCTAAAGCCCACAACTGATTGTGTAAACCTTCTGTGGCTTCTTTTTGCCTACAGAATGCACACTCTTCTCAGCACATGTATGATCTTTCACAGTTAGACCTGAGATGCCTCTTTCAACCACATTTCCTACATTCCTCAACATCTCTCTATGTTACATCATATCAAACTTATGTATAATTTCTTGACTTAGCCAGTCTTTCATATGTGTTGATGTGTCTTTTCCTTTGCTTGCATAGACCTTCTCTTTTACCATCTCAACAGACTAGCAAGTGCCTGTTCATTAAAATCACTTATCATCTACCACTTTTTACGTATCTCTATTTTAATACTAATTATGCTGTATTTTAGTTGTATGTTTTGTTTTATTCCCCTGCTAGACTGGAAGGTATTTAAGAAAAGTCTTCTTCAAACTTTTATCTTCTCTTTGTTCCCACCACCCTCAGGATTCTACCATAGTCTCTGGTAAATTATAGGTATTAATATATATCTAAATGGAAAAATAATGACTCAATTTAGGTATGTAGAAAGAGAAATAAAGCACAGATGGAGAAGATTTTTCCTATCAATTGAATTTGAATGTTGAGTGGGATGACAGTTCATTTGATTGTTAAGTGGTCAAGGGAAAACAATTTTAGGATATTTGTGATTGCCTTTAATGTAAACATATATTAGTCCTTTAAAAAATTCTTATATTTAATGAATGTAAGCAACAAAAGTTCTTAGTTTCTCTGACTTGGGCTCACACATTTATAGTTATATAAACTAAGGAGACTTGAGTGACTTTTTGCAAAAGATGATTTTCTCATCTAACTCAGATTATCAATTTATTGTCTTAAGTGTAGAATTTCACTTCCTGCGTACATAGATACATTCTTGAGACCCTCTATGAATTGCCTCCTAGTTTCTACTTGATAGGTGGCTGCATTTACTGCTGTATGACATATTTATCTCTTTTAAAAGGCTTGTACCATATTTTTTATCTTTGAGTGAAAATTGTTATATAACTATCACTTGTCCTTATCATGGGAACATCCAGCTGTGATAAAGTGTTTAAATATAATCAAGCACTCTTACCTAGAACAAAATAATATACTTCTTTGTTGTAAATAAGAGCTGTTAGCTACCATTGCTTTTATCCTACTGTGCATCTACTTATTGAACATTTCTGTTACATTGGTCTATATGTTTAGAAGTTCTGTTTACTCCTCTGTGTTGACAGGCCAGTGTCATTCTGTGTTATAGTTATCTCAACAAACCACACTGTACTGCTCCACACATTTATCTAATAGCAATAGCTTCATTGATCAATAAGAAATTATAAGAGTTACACAGGAGCATGTCATATTTTTTTCCCCTTTTCTTTCTCTCATCTGTTCCCTGCCTCTGGCAACCACCAACCTACCTTTGTATCTATGAACTTGTATTTTAGTTTTAGATTTTGCACATAAGAGAGATCGTATGGTATTTGTCTTTCTCTGTCAGATTTATTTCACTTAGCATAATGCCCTTGAGGTCCATCCATGTTGTCACAAATAGAAAGATTTCATTCTTTTTTTATGGCTGAATAATATACCATTGCATATATATACTACAATGTCTTTATCCATTCATCCACCGAGGGACATTGAGGTTGTTTCCATATCTTGTCCATTGTAAATAATGCCACAGTGAACATGGGGTACATGTATCCTTTTGAGTTAATGTTTGCTTTTTTTTTCATGTAAGTACCTAGAAGTGGAATTGCTGGATCATATGGTAGTTCAATTTTAAGTTTTTGAGAAGCCTCCATACTGTTTTCTAACTTACATTCCCACCTGTGGTGCACAAGGGTCCATTTTTCTCCAAATCCTTGCCAACACTTGTTTTCTTATCTTTTTGATGATAGCCGTTCTAATAGGTGTGAGGTCATACATACCTCATTGTGGTTTTGACTTACGTTTCTTGATGACTAATGATGTTGAACATTTTCATGTACCTGCTGGCCATCCGTATGTCTTCTTTAGAAAAACATCTATTCAGATCCTCTGCTTATTTTTAAATCAAATTGCTTATATTTTTTTACTGTTGGGTGGTATGAATTCTTTTTTGAATTTGTATATAAGCCCCTTAACAGATATATGATTTGCAAAGATTTTTTTCCGTTCAGTAGGTTGCCTTTCATTTTGTTGATGGTTTCCTTTGCTGTGCAGAAACTTTTTAGTTTTATATAGTACCACTATGTTTATTTTTTGCTTTTGTTGCTTTTGCTTTGGGTGACACGTTAAAAAAATCATTGCCAAGACCTATGTCAGAGAGTTTATAGCCTATGTTTTGTTTTTGTTTTTGTTTTTGTTTTTGTTTTTGTTTTTGTTTTTCCCTGGGAGCTTTATGGATTCAGTTCTGACGTTCAAGTCTTTACTAGATTTTGAGTTTATTTTTGTGTATGGGTGTAATAAAGAGGTCCAGTTTCATTCTTTTGCATGTGGCTGTTTAGTCACAGCATGTGGCTGTTTTTTTTTTTTTGTTTGTTTGTTTTGTTTTGTTTAATAGCATTTATTGAAGAAAATGTCTTTTCCCCATTGTATATTCTTGGTTCCTTCATTGCAAATTAATTGATCATATATGCACGGGTCAATTCTGTTCAATTGATCTATGTGTCTGTTTCTATGCCAATATCATATTGTTTTAATTACTAAAGCTTTGTATTAAAATTTGAAATCAGGGAGCATCATTGGATATTTTATATCTAAGACAACCCATGGTAAATTACTGCCACTCAGTTGGATAAGGTTGCAAAGAAGATACTAAAAAAGAATTGTTATCATACCTCCATCTCTTAAGCTTGCTATGTCTCTAAAGAATTCATGAACGAAATTGCCCAATAAATTAAGAGGCTAATATTCTGTACATTTAAATAAATGTGCTCAACTATATTTAGTTTTGCCCTCTTGTGTTAGAAAAGACCTTGAGGTCGACAAGCAAAGTTGGGAAATGATAAGTTCCAATATCATAGTAAAAAGATAAATACACCCTGCTCTATTCCTAACCTATGCAATTAGCTCTGTAGTAGGATTTAAATGTCTACATGATATTCATCTTTATCATTATTTTTTAAAATGCACTGAGAGGGTAGAATTTCTAGAATCTAGCCCTGAGCTATAGATGTCTTAATTTTATTCATCTCATAATGTGCTTTTTAACTAAATAAATCATCAAAATTAATGAGAAGCTTTATAATTTCATGTTTATGAACAGAATTATGATTTTCAAAGTTAAATTCTCTAGTCATTTGATTTTTTTTCTTAGTGTCAAGCAATAAAATGATGGTAAGATACAAATTTAAACATAAATGTTGGGATTTTCACTTTTTATTATAATATAAACTCATCTTTTATGTATTTATGCTTGAATTATATTGATATGCAGTGTTTCTAGCTATATGATTATTCTTATGTTATTTGTGGGATGCATATTTGTATTATGAACTGTACTCATCTATAGTCAAATTTTCTTTCCACTTCAGATGAATATTATATGGCTGGCTTAGTAACGTGTGCACGTGTACGTCTGTGTGCACACTTTTATATGTACTTCATGTAAATTTAACAATCTATTGGTTTTTAATTTTAATTAGTTAGTTTTTAAATTTTGAACTGGAAACACTAAATCTGGGTAGCAAACAATTCAACTAAATGTTTACTTGATTTTCCCCAAACTAAAGAATCTGCACTTAGGAAATTAATCATTGAGAGGCTTGATGAAATGGGACAAGACAGTATGTTCAGCCTGACTCTCTGTCCAGAAAAGTGGACAGAAAGATTATCATGACAAAGTTATTTTATTTCTAGTTTGTATGTTGCTGGAGAAGTCAGTCAAGGAGAAACACCATGTGCATGGAAGGCAAATCTTTCCCTCTTAAGTTCATCTCACCTGTACCATGGAGAAGAGGTCATAGTACCTTAATGGATGGGCTTCTCCTCTTTCCACCCATTGATTAGCAGATGTAAGTAGGAAGAAAAGTGAGGACCATACAATTCATTTCTCCCATTACCAACAACGTATAGAGCAACACTGATCTTTTAGAGGACAGAATTGAGTAAATTCAAGATATTCAGTTTTTAAAATATTTAAATCAATTTGTCTTGGTGGATTATTTTTTAATTAAATCAAAGTAAATGATAAAGAAATTTAAAGGTATCCTTCTGACAGAATGAATTCACAAAGTGAAATATTCACGTGGAAAATTGAAAGCCAAATCTTCCCCCATTATGATTACATTTTTTAAAGTTAAAAGATAATTTTGCAATTAAAACAAATTTTGAGACTCAAATAATTTCAAAAGTATCATTTTTGAATTTCTTTTATAAATTCCCATTTCTAAAAGCAAAGCAATAGACTTCAACAATTTAAAATTTCACAACTATTCAGATTATACTCCCTACAACAAACTGACTTTGCTATCTTCTAATTTGAATTTCAAATTTAAACTTAAACTTTACCTTAGCTTTGCATATTGCATCTTTTTATATTCTCACAATCATTCTATCATTTTGGAATAATTTTGTCTTTAAACAGTAATAAACACTCTGACTCCATTTTTTTGACTGATGACAGCTTTTAAACATTATCTTATTCTCTGTTCCCCTTCTGATCCACATATGAGCAAGCAGATTAGAAAGCTAGGGTAGTCTCCTTTGGTATTAGCAGCAAGTTCAAACAGCTTGTGTTAACCTTCAGCCAGGTCTCATCCCTTAACTGCCATAAAAAGCCAAGCCATTTTCAGATCAGCTTGGGAAATCTGCACTGCTCTCCTCAGAAAACATTGTTTGTGAGTAATAAACCTTTTTCATACACTCTTAGTACATGTGTGGCATCATCAGTCTTGACATCTGAACCAAGATTTAGATAAGCGTCCATTCTGCTGCTTCAAGGTGACATTAAACAATCCATCTTTATACTATCAGATCCTTGTGTGCCCAATGCTAGGTTTGTGATAAATTATTGCTAAATGGTAAAAGATTCTTTTTTCCTTACTCTAGAGCATATAATTTTAGTCAAATAGAGAATTCATTATTTAATTAATGCACACTTTATTGAGAGGAGAAGTGTTATATGTGTTTGCAATTACATAGCCCCAAATATGAATATTTTTAAAATTTTATTTTATTACGGTAAGAACATTTAACAGGGGATCTACTCTCTTACCATATTTTTATATATACAATATATTATTGTTAACTAAGAAACAGTATTTTACAGATCTCTAGAACTCATTTATCTTGCTTAACTGAAACTTTATGCCCATGAATTAGTAACTCCCCATTTCTCCCTTGCCCCCAGCCTCTGGCAGCCACCATTCCATTCTGATTCTGTGACTTTTATTGTTTTAGATAATTTACATGAGTGGAATTACACAGTATGGTCTTTCTGTTATTGGCTTATTTCACATAGCACATCTCTGGGTTCATTCATATGTGCATGTTGGAGAACCTTCTTTTAAGAAGCTGATTAGTTCCTATTGTATGTATATACCACATTTTCTTTAATCCATTTAGGTTGTTTCCACATCATGGCTATTATGCATAGTGCTTCAATGAACATGGAGGTGCTTAATATAGCTTTGAGATCCTGATTTCACTTCTTTTGGATAAATACCCTGAAGTAGGATTGCTGGACCATATGGTAGTTCTATTTTTAATTTTTTTTGAGGGAAATTCATACTGTTTTCGATAGTGACAGCACTATTTTACATTCCCACCAACAATGTGCAAGGGTTTCAATATCTCCATATCCTTGCTCCTTGCCAACACTTGTCTTTAGTTTACTTTAGTTGTTTAGTTTAGTTTAGTTTAGTTTAGTTTAGTTTAGTTTAGTTTAGTTTAGTTTTTTATAATATCCTTCCTATTAGGTGTGAAGGGTTCATCTCATTGCGGTATAGACTTCTTTGATGATCAGTGATGTTAGGCAAACTTCCATTTTTAATTGGGATATCAGGGAGTTTTTTTTATATTGCATTGTATAAGTTTCTTATATATTTTGGAGGTTAACCCTTATCACATATATGGTTTACAAATATTTTTTCCCATTCCACAGGTTTCTTTCTCACTCTCTTGAATTTTACCTTTGTTCTGCAGCTTTTTAGGTTGATATAGCCCTATTTGCTTACTTTGTTTTTGTTGCCTGTACTTAGTGTCATATTTATGAAATCATTGCCAAGACCAATGTCATGAAGCCTTTCCCCTATGTTTTCTGGGAGTTTTATAGTTTCAAGTCTTTTGTTTAATTTTTAACCCATTTTGATTTGATTTTTGTGTATGGTATGACATAAGGGCCCAATTTCATTCTTGCATGTTGATATCCATTTTCCCAACACTGTTTGTTGGAGAGACTATCAGTTCCTCGTTATGTATTTATGGCAATGAATGTGAATATTTATATACCTAGCCTTAGTTTTGGTTTTGGAAATATTTTAACTCTAGCATTCTTATCTATCAGATGGAGATGATAACATACCCCTTAAGAGTTCCTGGGAGGATTGAGTGGTTTACTAGAAGTATATCACCCAGGGCAAGATTGAACATATAGACAACACAAATGTTATTTTGCTTCCCCACTGTTTCCTGCTAGCTATAAAAGATGTGTAAGATGTGATGTTTAACTTTACTTAGAGATAACATATGCAATTATAAAATAAACATAATAACAAAATTCATACATATATGAAAATATGTGCTAAATGGTGCTAAACCTTTTTATACACAGTGGTAGAGATGTGATTCAGAACCCACCCTCTTATCATGTCAGCCAAACAAACAATTTCCCCAGTATACCAAATCATTTATTAAGCACATTTGTCATACCAGACCCTGAATTAAGTGGTTTATATTCATTTTGTCATTTAATACTTACAACTTCTGTGAAGTGATAATGATGATAATCCTAATGATAGTATCATTCACTAATACATGTGTTAGGGAATGTTCTGAGTATTTTACATATGTAATTGAATCCTCATGATATTTTTATGAGGTAGATGATGTTACTTTTCTCACTTTATTGATGAGGAAACTGAGACAGAGTCAAATTACTTTTCAACGGTGATGTGGATAGTAACTACCCAATGGAAGCAGGTTTGGACCTATGTTTTGGGTTAACTCTTAATGCCTATAGATATGATTACTAGGCTCTATTACAAGAAAATAATTCAGAGATTGATTTGGCTCATTTTATGAATCACTTAAAGAATTTAAATTCCAGCAAGTATTTCAATAAAATGAAACTAGACTTGGTACAAGACATATGTGAAAAAAAAAGGGTATATTGACTATCTTATCACTTACGTATGTCTTTGTGGGAAGGGCTATCCTTTATACAGTAGGAAAATATGGCTGCTGCTGTGGTATTAGGCCTCTGCTAAGGTCTTCCAACTTTGAAATTTTTCCCAGAAAAAAGCAAAACCTGTGAGGACAGAGAAGTTTGAAAATGTAAATCCCCTCAGAGGGAGAAAACATCCATATGTAGAATATAAATGGTCATTCCAAACCTCTTCTCCCAGCTGCTGTTGGAAGCCTCAGGCAGGACTCAGGTTCCTTCTTAGGAGTGGGAAGGAAATCCCTTGAGATGTACAAAGCAGTGAGGATAGTAAGGTCAGTGAAACTCAAGGAAAATGTAACAGGGTTATTTGGTTATTTGGTCATTGTTGAACTTACATATCTGTTTTATTTTATAAATCATTCACAAATCTGTGCCTTTTAAAAAACTAATAAAGGAAAAAAGTGTACCCTTTATTTAGCATGAATCTAAACATATTTTATAATGTTTATTCGGTGTAAACCAGTATTAAATTTCTTCAAGTTCCACAAACCATTTCTTTTAAGACTTTTTATATTGCTTTCTTTCTGTAGGCCTCCCCATCCTCCCACCTAGAAAGAAACAGCATTATCTTCTACCTCCTTTACATTTTGCTGGAATATACTGAGTTTTTCTTCATATCTCTGTTATCTGCTGAAAATAACAAGAATGTTATTTCTTTTTTTCTCTTACTTGTCCTTCAAAGATATAAGAAAAGTTAGCTGTGGTTCTTCTTACTTGATTAATTGGAGCAGTGACATCAATTCACTCAAAATGATACCTGCTGCATCAAAAATGATGCCACTAGTGGGAAAAGAGCGACTCTGTCCCTTACCACCATATTCCCCATCACTGACATTGCCACATAAATGTAACCCTTTGCTCCAAATGTCATTTGTTTCAGCACTGTGGTGCCAACAGTAGCTTCTTTGCCTAATTTTTTAGTTATTTCTCCCATTAGTCTTCAGACAAAACAAAATTAAATAACACAGTCTAGGTTATTATGTTACTTTAGAGTTGTTAATTTAGTCCATTATTTTGAAAGTAGTTCTAAAAAAGATGACAGTCTGAAGTATTGAAAATGTATGAATTCCTACAAAAATTATAGTTAAGTAAGCTTATTTCAGACCTTTGTTATAGAAATTCTTTTTCGTTGTTGTTGTTGTTTTGTTTGTTTGTTTGTTTTTTAGTTTCAAGTTTTTATTTAAATTCCAGTTGGGTAACATATAGTGTAATATTAGTTTCAGGAGTATAGAAATTCTTTATTAGAAGTAGAGATAATCCTAAGTCATAAGATATCTTTACATGACAAATGAATGCACCATTAGAAATTTGGAAACTTTAGCCTTTTAAAAAGCCATAAAGATCACATTTCTGGCATATGGCAAATGATATAAAAATGAAGAAATAATTTGGAAGCAAATAATTTTTGATGTGTATTCAAAACTGTCCTGCTTGTGGAGGATGTAAAACAATTACAAAATCTAGTTTTCAACAGTTAGCCCACTATTATTTTATGTAAAATTACTTGTAGTCACTATAGGTGATTTTTATATGGTACACTTATCTTAGCTCCATTTTTAAATTTGTACAACTTAATATATTCCTTTATATTGACACTACACTGTCATTTTATTTACATTTTCTTATGCTTCTTAATTATAGTATATCCACTTTAATGTAAAGTAAATACCTGATCTTAGGGTTTTAGAAAAAAAGATGACACATTGAAGATTATTGTAGTGACCTACCACTACCATATGTGACTTCTGGGTCCGTTTGGCAGTTTATGGCACATCTTCCCACATACAAGTTATTTTTTTTATTTTATATGGTGGAGAAAAAGTACACAGATGTGTATCTAGTCAGAAAAAGAATTTATAATCCACAGATTATAAAAGCAGAATTGAAATTAAGATTCCCTATAGATTACAGATGCAGATTTCTTTTTCGGGTGATGACTAGAGACAATAAGATGTTGGCAAAAAGCAAGATTATGCCAGGATTCTTTTCTAGAGACAATTCTTGATAGTTTTTTTCCCCTCATTTTTGTCTCCTTATCTAGTTTTTAATTTATATTTTCAACATCTCATTATTTAGTTTTTAAATAAGGCCTACTCTACTAGTCAGCTTTGCCTCCTTCAAAATTAAAGCTGAACAGTTTGCCAATTTTATTTTGGCATCATAGTAAGAACTTTCAACTGAATTTCAGCCTTATTCTGGAATACTCAGAGCTCACTTTAAGAATTTGGGTAAAGACATTTTTCACAGAATAATTCTGTAAATAGTGTTGCTGTGTGCTGTGTGATTTTAATATTCTAGAATATAAATTAGACTTCAGAGGACTCTCTTGAATGTTTGGTAATGTGAATTTACATTTTTCTTTCACAGAGATTGATAACCATATCAGTATCATAAAACCATGTGAGAGGTAATAACATAATTTAGCCAGAGGTGCCAATCTTTTTACATTTTACACGTATTTTGCATCTCATTATGAGATAGACAGGTTTTAGTTGTAAGTTGTGACAACCATCATGTTTGTCTCCACAATATGTTAGGATTTCCAAAAAATAGTGCTTTCAAGCAGAATGATTATCATTTATTTTGATAAATGTACATAGATTACAGACAGCCAGAAGTGAGAGCTATACATTTCAGATATAGTGGCTGGATTTGCCTCTTGACAACACAGATTATGTTTGTCAAAGAAGACTAAACATTTTAATAAATTGATGCTTGAACCTCACTCTTAAATTTTCTGTGAAGAAAACTGAAAATTTCGATGCCTAAAGAGGCAAATGATGATGGTAGTCTGTCCTGTTCAAACAGGACAGTATGTCAAATAGGGCATAATCCAACAGGTTTTGGTTCTTTTGAGAGGACTAAGGCACATTAAAGTGGATAAAGGACACACATAATCACAAGCCCAATTTATCTCTTTACTGATGGCAAGAAGTACTCAACAGACTGTTTTGCTTTTTAAATAAAAACACAGCAGTGGCCAAAGTCCTTGATGACTTCATTGGAAATCATTCTGTACCAGGCATGCAACTTTTCATACCATTACATCCCACTGTAGACACTGCATCTAAATCTGTCCTAGAGCCCCAGGAACTAGTACTCACTAGTTCCACATGCCACTAGCCTAAATGTTGTGTCAATTGATCTTTACTGCTTCCATTTTCCAATTTCAGGTTCATTTATTCAGTATTTATTAACTCATTCCCTAGGCTAGGAACATCTTTGGAGGAGAAACAACAATGAACGTGTAAATCTTTAAACTATTATATAGGAAGAGCAAAAATAATTAGTACCAGGTGTGCAAATGACAAACCCAAGAGCGGGGGAATTTAAAGGACTTGCTCAAAAATTACAAAGAATGGAAACACAAATTTAAATCGTATTTATCATCATTAAGGAACAGTTATTCTTTACACAAGAACATACCCAGAAAAACTTCATTGTGACCCTGAAAAAGTTTTATAACTGGTCAAATCTTCAGTTTATGATATTCATTTTGCAATTTTTTTATGTGAACAAATTTCAGAAACATAGTGACTAAAAGGGAAGAGCACTTTAATTTCACACCATTATCTTATGATTTCCTCAAAGAAAAACAATGCTGTGTTAACTAAGGATAATGTAAAATTGTAAATAATAGATGAAGGTAATGGTTTTAGAGGATTGTGAATTCTTTGAATCCCCCTGCATCTCAGGAGTAAGCCTAAACTATAAGGCAATTGACTAAAATTAATTTAGAGCATTCATATTTTAATAGAATAATGTTAGGGTTTCATGAGTTTTCATTGTGGGTTACTCATAATGTCATCTAATTGGCACAAGTTTGAAAAATAACAAATTTTATTAATTAAATATGTAAAATTGATGAATGAGTCATTGAACTATTTCCAAAGACTTTTCCTTGAAGGCATATTAATCTTCAATATACATTCCCATTAATGGTGTAATTATTTACACTGTCAATTGTTAACATATCAAGGAACATAAAATGATTACATTGCTACTAGGGATGAATTGCAATTTACAAAAACTCTTCTCAAGGGCTTTAATGGTATTAACATTTTCCAGTTTTTATTCTCATGAACCAATGTATGTTAATGCACTCTGGCGAATGGTTCTTGCAGAAGTCCTGTTGAGAATTGACCTAGGCTAATTTGAGCAGTCTGGGTTATCTGGTTCTTCTTTATAGATACTGGTAGCTTCTCATGATTTGAAATAGAATGCCTTGTCCACAGTATAAAAAATGAAATTATGTCTCCAGCTGAATTCTACACACATATAAAAATTTACTAGCAAATTACTAGAAATTTTACTAAATAATTTCTTATACATTTGCTAATTTTCCAACTCTAAAGAATTTTAGGCTATTGGAACTGCCATATTTGTATACCTTCTTTGTGTCTCTATAATATTTCTGAAAAATCCTCCTATATTAAACACTTCTAATTTCCCTCAATAAAATCATTTTTAACATCCTTATGCTAGTTAACTAACCCTTCTGTTATTCAGTTTGTTTGTTTGTTTTTATGGTTCATGTTTGTTTTGACTGGCCATGGACTTCTAATTGTGTTCTTTAAACTACTTTTTACCCTTGAAGTGTATTTTTTTTAGTAGATTACCTCAAATGTTAACTAACAATCACTAGGGCATCCATTCAAGTGGATTCATACATAAAGGCACACACATATACACACATAAGTATAATGTCTATACTTAAATTACAGGTAACACAAAACACTCTGGGAAGAAGTCTTTTTTTTTATTTTTTATTTTATTTTAAAAATGTTTATTTATTTATTTTTTTAAAAAAAATTTTTGTCAACGTTTTTATTTATTTTTGGGACAGAGAGAGACAGAGCATGAACGGGGGAGGGGCAGAGAGAGAGAAGGAGACACAGACTCGGAAACAGGCTCCAGGCTCTGAGCCATCAGCCCAGAGCCTGATGTGGGGCTCAAACTCACGGACCGCGAGATCGTGACCTGGCTGAAGTCGGACGCTTAACCGACTGCGCCACCCAGGTGCCCCTATTTATTTATTTTGAGAGAGAGAGAGTGTGTGTGAGGAGGGTAGGGGCAAAAAGAGAGGAAGAGAAAGAATCTCAAACAGGTTTCGTACTCAGTGCAAGCCTGACACTCTGTTTATACATCCCTCTTCCCCAAATTCAAGTCCTAAAACCCATTAATATTTTTTGTTGTCTCCAGAGTTTTATCTTTTCCAGAATGTCATACAGTTGAAATCACACAGTATGTAGCCTCTTCAGATTGGCTCTTTACACTTAGTAATGTACATTTACATTTTCTCCATGTCTTTTCATGGTTTGATAGCTCAAATGTTTTCAACGATGAATAATATTACATTGTTTAGATGTACCACAATTTATTAATCCATTCGTTTACTGAAGGACATCATGAGTGATTCTAAGTTTGAGCAATTATGAATAAAGCTGTTATAAAGTCTGTGGGCAGGTTTTGGTATGGATATAATTTAAAACTACTTTGGTAACTACCAAGGAGTGTGATTGCTGGGTTGTATGGTATGAGTAAGTTTGATGTTGTAAGAAACTTTCTATTTATCTTACACAGTAGCTGTGACAGTGTTTCATTTCCACCAGCAATGTAACAGAGTTCCTGTTGCTCTACATCCTTACCAGCATTTGGTGTGTTCTGTGTTCCAGATTTTGGAGATCCCAGTAGTTATGTTGTGGTAACTCATTGTTATCTTAATTTGCATTTTCTGGATGATATGATGTATTGCATCTTTTAATATATGTTTGTTTGCCATAGGTGATGTGTGTGTTAAGGTCTTTGGACAATTTTTACTTTGTTTTCTTATTCTGCTTAACATTTCTCTGTATATTTTGGATAAATCATTTTATCAGATGTGTCTTTTGCAAATATTTTTTCCACGTTGTGATTCATGTTCTCATTCTCTTGATACTATCTTTTTTGGAGCAGAAGTATTTATATTTATTTATTTTTTATCTTTTAACACTTATTCATTTTTTGATAGAGAGAGACAGAGCATGAGTGGGGGAGGGGCAGACAGAGACGGAGACACAGAATCTGAAGCAAGCTCCAGGCTCTGAACTGACAGCACAGAGCCCGACACAGGGCTTGAACTCACAGACCATGAGATCACTTCCTGAACTGAAGTCGGATGCTTAACCGACTGAGCCACCCAGGCGTCTCAGAAATATTTAATTTAATGAAGTTCAGTTTATCAGTTATTTAAGGGGTCGTTTCTTTGTGTTGTATCTAAAAAGTCATCACCAAACCCAAGGTCATCTTGCTTTTCTGCTATGTTATCTTTAGTTTATAGTTTTGCATTTTACGTTTAGGTCTGTGATCCATTTTGAGTTAATTTTTGTGAAGGGTATAAAGTCTGTTTCTAGATTTATTTTTACATGTGAATGTCTAGTTGTTCCATCATTTTTTTGTTGAAAAGACTGCCTTTGCTCCATTTTATTGTTTTGCTCGTCAAAGATGAGTTCACTATACTTATGGGGAAGTATTTCTAGGCTCTCTTTTCTGTTCCATTGATCTATTTGTCTATTCTTTCATTTTATGGTATTTGTTCAATACCACAGTCTTTTACTGTAGTTTTATAGTGAATCTTGAAGTTAGATAGCATTAGCCTTCCAACTTTGTTCTTTTTGTTCTGTATTGTTAGGTATTTTGGGGCCCTTGCCTCTTTCTGTGAACTTTAGAATCCGTTTTTCTTTTTTTTTTTTTAACTTTTATTTATTTTTGAGAGAGAGAGAGAGAGAGAGAGAGACTATGAGTGGGGAAGGGGCAGATAGAGAGGGAGACACAGAATCTGAAGCAGGCTCCAGGCTCCGAGCTGACAGCACAGAGCCTGATGCGGGGTTCAAACTCAAACTGTGGGGTCATGACCTGAGCTTAAGTCAGATGCTCAACTGACTGAGTCACCCAGGTGCCCCTAGAATCAGTTTCTCAATATCAATGAAATAAGTTGCTAGAATTTTGATTGGAATTGCAGTGAATCTGTGGGTAAAATTAGGGAGAATTGACATATTGACAATATTGAGTCCTCCTATGTATGAAATGGAATATATTTAGTGTTTTTTTTTTTCATTTTGTTCATTAGAGTTTTATGGTTTTTCTCATATTGGTTTTGTGCATATTTTGTTAGATTTCTATGTAATTATTTTGTTTTCTGGGGGTGTACTAATGTAAAAGTTTTTTATTTCAAATTCCATTTGTTCACTATTAGTATATAGGAAAGTGGTTGACTTTTGTATATTTACCTTATATTCTACAACCTTGCTATAATTGCTGATTAGTTCTAGGAGTTCTTCTGTTGATTCTGTCAGATATAAAGCATATCTACTGCAAAAAAAAGGCAGTTTTGTGTCTTTATTCCCAATCTATAAAATTTTATTTCCTTTCCTCCCGTACTGCATTACAAGAATTTTGAGTACAGTGTTGAAAATTAGTGGTGAGACGGGACATCCTTGCCTTGCACCTGATCTTAGTGGAAACACTTCAAGTTTCTCATCATTAAAATATGATGTTAGTTGTAGACAGTCTTTATCAAGTTGAGACAGTTCTCCCTCTATTCCTAGTTTAGTGAAAGATTTTAACATAAATCGGTGTTGGATTTTGTCAAATGCTTTATCTGCCTATTGATATAATCATGTGGTTTTTTTGTTTTGTTTTGCTTTGTCTGTTGCTGTAGTGGATTATATTAACTTATTTTCAAATATTGAACCAGCCTTGCATATCTCGGATAAATCCTACTTGGTCATGATGTATAATTATTTTTATATTTCTTTTTATTTGATTTGCTAATATTTTCTTGAGGAATTTTCTACCTGAGTTCACAAGAGTTTGCTGTGTAGTTTTATTTTCTTGTAATGTCTTCATCTGTTTTTGATATCAGGATTATGCTAGCCTTGATGACTTAAGAACTATTCCCTCTCTTTATGTCTTTTGAAGAGAATATAGGCAGTTGGTATAATTTTTTCTTTAAATGTTTGGTAGAATTCACCAGTGAATGCATCTGTGCTTCCTGTACTTTATTTTTTGGAAGGTATGTTCAGCTTTTTACTGCTTGTTAAAATGGAGTGGCAATGTCAAGCTCCTTGTATATGGATTGGAAACTGGAAGTCATAAATTTGGTTTTAAAGTTGATAATTTTTTTTTGGTTTTGATTGATATTTGAATGACTATGAAACTAATTTAGACTGGATATTCCAGCTAATGTTATCTTGGGTTTTGTGCTGTTTCTGGAAATAAGTCCTTTTTCTTTAAATTCCCAATAATTCGTGCCTAGGTGATATTTGCATAACTGTTTAGCTGTCCATCTTCCTAAATGTAAATAGTTGTTCGGCTGTATATGTAGAATCCGACATTTGTTTTTACTGAAAGAACAAAATTAGCCCACTAAAGAATCACTCTTAGAAAAATAACAATTATAGAATTTTTGTGTACTTAAATAGTATTGAGTTGTAGACATCATTAGATAACTTCACTTGGCTTGGATATACAGGGAGGGAAGATCTGTACTTGACTATATCCATAAGAAAATATCATGCATGAAAATTATGCCTAGTGCATAATTCTTGTGCAATGTATGTATGGGCATTTTTTCCAATTGAAAAAGATGTGGAAATATCATTTCCTATATATGTTCATGTTCATTTTAGCCCATCCAGTTCCTCTTTTCTGTAAATCATCTATCCAGCTAGGAAACAAATGTTTACATAGGCCTCACAACCATCAAAATCAAGATGATTATAAAATTTCCAACTATCTTTTCATCTCTCCTGATGATGAGCAGAGAAAAAAAGAACAGCTTCTAATGCACGATCCCTATTTTAACTTACAATCTGTGTAATTATAGATGACTGAGTGAAAAAAAAAAGTACTAAATGGAAGTTGAATTCTTGGCCCAAATCCTGTGAATCATTGTTTATACCCTCTAAGAGGAGTGGTTCCAAAAGAACTTTATACACAATATTTTAAAAAATATTTTTGTTTAAATCCAAGTTAGCTAACAGTGTAGTCTTGGCTTCAGGAGTACAATCCAGTGATTCATCACTTACATATAACACCCAGTGCTCATCCCAATAAGTGCCCTCCTTAATGCCCATCATCCATTTACCCCATCCCCCCAACTAACACCCCTCCAGCAACCCTCAGTTTGTTCTCTGTCATGAGTCTCTTATGGTTTATCTTCCTCTCTTTTTGCCTTATTTTTGCTTCCCTTCCCCTATGTTCATCTGTTTTGTTTCTTAAATTACACTTTGAGTGAAATCATATGATATATGTAATATACTCGTTCCATCGTGTTGTTGCAAATGGCAAGATTTCATTCTTTTTAATTACTGAGTAATATTCCATTGTGTATATATACCACATCTTCTTTATCTATTTGCCCATCAATAAACATTTGGGCTCTTTCCATAATTTGGCTATTGTCAATAGTGCTGCTATAAACATTGGGGTGCATGTGCCCATTCAAATAAACATATTTTATTCCCAATATTTAAAGTCAAGAACAGCACTTGTATTTCTAATGTTTTCTAAAAAATCACCATAACTTTCACTAGAAACAATTATAGCTTCTTCCTCACCCTAAAGGGATGTTACTGAATGTAGTAAGTATTTCAATTCTCTATTTGGAACACATTGTAAATTTCTATTTATGACTTTACAATTATCATTAGTTGAGACTGTCTCATTAGCTGTCTTCAAAGATGTGGCTATTGCAAAGGCAATGATTCATGCTCAGTTATGAAGCTCAAATACAGTGCATTTACTACCTAAAATATTTCTTTGCTGAACAGAGGCTGATGTATTGGGCCAATTGTTGGGCGATAATAATCAAATAAAAAATAACTGAAGGGAGGAGTTTTGTTTGTTTGCTTTGCCTTAATTGTTTTAAATACTTTTTCTCTCATAGAGAAGCCCCTCTGTTGTCTTTACCTTGCAATCATCTTCTTCAGGATTACCATAAAACAAACCCTAATATATTATTGACTACCAGTCTCCTTTTTTGATGGCGTGTATTGGCCACAAAAATAAACCTGAATTCCATGTTAAGTCAAACAGGCTTTAAGGAATTAATTAAAGATTCTGGGGAAGAATTAAAGTATTATATTTTAGTAATATATGTTACTCTTCCTAGTGTTCATATTTATGTCAATGTTAGAGGCTGAAAAAGAAATATACATATATATTTATATACACATATATATACACATATACATTTATTTTAACAAATCATGTTAATTGCTATTGTAAATAATGAAAATAAACCATTTTAACTGCATGCTTTTGATAACAACATAGAGAAATCTCATGGATTCACTTGGTGAATAGAAACAGCCCTACAAATCAGTATGATATCTTTGGAGTTCCACATATTCATCCAACAGAGTAGCTCACTTCTAACTAAATTATAATCTCCTATGTATACTTGTTATCGTATAAAGTATTTTTAGATAAGTGTATGGATTAATTGATTAACAGTGTTTTTCTTATTCCAAATACATGGTAGTTTAACTGAGTTTAAGAAGGATTATCAAAGTGAACTCATATAATTAAGCATGACTTCACATCTAAACAAACTGAATAATGTTAGGTAAATTCAATTAAATACCTACCTAATGATGAGAACTTGGCTAAGTCCTATGGGGGAAAATAAGAGAAGTGAAACTGGTTCTTGGTAGTTTATTGGTTCATTGAAGAGAGTGGAAATATACCAAATTATGTAAAAAATATATGAAAAGTTATAGAATATGGTATTAAAAGAGCAGAGCTATTTAGCAGTACTGATTTCCAGTTATTTGTGTAAATATCTCTCTGTTGAGAGGACATTTTTGGCATAAAGATTTTAATTTTCAATTAATACCTCTCACCAGGAACTTTCAGAAGCAGCTTGAAAGTTATTTTATAAACCTATCACATTTTTGCAATCATTAAGAACCAACACAGATACACACACACACAAACACACACACACTCATGTACAGAAGTTTGTACAACAGAGATAAGGAATGAATCACATGATCATGAAGAAGAGTATGTTCACTATGATGGTAACCTAATAACAACTGGGACAAGTCAAGGCAGGTAAAAAAAAGAATAAAAAGGAAAGAGGCCTCTAAATATGGCTTTGTGTTGTATGTCCCCTACCAGTCTAGTATATACATCTCCAGATCCTTTTCAGCATTTTTGTTTGTTTCCAGAAAGACCAGAAGTACCTTGATCTTCATATCCCCTCACTCAAGAATTCCTTTTTCTGTTTAGATGATTGCACCATGCTTAACTTCATAACATGATGTTCTCTCTCCCTGGAATTTCTGCTTCTAGTCATTTAGTCAACAGATATGCATATAGTATCTATGTGTATGTATACATATAGTATCTATGAAATGTATTATGTTAGGGGAAGCAAACACTTTGGGAATATCTTCTGTGTACCTGGAAATACACAAGAAATGGAAATGTGAAGCTTGTAACATGGAGAGAAGGAAAAAAAAAGTATAATAGAAGGTGTTAGTATGTTACAACAGATGTGAACTAAAGTGCTAGGTGAGCACCTAACTCAGGGTGGTTAGCAGGTGATTAGCAGGGATAGGGTCCAAGACAGGAAAGGGAACTGGAACTAAATTCTGAAAGATGGGTTGTTTTTCAGGCAGACTACATACAGATGCTGACCACTCCAGGTAGAGCCATACAGTTCAGTATAAGTGGCCATACCATGATGTGGGAATATGGCAGGAAATCAGGCTTCATGTCATGTTAACTAGTCAGCTCTACAATTTTTAGAAAATGCAGAATTATTGAGATGTTTTATACATGAAAGTGATATGATAGAATTTCATTCTAGTAGGATAGATCTAACCCTATAAAAGATGCATGGAAAATGAAAAAATTGTAGGGCATATATAGAGACCATTGGATATTTGAGTTTGATAGCAGCATCGGGTTCAGACAAGCCCACCTGATCTGGGTATATTGAACGAAAAATGTGGGACATAGATTTATATTTTCTATGGCATGGAAGAATCATTGAAGGCTTGGGAGTGGGGGATAAATGGTATTAATTACTAGTTCTTATTTAGAGAAATATCTCTGGAAAAAATCAATGTAGGATTGATTAGAAAGATAGTGAAAGTGGAGATAGGAAACTGATTAGGAGTCATTTACAGTAGGTTGAAGCCTGTGGCTGAAGTTGGATAGTCAGTATGTATATAGAGGAGAGAATGACTCAGAGATACTTGATGCAAAAAGAGGCTGTCTTTGTTTCTTGTTTAGTTTTTCACTTATGACTACCTTATATACTATATAGATTATTTTGCTTATTGTTTCTCTCTATAACTGGAATATACAAATCATTTATCTTTTTTTTGCCTAGTATTTTATCTCTAGAACAGTACCTAATGCATATTTGTTTGTTGAATGAGAAAAAAGTATCAGTGACAGAGAACTAAAGACCTTTGAATTTTATCACCTATATAGCATAACCCCACAATCTCTGAAAATTAAGAAACAACTGACATTGTTGCTAGGCTAATTCTTTCTGGAGATACTTTTGTAGTTTGAAAAATAGTAACTTTTAAATATTACTCTTTTAACTGCAGTTATCGTTATCATTATTTTGTAGTATGATCTATAAAGTCACTATGAATACTGAATGAGTGAATATTGATCTAATGCTCCTAGGGGAAATATGTATATATCTCACATAAACTATAACCTTAAATCCCAAGCACACCTTATCCCAGTAGATTCTATTTTCTTTCCTTCACAAAAGAGAAAAGTTAGAACTGATAACTCAGTGACTTGCCTAAGACCACTCTACTCATAGGTGCCAGAGTTGGGATTTAAACCCGGTGCAACAAACCCCAGGATCAGAGCTTCTTACAGTGCACTGTGCTGCCCCCTAGAATCTTCATCCTCTCCTCATCTCCGTGTGAGCACTGACACAGGAAGGCCTCGCATTGCCCTCTTCCATCTCAGGTGGGAACATGCAGCGGGAACGTAAATTGTTTATAGCTCTGTGCGTGCTCATGAATGACTGCCAAAGCACAACAGCAGTATGGGTTTTCAGGTTACAAATGTTTTAGTAGGAAAGAGAATTCACAATTAAAGAACCTGTAAATACAGAATCCATTCATAATAACAATAGACTACTTATTTTTATGTGGATGTGTAATAATTAGCTACTCCTGCATTCTAGAATAATGTGTCTCAACTCAGATATTTGGTGTTAATAATATGAGAATCAAACATTGGTGGTGTTGTTAGTACTATATATTACCTGATATTTGGTTGATTTAGCTAAATTATCTTGTGATTTTGGCTACATATAGAAACTGCTAAAGTGCTCTAAGAAATATTATTTCTTTCCTCAATGGATTCCCCCCTTTAAAAGAATTCTCTCTGCACCTGCTGCTTTAGAAATTTCTCCTAGAATCTTTAATATACATTCTCAAATGTAATTCATAACACCTGCCCTCGATTATTATCTTTTAAAAATTTATATACTCAGCACATTATTAAAATACCAGTTAATTATAAATTTCAAGTGTAATTTCAGCTATGTCAAAACTTATCTTTTGATGTTAAAACATGCTCTAAGGAAATTACAGTGTATACAAAATCAGAGAAATGTTAGCCAGTGAAGATGAAGCATAAGACATATGTGCAGAGATCACTTAGAATCTTTTCAAATTGCTTTTAAAAATACTGTTGTGGAACATTTTGATTTTAAAGAGGTACTCTGCTTTCCTATAAAAATAATGGGATTTTCTTTTATTTATTTTTTTAAAAATTAATCTTAACAATATGCTATAGGTAATTTTCAACACTGAGAATTGGGAGAGAGAATTTTTGGGTAGATGGTGGCACGTGGCATTAATTGACATGAAACCAAGACTAATTGTATTAAAATGTAACTGTCTGCCATAGATCAGCTGGAGCTTTTGCGGACAGTGGCAGGTGTCTGTCAGTAGCATATCAGTCTCAATCCTCAGTTGTTTTCGGAGAAACAAATAAGGATATCGCTATCTTGTATACAAGAACAATGAACTGGGTAATAATCAAATTGGGCCTAATTTTCATGTTTCCTTTATGCTGCTGGGTCTCCTACAACAAAAGTCTCTTTTGAAACAGTTGGAAGCCCACTTGCTGCTGATATATGCAGGCTCTATAAGAGGGGCGTGAAAAATATCTCTCTTATGTTGCAGTATCTGGCTTTCTTGTGGTTTAATGTACCAGTGTTCATCTTCCTGTGTTCAGCTTACAGTAAGAATAAAAGAACAATCAAAGTCTTTGAGTTAAAGCCATTTTTAGTGTGGTAAATACTAGTTACCCATAACCTCTCTTGGCCCAGGACCAGCTCCAGTCAGTAATAGGAACTTCCATGCACATCCTTTTTCTGGGTGCCAATTAGGAAGCACCTTGGGAATAGAAAAGATTGGCTTTAAAGTTATGGGAGTAACTCATTTGTCATGACCTGTTATAGACCGATGTTTGTGTCCTCCTCGAATTCGTATGTTGAACACCTCCCCCCTGACACACACACACACACACACACACACACACACACACACACACACACATAACCAGTGTAACTGTATTTGGAGATAGGGCCTGTGAAGAGAAAATAAATGGGAAATGAGGTCACAAGGGTAGGGCCCTAATATGATAGGTCTGATGCATTTAGAAGAAGATACACCAGCCTTTCTCTTTGAATGCACACTTAGAGGAAGGGCTATGTGAAGACAAAATGGTCATCTGGAATCCAGGAAGAGCATCCTCACCAGAAACTGAACCCTACTGGAACCCTGATCTTGGGCTTTGCAGCCTCCAGAGCTGGAAGGAAATTAATATTTGTTGTTTAAACCATCCAGCCTATGTATTTGTTTATGGCAGCCCAAGCTGCCTACCATGATTCTCTTCATGGATTATGAAACTCAACTACCTTTTACATTTTCCTCTCTGAATCTAAAATCATATATGTTGTATGTTTGCCTCCCTCCCTTCATCCATCCATCTACCCCTCTTTCCTTCTTTCCTTCCTCCCTTCTCTCTTGTTCTTTTTCCCTCCCCTCCCCTCCCCTCCCCTCCCCCCTCCTCTCCCCTCCCCTCTCCCCTCCCCTCCCCTCCCCTCCCCTCCCCCCTCCTCTCCTCTCCCCTCCCCTCCCCTCCCCTCTCCTCTCCTCCCCTCCCCTCCCCTCCCCTCTCCTCTCCTCTCCTCTCCTCTCCTCTCCTCTCCTCTCCTCTCCTCTCCTTCTTTCTCCCAAATGACTTT
The DNA here is from genome assembly GCF_022837055.1 of Prionailurus viverrinus. NCBI lineage: Eukaryota > Metazoa > Chordata > Mammalia > Carnivora > Felidae > Prionailurus > Prionailurus viverrinus. The sequence continues at coordinate 75,960,400 of NC_062563.1, forward strand.
TTATTTACAGTGCATTTCAAAGAAGAAAAAAAAACATTTCCTTTTCCTGTTTTCTTTTTTAATTTTTTTTAAATTTTTTTTTCAACGTTTATTTATTTTTGGGACAGAGAGAGACAGAGCATGAATGGGGGAGGGGCAGAGAGAGAGGGAGACACAGAATCAGAAACAGGTTCCAGGCTCTGAGCCATCAGCCCAGAGCCTGACACGGGGCTTGAACTCCCGGACCACGAGATCGTGACCTGGCTGAAGTCGGACGCTTAACCGACTGCGCCACCCAGGCGCCCCAATTTTTTTTTATTTTAAAACATTCTTATTATAAATAGCTCAAAGAATACCAAAGACTATAAAGTATCAAAGTTCTCCTTCATCCTGTGTCATTCTCATTACTCTCCACAGATGTAACAATAGGTATAATGAGTAAGATATACTTTCTTCCTGACCCATATTTATGTATTTATGTGCATGAGTCATACCTAAAATAGATATACATGTTCAAGTTAAAATTAGGTCATTAAGGTGGACCCTAATCCCGTATTACTGGGTGCCCTTATTATATAAAGGGGAATTTGGACATAGACACAGACATGCACAGAAAGAAAATGATGTGAAAACACACATGGAGAATACCATGTGAAGATGGGGGATTGGATCAATCTGTCTCTAAGCCAAGGTAAGCCAGAGTTTGCTGGTAAACCACCAGAAGCTAGGAGGTGGCAAGGAAGGACTCCTTTTATGTTTCAAAGGAGCCCTATGACACCTTGATTTCAGACCAAGCCTTCAGAACTGTGAGACAATAAACTTCTGTTGTTTTAAGCCACCCACTTTGTGTTGCTTTGTTATGACAGCTCTATGGAACTAAAACAATGTTATACTTCAACAATGATTTTTAATAGATTAAAAAAATTTTTAATGTTTATTTTTGAGAGAGAGAGAAAAAGCATGAGTTGGGGAGAGGCAGATTGAGAGAGAGACACAGAATCCAAAGCAGTCTCCAGGCTCTGAGCTATCAGCATAGAGCCCAATGCAGGGCTCAAACTCACAAAGCGTGAGATGACCTGAGCCAAAGTCAGAGGCTTAACCAACTGAGCCATTAAAAAAACTGAGCATTTTTTAAATGCAACCTTCCAGATAACTGTTATCATATGCCCAACTCAACACTGGCTACTGAGAAGAAAGAGTAAAACAAAATTAAATACTGCAATTTAAGTAATAAACCACACCATAGTATATACTTTTAAGACTCACATTTGTAAAATCACTTTTATTGATGATTTCTTTCTTTTTAAAATATTTTCAAAATCACTTGGGATTTTCTTAAAAAATGATTTTCTGTGATGCTTTTAGTTCTTTAATTTCTTAAAAGAAAATGTTCTTGAGGAGAGGGCAGTGGGGGGATGTTTCCATGAAAGATTAAAGAGTATCTGACAATCAAAAATAACAAATTAAGATAAAGCATCTCTACCATTAAAGTGGATATCAAAAGTAAACCACAGTGGGTAGTACCTCGGCTTATATATTTGTTTACACAGATAATGTCAGGAAGCACTCTGTTTCATAAAGCAAGTTTACACCTATTTTATGCTAATGACACTTCACATGGTCATGGATAGTTATGTTTTTCCTTGAGAAAGCACAGAGAAAATCTGCAATGTTATTTTTATCAGTAAATTACTAAACAAGAAGTATGCCCCAAATAGTGTTCTAGACACTTCAAAGGCATTTTTTAAAGAACTGCTATTTTGTTAGAAATGGTATTTTTAAAATTTTTTAAATTATTTTTTAATGTTTATTCATTTTTTGAGAGACAGAGAAAGACAGAGCGTGAGTAGGGGAGGGGTGGAGAGAGAGGGAAACAGAATCCAAAGCAGGCTCCAGGCTCTGAGCTGTCAGCACAGAGCCCGACGCGGGGCTCGAACTCATGGACCATAAGATCATGACCTGAGCTGAAGTTGGACGTTTAACTGATTGAGCCACCCAGGTGCCCCAGAAATTGTATTTTTTTAAGTTAGTACTACCTTACCACCTATGTACCAACAACAGATCGAATCATGAATTATGCCTTTGTCTATGTTCTAACCATTCAATTATTTTTCTTAATTTTACCTAGAGTTCTATGATATTGGTGATTTGTTCAATTGATAAGGAGACTCCTTCCTTCTTCCCTAAATGCCTGCTTCCTCATTCTGACATCTTGTCAACAAATGGCTATTTTTCACAGCACCTTGTCCTTGTATTTATGTATGTATTTGTATATTTATTCCTATAGTTTTTTGTTTTTCCACATGCATGTTTCTTAGGTTTCATTCTTAAGTCACAGCTTACACACACTCTGTCAGCTCAGAAATGGCACCACAGACAACTGTGAGATAGATCATGTTTATAAACATGTCAGAGAGGTAAAAGTACAATTGTTTCCCAAGTGTTCCTTGAAGTATTATATTCTGAATCTCAAGAACTCATCAGCAGTTTTCCTGGATGATGAAAATAGCACATATTGAAAGGGCTAGCTTCATGGCAACCCAAGGACAGAGCAGTGGGAATGACCCTTCCAGGGTGCAGGGAATAATTCAAATCTGAAGCAAATCACACAGAAAGAAATTGATTAAGCTCAATTAGCCTTTTATAACCATGAGTCTGCAATTTTAAGCTATATTAGTAATAAGATATTTCATGCTCCAAACAAATTGGGGCCTAAATTTTAAATAATTGTGGTTACTGTTGAACACACACACACACACACACACACACACACACACACACACCATTTTTTTTAAATGCACATTTTGAAGTTCTTCTTTAATAAACATTTTGTTCTACATGGAAGTTCAATTGAAGAATTTCCAGTTATACAGTTGGTCCATGCCATACAAAGACTTTGCTGTGCACATTCCTTTAGAAATTAGGATTAGGCTTTGAGCAAAGTTCTTTTCTCAAGTCTTGTGGAACTACATATCCTTCTATTGAGATAGTTAATTTGAAGTAAACAATGATAGTACAGTGATTGAGATGAAGAAAAAGAAGACACATTCTTGAAATTATGCCATTTTATGCGAGCACATGGACTTTTTATTTTTGTTTAAAACTTAAAGATTGAAACAAAATGATATCCATGAGGTATATTTTTGTTTGTCAATTGAACATTTTAGTTCTTGTCTAAAATATTTTAATAGTACCTTTAAAATTAAGAAAGCATCCACTTTAACTGTTAAGTAGTTCATGATATGTTTTTCGCAAAAAAAATTATTATTACTGGTTACTGCTTGCATACTAACTGAAAATAAGTTTGTCATTTAGAGGAAATGTTAGATGCCGCATGTCAAATAACTACATATGCCACCAGCCCTAATCTCTCTGGCTATATGAGCCTGATTTTATTGCCTCACATTAGTCACACATTGGCTGAAGGCCATCCCGGTAGAGGTAGAGGGAGCATGAACTTTCAAGTAACTGGATATGGAAATTCTCAGAGGACAATTTTCTCAAAGAAAGTTGGTAAAGGTAGGCTAATTTGAAGCTGAGTCTTCATCAGCTTCTTAGAGATGGGTACACTGGTCCAATAAAGGGGCTCTGGAAAGTGCATGGACAACATCTATCATGGGTGGAATGAAACAAAAAGAAAAGCTGTTAGAGAAGATTCCTATTATAAGATTCTTGCTTCCCTGACTTCTCAGCTTTAGTAGATTCTTAGTTCTTTAAGGACATGGACCTTCTGTTCATTGTTCTATGTGTACGTCTGTGTACGTGTCTTTGTGTGCATATGTGTTTTCTATAACCAGCATAGTGCTCAAGAGCAAACTATATGAATAATTAAGTAAATTCAAATACAATTTAAAATAAAGTTTATAATTCCACTGGACAGCTAGTAATTTGCCAAGGTCCACTTAAAGGAGCATTCTTATAATTTGGGCTAGAGGATAGCAGAAATCAGTTGTTTCAACTCTCCTGTGCAAGAATATCCCAAGAAGTAAGTTTAAACTCCATGATTTCAGGAGAGAAAATAGAATTTCAGAGCTGATGTGATTGGGAGAAAAAGTGTAGAGAAGGAATATTTTCAATAACCTACGGAGCAATTTTCAAACAAGCGTTTAAACATTCTGTTCCTGTAGTTTTACTCTATGGCTGAATGAAACTGCTTGTTAGCTATCTTCCATCAAGAAATGTGAGGTTTGGGGAATCTGGGTGCCTCAGTCGGTTAAATGTCTGGCTCTTGATTTTGGCTCAGGTTATGATCTCACAGTTTGTGAGATTGAGACCCATGTCTGTTCTGAGCTGACAGCACAGAGCCTGCTTGGGATTCTTTCTCTCTCCTTCTCTCTCTGCCCCCCCCCCCCCCCCCCCACTTATCTGGTCCATCTCTCTCTCTCTCTCTCTCTAAATAAATAAATAAATAAATAAATAAATAAATAAATAAGCTTAAAAAATGTGAGGTATGGCCTTTGAGCTACTTGCCTACTGACTGCTCACTCATGTGTTCATTTTATTTGGCACAGAGTGCTTTTGTCACTAAGATGCTTTTGAATGACATCAGAATCCTTGGAAAGTTGGCCTCTCCTACTTCTCCCCAAATAGATATTAGAACATTTTTTAGCAGAGTCCAATAAAAAGAAAGAAATTTTGAAGAAAACAAAGAAATTCATGTGGAATGAGAAAGAAAGACTTCTCTTGATTCAGGAGAAACAGCACAGAAAATTTCTGACTAGAAATTGGAGGATTTGGTAGGATGTGGCTAGTGTTTTATATTAAAGGGAGAATAATGATTTTTCCTAAATCTCATTTTCCATATCATTGGTTGTTCATAGTTTCATGGAATGGAGAAAATTACAAGTATTTTCTTCACAAAGATTTGTTTTTGTGAAACACAGGCGGTTATAATTTCTGGCTTCTTTCGAGAACAATAATCATTTCATTAATGGATAGTGGACACAAATTCTGAGAGAGATTTTGAAAAAAGTGTTTCACTTCGAAAAAATTTTATATAGGTTGATATATCAAAGTCAGGAAAAGATTATTTCCTAGACAGGTTTAATGAAGCACTCATAATATTATCAAAACATAATTTCAGAAGATCATTTATCCCCATTCAATTCTTTTTCCTAATTTCTGTCTTTCATCATTAGAACCCCCATCAACCAGAGAAACAACCACATCTTTTTACTGTGTTCTACATGTTTGTCTCCAAATGTGAGGGCAAATAATAGAAAAGAAATAGAAAAGAAAGAAGTACATTAGAAAATGAACCACATAATAAATTACTTGATTAATAACTCAAATGGTTTAGAAATGCCGAGAGAAAATAGACTGTGTTTCATAGAATGATCATGTAAGGAAGGCTTTATGGAGAAAGTGGACTTAAGCAGAGTTTTGAAATGCTGACCCTATTTTCATCTCCTAGGTTTGTTCTAGATAAGGGAGAAGAACTTGAGGATAAGGAGGCATGATTGGACTAAAGGGTGGGTTCAGCACCTATCCTTCAAACCTGTCCTTAAAACCTGCACTGCACATTTTTGGGTGGTGTAGGGTTGTAGACAATAGAGACATTCTCTTTTCTTTTCAAAGAAAGTCATTTTTCATGGTATCAGTTGTGTTACTTTATTTTTGAATTTTTTTTAATGTTTATTTTTGAGAGAGAGAGAGAGAGAGAGAGAAAGAGAGACAGAGCGTGAGCTGGGGGAAGGGCAGAGAGAGAAGGAGACAGAATCCGAAGCAAGCTCCAGGCTCTGAGCTGTCAGCACAGAGCCGCATGCAGGGCTGGAACCCATGAACAGTGAGATCATGATCAGAGTCGAATTCGAACACTTAACAGATTAAGCCAACCAGGCTCCTCAGTTGTGTTAACTCTTGATACTTGTACTTAAAGGCTTGATGCAGCAACTATTAATATCATTTTGATCAACTATGGATTTTATTTTTGGTTTCTGCCTTCCTGGCTTATTTTACTTACCCTTTACAATGAAACAAACAACAGCAAAAAAATGCCTGATTGGTTTTAAAATTTCATGTGTTACTCTGTGTTACAAGTTTAAATTGTTTTTTATGTTTATTCTTAGAGAGAGAGAGAGCATGCATGCCGGTGGGGAAGGGGCAGAGAGAGAGGGAGACAGAGAATCCCAAGCAGTCTCCACACTATCAGCTCAGACTCAGACACAGGGCTCGAACCCAGGAACCGTGAGATCATGACTTGAGTTGAAATCAAAAGTTGGGCATTCAACCTACTGAGGCACCCAAGTGCCGCTACAATTTTGAATTAACATTTTCCCAAACTTAAAACTGACTTTATCATTACCTTTTTATTATCACAGCATCTAAATGTCTGCCCATATGGTATTTTAAAAATAGTATGCAGGGGCGCCTGGGTGGCTCAGTCAGTTGGGCGTCTGACGTGGCTCAGGTCATGATCTCATAGCTTGTGGGTCAAACCCCACATCCGGCTCTGTGCTGACAGCTCAGAGCCTGGAGCCTGCTTTGGATTCTGTGTCTCCGTCTCTCTCTCTCTCTCTCTCTCTCTCTCTCTCTCTCTCTGCCCCCCCCCCCACACTCTGTCTCTCTCTCTCTCAAAAAATAAATAAACATGGGGCGCCTGGGTGGCGCAGTCGGTTAAGCGTCCGACTTCAGCCAGGTCACGATCTCGCGGTCCGTGAGTTCGAGCCCCGCGTCGGGCTCTGGGCTGATGGCTCAGAGCCTGGAGCCTGTTTCCGATTCTGTGTCTCCCTCTCTCTCTGCCCCTCCCCCGTTCATGCTCTGTCTCTCTCTGTCCCAAAAATAAACAAACGTTGAAAAAAATAAATAAACATTAAAAAAAATTTTTTTTAAAGAAAAAAAATAGTATCCAGTACTTAACAAGTAGATGATCTGGTATGTCCTTGAAACATATGACATAATTTTCAACAAGGACTCTAAGGTCACAAAGGTTTCTAGGAACACAGCTCTCATTCTTCACCTTAAAAAAAAATCTAGCTTTATTGAGATATTGCTGACATATAACATTGTGTAAGTTTAAGGTGTATAACATGATGATGTGATACGTTTATATACTGTGAAACGATTACCCCAATAAGATTAGTTAACACATTGATCACCTCACGATGACAATTCTGTATGTCTAGTGAGAACACTTAAGATGTATTCTCTTAGCTACTTTTAGGTATATAATACATTATTGTTAACTGTAGTTACCATGCTATATACTAGGTTGTCAGAACTTATCCATTTAATTTTTTCCAAGTCTGTGTTTTTTCCATGTTTCCATATGATTATTTTATTCTTACCTATTTCACTGATCCATTCTTTAGCTGTATCTATTCTGTTGTTAAATACATCCATTGAGTTCTTAGTCTTAATATATTATAGTGTTAATATTAGGTGTTTAATTTTATGTTATATTAATATTATGTGTTTTTAATATTCTGTGTTTATTATTAAACATTATTATTATTATTAAACATTATTATTAAACATTATTATTACGTTTAATATTATGTGTTTTGTTTTCCCAGTTCTAGAATTTTCATTTTATTATATCTTATAGTTTCTTGTTCTGTGAAATTCTTCATTTTGGTGTCAAACTTCATGATCTCTCTTGGGCCTTTACCTATTGTTGCTATTTTCTAAAGGCTTGTGCACATCTGGTCATTTTTGATTATTTATGAAAAATTACATATGTAATTTGAGGCTCCAAATGGCCATAAATCCAAATGGGACATGGGTTCATTTGAAACTGACTTTCAAATTTCAAATTTCAAATTTCAGATTTTTGTTTCCTCAGCCTCTGGGATATTTTCAGGACCTTTTCTTGGCTTATCAGTATTTTGGCTGAGGCTACTATTTTAGATTTAGCAAATACTTTAAGGATACTGTGGTATGCAATATCAGTTTGTTCCTTTTCTTTTTTTCAGCAATATGTAACCCCCACCTCAAATTCTCATTGTCTTGGTGGTTTTCAATGCCTTCAAGTACTTTTTTTTTTAATATATAAAGTTTTCCTAATTGCTCCTGGCCAGAGAGTTTGTTTTATAAAAACTAATCTGCTACAGCTTGAAATAGAAGTTTCTCCATTTTTATTTCAGTGTTTTATTCTGTTTCATGGTGATCATACTTTTTTTTTTTTTTTTTTTTTTGGATTCTGAGAATGCTAAGCAAATAAAGCACAAAGTTTTCCTCTGGTTTTTGAGGTAATTCTTTTTTTCAGAATTACTCTTTTAATTCGGGGTCAAATTTTTATTTGGTGTGTGTGGTACATCTTTAATCTGTTTTATATCACTATGCTTTTCTAGTTACTCATCCCTGCATTTGAAGGTATATTTAGGCTCAGTATTTTCTTCTGGCTAAAGTAAGTTGGTGGTTATTAGCCTCCCTCACCGTCCAATGATATGTTGTTTGCTAACCTCATTTCAGGACTGTAACCTGACTATCTCATTGATGTACAAAATAGCTTGCTTACTTTTAAATTCCCAGAAGTGATGGCTAAGCCAGAAATGGCCTACTCAAATGCTTAGAAGGATAACACAGGTATAATAGATGCAAGGATGTTGTTCCTCTGAGGCAGTGGGCTATGTTGAAGCAATAAGAGGGTGTCTGCTTACCTCTGCTGATAGCATTTGTGTACATTTATATTTTATATTAGTGGCTAGTAAATACACAAAAGAGTTGATCTGCCACTTTTTAATAAAATGCAGTTAGGGTTTTTCTAACTCCAAATATAAGTTATTTAATAATCTTATTTAATCCTCAAGATAACCCTCTGAGGTAAATACTATTATTATTCCCTTTAATACCCGAGGGAATTACAACTAATAAGTGAGTAATGTATACAAAGCATTCAGTTTAGGCATTGACATTTCATGAGAAATTTATACATGTAAAAGTTCTATATGTTGTCCTTTTTATGGTATAGTTCACTTTTTCTGAACAAGATTGGAGACGCACAGAGTTTTAGATAAGACACATCCAAGCACCTAAGCAATATTCAGTTGTTAGGTCAATGGTAAAAACACCATGGTCCCAGAGTAAAACATTGTCTTCATCATGACTACTTACTTGTGCTAGAGTAGTACTGTTATGAGGCATGTCTTTAGGAGACACATTTGAAAGTGGATTGGTGGAAATTTAAAATGCACCTTTTTCTTTAAGTGTCAGTAAAAGTTTAACTGGTCTCTATTAGATGAGATGGTGGAGTATCTTTGCATTCTCTATTAACTCCAGAGAAGTTTCCTTGTGATGAGTGTGTACTCCATAAAACTGAAACAAAAGGTAGTGATACTTTTCATAGTGAGATGAAATACCATTATCCCTTTGTCAATATCTAAAAGCACATTATTCAGCATAATTATATTTTTAATATCTGCAAGAGAAAATACAGAGACATATATGCATAGATAAGAACTAAGTTATGATTCCTCCAATATTAGTTAGACTCTCATATATAAAATGAAATGGTTTATGTGGCAAGTGTAAGGAGTCTTTTTTATTTCCAACATGATAATCTTAGCAGTATTATCATCTTAGGATGATAATTATTATCATCCTATCAGAATGTTAATGAATTATAGAAAAAGCAACCTTGTTAGTAGTTTGTTACATTGGCAAACCCTTTAAAAGTCCTAAAAGTGTGTTTTTAGAATGAAAATATTTTAAAGACTTTTCAATTAGTTAGATCTTGTAAGAAGCAAATTATTGGACTACATGTGTCTCACTTTCTGAAAACAGCATCTTTGGCTCTATTCCAGTGTGTGTGTGTGTGTGTGTGTGTGTGTGTGTGTGTGTGTGTACCACATCTTTTTCATCCATTCATCCACTGAGTGACATTTAGGTTGTTTCTATACCTTAGCTATTGTAAATAATGCTGCAGTGAAGATGGGCATACATACACCTTTTTGGATTAGTGTTTTCTTTTTCTCTGGACAAATACCTAGAAGTTGAATTGCTGGATCATATGTTCCATTTTTAATTTTTTGAGGAATCTCCGTACAACTTTCCATAGTGGCTGCACCAATTTACATTTCCACCAACAGTACACAAGGGTGCCCTTTTCCCCACGTCCTTGTCAACATTTGTTATTTGTCTTTTTGGTAACAGCCATTCTAACAGGTGTGAAGTGACACCTCATTGTAGTTTTGATCCTATGCAGTAGGATTTTTTTTTTAATCTACATCATGACTGTTAAGCACAGGATTTAGTGAGGCATAGTCCTTATATAGGTATGCCGTACTGTGGTTCACTGTCACACTGACAGCAGGTCAGATCCTGGCTTTGTGGGACCTAAAGTTTATGAACACTTTCTTGAAATTAAAAAATAATAGTTAAAAAGTACCTATTTTGGAAAAAAAACCCAAATATTATAGATACAGAATAAATGCCATAAACATCACAACCTCAAGAAAAAAAATGTTTTTATTAACTACTTGGCATGAATTTATCATACCTTTTTCTCCTACATTTTTAGTTGTGTCTTCTCATCCCAATGATTTCATGAAATCTCTTACATAGAATGGAAATGCTTAGTCTTTTCTCTACCAAAGTTAAACAATTTTTTAAAAAATATTGATAGTTTGGAATATTTTGTTTCCACTTCACAACCCATTATTTCTAATATTACGCTAAGAATGTGATGTTACATATTAGAATGCATCAAACATACAACTTTATAAACAAATATTCTCATGGTGTAGTGCTCTATACACATAGAAATATGATAAATTATATTTCTCATTATTCTTTTTTTTAAACGTTTATTTATTTTTGAGACAGAGAGAGACAGAGCACGAATGGGGGAGGGTCAGAGAGAGGGAGACACAGAATCTGAAACAGGCTCCAGGCTCTGAGTGGTCAACACGGAGCCCGACGTGGGGCTGGAACTCATGGACTGCGAGATCATGACCTGAGCCAAAGTCGGAAGCTTAACCGACTGAGCCACCCAGGCGCCCCTATTTCTCATTATTATCAAAAAAAGAGGGGCGCCTGGGTGGCGCAGTCGGTTAAGCGTCCGACTTCAGCCAGGTCACGATCTCGCGGTCCGTGAGTTCAAGCCCCGCGTCAGGCTCTGGGCTGATGGCTCAGAGCCTGGAGCCTGTTTCCGATTCTGTGTCTCCCTCTCTCTCTGCCCCTCCCCCGTTCATGCTCTGTCTCTCTCTGTCCCAAAAATAAATAAACGTTGAAAAAAAATCAAAAAAAAAAAAAAGAAAAAATATGGTGCATTTATAATTGTATATGCTGCATGGTCAGGTCTATGACCAGAGGACTTCCATTTTGAATAGATGTTGATGAAGGCTGTACAATTTAATTGTTTGATGATTGGAAGTATTCTCCATAGAGTACTTTTTGGTACCAACATCTCAAATATTGTTTCTCCTCCGCTACCACATACTTCTAATGTTGAACTCCAAAGCACATTCTTACTGATAATATGACTGTATTTGTTTTTTATTGCTACATGATAATTTACTGCAAACTTTGTGGCTTATATCAACATATTTGCACTGGGAGGAATCTGTTTAAGAAAAAAGAAAAAAAAATCACATATTTTCGGTAGATAAGACATTCATTCAGGAATGACATAACTGGCATGTCTGCTCAGAGTCTTACTGAGCTAAAGTCAAAGTTGTCAGCCAGGACTGCAGCTCTAATCTGGGCACAGGGTCCTCTTCCAGTTCAGTTGTTGTTGGCAGAATTTAGTTTCTTGTGAGGACTGAGGTCCCTGTTTTTCTGCCGCTGCTGAAAGGGTACTGCTCTTGGCTCTTAGAGGCTCCCTGGAGCTCCTTGCCTCATGATCCCCACGGACACTTCATAACATGGACGTTTGCTTTCTTCTAAGCCAGCCAGAATGTGGGGTTTTTTGACTTATTCTTCTGTGACCTGATGGAAAAAATTGCTTTTTATTTTTAAGGACTTATGAGACTAGTGCAGGCCAAACCAATCTCCTTGTTTTAAGGTCAACTGATTTGGGAACTTAGTTACATCTGGAAAATCCCTATAAAACAGTACCTAGATTAGTGTTTCATTAAGTCCGTATGAGAAAGTATGTGCCTTTGGGGCCAGGAATCTTGGAGAACCATCTTAAAATTCTGTCTGTGACAGAATTTGGATACACAACTCCATGTAACAAGGTAAAGTGCTCTGGCACAATGGGCGATAAGGGAATTTCTAGGGTAGCAAGTACTAGCTTAACAATACGTGGAAGTGACCTCACATCACATATTATATACCATTGAATCCTAATAAAATATATCCAAATTCATGCTTCTCTGAGCTGCATCCCATGCACTTTGTTGCTTCAGTACCATCCCATATGAGATGAAGCATAATGAAAGGAAAATTAGAGTAAATAGAGACTGTGTTCTTAACCAATAGCACTGAAGTGTCTTATTTTGCAAATTTTGGCAGAGTTCCACATGAAAGCATTGTTGAGGCCTCTCCCAGGACCTTGAAAGAGGCCTTAGTGTAAAAGCTTAATTAGCTTCACGGTGACTTTTCATCTGATTGATAACAATATAGAAGCTGCTTTTGTGCTGTTTGTTAGGAATTGAAAAATAATATAATTTAATGTAAAAGATTAGGTGACACTACAGAAAAAAATATTGCTATTTTTTAGTGATTTGTTATAGTTTGCATTGACCTGGCTTCCTTTCTCTTTCTCTTGTTTGTTATCAGAATCCTACTTTCTAGTGGGGAATCCATTATGTGAAGTTTGGCTGGAGACAAACGGTGTTGACCACTTACAGTGGCAAAGCAAAAAAACATTCCAAATTATTTCAATCATACCTTTCTCTGAACCTTTTCTGAATGACCAGGAAAGATATGGCCCTGCTTTACTGGAATTACTAAATGTAAACCTAGAGCTGGCAATGATTGCTTTCACCGCTGCATTTAGAAAGTTTGAGAATGAAACCAAGCAAGAAAAACTGAGCCAAATGTGAAGAGTCCAATGACATTATTTTAGTATGGTTTCAGCCAATTTTGTAGGTCTATATATTTCCTTTGTTTGTGTGAGTGAATGAGTTATCACTTCCGACCTGAAACTTCTCGACTCCTGTATTTTCATTTTCTGTGTGAACTGAATTGTGAGACATGCTAGGATTTCTGTGGCAACTGAGTGGTGAGTGAAAAGTAGCTGGAGACCATTAGATCAGAACTTTAGTAAAAAAATGTGCACTCCAGCAGACCAGATCTTTCTGTGCAGCTCTTATAGAAGAGGCATCACATTTACTTGTCCTTTGAGTTCAAAAGACAAAGAAAGACCCATTTCATATTTCTTTTCATTCCATTTCAAAATTCCTGGGAGAGAATCCAAACTACTACTAACTGAGGAGCGGGGTCTGAAAACTACTGCAAATAGGCCAAACCCAGTTTGCTGCTGACTTTTATAAATAAAGTTTTACTGAAAAACAACCAAACCTACTTATTTTCACATTATATATAGCTCCAGCATGCTGCTGTGGAAGAGTTGAGTAGTTGTATCAGATATGGCCCACAAAACCTAAACTAGTAACTGGACATTTTTAGAAAAAGTATGTCAACTCTTGGTTTAGGATTTCATAGAATAAACCAAGCAACTGGTCCACTCTACAGTGTAGGGGAGCTTCTCAGAGTAAAACATTGAATAGATATCCTGAAAGACCCTCTATACCTGATGGAGGAATTGGTTTTTTGTTGTTGTTGTGACTACAAGCAATCCAAATCAGTACCCAGAGTATTGCTAGAAAGCTCATCAAATCCTAAGTAGTTTCAGTGACACGGAAAGGACTTGAGACACAGTAAAAATATTTTACTCTTTAGTGGTGTCAGAACCATCACAGTGATGCAATACAGATCCATGATTTTAGATGGTCTTAAGGATTTGGGATTGTATTTTAGCTGATACCTGGGTAATAACAGAATCAAGACTTATAGGAAAGGATAATAAGCTAATACTATGCAGTGGGTACTGGTAAAGGAGCTGGAGTTTAGAACAGATAAAAGATTCTGGAAATTAAGATTCAAATAAAGAAGCAAGAACAAAAGATTATTGTATGGATTGGGAAAGTATGTTGAAGATTAGGAAAGAAGACAACAAATTCTTTGGCACACACATACTCAAGGCACACAAGCAGGTAGTTTGGATAGCTGCCTTGGAGCAGCAAGACTAATTTTGAGGTGCTGTGGCTGGTAAGTCTGACTTCTTGGAAATACATGTTTAGGATTTGTGCCAGGACTGGGCCTAGTGACCCTATGATAGTTTCATGGCTCCACCACTGAACATGTCATTGGGAAGGCAGGGAAAGAGGATTAAATATTATGAAAAGTAAAGCATCAATGAAAACAAGAGACATGGGTGATAGCTGGATTCAATGCACTGGAATAAAGTGTCTATATTTTTAGTTCAGATTTTCTGAGTTGCTGAACCTAAAAATTAGATTTTTCACTTACTTGCCTGGTTAAAATCACAGATTTTGAATACAGTGGGCAAGTGCCCTGAATGGATAAAGATTCAGAGGATTAATAAGAAAGGTGGATAGTCAGAAGGACTTTGTCTCTTTGGTGTCCTGAGGCAAGAAAAGAGCACACTGGATTCTAAAGGACAAAGAGGCTGTTTGTAATTATAGAAGGAATATGGTGTGAATGGAAGCCTTCTCTGTATAAATATAGTTGCGCAAAGAGGAGTGATTGTGACATACATGCATGCATACATACATACCAAATGCTAACAATGTAAAGCAAGATAATAAAAAGGGCTGATGAGAATCCTTTCTCTAGGCATGGTTCCTTTTATTATTGGTGTCTCTTCTGTACTCCATGATACTATCAAGCCAGGAGAGATGAAATCATAGGTGAATTAGTAGAAAGACCTCATAAATCCAGCTGCTTCTCTCATTTTACAGGTAAAGAGACTAAGGACTCCCGAGTCAGATTAAACTGCTTAATGTCACAGCCACCTATCTCCGAGTGCAGTATTCTTTTTGCTAGTAGATCTAACATCTCTGTCCAATTACTCAGGGGATTCTTCTCTTGGTTTTCTCACATTTCAAGTGTTGAGTGCCATTTTTACAGGTTATAGAGAAACCGTTAGAATGGTTGCTGCCTTTTTGTAAATTTTACAAAACCCAGTCCCCCTCCTGCCTTAATTCACTGGTCTCCCTCATTACTTATCTGTCTCTGGCTTTGAACTGTGATTTTGCTTTCCTT
Organism: Prionailurus viverrinus; assembly: GCF_022837055.1. Lineage (NCBI taxonomy): Eukaryota > Metazoa > Chordata > Mammalia > Carnivora > Felidae > Prionailurus > Prionailurus viverrinus. The sequence goes on from NC_062563.1 coordinate 75,975,553, forward strand.
TCTGACCCCACTGTTACCTAGTTTTGTTGTCATCATTTAGAATATGGTAACTCTGTTCTTGGCTCTTCTCAGCTCACTATTCACATGGACCTAGAGGAAATAAGTAAGACCGAGAAAGACAAATACTATATGATTTCACTCATAAGTGGAATCCAGAACTTTTTATATAAAATTGGTCCCACACCCGCGTTTGAATACCATACACAAAGATAAACTCAAAATGGATTAAAGATCTAAATGCAAGACCTGAAACCATAGAAATTCTAGAAGAGAACACAGGCAATAATTTCTCTTACATTGGCCATGCCAACATTTTTCTAGATATGTCTCTTGAGGCAAAGGAAACAAAAGCAAAAATAAACTATTGGGATGTCATCAAGATAAAAAGCTTCTGCACAGTGAAGGAAATAATCAACAACACTAAAAGGCAGCCTATGGAATGGGCTATCTATCTGAAAGAGGGTTAAGATATAATATACATAGAGAATTTATACAACTCAATGCCAGAAAAACAATCTGATTAAAAAGTGTGTAGAGGACTTGAATAGGCATTTCTCAAAGAAGATATACAGACGACCAACAGATACATGAATAGATGCTCACAATCACTTATCATCAGGAAAATGGAAGTCAAAACCACAGTGAGATATCACCTTACATCTGTTAAAATAGCTAAGATCAAAAAGACAAGAAATAACAAGTGTTCACAAGGATGTGGAGAAAAAAAGAACCCTTGTGCACTGTTGGTTGGAGTGTAAATTGGTACAACCACCATGGAAGACAGTATGGAGCTTCCTCAGAAAATTAAAAATAGAAATACCATATGATCCAATAATACCACTATTGGATATTTACCCAAAGAAAACAAAAACACTCATTTGAAAAGGTATATGCACCTCTGTGTTTATTGCATGATTGAAATAGCCAAGATATGGAAGCAACCTATGTGCCCATCAGTAGATGAATAGAGAAGGAAGATATAGTGTACACACACACACACTTGCACACACACACACACACACACACACACAGAGGAATATTACACAGCGTAAAAAGGGATGAGATCATGTCATTTGAGACAAACATAGATGGACCTAGAGGAAATAAGTGAGACTGAGAAAGACAAATACCATGATTTAACTCAAAATGGAATCCAACAAAACAAAAACAAGAACAAACAAATGAAGAAGCAAAAAAAAAAAAAGCAGAATCATATCTATAAATATAGAAGACAAACTGATGGTTTCCAGAGGGGTGTGGCAGTTGGGTAAAATGGGTGAAGGGGAGTGGGAGAAACAGGATTCGAGTTATGGAATGAATAAGTCACCAGAATAAAAGGGACAACATAAAGAATATAGTCAATGATATTGTAATAGTACTATAAGGGGACAGATGGCCACTACACTGTTGGTGAACATAGCATAATTAATAAACTTGTCGAATCACTATGTTGTACACCTGAAATTAATGTAACATTGCATGCCAACTATACTCAAATAAATTTAAAAAATATATTGGTCCCACACCTTGAATACTTCTTTCTTTGAAACCTATTTATTGGATCACTTACGGATAATAGGAGTCCTATCCTAACATTGAGTTTGACAGATCTGTCCTATGCTGAGACAGAGAGTGGAATCAACCAAAAATGACTCATTCTTCTGAATTCTAGGTCTCCCTTGACTACTCTGTGGGCAAGAATATCTTCTCTAAGAATATACTCTCTTCTTAGAATATCTACATGTGATTGACCAAAAATAACCAATTAACCTTAACCTATAATTTTTAAAGAATACTTTATAAATGATGTAATGCATATAAATTGCTTGGTGTAGAGCAAGATTTCTCAATCTCAGCATTATGGACATTTTGGGCCACACAATCTTTTGATGTGGAAGACTTCCCTGTGTTTAGCATTATCTCTGGTTTTCACCCACTAGTTGCCAGTAGCACCCCACCTGGTAATGATGATAAAACATGTCTCCAGATTGTTAAATGGTCCCTGGGGAAAATTGTCTCCAGTTGAGAAATATTGGTATAGAAAATGGCATATAGCAAACAACTTGAAGTAATTAGCTATTTTTTAAATAATTTTTAAATTTTATTGGACTAAGTTTGTATACAGTGACATGCACATCTTAAGAATATAATTAAAGGAGTTTTTGAAAAATTTTACAGCAGTATAACTAACATCTCAGTTAAGACATAAAAGCATTTTCAGTGCCACAAAGAGTACTACCCTCATTTCCATTCTAGTCCATCTCTACTTTTTATAGGTAACCATTTTCTACTTTCTGCTGCAGAATTTATTTTTATCTATTATTAAATATAATGTAATTAGAATTATTTCTTATTATACAATTTCTTAGGTGTCATTGGATGTGAAGACCATTCTAAGTTTGATGAAGTCAATTGTATTTTTTTCTTTTATGACCAGTACTTTTTGTGTTCTTGCTAAGAAATTTGGCCTGCCTAAGTCCCCAAATTCATCCCCCTAAATTTTCTTCTAGAAGCTTTACAGTTTTAGGTCAAATGTTATGATCTATGACCCATCACAAATTAATCTTTGTGTTTGTTATAAAGTAAAGGTAGAGGTTCATTTTTGCCCTTATACATGTCAAGTTGTTTCAGCAACACTTACTGAAAGACATTCATATTCCTCATTTGAATTTGATGCCTTTGTAGAAAATAAATTAAACTCTTTATGTCCATCTTTTTTTCTGGATTCTCCATTTGATTCCTAGCTGCTGTTAAGCCCATTCAGTAATTTTCTTATCTGAGATATTTTACTTTTCCATTTCAGAATTTCCTTTTGGTTTCTTCTTTTTATCATTTTCAGTTCTCTGCTGAGTTTCCCATATCACCATTATGTCCATATTTTCCGTCACATCCTTGAATATACTTATATATGTTTTAAAGACTTTCTCCCATAATTCCAACATTTCAGTCATCTTGAGGTCTTTTTCTTGTTATATTGACTGTTTTCTATTAAATATGCATTACATTTTTACTGTTGTTTCTTATGTCTAGTAATTTTTGTTGTGTGCTGTGAAGTTGTGGATATTACTTTGTAGTAATCTGGACTATACTGTCTTTCCCTAAATGGTGTTGAGATTTGTTCTGGCAAGCAGTTAAATTTCTAGTGGATCTGGTTGATCTTTTCAGGGTTGGTTTTAGATCATATACTTTAGTTTTTCCAGTTTTAGGGCTTGATCCTGAATCTAGAGTATTATACTTACTCCTACATTGTGATTTTTCTGAGTTTTCAACCAATTGTTCAAGGTGTTTAGTAACATCTTGAACTCCTCACTCTCCAAGCACAAGAATGATTTCTGGAATCTTTGTTAGCTCTCCTACCTATGGTACTTACTCCCTACAAAGACTTGTCACATGGTCTAACCTTCCAACAAGACTGTGTGGAACTCCCATACAGATTCCTTAATGACCAGTACCCTGATCTGTACCTTCCATTCACTTCAGCAGTCCCCAAATCCAATATCTGCTCCCTTGGCTCAGTGAGATCATCATGCTCTACTTGGGGTGAATATTCCTGCACTGCAGTTTAATAAATTATCTCAAAGGGATAGATAATAAAATATCTCAAAGAGGAAATGTGTAATTCATGTGTTCCCTTGGACATAGCATAATGTATACAGTTGTTGAATCACTATGTTTTACACCTGAAACTAATCTAACATTGTGTGCCAATAGTACTTCAATAAAAAGAGTAACAGTTTGGCACTACGTATTGACCAATTCCTAAAAATTCTTGCCTCATGTATTTCATGGTCGTTAATGGCAGACAGGTAAACCCAGTAGCAGTTTATCTGTCCTGAGCAGAAATGGAAGTCTCCTAATCTTTAAAAAAATGTTTTACTTATTATATAAGTAGTAAATATTTATTGTAGAATTATTAGAAAATATAGAAAAATGCAAGTATATGATTCAAAATATCTATAGAAACACCACTTAGAAAACAGGAGTTAATGTTTGGTATATTAAGGGCTTCTTAATTAGGGCTTCTTCTTTATTCCCTTCTTTTCTTTACAAGAAAATAAATAGTTTGGGTCCCTAAGACTTTTGGTCAGCAAACAGACCTGAGATAGCAATTGCTTCTTATGATTCAAGGTCCCACTGGACAATGTCATTGTCATGCCAATGTCATTGACTCAAGAGAAGCCATCCTTAGTTTGCCTGCACATCTTCCATCTCTACTTCTTTTAAAGATTCTCAGATTTTGTTTCAGCAATTATCTCATTGACCCTCTTAACCCAATCCTCATTGACTGATATTATAGTCACTTAAGTAGCTCTGTACTCTCTTGATCAAAGAGTAAGCTTTGACCTGAGTTTGATCAATCAACCTCAATCTTTAGGGAAGTGATAAAGACAAGGTGGTTGGCCTAGATTCACTCAACGTCAGAGTGTAAACTATGTTACTGATTGGATCCTACTACTTGGACCCTCGAGCTACTTGTTTTTGATGTCATTTTTTTCCCTTTGAAAAGTACAATTAACATAATTGTCCCATGCTTCTGGCTTGTTTCATCACAAGTGCCATTGCATATGTCTTCCAAACAAAATTGGTCCTGGGGTGGACGAGAAATCTTCAAGAAGATGTTGAATCAATTACTGGCCTAAAATAAAGTGAAAGGCTCATCTGGGGCTAATACAAAGAGGTGGCTATAAAATGGAAGTGACTACTATAGTAGGTCATGGGGTTCAGGGTAATTAAAACTCTTGGACCAATAAAGACCCCTGTGTAGAGTTAATTGTTTGTGGGATTCTTCAGAATAAAGTCAGATTTATTCTCCACTCCACACATGGCAAATTAACAGACCTGAAACTGCAAACCTGAGAATTAAGGACTTTCAATTGTTTCTTAGACTTGAGGCAATTTATCAACCCATGACCTTGAATGAAGACAGAGTCACCTATTTTGGATGATGGACCTCACTAGAACACTATAGATACATGTAGTGAATTTCTCCCTAGTCTTCCTCAAAGGAGGCTAGAGCCATCCACTTGGGCAACTTGGCCCTGGGAAGGGTGTGCCTTAGTTTCTTTGTCTGTAAAATGAAGTAATTATGTAGCTGTCATAAAAATTGTTTTGAGGATTAAGAAAAATGTAATACCTATGAAGTACATAAAATAGTACCTGGTTCATAGTAAGAGCTTAAGGATGCTAGTTGTCATTATTATTAAATACAAGTTTTTATAAACCCTGTCCCCAAGAAGTGTGTCATGTGTGTATTTTATGGAGTCTTTGCTGTTTGCTATTAAAAAGAATAGTTATTTAAAGGCATTTTGAAGCACCACAATATGACAGTGTGAAAGATGTTTTTTTCAGAGGCCCTCAAATTGTCTCATGTTTTATCCCAAATCTACTTTCTTTGAATTTGCAATTGGCCATGTAAGTAAACTTTGTCAAGTATTCCTGACTCCCAGAAGAGGTAATCCCTTTTCTGTAAAATCTAGTAGCACATCAGACATACTTCTTTTATATCACTGTTCACATTGCATTATAGTTAGTTGCTTTTGTATATATTTCCCCTGATGATTAGCTCTTTATGATATGAGGGGAAAATGTTATAGTAGACTCAGTGGCAGGAAATCAGGATTAAAGTCTGCATTCCTCCACTTAATAGCTTACATTTTACCCATTAAATTCCCATATTCCTTATTTTTCAAGTGGGAATAACAATATAACTAAAATTTCTGTTGGTTAGTCTTACATTGTTATATGGTAAAATGGTAGGAGCATGGAAGTGTCAGTCTTCCTGGGTTTGAACTGCAGCTCCCAGTTCCACAGTCACTAGCAGCATGACCTCACCGAGTTATGCGCTCTCAGTTTTTCTGTTTCCTCCTCTCTAATGGAGGGTTGATGTGAGGATAAAGGCAGCCAACTCATACAAAGCACTGACAGCAGGGTCTACCTAGCACATAGTAATTTCTCAGTACATGTTAAATTACTACTGAAAAAAATCAAATAATATATACATGGATATGTGTCATAAACTGCTAATATAGCTATTCATTACTAGGATGAACTGTTTTAGAATGTGAGTAAAAGCATGAGTTTACTTAATGAACACTTTTTACTTTTTTTTTTTTTTTTACAATGTATGTGTATTGATTTGCATAAAATAAAATAAAACAATGAACCAGAACAGATAGGTGTATTTAAGGTCAATGCTGTGGGGATTCCTGGGTGGTTAAGCCCCTGACTCTTGAGTTCAGCTCAGGTCATAATCTGGTGGTAGGGTCAAGCTCTGTGTCGAGCGCTGCGCTGGGTGTGGGGCCTGCTTATGATTCTCTGTCTCCCTCTCCCTCTTCCCCTCCGCACCTCTAAAACGTTTAAAAAGTAAAGGTCCATTCTGCTTTCGCCACTGTTTATTTTTAAGACCAACGTGGTGAGCTGAAACTTCACATTAGGACGAAATGAAAAATGGTTGAACCTAGCTTTAAAAAACTGCTATCCCTCAAGGTATCCTTGACTTTGAACAGTTTGCAAAAGAGGGGAACTAGTCCTCTCCTCACCATGTGCTCTTCTGCCATAGTTGTTACAACAATCACTACTGCCCCCTTCCCATAGTTCGGAGGCAGGAAACATCATCTCTTTGTGTCTCTATATAGTTGAATGGAGTGGCTTTTCTTCCCTAAAAAATATTTGTTTAACATGCCTGACATCCTAGAAATAAATTTAACACAACAGTAAAAGCTTCCTTACATGTTAATATTTATATATTTATTCTTTTAAAAAAACACTACTTTTTTCTGTTCCTGAAGACTGCATGGTGTTTAAGTAACATTTGCAATTTAACATAAAGTGGTGTTTTATATGCAACTTAAATAACTTTTTACATTTTATTTCATGATTTTATATAGTGTCCTACTGACATTTGCTATCCATATTTGAAATCCCATATTATTGCTGGCTTCATAGATTGCAGCTATAAAATAGTACACAAGACTGAACATTTTCCACAAATCTCAAAAAACTGTAGGAGGAAATAGGTTAAAAAATGTAATGTTTTAAAATGACTTAGTGAAGAAGATGGCGGCTTAGGAGGACGCTGGGCTCACCGCACGTCCTGCTGATCACTTAGATTCCATCTACATCTGCCTAAATAACCCAGAAAACCGCCAGAGGATTAGCAGAACGGAGTCGCCGGAGCCAAACGCAGACGAGAGGCCCACGGAAGAGGGTAGGAAGGGCGGCGAGGCGGTGCGCGCTCCACGGACTGGCGGGAGGGAGCCGGGGCGGAGGGGCGGCTCGCCGGCCAAGCACAGCCACCGAGTCTGGCTTGCAAAAGCGGAGGGGCCTGATGGACTGTGTTCCCACAACAAGCGCGACTTAGCGTCTGGGAGGTCATAAGTGAACAGCTCTGCTCGGAAAGCGGGAAGGCTGGAGGACAAAGGGAGGGAGAGCTGCTGAGCCCCCTGACAACAGAGCTCAGTTTGGTGGGGAACAAAGGCGCTCGCCAGCGCCATCTCCCCCGCCCATCCCCCAGCCGAAATCCCAAAGAGAACCTGTTCCTGCCGGGGAACTTGCTCGCTCCGCGCAAACACCCAACTCTGCGCTTCGGCGGAGCCAAACCTCCGGCAGCGGATCTGACTCCCTCCCGCTGCCACAGGGCCCCTCCTGAAGTGGATCACCTAAGGAGAAGCGATCTAAGCCTGCCCCTCCTGCCCCCGAGCACCTTGCCTACCCACCCCAGCTAATACGCCAGATCCCCAGCATCACAAGCCTGGCACGGTGCAAGTAGCCCAGACGAGCCACACCACCCCACAGTGAATCCCGCCCCTAGGAGAGGGGAAGAGAAGGCACACACCAGTCTGACCGTGGCCCCAGCCGTGGGCTGGGGACAGACATCAGGTCTGACTGCGGCCCCGCCCACCAACTCCAGTTATACACTACAGCACAGGGGAAGTGCCCTGCAGGTCCGCACCACTCCAGGGACTATCCAAAATGACCAAGCGGAAGAACTCCCCTCAGAAGAATCTCCAGGAAATAACAACAGCTAATGAGCTGATCAAAAAGGATTTAAATAATATAACAGAAAGTGAATTTAGAATAATAGTCATAAAATTAATCGCTGGGCTTGAAAACAGTATACAGGACAGCAGAGAATCTCTTGCTACAGAGATCAAGGGACTAAGGAACAGTCACGAGGAGCTGAAAAACGCTTTAAACGAAATGCATAACAAAATGGAAACCACCACAGCTCGGCTTGAAGAGGCAGAGGAGAGAATAGGTGAACTAGAAGATAAAGTTATGGAAAAAGAGGAAGCTGAGAAAAAGAGAGATAAAAAAATCCAGGAGTATGAGGGGAAAATTAGAGAATTAAGTGATACACTAAAAAGAAATAATATACGCATAATTGGTATCCCAGAGGAGGAAGAGAGAGGGAAAGGTGCTGAAGGGGTACTTGAAGAAATAATAGCTGAGAACTTCCCTGAACTGGGGAAGGAAAAAGGCATTGAAATCCAAGAGGCACAGAGAACTCCCTTCAGACGTAACTTGAATCGATCTTCTGCACGACATATCATAGTGAAACTGGCAAAATACAAGGATAAAGAGAAAATTCTGAAAGCAGCAAGGGGTAAACGTGCCCTCACATATAAAGGGAGACCTATAAGACTCGTGACTGATCTCTCTTTTGAAACTTGGCAGGCCAGAAAGAATTGGCACGAGATTTTCAGGGTGCTAGACAGAAAAAATATGCAGCCGAGAATCCTTTATCCAGCAAGTCTGTCATTTAGAATAGAAGGAGAGATAAAGGTCTTCCCAAACAAACAAAAACTGAAGGAATTTGTCACCACTAAACCAGCCCTACAAGAGATCCTAAGGGGGACCCTGTGAGACAAAGTCCCAGAGACATCACTACAAGCATAAAACATACAGACATCACAATGACTCTAAACCCGTATCTTTCTGTAATAACACTGAATGTAAATGGATTAAATGCGCCAACCAAAAGACATAGGGTATCAGAATGGATAAAAAAACAAGACCCATCTATTTGCTGTCTACAAGAGACTCATTTTAGACCTGAGGACACCTTTAGATTGAGAGTGAGGGGATGGAGAACTATTTATCATGCGACTGGAAGCCAAAAGAAAGCTGGAGTAGCCATACTTATATCAGACAAACTAGACTTTAAATTAAAGGCTGTAACAAGAGATGAAGAAGGACATTATATAATAGTTACAGGGTCTATCCATCAGGAAGAGCTAACAATTATAAATGTCTATGCACCGAATACCGGAGCCCCCAAATATATAAAACAATTACTCATAAACATAAGCAACCTTATTGATAAGAATGTGGTAATTGCAGGGGACTTTAATACACCACTTACAGAAATGGATAGATCATCTAGACACACGGTCAATAAAGAAACAAGGGCCCTGAATGAGACATTGGATCAGATGGACTTGACAGATATATTTAGAACTCTGCATCCCAAAGCAACAGAATATACTTTCTTCTCGAGTGCACATGGAACATTCTCCAAGATAGATCATATACTGGGTCACAAAACAGCCCTTCATAAGTTTACAAGAATTGAAATTATACCATGCTTACTTTCAGACCACAATGCTATGAAGCTTGAAATCAACCACAGAAAAAAGTCTGGAAAACCTCCAAAAGCATGGAGGTTAAAGAACACCCTACTAACGAATGAGTGGGTCAACCAGGCAATTAGAGAAGAAATTAAAAAATATATGGAAACAAATGAAAATGAAAATACAACAATCCAAACGCTTTGGGACGCAGCAAAGGCAGTCCTGAGAGGAAAATACATTGCAATCCAGGCCTATCTCAAGAAACAAGAAAAATCCCAAATACAAAATCTAACAGCACACCTAAAGGAACTAGAAGCAGAACAGCAAAGGCAGCCCAAGCCCAGCAGAAGAAGAGAAATAATAAAGATCAGGGCAGAAATAAACAATATAGAAACTAAAAAAACTGTAGAGCAGATCAACGAAACCAAGAGTTGGTTTTTTGAAAAAATAAACAAAATTGACAAACCTCTAGCCAGGCTTCTCAAAAAGAAAAGGGAGATGACCCAAATAGATAAAATCATGAATGAAAATGGAATTATTACAACCAATCCCTCAGAGATACAAACAATTATCAGGGAATACTATGAAAAATTATATGCCAACAAACTGGACAACCTGGAAGAAATGGACAAATTCCTGAACAACCACACTCTTCCAAAACTCAATCAGGAGGAAATAGAAAGCTTGAACAGACCCATAACCAGCGAAGAAATTGAATCGGTTATCAAAAATCTCCCAACAAATAAGAGTCCAGGACCAGATGGCTTCCCAGGGGAGTTCTACCAGACGTTTAAAGCAGAGATAATACCTATCCTTCTCAAGCTATTCCAAGAAATAGAAAGGGAAGGAAAACTTCCAGACTCATTCTACGAAGCCAGTATTACTTTGATTCCTAAACCAGACAGAGACCCAGTAAAAAAAGAGAACTACAGGCCAATATCCCTGATGAATATGGATGCAAAAATTCTCAATAAGGTACTAGCAAATCGAATTCAACGGCATATAAAAAGAATTATTCACCATGATCAAGTGGGATTCATTCCTGGGATGCAGGGCTGGTTCAACATTCGCAAATCAATCAACGTGATACATCACATTAACAAAAAAAAAGAGAAGAACCATATGATCCTGTCAATCGATGCAGAAAAGGCCTTCGACAAAATCCAGCACCCTTTCTTAATAAAAACCCTTGAGAAAGTCGGGATAGAAGGAACATACTTAAAGATCATAAAAGCCATTTATGAAAAGCCCACAGCTAACATCATCCTCAACGGGGAAAAACTGAGAGCTTTTTCCCTGAGATCAGGAACACGACAAGGATGCCCACTCTCACCGCTGCTGTTTAACATAGTGCTGGAAGTTCTAGCATCAGCAATCAGACAACAAAAGGAAATCAAAGGCATCAAAATTGGCAAAGATGAAGTCAAGCTTTCGCTTTTTGCAGATGACATGATATTATACATGGAAAATCCGATAGACTCCACCAAAAGTCTGCTAGAACTGATACAGGAATTCAGCAAAGTTGCAGGATACAAAATCAATGTACAGAAATCAGTTGCATTCTTATACACTAACAATGAAGCAACAGAAAGACAAATAAAGAAACTGATCCCATTCACAATTGCACCAAGAAGCATAAAATACCTAGGAATAAATCTAACCAAAGATGTAAAGGATCTGTATGCTGAAAATTATAGAAAGCTTATGAAGGAAATTGAAGAAGATTTAAAGAAATGGAAAGACATTCCCTGCTCATGGATTGGAAAAATAAATATTGTCAAAATGTCAATACTACCCAAAGCTATCTACACATTCAATGCAATCCCAATCAAAATTGCACCAGCATTCTTCTTGAAACTAGAACAAGCAATCCTAAAATTCATATGGAACCACAAAAGGCCCCGAATAGCCAAAGGAATTTTGAAGAAGAAGACCAAAGCAGGAGGCATCACAATCCCAGACTTTAGCCTCTACTACAAAGCTGTCATCATCAAGACAGCATGGTATTGGCACCAAAACAGACACATAGACCAATGGAATAGAATAGAAACCCCAGAACTAGACCCACAAACGTATGGCCAACTCATCTTTGACAAAGCAGGAAAGAACATCCAATGGAAAAAAGACAGCCTCTTTAACAAATGGTGCTGGGAGAACTGGACAGCAACATGCAGAAGGTTGAAACTAGACCACTTTCTCACACCATTCACAAAAATAAACTCAAAATGGATAAAGGACCTAAATGTGAGACAGGAAACCATCAAAACCTTAGAGGAGAAAGCAGGAAAAGACCTCTCTGACCTCAGCCGTAGCAATCTCTTACTCGACACATCCCCAAAGGCAAGGGAATTAAAAGCAAAAGTGAATTACTGGGACCTTATGAAGATAAAAAGCTTCTGCACAGCCAAGGAAACAACCAACAAAACTAAAAGGCAACCAACGGAATGGGAAAAGATATTCGCAAATGACATATCGGACAAAGGGCTAGTATCCAAAATCTATAAAGAGCTCACCAAACTCCACACCCGAAAAACAAATAACCCAGTGAAGAAATGGGCAGAAAACATGAATAGACACTTCTCTAAAGAAGACATCCGGATGGCCAACAGGCACATGAAAAGATGTTCAGCGTCGCTCCTTATCAGGGAAATACAAATCAAAACCACACTCAGGTATCACCTCACGCCAGTCAGAGTGGCCAAAATGAACAAATCAGGAGACTATAGATGCTGGAGAGGATGTGGAGAAACGGGAACCCTCTTGCACTGTTGGTGGGAATGCAAATTGGTGCAGCCGCTCTGGAAAGCAGTGTGGAGGTTCCTCAGAAAATTAAAAATAGACCTACCCTATGACCCAGCAATAGCACTGCTAGGAATTTATCCAAGGGATACAGGAGCGCTGATGCATAGGGCCACGTGTACCCCAATGTTCATAGCAGCACTCTCAACAATAGCCAAATTATGGAAAGAGCCTAAATGTCCATCAACTGATGAATGGATAAAGAAATTGTGGTTTATATACACAATGGAATATTACGTGGCAATGAGAAAAAATGAAATATGGCCTTTCGTAGCAACGTGGATGGAACTGGAGAGTGTGATGCTAAGTGAAATAAGCCATACAGAGAAAGACAGATACCATATGGTTTCACTCTTATGTGGATCCTGAGAAACTTCACAGGAACCCATGGGGGAGGGGAAGGAAAAAAAAAAAAAAGAGGTTAGAATGGGAGAGAGCCAAAGCATAAGAGACTTAAAAACTGAGAACAAACTGAGGGTTGATGGGGGGTGGGAGGGAGGAGAGGGTGGGTGATGGGTATTGAGGAGGGCACCTTTCGGGATGAGCACTGGGTGTTGTATGGAAACCAATTTGTCAATAAATTTCATAAAAAAAAAAAAAAAAAAAAAAAAAAAAAAAAAAAAAAAAAATAAAATGACTTAGTGAAGCAGAAGTTTCAGTAAATTTCTTTTGCTAGAAAACTACTGTTAAAATTGCCCAGCATTTAGGATAACAAATAGAACTAGACATTTGTAATTAATAGCCAATTTTGAAATAATTCAGAGCACTGTTATTTTAGGTAAAGTCCTTTGAAATATAATTATATCTGATTCCACTGGAGCTAATGATAACAATGTTCCAATTTAATTTTCTTTATATTTACTTCTATTAAAAATATTCAGAAATATAATGAATTGCATTATCAATTTATTTAATATAACCCTGAGACCATACTCTGTGTCTATAGTCTCTATTTCTCTTAAGTACTTTATTAACAGTATTTTTTGTCAATCTCCAGAAATATTCTTATGGGTCACACCAATAAAACCTTAAGAGATGTCTAAAAATTCCGTAGAGTGCAACTAACTAAACTGAATTGACTTACTCTGAATCTTTCAGATGACCGGTTTCCATGTTTTCAATTGGGCTTGCATTTATGGCAAGCATTTATTTTGAGGTTTTGTTTTTTAATTTTTTTAATATTTATTTTTATGTTTTTGAGAGAGAGAGTCTGAGCGTGAGTGGGTGGAGGGGCAGAGAGAGAGGGAGACACAGAATCGGAAGCAGGCTCCAGGCTCTGAGCTGTCAGCACAGAGCCCAATGTGGGGCTCAAACTCACAGACCACGAGATCATGACCTGGGCCGAAGTCGGAGGCTTAACTGACTGAGCCACCCAGGCGCCCCCTGCAGTTATTCTTTATCTACATTTCTAGAATGTGATTTTTTGAGGGTAGGGATTTTCTTTTTTATTCCTCTTGTATCAGCAGTCATTGCAGTTTCTGGTATCTGGTAGTTACTTAATATATGTCAGCCAGATATGCATCTAAATTACCATACTGTAGGTACCATGAGATCCAAACATGAAGAAAAATATTTTTAGAGTAAAAGAAGACTCACCATAAGCACAGGTTAGAGCAAAAGAAATTGAACATCTGCAAAGAATATTTTCCAGACTCAAGGTCTTTTAACAGTCACAACCCCAGTTTCCATGTCTCCCTGCTCAAGACAGTCCTCAGTTCATGCTGACAAAACTTGTCTATTTCTTGTTTGTGTCTCCCTACCTCTCTTCTTTTTTTGATACAGTTCCTTAGCTCTAGAATTGTGATTCAAGAATTCATTTAAATGAGTCCCCTTAGCCAGTCCACATTTTAAAAAGAAATGCATTAAAGGGGCACCTGGGTGGCTCAAACTTTTAAGCATCTGACTCTTGGTTTCGACTCAGGTCATGCTCTCACAGTTTGTGGGATTGAGCCCCATGTTGAGCTCTGCACTGTCAGTGTAGGGTCTGCTGGAGATTCTCTCTCTCCCTCTCTCTCTCTGCCCCGCCCCTGCTTCCACATGAGCTCTCCTTTTCTCTCTCTCTCTCAAAATAAATAAATAAACATTTAAAAAAAGGAAATACATTAGAAGCAGAACTATATATATATATATATATATATATATATATATATATATATGAACACACACACACCTAGCTGGGCTATCTAGCAGTATTGGTGTGAACTATTAATGAATCTGTTTTGTTTCTCACCCTGGAACACTAAATACACATCTCTTGCCAGGCACCATGGTGTATGAAGCATGGTGTATGCATTTGAAGCAACTGCACCAGGAAATGGAACCATCCCAGTTAGCCTCCACATTTGCCAAACATGTGATCAGACAAATTATTTTGCTTGATATTCTAATGAAAAGGCAGATAAATAAATGGAAAGTTCAAAATAAATTGAAAGCTTGTTCTATTTAAAATGATAGAAAAAATAAGATTTGACAAACTCCATGCTGTAGTTTTTGTAAGTTACTTTGTCCTGAGTAGATTAAGGGGTTATTTGGCCATGTATTTCAGATTGGGTCATTACTGCCAATTACAAGACTGGGTCTTAAGATCTGTTTGATCTAATTGATTAAATACTTGGATTTATAAGCTAACATCTTCTTCTCCTCCTGAGTAATTACAGGTTTCCTAACTTAAACTGAGGAAATAAAGTTTGTGTTCCGGTTAATGGTTGATTTGTGTGTTGAATGCAAACATTCCGCCAGTGATTTATTTCATTAACTCAGTAATCATTTCAGCTGCAGTAACCTTCAGTCACAGGCAGCTAATGTTGCAATAAAGACTTCTGAGAGAAGCTGATACCAGAAGCCTCTGTCCATATTTGCAAATCAGCCCATGTATCAGGATACTCAAAGACTGATCCAGGGGAGCACAAGACTTTAGTGATTTTTGCAGACGATAATTTTTAGACAGCCTAAAGATTGGTTAAGGAGAAGAGAAGACTAACCACAGATTCCTCCAGGCTTCTAGTTTTAAAAGCCTATGAAAGATGATGGCCTGCATACCATACACTGCAATTATCCTACATTAGCTCATCTGAGGTCAAAGTAGGAATAACAAGTATCAGGTTTCATTTTTCTTCTGTTTTACATGATATCTAAAATCAGTGTTGGAGAGGTAGGTCACTTATTCTGAAAGAGTAATAGGGGCGCCTGGGTGGCGCAGTCGGTTAAGCGTCCGACTTCAGCCAGGTCACGATCTCGCGGTCCGTGAGTTCGAGCCCCGCGTCGGGCTCTGGGCTGATGGCTCAGAGCCTGGAGCCTGTTTCCGATTCTGTGTCTCCCTCTCTCTCTGCCCCTCCCCCGTTCATGCTCTGTCTCTCTCTGTCCCAAAAATAAATAAACGTTGAAAAAAAAATTAAAAAAAAAAAAGAGTAATAGAAGACAGAAAATTACATTGAAATTATTTTCAGAGTATTTCAGACTCACTGGCTTGAGATGTATAAAAATTCCTCTCCAGTCAATTGACTGAGTATGACATGGATAAACATTTGGCTAAACGTAGAATGGATGCCTTTTTTAAAGAAAAATACAAATAAGCCTGCACTTCCCAGACTCTCCTTGCTTTGAACAGTGAATGAAATAGGTTTAATGCTTCTAAGTTAAAAGTTGCCATTACTTTCTAAATTCGTCAGTCACTTCTCAGCATTCTTTATTATTAATATTATTATACTTTTTTCCCCATACTTTAACAACAAATGCCTATAGATTAAGGCAAGTATAAGTCTGTTTCAGAGGGTTTTTGAGGTCTGTTATAGTGTTTTAAGACACTTTCTGTGTTTATAGGTGTCTGTATGTGTTTTTATGCTCATAGTTTCTCATATAAAAGTGAGACATTTTTTTCACTCTAACACTTGTATTGCATTGAGAATGAATCTGTGGTATTGAAAAAATGGGGTCATTTAGATGTTAATGACCTGCAAATTCACATTTGTTCCAAATGGTTCTCTGAACTTCATACATGCAACTACTCATTTGGCATTTCCACTTATGTGCTTAAAGCCATTTCAGATTCAGAACATCCGAAATAAAACACGTGCTTTTCCTGTCTGCTTCTCTCTATCTCTAATCAAAGCTGTCAGGCAACTCTGGCCTCTGAAGTATTCTCACTGCATGTACTCATGCTCTCTTCCAATTTTTCTACTTCCTACTGTCTGAGCCATCTTTTATTTTTTTATTTTTTTATTTTTTTATTTTTTTGAAAAGTTAAAAATTCCTTAATTTTTTATTCCTGGTACCACTACCACAATTTACAGGGCAATATACCTGATGTGAGCCATCTTTTAAAGATACAGATATGATTTGCAATTGGTTCTGAAAACTGTCCGTCAGGTTTTAGAGCTGTTTCTTGATTAATCTTAGGTTCTTTTACTTTTGATTGGTGTCTGAAGATAAAGAACACATATCTTCAAGCTCAGGAAAGCAACCTTACCTTTTATTCTATTTCTTTCTTCATCCTTTGGCTTTAAAGGAGAATCAGTAATGGATGGGAAAGACCTTGCTCTTAGATGAGGACAGGCCTCATAATGTTTTTCTTCTGGCAGAGGCTGGTATATCTTAGGATAAGGAAAATAAAAGCTAGTCTCATAGCTTGATGGTACCTTAAGACCATCTTCCAGGCAAGGGAGAGATAGACTTCCCGTAAGGTGATTTCAGTGGTATCAGAAGAGACCAGGGTGCATATTCCCATTGGGACAAGGTTATCCATAGTTGAGACACAGTGTGTTTCTTTGTTTGTTTTTTGTTTTTGGGGTTTTCTTGATATTGTTGTTGGTGGTGGTAGTGGTAGTGGTAGCCAGGTCTGGAGCCCAGAATGGTCTTGAACTCAAGACCCTGACATCAAGACCTGAACTGAGCTCAAGAGTCAGACACTTAACTAATGAGCCACTCAGGCACCCCAAGCAAGGCACAGTGTTTCTTCGTATAAGAGGTTAATTTGCTATGGCTGAAGTTCAAGCACTTTTTACTGGATATTCTCAGCTTGTTGACTATAATTTTCATTATGAGTGTTAGTCATAATACTAACTCAATTTTATATGCGGAGTCTTCTATTAGTAGTCTGTTTAAGGATTAACTGTTAAGTCTGTTAGTAGATCAGTTTAAGGATCTTTTTACCTGATGTAAAAAAATAAAGAGCAAGCTGGTACTGGTCTTTACTCCACTGCGTGTGTCATACTCAATACTTCATTACTTTTAGGACAAGGAAAAAAAAAATCCTACCATGGCATATAATGCCTCTGGCCTTTTTAAGTTTCTAAACAGTTTCATGCTTCTTTTAGCCTCAAGCCTTTGCAAATGCCATTATACTTTGCTTGATATATTTTTCCCTCTGCCTGCATCTAGTTCGCATATCTTCCGGTCTCAGCTTTTATGTCATTTCCCCATCCAAGATGAGGTCATATTTCCATATTACATATGTACTCTTCTACTGTACTCATCTACTATAAATAATTTAGTGCTATGTTTATACATGTGATTATTGAATTGATGCCCATCTCTACCATTCGAATGTAAGTTTAATGAATCCACAGACTGCATATATTGTAGGTGTAGTGGCTTGCACAATGAATATTTGTTACAAGAGGTAGTGTTCAATGAATATTTGTTAAATGGGTCAATTAATTTAAACAAGAGTACAAAAAAATAACTGGATCCTATAAATATTTGAACATAATATCAAATGCAAAAATATAATCTCCACTCAGGTATTGGGTACAGGCATTTAGATTCCAGAAAAATAAATGCCTTTGTTAAATATTTTTTTAAAAATAAAACTTAATAGTGAGCAGAGCATAATGTAGAGAGACACTGAATCACTATGTGATACACTTGTAAGGAATGTAACACTGTGTGTCAGATATACTGAAATTAAAAAAACAAAATTTATTAGAATATAAGAAAAAAAATGGAACTATCAGAATGTGCAAATAAATAATTGTGCCCTCATATCAATTTTAATCTGTAGAGTTAATCTTAACTATTTCCATGTCTGGAATGAAGTGGAATACATTGTAAGAATTAAACAAAATTCACTCTTTTCAAAATGTATGTGATACCAGTAAGTCTCCATTTCACAATTTCACCAAAGACTGAAGCAAGTAAAGGCATTTCTGTCATTTCAAGTAAATTGATAGAGAATGCCAGTCAGGATCTACCTTCACATTTTAAAATATTCTAAGAAAAATTGTTTTAAAAGATGCATGCATTCATGTTAGAGGGACACATACTACTCCCCATAAACAGCCTAGTTTATGCATCAGGGTGAAGACAAAACTGTGCCTTTTATAAAGGACAGATTTGAACATTATTTATCTTTCTTCCAAAGAGTAAAAAATTAAGTAAATATATGTAAGGCTATGAAAAGCTAATCCATCTAGACAACTTCAGTTTTATGATCACTGAAGTCAAGAGATTTTGACAAATAGCATGTTTTTCCCTTTGTTTCTGTTTTATGTGAAGCAGGATTCCTTTCACAATACAGTTGAACCCTATTTCACCACATAACCAAAATCTTGAATGGATTCTGAGGTAAAACTTAATGTCAGAGATTTTGTCCAATGCAAATCAATGACCTGGTCAAGTTAAAGACATGTTTTAAACTGATTACATGAGATGGCAAATCTTTTTTTTTTTTAAATTTTTTTTTCAACGTTTTTTTTTTATTTATTTTTGGGACAGAGAGAGACAGAGCATGAACGGGGGAGGGGCAGAGAGAGAGGGAGACACAGAATCGGAAACAGGCTCCAGGCTCCGAGCCATCAGCCCAGAGCCTGATGCGGGGCTCGAACTCACGGACCGCGAGATCGTGACCTGGCTGAAGTCGGACGCTTAACCGACTGCGCCACCCAGGCGTCCCAAGATGGCAAATCTTAATGAGAACATGCAACAACTATTATTATATTAGACGTAAATTCAATCACCAACATCAAGCAACATTAGTTTTGATTACTTGGGGACTTAGAAATTCATTTTTATGAAATATTGTTTTGTGGAATATTGGAAAGAGTTTTTCATTTATTTCCCATAATTAGCATTAAGAAGAGGAGAAAATTATGGTAATTTACTGGATTATAGAAAATTTAAAAACCAAGGCACAACTATGCCAATAAATTAAACCTAAAAAGATATAAAATGAATGTGAAGTTGAATGGTATACCAAATATGAAGAGTTATTTGGTGATAGTATAATGTGAGAGAAAGCATCTAGATTCAGATATACAACTTGGTTTAACAGATTTAAGATGATGCCTGTGTTATATCAGGTGTTTAATAACAGATGAGTTAAATGAACATTACAGATGTTGTAATAATCGTATCTTTTAATGTTAAAACTATATTAATCCTGCCTAGTCTATATCATAGCATTCTTGTGTTTTATCAAGAAAAATAATTTCTTACAGATATAAGTGTCAATGTAATTTGTGGTAACATATCATTTATCATCTGACCAAAATATTTGTACCTGGGATATCCTGATGATTTAAAGATACTTAAATTATACTTTGCCTGGGATATACTTGGCCTATATAAAGATTCAAAACTTTGGATTTTTTCATTTCTTACCTTTTGAGTTTGCAAATACTCAAATCTCTTAGTCTCTTTTCTCTTTCCTCTTATTTCTATGTACTTTATAGGTAATAGCATTCAATTTATTTTTAGGAAAAGCTATAAATTGTCTAACAGCTCCTGCCCACATCTTTTTTATTACTAAACTAGACCCTCTTCCACCTCAGCAGGGAAAGATATTGTGTTATGACAAAGTGGTGTGTGAAACAAAATATATGGATATTGATTTTTAAACTCCAAACTCACCATTTTAGAAAGGTAAAGAGGTTGACATCTAAGCATAATATATTCCCTCATTTCTGGTGACCACTACATCCCATTACAAAATGAGGTTGTCCCAGGTTCCATTATAAATTTCCTTCAGTGTTTGTAACTCAGCTGTAAAACAGACTCTGAGACAGAAACTCAACACACGGGGATTCAGCTCAGGAGTGCTTTATTTTTTCATTCAAATTTAGTTTAAATTGGTTCACCTGTTTCTAAGTGACAGGAGTGTTGTAAAAACAAAATAAATGTGACAATACAGCATGTCTATTTCTGCATTTCTGTAACTAGGAAATTAATTTCTAAAATACAGGGTTTTTTTTTCCAGATTGTTAGTTGCTGATATGATGTTATTGTTTAAGGGAGAGAGATTAAAATTCGTTGAATAGGCAAGAAACAGTGGGACACACTTAGATGAAAAATAACTCCTAGTTTCTCCTTGTAGGCATTTATTTATTTACTGACTTTTAGGATTAGCAGGTGCCTGTGTAGCCTTTGTCAGTGTATCAGGTAGATAATAATTTTCCTGTTAAAATAACTTTGAATGCATAAAGTTGGTGAAAAACCTAAGAAATGCAAAATGCACATTTACATACATTTTCAGGGATTTTTTCGTGAAGATAATTTAAATTCAATTTAATGTTTAATGTTACTCAAACCATGTAATTCAGTACCAATTTCAGTAGAATCATTCACCAGACAACACTATATATAATTATATATTATGTAATACTTTGGCTGCTACTGCTTTTCTTACACTTCCTGTATCATCCCCCTACATACAGTTTTCTGTTTCCTGGTCTGACACATGGCTTGTACTGAATTTAATTAGACTTGGACAGCCTCTGCTACTAGATCATTACCTTGAGGCACTAAATACAATCTCTGCTCCAGAACTTTCAGTCACTGAAGCATCTCCTCACTTTATTTCTCCCTTTTCATTATTTCCACCCCCCCCCCCCACTCCCTTTGGCTCCACAGATTTAATGTTAACACATATCAGTACAGTACCTGATCCAAACAGACTTCTGAACCTTCTCACTAGACCCATATCTAGGTCTACCCGTGTAAAGCTAATATGTTGAGAGAAGAAAAATATTCACGTTGATATCTCAAGTTTTTGGTACAAAAGTAGAGCCCAAGGCTTTTGCCAACCTTGATTAGTATTTTACATGGGATTTTTCCTCTATGATTTTGAGTAAAAATGATCTGTTATTGTCCTTTTCTATGATCTCCTTATCCAATTTTGTAAGCAAGATAAACAAATTGTAAGACAAGTTGATGACTTTTCCCTTTCTCTTCTCTGGAAGATTTTGTATATGATTGCTATTAATTTCTTCATAAATGTTGGATAAAATATTCCTGTAAAACCATCTGCTCTGGAGTTTTCTTTGCGGATAATATTGTTTGTCTGATTGAGTGGTTTCTTTGTTTGGATTAAAGATTTGATTTCCTTAATTGTTATAAGATAGTTTAAGTTTCCTACTTTTGTTGAATTTTTAAAGTGTACTTCCATTTGACTGATTTAAAAAAATTAATAATGAAATTAATTGAATTGATCTTACGTCAAGAAAATATTCTATTGTGAATAAGAGTTCCAACTAGCAACTATGACCAATTAAATTGTGAGACACTATTCTCAGTGCCAACTAGGAATTATTATCTTAAGTCAGGACTGTGTAGTATTTAAAGATATGTGTAAGCAAAAAGAAAGGCTTAGAATAACAATATAGAAGGAAGGCAGACGTATAGAGGTAAGTTGGAGTTAGGTTACATGATTTTTTACAACCCCTATGCTTTTTAGGCATTTAACCTAATTCTTTATAAATGGTAACTGTGTTTGGATCATATGTTCTCATCCATAGTTGAACATTAGAGTCACCTGTGAGTGTTTTTACAAAATATTGACACACGGTCCAAATCAAGTAAATGAGGAGCTTGGAGTTGAGGTCTGCCATACATTTTTGTACAAGCTCCAAGTGATAATAAGACAAAGCCAAGTCTAAGAACTTGGATTGATAAACAATTGCTGTCAGAAAAAGTGCATAGGTTTGAAGTACCATATTTATATTACTTGACTATGACAACTTCAAAGTAAAATATGGGATTGAAATACAATTTTTATGTTTCATTAATACTGTTACTTTTTTATTTTTTAAATGTTTTTTTTAATGTTTGTTTATTTTCGAGAGAGAGACAAAGTATGAGCAGGGGAGGAGCAGAGAGAGAGGGAGACACAGAATCTGAAGCAGGCTCCAGGCTCTGAGCTGTCAGCACAGAGCCCGACACAGGGCTCAAACTCACAAACCTCAAGATCATGACTTGAGTCGAAGTTGGACGCTTAACTGACTGAGCCATCCAGGTGCCCCTCATTAATAGGTTACTTAACAATAACTTAACACTACTATTACCTGAGCCTATTCAAGACATGAGGAATAAATTAGTAAACAAGTAGTCTAACTCCCTGGTCTTACGGAGTATGCTTTTGGGTTGTGGCAAAAGAGGAGCCACAAAGAAACAAGAAAGTTCAGAGCTGGCAAGTGTTTTTTGGGTAAGGGGGTGGATACTATAAATGGAATATCAGGGCAGTCCTTTCTGGCAATTAAGAACTTATGTTTAAGGAATGGGAAGGAGAAGATTGTGATGGGATTGTAGCAAGGAAAGATGGCATAATGGTAGGTAGAAGTCACCTCATAGCAGGCCTTGAAGTTGAAGCCAGCATGATTAGATTTCATTCGGAGCTTGGAACCCAGGGAAATAAAAGTTTGTTTTAAAAAATGGGGCCATCCTGGGTATAATATGAAGACTAAATTGAAGAGGAATCAGAGAGAAGGCAAGGAGACCGGTATTTATGTGCTCACATGATAGGGGGTTTTGACTTGTGTTCGGATGAAAGCATTAGTGAGAAAAAGAAGTAGATGACACAGAATATTTTGGAGTTTGTGCTGATAAGAATTGCTGAAGAATTTCATGCAGGGAAAGAAAAGAATAAAGAATGACTTCTAGGTTTTTGGCTTTAGCAACAGCGTAGGCAAGAAGATACAGAAGACTAAAGGGAAGAGCATTATGTGAAGAAGATGAAATCGGGAATGGAATTTTGTTTTGCCAGTGTCAAACTGTAATTCCTGTTAGAAATCCAACCAAAGGTATTTAATGGCCATTGGATATTCAAGTATGGAGCTCAAATAGGCAGAAGCAGCCGGAAGTAGAAGTTTTGAGTCAAATGTATTGTGACAAATAAGTCAGACTCCTAATGAGTAAAACAAGTCCTCGGCAAACTATGGGTCACAGGGACTGTAATGATAGACTTGCTGCCCAGAGCATAAAAAGAGGGGTACAACGGAGTCTGGTGTCAGGCTTAGCAGAAAATCGGTTCTTAGGAAGAGTTTGGACATACATAGAAGTCAGAAGTCAAGTAAAAGTTGGAGAGCATTGTGAAGAAGCAAAAGATTAGGCAAACCAGTGAGTCATAGCTCAGCAAACAGAAAGACTGGGTAACTTTATGTGGTCTCAACACCGTTCCTTCTCTTTCTGGTGGATCGGAGAATCGTTTCTGGAGTATGGCAATCTATGGCCCAAAGGTGAAATAGGGAACCTGACCAAGTAGATTATTAGCTAAATTAATGTAGCCAGAAATAAGGCTACCTGGATATTGGGCAGAGATTTAGGAACCTTATAGATGTGGGCTGATTGGATATTCCAGATAAATATTTAACATTCCACTTCACAGAATTCTGTAGATTTAATTAAATCCAGGAATATGATTTTGCTGACCAATCAGAAAATACTTTCTTTGGAGGAATGTGTTTACTAAATCTGTAAATATATATACATACATACATATGCAATACAAACACATACATGTGTATATCAGCAACTGTGGTGATCCTAGAACAAGTAAACCATGCAATGAAAAACCAGAGTAATTAAGTAATATTAAATTTTCTGCACAACATGTATTCATTGGATGTAAACTCTCCTGTATTTTCCTCAGGCTGTGTTTTTTGTGTAACTAAAGTGAACAAAGAAGATTTTATTACAGAGTATGTTTGTGATAGTAAAGGGAGTAAAATGTTTCATAAATAAGGGAAGTCTTTTGAATCCAAGATTTTGTATTGTTTCTGGCATGATTTCTTTATATAATAAACAAGCCATCTGTACACATCTGATCATTTCCTACATTTTTCTTAACAACAAAAAAATGTCCTATGAACATTATTTGCACATCTGCAGTGTTCTTGTATTATTTCAGATTTATCTCTTGTGAATTGCATAGAATATGTTGCAACAACAGAAAATATTCAAAGTGGAAAAAATTACTGCTTTGCAAGTAGGTAGATAACTGTAGCTTTGAGGAAACATTGGTATTCCCATATCAGGCCATTTGGAAGATTAAAACTTTTTTTTTTTTTTTAGTTTTCAGAAAATACAAAATAAGTATTCAATTAGTATTCATGTATTGTCTGCACAGGTAAATAATGGAATTAATTTTTATGTGTCAGCATACTCAAGAAAAGTAAAAAATAAGTGCTTACTTTGATGTAATGTAAGCTCGAAAGTTCAGAGGATAGGTTGTATATTTGGAAAATAGAGAAGAAGGTTTTTTAACTCTTTCCTCTAGGTCATTAGCACTACTATTGCAGGTAAGAAAGAATAAAGTGATATATGAAACTCTAATTACTCAGCTTTTCTTGTATCTCACATTACAGTAAAAGGTGTAAGGTCCAAAAGCACTTTAAAAACGACCCATAGGAGATTAGACGTATCTTAGGCTCCTCTTAGCCTATATTATAACCAGAAATCGAACTATTCCTGTATGTGTGATCTCTTGTATCTGTTACTAACATAATTTAAATACAGCTCTACTGGCGAATGAAGTGGAAATATCTATGTACTTCATCCTAGTGTGAGTGAATTCTGAAGTCAAATGTCACTGTTGTAGCACCTGGCAAGAAACGGAGCTGAGAGGTAAGCAGGGTACTGGAAGGGGGAGTACCGGACAACCACATGCAAGCCTGGTTCAGGCTGTGACTTGAACACCTTGTTGAAAGCTAATGAAGAAGCACTTATCTGTGTGTAATTTGGTACCTACCCAAAAAGGAAGGAAGGAAAGAAGGGACGAAAGAATGACTGTTTGCATCTATTTAGGTATTTTGGCTGGAACATCTCTAAATCATCAGAGATTGTGTCATTTCTTCAATAAGGAGATTGGAGCCTAGTGGAGTAGACACTGTTAGTCACTTCACCTTTAGCTTTGCTTTCTTCCACAGAACCTAGTTTTAGTGTCACATTTTATATCACATTTTCATTATCCATTCATTCTTACACATACATTTAAGTTGTTTCCATACCTTGGCTGTTGTGAATTATGGTGCAATGAACATGGGAATACAGATACCTCTTTGAGATGATGTTTTTGTTTCTTTCAGATATATACCCATCAGTGGGATTGCTAGATCATATGGTAGTTCTGTATTTAATTTCTTGAGAAAAGTCCATACTCTTTTCCATGGTGGCTGTACCAGTTTACGTTCCCATTAGCAGTGCCCAAGGACTCTCTTTTCTCTAATCCTTGCCAACATTTGTTATCTTTTGTCTTTTTGATACCAGCCACACTGACAGATATGAGGTGATATCTCATTATGGTTTTGGTTTGGATTTCCCTGATGATTAGTGATGTTTAGCACTTTTTCATGTACCTGTTGTCCATTTGTATGTCTTTGGGGAAAAAATGTCTGTTTAGGTACTTTGCCCAGTTTTCAATTCCATTGTTCTTTTCAATATGCTGTTTAGTCTATATATTGAATTATATCTTGGTCATTACATTTTTATTTATAAATTTTCAGTTTAGATTTTCTTTATATTTTCTATTCTTTGCTGGCAATCTCTAATTTTGTTTCACATGTGTTTTTTAAGTGCTCATTAACACATTTTTATGGTCACTGCTTTAAAATTTTGTTGGCTATTTGTAACATCTCAATGTTGGCATATGTTAATTATCCTTTTTCAATCAGTGCAATATTCCTGGATCTTGGTATAATCAGTGATTTTTTATTGAAACCTGGATATTTTGAGTATTGTTTGAGACTCTGGATCCTACTAGCTTTCCTTTTACTTTATTTTCTCTGACACTGCCATAACAGTGAAAGGGTAGGATGCTATCTTATTACTGCCAGATAGGAGCAGAGGTCTAGTTTTCCTCCTTGGCCACTGTAGACACATTCAGCCTTCTCTGACACTACCTTGAGGTGAGTAGGGACTGGGAAGCTTGGGCTCTATGTCATAGTGTAGGAAGGGTGAAGTCTAAATTTCCCATTCAGCTATTGTTGGTGTGGGTGGAATGGGCCCATATTTTTTTCTCTGCTATTTGACTGGGGTAAAGTAGTTACCATTTAAAAGTTTTCTGTCTTACTTGGTTGCCCCTTTCTCAGCCCTTTGGTTACAGATTTAAAAAAAAAATTAAAGTATAATTCACATACAACATTATATTAGTTTCAGGTGTACAAAATAGTGATTCAACACTTGTACATACTACGAAATAAATGATTACCACAATATGTCTAGTGACCATCCATTACCATAAAAAGTTCCAAAAAAAGGTTTTTTGTCTTATGATGAGAATCTTTGAGATCTACTCTCCTGGCAACCTTCAAATAAATACGCACTACAATACCACTGACTCTAGTCACCATGCGGTACACCACATCCCATGACCTATTCATTTCGTGCTGGATGTCTATACTTCTGAACCCCTTTTACCCATGTTGCCCACTCTCCAACTCCCCGCCACCCAGCAGCCACCACTCTGTTCTCCCTATCCATGAGTTTTGTTTTGCCCTGTTTATTTTTTTATCCTGAATATGAGAGATCATACTATTTGTCTTTCTCTGGCTTATTTCACTTAGCATCATACCCTCTGAGTTTATCCATGATATTGAGAATGGCAGGATTTCATTCTTTTTTATGGCTGAGTGGCATTTCATCATGTGTGTGTTTGTGTGTGTATACCACATCTTCTTCATTCATTCATTGATGGACACTTAATTTCCACATCTTGGCTATTGTATATAATGCTGTAGTGGACATAGGGATGCATGTATCTTTTTAAATTCGTTTTACTTTCATTCTCCTTGGGTAAATACCCAGAGTAGAATTGTTGGATCATATGTTAGTTCAATTTATAATTTTTTGAGGAATGTCTGTGTTGCTTTCTACAGTGGCTACCTAGTTTACATTCCCATCAACAACATACAAGTGTTCCCTGTCCTTACATCCCTTGCCAACACTTCTTACCTCTTACCTTTTTGGTAACAGCCATCGTAACAGGTGTGAAGTGGTATCTCATTGTGATTTTGATTTGCATTTCCTGCTAATTAGTGATGTTGAGCAACTTTCCTATACCAGGTGACCATTGGTATGTCTTCTTTGGAGAGATGTCTACTCAGGTTCTATATACATCATCCATACATGTATTTTGAAAAATATATAATCATGTCTTCAGAGGTCTGAAAAAAAAGTGAATATAGAATGAGTAAATGGATGTATAGTGGATGTATTTCTCCTGTTCTTAAAGAGAAAGTTTAAAACTACCTTTTGACTTTAGGAGTGAAAAAGAATCTGGTCCACTCTATTTCTCTGTACATAACTGTATTGAAAATATGCAAGACCATGAAATTTTAATTTGCTTTTCAATACTGAGTGCTAAAATAAAACAAATAGCAGTGAGTTCGCGTTGCCTTCATTTACTGAATGAAGGCTTTTGTTTTGCTTTGTTATTTGTTTTTTATTTGTTTTGGTTTTTGGTTTTATTATTAAGGGTAAGTCACAGATATTTATAAAAACTCTAAACTATTTTCCAAACTTAAGTTTCCATGATTTGGAAGCTTAAAAAAAATAGAAATGAGAGGCGACGGGGTGGCTCAGTTGGTTAAGTGTCCAACTTCAGCCAGGTCATGATCCTGTGGTTCATGGGTTCAAGCCTTGCATCAGGCTCTGTGCTGACAGCTCAGAGCCTAAAGCTGCTTCGGATTCTGTGTCTCCCTCTCTCTCTGCCCCTCCCCTAGTCATGCTCTTTCTCTCTCAAAAAATTAACAAACATTAAAAAAAAATTAAAAATAGAAATGAATTCTCCAATACTACTTGTAGTATTAAGGCACATTGCAACACAGGCTCTAACATTCTCAGTGCAAAACTGAGGCCAAATACAGAATTTTTTTTAAAAACAATGTCTCAGAGTTTCTGTAATATTAAAATTTAAAGCATTTTAAAAATGTTTTTTTTACTTTTAAAGATGCATACTTTTAATAAAGTGTATCAAATGTTATAGCTGTGAATACCAATAGTCATGCAGTTTATTTGGAAATGAAAATTAATTTCTCAGATCATTGTACTCATCTGCAAAATGAAAAATGATTAATTCTCATGGATATTGTTAAGTTTCTTTTTTTACATTTTTTAAATTTACATCCAAATTAGTTAGCATATAGTGAAACAGTGAATTCAGGAGTAGATTCCTTAATGCCCCTTACCCATTTAGCCCATCCCCCCTCCCACAACTCCTCCAGCAACCCTCAGTTTGTTCTCCATATTTATGAGTCTCTTCTGTTTTGTCTCCCTCCCTGTTTCTATATTATTTTTGTTTCCCTTCCCTTATGTTCATCTGCTTTCTCTCTTAAAGTCCTCCTGTGAGTGAAGTCATATGATTTTTGTCTTTCTTTGACTGACTAATTTCACTTAGCATAATACCCTCCAGTTCCATCCACGTAGTTGCAAATGGCAAGATTTCATTCTTTTTGATTGCTGAGTAATACTCCATTGTGTATGTGTGTGTGTGTGTATGTATGTATATATATATTGTATATACATACATATTGTGTATGTATGTAGTTCAATTTTTAGTTTTTTGAGGAACCTCCATACTGTTTTCCGGAGTGGCTGCACCAGCTTGCGTTGCCACCAACAATGCAAAAGAACTGTTTTTGATAGTATCCTGACAGTGCTACTTAAAGTATAAAACTTAGAGAACTATGAAATCTATGTTCTCTTAAAAAATAGAAGGCTTTGAATGAAAAACCATTAAGGGTACATTAAATCTTATGACCAGTACTATGTATGTTAAAAATTATGCCATTTTGAAAAGGAATGAAATCTTGCCATTTGCAACAACATGGATGGATCTAGAGAATATTATGCTAAGTGAAATAAGTCAGAGAAAGACAAATACCATATGATTTCACTCATATGTGTAATTTAAGAAACAAAATAAAAGAAAAAAAGAAACAAAACAAAAAACAGACACGATTATAGATAACAAACTGGCAGTAGTCAGAGGGGAGGTAGTTGCAGGGATGGGTGAAATAGGTGAAGGGGATTGAGAGTACACTTACCAAGATAAATACTGAGTAATGTACAGAATTACTGAATCACTATATATACACCTGAAACTAAGATAGCACTTTATGTTAAGTATTCTGGAATTAAAATATTTAAAAATAATAAAAAATAAATTAAATAGAAAGTATCACATAAGACATAGTTTAAAATGAGGGCATCTCAGGGGTGGCTCAGTCGCTTAAGCGTCAGACTTTGGCTCAGGTCTTGATCTCATGGTTCATGGGTTTAAGCCCCATGTCAGGCTCTGTAATGCCAAGCCAGAGACTGCTTTGGATTGTCTGTCTCTCCTTCTCTTTGCCCCTCCCTATGTGTGCGCTCTCTCTCTCTCTCTCTCTCTCTCTCTCTCTCAAAACTAAACATTTTAAAAATAAATAAAAATCAGGGCATCTTAATACCCCCCCCCCAAAAAAAAGTATGCCAATTAAAAAAATTACCAGCTTCTCAGAAAGACAGGTATTTATTTTTGCTGGGAAAGCAAAGACAGGATTTCTGAATGAGAGATCCAACTTATTATTTACAGCAATAACAGCAATTTTTCCTTTCTCTAATTCTGCTCAAGAGATGTGTCAAGAGCAGATGTCAGCTGTGTATACCATGCTGTGTACCACCGAAGAGGAATCCCAAAATTATGAATCTGGAATCTTCTATAAAAACTTGACAGTAACACAATTTACTTCACTTCCTAAGAAAGGGAGAGAAACCTTATATTTTTAGTGTAAATAAATTCTATATAGTCAGAGAAAGGTGGAGAGGCTTGTGCTAGGATACAAGGATTTGACTCCAAGAAAAATAAGTTCCCCTGTTCTTTGAATGAAAACAGACGTCTCCATCATAAAGGAGACCACCTATCTAACACATTGGGAAGGTGAGGAGCAAATGGGTCCTGGGAAAAAGAGACATTCTAAAGAATGAAAATATTTACTTTATCCTTAGAGCCTTATGCTGTTACATCTTCCAGTCCATGGAAATGTGTATACATTGATTTAGAACTTCTATAGCTTAGATATTTCACTATTAATTATGATGTTGCCCATATATCTTAGTTTTTGTAAATGTATTTACATTTTGTTAGACTAAAATAAGGTATCTTTTATGTCCGTTTTAGTAAGAGCATTTAATGAATGAATATTATTTTATCAAATTATTTTTCCTTTCCAATTGAGATATTTAGGTTAGTATTTTTATTTTATTCAGTTCATATGGTGAATTACATTCCAGAAATATATGCAACTATTGTCATATTTTGTTACTTAAGTTTATACAGTTCTCATAAAATAAGACAGGAAGTATAATGCCATTCTGTGTTCACTGGAAAGATTATTATTATTTCTTCTTTAAATGCAGAGGACACATTTGCAAAGCTATCCTGGTCTAAAGATGTGTGTGTTTGCATGTGTGTAGACAGGTTTTTAATTATCAATTTTATTTCATAAAATTTTCATAAAATTTTATTTCACATTTACACGTGTGCATATATGCTTTTTAATGTTTATTTATTTTGAGAGAGAGAAAGGGAGAGAGAGAATCCCATGTAGGCTTCACACTGTCAGCACAGAGCCGAATGCGGGGCTCAATCTCACAAACCATGAGATCATGACCTGAGCCGAAATCAAGAGTCGAATGCTTATCTGACTGGCCACCCAGGTGCCCCTGAATATATTCTGAATTTTTCTATATTTTTTGCATTAGGTTGATTGTGTTTTTATAAGAATTTGTCCATTTTATTTAAATATTTAACTTTATTTTCATAAAGTGATGCAAAATATCCTTTCATTTTATTTTCAGTCTCTGGAGGATTAGTAATGATTATAAGATCTTAGTAATATGTACCTTCTCAGTTCTATCCTTAATCCATTTTGCCTGACGTTTCTCAATTTCATTAGTCTTTTTATAGAACCATTCTGATTTTGTTGGTTCTTTCATGTACACTTGGTTATCTGTACTATTTACTTCCACTTCCTCTGGCTTTAATTGCTTTTTTTTTTTTTTTACTAACTTCTTCAGATGGATATTAAAATCTGATTTTCAGATTTTCTTCTTTTCCAATATGTGTGCTTAATGCTAGCAATTTCCCTCTAAGCCCGTTTGTGGCTGAATGATGCACATATATACCTTTTATGTTATTATTACTCAGTTAAAATATTTAAAAAATTTTATTATAATTATTTTTTAAAGCATGAGTTATTTTAAAATGCATTTTTTAATTTTGAAAAGAAAGTAAGTTACCTCTGTATTATGGATTTCTAACATAGTTCAGCTGTGGTGTGAGAACATGTAGAATCTAATCCTTAAAAAATTATTTAAATTTGTGGTATATTTCAGGATATAATCAATTTTCATGAATCTTTTTCTTATAGTTGCAAAGAATGTGTATTTTGTATTTGTAGTTGCAGAATTACATATATGTTAAATGGGTAAAGTTTGTTTCTTATGTTTTCCAAATTTATATTCCTTTATTGCTTTTTTGTCAAGTTGGTATATTATAACATCCTGGTGTATTGACATTTATCATTAGGACATGTCGCTCTTTTATGTGCTTATCTCCTGTTAGTGGAGCTATCCTTCTTTTGATAAGTGTTTCATGTTCTTACTGTCAACTTTCTATATCCATTTATTCAAGGTGTATCATTCTTATGCAGCATAGCTGGGTTTCTATTGGATGTCTTGTTTGACAATCTTTATTTTTAATTGACTTAAAATTAGTTCATGTATTTATATCAGTATATTTTTACCTAAATCTATATTTTTTGATATAGGCTTTCATCTTGTTTTATTTCTTTTATCTTTCTCCCACTGTTTTCTCTCTTTTGAAATATACATGACTATTTATTATTACATTTCCATCCCAGTTAATTTGTTAGTTAGACATTCTACCAATATCTTTTAGAGATTGTCCTAGAGATTACAGTATTTATCTTTGCTTTATTCAAGTACAATATAAATTAGAATTTTATCAGATTCTAGACAATATAAAGATGTTTAAAATGGGAACACCTTTTATTACCCTCACTTGTGTGTTATTATCGTCTTTTCATTTCCTCTATATTTTAAGTAGCATAAAAAGTTATTATTATTTTATACAGTCACTATTCATTTAAATAAACCCACATATTTGAGCTTTGTATTACTGTTCATATCTCTTTGCATATCTGTTTGTTTGGGTTTTTTTCCTTCTGGTATCATTTTTCTTTTTCTGAACTATTTCATTTCACATTTCTTAGTGAGAGTCTGATAGTCATTATTTTGCTCATTTTTTGTTGTTCTGGAAGTGTTTTATTTTTCTTTCTTTAATAATATTTTCCAAACATACAACATTTTTGTTGTTAGTTTCTTCTTGCACTTCATGATGTTCTTTCATTTTTTTTTGTCTTCCATTGTTTTCTGTTAATATGTCAATACTTAGACTTATTGTTGCTATCTTAAAGGTAACTTCTCTTTATTTCCCTAGTGACTTTCAATTTTTTGTCTTTATTTTTTTGTAATTTCTATGCCATGATTTGGTATGATTTATTTGCTTTTTATCTGACTTTGTGTTCATGGTACTTCTTGAATATATGCTTGTTATTTTTTATTGGATTTGAAAAACTGTCAGCCATTATCTGTTTGAATAAGACTTTTGGTCCTTTTTTCTACTTCCTCTCCTGAGACAACTTTTCAGGTATCTCTTGTCTTTTACCTAGTTTTCTGCATTTCTCATTCTTTTCTCCCTGAAATTTTAATATCAACAGTTTTTTTTTGTTTTACACACATTTCAGTTTATTTATTCTCTCTTACTCTGTGTCCAATCTAGACCTAAACCAATCTAAATAATTTATAGAATTTCCATTTAATTCTTGTTATAGCTTTCAGTTTTCCACTTAAGTTCCCATCCTGTCATTATAGATTGTGCTAATAACATCAATCAAGATCTGGATCTCCTATGGTTTCTTTTTGTCTCTTCTTTTCAATAAACTTTTGTCTTTATGTATGACTGATTTGTTTTGGAGTTTTATTGAGATATAATTTATATACCATACAATTCATCCACTTAAAGCATATAATTCACTGGTTTTTATTATATTCACAGAGCTGTACAGCCATCACATATATAATTTTAGAACAATTTCATCACTCCACAAAAGAAACCATTGCTAATGGGTACAGACTCTATAACAATGACCATCTGTTTTGTTTGTTTTAAGCTAACTATTGTGTATGTAAAGTTGTATAGACAACCTAAGACTTGGGATAATATTATCTCCCTCCATAAAAGCTTGGGGTTGAAATCATTTACTAAATTTCTATCATGTTGTAGCTGAAGATACTCAAGTGTAGTACAAAGATGAAGTGATGAGTCCAAGATTCTACTCTAGCTATGGACAGAAACAGGACGAAAGGTTCATTTATGTTAGTTCTACTCCATAGATGTAGTGTATAGTATATAAAGAAAGAGTAAATATCAAATGAAAGAATTAGAATATGCAACTGAGGTAAAGATGTATTAAAGAAAATGCATTGTTCTGAGACTATAGAAATCAGCACTATATCTATACATTGCTCTTTTATTCCTTCTTTCATTTTTTACTGTAATATCATGACACTTAAATTTCATTTTCCCTGTATTAAATTTCATTGGCTTCAGAGTTCATTTTTTTTTATAATCACACAAATAAACACTTGTTTCCATAGTGGACAATTTTATTTTATTTTTTAAATTTTTAATGTTTATTTATTTTTGAGAGAGAGAGAGACAGAGTATGAGCAATGGAGGGATGGCAGAGAGAGGGAGACACAGAATCTGAAGCAGGCTCCAGGATCTCAGCTGTCAGCACAGAGCCAGATATGGGGCTCAAACTCACAAACCATGAGATCATGACCTAAGCCAAAGTCAGGCACCTAACTGACTAAGCCGCCCAGATGCCCCCAGAGTAGAAATTGAAAACAAAAAATGTTTATTTATTTGAGAGAGAGAGTGAGTGGGAAGGGGCAGAGAGAGGGGGAGAGAGAATCCCAAGCAGGTTCCACACTGTCAACACAGAGCCCGAAACGGGCTGTATCCCACAAACCAAGAAATTGTGACCTGAGCTGAAATTAAGAGTGGGATACTTAACTGACTCAGCCACCCAGGCCCCCCAGCAGTGGACAATTGTATTAAGTATGTTTAATTCAAATTTGAGTTGTAATTTTAAGTTTGAGATTACATGTAAGTACAAACAGAATAATTAACTTCTTAAAAGCAAGCGTAACATCAATTGTGTTTTTCCTTACAAGTCTAGGTATAGATATATCATCTTTTATAAAGTAACTATGCATTCATAAAATGACCATGCATTCTGTTAAGATAGTAGTGACTTATTCTGGCATGAAATAAGCTCAGGTAAAATTTTTTACATAATCAAGAATTTAATGCAGTATCTTTAGCTCCACAGAACAAATATATTAAAATAACTCCCTTCATGTTAAAATAACATATGGTTCTACATTTTACAACAATTGGTGAAATTTATAGAGAAAATTGAAATGGACAAGCAGATAGTATTAAAGTCACCAAGCATGTTATTGAATTAGAAGTAATTAACTATGCTTTAAAAAAGCAGCTACCATAGGATTTAGGATAATAAACTTATATTTCAAACTGACTTAAGTTGAGGCCTGATTATGCTATGTAAATAATTAAGACTATATGAATAGTAATGTTTTCTAAAATCTGTAAGGTTATAAAGTATAAATATCTATTACACATTTATTACTGCTGTAGAAATTTTTAAAATTCATAATTCACGGTCTGTGAACATTATGCTTTAACTTGATTTCTTCTTTTAGACCCTTAGGTTGTTGTTTAGTGAAGTTTATTTTCTGTGCATATTTACGTCAACAAAAAAATTTCTATGATTTCCATTTAATTAAAGCTACAATAATTAAGTTAATTAGTGTGATAGGCAGAATACAAAGATCCTCTGTTTTAGTTCCCTCAAGTTAAGCCACTGATTATGTTATATTACCTGGCAAAGGGATCTTGCAGATGTAATTAAGGTTTTTAATCAGTTGACTTTGAGTTAATCAAAAGGGAGATTATCCAGGCAAGCCTAACTTAATCACCTGAGCCCTTTAAATTTTTTTTTTTCAACGTTTTATTATTTATTTTTGGGACAGAGAGAGACAGAGCTTGAATGGGGGAGGGGCAGAGAGAGAGGGAGACACAGAATCGGAAACAGGCTCCAGGCTCCGAGCCATCAGCCCAGAGCCTGATGCGGGGCTCCAACTCATGGACCGTGAGATCATGACCTGGCTGAAGTCGGACGCTTAACCGACTGAGCCACCCAGGCACCCCACACCTGAGCCCTTTAAAAGCAGGTTGTCTTTGGCTGTTTATAGAAGCGAGACAGATTCAAAGGATGCAAGAGATTCAAGGAAGGTTCTCTATTGCTGTGGTGGAGGCAGGCACAGAGCAAAGACCTGAAGCAGCCTCAGAGGCAAGGGCAGTTCCTCTCTGACAACCAACAAGAAAATGAAGAACTCAGTCCTGTAGCCATAAAGTAATGAATCCAGCTAACAACCTGAAGAATGAACCAGCAAGCAAACATTTCCCAGGGCCTCAAGATGAGAACTCAGACTGGCTGACACCTGGATGTCAATTTGTGATACCCTGAGCAAAGAACCCAGTCATACACCCCCCTGGAATTCTGACCTACTGAAGCTAGAGATAATAAATAGGTGTTGTTTTAAGCTGCCAAGTTTACTATAATTTGTAATGCAGCAGTAGACAACTGATACAATCAGTAAAATTTGCTGGATGAAAACTCTTTACATGTTCAAAGAGACAAAATGTAGGCTGGTTTAGAGTACCGGTTGCCTGCAGATAGGTAAGATATGTGAGAAGCTTAGTGTGGGAAGAACTGGGGCCCAGAGAAGGCTTTCCCAGAGTCCAACTTTTGTCTGAATCTTCACATGAATATGGATTAATAATTTGGATTTGAAGAATCATAGTGTCCTGAAAAATTCCTGGAAGTAGAAGTTAGCTTTATAGCTATTAAATGATGGGAAGTTCTAAAGGCTAGAAGCAGCAGCTTTTTCTATGGGTGGTTCCAGAGTAAAGAGAGAATATAGATCATGTAAGAATTTAAGGGGCGCCTGGGTGGCGCAGTCGGTTAAGCGTCCGACTTCAGCCAGGTCACGATCTCGCGGTCTGTGAGTTCGAGCCCCGCGTCGGGCTCTGGGCTGATGGCTCAGAGCCTGGAGCCTGTTTCAGATTGTGTGTCTCCCTCTCTCTCTGCCCCTCCCCCATTCATGCTCTGTCTCTCTCTGTCCCAAAAATAAATAAACGTTGAAAAAAAAAAGTCTAAAACTTAAAAAAAAAATAAACAAAAACTTAAATTTGTTCTTACAGAATTCTGGTGGCTAGAAATCTGAAATCAAGGTATCAGAAAGGTTGGTTCTTTCTTGAGGGCTCTGAGGAAGTCTGTTCTGTGCCTCACACCTAGCTGCTAGTGGTTGCCATCAAATCTTGGTGTTTCCTGGCTTCTAAGTGTCTCCAATCTCTGCTTCTGTCATCAAATGGCTTTCTTTCTGTATGCGCCTGTTTCTAATTTTCCCTTTTATTATAAGGACTCCAGTCATTGGATTTAGGGACCTCCCTATCCAATATGACTTAATCTTAACTTGATTTACATCTGCAAAGACCCCATTTTTAAATCAGGTCACATTCACAGGTACCAGGGGTTAGGGCTTGAACATATCTTTTTGGGGGACACAGTTCAACTCACAACACCTCTTTTAAATTTTTCTCAACGATTGTATCAGGATTCTCCAGAAAAACAGAAAAAAATATATATATACACATATATATACACATATACATACATATATACACACATACATACATACATACATACATATACACATACACACACATATATGCACACACATATACACACATAAATGTGTGGCTGAAAAAAAATGGGTTGGGGCTAGCTGTAGGACCTTGTCAGGTTATCATTAGGAATTTCAACATGGTTCTATGTTCATCATATATTTATAGTAAGGAAGCTATTTTTAACAGCTATATGTTTTTTTGAAATGTAGCTGTTTTGACATGTAGAGGATATATTGAGGACATTAGTGGCTTGTGTCAGGGTAAATTTATTAGGAGGTTATTGCTATGGTCAGTCAAGAGAAGACGGTGGTCTGCAATGTTGGAATAGGTGTGAGAATGCAGAGCATGAGATATAAATGGGAGAGACCTCTTCATTTCATATAAAACACAGAATGCCTATTTAAACCACAGGTAGTAAATGAGGACTCAAAAACTGTAGACAAAGAAGGTAAATTTGTCATTCAGTAAGCATCAAGCACCGTCCTTCTGTCTACAAAGCATTTCATGACAGGATCTGATACCGTGACAATATAAGGTTTGCCCAGCCTCCATTTCCACATTCCAACCCACCTTCAGCTCAGTAACAGTAAAAACATCAGCAAAAAATTTTAGGCTTCAGTGGTGGGAGCTGGAAGGGATGCTCAAGGTGGAAAAGGACCCAGGGAGGTAAGGTAGAGGAAAATAAGGTATTTTGCTGACTCACATCTGCAAAATAGGATTTGTTGAAGGTGAATTTAAAATGACTTTTTAAAAATGTCTTCTAGTTGCTATGTAAATTTTTAATATTATAAATGAGGTAGTCAACTTTAGACAAATGCTTGTACTATC
Source organism: Prionailurus viverrinus (assembly GCF_022837055.1). Classification (NCBI taxonomy): domain Eukaryota; kingdom Metazoa; phylum Chordata; class Mammalia; order Carnivora; family Felidae; genus Prionailurus; species Prionailurus viverrinus. The sequence goes on from NC_062563.1 coordinate 76,013,860, forward strand.
ATTTAAAAATTATTTGGAAGAGGGGCGCCTGGGTGGCTCAGTCAGTTAAGCCTCCAGCTTCGGCTCAGGTCATGATCTTATAGTTGGTGAGTTTGAGCCCAACTTCGGGCTTCGTGCTGACAGCTCAGAGCCTGGACCTTGCTTCAGATTCTATGCCTCCTTCTCTCTCTTTTCCTCCCCAGCTCTCCCCCTGTCTCTCTCTCTCAAAAATAAATAAAGATTTAAAAAAAAATTTAAAGATAAAAATAAAACAATAAAAATTCTTTGGAAGTGAGAAGTTATAGTTAACTTCAGGACAATGTAGCCTTTTAACCTCTAAAATCTATGACTTATTGTCAATTAGCATTGGTAACTGCTAAATATATCTCTCACTCTACTCTTCAACAGTTCAGTGTGAATTGAGATTTTTCAGTAATGACCTCTTAATCTCCTCATTTCCCTAGATCTTCTTTTAGCATGAATTTTTCACTTTAGCCCTGAGTTATGGTTCCAGATTTTTATCTATATTGAATTGCATGCCTTCGTCCTTTGTAAGAGAATTAACCTAGATATAAAAGTATGCAGTTACATTCCTCTTTGTTTGCTATCTTTTCCAATTAGCCCCTTTATTTAAATTTTAAAGTCAGAATTTCATTACTATGTTTTAATTAATTTGCTTTAATGTTCACTGTGAAATTCTACCGACTTTCCCTGCATTGAATCAAAAGTAATTCTCTTATTATGTATCATGACTGAATGTTTCACAAGTTAATATTTCCCAGTGATTCATTATGCATTTGATGTTTTAAGAGCTTATAAAATATAAGAAATAAATGTAAAAGAAACTTTTAGTTTATGGAATCACATTCAGTTGGGGTGTTAAAGCTTCCCTAATGTTGATATGACTGATTAAGGGATATAAGAGACTGGCTGAGGGATTCCTTTGTAATACACAATCTCACATGCCTCTAGGTATACATTTTTAAATTATGCCTGTGACTCATTGTACTGTTTGTGTTTAAGTGTCATTACTCCTAAGGTTCTGCAGTAGCACTGAGATCTGCCTTATGGTTAAATATCAGGCAATCTAATTTTCTCTCTCTCAGCACCTTCCTCCACCCCTCTCTCAGGGCTTCCCTATGAGCATTTTTTCTGTGGTAGTCTGTTACATTAGCAATAAGAAACTAATAAGATGTTGGTACCTGGAAGTGTGATGCTGCTGTAACAAATACCAAAAAAAAATGTGGAAGTGGCTTTAAAACAGTAATGGGTAGAAGCTGGGAGAAGGTTGAGGAGCATTATAGCGAAAAGCCTAGATTTCCTTGAACAGACCGTAGGAAGAATTAGGGCATTAAAGGAGCAGGTAATGGAGACTCAGAGCAAGTAAGAATGCACAGTGGAGAAAACCTATATTGTCTTGGAGGATATTTAAAGCATTATAAATAGACTATTGGCAGAAATATGGGATATTAAAGCCACCGCTGGTGAAAGTTCAGAAGAAATAAAGAAAATGTCACTGGAAAAGGAAGGAAAAGGCTTGCTATTAAATGGCAGGAAATTTAGCTGAATTGTGTCAGTTGTATGGAAAGCAGAAGGTGTAAGTGATGAACTTGAGTGTTTAGCTGAGGAGATTTCCAAGGAAAGTATTAAAGATGTGGCTTGGTTTCTCCTTGTTACTTGTACTAAGTTGTGAGAGAAAAGATATAAATTGAAGGACAAACTATTAAGCAAAAAGGAACCAAGCTGGATGATTAGGAAAATTCTCACATTATCTAGATTTCAAAAGATGCTACTATTAAGAGATTCACTGTCAGGAAAGCATGCTCTGGAGAGAAAGCCACTGGTATAACTAGCCAACCTTTGTGAGTGCCTGCAAGAGATTAAAAGAGCAGTGTATTTAATCACCCAGAGAGATTTTTGAATTGATTAGGCATGTTAATCAGGGATTTCCTCAGTTATCCCATCAGAAATCAGGGGTAGTGACAAGATTGTCTAGAAAAATCTGTGGACAAGCCTCTTGTCTAATAAAGTGAACTCCCATGACATATGGTAGAAACCACCAAGATTCTTGAAGTGTTACCAGCAGAAACGCCACCTGTTTGTACTGAAAGGGACAAAAAGAGATGTGACTACAAAGTCAGAAGTGAGAATGATGCAACTATATGCCACAAAATGCAGGCAGCCAGCCTCTAGAAGCTATGAAAGGCAAGGGACACCTTCCCTCCTAGAGCCTCAGGAGACGCCAACCTGGTCAACACCTTGACTTTAACCCAGTGAGACTGATTTGATACTCTGACCTTAATAATTGTATGACTCTATGTGTGTGTGTGTGTGTGTGTGTGTGTGTGTGTGTGTGTGTAAGATACTCATTTTGTTATAATTTGTTACGGCAGCAATAGGAAGCTTTTACTGATTACGATTTTCTTTAGAATCATTATTACATTATTGGATAAAGGAAGATATGAGTGGGTCTTTAATAGTGGATTCTGGGTAGATTTTCTTGAAAAATACATTGACAACAATTATTTTTATAAATGAAATCAGGTTCTTTTGCCAGGTCATCAAAAATATTCAATCCTTGCTAGAATGTAAGCTTCCCAAGGGGAAGGGCTCTACGTTTCTTATTTTTACTGTTTCTCCAGGATCTAATAACACCAGTGTCTCCTCTTGGTATGCACTCAATGAAGAGTTATTAACTGGAATATGTAAATTAATTAATTAATTAATGGTTTATTATATCTAACATTTTTACTTAACTCTTTTGTCTTAGCACAAAATTTTCATTTTTGGTTACTTCTAATGACCTTATATCTTAAGTGATAGAGTTCCATAATAATTAGTTCACTAAGCTTCTTTCCCCTCCACTCTATCCTTCCAGATTAATCATTCTAAAACAGAGCTCAGAATATCACTTTCCTGCACAGTAACCTGGAGACATAATGACTTACCCATTAATCATACACTTCTTAACCTGCCATCTAGGGCCCTCTTGACTATAGCTTCACCGTATTTTTCTAGCTTAAACTTACTGTCACCCTACCTATAATCTACTCCAACTACTGCTTTCCTACCCTAAACTTTCCCACATCTCCATCTTGTCCAGTTGAAATGGTGTTTACTGTCACTACCACTACACCTGTTAAAATCCTAGCCAACTATCAACTATCTCCTTTAAACTGCCTTTTTAAACTCCCTTAAAAAGACATCTTTCTCTTCTTTGAACTCTCAAGGAACTTTTTGTAACTATAGTAATTTGTGTGCGATTTCTCCATATTGCCTTATCCTAATTAGGTGATAAGCTCCTTAAGATGAGGAACTATGTCTTGCTCATCTTGTTATCTTCTAAGTACTAAGAACAGTATGGTCCTAAATTTAAAAAAAAAAAAAAAAGATTGTTCAATTCTTTTTTTTTTTTAACGTTTATTTATTTTTGAGACAGAGAGAGACAGAGCATGAACGGGGGAGGGTCAGAGAGAGAGGGAGACACAGAATCCGAAACAGGCTCCAGGCTCTGAGCCATCAGCACAGAGCCTGACGAGGGGCTTGAATTCATGAACTGCGAGATCATGACCTGAGCCGAAGTCGGACACTTAACCGACTGAGCCACCCAGGTGCCCCAAGATTGTTCAATTCTTAACACATCCATTTATTTCAAGAATATAAATTCTGGTGGCACCTGGGTGGCACAGTTGGTTAAGCATCCAGCTCTTGATTTTGGCCTAGGTTATGATCTCACAGTTTGTGAGTTTGAGCCCCACATCAGGCTCTGTGTTAATGGCATGGAATCTGTCTGAAGGATTCTATCTCTCCTTCTCTTTGTTCCATCCTGCTTGTGTACACATGTGTGTGTTCATGCTCTCTCTCTCAAATTTAAAAACTTAAAAATAATTAAAAATAAAAATAAAATAAAAATAAAAACATATTCTAAACTCTGCCAATTTCTCAGCTTCTAAGTTATTTTCCCATTCTTTGTGTGTGTGGTGGGGGAGGATTATGACAGAGGAAGTAATTATGTAATTGAAGACTTAAATTGTTTAAGCTTAGAATCAATATTTAATGAAGTGTGACCTTAATTTCATCCTGCTGTTTTATCAAAAGGAATATCAAGTGTTTTAGAAATTTTAGGTTTAGCCATGTGATCAACCTGATGAGCCATTATACCACTTTTCATGGAGTTAATTCTAGAACCTAACAGGACATATGAATCTTATCCAAGATAATAACCTGAGGTATTATATTGGATAGTCTTTATACAAATAAAGAAAATTTCTATGCCCTTTAGACTATGGCAAATTGGATTGAAATTTAGAAAAATAAAAATCATCCAAAGTGGAAATCTTAGTGTTATTCTTTGAAACTCAAGACACTGAAATATTTTAGGTATATGCATTTCAGAAAACTCTATGGATTATTTATTCATTTGTTTTTGAAATTTACAAAGCCATAGTAAGCTGATATCAAATATATTCTGTTTACATTCTGTTTACTCACTGAATAAAAAAATTGAATGCTACATAAATCTAGCACCACGTGCCTTGGTTTTCTTCCCCCTTGAATTAATTTGATAGCAAAGCTCTTTTTTTTTTTAATTTTTTTTTCAACGTTTATTTATTTTTGGGACAGAGAGAGACAGAGCATGAACGGGGGAGGGGCAGAGAGAGAGGGAGACACAGAATCGGAAACAGGCTCCAGGCTCTGAGCCATCAGCCCAGAGCCCGACGCGGGGCTCGAACTCACGGACCGCGAGATCGTGACCTGGCTGAAGTCGACTGCGCCACCCCGGCGCCCCAGCAAAACTCTTTTTAAGAATATTCTATGATTATAAGAAGGGAGGTGTGTGGAGGGATGGGTTATATAGGTGAGGGGGATTAAAGAGTGCACTTGTGTTGATCACCAGGTATTGCATGGAAGTATTGAGTTACTATATTGTACACCTGAAACTAATGCTGTATGTTAACTATCTTGAATTTAAATAAATATTTAAAAAAGAAACTAAAAAAAGAATATTCTATAAATATTGGCCTCTTAACGGAGCATCTTACTGAAAAATATGACTTCTGGGGCACCTGGATGATTCAGTTGGTTGAATGTCCAACTTTGGCTTAGGTGATAATCTCCTGGCCTGTGAGTTCAACCCCGTGTCGGGCTTTGTGCTGACAGCTCAGAGCCAGGATCCTGCTTGGGATTCTGTGTCTCCCCCTCTCTCTGCCCCTCTACCACTTGTGCTCTGTCTCTCTCAAAAACTAAATAAACACAAAAAAATTTTTAAAAAGTATGACTTCATGTAGAGGGATTTTTTTTAACATCAAATTTGATCCTTTCATCTTATAAGTAAAAGATACAGATTTCTGCTGTCAGCTGGTTCCAAAGCATATTTGATGAGTAATAGTGAAACAAGTTCATAATGATAAAATAATCATTCCAGTGTCTATTAAAGTAAATTTTCATTGCTTCAGGATATAGCAAATAATTTGGAATCCAGATCAATTTAGGTATTATGTTATTTGCCTTATCTTTTGTTACCCAAAAATGGTTGTTAGAAAAAGAATTAGTAGCAAGCCAGAGTAGAAAAGTAGAAACAATTTGATATATTAATTTGTTTTCAAGCACACAAAATAGGATGGGAAATTCCCAGGCCCTGGGAGCAGTAAATATGAAGAGCAGTAAATCACATGTTCACACACATTGTTCAATATTCTGACAAACTTAAACTGTTGCATTATTGTAAATCAGTTGGGAATTTTATCTTATTTATAATACTTTTGGATGCATCTTTTTGTGAACATCACATTTTATGCAGGTAGAATATAAGAGATAGCCTCTGTTTATGTCTGATTAGGCCCCTTTAAATCTCTTTGGCCTTGGCCAAATCCCTTTACTTATCTGAGCTCAATTTTCTCATCTGTATAACATCTATTTCCTTTGAGATACATAGTTGCACAACTTGAAGTATGTTAAAATTGTTTAGAGCTTTCCTGAATCCTAGTACTAATCATCAGAAACTGTGTACAGATTCTGTATTCTTTAAATATTTGTACTGTCTTTGGTAGAGCTAACTTCCCTTTGAAATAAATAGTAATAGGGAAAAAAAACCCAAACCACTTACCCAGTGGTAAGACAGATGTAAATACATAATAATGAGATGCTGTGATATGATTGGGTATAATGTATCCTCCTCGGTTTGGGAAATGATACAGCAAGGTTGCTGACTAAGTGCCTATTTTTTACATTAACAACATATTTCCTCAAAAATGACTAGTATTTCTATATGAAATAAATGCAAATAACAGTAAGTAGAAAAGACCATATGAAATGGTGTGTGTAGGCAACAACTCTGTATGGTTATTTTTATGTCTTATTATTCCTTTTTGACTGATGAGGGATTTAGAGTTGAGAATCCAAATGCATTGCTCAGCAACACTCAGCTAGTATGTGGTAAGACTGTCTTACCTCAATGCCCATGCTTTCATCACTGTGTTACAACACTTCCCAGGAAATTTACTAGTATGAAAGAAAGTAAAATATTGTGTACTTTGGATGATGGATGGGACATTTTATTAGAGACAGATTTATTTTATATTTCTTCAGCATTTCTGTAAAAACTTTCCATTTTGTAATAAAATTTCCATTGTCTCATGTTTTAAAATATTGCTTCTTTTCTAGGACTGAAATTTAAGAAAATATTGCTACCTTGAGTGTTTTACCTGCTGAAAAATATACGATGAATCTTTAAGTCTGTTATTCCTTTTTCAGGTTTTTAAGGAGTCCAAGATTCTGAGAAATTGTATTGCTTTCTTTGATGCTATTCAATGATCACACATGAAAATATATAAAAATTGTATATACAAATTACTTGTTAAATTAATTATGTAAAATTGAATATTCGGTTATTTGCCCACTCATTTTAGGAGGTTAGTAGTAACTCACATTAAATTTTTTTTTCTTTTTTTAAAATTTTTTTCTTACATAATTAGAAAAATTTTTTAAGTAGAAGAGAGGAAATATGCTTGATAGAGTACTTGTGAATCCACAAAATTTGTGTTTCAGTGTTTGCTATTTTATAATTTAAATAACTAAAAAAATGAAATGATTAAGCAAAACACAGAAATAAAAGAATTGCTGGTATAGCCCATGGAACACTCTTTTATTATTTTTCTTAGAGTTTCACTATTATTAAATAGTGAACTTCCTTTTATGGCATGACACTAGCCCTGAAATTAAGAGATGAAACATTTTTATTTTGTTAAATCTGTGCTTAAACTAATAGTCTGCATTTATAGCTTTGAAATATATATCCCACATTAGAGGTTTCCTATTTTTTGTGAGTTAGTAATTTCCGGAATTGTTCTACTTGTATACTTTCATGAAACACATCAATATTATTTCCTACCATGTGTGTGAGTGTGTGTGTAAAACGTGGGAAATAGTCATTTACTGACAAAAACAAATATTACTCTTATTTCTTACTTCAAACTGAAATACGATGATATAATGGACGATGCACCTACATGATTATTTAGTTGTTCACTACTTCTTAATGACCTAAAATAACCAAATTGATGTTTGTGTAACCAGTGGATCAATAATTTGTTATATGGTTATATCATTGGTTTATTTTTTTGATACAGGATTTTAAAGCATGTGTATACATTAGTGACAGCTTTAAAAATAATACAGTTTTAAGCTTCTGTAAATAAAATCTTAAGACTCTTTAATTTCTTCTTTATCAATATGGATGCCTCTTATTTCTTTTCTTGTCTGATTGCTGTGGCTAGGACTTCTAGTACTATGTTGAATGAAAGTGGTGAGAGTAGACATCCTTGTCTTGTTCCTGATCTTAGAGGGAAAGCCCTCAGTTTTTCCCCATTGAGGAAAATGTTAGCTGTTGGTTTTTCATAGTTGGCCCCTATTATGTTGAGGTATGTTCCAACCCTTTTTGTTGAAAGTTTTTATTATGAATGGATGTTGAATGTTGTCAAATGCCATTTCTGCATCTACTGAGATGAGCATATGATTTTTATCTTTCAGTTTGTTGACATGGTATGTGATGTTGATTTGATTTGTGAATCCCAGAAATAAATCCCACCAGATCATGGTGAATGATTTTTGAAATGTATGTAGTTTGCTGTCACGACCGGCGTGACAAACACCGAGGTCAGGGTCCTGAGGGTAGGGGAATGCAAGAAAAAAGAGAGAGAAGAAGTTTGGGAACAGGAGGGTCCCCTGGGCTGATGGCCCAAGTGACGGCTTTATTGTTGCTGTACACAATCTTTTATATCCAGACTCTTATGGGTCAGGCCATTCTAAGAATAAACAGGTTTCACATAATCGCTGCCAACCAAAACATTTAGTTCTGTGTTTCTTGTGCATTTTCTAGACGGGGTCACAACAAGACCTTGTGATAAGATTGCTAGCAAAACACAATTCCCATGTTTGTTTCTATCTGACTCGGGGTAGAAAAAGGGAGGTAGCATTACTGCCAACACCTGCAGACCACAGGCTTCAGGAATTAACTTTCTCAGCCTTGACAAGGCTTTTGTATGCCCTTGAAAGTGGGGGAATGGGAGGGGGAACCACCAGGTTGGCTAAGTCAACAGGGAACGTTGCTCGACCCGGTCTCAGCCTGGCGCCGGGACCCGGCCCCCCACAGTTTGCTAATGTTTTGTTGAGGATTTTTGCATCTATCTTCATCAGGGATATTGGCTTGTAGTTTATTTTTTTGTTGTGTCGTTGGTTTTGGTATCAGGGTAATGCTGGCCTTGTAGGATATACTTGGAAGCTTTCCTTCCTCGTCTATTTTTTGGAATAGTTTGAAGAGAATAGGCATTAACTCTTCTTTAAATGTCTGATAGAATTCATTTGTGAATCCTTCTGGTCGTGCACTTTTATTTTCTGGTAGTTTTTTTTTGTTTTGTTTTGTTTTTTACAAATTCATTACTTGTAATTGGTCTATTCAGAATTTCTATTTCTTTGTGGTTCAGTTTTGGAAGATTGTATGTTTCTAGGAATGTATTCATTTCTTTTAGGCTGTCCAGTTTGTTAGCATATAGTTTTTCATAGAATTCTCTTATAACCCTTTGTATTTCTGTGGTATCAGTTGTTACTTTTCCCTCATTTAGGATTTTATTTATTGGGGTCCTTTCTCTTTTTTTTGATGAGACTTTTTGTGGAAAAGGATGGTTGTTCAGTAGCAAATGAAGATATAGTAGGAGAGAAGTTTTACTTTGTTTTGGGGAAATATCTTCATAGTAACATATTCTACCCATACAAACAGCTTTCCATATCTTGCAGTTTGCAACATACTTTTCCTAAATGAATAATGGAACATATCTGTTATGGTGGAGAGTTTCTTGTATCACATTGTTTATTCATGTTTTTCTTATAGAAAAATCCATTTTTAAGCCTGTACTGGTAAATGATTGGATTTTTGGATATAATAGTGTGAGTTTAATTTTATCCATGCTGTTTAATCTGTTTAATAATCTATTTAATAATAATGTATAACAACTATACACTTTTCTAGGTTCAAATTGCAGAATGTGGTGGAGAAGGAGGTGTGATACCCAGATGTTTCATTAAGGAAACACTTACTGCCCCACTAACTATGAGTGGTAGCAGCTCTCCGCTGCAGAGAACTGTCTTGCCCAAGTTCATGTTCTTCTAAGAGCAGGCCACAATTGATAACTGCTTGAATCAGAAACATAAAGACTTGGTCATTTTGACCCATGCATGACGATTCTGATGGACCATTTAGTTCCACAGGTCCCTGTGGGATTGACTGAAACCACTGGGCCTGGGCTGTAACACACTTCTGCCTTGGCCCTTATAGTCATCCTGCATACTCAACTCTGCCTGAGATTTTGCTTCCCTGGAGAATTATCCAACTTGTAATACAGAGATAAGAACTCAGGGAGCTCAGAGGAGAAAAGAATCCTATTGTGGAACACATACACACACACACACACACACACACATATTTAAGATTATTTAACCCCCTTGTATGTATAATATATAATATAATAAATATATTAATATAATATTAATATATATTACATTTATATATAATATAAACTATGTAATATACAACTAGTGCCAAAGAACATGATGTAGTTAAATACACATTGGGATTATTCTAAAAATCATATGTTAATATTTCTAAGAATTAATTCAAAAATGTTTTTAAAGTCTTGCTTAAAACCATGCATAAGCATAAATATTTATAAATTATATATAATTTTCTATAGAGCATTATATGTAAGCATTTTAGGAGTTCAATAAGGTTTTTAGACAATTTTGTGTGAATTTTAGAATAATTCCAATATGTAGCTGTGCCAGTATTTAATTATATCATATTATTTGGCATTAGCTTTTCTTTCCTTCAGGTTTCTCTTATTATAGATCATGTTACAACAAACATTCTTTTTGTAAATTTTGTGCATGAGAGTTCCTTTTTTATTCCTCTTACAACTCTGATTATTACAAAATTGAACTGTTTTATAGTTATAAAAAGTATTTTTATAAGTATAAATATTTATTTGTAGATAGAAGAGTTGCATTTTGCAATATAAGCTGTTCCAATAGAATGTTAATAAAGCACTAAAACAGAGCCTAAATAAAATTCAATTTATTAGACTGGGTTTTGTGGATTATAATTATAAATTAATCATGAACTTTTTGTCCAGGCTCTGTGTTTTGGGAAAAGTATAGAATTTTATAAACTGGATCTCTCTTGTCTTCAATTATTTGTATTACATTTTTAAAAATATATTGATGCACTTAGGAAACAGGTTTTAGGGCAACCTGTTTTCCAAACTGTTAATTCTGCCCTATTATTAAAGTTTTTCTACAGCTTATAATTGGCTTCACTAGTTTTTATTATGATCTATAATAGTCAGTTTATAACCAAATTTAATGATGCTAATCCATTTTTCTGGATGACCTATAATGCCTAGGATTTCTGGTTATCTAATACTTGTTAGAGATACATATTTTTAGCCCCAGTATCTTCTAACTATGACATCAAATTGGTAGCAGTTATTTATTTTTTTACTGCACCTAAGTTGCTGATGGAAATGTCCATGTAACTTAAGAGCTAAGTCTATAAATATATGTGGATCATGATTGGAAAGCTGCTTCCAGTAGGTTCAGAAAATGTAAGTCTGCAAAGGAATCTGTAACTCAAATATCCCTATTTATTTCTTATATATTTCTATATATATTTCTTATATATTTCTATATATAGTTTTTGTTATGTGTGTTCATTCAAACTGGAACAACATGTAGAAATATTTTTCCAAAAGCATTACACATTTATGCTTTATTAAAGCAATTTTATATCATTAATATTGAATTTTATCAGGCATTAGTAAAGTAATTATTAATGTGTTCTTATTTTTTAAATTTTCTTGGAGTGCCTGGGTGGCTTAGTCAGTTAAGCGTCCAGCTTTGGCTCAGGTCATGATGTCATGGTTGATGAGTTCAAGCCCCATGTCTGGCTCTGTGCTGACAGCTCAGAGCCTGGAGCCTGCTTTGGATTCTGTGTTTCTGTATTTCTCTGCCCCTAACCCACTAGCACTCTGTCTCTCTGCATCTCAAAAATACATAAACATTAAAAAATATAGAAAATAAAATAGGGGCGCCTGGGTGGCGCAGTCGGTTAAGCGTCCGACTTCAGCCAGGTCACGATCTCGCGGTCCGTGAGTTCGAGTCCCGTGTCAGGCTCTGGGCTGATGGCTCAGAGCCTGGAGCCTGTTTCCGATTCTGTGTCTCCCTCTCTCTCTGCCCCTCCCCCGTTCATGCTCTGTCTCTCTCTGTCCCAAAAATAAATAAACGTTGAAAAAAAAAAATTAAAAAAAAAAAAAAGAAAATAAAATAAAGTAAAATAAAATAAAATAAAATTTCTTAAAACAACCCTCCCATGTCCTAGGCAATTTTGCATTTAAGCTATGATTAGTTGGTCAAATACCCAGAGAAAGAGTCTGTCTCATTTTTTATCAATTAGAGGCCAGTGTGTTCAATGACTCCTAATCTCACACACCTGACAGGTAATAACTTTTTACTTTTCTTTGGGAAATATTGATATATTCATGATCTTAGAGAAAAAGTGCCCAGTTTCTCACCATTAACATGATGTTAGATAGAGTTGTTTTCCTTTTTTTAATCTTTTATTTTTCAGAGCAGTTTTAGGTACACAGCAAAATTGAACAGAAGGTATGGGATTTCCCATATACACCTTGCTCTCACACATGCATAACCTCCCCCATTATCAACAGCCCATACGATGGTATTAAATTTGTTACAATGGACTACATTGACATATCATCACCCAAAGTCCATAGTTTAGATTTGGATTCAGACTTGGTGTTGTATATTCTATGGGTTTTGACAAATGTATAATGACATGTATCCACTATTGTATTATCATACAGAATAGTTTTACTTCCGTAAAAATTCTGTATGCTCTACTTATTCATGGATTCCTTTCCACTAACCCTTGGAAATCACTAATATCTTCACACTGTCCATCATTTTGTCTTTTCCAGAATGTCATATAGTTGGAATCATGCAGCATGTAACCTTTAAAGTTTGGCTTCTTTTACTTAGTAATATTCATGTAATTTCTCCATATCTTTTCATGGCTTGACAGGTCACTTCTTTTTAGCAGTGAATAATATTCATTGTCTGAATGTACCAGTTTGTCCGTTCACCGACTGATGGACATTGTGGTTGCTTCCAAGTTTGGCAATTATGAATAAAGCTGTTATAAACACCCATGTGTAGTTTTCGTGTGGACATAAGTTTTCAACTCATTTGGGTAAATGCCAAGGAGCGTAAGTGCCAGATCCTATGGTTAAGAGTATGTTTAGTTTTGTAAGAAACTGTCAAACTGCCTTCCAGAATGACCATACCATTTTTCATTCCCACCAATAACAAACAACAGTTCCTGTTGGTCCACACCCTAATTAGCATTTTGCGTTGTCAGTGTTCTAGATTTTGGCCATTCTAATGGGTGTGCATCTCAATGTTTTAATTTGCAATTTTCTTTTGGCATATGATGTTGAATGTCTTTTCGTATGCTTCTATGCCATCTGTATATCTTCCTTAAAGAAGTGTCTGTTTCTTGGCTCATTTTTTCACTGCGTTGTTTGTTTTCATATTGTTAAGTTTTAAGAATTCTTTACAATTTTTGGACAGTAATCCTTCATTAGGTGTATCTTTTGCAAAAAAAATGACTCCCAGTTTGTGGCTTATATTTCATTCTTTTGACATTGTTTTTATTTTAATAAAATCAAAAGTGCAACTTAGCAATTATTACATGGATCATGTCTATGATAATTGTATTAAGAAAGTCGTCACCAAACCTAATATCATTTAGATTTTCTCCTATGGGTTTTAGGATTTTTGTAAATAATATTTATCAATCTAAGGAATTCCCCTCTATTTCTAGTTTGCTTGGCAGTTTTATTATAATAGGTGTTAGAGTTTGTCAAATAACTTTTCTGCACCTATTGATATTATCATATGATTTTCCCACTTTAGTCCATTGATGTTGGTTATATTGAGTGGTTGTTAAGTTTTGGAACTCTTAAGTGTTTTAAGATTTGCATAACTAGAATAAATAACAGTTGAAGTAGTGGGTTTTTATTTATTCAATTTTGTTGAAACTGATTTGCTAATATTTTGTTGAGAATATTTGCATCTGTATTTATGAGATATGTTGGTCTATAATAATCCTTTTTGGTAATATCTATCTGGTTTTGGTATTAGGATAATTCTTGCCTCATGAAATAAAGATTGCTCTTTCTGCTTCTATTTTCTGGAAGATCTTACAGAGAATTGAAATAATTTTTTTGCTAAATCTTTGATAGAATTCAACCATGAAAGCATCTGACCCTGATTCTTTCTGGAAGGTTATTAATTTTTCATTTAGTTGATTTAATAGATATAGGCTTATACAGATTATCCATTTATCTTTGTGTGAATTTTGATACTTTTTAGTACTTTTCATTTAAGTAATCAAATTTGTGGGCATAGAGTTTTTCATAGCATATCATTATCATCTTTTTAATGTATATGAGATCAGTAGTGATGATGGTGTCTCCTTCATTTCTGATATTGTTAGTATGTACATACTTTCTTTTTTCTTTCTTATTTATCCTTGCTAGTGTTTTGTCGATCTTAATTGATTTTTTTTCAAAGAATATGCTATTGGTTTTGCTGATTTTCTCTTTTTTCCTGTTTTGATATTATTGATTTCTGCTTTATTATTATTTTTTTTCCTGCTTGCTTTAGACTTAAATTATGTGTTTGTTTAGTTTCCTTCAGTAGAAACTCAGATCACTGATTTTACTCCTTTCTTCTTTTTTTTTAATTTTTTTTTAACATTTATTTATTTTTGAGACAGAGAGAGACAGAGAGAGACAGAGCATGAACAGGGGAGGGTCAGAGAGAGGGAGACACAGAATCTGAAACAGGCTCCAGGCTCTGAGCTGTTAGCACAGAGCCCGACACAGGGCTCAAACTCACGGACAGCGAGATCATGACCTGAGGTGAAGTCAGCCACTTAACCAACTGAGTCACCCAGGCACCCCTCCTTTCTTCTTTTCTAATACATACACTTACTACCATAAATATCCAAGTACTGCTTTTACTGAATCCCTAATATTTGTTATATCGTATTTTTATTTTTATTGAGTTCAAAATACTCTGAAAATTTCTCTTAAGACTTTTTTGATCAATGTATTATTTAAAACCATTTTTAAATTTTTTAAATATTTTGGGATTATCTATCTTTTTTTGTTATTGGTTTCTAGTTCAATTCTGATGTGGCCTGCAAAATGTTTTATATGATTTCTATCATTTTAACTTTGTTTCAGTGTATTTTATGGCCCAGAATGTGGTATATCTTGGTAAATGTTCTAAGTGAGCTTGAGAAGAAAGTATATCTTGCTATTGTTGGGTGGAATATTAAATAAATATAAATCAGATAAAGTGCATTGATACTTCCATTGGTTCTTTATTTATTGGTTTTTCTGCCTATTCAATCTATCAATTACTGGCAAAGTTTGTGTTGAAGTCTCTTATTATAATAGTGGATTTGTCTATTTTTTTGTTGCTGTTTTATGTATGTTGTTGATCTGTTGTTAGCGACAGAGGTACATAAATGTTTCAGATTGTTTTGTCTTAGAAGATAATTGATCCTGTATCATTATGTAATGACTCTATTTATACCTGAAAATTGTCCTTGTTCTGAGGTCTGTTATATCTAAAATTAGCAATTCTAGCTTTTTAAAAATTTGATTAGTGTTAGCATGGTAAATATTTCTCTTTCTTTTTACTTTTACCCTGTCTATGTACACACAAAGTGGGTTTCTTATAGACAATGGAGTTATCTTTTTCTAATTTTTAATTTTTTTTTTTGACAGAGAGAACAGAGTGCGAGCAGGGGAGGGGCAGAGAGAGAGGGAGACATAGAATCTGAAGTAGGCTCTAGGGTTTGAGCAGTCAACACAGAGCCTAACATGGGGCTCAAACTCATGAAATAGGAGTTTGTGACCCGAGTTGAAGTTGGACGCTTAACCAGCTGAGCCACCCAGGTGCCCCTAATCTTATTTTTTATAATCCATTATGACAATATTTGTCTTTTAATCATGGTATTTAGATGATGAATAATCACTGAGAGTGATTATTGACATATTTGGATTAATAGGTACCTTGTTTTCTATGTTTCGCATTTATTCTTTGGTTTTACCCCTTCCCCTCTTTTTCTTCCTTCTCTGGTTTAAATTGAGCTTTTTGTATGTTTTCATTGTATCTCAATTAGCATTTAAATTATATTTCTTATAAAAAGTGTAGTGGTACCACTAGAATTTCTAATATACACTTATAGTAACTTAAGTCTATCTGCAAATAACACTCTACTGCTTCAGGTTTACTACAGGTACCCTAAAGTATTTGGCTGATTCTTTCCTCCCATTCCTCCTGACATTGATTATTTCATTTCACTTCAACAATAGTAACATTTTTACTATTATTACTTTAAGCAAACAGCTAACTTTTAGATCAGTTAAGAATAAATAATGAAATATTTCATTTTACCTTCATTTTTTCTTTGTACATTTTTCCTTTATGAACACCTGTTTTTGATTAGTGTAATTTTCCTTCTCACTGAAGAACTTCTTTTAACATTTCCTACAAAGTAGATCTGCTGGTGATGAATTCCCCCAATTTTTGATTTTTCTAAGAAAGTCTATTTCTGTATTACCTTTGAAAGATAATTTCACTGGCTATAGATTATACATTGGTGGTTTTCTTTTTTCAACACTTTCAATATTTTATTTATATCACTCTCTTCTCGCTTGCGTGGTTTCTGATGAGGAGCCTGCAGTAGCTCTCCTCTTTGTTCCTTGATGTGTCTTTGTTTCCTAGGGCTGCGATAACAAATGACCATGCTCTGGGTTGCTTAAAACAACAGAATTTTTTCCTCTCATACTATGGAGGTTAAAAATTTGAAATCAAGGCATTAGTAGGCTTGGTCCTTTTGAAAGCTCAGAGGTAGAAACAGTCCCATGCCTTTCTTCTAGCTTCTGTGGATTGCCAGCAACCTTAGAAATTCCTTGGTTTATAGTTTCATCATTCCAATCTCTGCCTCCATCCATGTGTTTTTTCTTCTTTGTATTTGTGCCCAAATTTCTCTGTTCTTATAAAGATATCAGTCATTGGATTAGGTCTCATTTTAATCCAGCGTGACCTCATTTTAACTTGATTACATCTGCAAAAAATGTAATTCCAAATAATGTCACATTAATAGGTACCAGGAGTTAAGACTTCAAAATATTTTCTTTGGGAACATAGCTCAACTCACAACAGGTAAAATGAATCCCCCATGATTCAGAATGTTCTTTTTGTCTTTAGTTTTGCTATTTGAATGTGATATTGATGTGGAAATGTTGGGGTTCACAGCCCGAGCCAAAGGCCAAGAAAGAATTCTTAAGATGTCTTAGGTGCAAAAAGGTGGTTTTATTAAAGCACTGAGACAGGACCTGTGAGCAAAAAAAGCTGCACTGGGGTTGTGAGGAGTGACTGATTATATAAGATTTTCTGTCCTGTGGAGGGGAAGGTGATGTTAGGGCTCTGGGAAATTGAGTGTATAGGTTTCTGGAGATTGCCTTTTTGCTTGCAAATCATTAAGACTCAGGTGATCTCTATCAGTTAACCATTTGTTTTCCCTCTCCTTTCTTGTTGGGCAGCCAGGAATGCCAGAGGAACGTCACACATATCCCACAGTGAAGGTGGGGGGAGGGGGGTTGTGGGCTGTTAACTTGGTTTTGTCCTCAGCTTGCCTTTTGCTCCCTCATCAATATGACCAGGTATCAATTTTTGTTCCTTTAAATTTCTTTTTAATCTTGCCTGGTATATTTTCTGAGATGGTTTAGTGTCTAGAATGAGTTTTGGTAAGTTTCTTGGCCATTACTTCTTCAAATATTTCTTTTGCTCTATTCTCTCTTTATTTTCCTTCTAGTATTCCAATTATGTGTATGTTTTTAAATTTTCTCAAAATTCTTGTTTGTTTTATTTTCTTTTTCCCATTTTCTTTGTATTTGAGTTTGGAAAGTTTCTATTGACCTGGTCTACTCTTAGTCTCTATAAATTCATTAAAATTGCCATTTAAATGTTCCTATTAGTTTATAGCTTCAGTTACTTTGGCTTCAGGCAAGCAGATCTCAGCTGTGACTCTCTCAATTTGTCTGTCTCTCCAGATATTATGGGGGTGAGTTGTTTTCCCTGCAACCTCCTTTCTCTCATATGTCCCAGAAAAGTCATTGATTTTTAATTTGCTATGTTTTTTTCTTGTTTTAAAGATGATAATATGACTTCTGAGGTCTTTACACACTGGAGTTAAAACTAGATCTTTCCACTGTTTTTTTCCCCCATAACACATATTTTATTATTTCATTGGATATCTCCGAATACTCATTATTTTAACTAAGGAAAATTGTTATCTTGCTCTTAGAATTCAATATCAGTGGAAACTTGTACTTCACGTATTAATCTTGTTTTTCCTCCTCTTGGTTCTTGCATTCCCCTAAGTATATTTGTAGCTTTGTATGTATTTATTAGCTTGAGTCGACTTTTCAGATTGCTCAAGTTTTTAAACTTGGAGTACTGGAAATTAGAAAGTATATTCATTCTAGCTGGCCATGAATTTTCTACTGATGTAAAAAAGGGAATTCCCTCATTCAATTCCTCTCCCATGCAAAAGTATACACCCCAAACCAGGAGCAAATTACATCATAAACACAAAATGCTAAAGCCAAACCATTTAAATAAGAAGCATGCCAGGAATACTTAATAGCATAATGACTAACCAACATTTTGAGATACTAATTAAAACAATATGAAAGTAAAATAAGATCATTATAAAAGTGTTAAAATAAAGACACTATTCATTAATAAAAACATTAAATAATTATCTCTTAGTAGGAATTGACTATATAAATATACAATCAATCCTTTAGAAGTTAGCAAAAGTTGGTAAAATTAAACAGAGAAACCGATGTCAGGTGGAAATACACAAAATACATAAATACACAAAAATCAAGTTTTAGTCTTCTTTTTTTGCCTCTACTTAAAATAACCAACTGGAAACGAACAAATTAGTTTATTCACAATAATAATAAAAGATATGAATTTTTAGGTGAAAATAAAAGAGATAGATCTAAAAGTACTAAACAGTAAAACCTATACAATTTTATTAAAGGAAATGAGGACTTAGGTAGAAGAGTACAATCTATTTCTACAAGGAAGACTCAATATAATCAAAATACCATTAATTTCTAAATTAACACACAAATAATGCAATTACAATTAAAATCCAAACAAGTATGTGTTTAACAATATGAAATGGTTTCAAGTGCATATATCAAAAGTAACATAGGAATGCCTGGGTGGCTCATTTGGTTAAGCGTCCAACTCTTGGTTTCAGCTTAGGTCATGATCTTAACACTTCGTGGGTTTGAGTGCCGCAGCAGGCTCTGCACTGACACTGAGGAGCCTACTTGGGATTCTCTCTCTCTCCCTCTCTGTCTGTTCCTCCCCAGCATGTTCTCTCTCAAAATAAATAAATAAAATAAAATAAACAGTAATATAAATAAAAAATAAAGAAAACGTTAAAAAATGAAGAATAATGAGAAGGACTGGTCTTAGAAGATATTAAAGCTTAAATTAAAACCAGTGTAATCAAACTTTGGCTCAGGAATTGATCAAATCTTTGTTCACTGCCTGAGGGGGGAAAAAGGCAAAGTATAATATATCTATGGGAATTTAATATGAACATATATGATACTTAAACCTGTAAGATATTCATTTAATAAATGGCATTGGAACAATAGGCTGTTCAACTGATAGAATAAAAAGTTGGACTACTAAAAATTTAGAATAAAAAAATAGAACATGATTTCCTTTTTATACTGGAAAACCTCTGAGACTATGAAGTAAATGATAGGCCTTGCATTACCAACCCCTCACAAAAGTGTGCAGAACACATGCTACAATAAACAGAAAACTGAGGCTGACAAAATATTTGCTGTGTATGAAATATTAAAAATTGATATGTAATACAATGAAAAAAAGGGCAACTTGTGTGGAAAGACAATTAACAGGAAAGTAAATACACATATGAGAAAATGCTCAACTACTGCAATCTGTAATTGCATTTGAAAAATTACTAGATTGTCAACTACATTAATACTGGGTGTTAGCATGTGAAAAAACGTATCATATACATTTCTGTTATGAGCAAAAATTGTTATTTTTCTGGAAAAGATGAAAAAATACTTTTATATGTTTTATGATGATACAGTAGAAGAAAAGACTGCTGATTTCTAAATCCAATTATCCTGTCACTTATTTGATTTTTGTGGCTTCAGTCAAAGCATCCCTATAATCTTTGTGAAGACGATGGCTAAAATAAGAGGCTCAGTCCAAGGAATCTTAGTAAGAGTAAAGACTTGGCAGACCATCTCTGCATGATATGATATACAAAATGGATCTTGACAGTTTATAGAACAACAGTCTAGAAATTCATTACATAAAACTTTGTTGAGGACTGACAATATCATTTAATCCAGAGTTGTAACTCTAGAAGTTGTGTTTAGTTGTAATGGTATATGGTTGAAAGGGTGCTGGGTTTAGCTCTAGCTGTGATAGAAACCCATATTTTTCCAACATAAATAATCAGCAAAAACGGTAACAAAAACTAGCCTTCTGTATGTTTTGAAATACACAGTAGGGTGCTCCACTTAGCTTGTATGCACATTATATAAAGATGATGGACAAAATGGTTTTATGTTCTGTGAAACATGAGTGAGCACAAAGTGAGTGAGCAGTGCAACTCCGAGTCTTTTCTAAGTCCCTTCTCTGTCTCCAGGAAGACACAGAAAAGCTGAATTAACTGACTTGAGTAACATAAAATATAGCAATTTTAATATATCTTAAAGGAATGAGGACAGTAAGGATCAAGGAACTTGCCATCTATCTACTGGAAAAGTGAAAATAAAAATAAGATAAAAATTAACTGAGGGCTACAGGATGATAAATGTAAGTAAAGAAATCCTCAGGGTTGTAAGTGAATGGATGCTGGATGAGTAGTAGAAAGATTTAATAATCCCTGCCACATGGTAGTCACACTCTTATGCAATCTCCCTCCCTCTCTCATTCTCTTTCTTTCTTGCCTTCTCAGCTTACTCACTTTGATGAAGAAAACTACCATTCTGAAGCAATCCACATGGCAAAGAATTTATGGCAGGTTACAGCCAACAACTAGCAAAGAACTGAGTTCTCTCAGCCCATCAACCCACAAGCAATGGAACCCTGGCAACAACAAGTCCTGAGTTGGCTTGGAAGCGGAATTTGCCCCATTTAAATCTGAGATAAGTATGGACCTGGCTGAGATTCCAGGCTTATTATGAGAGACCCTGAAGCAGAAGATCCAGGTAAGGCAGGTTTGGATTCCTAATCCACAGAAGCTGTGAAACAATAAATATGTGTTGCTTACATCACTAAGATTTGTAGTAATTTGTTATGCAGCAGTAAATAGGTAATACAGTATGTGCTATTAGTTAAATATAAGAGGGATTATTGTGACATAATATGATTTAAGAAAACTTCCTGAAGAAAGCAAATAAGCTAAATCTTAAAGGGGGAATAATAGTATTTGCTGTTCAGTTAAACTTAGCACATTCTTTAAATTGCAAGGATCAGGAGGAGTTAAGATGGCGGAGAAGTAGGAGAACCAGGATTTCTTTCCTCCCTCAAACACAGCTGTATTGAGATCATAACACTTGGAACACCCAGGAAATCAATCTGCGGAGTGACAGAAAAATTTCCACAGGTTGAGGAGACAGTGTGGTGGGACAGAGGTGCATGTATGCAAATTGGGGGAGATAAAACACGTAGGCATGGAGGGGAGGGATCCCCTTCTATGGAGAGACAAAAGAGAGAGAAAGACAGAGAGGCCGTGGATTGTGGTATTGTGTTAGGACAAAGGAAAAAACTTTGAGTTTTCAAAAGTGCTCAACGTTCTCAGAACTGAGGCTTCCACTCTGTGCGCACACCTGGGGGGAGGAAGCAAGCCCTTGGACAAGGTAGTGATCTCAGGGGTGCACTGGGAGAGAACAGTCCCCACTGTTGAGTTCTGTGGAAAGAGGGTATATTGCCTCCCTCCTTCCCAAGGACAAAAGACCCTGCAGGCACCGGCCAAAGGCCCTTTATTGGAGGGGCAGAGTGGCACTACAGCAGAGCAGAATTCACAAAATGCAGGGCCCCTTACAACATTGGGTTTTGAATCCTAGCCTAGCGCCTAGGAGGTGTGAGAGACTGTGAAGCAGGACAATCGTACCGACTGTGCTACTCTGTGAGGGCTGCCTGAACAGCATGGTTTGAGACAGCTGGTCCAGGGAGGAGAGATTGGGGTGTCGCCATCTTTATCTCCATCACCAACATGGTGGGACTTCAGGGAACAGGACAACAGCTCCCAATGGAGGCGGGACTGGCTTGCACCAAACCCCGCCCCTCTGTGCCTGGCAACTGTTTATCTACCTTGGCAGGACTGACACTGACCAAACCAGAGGGCTTCTCCTCCAGACTGGCACAGCCACTGATCCCAATACCAATAGACAACTGTCCTACAGTTTTGTAGGTTAGTCTGTTGCTCTTTATTTTATTTTATTTTTTTTTTTATCTTTTCTTTCCTTCTCTTCTGTTTTGTTTTTCTTTCTACCCTCTTCTTTTTTTCCTTTTGAATCAGGCTTATAGTTTCTGATTTGATTTTTGGTCAATTCCTATATATATTTTCTTTCTTTTTTTCTTTCTTTCTTTCTTTCTTTCTTTCTTTCTCTGGTTTGTTTGTTTAATCAGGCATTTTTACTCTATTCTTTTTACACCTTTTCTATGTTTTCTTTTTTATTTTCCTTTCTCTTTGGACTAAGCCTTATAGTTTCTTTGATTCTCTGGGTTTTTTTTTTTTTTTTTTTGGCTCTTTCACTTTTCTCTTTGTATGGGATGGGATCAGGTTCCCTGCCCTTTCCTTTTTTCGAAGGTTACTTCAATGAACAAATCAAAGCACACCTGATGGAAGGTCCAAACAATCCACCACTATGAGCAAGGAGGCACTTTGTAGAGGACTGACCAGTGGGATAGAGCAGCCAAATATGCAACAACCGAGTGCACACAACACAGTCCAAAAACACTTTCTTGAAGTGCCAGGCCCTGGACAGTGTATGAGCCCTTTTTAATATAGTAGTACTCACAGGTTCAGGACACATAACAAGTTATTAAAACATGTAAAAGACAGAAACCTAGCCAAAATGATGAAATGGAAGAATTCTTCTCAAAAGAAAATCCAGGAAGAAATGACAGCCAGAGAATTGCTCAAAACAGATATAAACAATATATCTGAACAAGAATTTAGAATAATAGTTATAAGACTAGTAGACAAGCTTGAAAAAAGCATAGAAGACAGCAGAGAATGTATTGCTGCAGAGTTCAAAGATCTAAGAAATAGTCACAATTAAGAAATGTTGTAAATGAGATGCAAAATAAACTAGATACAGTGATAGCAAATGTGGAAGAAGCAGAGAAGAGAATAGGTGAAATAGAAGATAATATTATGGAAAATGATGAAGCTGAAAAAAAAGCAGGAAAGGAAATTACTAGACCATGAGGGGAGAATTAGAGACCTAAGTGATTCAATGAAACGAAATAATACCCATATCATAGGAGTTCTAGAAGAAGAAGAAGAGAGAGAAAGGGGCAGAGCGTTTATTTGAACAAATTATAACTGAGAACTTACCTAATCTGGGGAAAGAAACAGGCATCCAAGTCCAAGAGGCAAGAGAACCCCCTTTAAAAACAACAAAAACAGGTCAACACCAAGACATATCATAGTGAAACTGGAAAAAAAAAACAAAGAAAAGAGAGAATTCTAAAAGCAGCTATAGACAAATGGTCCTTAACCTATGAGGGTAGACACATAAGGGTAGTAGCAGAAAGTTGACAGGCCAGGAGGGAGTGGCAGGAAATAGTGTGCTGAATAGGAGATATATGCAGCCACGAATCCTTTATCCACCAAGGCTGTCTGTCATTTCAGAATAGAAGGACAGATAAAGGCTTTCCCAGACTAAAACTAAAGGAGTTCATAACCACTAAACAAACCCTGCAGGAGATCCTAAGGGGGACGCTGTGAGTGGAAAGCAGCAAAACAAAGACTTAAAGGATGAGACACATCACCAAAAGCAGGAAACCTACAGATAACACAATGACAGTAAATCCATATCTTTCAATAATCATTCTGAAAGTAAATGGGCTAAATGCCCAAATCAGAAGATATAGGGTATCAGAATGGATTAAAAAAACAAAATCTATCTATATGTTGTCTACAAGAGACTCAATTTAGGCATGAGGATACCTACAGATTGAAAGTGAGGAGATGGAGGGGTACCTGGTTGGCTCACTCGGTTGAGCGTCTGACTTGGCTCAGGCCATGATCTCTTGGCTCAAGTGTTCGAGCCCCTCGTTGGGCTCTGTGCTGTCAGCTTAGAGCCTGGAGTCTCCTTAAGATTCTGTGTCTCCCTCTCTCTCTGCCCCTCCCCCCCCACTCACACTCTGTCTGTCTCTCTCTCTCTCTCTCTCTCTCTCTCTCTCAAAAGAAATTTTTTTTAATTTTAAAAAAAAGGGGGCACCTGGGTGACTCAGTCAGTTAAGATCTGATTTCGGCTCAGGTCATGATCTACTGGGTTGTGAGTTCAAGCCCCACATTGGACTTTGTGCTGATATCTCAGAGCCTGGAGCCTCCTTCTGATTCTCCCTCTTTCCCTCTGACCCTCCCCTACTCACACTTTGTCTCTGTCTCTGCTTTCTCTCTCTCAAAAAATTAAATAAATAAAAATAAAAATAATTTTAAAAAAAGAAGGGGCACCTGGGTTATTCAGTCGCTTAAGGGTCCAACTTCTGCTCAGGTCATGATCAGGTGGGTTGTGAGTTCAAGCCCCCGGTCTGGCTCTGTGCTGACAGCTCAGAGCCTGGAACCTGCTTCTGATTATGTGTCTCCCTCTCTCTCTGCCCCTACCCTTCTTGCTCTCTCTCTCTCAAAAATAAATAAACATAATTTTTTTTAAGTGAGGGGATGGAGAACCATCTATCATGCTACCTAACTGCAAAAGAAAGCTGGAGTAGCCATACTTCTATCAGATAAACTAGATTTTAAAACAAAGACTGTAACAAGAGATGAAGGGCATTATATCATAAATAAGGGATTGATCCAGCAAGAAGTGCTAACGATTGTAAATGTTTATGCCCTCAATGTAGAGGCACACAAATATATAAATCAATTAATCACAAACATAAATAAATGTATATATATAATACTGTGATTGTATGGGACTTTAATACTTGACTTACAACAATGGACAGATTATCTAGGCAGAAAATCAATAAGGAAACAACAGCTCTGAATGACACATTGGACCACATGGACCTAACATAGATTTATAACTTTTCATCCAAAAGCAGCAAAATACACATTCTTCTTGAGTGCACATGGAACATTCTCCAAGACAGATCACATAATGGGTCACAAAAAAGACCCCAACAAGTAGAAAAGGCTTGAGATCATATCATTCATATTTTCATATCACAATACTAATAAACTTGAAATCAACCACAAGAAAAATTTGGAAAGCCCCAAATACAGATTAAAAAAAAAAACATAGTAAAGAATGAATGGATCAACCAGGAAATTAAATAAGAAATTTAAAAATATATGGAAGCAAATGAAAATGAAAACACGACAGTCCAAATCCTTTGAGATGCAGCAAAGACAGTCCTAAGAGGAAAATACATTGCAATTCAGGACTAACTCAAGACGCCAGAAAGGTCCCAAATACACAACATAACTTCACACGTAAAGGAACTATAAAGGCAGCAGCAAAGAAAGCCCAAAGCCAGCAGAAGAGAAGTAATAAAGATTGAAGCAGAAATAAACAATATAGAATTCCCCCCCAAGAGAACAGATCAATGAATTAAGAGCTAGTTTTTTGAAAGAACAAACAAAATTGACAACCCCCTAGCCAGACTTCTCAAAAACAAAAGAGAGAGGACTCAAAAAGATAAAATCATGAATGAAAGAGGAGAAATCACAACCAATACCACAGAAATTCAAACACACATTAGAGAATACTATGAAAAATTATATGCCAACAAACTGGACAATCTGGAAGAAATGGACAAATTCCTACACACTCACACACTACCAAAACTCAAACAGGAAAAAATAGAAACTTAGAAGTGACTGACAACCAGTGAAGAAATTGAATACGTTATCAAAAATCTCCTGACAAATAAGAGTCCTGGGCCAGATGGCTTCCCAGGGGAATTCTACCAGACATTTAAAGCAGAGTTAATACCTATTTTGTTTAAGCTGTTCCAAAAAATAGAAATGGAAGGAAAGCTTCCAGGCTCATTCTATAAAGCAAGCATTACTTTGATTCCAAAACCAGACAAAGACCTCACTAAAAAGGAGAATTGCAGGCCAATATCCCTGATGAATATGAATGCAAAAATTCCCAACAAGATACTAGCAAATCAAATTCAACATTATATTAAAATAATTATTCACCATGATCAAGTGGGATTCACTCCTGGCTTGCAGGGCTGGTTCAGTATTCACAAATCAATCAACATGATACATCACATTAATAGGAGGAAGGATAAGAACCATATGATCCTGTCCACAGATGCAGAGAAAGCATTTAACAAAATACAGCATCCTTTCTTAATAAAAATCCTCAGTCTGGATAGAAGGAATATACCTTAACGTCATAAAAGCCATATATGAAAGGCCCACAGCTAATAAGATACTCAATGGAGAAAAATTGAGAGCTTTCCCCCTAAGGTCAGGAGCATGACAGGGATGTCCTTTCTCACCAATGTTGTTTAACATAGTGTTGGAAGTCCTACCCTCAGCAATCAGACAACAAAACAAAATGAAAGGCATGCAGATAGGCAAAGAAGAAGTCAATCTTTCACTCTTTGCAAAAGACATGATACTCTATGTGGAAAACCTGAAAGCCTCCACCAAAAAACTGCTAGATCTGATACATGAATTCTTGCAAAGTCGCAGGATTTAAAATGAATGTACAGAAATTGGTTGCATTTCTGTACACCAATAATGAAGCAACAGAAAGAGATATCAAGGAATTGATCCAATTTATAATTGTACCAAAAACCATAAAATACCTAGGAATAAACCTAGCCAAAGAGGTAAAAGATCTATATGCTGAAAACTATGGAAAGCTTATGAAAGAAGTTGAAGAAGACAGAAAGAAATGGAAAAACATTCCATGCATGGATCAGAAGAACAAATATTGTTAAAATGTCGATACTACCCAAAGCAATCTACACATGCAATGCAATCCCAATCAAAATAGCACCAGCATTCTTCACAGAGCTAAAACAAACAATCCTAAAATTTGTATGGAATCACAAAAAAGCCCAGATAGCCAAAGTAATGTTGAAAAAGAAAGCCAAAGCTGGAGGCATCACAATCCCAGACTTTAGCCTGTATTACAAAGGTATGATCATGAAGACAGTATGGTATTGGCACAAAAACAGATGTATAGACCAATGGAATGGAATAAAGAACCAGAAATGGACCCACAAATGTATAGCCAACTAATCTTTGACAAAGCAGGAAGGAGTATCAAATGGAAAAAAGACAGTCTCTTTAGCAAATGTTGCTGGGAGAGCTGGACAGCAACCTGCAGAAGAATGAAAGTGGGCCACTTTCTTATACCATACACAAAAATAAATTCAAAAGGGATGAAGATCTTACTGTGAGATAGGAAACCATCAAAATCCTACAGGAGAAAACAGGCAGCAATCTCCTTAACCTCAGCTGCAGCAACTTCTTACTTGACATGTCTCCAAATGCAAGGGAAATAAAAGCAAAACTGAACTATTGAGACCTCATCAAGATAAAATCTCCTGCACAACAAAGGAAACAATTAACAAAACTAAAAAGCAACCACATAATGGGAAAAGATACTTGCAAATGAAATATTGCTAAAGGGTATCAAAAATCTATAAAGAACTTACCAAACTCAACACCCCAAAAACATATAATCCAGTTAAGAAATGGGCCAAACACGTGAATAGACATTTTTCCAAAGAAGACATACAGATGGCTAACAGGCACATGAATAAATGCTCAGCAATACTCATCATCAGAGAGTATATATATATATATATATATATATATATATATATGGAGAGAGAGAGAGAATGTTTATATTTATAAACATACAACTGAACATTACTCAGCCATCACAAAGAATGAAATCTTGCCATTTCAATGACTTGGATGGAGCTGGGGAGTAATAAGTCAGGAAAGGGAGTATAAATCAGTCACAGAAAGATAAATACCATATGATTTCACTCATATGTGAAATTTAAGAAACAAAACAGATGAACATGCAGGGGGGAAGAGGGAGGCAAACCATAAAACAGACTCAACAATACAGGACAAACTGAGGGTTGCTGGAGGGAGATGGGTGAGGGGATGGGTTAAATGGGTGGTGGATATTAAGGAGGACACTTGTGATGAGCACAAGGTGTTGTATGTTGGTGGTGAATCACTAGATTCTACACCTGAAACTAATATTACACTGTATGTTAGCTAACTGGAATTTAAATTAAAATTTGAAAAAAAAAAACACTTATTAGTAAAGATTGGAGTCTCTGAGGAATTTGTTAGTGAGTAGAAGCAGAAATAAGTAAATAAATAAGACAAAGAGTAAACCAGATTGTAAACCAAATTATCACCATCATTTTTAGTAGAGGCCAAAATAGAGCATGTAACCATGTGGCCTGCTAGTTGGGCACTGAATGAAGGAAGTGGTCTATGAGAAGAGCCACCTCTGTTGGAGTAATTCAGCTAGTGCTTCTTCCAAGTGAAACATGGATCTGGAAATGTCTATATCATTCTCAGTTTCTTCTCAAATTTATCAATCATTTATTGCATCTCTCCAGGGCCAAACTGAGGAAAGGGGCCTGGGAGGCCATGAATGGGTGTAGGAGCAATTCTTCCTGGGGGAGACCACGAATAGGGAAAATAATGTTCCTTTAAAAACAAACACATGGAAACTAGTCAATATCCTTACTTAGACCATTAAATTATATCCTTCAGGTGTTTTTTATCATGATTTATTCAGCTCCTACTCTTTTCTCATAATTATGAAACACTAATTCTGAAATTTCAACCAGCCATAAGGACATAATTATACACACAAAGTGAGCATAACCTGTTAATTAAAATAAAATTATGTGACTGGACTAACATACCTATTATTATCTCAATTATCTACTCTGACACTGTGTATTATTGTATTTTACATTGTATTAGTATGTATAGAAAACAGAGGGTAAAGGAGTCTTTAACAAATAAATCAGAGTCAGCATCTCAAAGCAACAAGGAAATTCAGAATTATTGTAGTCTACAGAAGAGGCACTGTGCAGACTTTGTAGAGGAAAGAATCAGAGAATTATTTACCACCCACAACTCATTGAAGCACTGGGAATATATAGGGAATATAGACAGACTGTTTGACAAGGCTTAGGCATGGAAAGTAGGATTGATAGAACACATTAGGAGGAGTTGAAGCCAAGTATTGAGGACAGATCACTGGAACATTTATAAGATACTTAGGAATGATTTTTTCATCTTGTAGTCCAGTGGTCTTCAAACTTGTTTTTCATGCACACTTATTTGTAAAAGTTTTGATAATATAACTATATTTACATCCACATGTTTAGAGATATATATATCAAATTATATATAAGTAATATTGTCACATTATTTAACTGGTCTTAGTAAAGTTTGATATTTGGATTTTCTGGTTTCTCAGTCTATACCATATTATATACAGAAAATTGGAAGTAGGAAAGTTGATGGAGACTAATAGGCTATTTACAATGGCAAGTTTGTAGAGGGTAAAATATCTGATTGTCATAATATAAATCCTTTGTCAGGAAAATATTCAATTATAGTTATTATCTCCCACTTAGAATTAATTATATAATACATTTTTGAGATATTGTCATTATAAATGTTTAAATACTAAATTAGGTATTTAAATGAATAAGCCATGTAAAATACATAATTATAAGAATAGTTACTTTCTTCCATGATGATAGATAAATGATTTGTTTCTGTCACTTTTGATTCTTCCTTAGACCTCATATGTGATGAATTATAATAATTATTTATAATGACACACTCTTACCTTTGTCTATGCATGGTTTATTTTTATCTAGTTAATTACATAAAACTACTATACTAAGTACCTTAAAACATACCAACTAAAATTTAGCTCCTTTTTATCAGTTTTGCCATTGAATAGTTTATCATGGATAGCTGAAAGAGGTTGCTGACTGCTACCAGAATAAATGTCATGCTTTAGAAGGAATTTTTCTTTACTTTTTTAAGACTGAACTTAAAAAATGGAACCACTCACTTACTTAGTGGCCACATACCTTCTTTACAATTACTTTAAATCCACTGCTGTTCTTTTCAACTAAGTGGTAATAACATGACAACATTGGAGAACTTAATTTTATATTCACAGTGGCTCATACATGATCACATTGATTACTTCTACTTAACACATTATACAATTTGTTGACTGGCATTAAGTCTTGAAATGTACGATACGAAAAATGATCAAATGAAATATTCTCCTAGTTAATGAGTTGAAAAGAAATCACCTACTAGCTTCAATTTTTCTAGGTTAATAAATATATAATAGATATGTTTCACGTAGTGTTTATTTTGTCTTTTCTACTAAGGTATCAAATGTTCATGTTTTTGTCTATACTAATGAAATGTTCCTCACTTTCATTTCATTTTAATGTTAAAGAAGCTAGAAACTGATCATAAAATAAAGCATTGCAAGGAAGGTGAACTTTAAATAATTTGTTCTTTGAATATTAGTTTTATCTTTTGGCGCCTGGGTGGCTCAGTTGGTTGGGCATCTGACTTCAGCTCAGGTCATGATCTCACGGTCTGTGAGTTTGAGCTCCGCATCGGAATCTGTGCTGACAGCTCAGAGCCTGGAGCCTGCTTCGGATTCTGTGTCTCCCTCTCTCTCTGACCCTCCCCCATTCATGCTCTGTCTCTCTCTGTCTCAAAAATAAATAAACATTAAAAAAAAAATTAAAAAAAAAAGAAAATTAGTTTTATCTTTTTCAACTCCCAATTTTTTTGTCCTCACTTTCCTTTTTAAATATTTTTATGGTCACAGCAGGAGATTAACTTCAGAACCAATTTTGTAATATGTGTTTTAATATACACTCAGATTAGAATATGCTTTATTTAAGAATAATCAAGAATAAACTAGTTGTAAATTAGGTAATATCCCAGACTCATTTAACCTTACTCTACTCTCTAACACTGAGTCTGTGTCAACCAACTCTATGACACAGTAGATAGTGATCCAACCTAGTAGAAAGTTAGCTTGTAAAAGAAGGTGAGAGAGATAGAAATCAAATTCTTATTTTCTGAAATTCAGAGGTAGCTGCTATTTCAATGTGTAAATTGTGTATTCAGTAGATAATATTTTCATGAGTATAAATAGATTTTTCAGAGTTTTCTAAGTGTTTATTTTGGTATAATTCAGTAACCTGTCCTCTTCCTCGGTCATGAAATATATATTTTAGGCTTAACCAGTACATAGTAGAGATATGTACTAACTCTATAGACAAATTAGGGAGGAGGAACCAATTTGGCCTTTGTACGGGAGTTGTAAAAAATGAGTATAAAGCCAAAAAAAACAAATGTACAAAATTCTGGGGAACAAAAAAGCATCATATATTTTGGAAATTTTGAGAATTTCAGTAAAGCTTTATGATATGTCTCTGTTAGAAATGCTACATGCCAACTTCAATGACCCTTCTAAACGATCAGTAGAATTGGGTTGACAGCTACTGCAGGCACGAAGTGTGAAGGCAAATATCTCCTAACAGTGGATATCACACAATATAAAGTATCAGCTGTACCTTCTGCCCTCACTGAGGCTAATTTGAATGTAGATAAGACCAACAACAGAATAGTGAAAATCCAAGGTATTGTTAAATTGAAGTCATCTCCAACCTCCTGTTGTATCTAAACTGGATACTGAAGAAAATTATCAGGCCCTGGGTTTGAGTTCAACCTTCTTGTGACCTAATAGGTTAGCCTGTTGTTTCTGTTTCATGGATGCTGGTAGAAGACATGAGACTCCTGGGTAGGAGGTAAAGAATTTTATTACTCATAGCAGCATGAGCACCATGTTTGTATTGGTTCTCCTTTTCCAGCAGTCCAATGGAGCCAATGCAGAGAGCCCTGAAAGATGCTGCACATGCAATGTTGCATTACAGGAGAAAAAACATGAAACATGAAGAATTTACCAATTCAAAGCAAGCATGAAGCAAGCCTGCTGTTTGTCCCAGAAGATGACATTACCTCATACCTCAAGCTTGCCTGCTATAAACACAACCCTGAGAAGTGGCCCAGGTAAAATGCTGTCAAGGCTTTGTATTCTTGGCAGACCTATTCAGACTTACAGAAGTATGAAAGATCATGGAAGACTCTTAACAAAAATGTAGTTGAGGCTGTTGAAGTAAGCCCCCATTTGCAAAGTCGCACCATATAAGACTTTTCTACTTTCATTCATTTATTCAGTTAGTTTTTGGGAAATAAAACTTCCCAGGATTCTCAGTTTTTAGGTAAACAATCATAATTCTGAGACAATATTCTCCTCACATACTGTGAGAATTAAATCTGGGGCTATTTGTCTACTAAATGGTTCTGATCTGAAAGGATAATAAACTTCTTATATTTCCCTCCAGAAGGCCAGTGGATGCAGCCTGGAGTAGGGCCCTAGGTTAAGCTACAGGGTGTCAAGAGACTAGAGTATTATTTCCTCAGCTGTTGACATTTAGGAAGTAATAAAGCCCCAGACACACAGGACTGTCTGGCTCTTAGAGACATTTTTACTTATATACTGAAGGATTGGAGGACTTTTTGAAGAAGACCCTGTCAGGAAGGGAGGGAGAGCTCCCTCCTTCTCCTTTATAAACAGAGAAAAGGCCTTTTAGTTTGTCTCTCATCTTAGGAGTTTGTGACTACTCAAGTGGGAAAAAATCCTATCAGCTTTTATTGTGTTGCCTGAAGATGGGAAAAGAGGAGTCAATGCATTTACTATTTACTATGAGGTAATAGGAAATCTATCTCTAACCCAGAATATATCCTGGGAGCATTTAGGATAAAATTAATAAGCATGAATATTAAAAACCAATATTAGTCAGTTTTCAGCCAATATCTATTGAACATCTATTTTATGCCAGTCCCAGTTTTAAGGCCAAAGATAGACTAGAGCTAAAAGCTCTAACACATAGGGCTCATAGCATAGAAAAAGCATCAAATGAACAAAAATTATACAATAAATGCACTCATATATTCTTAAAAATGCTTCAAAAATAAAAATAAACTATAACTCAGGTTGTTAGAGAGGAGATTGGGGAAAATCCAAGTTTGATTGGTATTAGACAGGCTTCTCTTAAAAATTACTTCACAATAGCTAATATATATTCATATAGATACACATATTTACATTCTCTTCTTTCCTTTCTCTTATAGTTTGGCCACTACTGTATCCCAGTACCTAAGACAAGGCAGGGGATACTTGTTGAAT
Source organism: Prionailurus viverrinus (assembly GCF_022837055.1). Taxonomy (NCBI): domain Eukaryota; kingdom Metazoa; phylum Chordata; class Mammalia; order Carnivora; family Felidae; genus Prionailurus; species Prionailurus viverrinus. The sequence goes on from NC_062563.1 coordinate 76,047,123, forward strand.
GATGAATAAATAACTCAGTAAGAACAGGTCATTTAGTCATTTAACCTGATCTCTGAAGTGTAACAGTTAATAAGGCCAAGAAAAGGGGGAGAAACATTTCAGATAGACAAAAAAAACCATGTTAAAAACCCCAGGAAAGGAGTAAACAAGAGCTTATTGGTGGTGTTAAGGATTTCATATTTATCTCAAGAGTGACAATAATAATTAGCCCATTTTAACAAACGTACAACAGGATCCAATTTCTATTTTTGAAAAATTCAACTGGCTGTTAAGTGACAATAGATTTTCTAAGGGCAAGAGGAGTCAGGACATGCCCTTAAGAAATACTCCATTAAGCCATAGTTGATAGGTAAGGAAGGCGACATAAAGTGGAAAAGTAAGTAAGTGAGAAGACTGAATATGAGACTTATACATAGAATCATCAGGACTTGCTGATGGGGAATGAGGGAGAGGTTGGCATCACCAGTGGTAGGTATGGAAACCAGATGGGAATCCATTAAAATTTGAATCTGAGGTAGTACTGTGAGCTTTGAAAGGACTGCTCAGGGATACATCCAGCATTAAAATTTAATCCACAGAAAAGAAGTGAAATGTAAGAAACAATGGAGAGCAAATTAATCCGTAAAATATTTGGAGAATGTTTATTATTGACTGTAATATGTGGCTCATTTTGTAGATGTCTTTTAAAATGCTGGAACTAAATTTCCCGACAAAAATTATTTGCAAGATGGCAGTGGAAATATTTTAAGGGTAGTTAAGCATAAGGTTCTTGGTGAAATCTTTGGATTATGCTAGAAATATATACAGTTAAATATGTATGTTGAAATTTTAATTACTAAAAATAAAACCTATAATATCCAAACCAACAGATAAAGTTAAAAAAAGAAGAAAATGGGAAGAGACAGCTAAGATTCAAGTGACTTGGAAGCTTCCAAGGCTAAATAGGAAGATAATTTTGCATAAATAGGCAAGTGGTACAGCAGGAAGATGAGACAAGATCAGAAGATTTAAGATCATAATTTGATACCTTGTTAAGGGCAATAAACACCAATTTGAATTATTAACAGTTCCTTTAAAAAGTGCAATCAATTAATTGAAAAAAATAAAATTAAAGATATGTTTTAGCATATGTAAAATCTACTAATTTCTGACCCCTGGCTGTTAATGGAATGGGATTTAAAAAAACAGTGTGCGGGTTGGGGCTTTACTTTAGGAAGGCATTCCCATCACAATTGAAAGAAAAACCTGTGCCTACTGGATAAAAGAAAGAATGATGTTTGCTTTCTTAGCCTTCAAGAGGGAAGACAAAGAACTTGAGCGAGAGAGAAACTCTGGCAACTGTGACCAAGAAATATTATTGCTCTACTGCTCCTGCCCTCAACCCCAGACATAATAAAGGAAACTATAACCTTGGTAGATACATTTGCTTTAATTGCAGACTAGATACTTATGCAGGTACAGTGGGAACACAAGGAACACACATGTCATAGAAGAGGGTGTTGTCAAAACTATTAATACCCTTAGAAGTATACAAGTCCTAAGTACGTTCATCCTGACACTATCTTTTTGTTCATCCCTTCCCCAAGGTATGGGTCCCATACTTGTTTCAAGCTCATCCTACACTTGAGCCTTATTATTTTTTTAAGTTTATTTACTTATTTTGAGAGACAGAGAGTGGGGGAGAGGCAGAGAGAGAAGGAGCGAGAGAGAGAATACCAAGCAGGTTCTGTGCTGACAGCAGAGAGCCTGATGCGGGGCTTGAACTCATGAACCATGAGATCATGACCTGAGCAGAAGTCAAACACCTAACCAACTGAGCCACCCAGGTGCCCCCTAGAGCCTTATTATTTTAAATGATAATAACCAAGTAGATTATATTGCGCTTTATATTATTTTATAAGGAATTTATATTTTCACACAATCCCAAGGGACAAGTTGATGTGTATATGATGTCCATTTTACACATGAGGAAGCGATGACCAGGAGAGGTGAAATGGCAGTCCTGTGTTTGCAGGTCTTCGGAGGGGAAAATAAATTGGGGCAAGTCCTAGATTCTTTAGGTTCAAGTTTGGTTCTCCTGTTTAAAACAAGATACATGTTAGATAGTATCATTTAATAAAGTTGGTTTGGTTAATCTGATTTATAAAGTAAAGGACTGAGAGCATTACATGGTTACGGTTTTAAATTAATAAAACCACACTATGCAGAGTAGATTTGATTTAAAATCAATACTTAGGGAGATGTGCATTAATAAAATATTTTAACAGTAATATGCATAAGAGCTGAGGGAGTGAAGTCAGCATATGGAGACAATTATTCTGACAAGCCTGGTAATCTCTAAGGGTACTAAATCTTACAGCTGGGTAGAGTACTGCTAGTAAAAACTAAAGATTTCTTTTCTGGTCTCTCTCCCTCAAAACGGATCAGTGTGTAAAACAAAGGAATGGTGGAATCAGCAACTGTTGTTATAGGACCTGGACCATACAGGTTACTTGAGCCTTAGGCATCTGCTGACACGTCCCTCCCTTGTCTGTCTCAAGGGTTCACAGGAGAGGGGGTAACTTTATTCAGTTCTTATGCTCATACTCTCTCCTGTGGGTCAAGTTAACAAGGAGATTTGAAAGCAAGGACTAATTTTTCACAAACTCTTTAGAGCAATGATTTACAAACTGGAGTATAGCCACAGAATCTCCTCATGGGCTATATGAAAATATAGATGTATAGTTCTCATGCCTTGATATTTTAATTCTCTATTGCTAGGGTGTGCTTTGGGCCCTTGTATGTGTTGAAAAAACCTTGCCTCCCAAGGTGGGAGCAGCTACTGTCAAATATTAACTTATGGGACCAGGGACTCTCATGTCCCCTCTTCAAACTTCTGGACTATCCACCTCTTTAGAAACACTCCAATCCCAAAGGAGAGATGATAGCAACTATTTTGTTGAACAGAGCTCAGGACATTCATTGGGCCATATTTTCATGTTAAATGAGATTAGTGTTCCTTACAGGAGACACCCATCATGGCATTGTATCCTTACTCCTTGGCATACAACCAATCAGGTTCTGCATTTTCCTACTTATTTTGAGCTTAATTGATTGGCTAATTTGGACTGGCCCTACATTCTGTTCTCTACCTTTTTCTCTATATATCAAAATACCCAATAGTAAAAAGGAGTCACCAGTAAATATGCTAATGGTTCTGAGTTTTTATATCTATCTCCTTATATTTCTGAGATACATTCTCTCCCAGGCCCTTTCAATCCTTAAAAATAGAATTCCTACGCTTTAAATTTGAGTTGGGAGCAGATAGTGGTCTGTTTAAGCCTGAAGCATAAACCATGTACCTAGCTGTTTGTTTTTGTTTTTGTTTTTCTTTTGAAGCCCTGACTTGGGAGTTGTGGGTTCATGAACAACAAAAACAAAGCCTTACTTTGATTCTTTTGTCCCCATGGTAAGCACTAAAACCCAAAAGGTATTTCAATTTTTCACAACTGACAAAATATAGACAGTTATGGATAAGAGATCTTTTCAAAACTTAATGCCAACCTTTAGTTTTGATAAGTGTTTAATTTATTTTATTGGATTTCACAGTGCTACAATTTATTTCACTGAAAATGCATTGGTAGTGTTCCTCCAATCTATTCTCAAGCACAGTAAAATGTAAAGTCCGTGGAGGCAGAGACTGTTGTCAGTTGTGTTTGTCGCTGTATGGCAGTACAGCACGCTGCCTGACGCATCACAGACACAAAGTGACTATGTGGTATTACTGAATTATGGCATCAAGGAAACCGTTGGGAACCTTGGTAGTCATCCACATGGCTGCCCAATATTTGATATTATCAATTACATTTTTATTTCACCATTCTAAAATATTTTTGAATGTCCTTTAAAACTATTAGATATATTCAGAAAGTTGTCTTCATTCTCCTCTATAGCCACCAAAATGAGGTAACTCCTTCCTCTCCAGTGTTGGTTCTGTATTTGCACACCATCTAGGTTATTCTGAATCATGTGAATAATACATTTATAATTTTGTAATTCACTGTGTTTATTCATAGTAATTATTTTGTTTGACCTTTCTTCATTACTGGCATGGTAAAGTGTAAAAATTACAAGGCTAAGCAGTTAGCAAATAAGGTTACATAAACATTTGGAGCAGAATTTTGTTAGTTCCATTAATGATCACCTCAGAGATGATAGTACTTCAGATATTCTGTTTGGAAGGTTCTTCTCCTCTACATGCCTGGGAATATCTTCAGCTTCTTTGATTTGGCTCTGAAATTGTTTCTGAGCCTTATTGCCTATGTTATGTACTGCCTTCCACTATTTAAAGACATTGTCATCTTTCTATGGCACTGTCAGTCATATATTCAACCCATATCTCATTCTCTCATGTTTCCTCCTGTCTTTCTCAGGCCAGAGTTCTGGTGTTCCCCACTCTTTGGAGGAACTGATTAGAGAAGCAGTTCCCACTGCTCTAAATTATGCTCATTTAGGCCATCATCTGTGCTTAGCTCCTAAGATCCAAAATTCTCTAAGTTTGTTGTAACCCATTCACTCCCCAATACATGTATTTACCACCAGGATACCAAGTTTGGGACAAATCAAGAAAGAGTCACCACTAAACATGTTGTCAATTTTGCACTTTATTGCAATGTCCTTGTAGCTGTGACAAATCCTCTCCCATGAAATCCCTTCTGCCTCTTAAAAAAAATAAATGTTTTGTTGCAAATCCCTATATCTTCAGACATGACTGAGATTCTTGTCATAAGAGTGTCCATAGTCCCCAGGTCAGGGTGGGGGTGGGGGGATTGGGAAAGTTGGGAATAATACTGGCAGACTGATGTCAAATTTCATACTGAAATCTCAGTTCTGCCTTAGTTGGGTCCCCTGCCATCCCATTCAGTGCCTAGTACTGTATAATTTATATACAAATTTATTCACACACACATATATACATACATACTTATCTGTATGTATTTATCCATCTATCTAATCTATCTATCTCTACCTATCTATCTATCTATATCAATCTCTACTTCCTCCTTACATAGATTTACCTTTATTAGCTTCGTGACACTATGGGCCTGGAGTAATCTGAGCTCCATTGGAGATTTGCATTTAACATAAATTCAGTTGAAGTTCTTTTTTTTTTTTAAGTTTAGGATCTCCCTTTAAAAGATTTTTTTTTCTGTTTTTAATGTGTTTCCCGAAGTACTTAATCTAAACAGCAAGAAAGAATAGTATTTAATCCATTTAGAATCTGAAATACATTTTTATTTATTTAACATACACATTTTTTTGTTGTATCTCAGGCTTTCTTATTTGATTTCTTAACCTTTGCGTTAGGAATTATTTTTATTTAAGGATTATTAATATAAAAATAATACATGGTAATGATAATAGAGATTAATTTTACATATTCACATTCCTTAATATAAGTTAACAAGAAAATTTCTGTAGATTTTTTCAATTTACTCTCAAGTATGATCCAATACATCTGATTTATATGGCAATTATGTAAAACTCTTTATTACCATTTGAATTAAGAGTACTTTAGGACATAATCTAATAAAATGGTGATTAAGCTATAGCAGCTCCTCCAAATGAGAACATGCAAGTTCTGGCCTTTTTTTCATTTTTACACTATGTTCTATACATAGAGTTTCAGTGAGGTCTGGAAAAATTTAGCTTGGGCCCCAAGTGACTCTATCTCTACTAAACATACTCCACTGAGGAAAAAAAAAATCTACTGGCTGTCAAGACTGAAATCCATTCCAATCAGAAGTCCGAATTTGACTCTTTTGACATCTTATTTTTAGAAACTGTCAAACTCATGAACAATAGAGAATCCTGCAGGATTTTCCTCTGTTATTAGTCTCAAATCATTCCAGAGGGTTTGGGGAAATCTGCGTGTACCTGGACCTCTGGAACTCAAGGAAGCTCAGCTAAGTCTAGCCAAGAAAAATGGAATTGAGATTTGTTTCCACTTAGTGCAAGCAAACTCAACCAATCATCATCAAATTGTGCTTCTTCCTCTTTAAGTTTCTTGGACAAATGACTTGGTTGCCTGTGAACAGATTTTGGGGGAGGCCATGTTACTCAGGGCTTTATGCATCTGAAACCTTTAGTTTGCATATCTTTTAAAATAATTTTGAAAATGTATGTACTCATTTACTATTTTAAATGACTCAAAATATTTTATTAAAAATGTATACAGTTGGAAGGCATATATAATTTAAACAGAATATTATAACAGTATTTTTAAAAGTGCCCTAATTATAAAACTACCATAGTTTTTGAAGCCTACTATTATTGATTTCAATATATATGAACAAAATATTTTAATAATCAGATATTTTATGTTGTTTTTTCTTCTTGAACACATATTTCCTTTGTACATAGTCCACAGAAATTTTTTTTCCAATTTAATATACTTTAAGCTTGAAAGACATTCTTTATCATCCTATCCTATTCCTTTGCATCAAAAACAGGTATATAAGCTTAAATTTAATAGAGTAATTTGTGTGATTCAAAAGTTTTACATGTTATGATTTTCATATGAATTGTTTTATCACCGATTATTAGAACACATGTCATCAAATAACAGAAATATATAAAATAATTTAAAAATAAGCAACATGAAAGTACAGTTTTACTGGAAATGCATCTCTTTATGAAGTAGATGAAGAGTTATAAAAACCTGTTCACATGTATCAATGAACAGATGTTAATTTTTAACTGAATATTACATGGCCAAAAATAAGTTTTTACATTTATTTTATTTTTACAAACTTTGAAAATCTTTTCAACATAAATTAGTAGGTAAGAATGGAATGGAGTTCTATGCCAAATATCATGTAGTAATCAATCATCAAAAATTATTTTTAATGATCTGTGTGCTGAGAATTCAGTTAATTTTTGCATCAATTTTGTTGAAAATAAGGCACTGAAACAACCTGCCTTGCAAAATGATTTGCTAATCCTTAGAGTTATTCAATCTCTCAACACTAACAATAATATTCCTTTTTTCTTTTTTTTTTGGCAATTGAAAAGGAGGGAGGCCCTCAGGAAGGAGAATCCATACTGTGACTTACCAGTAGGCACATTCTCAGGATAAAATTTTAGGAAAGAGACGTGGGAGTTGAAATTTTTAAATTTAAGTTCCTTAAAACTCTTCATGCCCAAGAACCCCTAGGAACCACCCACTCACTGGTTGCCTGTAACCATGATTCAAACCACTGAAGTAGAGAAGTGGTCTGAAAGATTTTCTTGATTTCAGGCTTATAAACTCCAAATTAACTGAGGCTGGAAAAGTCCCTGGGACACAAGCACTGGCAAAAGTTCTGTAGAGGCTTCAGCTACTTACACTTCTCTGAAAAAGTGATGCCTTATATGTTGCTTGGGTCCCCAAACATGATTGATAGCAATGTACTTCCAAGAACCCAGCTCAATCTTATGTGTACAGTCTATAGATCAGCCAACATACTACATAACTTCCCTGTGTATGTAATTAACCTCGGTGGTACTAAATTACACATCTGAGTTTCTATTGCCTTAGAAGAGGAAGGGGGAGCAAATTTGGAATAGTAAAAGAGGAGAAAAAGAAAAAAGTATTGTTTTCTTTTAGCCAGTATAATTTTGGCCTTAAATGCTGACACTATTTCATAGAGAAGTTCATGAGTGCTTATTCAATTTTTTAATAGACCTTATTTTTTCAGAGCACTTTTAGGTTCACAGTAAAATAAAGCAGTAAGTGCAGAGCATTTTCCACACCCCTGCCCTCACACATGCGTAGCTTCCCATATTATCAATATCCCCCATCCCAGGTACATCAGTTACAATCATTGAACCTACATTGACATGTTATTATAACTTTTTAAAATCCATAGTTTACATTAGGGTACACTCTTGGTTTTGTGCATTCTGTGGGTTTAGACAAATATAAAAGGACAAGTATCCACCATAAAAGTATCATAAACAGTAGTTTCAGGGCGTCTGTGTGGGTCAGTCAGTTGAGCGTCTGACTCTTTATTTCAGCTGGGTCATGATCCCAGGGTTGTAGAATTTATCCCCACGTTGGGCTCCATGATGAGTATGGAACCTCCTTAAGATTCTCTTTCTGCCCTTCTCTCTCTCTCTCCTCCCCCCATAAAAAAATAAATAACAAGAGTGGTTTCACTGACCTAAAAATCGTTTGTACTGTGCCTGTGCATCCCTTCTTCCCTCCAAACCCTGACAACCATTGATCTTTTTACTGTTTCTATAGTTTTACCTTTTCCAGAAAGTCATATAGTTGTAATAATATAGTATGTAATCTTTTCAGATTGCCTTCTTTCACTTAGTATTATGAGTATAAGGTTCCTCCATGTCTTTTCATGGCTTGATAGGCAATTTCTTTTTAGCACTGAATAATATTCCATTGTCTAGATAGATGTACCACAGTTTATTTACCCATTTACCTACTGAAGGACTTCTTGGTTGCTTCCAGGTTTTGGCAATCTTGAATAAAGCTGCTATAAAATCCATGTGCAACTTTTTGTGTGATATCCAACTCCTTTGGATAAACACCAAGGAGTGCCAATGCTGAATCATATAGTAAGAATGTGTTTAGTTTTGCAAGATACTGCCAAACTGTTTTCCAAAGTTGCTATAATCATTTTGCATTCCAACTAACAATGAATTAGAGTTCCAAATGCTCCATATTCTTGCCAGTATTTGATGTTGTCAGTATACTGGGTTTGAGTCATTCTAATAATGTGTGGTGGTATCTCATTACTTTAGGTTGCATTTCCTTGAAGATATATGATGTGGGGCATCTTTTAATATGTTTATTTGCCATCTGTATACCTTCCTTGATGCGATAACTGTTAAGGATCTTTGGCCCATTTTTAAATCTGGTTGTTTTACTTTTGTTAAGTTTTAAGAGTTTTTTGTGTTCAATATAATCCTTTACCAAAAATGCCTTTTGCAAGCATTTTCTTTCAGTCTGTGCTTATCTATTCATTCTCTTGACAGTTTCTTTTGCATAGAAGAAAATTTTAATTTAATGAAACCAAGTTTATTAATTATTTATTTGAGACATCATGGCTTCAGTGTTGTATCTAAAGTCATCACCATACCCAAGGTCATCCAGGTGTTCTCCTACATTATCTTCTAGGAGTTACATAGTTTTTCATCATACAGTTAGGTCATTTTGAGTTAATTTTTGTTAAGCGTATATGGTCTGAGTCTGGATTTATTTATTTATTTTGCATGTGGATGTCCAGTTGTTTCAACACCATTTATTGAAAAGACTACTTTTGCTCCATTGTACTACCTTTGCTGTTTTGTCAAAGGTAAATTGACTATACTTATGTGGTTCTATTTCTGGACTCTGTTTTATTCCATTGATCCATTTATCCATTCTTTAGCCAGTGCTATACTGGCTTGAATACTGTACCTTCATAATAAGTCTTGAAGTTGGGTAGTGTCAGTAATCCAACTTTGTTTTCCTTTAATATTGTGTTGGCTATTCTGGGTCTTTTCCCACTCCATATAAGTTTTAGAATCAGTTTGTGAGTATCACAAAATAACTTGGTAGGATATTCATTGTGATTACATTGAATCTATAGATCCAGTTAGGAAGAACCAAAATCTTGACCATATTGAGTCTTCTTATCTAAGAGCATGGATCATTTCTCCATTTATTTACTTTTTCTCTGATGTCTTTCATCAAAGTTTTATAGTTGTCCATCTTGTACATATTTTGTTTTATACATACATATTTTATTTTTGAGGGTGCTAAAATAAGTTCTATTATATTTTTAACCTCAAATGTCACTTGGTCATTTCTGGTATATAAGTAAGCAATATTCTGGTATATTAACTTGTATCAGCAATCTTGATATAATCACTTATTCCAGGATTTTTTTTTGCCCACTCTTTGATATTTTCAACATGGAAAGATATGTTTTCTGCAAACAAAGGCAGTTTCATTTTTATTTCCCAATTGTATGCTTTTGATTTCCTTTTTGTATCTTACTGCACTTAGCTAAAGTTCTAGTGCCATATTAAGAAACAGGTATGTGATGGGACATCCTTGCCTTATTCCTGATCTTAGTGAGAAAGCTTTGCATTTCCCACCACAGTATGATGTTAGCTGTGGGTTTTTTGTATAATTTTTTTTATCATGTTGAGGACATTTATCAGTGAACAAAATATTCAAGGGAAAAACTCCCATATTCCTAGTTTACTGTGTGAGTTTTTATCATAAATGGGTATTGGATTTTGTCAAGTGCTTTTTCTGTTTCTATTGCTATGATTAGGTGATTTTCCTTCTTTGGCCTGTTAATGTGGTGGATAATGGTAACTGATTTTCAAAAGTTGAACCAGCCTTCCATACCTAGGATAAATCCCACTTGGTTTTGGCATATAATTATTTTTATATGCTACTGGATTCTGTTTGCTGATATTTTGTTGAGGATATTTGCATCTATTTTCATGAGAGATATAGGTATATAGTTTTATTTTCTTGCAATGGCTTCTGATTTTGTTATTAGGGTAATGCAGTGTCATAGAATGAATTAGGATGTGTTTGCTCTGCTTCAATTGTCTGACAGTGTAGATAATTTTTTCCCTTAAGTATTTGGTACTATTTACTGGTGAAGTCACCTAAGTCTGATGCTTTCTGTTTTGGAAGATGCTTACTTAGTCATTCAATTTCTTTAGTATATATGGGCTTATTCATGTTGTCTATTTCCTCTTGTGTGAGTATTTGCAGACTGTGTCTATTAAGGAATTGATTCATTTTCATCTAGGTTATCAAATTTGTGGGTATACAGATTTCATAGTATCCCTTTATTATCCTTTTAATGTCAATGGGATCTATAGTAATGTCTTTGTTTTCATTTCTGAAATTAGTAATGTATGTCCTTTCCCTTTTATTTTTCTTAATTAGCTTGGCTAAAGCTGATTGATTTTATTGATCTTTTCAAAGAACTAGCTTTTTATTTCATTGATTTTCCTTATTGGCTTCATGTTTTCAATGTCATTGACTTCTGCTCTGCTTTTTATTATTTCTTTTCTTTTTTCCTTTTTTTTTTTTACTTTGGATTTAATTTGCTATTCACTTTTTAGTTTCCTAAAGGAGATTATTGATTTTTAGATTTCTTTTCTAATATATGCATTAGCTGATGTAAATTTCCCTCTAAGTACTACTTTAACTGCATCCTCAAAACTTTGATAAGTTGTTTTTATTTTCATTTAGTTCAAATTATTTCTTTATTTTTGTTGAGATTCCTTCTTTGATTCACGTGTTACTTAGAAGCATACTGTTTTAATTTCCAAATATATGCAATTTTCCAGCTACATTTTTGTTATTCATTTGTAGGTAACTCTATCTTCTAAACTCTGAGAACATACATTGTATGGTTTTTATTATTTTACATTTGTTAAGGTATGTTTTATGGTCCAGAATGTGGTGTATCTTTGTGAATGTTCTATGTGAGCTTGAGAAGAATGTTTAATCTGCTGTTGTTGAATTAAGTAGTCCATAGGATTCAATTATATCTAATGATTTAAGGTGCTAGTTAGTTCAACTATATCCTTGCTAATGTTTTGCCTGCTGGATATGTCAACTTTTAATAAAATAGTATCAAAGTCTCCCATGTAATAGTGAATTCATTCTTTTCTCCTGAAAGTTCTATCAGATTTTGCCTCATATATATTTTTATGTATATACCTATTGAGGATTGATAGTCTTCTTGGAGAATTAATTCCTTTATCATTATTTAATGCCTTTCTTTATCCATAACTTTTCTTCCTCTTAAGTCTGGTCTGTCTCTCTGTCCTGCTTCCTTTTGATTAATGTTAGCATGGCATATCTTTCTCCACCCATTTACTTTATGTATAGAAGTTATTTTATATTTAAAGTGAGTTTCCTGTAGGTAACATTCAGTTGGGTCTTGTTTTTTGATCCACTCTAACAATCTCTGTCTTTTAGTTAGTGCATTTAGATCATTGGCATTCAACGTGATTATTGATATAGTTGGATAAATATCTGCCTTATTTGTTACTGTTTTCTCTTTGTTGCCCTTGTTCTTTGTTCCTATTATAGTGTGCCACTCTTCTGTCTTTTGTGGTTGTAATTGAGCATATTATATGATTCCATTTTCTCCCCTTTCTTAGCATATCAGTTTTTTCTTTTACTTTTTTGTCTTTTTTTTTTTTTAGTGGTTGCCCCAGAGTTTGTCGTACGCCTTTACAACTAATCCAAGTCAACTTTAAAATATCATTTGACTACTTCATAGGTAGTGCAAATGCCTTATAATAACAAAACAAAACAATCTTAATCAAAATAATCCTAATTCTTTCCCCATCCCTTGTATTATTGCTATTGATAACTTTACTTATACATAAGCATACATAAATATATAGATATAATATATTGTGAGATAATAGAAAATATATGTATTAACCTCTCCCCCCAGGTCCTGGCACAGAGTTCCTGAAACTTTGCAGATTCCTAAGTGATAGGAGCATTAACAGCATCTTTTGTTCTAATATTTGTTCTTTGATCTCAGTTCCTGACACAGGCCTCTTAAATCCCTTGGAATTTCCTGGGTGAAAGGAGTGTCTTTTGTTCTAATGAGGCAAATCTGGGTGGCCTGGATGGCTCCTGTATGGGGGCATGTCACCAGAAAGACCAAGCCACTGTTAAAAGCTTGGAGTTTTCAGGGGGCACCTGGATGACTCAGTCGGTTAAGCGTCCCACTTCAGCTCAGGTCATGATCTCACAGTTCACGAGTTTGAGCCCCACGTCAGGCTCTGTGCTGACAGTTCAGAGCCTGGAGCCTGCTTGGATGCTGTATCTCCCTCTCTCTGCCCCACCCCTGCTCGTGCTCTGTCTCTCTCTGTCTCTCAAAAATGAAAAAAACATTTAAAAAATTTTTTTAAGCTTGGAATTTTCAGCCACGTTCCCCATTCTCCAAATAGGGGAGAGGGGCTGGAATGGAGTTAATGATTGACCTTGCTTATATGATGAAGCCTTCATAAAAGCCCCAAAAATGTGGTGTTTGGAGAGCTTCCCGGTTGATGAACCCATCCACTTAGCAGGAGGAGACAGAAGCTACTGTGCTCAAAATCCTCCCAGACTTTCCACTGTTAGAAAGAGAGAGAGAGAGGGAGAGAGAGGAAAGAAGGGGAAGAAAGAAAGAAAGAAAGAAAAGAAAGAAAAAGAAAAGAAGGAAGGGAAGAAAGAAAATAGGAAAAGAAAAATAAATCCTCCCAGACTTTGCCCTATGTAACCCTTGCTGTACATCTACTTTTTTTATCATATCCTCTAATAAACTGGTAGAACTAAGTAAGTGTTTCCCTGAGTTCCGTGAGCTCCTCTAGGAAATTAATTAAACTTGAGGAAGAGGTTGTGGGAACCTCTGACATATAGGCAATCATTCAGAAACATGCGTGACAACCTGGACTTCTGATTAGCACAGTCTTGTGGGACTGAGCCCTTAACCTGTGGGATCTGACACCTCTTTAGGTAGACAGTGTCATACTTGAGTTAAATAGTAGGACACTCAGCTAGTATAACAGAATTTCTTGGTTGGAGAACAAACCCAACAAACATTTGGTGACCAGAATGTTTGTGAATAACGAAGGAGACACACAGGAGGGAAACTGTTTTGTTTTTTCTCTAAAACATACATAAACATTCATAATTGAATACGTTGTTGCTATTATTATTTTGAACAAACTATTTCTGCTAAATAAATTAAGAATAAGAGAAATAAAAGATTTTATTTTACTTTCGCTTATTCTTTCACCAGTGATGTTCTTTTCTTTATGTAGATTGAAATTCACTACCTATGCCATTTCTTTCTGTCTAAAATATGTTTTAAGATCTCTTAAAAGGCAGGTTAACTGGCAACAAATTCAATTTATTCAACTTTTGTCTGAAGAAGACTTTATTTATTCTTTACTCTTGAAGGATGATTTTGTATGGTACTATTCTAGGTTGGTTGTTGTTTTTTTCTCTGAACACTTTAAATATTTCACTTCACTCTCTTCTTGCTTGCATAGTTTCTAAAGAGAAGTCACATTTGATTCTTATCTTTGTTCCTCTATAAATAAGGTATGTTTTCCTGTTGGCTTTTTTTTAGGATTTTTTTTCTTTATCCTTGATTTTCTGTAGTATGCATATGATATGCCTATGTGTATTTTTTTAAGGGTTTTTTTTTTTCTGCTTGTTATCCTTTGAGTTTCCTGAATATGTGCTTCATTTCTGACATTAATTTGGGGACATCCTCAGTCATTATTGTTTCAAACTTTTCTACTGTTGTTTCTTTCTTTCTTTCTTCTCCATATGGTATTCCCATGACATGCAATGTTATACCTTTTGTAGTTGTCCTGCAATTCTTGGATATTCTGTTCTGACTTTTTTTCCAGGAGGTTTCTATTGAGATTCTCTCAAGTGCAGAGATTTTTCCTCAGCTGTGTCCAGTCTAATAAGTTCATCAAAGGCATTCTCCATTTCGGTACAGTTTTTTTTTTATTTCTAGTATTTCTTTTTTGTTTCTTAAAATTTCCATTTATGTACTTACATTGTCCATTCTTGTATGATGTCCACCTTATCCATTAGAGCCTTTAACATAGCAGAGTTTTTTTAAAATCCTTATTGGATAATTCTAACATCCCTGGCATATCTGAGTCTGGTTCTGATGGTAGCTCTGTATCTTCAAACTGTGTTTGGTTTTTTGTTTATTTTGTTTTATTTTGCCTTTTAGTATGCCTTGTAATTTTTTTCTTGCTAGCTAGACATGATGCACTGAGTAAAAGACACTGCTGTAAAAAAACCTTTACTGATGTGGCAATCAGGTTAGGAAGGAGAGGAAGTATTCTATAATCCTGTTATTAGGTCTTAGTCTTCTAGTGAGCCTGTGGCACTTTAAACTTTACAAGTGCTTCTCAGTTTCCCATTCCCCACTTAGATGGGACAGAGTGGCTAGTGTGGGCTTGAGTTGATATTTACTTTCCTCTACATGGAAGACTAGAGCCAGTTGGAGTTGTATATTTCCCTTCCCTGAGGTCAATTAAGCTCTGATAAAATCCCAGCAGGATGGATTCTGGTTAAGTAGTTCCTCCTCAGGTCAGACCTTGTTAAGAACACATGCTCTGGTGTATTTCAAACTAGTTCTTTTCACCCTCACTCTTCTGGTAGCACAAGAGGATTTTTCTCTGATATTCACTGTGAAAGTCTGCTAGAGCTCCCATAAGTAAAACTCACAAAAATTTGCACACCTCCACTGCCCCTACCTTGTCTGGGGCCCTCTGGAGTTTTTACCTCAGATTTGTCCCCTCTGACACTTCCATAATTCATTATGGTTCAGGTTTTTCTATCCTGGCACTGGTTCTCATGGAGGTTTTTGCTTGTGGGTTTCTGCTTTGGTAAGTTGTGATTCTCTGCGCTTGCCTGTTTGTCTCTCCAGTTTTGGGAGTGATGGTTGGCCCTGTGACCTCTCCTACATATTTAAGAAGAGTTGTTAATTTTCTCTTTGTTCAACTTTTTACTTGTTCTTAGGATAGAGTAGTTGACTTCCAAGCTTCTATCATGCTGAACCAGAAAATGGAAGTTCTTTTAATTCTTTGTTCACTTTTAAGAAGAAAAAAAAATCTCTAATTATAGATAAAAGAAGAATATTTGTGTTTTATATTCAGATACAAATATACACATGACATGGTAATTCTAATTAGAAAACAAATAATGAGAAGATGTTAAATTTGGAGTTACTTCCTAAACACAGTTCTATTCCTTGAAGGGTAGAGCAAAGACATCTAACTAGTGCTGCCTGTGCCATTTTGGCTCTAACATCTGTTTCTTTATCAAGAAGGTTCATCTATAAAAGAAATCTATAAGATAAAAGTCAGTAATAAAAGATCATGCTTTATGCTGACAATCTATTGCTCAGATTTATTGTTAAAAGTGCTAGCAGGGCATAAGAAACTTGTAGATAACTCCAAGTGAAATAGATGATCTTTATACACTTTGACCAAACCTATTTAAAGAGAGAATTGAGTTTGTAGGATGGGGCATATGTAATTGCCCTTCTGAGCACAATTTATCTCACCTAATAGTGCAGTTAAGTCTATAGCATTCCCTTAGCAATAATCAGTGTGAGTGTTCTGGAAATCCCAATATCCCATGCATAATTCAGGAAAACAAACGGGTGGTTTTAGATTTTCTTTGGTGTAAAATCTAGATCTAAATTTACTCTTTTATAAACTTAGTGTTCCTACTTCACCTCTGTAGAAGAGATACATTTATTTACCTGCAATATCAGGCCTAGATGCTTTATCATTTACTTTCCTGCTTTATACTTTGTAGTACTATGTGTACATAAATACTAATATCAAATGAAGATGGACAATCATATTTTACCCAAGAAATATATTTGTCTAGGCATCTATTATAGACATTTAAAAGGAGGTACATGAAATTTTCTCTTTCAACATAGTGAAATTAATTCTATCAACTCCTTTACCAATGTAATAACACAGTAGACATACAGTAAGACTAGGATTAAGTAAATCTGTTTCAAGTGTTGCTTACTATTGATTGTGTATTCTTGGATCAGTTGCCTGTCTTTTCTTAGGACCTCACTGTTAAATACACTTGTCAAGGAAATAATAGCCCTGTGCTATTTGCCCTATACACTGATTCTGATTTTCAAGACTTCTGAAAAAAAAGCCAAAAACCTTTGCATTTGATACCGACATTTCATAATTCTGTGCATTTATCCTAAATATCAGTACTCAGCCCATCATTTTGTGGGCAGCTAAGGATGTGGCTTTTAACTATGGGCACCAGTGGTTGGTTGCTCTTCTTGCTGTCACTGTGTTCAACCTGGTCCATTCTTTCTGTCCATTAGCTAATTAGCTACACTCCATGCTGCTGCTAGACCTTTGTGTATATGGCACCTGGTTCTCATCATTCTCTTATCCCCACGCTATAAAACAAGTGTCTTAAAAGATATTTGGAGTAAGAAACCAGATGGGACTGTCACTCTTGAATTTCTATCCTACTGATGGGATTTTTTTTCTTTGCACGTTCCTCAGTGGCAATGTTTCTCAAATGCCTAGTGCCAGCATGTTCATCAGGATGATTGATCTCATTTTCACTTTAGAAAAGTAGTTCTTGACCTAAATGGAGCTTTCAAGAGTGCTGACACCCCACTACCAGATTCTGATTTCATGTTTTTTGGACATGATCAAGGGCTGAAGATATTTGTGAGCAGATCTGGATTGAATAGTTTTTACCTTAGTTTTTCATTCATGTGCTAAAATATATTCAGTTCTGTTGCTGTGTATTGCACATATATGATGTCCTTAAATAACAGATGTAAAATGCATATAGTACATGTGGCCGACTATATGATGAGTTTGATGAATGACAATATTATGAGTTTGAGGCTTTCTTGGTCCTAGATAGCTTTCCTGTCTTAAGAAAAACTTGCTTAAAATCTGATAATTTCTACTATAGAAAATACTTTCGGGGTGTCTAGGTGGCTCGGTTGCTTAAGAATCTGACTTAAGCTCAGGTCATGATCTCACGACTCCTGGGTTTGAGCCCCGCATCAGGCTCTATGCTGACAGCTCAGAGCCTGGAGACTGCTTTGGATTCTGTGTCTCCCTCTCTCTCTGTCTCTTCCCATTGCCCCCCCCCTTCTCTCTCTCTCAAAAATAAATAAACATTAAAAAAAAGAAAATTCTTTTTTTTCCCCCCAGAGAAGCTTGAAGAGCAAATATATGTCATGTGGGAACACTGATTAACATGTCAACACCAACTGTTACATCAGATTATCTACCTTTCACCTATAAGAACACTGGGATGTAAAGGATTAGGACATAGTAGGGAGATATTTTAATTGGGAGTTTGGAAATAAGAAAGGTCCAGTTTATGAGACAGACTTCAGAGAGGACTACTGGTTTTTACCAGACCATAAGAAGCAAGGCAAGTAGGAATGGGGCATATGTCAAGGAGGTAGGTAAGAAGTCCTGGAGCTGAGCAACCAAATCTCAGAATAAGAACTGGGCATGTGTTGGAGATAAGGAAAGGAAAGAAAAACTTCCTGCTTTATGTACTAAAGGCTAGGTAAAAATAATGTAAAAAGTTCACTATTTAATAATGCTTACAGTTGTTCCTGGTATCCATTATCCATTAATATCTTTAATAGTGACTAAGAATTTCATGATGAGGGTGGGAGAGACAAAGAGAGGAGGACAGGCTGAGAGGGAAGAATTTCACACTTTTCAGGAATAGCTGACTTGGGGGGTTAAGGAAAAAATGAAACTTCTCCTCAATTCAAAAATGACCTTTCCTCTTTTTTAACCAACTCTAACCCCTCCTTGCCTGCTTATCAATTCTTCTCTTACTGTTTATTCCAGATGATACTGTATTGCAACCCAAACTGTGTGTCTTTCAGAGCAATTGTATCTCATTCATCTCCTATATCCCTGTTCTTTCACAGACCTGGCATATAGAAAGCTTCTAGTAAACACTGACATTAACTGAACTGAAAGCACCCCATTGGTTTTCTGGTTTTCCAACCTGAGTAAAATTGGGTGTAATGATTGTTTCCCTATAAAAAAAAGCATACTCTGTGGTACTTTAGAGCCTCAAGCAATGCACTCTCATTCCACAAAGAGCCAGCAGTTTGCTTACAAACCACATTTGCATCTATTAATTCAAGATGGCCTAATTAAAGTAGCAAATATGTTTGAAAGCAACATTAAGTAATAGCCATGAATAATCGTTTTGCTTCCTGTCAAATTGATAGAAAAGGAGAAAGCATTTTTTTCTAAGATTAAATGCGTGATCTCAGTGTCAGTGGTTTCATGTATTAAAAAATCTTGATGTTAATATTTAAAAAAAGAGCATCATTGAATCTATTAGTAATCTGGACCACAGGAGAGCCTCAAAGTAGCTGCTAAATGCATGACATGTTTTCACAATTATAATCAGTTAAATTGCTTAAGTGAGTGATTCTATTTAAATTAGGAAATTAAAAGTTTGAATTATTTTTCTACAAATTTGCTACTGCTTCTTGAGGAAGCTAAAGGTTTGCTGAACGCTGAAATTCTCCATAGCCACTGATTGTGTGCTGTTTACAATCAATCTACAATTTGCCTAGCTGCTTCCAATAAAATATTAATGCAATCAAACCTAAACTGTTTTCTTTAACATTTATCTTCTCATCCTGGGTCAGGCTGTAACTTCTTTTATTAAAATGAACCATGCTGTTTAACTGCACACATGTAAGTTTGGAAATCACATCCTAATGCATTCAAGAGAGTTTTTTGAATTGAGACTTCATCATCTGTAACTACATGATTTTCAACAAAGTATTTATTGTTGATATATTTTTATGTCTTAGCACAGTTTGACTAGGCAAGATGTAGATTACTAATGGGTATAGGATAAAGTCTCTGACATTTCCAGTATGCTTTGGGAGACAATAATATATGCCATGTATACATATATGTAATGTAAGAATATTAAACAACGTGTTCTCAAGAGTTCTTCAGGTCATCATTTCTAAAAAGGAGTGGCTTTCATTGTGGGTCTGGAGTAGTGTCAGAATACTCATGGTTGGAGAGCACTATAAGAAATGGAGGCCAGCAGTGTGTAAGCCCTCCTCCCCTCCAAGTGACTCCGATCCTGTCCCTGATTCAAAAGTAGAGAGCGATTGTAAAAGCAGTTTAATAAGAGGGAAACCTCATTTATCTTGAAATGGCCACATATTAAAGAAGAGAATTTTGTTGTACCTGAGCTGAAGTTCTTAAGACTGGAAATTGGGCAGAATGAGACATGAAGGGCAGGGCCTTCCAGCTGCAGAAAAAAGAAAAACAAAAATCAAAACAACAGCAAAACAGGAACAAACCCTTGGGAATAATTATGACCTGGAAAAAAATGAGCAAGCATAAGTGAAATAAAAATGATGAAAGTAGTCTGGAACAAATAGATTTATAGCATTTTTGAAATACAAAGATAAGAAGAGTTTTTGTCTCAAAAATAAATCCCACAAAGGCCTTGACCATGATGACAGAGCTTTGATTTTCAGACGTCACAGAGATTATACTGGGCCTAGGACTTCTTTATCCTGGATATGATTAGAACAATCCTAAACTTCCTTGATGCCATCAGAGATTCCACATTTAGTAGCAAGAGAAGAGAAGCCCAAAACTCACCTCATACTATGCCCTGCCACGTGTGATAAGAAAACAGGGTTACTGGCTTCACCATTCTGAGCAGCAAATAGATTACACCAATTAAACAGCTTCTCACTTCATTCAGATATTCTAATTGCTTCTGATGCAAAAACTTATGTCTTACCAAACACCCTTTTGTCTTATGCCTCATGTCAAATCAAACTACAGACACCACTAAACTGGGGAAACAAAGCAGAGTTGGCTTATTATTGGGCAAAGAGAGCTAGATCATTTAAGAAACAAGCTTTGTGGGTCTCCTTGGGCAGAAATATAATGGACTAGCTTAGGGTTTCTTAGCAGTGGCACTACTGACGTTTGGGCTAGATAGTTTTTCACCGTGAGTGAATGTGTGTGGGTGTTCTATATATTGTGGGGTGTTAGCAGTATCTCTGGCCTTTATCCACTATATGCATGTTACCCCACACCCCTAGGCGTGACAATCAAAACTGCCTCCAGACATTTGCAAATCTCCCTTTGTGAGTAAAGTCACCCATGGTTGATAATCACTGGGCAAGATAAAGGAAAAAAGAATAGCAATTTATGCAGTATTCTGAGTTTAAATCTTTGGTCGACTTATGAAATAGATTGTAAACGCTTTTGTTTTTCTTTTTTTACAAATGGTCTTTATATGATTAAGTCTCAAAAGGAAGGGTGCAGCTCTCAAAGAGGTCCAAGACGAGATGAATAAGGCTATAATTAGGCTTTTGGATGTGCATAATACAGGCTTGGACAATTTTTCTTCAACATCCCACTTTATGGACCACTATTGTTCCTGAAAATACAGAAAAGGCCAGCACTGGGTTATATGTTAATAGCTTCCAGGTCTTCACCACTATATACATTATTACGAGCAGATGTTCTATGAAGTGGATTTAGATGAATGTTCTGGCATTCAGTGTGAGAAGAGCAGAAGCAGTTTATTTTCCTTTTGTTGAAGAATGAGTTTTTGAGAAATCTGACAAGAAAGCAGTTATGCAGCATCATTTAAGACTCTGGAGACCAGACATCTGAAGACGTGAGTTGAATAAGAATGACTACAGTCGTGTGAGATGGGACTAGAAGACACTTCAGAACCAGCACTGAAGATTCCCCATTCTTGACAAGGAGAACAGGTCCCAGAGACCTCCAGCGTCTATTTTTAATAACCAAGTTTTTCTTCCCTTTAATATGCATATAAATTATTCAACTGTCTCTGTGGTATTACTCCAAGCACAGAAGGAAATGCTACCAATGGCATATACTCTTCCTCAGCACACCAGTAGGAAAATTAAGGTGAGACTATTGTTCAGAAGCACTTAAGCCAATGTACTTGGTCTAGTTTGTTGTGCTCCTAGGGTTCATGCAGTGCCATTTACCACAGTCCCAATAGCTGAGTAACTTTTGGATTGGTATCTGTCCTTTAGTATCCTGGATTTTCCCAATAACACATAATATCATTTTGATGAGGTAACAAAATATGGTATAAGAAGTTAACATAATATGCAAAATGACATGAATTTTTCCATGAAGTGATGTTGTGATAAATCTCAATATTATAAGAGGATCTCTAATTTTATATGGTTTAAATGAAATCTTTTCATAGAAGGTGAGATGGTATGGTATAGAATATCATCTGAAAATATGTTTTAATCCCTACACTTGCATATACTGATACAAATTTGCATATGCAATATAATTGCATACTACCATAGGCACTGTGGAAATCATTAGAAATGGTTGATTCATACATTTCTCCCTTCTTAGTAATATATCTGTTATCTTTAACCTTTCTCATAGTTACCCTTCCTGCCCAGCCTAACATTAGAACCACAATTAGTAGCTATCTTTTCCCAAATTCTCATCTCTGTCTTGTTTGCCTTCCTCCTTTTAAAAACATTCTACCATACTCTAAATTCCATTCAACCTAGGGATTCTTTCCTCCATCATGCCCAAACTCCCCCCCTATATCTTCTGTATCTTCCTTAAGTGCCTATCACTGCACATTAACAAACCCTTGGCTTACTTCCTTTTAACATTTCCCATTGGGACTCTGGTAGAAGGAATCCCATTCACTTCTCTGAACTAATACAAAACTGTATTGTTACACATCTGAATTTCTGGGTTTGAAATTAGTTCATATACACCATGCTTGCCACATTCTTGTTTTAATCACACACAAACTTCAAGGAATAAATCTATCTTAACAACATTTTTTATGGAAAGGGAAAAGGTTCTACCAGGTTTTTATTACTAATTTAATTGTAGCAACAATATAGAATTGCTACCTACATAAAACTAATTTGTTTAGAGATTGCAAAAGTAGACATACAGTATAAAGAAATAGAGAGATTTTAGCTCCCAATTTACTTTGAACCTCAATGTTTGAAGTTGCTTAATCTCTGACAATCATATTTTATTTTTTTAATGTTTTTCATTTTTGAGAGAGAGAGAGAGAGAGAGACACAGAGTGAGAGTGGGGGAGGGGCAGAGAGAGAGGGAGACACAGAATCCGAAGCAGGCTCCAGGCTCTGAACTGTCAGCACAGAGCCCAACAGGGGATTCGAACTCATGGACCACAAAGTCATGACCTGAGCCGAAGTCAGACATGTAACCAACTGAGCCACCCAGGTGACCCTCAACAAGGTAATTTTGACACCTGGTCAACTTCAGAGCACAATTTGAAGGTTGACTTTTTCCTTTCTCTCAAGTGCTGATTTCTGAGGTCCAAATGTGTTTTAAGGTTTAGTTTACTGTAGACAGAACCATGTCTTCAAATGTGGGAGCCGAGTCTTACAAACTTTGTAAGATTTTGTAAACTCCAGACTTTGAGGTGTCAGCACAGAGCCCGATGCGGTGCTCAAACTCATGAACCGTGAGGTCATGACCTCAGCCAAAGTCAGGAACTCAACTGACTGAGCCACCCAGGCACCCCTGACAATCATATTTTAAAGATAGATCAAAGCCTCAAGACTGTACAGAGAAGGAGAGCCAGAGTAGTGGATATGTCTAGAAAGTATGTCAAATATGAAAGCTGTTGTATTCAAGGGTTATACTTTGTCTATTTAGTTATATTTCTATCCATAAGGTTTAGACATGTATTTTTCTGTGTATAAGTAGAAAAGAGAACTATAAATAGTTAAGAAAAATGTAGAAACTGTATCAAAGGCAGAAAATAATTGGTTAAGCCTAATCAGGTATAAAAAGGGCCCATCAAGGAGTTCTAGTATGATGGGTCAGCCACATGCATTAGGAGAGAGTATACAACACAGATTCGGTATCTTTCTCTTACAAGAGCTAAAGCCTCTGGATGACTGTGTGGGCAACAACACATTGCTAAGAAGTCACACTAAGGGACATTTCTTTGGACAAAGCTTTATAGATCTGGGGGAGATATCAAGAAAGAAGTTGGAAGTAAGGAGAAAAGCGAAAAAAGGAAAGGCCTCCTAAATTTTTTGCTAATTGACTGGAGCCTGTGGTTGTCCATTTCTTACTTCAAATTCCAGGTCATGGTGTAAACCAAGCATTTTCACTAGAAGAGTTTAAGAAATTAGCAATGTTCAGCTGTGAAAATAGAATATATTAATAGCCATCACCAAAACTTGAGGACTGTCATAAAGAAGTGAGATTAGACCAACCAGTAACCATCCTTAGACCCATTCAAGGTATTTCTGTGTTGTGAGCCATATGATTTAGGAAGATCTGAATACTGTGCATGTACACACATGAACACACACACACACACACACACACACACACTAAATGTATTAGAGAATACTCAGGCACCTCTGTCACTCAGAATCTGGCATGCAGTTCTGGTACAGCTCAACCTATAACCCAAACACGTGTTCTTGTGACTCAGTCTTTCAGGCCTCTAGGAAATTCTTCCACATTTCTTGCTTTACATTTTTTCATTTGAGTATAGTTGAAATACAATGTTACATTACTTTTAGGTACAGAACTTAGTAATTTGACAAGTTTATACATTATGATATATTCACCACAAGTATAGCTACCATCTGTCCTGTTCCATTGCTATTACAATATCACTGACTGTGTTCCTTGTGGTGTGCCTTTTATTCCTGTGACTACTCATTTCATAACTGGAAGCCAGTATCTCCGACTCCCCTTCACCCATTTTGCCCATCCCCACCCCCTATAAATACAAACTTGTATTTATAGGTCTGATTCTACTTTTTGGTTTTTTATTCATTTGTTATTATTGTTGTTCTTATATTCCACTTATGAGTGGAATCATATGGTATTTGTCTTTCTCTGAATTATTTCATTTACCATAATACCTCAAGGTTCATCTATGTTGTCTCAAATGGCACAATCTCATCGTTTTTTATGGCTGTATAATATTCCTCTCTGTGTGTGTGTGTGTGTGTGTGTGTGTGTGTATCTTTATCCATATATTGATGGATGCTTGGGTTGTTTTCATATCTTGGCTATTGGAAATAACTGTGCAATAAACATAGGAGCACATATATCTTTTTAAATCAGTGTTTTTATTTTCTTTGGTTAAATACTCAAAGTTGAATTACTGCATCATATGACAATTCTACTTTTAATTTTTTTCTGAACCTCCATAGTATTTTCTACAGTGGCTACACCAGTTTGCATTCCCAACAACAATGCATGGGGGTTCCTTTTTCTTCATATCCTCATCAACACTTGTTTATTGAGTTTTTGATTTTAGCCATTTTGACAGGTGTGAGGTGATATCTAATTGTGGTTTTGACTTGTATTTCCCTGATGATAAGTGAAATTGGACATCTTTTAATATGTCTGTTGGCCATCTGTATGTCTTATTTGGAAAAAATGTGTATTTAGGTGCCATGCCCACTTTTAATTGGATTGTTTGACTTTTGTATTGAGCTGTATACGTTTATGTATTTTGGATGTCAACTCCTTATCATATATATAATTTGCAATATCTCTTCTTCCATTCCGTAGGTTGTCTTTTTGTTTTGTTCATGGTTTCCTTTGCTGTGCAAAAGCTTTTTAATTTGTTTTAGTCCCAATAGTTTGTTTTTGCTTTTGTTTCCCTTGCCTCAGGAGACATATCTAGAAAAATGTTGCTGTGGCCAATGTCAGAGAAATTACTGCCTGTGCTCTCTCCTAAGATTTTTATGGTTTCAGTTCTCACATTTAGGTGTCCATATTACCCAAAGCAATATACAGATTCAATACAATCCCTATTAAAATACTGGCAGCATTTTTCACAAACCTAGAACAAATAATACTAAAACTTGTATGGAGCCATAGAAGACCCTAAATAACCAAAACAATCTTGAGAAAGAAGAACAAAGCTGGAGGCACCACAATACCAGATTTCAAGATACATACAAACCTGGAGTAATCAAAACAATATGATACTGGCATTAAAATAGACACGTAGATCAATGGAACAGAATGGAGGGCTGAGAAATAAATTCACAGTTATATGGTCAATTAATCTTCGACTAAGAAGGCAAGAATATACAATAGGGAAAAGAGACAATGGTCTCTTCAATAAATGGTGGGGAGAACTTCACAGCTACATGTAAAAGGAAGATGGACCATTTTTTGATACCATACATGAAAATGAACTCAAAATCTGTTAAAGATCTTGCCCTACATTTTTGAAAAAAAAGGTAACCTTGGCCAAAAGTTTTGAAGGTTTGGATTGTGCCACTAACCCCTTTTTAGGTAACTGCTTTGAACTAAAAGAAGAATTTCAGGTATGGAGACAGTTGAGTCAGAACAGAAACCATTAAACCTGTGCATCCGTCCTCTCCAATAGCAAGAATGCCATAAAGTCTTGCAGAATAGAGTATCTTTGGCTGGTGCTGGTGCTGCTAAGCTTTTTTTTTTTTTTTTTTTTTTTTTTGCTTGCTTGCTTCTCATTTTCTATTCTGTAGTTCCAGAGAAAATCACCAAAATAAAAATATTAGATATATTTTAGATAAGATATAAGATACAATAGAAGAAACAAATGAAACAAGAGTGATCTTCAAATAGAGTGAATTATGGTCTTTTGCCAGAAACTAAGCTTAAGTTTTAATTTGCACTGTTCACATTATTTGTTATAAACTTACTTATTTTTAGTAATATCATAAAGCTTAGCAAAAAAAAAAAGTTAACATATCTGACTGGAAAAATGCAACATAAGTAACATTCCAATAAAGAAACAAGATAATTAGAACAAGGAAATGAACATTATAACCATGAATATGAAGAATAAGATTCATGTACAAATAATTTCAACACTGATTTCTAAAGAGAATAATATTTTCTGGCAATTATAGATCAAAGTATATGAAGATAAGCTTGAAAAAAAATGGGCACCATACTGCTACTTTTATTTTCTATATAATATTCCAGCATTGAAAATTTTGAAAGAAGAATGTAAACAATAATCTATGGAATACTGCCATAAGAGATGGTGAAAATGGCAATGTAAGATGGCAATATGTGAAATGAAATTAAAATATTTTGCAATATTTTAGAATGATCATACTTTACTATTTGCTACCCCATTACAATGTTTGAGCATATTGTTTTAACCCTATAATTCCTGTTATAGTTTTTTTAATTTTTTACATGGCAAATGGGGTTTATTTTATTTTATTATTTTTTGAAACAATCTTATTTATTTATTTATTTATTTATTTATTTATTTTCAATTTAGCTAACATATAGTGTACTCTTGGCTTCAGAAGTAGATTCCCATGATTCATCACTTACATACAAACTCAGTGCTCATCCCAACAAGTGCCCTCCTCAATGCCCATTACCCGCCTTCCACACACCCCCAAACCCCGACCCCTATCAATACCCAGTCTGTTCTCTGTATTTAAGAGTTTTTTATGGGTTTGTCTGCCTCTCCGTTTGTATCTTATTTTTTTCTTCGCTTCTCTATGGTCATCTGTTAAGTTTCTCAAATTCCAAATATGAGTGAAATCATATGATATCTGACTTTCTCTGACTTATTTTGCTTATTATAATACCCTCCAGTTCTATCAGTGTTGTTTCAAATGGCGAGATTTCATTCTTTTCCATCGCTGAGTGGTATTCCATTGTGTATATATACCACATCTTCTTTATCCATTCATTGGTTGGTGGACATTTGGGCTCTTTCCATAATTTGGCTATTGTTGACACTGATGCTATAAACATCAGTGCATGTGCCCCTTTGAATCAGCTCTCCTTTAACCTTTGGATAAATTCCTAGTAGTGCAATTGCTGGGTCATAGGGTAATTCTATTTTGAATTTTTTGAGGAACCTCCATACTGTTTTCCAGAGTGGCTATACCAGTATGCATTCCTACTAACAGTGCAAGAAGGTTTCCCTTTCTCTAGACCCTCACCAACATCTGTTTCCTGAGTTGTTAATTTTAGCCATTCTGACATGTGTGAGATGGTATCTCATTGTGGTTTTGATTTGTTATTTCCCTGATTATGGGTGACGTTGAGCATCTTTTCATGTGTCTATTTGCCATCTGGATATCTTCTTTAGAAAAGTGTCTATTCATGTCTTCTGCCCATTTCTTCACTGGGTTATTTTTTTTTTTTTAGGTGTTGAGTTTGGTAAGTTCCTTATAGATATCTGATACTAACCCTTTATCCAATATGTCATTTGCAAACATCTTCTCCCATTCTATCAGTTGCCTTTTAGTTTTGTTGATTGTTTCCTTTGGTGTGCAGATGCTTTTAATCTTGACGAGGTCCCAATAGTTCAATTTTGCTTTTATTTCCCTTGCCTTTGGAGACATGTCAAGTAAGAAGTTGCTCTGGACAAGGTCAAAGAGGTTGCTGCCTGTTTTCTCTTGTAGGATTTTGATGGTTTCCTGTCTCACATTTAGATTTTTCATCCCTTTTGAATTTATTTTTGTGTGTGGTATAAAAAAGTGACCCAGGTTCATTCTTCTGCATGTTTCTGTTCAGTTCTCCCAGAAATATTTGCTAAAGAGATTGTCTTTTCTCCTTGGATACTCTTTCCTGCTTTGTCAAAGGTCAGTCAGCCATATATTTGTGGGTCAATTTCCGGGTTCTCTATTCTATTCCATTAGTCTATGTGTCTGTTTTAGTGCCAATACCACACTGTCCTGATGATTACAGCTTATAATCCTCCTTTCTAGTGGAGTTTGTGTCTGGTTTGAGAATCAAGGTAATGCTGACTTCATTGAATGAGTCTGGAAGCCTTCTTTCCATTTCTGTCTTTTTGGAACAGTTTAAGAAGAATAGGTATTAACTCTGCTTTATTTTTTTTTTAATTTTTTTTTCAACGTTTATTTATTTTTGGGACAGAGAGAGACAGAGCATGAATGGGGGAGGGGCAGAGAGAGAGGGAGACACAGAATCGGAAACAGGCTCCAGGCTCTGAGCCATCAGCCCAGAGCCTGACGCAGGGCTCGAACTCACGGACCGCGAGATCGTGACCTGGCTGAAGTCGGACGCTTAACCGACTGCGCCACCCAGGCGCCCCTAACTCCGCTTTAAATATCTGGTAGAATTCCCCTGGGAAGCCATCTGGCCCAGGACTCTTATTTGCTGCGAGATTTTTTTTTAATGTTTATTTATTTTTGAGAGAGAGAGAGAGAGCGAGAGAGCAAGCGCACAAGCAGGGGAGGTGCAGAGAGGGAGACACAAAATCTGAAGTAAGCTCCAGGCTCCAAGCTGTCAGCACAGAATCCAATGTGGGGCTCCATGAGGTCATGACCTGAGCCAAAGTTGGACACTTTACCAATTGAGTCACACAGGCACCCCTGTTGGGAGATTTTTGATAACTGATTCAATTTTTTCATTGGTTATGGGTATGTTCAAATTTTCTATATCTTCCCACTTGAGTTTTGGTAGTGGGTGAGTGTCTGGGAATTTGTCCATTTCTTCCAGATTGTCCAGTTTGTTAGCATATAATTTTTCATAGTATTATCTAATATATGTTTGTATTTCTGTGGTGTTGGTTTTGATTTCTTCTCTTTCATTCTTGATTTTATCTATTTGGGTCCTCTCTCTTTCCTTTTTGAGAAGTCAGGCTAGGGGATTGTCAATTTTGTGTGTTCTTTCAAAAAACCAGCTCTTAGATTTATAGATCTATTCTACTTTTTTTTTTTTTTTTTTGGATTCTATATTGTTTATTCCTGCTCTAATCATTATTGTTTCTCTTCTGTTGGCTTTGGGCTTTCTTTGCTACTGACTTTCTAGTTCCTTTAGGTGTGAAGTTACATTGTGTATTTGGGACCTTTCTTGCTTCTTGAGTTAGGCCTGAATTACAATGTATTTTCTTCTCAGGACTGCCTTTGCTGCATCCCAAAGGGTTTGTACTGTCGTGTTTTCATTTTCATTTGCTTCTATATATTTTTTAATTTGTTCTTTAATTTCCTGGTTGGCCCATTCATTCTTGAGTACGATGTTTTTTAACGTCCATGTATTTGGGGGATTTCCAAATTTTTTCTTGTGGTTGATTTCATGTTTATTAGCATTGTGATATGAAAATATGCATGGTATGATTTCAATCCTTTTATACTCGTTGAGGGCTGTTTTGTGACCCAGGATGTGATCTGTTTTGGAGAATGTTCCATGTGCACTCAAAAAGAATGTGTATTGTACTGCTTTTGGATGAAAAGTTCTGAATATATCTGTTCAATCTGGTCCAATGTGTCATTTGGAGCCATTTTTTTCCTTATTGATTTTCTGCCTAGATGATCTGTCCATTGTTGTAAGTGGAGTATTAAAGTCCCCTACAATCACAGTATTATTATCTATACATTTATTTATCTTCGTGATTAATTGATTTATATATTTGTGTTCTTTCACATTGGGTGCATAAACAATTACAATTGTTAGCTCTTGATGGATCAGTGGGTTTGGTGTAAGTGGTCTGGCCTCCACTGGTGATGCTGTCCTGTTCCCTGAAGACCCACTGTGTTGGTGTTGGGGAGAAAAATGGGGATACCCCAGTCTCTCCTCCCCAGACTGTCTCAAACCATGCTGTTCAGGCAGCCCTCCAGAGTAGTGCAGTTGGTCCACTTGCTCTGTTCCAGTTTCCTGTGCCTCCTAGGCACTGAGCTGGGATTCAAAACCTCATGTCTTAAGGGGCCCTGCACCATGTGGATTCTGTTCTGGTGTAACACCACTCCACTCTGCCTATAAAGGTCCTTTGGCTAGTGCCTGCAGAGTCCTTTGTCCTTGGGGAATAAACCTCTTCCCATGGTACTCAAGAGTGGGGACTGTTCTCTCCCAGTGCACCCCTGAGATCACTACTGCACCCCAGTGCTTCTTCTCTCCCCCTAGGTGTGCACACAGGGTCATGGCTTCTGTTCATTGTAAGTGGTGCACTTTTGAAAATTCTGATCTTCAGCTCCTAAGGCTCTTTGCAAAGTAGAAACTGGTACTCTCCATATTTCTCATTCCCCAGTCTGTGGTCTGGAGAGGTTTTTCTCTTGTCCTAACACAAAACCACAATTCACAGCCTCTCATTCTATCCCTTTTGTCTCTTCATAGAAGGACATCCCTCCCCTCTGTGCCCACTGTGTTTTATGTCCCCCAATTCATATACACTTGTCTATCCAAGCCATCTCCCTCCACTTTTGTAGATTTTTCTGTCTCTGCAGAAAGAATTCCTGGGTATTCCACATGGCTGACTTCAATACAACTGTGTTTGAAGGATGAGGGAAATCCCATCCCCCTACTTCTCCACCATCTTAACTCCTCATCCTATAATTCTTTTTTAAACCTAACTTTAAATTTAAGAATTTTATTGTCAATTCCAATGACTATTGTCTCTGTAGACTACAATTTTCCATATTGAAACTATAAAATAACTAAGAACTACAATAACTCAAAAAGAGCTGATATTGATTACAGGGAGTTATATAAATGGGCTTGAGGGAACTTCTTAGAGTAATGGGGATATCAAATAACTTCATTATTTTGGTGGTTACATGACTTTAAACATTTGTCAAACTCATCAACTGTACACTTTAAAAGGTTGAATATCACTGTTTGTAAAGTATACCTCAATAAAATTGACTTAAAAAATTACACCATCTGTTCTTTGAGCTCTAATACACAATTATACACCATTATTTCAATAAATGATCCAAAACATTTGATTTTGTTAAACATTTGTTTAAGTTTTCTAATTTAATATTACTGTCAAGGAAATAAAAATGTTAAAATTTTGGTTTTAACAACAATTAAGGGTGTTGATAAAGTAAAAGCTAAGTTTGTATAGAATTAACATAATCATGAATTATGTCATTCTGAATTTATTAACCACTCAAATACCACTGGTGTATCAATAATTGAATATTCAAACAAACACAATAAGATTGTTTACTTACTGTTTATATTTTGCCACCTTTCAGTCCACTAAAAATGGTATCTTAACATATATTTCCATTTTCTCATTATGTGGCTACATTTTTAGAATAGAAAAATAAAAAAAATATTGTATGTATCAATTGTGTTAGTTTGATTGTAACTTTTAGACAAGGGGTGTATGATCCTCCATTTTCACGCCACAGGTCCCACAAATATCAGAGGTGGGTCTGAGGTCCCCTTAATCTATGAGACTATTTATTGGAAAATTATTTCATTTCCAACATAAAAAGGAACATATTAGCCATTAATGGTGCCCTAAGCTAGAATGGACAAACCCCTTAGGCTGTGTATTCCCTATAATTAGACCAGTTCAAGGTCAGATGAACAGTTGCCAGAGAGAGACACTTTAGAACAGATTTCTTGCATAAGAATAAGGTTGATAAATGACATACTAAGGGTATTTTTAAATGCCAAACTACCTTCTGAGTACATTAATATTTATTGTTTAGAGTACTAGCCTCTGTGGTAAACACTTCTTAAATATTAAGTCATTTAAGCTCTACAAATTTTAAGGTAGGTGCCATATTCTCCATTTTATAATAAGAAAATCCAGCCTAGGGGAAATAATTTTAAAATAAATAATTTCCCCAAGATTAGCCTGCCACTATATTCAGAGTCTTAATTTGACTTCTGGTCTATTAGCCTACAGTGACCATGTGATTATTCATTACACAATAGTGCCTTTCATTTACTTCTCAATTTTGAAAGGATGTTTCCTCTAGAAGACATAACAGATGCTATCAATGCCTTACCATATCCTCTGAGTGCTCCCCTATTCCTTGAATTCCAGCCCACTTTCCAGCACATTTAACATCTAGCACCTGCACCTTGTTGCCAGAAGAATTTCTCTGACCCAGGCTAGCTCTGAATATTCAGATGACAGGTTAGAAATATCAGGAAACTAAGCCTCCTTGGGAACAATCTCCTAACCAATAACTGATGGGAATTACATGTAAAAGACCCTCTTTATACCTCATTTGGAAAAATTCCTAGTATGTGTCCCAGTAGTCTCTAGTAGAAATTTTATGCCCATCCACTTATTTGGAAAAATGACATTTATTTTACATAATAAAAGATATTCTATAAAATGTATTATAAATATACAAATGTGATGTTATTATATAAAAGCATAATAACTCCTTAATCCACATCATATAGTTCTCAGCTAAACCTATGTAAATCTGCAATGCTTCAAGTTATTAATTTCCTATAGCCAGTCTACAGTGTGTTCAAGGCTATTCAGGATAGAATCCCTAATGATTCAAATTAAAATTACTAAAGAAAATATTTTATAATATTATAAAAATGTTAATGGTAGCTTAATTGAAAAATGCTTGCAATACAAAGTTGGCTATAATTGAAAATAGGTCTTCCATCTTTTTAAGCCATAATCTGAAATATGATAAAAATTGATTGAAAGTCATTCTCCTATATTACAGATATTGCATTAAAAGCATTAAAGTATTTAAGATTTTTATTTCTTATGTGCATAAATTCATTTAATTGAAATCTTTGGTATTAACCAACTCTGCATGCTTATCAAGTAATCCTTTTGTACAAGTGGGTGCTGAACAGTCATTATTTTTCCCTTCCCCCATTTCCACTGATTGGTTTTATTGTCAGTAAATAACTTTGTTTTTAACAAAAGAATCACACCTGGAAAATGTGCTTATATAATACAGCCTGTTTAAATCAAATTATATTTATATGCTCAGGGTTCTAAGGAAGAGAGGTATTGAAAGAATCAGAGGATTGTGGCAGTGGACCCAGTGACTTCTTGTTTAGTTAAAGGAGAAGTTGTGTGGTTCATAGCTCTCAGGTGGTCTAGACAATGGCATAGGGACCTCAGGTGGCTCTATGGAAGCTGGACATGGTGGAAAGGACCTCAGATGTTCTGATTCTTTAACTCTCAGTGCTCACCAACACACACATCCATGCTGAAAAATGAGATGTTCCTCCTGGTTTAGTGATTTATTGATTTTTCATTGGATGTAAAATGTACCCTTTAATGGTGTCTTTTATTTGCTCATTTATCAATATTCTATAAGTTTCTTTGGGCATTCACTTTGGGATTTAACTCGGTATTTTGCATTAGACACTAGTTTTTGGAATACTAATTCTGTGGTATGTTCATAGAATTATACTGTGATAAACAAATGTCAGCCAGGGTGTTATTTACTAACTTTAAGGTACTGAGAGAAAGGTATGAAACATGAGCAAAAGAAGTGGGGAAAACAGGAAGAAAAGAAAACAACACAGGACCAGTGTTGAGTAGGAGTATCTCTCAAGTCTTAAGTTCCACATATTGCACCTACATCCTTTGAAACAGGTACTAATGCTTCAGCATAAGCTTGGATGTAATGCGGTAATTATCTTGGTTGCTAACTTGTTATTAATAAGGAAAATAGAAGAGTAAAAAGAAAAGTATTCTTCCTACTGAGTATACTTGAAAAAAAAAAACTAGCAAAACTAAAGATATATCTCCATGCCCTCAGAATTCTCCAAAACTGAGTTGGAAGGCCAAATCAGAACAATATTACCCTTACAGAGAACAAACTGAGGGGGAGTGGGCAGGGGGATGGGCTGATGGGGGGTGGGCATTAAGGAGGGCACTTGTTGGATGAGCACTGGGTGTTATATGTAATGATGAACCACTGAATTTTCCTAAAAGTAATGTAAAGTTTATTTACACTGTACATAAACTAATTAGAATGTAAATAAAAACCATAAATATAAAAAAAGAACAATATTACCTTGATATAAATTCTGCACAGTACAGTGTGGAAATGGTAAGAGGATAGATAAGGAGATAATAGAGTAAAAGTGTTCTGTAAAATAATCCATCAGGCAAATATAAGGGGTAATTACAAAATATTAAGAATAAGAATGCTAATATATCTTTATTTTTTTCTCCCCGCCCCCCCCCCCCCCCCCCGCTAATATATCTTTAAATTAAATGGAGAATAACTTTAAAATAACCATAGAACTAGCCGGGGCGGGGGGGGGGGGGGACTTGCTACATGGTATTTACCCTAAGAAATATATACTTTTTAAGACATTTGCAGGATTTCTATGCTCTTTTCACAAATGTTCCATGTTATGAATACTCATGTTTAATAACTTTGGAAAGGAAATTTAGGAGAAAGAATCAGGCACAGTATAATCTATTCTACCAAATTACCTGTTTGGAAGGGATTAGGAATGCCTGAACTTTTCTGATCCCTGTTGATGTGAAGAATGCAATCATTTTCCTCATGGTGAGTATTTTGCATACTTGCCTAGGTTTTGGCTCCAGAGCAGGTAAACACCTAACACTTTGAGGGAAATTTCTGAAGCTCCAAAGAGAATGAATTTCTCCATCTAATACTCCTTTCTACTAGCTTATTGATTTTAAATTTAATATCCCAAGCGACATTATTTATGGTGGCTTTCTGTTGCTTCTAGTTGTCACTTTATGGATATTACTAAACTTGAATTAAAATGGTAACTATTTAAAGAATAGTCTGATCTAATTTCAAAGAACTAACACAAATGTTGATAACTGCAGGAAATCAGAGTACCATACAAGCATTGTGGGAAAGTAGAAGGAAGGGTTTCCTCTATCAGGTCCTTAAATTCATTGGCATTACTAATTGGTGTTAATCTATTCTTTCTATGTAATGTTGACTATTTAAACCTTAGAATCTATTTCTCTACTCCAAACCCCACACACACAGACACACACACATACAAACACACATGCACACACACACCTACACACTCCCCCACCATGACAGAAAGGAAATGTACATGTACCAAGATAGTGAGAGAAAGTCTAGAATCTCTACAAGGTAATATTTTTTTGAACAATTACAAATATCAAAAGATTAAAAGGTTTATATCCATAGAAAACTATTTTGACTGTATATGTGAATGAAACCAATGAATGGAGTTTGACTATTTTCTTAAAATTTTGTAAAAATCTGCCTGAGTAATAGTCTAGAAGTTAAGATTAAGAAGCTGAGATAACATCTGAAAAAGAACAGCAGGGTTGATCAATAAGAAAAAAATGTACAAGAGAAGGGCATTGACTAGATTGAATTTTTTTCTAAATCTGATCGAGTCGAGCAATACAGAAATCACTCTTACAGTTATTACTCACATCACTACCACTACTAACTGCAGTTAATGCAAACAGAATGAACACAGAATCACAGCAATGAATAATGATTCTGCAAATCAGGATTGCCATAATTAAAACAGGAAGCAATTTTCTGTATCAAGCACATCACACAATTTATCGTTTAATCTGCACAACTCTGTTAGGCACCCTTATCTGCTTCAAGTCATGACAAACCTGGGGTGATGAGATTCCTAGTCTCTCATCATTTGTAAGATTAAAGTGTTTGTTTATTTGCCTATTTGTGGTTGTGCTTTCAAGGAAACAATTTAATCGGTAGGACAAAGTGAATTTTCTTCAATGATTTATGTATGTGAGACCCAAAATAAAGCCGATAGAAATTAGAAAGTACAAAATAGTAATAGTAGTTAACACATAAAATAGATACATATTTAATATTCAAAACAACCCTCTGAGATACATACTGTTGTTATCCTCATTTCATAGATAAGAAACCTGAGGCAGAGAATTAATAAGCCTAGAAATCAAGCAAAACTAGGGAGATTAAAAAAATAGGTGAACAACTTAAATCTTTTAGAAACAGATTTTTAACCTATCAAACTAGCTTCTTCAAGTTACATGTAACTTCAAGGACTTGTAAAATTCTAGAAAGCATCCTTATCAAATTTTCCCACAATTGGGAGACTGTCTCCTGAAAAGGCACTCCTGATTTCCACACTAAGGTCTTTGCCTTTAGCCAGCTAGATGGGGTGGGTGGCTATGCCCTGCCTTGTAACCACCATATGGAATTCTCTGACTTTGCTTATGACAGTGAATGCTAGACACACAAAAAAGATTACATGGTATTCGAAGGGCATTACTTTGCCTAAGAGGAACATTTTTTCTTTCTGGTTATTTTTCATTGGGCCCGTTTCTCAGGGGAGGAGTTTTTGTGATAGCTGTAGGAATGAGAGGATTTACAATAGGGTGTTTCACATCCTTCTTTGTTATTTAGAGGAAGATGTCAGAGCAATAGTGTACAACCAAAACAGATGTGAATGGTCTATTCCACTGGGCCTACATGTGTTCATATTCTATACAGTTATATCAAAGCAATATATAACACTGTCACATCTTCACATTTTTTTGTTAAGTTCCCAATTTTGCCATTGTACAGTCTTACCAGAGGAAAACCGATAAGTACTATCCTAGAAAAGAATGGAAGAGATAAAAGGAAATCATGGTAATGCCGAAAGCTGAAGAAATGAAAGGAGGTCAAAACTGACAAATCCCTGTTAAACCTTAGTATGATGTCGTTGGTGATTATGAAAAATGTAAAATCAATAAATACAAAGACTGAGGAGAAACAAGATAATGATGTAAAGACAGATGGAGCCCTAACTAAAAATTAGAGTGATAAGATTGAGTGGAATTTTTTTTATTTGTATGTTTGCTTTGGCGGGGGGTTTGTTTTGTTTTTGAATGCTGGGAGAAACTTGAATGTCTATAGAAGGCATAGAAGTTGTAGAGGAAAGACTGATGAAGACGGATAAAGGAGGGCGATGAATGGGGTTGTGATCCAGAGATGCAAGGCAGAGTTTGGATGGGAAGCGTGGCTTATTTCCAAGGAAACCAAAATAAAGCAGAGAAAGGCTGACTGGGTACACATGTACTGGGATATTTGTGAGAGACAGCAGGTTTAAGCGACTTCACACCTAACAGACTCAATAGCCATTAGGAAATAAGAGCCAAAGACGTTTGCTGAGAATGAGAAGAAAGTGGGCTTTCAGGGCAGGGGGGTGGCACTGAAATGAACTGCCACTTGAAGGGAAAGTTTTCTAAGAAAATCTGAGCATACAACTAAAGCTGGAGATTAGGAATGTGTAATGACTTCAGCACAATCATGGATCATTTCCTCTAGCACTTAGCCACATGGGCATAGGGACTGGAGAGATGAACAGTTGAATTTATACAAGGTGGTTGTTACTTTTCTGGTTACAAGTGGGTAAGTATTGTAGGTAATTTGTGCTAATTTGATAAGGAAAATGAATGAACAATATAAATCCAAAGTACCTGCAGCTTTGGTTTCTGTTGAAGGAATTTGGGTCAGGGGCAGTGTTGAAGGAGCTTCCCTAGCCTCTCTGCAATCACACTTTACACCTATATAACCAACAAGCCAGAGTCCCTGAGTGGTTACTTGCAAGGGCACTATAATCAGAATGCCAGGTTTCAAGCCCTGCCTTTGACACTTCCAGCTATGTAGTGTAGGGTCAGTTTCTAAATTGTTTGACTTCCTGACCTTTAAAATGGAAATAAAAGCATTTGTGCCAACCTCATGAAGATTCATTAAGCTAATACCTAGAACAGTGCCTGCCTGGTCACATTAAGCATTCTATAAATGTTGGAACTGATTAGACTCTACAGCAGTCGCTTCCTCAAATTCAATACAATCTCCACATGATGAAAGCAGAAAATTAAAAATATGCAAGGAATGAAGCCAAGAAATAATTACTTGATTTTTCTATTAATGTTATAAATAATATATGTAGTATTCCATCTCTCAATTACATTAACCACTGAATGCGGATAAGGTTCAGGGTTAATTTTTAAAAAGCAGTTAGTTTGCTCTACTAGTGACAGAACCTATTAACTTATTGCCATTTACTCCATTTCTTTACACATGGACAAAATCTTAATTCGGCTCCGAATATAGCTGTTCCAATGGCTGAGAGTAGTTTTATCACCAGCTCATTAGAAAACCATTCTTTGACATTTCTGACTGAGATATATTTTAATGGCAAAAACTCTGCATATGCTAGGTAGAGCAGGGTGGTGAAATTTGAAGAGTATGCTCTTTGTTCTGTAATCAGAGGTAATGAGGTGCTTAATTAAGGATGATTGGCACATCCTTATGCATCCATTCATAGGGCAAGAGACTAAATAATTCCTAAACGCCCAATGCTCTCCTCTGTTTCATTTGACTACTAGTCTTGGAAAAGTGCATTTGTTTAAGGAGGGTTGAGGAGGTGAACTTACACAGAGACTATCCTGGGGAGTTGTGCTCTGAGTAATTGGGTCAATAATCTCAGCATCACCTGTTAGAAATGTAAAATCTCAGTCCCCACTTTAGACCTATCAAAACAGTCTTGCATTTCAG
Source organism: Prionailurus viverrinus (assembly GCF_022837055.1). Taxonomy (NCBI): domain Eukaryota; kingdom Metazoa; phylum Chordata; class Mammalia; order Carnivora; family Felidae; genus Prionailurus; species Prionailurus viverrinus. Next base: position 76,085,972 of record NC_062563.1, read on the forward strand.
CAAGATGCCTGGGGAATCCTCATGCAGGTTAAAGTCTGAGGAAGTTCTTATTCTCTGGAAAAATGGAAGCTGATTTAAGTTGTCAGCATTCTGCTGTTTTCCATCCCTTTGGTTTCTGACTAACTAGAAAAATTGTTAAAGCAAATCTAGGAAATTTGAGAACCAGTCTGGAAGGCAATCTGCCTCTACCAGCTACCCCATCTCCTCTTCTTTCCCAAAACCTAAGTGAAAGAGACTCTGTATTCACACACACCCCTGACCTTGGTTCTCCTCATAAAGTGATGGATTTGGGGTTGAAGAAATAGGATGCTCATGCTGCGGTACCAGCAGAGCTCATCAATTTTAGCAACCACAGCTTTTGAAAACAAAATCATAAAATATGACTGAACATACAGTTTGAAGACCAGGGATAAATTCTCCTATGACAAGAACATTTTTTAAGCCCACAAATTTGTCCTGGGTGATATGTGCTTTATCAATAGAGACAGGTGTTGTGGCAAGTTGTCAGGCTAAGTAGATTTAAGAGAACAAGGAGGGATGGGACGACACAGCCCAAACATATTTTTTTACAGTTATGAATTAAGTATTTCTTGTATTTGTTTCACTGGCTTATATAATCTTAGCATTTAGGAGAGAAGAGGGAATAATGAACTTGGTTCTTAGAACAAGATTTAAGAGAATTGAGTTTGAAGTTGCACCGATCATCTCTGATACCTTTTCAAATGATAAATCAACTCTTTATTTTGAAGGTATTTGATAAAACTAAAATCTCACAATTGAATGTAAATGACATTTTCTTCATTAAATCTTAGTAGAAATACATCTGAAGTAATACTTAAATAATATTTCTCCCCTGAGGACAAGAGTCTTTAAACATAGCAAATTGTAGGTTTCCCATGACCATACCACATCAATTTCTAAAATCAAATTATGTTCCCAATTACTGTGCAGATGAGTTGAATGTTTTTTAGATGATAACCCATTTTTTTTTGCCTTGATATATCTTCTGTGGGTTTAGTTCCATCTCAAAATTTACTTTGAAGTATAAGGTAAAAGAATAAGTTCAGAAAAACAAAACATAAGTAGATGATACAAAAAAATAGCATGATTATGAATAATCTGTAGTAGTTAATCTGCACTTGTGGTACCCTACCTGTTGAGATTTTAAAATAATGTTAGATAATCAGACTTAGGGGGTTCCAGAAATATTTGAGACTTGAAGTTGAATGTTCACATTATAAGGGTAATCCAAACACTGCCACATGGTGATCGGGAGTAGAGCTTTTCAAGCCTGAGTGAAATGCAGTGCCCAGGTCCACACCAGCCCAACTGAATCAGAATTATTCAGGGGATGTGGCTAGGTTAATATTAAAAACAAACAAAAACTCTCCAAGTGATTCTAATTACAGTTAGGGTTGAGATCTACTTCCATCTCTTATAAGATATCCATGGAATTAGTATTTGATATACATAAAATGCAATTCAACTTTAATTTTCCAATAAGGAAAATTGTACCTAATTATTATCCATAGTGTCTGAGTTTGAATTTCAGGTTAGTAAATGTAATTTTATAAGACTGATCATAAAATCTCCACTGAGTGAGATACTGCTTTAATATATGAAAAATACATTCGGATGAAATATCTGGCCATATTTCTTTTTTGGGGAGATCAGAAATGTCATTGTTTCTCACTATTAGTGCACTGCGATTTTATTGTCTTTAAAACTTTATACAGTGAGGAATATAGTCTTATAAACATCCTTCTAAGAAAAATAGAATATAACTTTTAGCTTAGGTGATTCCATCCACAATATAAATATCCTAGAGTTCAAGATATTAAAAAAGATTGTTATGTTTTATTGAAGTGACAGTCATTAAGCAAAATATCATTACTTACTTTTTCTTGTAATGCTCAGGTGTTAAAACATTTTAGCAAATTTCATACTGAAGCATTTTTGATGGTGACAAGCTGAGTTATTAGCTCTGTTTATGGCTTAGTGATTTATCCTATGTTCTTGTGAAGCTACTGGAGAAAATAGGTACTTTGTCTAATAGTTCACCAACTTTTTTGGGGAAATGTAGTTTCTCTGAGAGGTAGGTTTTATTCATATTCATGGCAAAGGGGAATATTAGGAGGTATGTGTATTTGCAAATAGATATAGGCCTAAATATATAAAGAAATGTATTCTCTGTATTTAAGAACTTTGCTTTGAGGACTTAAAAAGGCAAACAAAGAAACAAAAATCCCCTTGGAACAAGTTTCCTTTTAAGACTGTAGATTGTATATCCTACTTAAACTAAGTAATATATAATAGTTTCACGGTTTTGAGTAACCTAAAGGTATTACCTAAAGTTAGGTAGAGAATACAAAGGCTATTTGTAAATAGGTAACTGTAGAATCTACTGTCTCTAGTATAACTTAAAATATATAGGAAACAAAAGCATTTCTTAAAAATTTAAAAAAAAGGGAATGGCTGAGATACACACAGATATGTGTGTGTGTGTGTGTGTGTGTGTGTGTGTGTGTAGGTTAAAGTCTTGAAACAGGGGCTATGAATGTGCCAGATAGTTTGAAGGGAAGTGTTTGCTTCACTTCTCTACATGGTGCCAGTGTGAACTTATGATGTAAGACTGGAAAAACCATCAGATGATTACGTTATTTAGGAAGATTAAGAAGATACTTCATTTAACAAAATAATAAGGAATATACTGGTGAGAGAGCCCACCAATGTTAGAGCCTACAGTCTAACTGTAAGTGAGGATTTATGGGAGGAAGGTATTGAGAACTGGGCTAACTGATAAGAATGAGGATGGTAAGTTCCCATAATAATGGAGTCTAGGTAGTGGCTTTTATCAGTTTAAAGCAAGATAAGCTCAATGATTCTCATGGGCAGCAAGGTTGGAATGACAATCAGAGGGGCTTGGTAGCAGAGAGCCATAGATATGGCTAAAATAACAACTTTCTTGGGATCAGCGTAGATGTGCACTTAATGAGGGTATTGCTCAATCTCTCTAGCAACAAGTCAAGGAAGGATAATCAAGGAAAGAGACTTAATACTTAAATGTCTCAATCTTTGCACAATATCCAGATGTGAGCCAATTTTCCACTGAATAAAGGGCAACCTGGATCCCCAAGAAGTATCCTGTAGCACTCCAGTTATAACGATTACCTCCTCTTTTCCCAAAGAGACCTACAGCCATTTACTTAAGCATACACTAGGGAAAAGGGAATACCCAAACATTCTGAGGATTGTCGCACCTCGAGCTGAGTGGTCCCTTCTCTAATTGGCAAATGTATAATTTTCATGAACACTTTTGGCAATTAGCACAACCCCTACCTATAAGAAAAAATCCTTGGCCTATGAAGTACAATCTATCATAGTGGAAAAGGCAAGAAAATGGAAACCTCTGACACATTCCCCAACCCTGCCCCCCAACACAGGCTAGTGACAATATTTCAGGTGAAATGACAGAGATTGGTACTACTTTCAGGATCTAAAGGAGCAGAGGTAGTGCCTTCATCATATCTGCATTCCGTTCACTGGGTGGTAGGGCACAGGTGATACAAAGGGCCCCGAATGGGAGTCTGTGCATCTTGATCCTTCTTTCACTCTGGAGCATGATCATTAGGTATTCACTCTTTTAGCAGACACTAGTATTAGTTTCCATTTACTACTTATTACAAATTGTACAAAGCTAGTTGTTTAAAACAACACAAATCTAGGCGTGCCTGGGTGGCTCTGTTGGTTAAGCGTCCAACTCTTGATTTTGGCTGAGGTCATGATCTCACAGTTCGTGAGTTTGAGCCCTGAATGGGGCTCTGCACTGACATTGTGAAGACTGCTTGGGATTCTCTCTCTCTCTCTCTCTCTCTCTCTCTCTGCCCCTACCCTGCTCATGCTCTCTCTCTCTTTCTTTCAAAATAAATAAATAAACATTAAAACTTTTTTTAATAAATAAATAAATAAACATAACACAAGTCTGTAATCTTACAGTTTTGGGGTTCAGAAGTCTAAAATGAGTCAGCAAAACTGCATTCTTTCTGGAAGCTGTAAGGGAGAATTAATTTCCTTGCCCTTTATATATTCTAGAAACCATCCATATTCATTGGCTCATAGTCCTGCATCATGCCAACTGCTTTCATGGTCACTTACCTGATTCTGATGCTCCTCCCTTTTAAAAGAATACTTGTGATTATGTTGGGCCCATGTAGGTCATTCAGGATAATCTTCCCATCTCAAAGTCCTTCATTACATCTGAAAAGTCTCTTTTGCCATGTAAAGTAAACCATTCCTAGGTTTTGGAGATTAGTTTGTGAACATCTTTGGAGGTGATTATTCTGCCTAGCACCCTACCTCCATCCCCCATTCAGTATCTCAAGATGAGTAGTCTTTGACCTTGCTGCACCTGAGAAAGATCTGGGGCATTTAAAAAATGCCTATTATGGATCCCATCTCGAGACTGGTTTAAGTGGTTTAGCAATGAGGCCCAAGCAACTATATTTTGAAAGATTTCCAATTGCACCCTAAGTTAAGAACCATTACCATTACATGCCGTGGACTTATTCTCAAAGTCTCTAGCCTGACTCTCATTCCTAAGAACAAAGAGTATTCAAATGTAATTCAGTTTTACCTCATTTACTTATATATTCTAACCATTCTCATAGAAGTTCTTTCCTTATTCAAAATAAACTCAAAATTCCTCTATGTCCTTGGTTATAAATATTAACTTTCAAGCCTAATTTGGCCTCTATCTTCTCTGCAAAACTTTCTTTGTAGAATCTTTCAACAGCATTATCTTCTTTTTCCAAATTTCTACTTATATTTAAACGTATCGTTTCAGCTCACCTAACTGAAAAGAAGTTGCTTACACCACTACTTTGGCACCTTACAAGGATGGACTTGTATCTTGGATTGTTTTCCTGTGCTTCCCAGGACACAGGTACCTATAATCCTGGGTGTGGGTCTTTGTTGCCACAGTAAGTGGCTCACTTTGCTAAAACATAAGCTTTCCTGAATATTTGGAGAAATATTAGTGGTAATAATAAACTTATCAAAATATTATTAAAATTAAAATTATTTAAAATAAAATTAGCATTGCATCAAAAACAAAAGGAATAGTGATATGAATGCATTTTTTTTCAGATTCTATGGTGATCATAATCAATGTGGTCAATAAATGCAATTCTTTTGAAGAAAAAATGAGGTTTGGGAAGGTAACTTCTATTGCTGGATTATGGGATAACAGGTATAAAGGGCAGGGTGTCTAGAGAGACCATGCAGAATAGCTGAGAGGAGCTTGTGTAAAACACAGAATTGTAAAATATTGATCATTTTCTTATTGGGCCGAGACTCACTGGGATCTTCAGGAGAGTGGAGGACAGGTGCTTTCAACCCTTAGGCACACCTGCCTGTTTCTCCCCTCATCACCTCCTCTATTTTTTTCTCCCTCTATCCTACTTCACTTTTCCTTTTTCTCAACCAAAGATACCTCTCCCTTTCCCCCATCCTCTCAAGGAACTCAAATATTCTTAAAAGACTTGACCATCATTTGTTTGTAGGCAATCACTACTTTCTTTTCTGCAACCAGTTTCCTTGGGGAAAAACAAAACAAAACAAAATGATGGCTACATTCCTGGTAAAGGAAGAGATGAATGTACACACATTAAAGTCTCAATAAATTTTGTGGCAACACATTATAAAAACACTTCTCAGTAATACTCTCAAGTAAGTATCATTATAAAATACAAACTCCTTAATCCCCAATCATTTAGTGAGTGTAAATATAAATGAACCCATTTATGGAAAAGCTAGCTTCATGACCTAGGGTCACCTCTCTGAGACTCAAATTTCTCATTTTTAAAAGGAGGATATTAGACCAGGTGATCTCTAGGGACCTTTCCAAGCCCCAAATCCGCCTCTATATTATTGAAACTGTATGAAGAAAAAAGCTCAGTGGGATAGCAACTTATGAAAAATCTAACTTATTCCAGCCAGGAATTCTTCATCTTAGCAGGTTTTATGTCACGATGGGAACAGATGCCGTTTGATTTTGTAATTTGAGTTTAATTGATTTATAGGCTTATGGTGCCCTGCAGCGCAGTGGCTTCTCCAAGTAGGAGAGAAATGCTACTCTGGAAGATCTTTAAATTCTCTGATATGACATTATGCTTGTGTTTCATGCAGAAACCACAACTGCTTTTCTGACTTTCCCAAGGACCTGCCCTTGGCCTGCTACTCACTCTTGTGTCATGCCCTTTCCTTCTTTGTTCTTTTCCTCTTAGAAAACTTTGAACTATATCTCTCCAGACCCCTTCCCTGAGTTCATCCTGGATTTCCATCTGCTTGCCAAACATCTCCAGTTCTATGATTCTTAAAAACTGACACTCAACATGTCAAAAACAGATTGACTTTGTCTCCCTTCATTCTATGTCATTTTTCTGTGATCATCCTCTGCATCATTTCTGTCACTGAGGCTGGAAAACTGCTATCATGTCAGAATCCTATCTTTCCCATGCCTCCTTGTCAGTAGTGGGGTTCTAGAAAAGCACAGTTGCTAAGAGTCCAGCTCTAGACTGAGATGGCCTAAGTTTAAATCTCAGGTCCACTACACCCCAGGTCTATGGTCGTAGGTCTCAGTTACCACTTCCCAGAATGCAGCCAATTGCTCTTCTCTTAGGCCTGTTGAGGATAAAATTAAATAGTGTATGTGGAATTCTTGGCACAGAATAATCAACCAATAAGTGATAATTATAATCATTACCCTAATTGAGCTCCAAACTCAGTATTTTTCTGAAATCTCACTTCCCAGTCGCATCAAGCTAACATGAGCTTTCTTTGCCTCACACATAATCTTTTCACTTGCCTTTCTTTCTTTCTTTTTTTTTTGTCATTTAAACTTAGCATATCAGTCTGTAGGAACAGAATAGCTTCCCAATTCTGTTTTTCTATTGAATGAAATCAAAACTCCTTAGTATTCAACAACACTCAGGATCTGAACCCAATATTCTTTTCCAAATGTATTTGCTGCAGTTCCATTACTTGTAACTTTATTTATTTATTTATTTATTTATTTATTTATTTATGAGAGAGAGAGAGAGAGAGAGAGAGAGAGAGAGAGAGAGAGAGTGTGCAAGCAAAGGAGGGGAAGAGAGACAGGTAGAAAAAGCCCAAGCAGGCTCTGCACTGTCACCAGAGTCCAAGGCGAGGCTCATACCCACAAACCATGAGATCATCATGGTCTGAGCCAAAATCCAGAGCCAGATACTTAACTGACTGAGCCACCCAGGTGCCCACCCCCCCATTACCTATAACTTAAACCAGTGTTAAATGGTTACTTTCTTCCAACCATTCTGTGTAACTTGCCCATTCTCTGGTACTTCTTTTTCATGTTTTCCCTCCAGTATCTCCATACCCATGCAAGAGCTCAAATGCTACTTAGGTCTTCACATCCCTCATCATTTGGGAGTTTTTTTTCCTCTCTAATGTCCCCAAATTTACCTGTGCTTTACTTACAATGCTCATCTCCTTTCTTCCTTTTGTTAATGTCACTCATGTACCTAACTCAGGAATTCTGCAAACTACCTCAGGAAGGGACCATTTCATTTCATATTTGTATACTCCAAATAGATGTCCCATCAGAAATGCAAGTGGGCCACATTTTTAAAGAAAGAAGGATTTAAATAAATAAATACTGGACAGGTAAATGAATGAGTGAGCTATCAGACAATAATTATTTATTAGCATATGCCTTAGCACATTAGCATGTGCCTTTAGCACTCTAAATTGGGAAAGCGAAACACCAAAAGAAGACTTGGGTAGGAGAAATACAAACAAGTCAAAATTAACTCAGGAAATCACACTTTGGGTGTTACCACTGATGGAGTGAGACAAATAGTGGGAGAAAGCCAGGCAGGGGAATTAACATGGAGGGGCTAAGCTTTAGATCTGCTACTCAGCAGGTTTACCATCTTTGTCACCTATATATGTGTGTGATTTTACTCTAATATAAGATATCTTCAGTGCCACCAGAAACTAGTCTAATTAAATGTTAACAATAATATACTAATTTCTCAACTTATTGTTTTTTAATTTTTTTAATCTTTTTTTGAGAGAGAGAGAGAGAGAGAGAGAGAGAGAGAGAGAGGGGGAAGAACAGAGAGAGAGGGAGACACAGAATCCAAAGCGGTCTCCAGGCTCTGAGCCATCAGCACAGATCCCAAAGCAGGGCTTGAACTCACAGACTGTGAGATCATGACCTGAGCACAAGTTGGACGCTCAACTGAACAAGCCACCCAGGCACTCCTACTAATTTCTTATCTCACGCCACTTTATAGTTTCCAAGTATTTTTATGTATATCACCTCATGTTTAGTCTTCAAAATGATGTGGTATCAGTATTTTCTTTATTCAAAAAAGGGATTTGAACAGCAAAAATGATTAAGTTGCCCACCTGCTTAGTAATATAAGGCCTGGGACTCAAATCCAGAGTTTATGAATTCAAATTCAGATTTCTCCATTATTTCATTCCTGCAACGCATGTAGAGTAGATGGTATGCATCCAAATTCGGCAAAAAAAAAAAAAAAGTGACAAAGCTATATATTATCCTTCTAAAAATCCACTCCTACTCTGATGGATGCTATTTTTAAATAAAATACTAAGTTCAATTTGTCAGTGCTGAATATGAACCCTTTACATGCTGCTCATGCTGCCCCTGACAAAGAATAATGGCCCCTCTAAGATTTCTCACCAGAGTGTAACAAACCTGGGATGTAGAATCCATGCTGCCAACCTGTTCTGAGGAATTGTGTTGTTCCTGTATAATTTGTTTACTTTATCCCTGGGGTCTATTATCTCTGGATGATTTCAGCCCTGAAAATAAGGCAGAAATAGCAGCAAGCATATGAATGTTTCCTGACAAATGCTGCTTTATTGTTCTGGAACACATACACACACACACACACACACACACACACACACAAACACTGCACAAGGGAACTGCATATTGCAATACTATGAAAAGAATAATTCTTTTAAAGTAAAGAATATTGAAAAATAAAAAGAAATTGACTTATGACTTCTTGGTCTGAGTGGTACAGACAATAATTCACTAATGAATTTGACCAGCTGTATTTAAAATTATTTTATTTGGTTGCCCAAAGAGCTGAAGTTTGAGTTTAAACTGTATTTAGGCAATTTTTCCCTGCTCTAAATATGAAGATAAAATTAATTTATATTAACTTGTATAAATCACATATAATTTATATATTATCAAAGAAAGCATCTAATCAAAATGGAATATAAAATTGAGCATGCTAACTTGATAATTTAGGAATCTCAAAACTGGGAACAAATTCCAAATGATTCACAGATCCTGTCCATTGGAATACCTACAAAGGACAGAAAACGTTAAGATGACAAAAGAATGGGTAAAAATCAACCTGAAAGTAAACTCGTTAGTAAACGATTCACTGGGTAGATGTGTAGAACTGACTTCAAAACCACAACCAGTGAGAAACACTTGTTTTTCCTGAGAGGACCAAAAATTGCCAAGATTGAAAAGTCTTACTGGGAGACTCAGAGCTCCTTCCACCTTCTGTCTCCCAACTTTATAGTCTTAGAATAATCAGTGACAAGAAAATTGAGCAACCAAACTTCTCTTTCATTTTCATTTAGTGAGAAAAGATATTTTTGCTCTGCTTCCACATCAATATCTCTCCATCCGTAGCCATCTATAGATTGTAACACACACACACACACACACACGCATGTGCGCGTGCATATTAGAAATTAAGTGTAGGCTTGTGTTGCTTTTATTTTGCAGAGGGGGGAAACAAATCACCAAAAAAATGGTGATTTTTTTTTAAGTTTTGTAGTTTCAGAAGAACATAGAAATATAACTGAGGGTAGTACGTAATGGAAATTATAGTTGTGTTTGTGCAATCTGTAGTTTTACAGTGATCAAATCTATCAGAAAAACTCTTTGCTGAAACTAGTATATATTTGAGGTCTGTTTAGTAGTACACACTGGTTTTGTAGCGTATCCTAGCAATAACTTGTATATACTTTAAGGTGATTTGGGAACAATGCCAATATACAAGTTAAGAGTAACCAAGGCTTAAATCTTTACTTGATGACAAACATGGGTCTAGGATAGACTCCAGATTTATAACAATCCATAAACAAAAAAATCTAGAATGAGATATATGAACAATACTTCAGCACAGCAAAACATTAAATATCCTCAATACCTCAATGAATAAAAATACCACTGAGAATTATTTTTTTTCAGAAACCAATGAAACAATAGAATCTATTTGGTATTTTTTTTTAAATTTTTTTTCAACGTTTATTTATTTTTGGGACAGAGAGAGACAGAGCATGAACGGGGGAGGGGCTGAGAGAGAGGGAGACACAGAATCGGAAATAGGCTCCAGGCTCTGAGCCATCAGCCCAGAGCCTGAAGCGGGGCTTGAACTCACGGACCGCGAGATCGTGACCTGGCTGAAGTCGGTCGCTTAACCGACTGAGCCACCCAGGCACCCCTCTATTTGGTATTTTTAATTCAACGAAATAACTCATGAACTACAACTAACACATTGCTTAGAATTGTGCCTGGAACATAGTAAGCATTCAGCAAATTTTTACTCGTTACTAGAGACAAATAGCACATTATATAATGTTAAAAGGATCAATCCATCATGAAGGTTTAACTGTCATGAGCATATATGTACCTAACAGGAACCAAAAATACATGAAGCAAAAACTAACAGAGTTGAAAGGATAAATGAACAATTCAACAATAATATTTGGAAACTTTAATATCACACTTTCAATAGTGGATAAACCAGCTGGAGAGAAAATCAGCAAATAAATAGAAGACTTGAAGAGTGCTATAACAAACTAAACATAAGAGAGATCTATAGATCAATCCAGTCAACATAATCATAATATACATTCTCAGTTTCACATGGAACATCCTCCAGGATAGATCAAATCTCAGGTCACAAAACAAGTTTCTATAAATTTTAAAGGACTGAAATGTTACAGTATATTCTCTTACCACAAGTGTATGAAATTAATCAACAACAAGAATATCTGAAAATTCTCATATATGTAAATTAAACCACACACTAAATAACTTACTTAACCTAATGAGTCAAAGAAGAATCATCCAATCCCAAATAACTAATAGGTCAATGAAGAAATAAGAAGGAAAATTATAAAATAACTATAGATAAAAGAAAACTAAAACAAAACTAACAAAACTTATGGAATGCAGAGCAACTGTGATTAGAAGAAAATTATAACTATAAATGCCTGCACTAAAAAGAATGCAGATAGAAAATCAATGATCTAAACTTCTACCTTAAACTGGAAATAGTACATTAAACCCAAGCAGATTAAGGTAGGAATTAATAAATGTTAAAAAGAAAATAAATGAAATAAGGAATAGAAATAATAGAGAAAATCAATGAGACCAAAAGTTGTTTCTTTGAGAGATCAACAAAATTAACAAACTTTTACCTAAACTAATGGTGGGGGTGGGGGGTTTTCCAGGGTGGGTGAAGAATTAGAGAGAGAGAGAGAGAGAGAGAGGGAGAGGGAGAGAGAGAAGAATCAAATTCCTAAAATGAGGAATGAAGGAAAGGACATTATTACAAACTTTACAGAAATCAAAAGGAGTGTAAGGGAATAAAATGAATTTTCCACTCACAAATTAGATAAGTGAGATAAAATGAGCAAGTAAGTAGAAAGTAATAGTGAAACTGACTTTTAAAGATAGAAAACCCCTTTGGGGGCACCTGGGTGGTTCACTTGGTCAAGCGTCTGGCTTCACTTAGATCATGATCTCACAGTTTGTGAGTTTGAACCCCATGTCAGGCTCTGTGCTGCCAGCTCAGAGCCTGAAGCCTGCTTCAGATTCTGTGTCTCCCTCTCATTCTGCCCCTCACCTGCTCACACTCTGTCTCTCTCTGTCTCTCAAAAATAAATAAACATTAAAAAAATTCTTTTTTAAAATAAAAAAATAGAAAATCCCAATTGATTTACTAAAGAGAATAAATTAATCAAAAAACTTCCCACAAGAAATGCCTAGGATCCTACTTCACTGTTGAATTCCACCAAATGTTTAGAAAATTAGCACAAGTCTTTCTCAAACTCTTCCAAAAAGCAAGAGTTGGTGCTTCCCAACTCATTCCATAAAGCCAGAATTACTATGAAACAAACTGAAGACATCACAATAAAACTACAGAATAGCCTTCATAAATGTAGACTCATAAATCCTCACAAAATACTAACTAACCAAATTAAGCAGCCTACAAAAAGAGTATAAGTCATGCTCAGGGAGGATTTATACCACAAATACAAGGCTGTTTCAACATATGTAAACCAATCAACATAATATGCCATAAGAATAGAATTAGGAAAAAAAACCAACAACACATGATCATCTCACTAGATGCACAAAAAGCATTTGAGAAAATGTAACAATCTAATTTGATTTAAAACAACTCTAAGCAAAACAGGAATATAACAACTTCCTCAACCCGATAAAAGGCATCTGTTAAAAACTCACAGATAGCATCCTTTTTAATGGTGAAAGCATGTAAGCTTCACCCCTAAGATCAGGATTGAGTCAAGGCTGTCTACTCCTGCCAGTTACATTTAGCATACTATTAGAAGTTCTAGCCTGGGCAATTAGACAAGTAAAATAAATAAAAGGATCCCAAATTGGGATGGAAGAAGTATAACTATCACTATTTGCAGATGGCATGATCTTACACATTGTAAGTCCCAGTACACCCACACCAAACATATTAGAGCTAATAAATATATTTGCAAGGTTGCAAGATACTACATCAACACACACAAATTAGTTGCATTTCTGTACACAAGCAACTAATAATCTGAAACAAATTTTTAAAAAATCTATATACAGTAACACTAAAAAGAATAGAGTAAGAACTAATTTTAACAAATAAGTTCAAAAATTTTACACTAAAAACCACAAAACACTGTTCAAATAAAGTAACACTTATAAACAGATGTTTCATGTTAATAGATTGGAGGATTTAGTATTTTAATATGTCTATACTCTCAAATTAATCTATAGATCCAATGTGATCCCTGTCAAAATTCCAACATCCTGGGGTGTCTTGGTGGTACAGTTGTTTAAGCATCCTGCTCTTGATTTCAGCTCAGGTCATCATCTCATGGTTCATGAGATCGAACCCCACATTGGGCTCCATGCTGACAGTGCAGATCCTGCTAGGGATTCTCACCTGCTCTTTCTCTGCCTCTCTCTCTGCCCCCCTGCCCCGTCTCTGTCTCTCTCTCTCTCTCTGTCTCTCTCTCTTTAAAAATAAATAAATAAATAAATAAATAAATAAATAAATAAATATTTTAAAATATATTCCAACATCCTATTCTTTAGAAATTAGTAGCCTGATCCTAATATTCACATGGAAATGCTAGGAATAGCCAAAAGAATCTTGAAAAGAAATGACATAATAACTTGGAGAACTCACACTTCCCAATTTTAAAACGTATTAAAAAGTAACTGTAATCATTATAGTGTTGTACTGACATAAAGACAGACATATAGATAAATAGAATATAATTTAAAGTTCAGAAATAAAGCCTTGCATTTATGGTCAATTAATTTTTGTCAGTGGTGCCAAGATGATTCTGTGGGGAAACAGTCTTCTCAACAAATGACACTGGGACCACTGGATAGCCACCACACAAAAGAATGAATTTTAATCCCTACCTCACATCATGTAAAAAACTTTATGCAAAATTAACTAAATGTAAAAATAAAACTACACAACTATTAAGAAATAACTGATATGTAAATCTTTAGGAGCTTGGATTAGGCAACCATTTCTCTGTTAGATAACCCACAAAAAGGGAGAAAACACTTGCAAATCATATCTAATAAAGCTCTAACCCTGTAACTCAACAATAAAAGAACAAACAAGTCAAAAGTCAGGGAAATATTTTAATGGACATTTCCCCAAAGAATATAAATAGTAGCCATAAGTACACAACATGATGCATAACGTCATTAGTCATTAGGGAATTTCAAATCAATGCCACAATGATGTATGTCTTTATGCCCACTGACATAACTATAAATAATAATAATCGTTGATAAGGATGTGAAGATATTGAACCCTCATGCATTGCTTCTGCTGTTGAAAATTCTGCTCTTAAAAACAGTTCAACAGTTCCTCAAAAAGTTCAACATAGATTTATCATATAATTCAGTAAGTTTACTCCTATGCATATGCACAGAGAAAAAAACAAGAGAGGGCCAAATAATTAAAATTATGAAATTATAAATGAAAGAGCAGAGTTTACAAATGATACCACAGTCTCATAGGAGACTACCATGAATAGATATATGCCAACTAAGTGGACATCCTAGAAGGCATGAATAAATTTCTAGAAACCTACAATTTACCAATACTGAATCATGAAGAAATAGAAAAAAGTGAACAGACCAATAACAAGTAAAGGTATTGAATCAGCAATTAAAAATCTCCCAAAAAAGAAATGCCTAAGACCAGATAGTTTCACTGAAGAATTTTAAAGAAGAACGAATGCCAATCCTTCTAAGCCTCTTCCAAGAAATTGAAGAGGAGAGAACACTCCAAACTCATTTTAAGAGGCCAGAATTACCCTGATACCGAGTCAGATAAGAACACTACAAGAAAAGAAATCTACAAGTCGATATAACTGATGAACATAGATGTAAAAATTCTCAGATGTAAAAATTCTTAGCAAAATGAATTCAACAGCACATTAAAGATCATACATCATGATCAAGTGGGATTCATCCCTGGGATACGAGGATATTTTAAAATCCACAAGTCAACAAATGTGATACACCACATTAATAAAATGAAAGATACAAGTTATATGATCAGCAGTAGAAAAGGCATTTGACAAAATTCAAAATCTTTTCATGGTAAAAACTTTCAAAAATTGTGTAAAGAGGGAACACACCTCAACATGATAAAGGCCACATATCACAACCCCACAGCTAACATCATACTCAATAGTGAAAAGTTGAAATCTTTTCCTCTTAGGTCAGGAACAAGGCAAGGATGCCCACTGTCACCACTTCTATTCAACCTACTTACTGAAAGTCCTAGCCAGAGCAAGTAGGCAAGAAAATAAATAAAAGATACCTAAATCATAAAAGAAGTTATAAAATTTTCTCTTTTTATAGAAGATATGATACCCACCAAAAAACCTGTTAGAACTGATTAAAAAATCAATAAAGTTTCATGATACAAAATCAACATACAAAAATCAATTGAATTTCTATATGCTAACAACAAACTATCTAAAAAATAAAGAAAAATAATCCCATTTACAACAGCATCAAAACAAAATGCTTAGGGGCGCCTGGGTGGCTCAGTCGGTTAAATGCCTGACTTTGGCTCAGGTCATGATCTCGTGGCTTATGAGTTCAAGCCCCACTTCAGGCTCTATGCTGGAAACTCAGAGCCTGGAGCCTGCTCTGGATTCTGTGTCTCCCTCTCTCTGCCCCTTCCCCAGCTCACACTCTGTCTCTGTCTGTCTCTCAAAACTAAATAAACATTAAAAAAAATTGTTTTAATTGCTTAGGAATAAATGTAACTAAGGAGGTGAAAGATCTGTACACTGAAAAATATAAGACATTGATAAAAGAAACTGAAAAAGATACAAATGTGTTAAAATATATCTGTGTTCTTGGATCAAAAGAATTATTATTAAATTGTAGTATTAAAATTTCCATACTACCCAAATCTATGGAAAGATTCACTGTAAATCATGAAAATGAAAACAAAAATGGCACTTTTAGCAAAAATAGAAAAACAGTCTTAAAATTCATATGGAAACACAAAAGACCCCAGATACTCATGGCAGTCTTGAGAAAGATGAACAGAGATGGTACTGTACCGTCCAACGGAATAGATTAGAGATCCCAGACTGATCTTTGATTCTTCCATATGGGACAATGTGGATGAACCTTGAGGGCACTGTGCTAAGAGGAATAATTCAGATAGAGAAAGACTAATACTCCATGATCTCACTTTTATTTGAAATCTATAAAAAGACTTTCTCAGAGAAACAGATTAGGGGTTGCCAGGGGCTGAGGTTTGGAGGAAATGATTAGATGTTGGCCAAAGATCAGTAACATTTATAAGATGAACAATTTCTAGAGATCTAATGAACAGTGCAATGACTAGAGTTAACAATACTATATTATATCCTTAAATGTCTCTAGGAGAATAGATCTTAAACTTACCACATGTACACAGATAAGAAGTAACTACATGAAGTTATGAATGTGTTAACCAATCTAAAGTGTGTGTGTGTGTGTGTGTGTGTGTGTGTATAATTTATATATAAATTCCCAATGAAATATACAATTTGTATATATATAAAATCATCATATTATATACCGTAAACTTATATAATATTATTTGTCAATTATCTCAATGGAGCTGGAAAAAGATGCTGATTACTAGCTATTAGTTTTTCTACTTAACTCAATAATGCCAGAATCTTAGAACACTTTATTCAATTTAACCTCCTCTTGAATAATGTTTTATTTTTATCATTTATTTAATTCTTACACTTTAAATCACCAAAGGTACTATTTTCTTCATTTAAAACTCATTTTTATGCCTGCATATTTACCATTTCTGTGACTCTATTTCTCCTAATATTTATGCTGAGGAACTCACTTTAGTATTCATTGTTTAAAAACATAAAACATCTTTATGTCACTATCGTATTTTAAGATAATTATGGTTAATTTTTACTGTATGATTAAGCAGTATATTTATCCACTCTAATATTTATGTACACAGTTTCCAACTATGGGGTAACACGAAGAGTGACTTCAGAAACTGTAACGCCTGCCCCATGGTAGTGAGATAGAACCCAGACTGAAGATGATAAAAGAACTCAGTCTATCCAAACATCAAGAACTCATGAGGGTGAGTAGACTATATTATTGTTTGGGATATATTTTGGGCTTTAATTGGTAAGTTTAACTTATAAAAGGAAGCTAATATGGTTTCATAATTTGAATCAAATATTGTTTTTCAACATTAATTTTTAAAATAATTTAATTTTTGGATTTTAATATATACCAAAAACTTCATAATGGAAAGAATTTACATTCTTATGTAACAAATATCTTTGTTGTTACCATTCTTATGGAAATATCTAATTTTATGTAATTTTTGAAGTCTATTTAAAATATTGTATAACATCCTTTGAGCTATAATGGACTACATGTTTGAACCTAATTTGGGGTGAGAAAAAGAATATGGAATTGGCTTTTCAGTCTTGTTTATAGAGAGCCCTTGGACATAATTGTTTCAATTCACTGTTCTAATAGATGTAAGAGATGTCTAGGGAACTCTGAAATCTCTACTACATGCTAGTGGTCCCCAAACAAGATACATAAAGTAACTGTAGCTGGTAATAGGAAAGTGGGTTAATAGATTGCAAGCTATTAATGATTTCCTGTTGTGAGAGAGACAAGACCAGCTTTGATTAAGAATGAGTTTAATGGCTAAGCCCACTGAGAAAGGAATCATACCCTACAAAATGTGATTAGAGAGGGAGTCTCTTTCCTCTAATGTTATGTATGATACTACTTGAAGAGAACATCAGTAGAGTGACAGTTCTAGCCTTTGCTCTTTTATTCATTCCTTCCCAGTGGCAACTTTGGTGACATGCCCTCATAATGCCCTCTACAAATGTCCACATTCTAATAATCCCTGGAACCCGCAAATATGTTGTCTTATATATCAAAAGGCACTTCTCAAATGTGATTAAAGATCTTGAGATGGGGAGACTATTCTAGATTATCTGGGTGAGTCCAATGTACTCACAAGGGTCCTTACAAAAAGGAAGCAAGAGGGTCAAAGAAGGAAAAGACAAGGGGATAAAAGAAGTAGAGGTCAGAGCAATGAACTTTTGAAGATGGAAGAAAGGGACCACGAACCAAGGAATGCAAGTGGCTTATAGAAGCTAGAAAAGGCAAGGACCTGTATTCTTAGATCCTCCACAACGAATAGCTGTGCCAGCACCTTGATTTTAGGACCTCTCTTCTCCAGAACTGTTACATAATAAATACATGATATTTTAAGCTAGTAAATTTGTGGTAGTTTTTGCAGAAATAAGAAACTAAGATGGAAAGATTGTATCAATTTTGCCCCCTCCCTCCTCCTTCTCCTTGTTCCCTTTTCCTTCTTGTGATCTGCCTGCTTGCAGAGGACATACATTCCATTCTGTGCTTTCATGGCATATATTTTTCAGGCAGATCCCTGTGGAAACCATTGATTTTTAAACTCTGCCAAGGAGAGTGATTGACTAAGTGTGTCCAATTTAGTGTTAAAATATTAACACCCTTACTTGTCTAACAGATTTAATGTCCTATTGTTCAACATAAGCATTGTAAGTAATGAGTTCATTTTTTTACATACATTTATTTGATTCCAATATCTACTTCTCACTTTTTTCTTCAGTTCAGAAAGGTGAAATATTTGTGCTGTATATGAGCTCTTTCAAATCCCTTCAGTAGTCTCGTAGGTTAGCTAACTGTTTACATGTATGGCTTTGGGCTAGTCACTTAGTATATCTGTATCTCTTTGTCCTTATCTCTAAAATGTGACTAATCATAACATTTGACCCTCAGGATTGTTACAAGAATCAAATAAATTAACGTTTTGAGGCACCTGGGTGGCTCAGTTGGTTGAGCATCTGACTTTGGCTCAGGTCATGTTCTCCCAGTTTGTGGTTTGAGCCCCGGCTCAGGTTCTTTGCTGACAACTCAGAGCCTGGAGCCTGCTTCGGATTCTGTGTCTCCCTTTCTCTCTGCCTCTGCCCTCCTGGCACTCTGTCTCTGTCTCCCAGAAAAGTGAATACACGTTAAAAAAAAAAAATATATATATATATATTGGGGCGCCTGGGTGGCTCAGTCGGTTGGGCGTCCGACTTCGGCTCAGGTCATGATCTCGTGGTCCATGAGTTCGAGCCAGTGTCAGGCTGTGTGCTGACAGCTCAAAGCCTGGAGACTGTTTCAGATTCTGTGTCTCCCTCTCTCTCTGACTCTCCCCCATTCATGCTCTGTCTCTCTCTGTCTCAATAATGAATAAATGTTAAAAAAATTAAAAATATATATAATATAATAAATATTTATATAAATATATAATAATATAATAAATATATATTATATATAAATAAATATATAATATAATAAATATATTATATATATAATAAAAATGTAGGGGCGCCTGGGTGGCGTAGTCGGTTAAGCGTCCGACTTCAGCCAGGTCACGATCTCGCGGTCCGTGAGTTCGAGCCCCGCGTCAGGCTCTGGGCTGATGGCTCAGAGCCTGGAGCCTGTTTCTGATTCTGTGTCTCCCTCTCTCTCTGCCCCTCCCCCGTTCATGCTCTGTCTCTCTCTGTCCCCCAAAAAATAAATAAATGTTGAAAAAAAAATAAAAAAGAAAATATAATAAAAATGTATATGTATAATAAATTAATGTTTTTAAGTGCCCAGACCAGTGCCTGCTATACAATAAGTACTTTTTCAAGGTTACCAAGACATAATATTTTGGAAAAAGAACAAGCAGAGATTCTCCATATAGCCACGAGTTAATAGATGTTCTAAAATATTAAATAATACATTTTACAAATTAGTTATTTGCTTAAATGATAGAAATGTTTGTTTTTCTCTGTCTTAAGTTTATTGGCATAGCAATTTGAAAATTATGAGGTGGAGATAATATTTAAGCCATTAGAATTTTTACTTTAAAGTATTATTGAGCACAGTATGACAAATTGAATGTTCTTGTCCAGGAATTCTGGCTAAAACTGTTAAAGAGCAGGTTGTCTCAAAACAGTTTAATTGATCTGGATAGCTGTCTCTTTTCATATAAATCATACATGCTTATCAACCTTCTCTGTCCTTGTCATGCTGACACTATTGATAGCATAATATTAATATACATATTCTAGGTCTGGGGGTCACTTGAGAGTGAATTACAGTCTTGGAAGGACCTCACAGGTCATCTTAAGCACAGCTGTTCTTTTATTTTGTTTTCAGCTCTCGCCTTAGGAAAAAGCTTTCCAAAACATTTACGTTTCTCCTGTTTGCACCCAGTATCTGATAAAACAGGAAATAAGCACAGTATTCTCTCCACACATCTTTAAACAGGACTCTAGATCCTATTTCACAACTAAGAATTTAAGTTTTGTTGACAACCATTTCAACCTCAGTTCAGGAACTTAGTTTATTAGAAACTCTAGAAATGATACCGTTATCCAGCAATTGTTTTATATAATCTTTTTTCAGGCTTTATTTCATTACAGCAAATTTTAAGAAGAGACTTGGGGATGGCACTGGAATTTTTTGTTCCATTGAAAATTCACTTAAATAGGGAAATTCCCCCAAAATGGTACAGTACCAGTATCTACTAAGCAGATTTTATTTTTTAATTTTTTTTCAACGTTTATTTATTTTTGGGACAGAGAGAGACAGAGCATGAACGGGGGAGGGGCAGAGAGAGAGGGAGACACAGAATCGGAAACAGGCTCCAGGCTCTGAGCCATCAGCCCAGAGCCTGACGCGGGGCTCGAGCTCCCGGACCGCGAGATCGTGACCTGGCTGAAGTCGGACGCTTAACCGACTGCGCCACCCACGTGCCCCCTTTTTTTTTTTTTTAATTTTTTTTTCTACTAAGCAGATTTTGGACGAAGATACTTAAGATGAAGAATTTTTCTCACTGATACAAAGTAAGAAAATGACGTAATAATGTTAGTGATAGTTGACTATGACTGACATCCTCTATACTTGGGGAATTGAACTAAATGTTGGTAGATGGAATAAATTAAAGAAAATGGCAACCCATTTCGTCTTTTGGGTGACTCAAATCTTCCTTTTATTGAGCAGTTGCAAAACATATTAGAACATCTCTTTTTGCTCCTTTTCTCACCTATCAACCTTACACATCTAAATGATTGAGAATTGCAGCAATTCCCAACATATCTGTGAAGTGAGATTTGTGTCAACATCTGTCTGATGAATTGAGCAGGTGGACTGTGAGCACTTTGCTGAAGAATATAAGGTGGTATACCTCTTTGTTGAAATAAACTGGCTCTTACTTCTGGTGACTTCTACTCTGGTTAAATTTTTTATGTTTAACTGATGGTAGGAGATTTATAATGGCTCAAATAAGGTATGTTATTTAAGTAGCATTTTTCCTTACTTGGCTCTACTTTTCTTTCTGTTCAGCATGCTTTTGAAATGAAGACTCAGGCCCTTTCACTCTGAGTCCATTTGCTGCACCTGGTGTTAATAGAGATTTTCAAAATTTCTTTTTTTTTCAAAATATTTTTTATAAGACATGGAGTAGTTTCTCAGTAAACTTAAGAGGCACAACAAATGTATTGAACTTTCATTTTAATCAAGATATGTTTACTCAGTAGAGTTAGGAAGTAATACTAAAGGTAGGTCTTCTATGCAATAGGGATGTTTCTTTCAGGCATCATTTCACTATTTAATCTAGTAGTTTTGCATAGCAAATCCCACTCTTACTATTACAGCCTTAGATTATAAAGGAATTTTAGAGAAAGCTATTCGAAAGTGTTTTCACTACAGTTGAACTGAACATTCCAAATCTCTGTATTTATATGACTGAGCAGAAAAATAATACCAGCTAATTCATTACCTAATTGAATGGCTAGGAAAGACTAGAGCTGTGGTTGCAGAATTTGCAAATAAGAAATCTCATTTTCACACACTGACTCCAATTCACCCAGATTGTGTTTCCTAATTCAAAGTGTTCCGGTTCCCCCTAAAATCTGCCTCCGTATCGTCATATATGTCCCAATCAGATGGTATTTCCAACATCTTGAACTCTAAGATCCTTGACTGAATTTGGGATGGCATGGCACAACTTGAACCTTGGGATCCACTCCTAGCTCTCTTTTCTGTGTATCTATGTAGCTACTCTTCCATGGAATGGAGCTCCTTGGTCTCCTGATGTGTCCCTTTTCCTCAATCTAATGTCCACCCCTTTTTATCATTCGATTTTCTTTCTGCTAGCTTCACCTATTGACCTAAACATTCAGTTTCCACTGGTAATCATTCAACCCACTAAGCTCTGCTCTTGCTGTCTTGGGTTTTATGTAGGACTCATTTTGTAAATTACCAAACCTGACCTATGCAACCGGTCTACATTTTGCTATCTACACTTTGAAAAATCTGAAATCTAGCCCGTGCTCAAACCATACCCATGAGTTCCACACCTATATTTTTATTGAACATTCCTGTCTTCATGTTTCATAGACATTTCAAAATCAACACATTCAAAATTTTTTGCCTCCACACCTCCCCCTCCTGTACTTTCACCTTTGGTTAATAGAAAAACCATCTTCAGTTTAAGTGGCCACAAATTATTGCCTATCACAGTAAGCTCTTACTAAAGAAATGGGATTTTAAAGTCTCTGTTTATGATTTTATGTGTAGTGTATTCCATTTAAATCTTCTGTTCAGGCTCTTAAAATACAAATATTCTGAAATGGATGTCATCATATATTTCCAGTGAATAATAGCAATAATTTTAGAGCAATCTAGTATTATGTATGTATGAGAAATAAGAATAAAGAATTGCATTTAAATAAGAAATTCAGTTATATTAAGGAGTCTCCGAAATCATTAACATCTACTTGATTTTACAAAACATTTATTATAGATATTATTTATATTTTTTTCATTCCTAACACAATTTTGGATGAGAGGCTTTACACTGAAAAACATTCACTTTCTACAAAAAGCATTTATTAGTTCTGACAAACCATCTGAGACATGTTCAGAATGTTAACCAACAGATAATACATTTTTTTCAAGCATGTTATAAAAAAATACATGTCCCAGGGGCGCCTGGGTGGCGCAGTCAGTTAGGCTTCCGACTTCAGCCAGGTCACGATTTCGCGGTCCGTGAGTTCGAGCCCTGCGTCAGGCTCTGGGCTGATGGCTCAGAGCCTGGAGCCTGTTTCCGATTCTGTGTCTCCCTCTCTCTCTGCCCCTCCCCCGTTCATGCTCTGTCTCTCTCTGTCCCAAAAATAAATAAACGTTGAAAAAGCCAATATTTAAAAAAAAAAATACATGTCCCAAATCTCATTTCCTTTGCTTAAGATTAGTCTTCTAGCTGAGAGATAATACTCCCTCCTAAAATAATCATTTTTTAATTTTGGTTTACTTCATATCTTGATCAATAGTGTCATACGTGAAAACAAAATTTCTGTTTCAAAGGAATCAGGCTTTATCTTTAAAAAGAAAAAATCATAACACAAATGTATATACCTAATTTAACTATTAACTGCTACCATATCAAACTTAGGAAAACCTTTAATTTTTATTCTGTTAGAGATATACAAAATAATTAAATCTCTCAAGCACTTTTAGTTTTGCTTTTTAATTTTCTTTACTTTCTGTGACTTTACCAGTTCTACACAGCTTTATGAAAGAACAGTGCCCCCCAAATCATTTTTCAAATAGTTTATTTCTAGTGAAAAGGTACATAGCTATCATTTCAGGATAGCTGAAATTTTATGCTAACTTACATCACCAGCAGGAAAGTTAAAAGCAGTAATATTTGTTAATTTCCATATATATATATGTGTATATATACACATATATATATACATATATATGTATATATACACATATATATACATATATATATGTATATATATGTTACACATAATATTTAGGATACATGATTGTGATCCCTTTTAGTTCTTGAGTTGTCTTTCATTGAAAAAACCTAACATTGATTTGTACAACATTTTTCATTCTACTACAAATAGCCTATTTTCTTTCCATGCTGGATGCTTCCCTTCAAATATAATTTCTGAGCTTCAAATAGGAAACATATTGGGGCGCCTGGGTGGCGCAGTCGGTTAAGCGTCCGACTTCAGCCAGGTCACGATCTCGCGGTGCGTGAGTTCGAGCCCCGCGTCGGGCTCTGGGCTGATGGCTCAGAGCCTGGAGCCTGTTTCCGATTCTGTGTCTCCCTCTCTCTCTGCCCCTCGCCTGTTCATGCTCTGTCTCTCTCTGTCCCAAAAATAAATAAACGTTGAAAAACAAAACAAAACAAAACAAACAAATAGGAAACATAATTTTGCCCTGGATGTTCCCTTGACTTCTAGAATAGCAAATGATGCTATATTCATGTCTGGAAATGACTACACTTAAAGTCTCTGTATTCAGTCAGCCAGCTAGTTTTGATATTCACCAGCTGGGTGGCCTTAGGCCAGTTGCTTAACTTCTCAACATAAAAAAGTACCTATTTCATAGTCTTAGTTTGGATTAATATGTGTTAATATATGTAAAGTGCTTAGAATAGTGCAGAGCACATAAATGGTCAATAAATATTAGCTAAAGTTAAGTTAAAAAGTCTATATGAAGAAAAAATATAAACTGTAAACATATTCCAGCTTCCATAATTTCTCATTTGCTCCATTCTAAGCAGGAACATTAAATCATATGATGTGGTTCAAAATGCTTCTTTCTAGCCTATATAAACTGGGAGCAATGACTTCATTCTTTTTTTCCTTTAAAAAAATTTTTAAGTGTTTATTTATTTTTGAGAGAGACAGAGAGACAGAGCATGAGTGGGGGGAGGGCAGAGAGAGAGAGGGAGACACAGAATTCGAAACAGGCTCCAGGCTCTGAACTGTCAGCACAGACCCCGATGTGGGGCTTGAACTCATGAATGGTAAGATCATGACCTGAGCCGAAGTCAACACTTAACCGACTGAGCCACCCAGGCGCCCCACCTCCATTCTTTATCTTTATTTTCTTAAGGACAAGCTTTGTTTCTTTACTCTTATCTAGATCATGTACAAACCAGTTAGGGGTGAGGAGAAGAGAGTTGGAATAATTACCCACAGTTTAAGACAAGAGTCGTATTATTACAAGTTGTCTGTGAATGGGTTGTTTAAATTACCACAGAAGACTTACAACTTAGTTCATAGTCTTAGATACAGAAGGCAACATGCTGGGGAGCTAGAAAAGATTATGTACTAGTCACTAGTCACTCAATAATTTATTATTAAAGCCTTACACTCAAAAACCTTGCTCTTAAGAATATCAAAATGCTACATAGATTTCCATTGGAACCAATATGTAAGTTGAAATAAAAAGTTAAATGTATTTGTGAATCTAGCTTCCAATACTAGTGACAAAATTATTATATCTCTCTTTCTTTATTGTGCATGAATTCAGAGCCAGAATTCATTGAGAATATGCTGTAGGCAAAATGCATTATATTAAGCCAGGTGGATTTGATCCAAAGAAGCATTGCCAAATACAGATGGTATTTCTCAAAATGAGTGTAACTGATTTATTCTACAAGTGAAATGGAAAAATGATTAGATGTATATTAATAGTATATTTTTGGAACACCTGGGTGACTCAGTCAGTCAAGTGTCTGACTCCTGATTTCCACTCAGGTCATGATCTCACGGTTGGTGGGATTGAGCTCTGTGTCTAGCTCTGGGCTGACAGCACAGAGCCTGCTGGGGCTTCTCTTCCTCTCTCTCTGCCCCTCCCCTGCTTGTTCCCTCTCTATCTCAAAAATAAATAAACTGAAAAAAATAGCAGATTCTCCACTCATTTATGCCTGCTTAATTTTAATTTTTAAAGTGTTTATTTATTTTTTGAGAGACAGAGACATAGCACAAGTGGGGGAGGGACAGAGAGAGAGGGAGACACAGAATCCGAAGCAGGCTCCAGGATCTGAGCTGTCAGCACAGAGCCGGATGTGGGGATCGAAACCACGAACCATGGGATCATGATCTGAGCTGAAGTCCAATGCTTAACTGACTGAGCCAGCCAGGCACCCCTATGCCTGCTTAATTTTAAAATAATGTTTTCTATGTATGTGTGCAGCCAGGAATATTTCCATTAACATTCCAGTAATGTAGTTTATATCCTATATTGAACCAGATTTCCAGTTGACTAGATTTTAAGTCTACAGTAAAAGCTTTATTGAGATATAATTCACATGCTATATAATATATTCATTTAAATTTCATAATTTAGTGATTATTTGTATAGTCACAGATATGCACAAATATCACCACTGTTAATTTTAGAACATCTTATTCACCTAAAAAAAAATAACATTCATACCATATAGTTATGACCCATCCCCCACTTCTTCTATCATACCACTTGACTCCAAGCAACTATTAATCTACTTTCTGTCTCTACAAATTTGCCTTTTCTGGAATTTCATATAAATGGAATCATGTGATACATGGACTTCCATGACTGGCTTTTTTCACCAAGGATAATGTCAAAGTTCATCCATGTTATATCATGTAACAGTGATCCATTGCTTGTTCACAGCCAAATAATATTCCATTGCTTTAATCTGTTATTTTTTACATCTATCAATAAGTGGACATTTGGATTATTTATAGCTTTTGATATTAGGAATTATGCTGCTATAAAAACTTATGTGCAAGTTTTTGGGTGGACATAAGTTTTTACTTCTCTTGGGTATATATAAAGGAGTGGAATTGTTGGGTTGTATGACATTATATGTTTTATGTTTGAGGAACTTTCAGACTGTTTTTCAAAGTGGCTGCACGATTCTGTATTCCAGTCATCAGTGCTTCAAGGTTCTACCTTTTCCACATTCTCACCAACATTTGTTATTATCTGACTTTTTTTTTTATTTTAGCCTGCCTGTTGAGTGTGAAGTGATGGTATCTTATTGTGGATTTGATTTGTACTTCTCTGATGCCTAATGATGTCAAGCATTTCTCAGTATGCTCAATGTCTTTTTTGAGAGATGTCTATTTAGATCCTCTGTCCATTTTAGTTTTGTCATTTTTTTAAGTTTATTCATTTTGAAAGAGAGAGAGTATGAGTCAAGGAGGGGCAGAGAGAGAGGGGGAGAGAGAATCCCGGTGCAGAGCTCGATTTCACCAACTGTGAGATGGTGATTTGAGCCGCAATCAAGAGTTGGACGCTTAACCTACTAAGGCACCCAGTATGCCTCCAAATGAGTTTTAAAACCAGATGATTTCCATAAAGAATTTCCATGAAGAATCCAGCTGACTGGTTCGATTAATTTAGTGAAGTCTATTTTTCCCTTCAGTATGAAGCCTTTGATGTTGTTTCTCAGAGAATGCAGCCTAGATATGGCCACAGACACCTTGGGATAGCCTTGCCTTCAGTGCGGCTCTCCGTCCCTATCTACAACGCTAATTAGCTGGTTGTCTATTGTTTACAACAATGCTCTGAAACCTGATCTGCTCACAGACTGATCCAATAGCAAACCCAGACTCCTTTGAAGAGATAGTTCCTGTGGTTAGTGTTTGTTACTTGTCCTCACCCAGAAAGGCTCCCTCCTATCTCTTTTCCTCATTTCTCTCTTGCAAGTGAAGCTGCCTAACATTTAGCCTATATTTTCAATAAATCCATCTTATCCCAATTGTCTTTTATGACAGTCCTCACGGTTTTTGAGTGCCCTTAGACTTAAGCTTCTCCATTAAACTCTGTTGCAAATTAAGTCACTTCCTATGAAAAGAGATTAGGCATTTTCTGTACTATGGCCTGCTTCTCACCAGAGTAAAATCTTTGTGCCATGTCTCTGGTGCTGGGGATGGGACAATGGTGTTCTTCACTCTGAATGACAACCCCAATTAAGAACTGAATATTTCCTTGGAGTGGGAGGGCAACAGCCCTAGGTCTCCTTGGCTTCCCACTCCTGGCTTGGAATCCCTGATCCATAAATTAAGGCAAGAGGGAAGAAGACTCCTATCTTCAGTGCTATAATGCCCAAGGTAGAACCTTCATCTCACCAGTGGGGGTTGAGTGGCAAAAGGCATCTCACTGATCTGCATTCCCAGAACTCAACCTCAGTAACAAGTAGCTGGGGGCATCAGGAGAAATTGTGATGTCCAGACTCTTCTGGGAATATACCCCTCTGACTGGAAGCTGTAGGTGGTGAGGGAACCTTGCATTCTGGCTGTACCAGTCTAAAATTGGAGTTTCCATCTCACTGACCTGAGAAGGGAGAGATGGAGTGAGTCTTAGTTCAAAAATCACAGGCTCTTACTGTTCTTCCTGAATTTTAGTAGATTTTCTTGAACAGATGTTTCTTCATTTGCTGTATGCCCTTAGGAGCATTTTCAAGGACTTTAATGGTTACAATTTTATTTTTAGCAATTTTCACCAATTTTGCTGGAGAATGTGTCCACAGAGCTAGAAATCCTTTTAAGTTCTGAGTTTTGTACTAATAGAAAGTCTATAAGGAATACACTGAAAATATTGCTTGAGGCATTATCCAGCTTAATACTGCTAAAAAAAAAAAGCAAACTAGATACTTTTTTCTAACAGACACTCTTAAAATAGCCATTACATTTTCCTTTACTGTGAACTTAACTTTAATATCACAATTGAACATAACCCAAAAGATGTTCTGCTATGTTTACTGTATATTATTTAAGAAATATCATGAACTAGTTACTAGTAAATTTTGAGTATGCTACTACTCACTTTCAAAATGTGTATTAATATTTTTCATAAAAATATTGAAAATTACCTTGATATTTAAAATAAAATACATTCCTGTTCTCTTCATCCTTTTTAAAATAATTTCTTTAAAAATAACCCACCTAGGGGCGCCTGGGTGGCACAGTCGGTTAAGCGGCCGACTTCAGCCAGGTCACGATCTCGCGGTCCGGGAGTTCGAGCCCCGCGTCGGGCTCTGGGCTGATGGCTCGGAGCCTGGAGCCTGTTTCCGATTCTGTGTCTCCCTCTCTCTCTGCCCCTCCCCCGTTCATGCTCTGTCTCTCTCTGTCCCAAAAATAAATAAAAAACGTTGAAAAAAAATTAAAAAAAAAAAAATAACCCACCTAGTTCAACATTTCCCAAACCGAAATCCTGTTCTGGTCATTGAACAATTTCCAATGTTCCAAAATCAATTTAGCTACCAAATAACAGCATCAATTATCTATGCTGTGGAATGAAATTATTTTAAATAAGTTTTAAACATGTAAGTAAGTTCTCAAATCTTGTGAAAAGGTCTAGTCAGGTATTAAGAATATTTTTCAAAGCAGTATGGAGTTTCCTCAAAAGTTAAAAATAGAACTACCCTACAATTGAGCAACTATACCACTAGGTATTTATCCAAAAGATATCAAAAATACTGATTTGAAGGTACACATGCATCCCAATGTTTTACAGCAGCATATCAACAATAGACAAATTATGGAAAGGGCTTAAATGTCCATCAACTGATGAAAGGATAAAGAAATTGTGATATATATAAATGGAATCTTATTCAGCCATCAAAAAGAATGAAATCTTGCCATTTGCAAAAATATGGATGGAGCTCAAGTTTAATAAGCTAAGCAAAATAAGTCAGAGAAAGACAAATATCATATGATTTCACTCATGTGTGGAATTTAAGAAACGAAACAGATGAACATAGGGGAGAAAAAAAGAGAGGCAAACCAAGGTCGGCGGCAAGATGGCGGCTTAGGAGGACGCTGGGCTCACCCCACGTCCTGCTGATCACTTAGATTCCATCTACATCTGCCTAAATAACCCAGAAAACCGCCAGAGGATTAGCAGAACGGAGTCGCCGGAGCCAAACGCAGACGAGAGGCCCACGGAAGAGGGTAGGAAGGGCGGCGAGGCGGTGCGCGCTCCACGGACTGGCGGGAGGGAGCCGGGGCGGAGGGGCGGCTCGCCGGCCAAGCACAGCCACCGAATCTGGCTTGCAAAAGCGGAGGGGCCTGACGGACTGTGTTCCCACAACAAGCGCGACTTAGCGTCTGGGAGGTCATAAGTTAACAGCTCTGCTCGGAAAGCTGGAAGGCTGGAGGACAAAGGGAGGGAGAGCTGCTGAGCCCCCTGACAACAGAGCTCAGTTTGGTGGGGAACAAAGGCGCTCGCCAGCGCCATCTCCCCCGCCCATCCCCCAGCCGAAATCCCAAAGGGAACTGGTTCCTGCCAGGGAACTTGCTCGATCCGCGCAAACACCCAACTCTGCGCTTCTGCGGAGCCAAACCTCCGGCAGCGGATCTGACTCCCTCCCGCTGCCACAGGGCCCCTCCTGAAGTGGATCACCTAAGGAGAAGCGATCTAAGCCAGCCCCTCCTGCCCCCGAGCACCTTGCCTACCCACCCCAGCTAATACGCCAGATCCCCAGCATCACAAGCCTGGCACGGTGCAAGTAGCCCAGACGAGCCACACCACCCCACAGTGAATCCCCCCCCTAGGAGAGGGGAAGAGAAGGCACACACCAGTCTGACTGTGGCCCCAGCGGTGGGCTGGGGGCAGACATCAGGTCTGACTGCGGCCCCGCCCACCAACTCCAGTTATACACCACAGCACAGGGGAAGTGCCCTGCAGGTCCTCACCATGCCAGGGACTATCCAAAATGACCAAGCGGAAGAATTCCCCTCAGAAGAATCTCCAGGAAATAACAACAGCTAATGAGCTGATCAAAAAGGACTTAAATAACATAACAGAAAGTGAATTTAGAATAATAGTCATAAAATTAATCGCTGGGCTTGAAAACAGTATACAGGACAGCAGAGAATCTCTTGCTACAGAGACCAAGGGACTAAGGAACAGTCACGAGGAGCTGAAAAACGCTTTAAACGAAATTCATAACAAAATGGAAACCACCACAGCTCGGCTTGAAGAGGCAGAGGAGAGAATAGGTGAACTAGAAGATAAAGTTATGGAAAAAGAGGAAGCTGAGAAAAAGAGAGATAAAAAAATCCAGGAGTATGAGGGGAAAATTAGAGAATTAAGTGATACACTAAAAAGAAATAATATACGCATAATTGGTATCCCAGAGGAGGAAGAGAGAGGGAAAGGTGCTGAAGGGGTACTTGAAGAAATAATAGCTGAGAACTTCCCTGAACTGGGGAAGGAAAAAGGCATTGAAATCCAAGAGGCACAGAGAACTCCCTTCAGACGTAACTTGAATCGATCTTCTGCACGACATATCATAGTGAAACTGGCAAAATACAAGGATAAAGAGAAAATTCTGAAAGCAGCAAGGGGTAAACGTGCCCTCACATATAAAGGGAGACCTATAAGACTCGTGACGGATCTCTCTTTTGAAACTTGGCAGGCCAGAAAGAATTGGCATGAGATTTTCAGGGTGTTAGACAGAAAAAATATGCAGCCGAGAATCCTTTATCCAGCAAGTCTGTCATTTAGAATAGAAGGAGAGATAAAGGTCTTCCCAAACAAACAAAAACTGAAGGAATTTGTCACCACTAAACCAGCCCTACATGAGATCCTAAGGGGGACCCTGTGAGACAAAGTCCCAGAGACATCACTATAAGCATAAAACATACAGACATCACAATGACTCTAAACCCGTATCTTTCTATAATAACACTGAATGTAAATGGATTAAATGCGCCAACCAAAAGACATAGGGTATCAGAATGGATAAAAAAACAAGACCCATCTATTTGCTGTCTACAAGAGACTCATTTTAGACCTGAGGACACCTTTAGATTGAGAGTGAGGGGATGGAGAACTATTTATCATGTGACTGGAAGCCAAAAGAAAGCTGGAGTAGCCATACTTATATCAGACAAACTAGACTTTAAATTAAAGGCTGTAACAAGAGATGAAGAAGGACATTATATGATAGTTACAGGGTCTATCCATCAGGAAGAGCTAACAATTATAAATGTCTATGCACCGAATACCGGAGCCCCCAAATATATAAAACAATTACTCATAAACATAAGCAACCTTATTGATAAGAATGTGGTAATTGCAGGGGACTTTAATACACCACTTACAGAAATGGATAGATCATCTAGACACACGGTCAATAAAGAAACAAGGGCCCTGAATGAGACATTGGATCAGATGGACTTGACAGATATATTTAGAACTCTGCATCCCAAAGCAACAGAATATACTTTCTTCTCGAGTGCACATGGAACATTCTCCAAGATAGATCATATACTGGGTCACAAAACAGCCCTTCATAAGTTTACACAAATTGAAATTATACCATGCTTACTTTCAGACCACAATGCTATGAAGCTTGAAATCAACCACAGAAAAAAGTCTGGAAAACCTCCAAAAGCATGGAGGTTAAAGAACACCCTACTAACGAATGAGTGGGTCAACCAGGCAATTAGAGAAGAAATTAAAAAATATATGGAAACAAACGAAAATGAAAATACAACAATCCAAACGCTTTGGGACGCAGCAAAGGCAGTCCTGAGAGGAAAATACATTGCAATCCAGGCCTATCTCAAGAAACAAGAAAAATCCCAAATACAAAATCTAACAGCACACCTAAAGGAACTAGAAGCAGAACAGCAAAGGCAGCCTAAGCCCAGCAGAAGAAGAGAAATAATAAAGATCAGGGCAGAAATAAACAATATAGAAACTAAAAAAACTGTAGAGCAGATCAACGAAACCAAGAGTTGGTTTTTTGAAAAAATAAACAAAATTGACAAACCTCTAGCCAGGCTTCTCAAAAAGAAAAGGGAGATGACCCAAATAGATAAAATCATGAATGAAAATGGAATTATTACAACCAATCCCTCAGAGATACAAACAATTATCAGGGAATACTATGAAAAATTATATGCCAACAAAGTGGACAACCTGGAGAAATGGACAAATTCCTGAACAACCACACTCTTCCAAAACTCAATCAGGAGGAAATAGAAAGCTTGAACAGACCCATAACCAGCGAAGAAATTGAATCGGTTATCAAAAATCTCCCAACAAATAAGAGTCCAGGACCAGATGGCTTCCCAGGGGAGTTCTACCAGACGTTTAAAGCAGAGATAATACCTATCCTTCTCAAGCTATTCCAAGAAATAGAAAGGGAAGGAAAACTTCCAGACTCATTCTATGAAGCCAGTATTACTTTGATTCCTAAACCAGACAGAGACCCAGTAAAAAAAGAGAACTACAGGCCAATATCCCTGATGAATATGGATGCAAAAATTCTCAATAAGGTACTAGCAAATCGAATTCAACGGCATATAAAAAGAATTATTCACCATGATCAAGTGGGATTCATTCCTGGGATGCAGGGCTGGTTCAACATTCGCAAATCAATCAACGTGATACATCACATTAACAAAAAAAAAGAGAAGAACCATATGATCCTGTCAATCGATGCAGAAAAGGCCTTCGACAAAATCCAGCACCCTTTCTTAATAAAAACCCTTGAGAAAGTCGGGATAGAAGGAACATACTTAAAGATCATAAAAGCCATTTATGAAAAGCCCACAGCTAACATCATCCTCAACGGGGAAAAACTGAGAGCTTTTTCCCTGAGATCAGGAACACGACAAGGATGCCCACTCTCACCGCTGCTGTTTAACATAGTGCTGGAAGTTCTAGCATCAGCAATCAGACAACAAAAGGAAATCAAAGGCATCAAAATTGGCAAAGATGAAGTCAAGCTTTTGCTTTTTGCAGATGACATGATATTATACATGGAAAATCCGATAGACTCCACCAAAAGTCTGCTAGAACTGATACAGGAATTCAGCAAAGTTGCAGGATACAAAATCAATGTACAGAAATCAGTTGCATTCTTATACACTAACAATGAAGCAACAGAAAGACAAATAAAGAAACTGATCCCATTCACAATTGCACCAAGAAGCATAAAATACCTAGGAATAAATCTAACCAAAGATGTAAAGGATCTGTATGCTGAAAATTATAGAAAGCTTATGAAGGAAATTGAAGAAGATTTAAAGAAATGGAAAGACATTCCCTGCTCATGGATTGGAAAAATAAATATGGTCAAAATGTCAATACTACCCAAAGCTATCTACACATTCAATGCAATCCCAATCAAAATTGCACCAGCATTCTTCTCAAAACTAGAACAAGCAATCCTAAAATTCATATGGAACCACAAAAGGCCCCGAATAGCCAAAGGAATTTTGAAGAAGAAGACCAAAGCAGGAGGCATCACAATCCCAGACTTTAGCCTCTACTACAAAGCTGTCATCATCAAGACAGCATGGTATTGGCACCAAAACAGACACATAGACCAATGGAATAGAATAGAAACCCCAGAACTAGACCCACAAACGTATGGCCAACTCATCTTTGACAAAGCAGGAAAGAACATCCAATGGAAAAAAGACAGCCTCTTTAACAAATGGTGCTGGGAGAACTGGACAGCAACATGCAGAAGGTTGAAACTAGACCACTTTCTCACACCATTCACAAAAATAAACTCAAAATGGATAAATGACCTGAATGTGAGACAGGAAACCATCAAAACCTTAGAGGAGAAAGCAGGAAAAGACCTCTCTGACCTCAGCCGTAGCAACCTCTTACTGGACACATCCCCAAAGGCAAGGGAATTAAAAGCAAAAGTGAATTACTGGGACCTTATGAAGATAAAAAGCTTCTGCACAGCCAAGGAAACAACCAACAAAACTAAAAGGCAACCAACGGAATGGGAAAAGATATTTGCAAATGACATATCGGACAAAGGGCTAGTATCCAAAATCTATAAAGAGCTCACCAAACTCTACACCCGAAAAACAAATAACCCAGTGAAGAAATGGGCAGAAAACATGAAAAGACACTTCTCTAAAGAAGACATCCGGATGGCCAACAGGCACATGAAAAGATGTTCAGCGTCGCTCCTTATCAGGGAAATACAAATCAAAACCACACTCAGGTATCACCTCACGCCAGTCAGAGTGGCCAAAATGAGCAAATCAGGAGACTATAGATGCTGGAGAGGATGTGGAGAAACGGGAACCCTCTTGCACTGTTGGTGGGAATGCAAATTGGTGCAGCCGCTCTGGAAAGCAGTGTGGAGGTTCCTCAGAAAATTAAAAATAGACCTACCCTATGACCCAGCAATAGCACTGCTAGGAATTTATCCAAGGGATACAGGAGCACTGATGCATAGGGGCACTTGTACCCCAATGTTCATAGCAGCACTCTCAACAATAGCCAAATTATGGAAAGAGCCTAAATGTCCATCAACTGATGAATGGATAAAGAAATTGTGGTTTATATACACAATGGAATTCTATGTGGCAATGAGAAAAAATGAAATATGGCCTTTTGTAGCAACGTGGATGGAACTGGAGAGTGTGATGCTAAGTGAAATAAGCCATACAGAGAAAGACAGATACCATATGGTTTCACTCTTATGTGGATCCTGAGAAACTTCACAGGAACCCATGGGGGAGGGGAAGGAAAAAAAAAAAAAAGAGGTTAGAATGGGAGAGAGCCAAAGCATAAGAGACTTAAAAACTGAGAACAAACTGAGGGTTGATGGGGGGTGGGAGGGAGGAGAGGGTGGGTGATGGGTATTGAGGAGGGCACCTTTTGGGATGAGCACTGGGTGTTGTATGGAAACCAATTTGTCAATAAATTTCATAAAAAAAAAAAAAAAAAAAAAAAGAGAGGCAAACCAGAAAACAGACTCTGAACTACCGAGAACAAGCTGAGGATTGCTGGAGGGAACGTGGGCAGGAAGATGCGTTAAATGGGGGATGGGTATTAAGGAGGGCACTTGTATGAGTACTGGGTGTCATACATAAGTGATGAATCACTAAATTCTACTCCTGAAATTAATATTACACGATATGTTAACTAACTGGAATTTAAATAAAAACTTGAAAATAAAAATAAAAATAAATTTCTAAAAGTTAAAATGCCAAAAAAAGAATATTATTCAAATTTCCAGAATTCATCTTGTGTGGTATGAAATGAAAGGGAAAGAAATATTTATTTGGTTTACTATCCTATTTTTTCCTATTATTTTCTCCTATTATTGAAAATACATTTCTATACAATAAAGAGTGTACTTTTTTTTTACTTCCTCTCTTACCTGACACTTAATTTTGCAAAATATTTTGTGGGTTTTTTTCTATGTAACTAATATTTATTGAGAAATTTGGTCCTAAGTGATCAAAAGAGGAACGTGATTTTTTTTTTAATACAACCACCTTTAAAATAAAATTTCTAGCACCATTTGCATTTCTTTGCAAAGAAGACAGTATGAACAAAGAGGTTGGGTAGGTGCTTCTTCTGGAGATGACTGCATTCTTTTTCTTGCTGATTTTATATTTTAGTGGGAATTATATTAGTATTCGTAGGGAGAAAATGATGGGGAAGATCTGAAATGATTAACTGATGTATTCTGGTGTTGAAAGGAGAATTGAAATCAAATGATTTTTGCTTTAAAATAATCTGAAGAAAGAGATATGTAACAGCTCTGTGCTCACAGGAATCCAGATGTGCCAATTTTTGAAACTGTGTGCTCCGAATTTATTTCAAGTGATATGTTTGGTGGATTCGTTTTCTTTCTTTTTACATAAGAAATTATATTTTTTTACATTTTTGTTTTCATTTATACCATGATACTAAATTGTTCCCAGTTAACCTTTAATAAGAAAGATGATTGTTAATTACTATTTTCTTCGGTGTTCTCTCATCATTTAAAATCACTTTTCTATGTAGTACCAGGTGACTTGTACTTGTTTTTCTAAAGAAGAACTTGCCTCCTGAGAATTTAGTTGTTCCTTAGTCTAAATTAATAGCAGCATTAATCAGGATTTAATGTGGGGAATTACTTACAATTAACAAAACCCTTTTTATTATTCTGTTTAATTAAATCCTTATCATTTGTTGAAATAAATGACCCTAACTTAGTTGCTATATACCTATATCTTCATGGTGCACGTGTATACACACACACATACACACACACACACACACACACACACACACACACGTTACATCTCATCACATTTATGGAAATGTTCCAAAGCCATAGAATTCAAAAAAATTTTACCATACCATTTTCAGAGTGCCCTAGAATTAAATATATGAGCTTTTGGGATTACTTTCTTTGATGTATGAACACCCCTGGAAATTTATATTAATATTAATATCCAGGTATTAAAATATTTGCTATCTTCAGTTACACCTGGTAGAACTATAATGATTGTCAGTCATTTAGGAAGTGATATAATTCAGATGAGATCCAACATTCAAAATGAATATTGAGGACAAATGTTTCAGTAGCAGCAAATAGGGATTTCTGGGGTGTGTGAGCAGTCATTACAGTTGTTAACACTACCATAACTCAGGATTCATTTCACAAATAGAAAGTTACTTTTTAAAAATAATTTCTCCAGTTGTACCAGGTTCTTAGTTACAAGGTTTTCTCCTATATTCTGCATTCTAAACATACTGTGTATCTACATCTAGCCTCCGTGGGGTACTTCCAAGATAATCATTTCCAAAACGAGTATGCACAAAGCTCTGTGATCTGGGCTAGAGTGCACACTGACTTAAAGTGAGTAATCTGGGGTACCTGGGTGGCTCAGTCAGTTGAACATCTGGCTTTGGCTCAGGTCATGGTCTCGTGGATTGTGAGCTGGAGCCAGACAGCTCAGAGACTGAAGCCCGCTTCGGATTCTGTGTCTCCCTCTCTCTCTCTCTGCCCTTTCCTGCTTGTGCTCTGTCTCTGTCTCTCTCTCTCAAAAATAAATAAACATTAAAAAGAGATTTAAAGGGGCGCCTGGGTGGCGCAGTTCGAGCCCCGCGTCAGGCTCTGGGCTGATGGCTCAGAGCCTGGAGCCTGTTTCTGATTCTGTGTCTCCCTCTCTCTCTGCCCCTCCCCCGTTCATGCTCTGTCTCTCTCTGTCCCAAAAATAAATAAACGTTGAAAAAAAAATTAAAAAAAAAATAAAAAGAGATTTAAAGTGAGTAATTGGTTCTGAAGGAGTTTATAGGAAAGTTAGAGAATCAAACTATATATATATATAATATATATATATATATATTATATATATATATAATGATTAGTCAGAAAAAAGACTGTGCCTATAACAATAATATTAATAATAAAAGATCATTTATGTGGTACATTTTAAATATTTCAAAGAATATTTTATATAATTCAATAACACATTTAACTATATGTTATAATTCCCATTTTATAATTGAGAAAACCAGAGCTCAAAATATAAGCTGCCTAAATTCACACAGTTAATAAATGGCAGAACCTGGATTCAAATTCGGTATATTTCTTTTTATATACACTGTCATTAAGAGCTGAGTGTTCTGGTTTCTCCACTCTTTGTTTTACAGTTCCCTTACTATTCCTGATAATATTTCTGGGTTTTTTTTTGCAAAAAAAAAAACACTCTGAGATGAACACTATAAAATCTAATCTTTTCCCATCACCAATAGACATCACTTTTGCTTGATATGCTTTGTTCACATTTCACATACTTCCCCAATTTATTTTCCACTGAATAGCAGTGATGCCTTTTTCTTAGGACTTCTAACTAGAGCGATTGTAAGAACATGCTAAGAACATCAAATTAAGTGTTTTATAATTAGTTATCAGAAGCCATGGCTCTCTTAAAACCCATGTTGATCACGTATTCCAAAATTGTTTTAAAAGACAAAATTATTGTGTCTCTGTAGTCCATCCCAGCACTACTGTTCTGCCTTCCAACACCTTTCATATTAGCCCCTTCCTTAACATTCCTACTGCTACCACCTCTTTTGGGCCATCATTACATAAAATGTGGATGGTAACCATTGCTAAGCAACTAGATTCTGTGTATTTCCAGTTTCTCAAAGCAATCCACCCTGAACACACTGCCACAGTAGACTTCCTAATGCAGTAACTTGCAGTAGCCAACAATATTCTATGGATCTATATTACCTCTGGCATAAAGTCTAACTTGGTAGCAGCTAGAAACTCAAATGTCCAATTAACAAAAGAGAAGTGAATAACTAAAAAACCAATATTTCTACGGGATAAAACTCCTTTAGGGAGAACATTAGTATTAGTTTACGAGGGTTTCCAGAACAAGGTACCACAGACTGAAACAAAAGAAATGTATTTTAAAAATAATTTCTCCAGTTGTACTGGGTTCTTAGTTACTCCTGAAACTAATATTACACTATATTCTGGTTTTTTTTCTATACCTTCTTATCTCTTATTACCGATATATCTATCTATCTATATAGATATATATCCATATATATATACATAGGTATATATATAGAGAGATAGATAGGTATATATAGATAGGTATATATAGATATATAGGTATATAGATATAGATATTACAGAGATATACCTATATATATCTATATACAGATATATACATACATATATATATATATATACACACACATATATATATACCTATACCTCTCTTATTACAGAGATAAGAAGAAGAAAAAACTTCTAGTTGGAATAAAAATTT
This sequence comes from Prionailurus viverrinus, assembly GCF_022837055.1. Classification (NCBI taxonomy): domain Eukaryota; kingdom Metazoa; phylum Chordata; class Mammalia; order Carnivora; family Felidae; genus Prionailurus; species Prionailurus viverrinus. Next base: position 76,125,308 of record NC_062563.1, read on the forward strand.
GGGCCATATTTTTGAAGGATAAAATTGAGGCAGAATTGAGGCAAAATTTAGCAAGTAGTCAAGTGTGATTAAAACTGTTATGGACTGAACTGTGTCCCCCTGCACCAGATTCACATATTGAAATCCTAACTCCCACTACTCAGACTATATTTCTAGATAGGGTCTTTAAAGAGATTATTAAATTAAAGGTCATTAAGATGGGCCCCAATCCAGTATGACTGGTATCCTTACATAACAAGATCAGGATAGAGGCATACACAGAAGGAAGACCAAGAGAAGACAAGGAAAAGCTGTCTATCTATCTACAAGCCAAGAAGAGAGGAGTTAGAAGTCAATCCTGGCAAACATCTTGATCTTCAATTTCTGGCCTCCAGATCTGTGCAAAATACATTTCTTTTGTTTCAGTCTGTGGTACCTTGTTCTGGAAGCCCTCGCAAACTAATACTAATGTTCTCCCCAAAGGAGTTTTATCCTGTAGAAATACTCACAAAAGTGGGTGAAGACAAAAACATTCATGATTGCCAATTGAGTACTGAGTATATTTTAAAAGCAGGAAATTCTCCCCAAATATTTTATTTGGATATTAAATAGAAACATTAAGTTCTGCATAAATAGAAAAAAATGGAATAAATGGAAAGCAGTTCTTATTCATGGAAAAAACAAGTTTAAGAGTAATACATAAAATATAATCTCATATAATAATAAACCCTTTGAACTTTTTTGGCTTATTTTATTTGCATGTTCTCTTGGATATCACAGTTTTTAATAGTAGCATAGCTTATAATTCATTTCAAACTGGAAATTTCCTTTTTAACAGTAATTTTTTCAGTTGAATTGCTTCTCTTTCAGTCCCTAGAAAGTTTGTTTTTATTTATTCTTGCTAGTTATCTATTTCTGTTGTACATAACCCCTTAAACGATCTTATATAAATTTTTCATCACTTTATAATCTGTTCCAAGTATTTATTCTTCTATTCTTATGCTTTTTATTTTGATCAAGATTAGCTTATTTTCCTCTTAATGCTGAAATAACTCTGCTGCTACTTCTGGTAGTGTGTTAATATGAACATTAAACAGGAGGAAAATTAGAAGCACATCTTTTTTACTGCATTATCAGCACTGGGATGATTTCTGAGTTACTAGTTCAGTCAAAAAGTATTTAATAATCTGTTTACTTCCTTGAGTCTATGCAGCAGACTGTAATCTCAAGAACAATGGCCCTACCTGTCTTTACCACTCTATCCCTAGCACCCCAATACTTGACATATGATTGGTTAAATTAAGAAATAAACTTTGTAGAAATTTTTGAAAATGTACAAAAATTTTTTAAGCAAATATTACTCAGGACTTAATACAGCTAATACAGGAAATTTTCAAAGCAATGTTTGTAAGTTTAAGACAAATAATTTGCTTATGTCAATTAGAAGATATTTTTAATGGATATGAAAAATAGGTGAGAAACATAAAGGGAAAAATTGTGCCATTCCAATTATAAGTGCTGAATGTCCTTGGTATTTAACCTATGGTCCACGGACCTGCACATCAGCATTACCTAGGAGGTTGTCTGAAATGCAGAATCTCAGGCCCTATCACAGACCTACAGAAATAGAATCTATGTTTTCATAAGATCATCAGGTGATTTGTTTGTACATCAATATTTAGGAAATGCTCTTGATGGACATCAAATAATGTAGATATTCAAAAGAGGCCAAAGAGTCAGGAAAGACCTCATAAAGGTGCTCAGTGAAGTCACATAAGTAGATAATTTCCAAGAATGATAGACGTCCTCTAGAACTCTGAGAACTTTCCAGACATAAACTAAAGTTTTACAACATTGTTGGTTTTCCTTGTATTTAATTTATATTAAACTGCTTATATTCATTAGAAGTAAGAGAAGAAAGAGTATCCTTCTTTCAAGCTTTTAGTGTTTGAACAATCTATTCTAAAATCTGAATACTCCCTTATATGAAACTTTTAAATTATATGAGCAACAATTAGACATCATTGAGAATTATATCAATTGAATGGTATAATTAGGTGGTGTGAAATTAAAGAAGCAGCAGAGACAATATATAAGCAGAGGACTGAGAACCTTAAGGTTGGTGCTGGTAAGTGTGGAGTACCAAGTCCCCTGAAATGATTAACTGCCCGTTAATCTTTCATGAATATATACTATATGCAGGTAACATTAAATTTCTATTTGCTCATTAACTTGAGGCACTTGAATCACAATAGCATGAAAAAGGCATAAACTATAGATCAAATTATAGCAGCTGCATGTAATTTTTGGATTGATCTTATTTTTGTATTCATATTCTCTTCTAACAGACTGAATCATTATCACAAGATCATCTTAATGATGTTGGACATTTAAGAAACTCACTGGTTTAAGGACAGTACTAGTTGTTAAAAATAATTAATTATTAGTTAAATAAAAATTGATGTTTTTTTAAGTACATGATGCAATGGCTTAGCATTGTATAAAGCCAGTATCAACTACACACATGAATTGTGGAGTGTAATGAACAGGTAACACAAAATCAAGAATAATCCAAAATCCCTTTGTATATATCATTGCAATACAGTAAGTGATTTTTCACATCTGACTAGCCTTTCCAATTTGCTTCTGTAAAGCAGTACTAAGATGACAATATAATTTCTAATCAATATAAACATAACATGATAGTTGGGTGCATACTGGAAATATGTAAGGGATGCCTGACTACACAGAATGGAGAAGTTAATTTAGAACAGAGACTTTATCATAATAATAACTGTAATAATTTTATTATCATATTAAGCTTATATTTATAGATTTAAAGTAATCTCTAATATAAGATTGGGACTGATAGAAATGCACTGACATTCTGTAAGGATGCTAATCTTAGACAGATGTCATCGTTCCTGCATATGCTTTATCCTTCGGAAGAAATTGATTCATGATAAGGACATTCATACGCAGAGTACCTCAAATATCCCATAGTACATATTTCATGTTTCCCTATTTATTATGTCAGCTTTTTTGTAAAGTTTAACTATTGTCATTATAAATGAAGATTGTTTTGACTTAATACAATCAATACATTGTACATTCTCTATACATTCTCTGTACATTCTCTATACAATGAATTTATAACAGATATTAATGCTAGGATTTGGAGCATTTTTTAAAGTTTATTTATTTATTTTGAGAGAGAATGAGAATCCCAAGCAAGCTCCACACCGTCAGCACAGAGCCTGACCATGGTGCTCAAACTCACAAACTGTGAAATTATGACCTGAGCCAAAACCAAGAGCCAGATGCTCAGCTGACTGAGCCACCCAGGTGCCCCGGTTTGGAACATTTTTAAAATAGATACATGTATTTTGGTGTTCTGTTCTCAGTCATTGCTATTATACAATTAATATTACTTAATTAGTTATTTTACGTTGAATTGGAATTGCAGTTAACCTCTGGCATTAACTTTTCTGAGACAATATTATATTGAAAGAGTATTAACTTTCTAAGCATTTATTAAGCTATCCTCCTTCCTTTAATTGATATTAAATTATAATGTCATGATAACAGAACTAATATGTTAACAATTAACCATGAAGCATCTAATTTGGAAACTAAGTCAAAGAGTAAGTTCATTTTAATATGAATCTTTATTTTAAGCAAAACGTGACATGAAAAACAAACTGAGCCTAGCCTTACAAATTATCTTGCCTTTCCCCTTTGCTTTAATATATACAAATTAAAAATTAAATGCCTTTTCATTTTGAAAAACTAGTGTGGGCTCTCTTATATAGCCCAATCCTGGTGATACTACAGAAGAGGAAATCTCTTATATCCCCAGGTCTAACAATGAAAAAAAAGGATGGGGGGGGGGGGGGAAGAGCGCCTGGGTGGCTCAGTCCGTTGAGTATCTGGCTTAGTCTCAGGTTCGTGGGTTCAAGCCCCACATCAGGCTCTGTGCTGACAGCTCAGAGCCTGGATCCTGCTTCCGATTCTGTGTCTCCCTCTCTCTCTGCCCTTCCCTCCCTCATGCTCTCTCTCTCTCTCTCTCTCTCTCTCTCAAAAATAAACATTAGAAAAAAGAATTTTAAATGATGGAGTGGGGGTAATCTCCTTAGGAAGAAGGTGTGGAAATGAAGTGATAGCCCAGAAAGGAAGAGGTCATTGACAGGAAAGGGGATAAAACCACTTCTTCCTTTCCTTCCCATTGTTTTTTCCCCCACCTTGCTCATTTCATTGCCTTATTACAGCTTAAGAAAGCAACACTGCCCGACCACACAGCCAGTTTGTCAGGGAAACATCAGGGCATGCCCAGATCCACTATGGCAAGTGTAGGTGAGCTGGCCCACACCTGAGAATTTGCTCTTGTACATCCTCCGTGGTTTGAGACAAACTGCAGTCTGTATTGGAGCTTTCCAGTCTCCTCATTTCCTGAACACCAGAAAGAGAAGCTAGGTCACGAGGTTCAGTACCTTCCCAGAGGTAACGAACACTATTGTTCACAAAAACTGAAAATCATGAGGATATTTGGAGGTGAAGTTAGAAACTAATGTGTCACCAGTGAAATTTCAAGCTCTATGGGAGACACGCAAAGTAGCATATAACAGAGTCCCCAGAAAACGGAATTTGGGGCCAAACTTATGTTCTAAAACTACTGTAATGTGTAATCCCCATGATCTATGAGAGAGGGTTAGGGAAAGTGAGGCAGTGAAGTGTAGGAAGCAAATACAAGGTGATTCATTATGGTACTGGCCACACTGGCATATAACTTTCCCTCTATAAGCTTCTGCTTTTGACACTAAATGGCCATAAACGTGACATTTGGTGTCTCTGGTGTCAGTGTCAACTCAGACCCCATATCAAACAGCCCTCAAAATGTTTTCAGGTTTTGTCAAATGGCTGCTGATATTGATGGAAGTATTAAAACATGCATTTTCAATGGGTGTGATAGCACCCGTGAGGGGCCAGAAATTGGTTCTAGGTGGTGGTGGAAAGGGGTTCCAAAAACCCGTACACCTAAGTATGATGTGTATGCATACAGTTAGGGCCAGTTGCATAATTTGCAATGCCTTGTGCCAAATGAAAATGCGGGGCACCATATTTAAAAGCAGGGAAAAGAGTGCCACTAAAGATTTTAAAATATATGGCTTTTTCCTTTTGTCTGCACTCTAGTTCTTTGCTTGTGATGGTGTTTATTTGCTGTGTAATGCCATTCAAAATAAAGAAAAATGAGAAATTTAAATTTTGGGATGAATTTCTCCTTCATCTTTACATCGTGCAATCACCATTTTAAACGCAAATGCGAGGCCAGTCTATTTAAGTCCTATGTGGAATCACTAAAATTACACAATCTGTGTTTCACAGCTCGTATATACATATGTATTTTTTTTTTGACAGCACACTAGAAACATTGAACAAAACTGTCTTACAAAGTGGGGGATTTATGTACTGGCTCTTCTTTCTCTCCTATTGATTAAACATTTACTTCTAGGGAGTTAACTCCTCACACACTTTGAGGTTCCATCACTTGGTCTTTTTACCAACTGCTGTTTGAAATGTATTGAAGTTTCTCTTTTGCACCTATTTTCATGCGTGTTCCACATGCTTTTAAGAAGAAGCTTTATTTTCTAGCATTGGTGCACAAAGTGGGATGCCTATTATATATCTTTATATATCTACCTTTAAATTAAGTCATTTAGGACTCCTTAGACTTTTTACTTATTTAATTTGCATAAATAAAGGTATTCTAAAATCCCTCCTTATCATAACTCTTCTATCTTCATTGTAAATTATAGTCATTACTATTATAAATTAGCTCTCTTGTTTAATATTGCTTTGCTTTGTCTAAATTCAGCCTTGTCAGAGATTATGTTTGTCACTCTGTATTTTTGTTGTGGTTGTTGCCTTTGCCTTGGTATTTCTTTACCATCCTGTAATTTTAGCCTTTGTTAATGGCTTTGTTTTAGGCGAGTCCCTTTCACACAGCAGAGGGCTGGGTTTTGCTCTCTGTGCCATTAGAACATCTTTTCTTTTTCAAAAGTTGAGATAAGTAGAGTTAAATGTTCTGATAAAATGGATTTGTTTAGTTTCTCTTCTGTCAGGTTATTTTATGTTTGATGTTATGATATATGTTCTATTTTGTCTCCACTGTGTGGTCTGCTTTCTTCAAATTGAAATTTTCTGTGGTTTTGTATTTCTTTTGGTATTTATTATTTTGTTGTTACTGTTTCAGCAGACACACTAATGCTAGTATCTTTATATAATTTCCTCAGTCCCAACCTGCTTGCCCTAGAATCTTAGTATTGATGTGTACATTTAAAATCTTATGTATTGCTCCTGTTTCTCACTTGTGTGTTCAACAATGCAATTTTGTATTTCCCATCACTCACTTCGCTCCTCCCACTTATTCTACTATGTCACAGCATGTACTATATGTGTATTGTTCTTATACTTTTATACCCACCTTTGTTATCCTTTAGGTTTGTAATTAAATTTATCCAACACTTTACGGCAGTTATTTTGCTAAAGTTTCCTATTTCACTTCTGAGGTGAATGAAGTTTCATGTTAACAAGATTATTAAAGAAGGTCTCATTAGTACAAAATTACTTAGCATTAGTTGTTTAAACTGGTTTTTCATAGCCTTCCTTTTTGAAGGAAAACTTAGTTTGATACAGGAAAGAATACAAACAATATTTTCAAGAAGCTTAGTTTTAGTAATTGTGCATGTTATAATTTTATATATAGCCATGAGATAATAAAAATGTAATGTGTAATTCCCATGCAAATAAAGGCTTAAAAATGTAATTACCCAAACACTCGAAAAGAAATCAAGAAATGAAAAAAGGAAGTACAAAACTGGCAAGGGCACCTGGAAAATACAGGTGGTATTAAAAAGTTATAACCAAAGGGTGTCTGGCTGGCTTGGTCAGTTGAATATCCAACTTTGGCCCAGGTCATTATCTCACAGTTCCTGAGTTCAAGCCCCACGTCTGGCTTTGCACTGATAGTGCAGACCCTGCTTCAGATCCTCTGTCTCCCTCTCTCTCTGGTCCTTCCCCACTTGCTCTCTCTCTCTAAAAAAATAAATAAACATTTAAAAAGTTATAAGCAAATATTTTGGAAATTTCATTGTATGTAAATATCCTAAATGATCTCATCAAAAGGCAAAGGTCGTCAGACTGGATTTCAAAAATCTAACTTTTTGTGGGGCGCCTGGGTGGCGCAGTCGGTTAAGCGGCCGACTTCAGCCAGGTCACGATCTTGCCGTCTGTGAGTTCGAGCCCCGCGTCGGGCTCTGGGCTGATGGCTCAGAGCCTGGAGCCTGTTTCTGATTCTGTGTCTCCCTCTCTCTCTGCCCTTCCCCCGTTCATGCTCTGTCTCTCTCTGTCCCAAAAATAAATAAACGTTGAAAAAAAATTAAAAAAAAAAACTAACTTTTTGTGATAAATTCATCTAAACAACTTAAAAGCAAAAGACATAATAAAGACACAGCATGCATATGTCCACAATAATAACTGCAAAATGACCTTTGGACAAAAAACATTTGTAGAGATGTATAAGGTCATCCTATAATGATTAAAAGTTTATTTCATCAGGAAAACAAACTATTGTGAATTTTTATGTCTCTAATCAAATGATCATAATATAAAAACATTTAAATATTCCTGGAAGAGATAGAAAATCTAATAATTATACTGGGAAATATTAACACACACTTCTCAGTAGTTGACAGAAAAAATAGACAAAAATAATCAAGGATAGAATATTTTCAATAAAAGGGACTTCCATACAATGTTTCATCTATAATTTCAGACTGAACATTTTTATCTCATACTCACATGAAGAAGTTACGAAGATTAATCATATACTGCTGCACCATAAAGCAGAGCCAACTCATTTAGAAGTTCTGAATTCGTACAGACTGTTTTCTGACCTCATGGAAATTAAGCTGGAAATCAATAAGAATGCCTAAAATCCTAAAAGACCTCAATGTTTGAAAATGAACAATGAGATGAGACTTTCTGGAATTGAAAGGCACGATGTACCTTGAACAGAGTATATTTTTAACTTGATTCTGTGTAAATGAGAGGAGGCAGGAGGGGGAGAGGGGAAAGAGAAAGACAAAGACTGAAGAGAACAATGCATACATTTCTCAAAGTGGTCACAACATGATGAGAAACATAATTTAAAATGAAGGGTAAGTACTGCTCACCAAATACAGTTTTTTCTATTTCTGATTTTGTTATTTTATTTCTTTACCTCCCCCCCACACCCCTTAGGCTTCCATGATTTCTAAAATCTCAGCAGGCAAAGTCTCCCTGGAAAAAAGGCAGCTCAGACTGAGTGATCCAAGGAGAGCCTAGCCTGTGTCTGCATTCAGGCAGGCTGTAGCTGTGACAGGTGTCATCTTACTTGACTGGTAGGTTTTTCATGGGCACTGGTGCCCACTCATGTGGCAGATACCAAATGAAGACTTTTTCTGTCCTCTGAGATTTTTCAAACTGGGACTTCAGCTTATAGGTCTCCAGGTCTGCTGGAGGTCCCTAATTGTCTGCTGGAGGTCCAGGCCCCCTCCAGCAGACAATTATCGTTTTTCTCAGTCCCTAGATTTCCTGCCATACCCAGATATTGTTTCCTCCTAGTAAGTGCCTTTTTGGGTAGACTCTCTCTCAAGATAACTAACAGTGGCTCCCTGAATAGGAACCACATTAGACCATGAGAGACAGACCCCTGACCTCTCCTGTTAGTGGACATAAAAATAAAATTTACTTTCATCCTGTCTGTTCTGCCATCGAGGCTGCACTAGCCACCCCTTGCCTTTATGAATCAGATATATTCCCTATGGCTCTGGTGACACTTGTCAAATTTTTCACATGGGTCTGAAATCCTCTTCACTTGGCTTGGTTGAAAAGGGAGGAAATATCTCAGCTTTCTAATAACTCTTATTATATAAATCCTTTCTAACCCTCCTTTGACCCAGCTCCATGACCCTAGATGCACCCAGAATGATGAGATAAGCTACATGCTCCAAAGCTTGTTTTGCACGTTGTTATCGTGCTGCACATAGATAATTTAGCACCTAAAATTCAAGCATTTAGGAAATCTGAAATTCTAAGACAACAAGAAAATAACGGTTAGCTTCCAGCTAAAAATATTGATATATGCACGTGTTCGTATACTATTACATATAAATGTTAATGCTATAACATATACATAGGCACACGTTTTATATGCTGTTACATGCATAAATACATACACACAAACACACATGCATGTACATCACACACAATTAAAAAACCAGCATAATATTTGGTGTTTATGTGTTATATATTGATGTACCTCACAAGTTATTTATCCAGTTTATTAAATGTTAGACAACTATTATCATTCTAGAGATGGAAGCCAATTACCTTGTCATTCTTTTTTATCCCTGAATTGGGGAGAATAGAGTCTAAAACTGGAAAATATGCAAATGCAAAAAGTCATTTATTATGTTACTTTTAGATCATCAATATTGATAGACGAAGAGAGTGCATAGTTTACAGAAATTGGATTTAGTCATAATAAAATTGGGATGGTTAGGTTACTTTGATTGCCATATATTTTCATTGGAAGACATTTAGGCTGCCATTTTACCACTGCGTATATGTTGTTTGAGGTGTATAGTCTCTGACCTATATAAAACTAAATATAATACAAACCAGAAGCCCAAAACCCTAAAATTATAAGTAGCATAGTGTGCACAGATGGAATAAAAAAAAAAGTCCCAGGTTGTCTAAATTCTTAAACTGGTTTTCCTAGAACTTGTCATCAGGATCTGAGAAAAGATGAGGTTAATAAACAAAGTAACAAAAAATAAAGCTAAAATAAGATAAAAATTTAACAAGAATTCTTTAACAAAAGAAAAACATAATGGATACCATATGTGAAAAATGCCAGAATGAAAAGAAAAATTTTAAACACAACGAGATGCCCTCTTTCACCCACAAATGAGCAACCAGAGTAAAGGTGGACTGAGATACGCACTTTGATACACTGCTTATAGGAGTGTAAATTGCCGTAACCCTTCTGAATAGCAATTTGACAATCAAGGACCTAAGAATGCTTCATTATCTTTGCCCCAGTAATTTTACATCCAGCATGAGGAAGTAACTCTAAATACAACCTCATGAATAAAGGCATCTGTTGTGAAGTTATTTATAATACTGAAAACAATCAGAATGTCCAAGAAGAGAATGCTTAATTAAGTCGTTACACTCACATATGAATGTTAAGCAACCTTTGAAAATTATGTTTATGCAGAAGTAGTTATAATATGAGAAAGTACTTATGGTGAAATTAATAATAACTGACAAATATTATATAAAAATATGATCCTAACCATGAGCAAATATGTCCTGCAACTCCTGCCAAAAACAAATACAGAACCTCTTTGCAGGAGGGTATCCTTGATCTCAGGCTCCTTAGTGCTCCTACAAATAAATTCTATAAAATATGAAATGAAAAAAATCACAAAATAGAGGAACTAACCAGCAACTGTAAGAGTATTTCGTATATAATAACTTTCATATATAAAGGGGAAAATTACCTTTAGTATCTTTGAAGAAATGGTGACAAACAAATAAGAAACCATTACAAGTGATAATAAATTTTTGTTAAAGACTCAAATAGAACCTCTCAAATAATATATATGGGGGTGCCTGGGTGACTCAGTCGGGTGAGCATTCAACTCTTGGTTTCTGCTCAGGTCATGATCTCATGGTTTGTGGGATTGAGCCCCACCATCGGGCTTCTCACTGACAGGACAGAACCTGCTTGGGATTCTCCCTCTCCTTCTCTCTCTGCCCACCCCCGCTACTCATATGTGCATGCTCTCTCTCTCTCCCCCCAAATAAACTTTAAATATACATACATATGATTTGTAATATAATACAATAATATTTAATAAAAACAAAAATGAATGCATATTTAAATACTACTAAAGAATTAATAAACTAGATAATAGGGCTAAATTTCACATGGCATGTTTGTTTATTTCCCTTTATTTCCAACAATCTACATTCTTCATATGTGAATCTGAAAATAAAGAAATAGATTCTGAATCCACTTACATAAGATTGGTGACATTGGACTCAAATGAAGATATTCTGAAATACTCCTTTCTTTAGTCCTGATGATCTTCTTTCAACATTTCTCTTCCTTTTGTGCTACGGGCAGAACTGGTATGAGAAGCTGTTCTATTTATATTAGTGACCTGTACTAATGTACTCTCATTGCTTGGGGCCTTGATTTGAGGCAATATGGATGCCAAAATTGATTCTGTCAAAGAATGCCTTTAGAGGAGTTGTGACCTCCACATAGAATATGAAGTTCATAATATTGTTCATATAAGCTCCTAAAATTGTAAAGTTGGAATATGAGGAACTAGTCTGCAGCATAAGCAATATACTCTTATCCAGTTATCCTTTCACTTCTGAAATACAGATTTCTGAACTACAACATGCCATATTGGCAACAAGATTCTCACATGCTCAATAGAAGCCCTGGATGAAATAGTCAAATGATCCAGATCAGCATTGACACATGGTATGAGGCCCTCAGAAATAATGGTCATGGGGTGCCCGGGTGGCTCAGTCAATTATAGACATCTGACTTTGGCTCGGGTCATGATCTCATGGTTCATGAGTTCGGGCCCACATTGGTTTCTGTGCTGACAGCTCAGCCTGGAGCCTGCTTTGGATTTTGTGTCTCCCTCTCTCTCTGTCCCTCCCCAGCTTGCATTCTGTCTCTCTCTCAAAGATAAGTAAACATTAAAAAATAAAAAATAATAATTATGAACATGATGGTACTCATAGTATCACCATTGGTAAGAGTGAACAAGTGCTTATAAAGTGAGGGAGAGTTAAGTACATTGAACAATATTTAGGAGCAATTATAAGTATGGGGTAACACCAAATACACGAACTTAAAAGATTCTCCAAATACTTGTTAAGTTAGAATTTAAAAAAACAAACAAACAAACATATAAAGCATAGCCCTACTTGTATTAAAAATGTTAACTAAAATCATATATATTCACATATGCTGCTATTGATTTTTATGGATGGGGAAACTCTGTCATTAGCAGTGTTTACAGCTAAAAGGTTAGGTTGGATTGAGAGCAAATAAAGTTGTTTTATAACTCTTTTCAATACCAAATTTTGTATTGTTTACTTTTTGTCACTAACATTTATTCTTATATTATTCGATGAATTACAAATAATCCAGGTAAAGTTGCAATATAATCTCATGAGAATAGAATAACATATTAGTTGGGAGGTAGCTGAGTTTTTATTGCTTTCTTGGTACAAATACATATTTCCAAGCATCTTTTGCCCCCAAATCCAAAAGCTTCATGTCCAGATTTTTAATATACCACCCATTTATGTTAACCTGCTTTCCCCACAATTTGGCACATCCATCTGGCAACAATCTCCTCTGTGTATGCTCTTCTTCAGTTTAAGAGAGTACAAAGAGATAGCAAGGAATGTGACAGATAGATATCAAGACCTGTGCAGAGTCTGAGATTTTACCCTACTAGAAGCCATGATATTCCTGGTCAGAGACAAAGGACTTATTACTAACAATAGCAATAGCAAGTGATTAGTATTTTCTTGTATCATTTCCCTTGGCTCACCTTCCTACCAGGAAATGCAGAGAGTCAAATGACACCTGCACATATAGTGGATTATACTATAGGAAAGAAACTCTGAGCTTATGATATAAATCTACTATAAATGGTCAGTTAGCATGTCTGACACTATTTCTATCAGCCAGGCTTGTATATTATGAAAATATGCTTGAAAAGTAGTCCAGAACAAAAAAGAAAATCAATGCCTGTGCTTGCAAGACATATATGCTGAAATACAAAACATGAAAAAGCACACTAATATCATTTTGATGAGTCACTGAGAACACTGCAAGGCTCTGTCATGTCACTGAACTATAGAGTCATGTTTCTTATAAGTAAATACCTTGCACTGTATAATTGGGTGAGCTTTGATAGTATTAACAGATGTTTAAAAATACACAGAGAAGGAAACTAAGATTTATGGAAAATCTTAGAGATGGGTGGAGGAAGTTCACTGAAATTTAAGCTAAGGGACAAACCATTCCTACTAGAAACAGTCAAACAGAACAAAAATTATTGTTAAGCAATACTTCTAACTAAAACTATAATGGTATTTGGAGAAAATGAGCTATATTGCCCTGTGTTTTGTGAGACCACACTAAGAAATTCAGAAGAAAAAGATTAACAGTAAAATGTTTTAATTCATTCTTTTTTTCTGGAAAATTAATTGATTCCAGAACTGTGTTTAGGAAAAGATACATATTTTCAGTGGAGAAATCTGGCAAATGGCATCCTAACCAAGTGATCAAATTTAACATCACCAGCACATCATTACTTATTGACACCATGTACTTCTAAATAGATGCACTGAAAAGGGCACAGAATTACTCCTGTGGTATACTTGCCAAAGATTCATATGCTTAATCCAATCATGAAAAAGCATCAGATAAATCCAGATCTGGAGACATATCACAAAATTACTGACCAGTGCTCCTCAAAAGAGGAGTCATGAGAGACAAGACAAGATTATAGAACTGTCACAGAATGGAGAAAACTAAGGAGATAAGAGGAAATCCTGGATTGGATCCTGGAACAGAAAAATAATATTAGTAGGAAAATTAATGAATCCTGAATAAAGCCTATACGTTAGTTAATAATATTGCACTAATGATTAATCCTTAGTTTTGTTAGTTGTCCTTTGGTTATGCAAGATGTCAACATTAAAGGATATGTGTGAAAGTATATGGGAAATCTCTGTACTATTTTTTTGCTTCTTTTCTAAGTCTAAAATTATAAAAAAAATGCTTAAGGTATATGAAACCAATAAAATAAATGAGACAAATAAACCATGATTTTATTTACCCTGGAGCATCATATTAGATCATTAAATTAATGGCCCCTAATAAATCATACCTCCTAGTATTCACACCATCCCACATTGACTCAGATGTTGGTCTTGCAATTTGGTTTGGCCAATGACATATCGGCAAACATAAGGCAAGCAGGGACTTAATCAGTGCTAGAACATTAGTATTTGCCCTCCTAGGATGCCATGACTGCCATTTGGTCCAACAGGTTATTCTGCTGACAGAACCAACAGAGAAGGATAAGTCACCCCAGACAACAGGCATAGCTAAACACCAGACATGTAAGTGAGACTCTTAGACAATCAAGCCCCAGTTCAAGCTACCAGCTGATAATAGTTTTTACAGGAGACCCCAGAAAAGACCAGCAAAAGTATCATCCAGCTAATTATAGTTTGATTGCAGAATTATAAGCAAATAAGTTGTGTTAGTCTTAAGCTATAGATATAGATATTATTTATTGTGGTAACTACTCAACTATGTGCACAATTTGATGTGTCATTCATGTTGAATAAAGTGAATGTGGTAAGCAATACTTATAAAAACATGGGTATGCATCATTATTCACCTAACATAACTAAGGTCAGAAGAATGGTAAGGGCCTCTTAGATCTGTATGTGTGGAGATTTTCTGTCCTTTACTTTTGAAGAGTGAAGGTGAACAGTATCTCTAAGCAGTGGACCACTTCTTGTAGATGTCTGTAATCAATAGCTGTAGGAAGAAGAGATCATCTCTGTGAACTGGAAATAGACAGCATGTGTTTGGTATTGTCTACTGGCACTGATAGCTGCTCTCCATTATTCAGTGCAAACCTCTTTGTAATAAAACTCATGGTAATTTAATGGAATATTCATACTCATTGCTTAAAGATATAGCTTCTTGACTGTACCAACAAAAAAACAGGTACAGTCAAATGTGCATCCTTTGGTCAGTATTCTTCTCTGAACTTACAAAATCTCTGAGATAAAACCCCTACCCACAAGTATTTCCAATGTTTCAGTCTTTCCTTACAATAACTATACAAGGTTTTTCTGACAGGCTCTGATTCAGGGGAATAAAGGAAGTGAGCTTCTTTCAAGAAGCAGAGACAGCTCATAGCCTCTGAGTACTGCTCTCAGGTATTTGAATTGTTGTTCTTTTAACCTTGGGCCCTCTTGGTCAATATCAGTCCTCATTAGATCTTCTTTGAGAGGAAACCCTGGGATTCCCCCTGAAGGCCAGAGCTCAAGATGAAGATCTCTGATTCTTGTGTCATCAGTCTTCTTTTTACAAAGGACACGAAGAGTTATGCATTGGATGCTTCCCTCAGGCCTTCCTAAGATAGATTTCTTCATTATAACTATTCTTTTTCTTTTCGTTTTAAATGTGTTTTGCTTTAAGAAATGCTACCATGCTGATACAGAAATAATGAAAGGAGAGAATAAATTATAAAGCACTCTATTTTTTCTAGATGGTGTATCAAATGCTGCAATCTTTCAATGAAGAAATCGTGTTTGATAAAATGTATATGAATTCAAAGTGAAATATAAATCCATCATAATTTGCAGATAATGTTATACATTAAGACCCTCAAAGTATCTATAGATACATTATTATAAGTAAGAGGATGATTTAGCGAAGTTGTGGAATACAGTACCAATATACCAAAATATTTAAACTCTATTGACTATAAACTAGCAACAAAAAATTTTAAATGACATATCAATGTTACCACTTACAATAACTTCAAAAATTATTAAATGAAAAAAAAACACAACAGAATAGTATTATTCCTTCATTAGAATTTAAAACAGATAAACATCAAATGCTGGAGAGAGGATATGGAATAAGTAGAACTTTTACATGGTGCTTGTAACCAGACACTAAAGTGTTAGCACTTATCTGGAAATAGTTTTGGCAATGTCTTGTAAACTAAATAGTCATCTTTCCTATTCCTTTATACACCCACTTCTAAATATTTACCCAATAAAAATGAAAATATGTGTCCTACACAAAGACGTGCACTAGAGTGTTCCTAGAAACTTAATTCCAGCATAAAGCTGGAAATAACTCAAAATGTCCCTCAGCAGAAGAATGGATAAACGATCAGTAGTATATTAATAAGAATAATGGAATATTTCTAAGCAATAAAAAGGAAGGAGCTATTGGTATACATGATGACATGAATATACATGACCAACATAATGTTAATTTAAAGATGCCAGGCACAAAAGAGTACCTAATATATAATTCTGTTTATATCTATTAATCTATAGTTTTAAAAAAATCAAGTATTTGCCTCAGGGGGATGATTAACTGGAAAGAGGCAGGGAGTAAATTTCTGGAGTGATGAAAATATTCAATATCTTGTTAGGATTATGGTTTATGCTAGTAAGTATAAAAATTACCTTAAAATAGGAATAGACTAGAAATTTTGAAACCATTTCCTCTATATTTTAGTTTGATTTAAAAAAGGAAATATATTGAGAATAATGGTAGACAGGATCTTACTATTGGAGAAAAGAGTTACACATCTGGAAATGGGGAAAACTGTATAATGTATTTCTTTTGGTTTCTAAATATTGTTTTTCACTATAGGGAATCAGGTGTCTCTCAAGAAAAGCCTGATTCTCAGGTGGGATGGAGAAAATACAAAATGAGCCTAGAAAACTTCTTTGAATTAACGAACAAACAAACAAAAAACAACTACCCAGAATTCTGATACAGAATTGAGCATGGCCTGTACAAAGAAAACCATAAAATATCAATGAGAGAATAATAAGAACTAAATAAATGTAAAGCTATAACACATTTAAAAGATTGGACAAATGAATATTAAAAATATTTCAAGGGTTGGGGCACCTGGGTAGCTCAGTAGGTTAAGCATCTGACTCTTGATTTTGGCTTAGGTGGTGAGTTCAAGCCCTATGTTGGGCTCTGTGCTTACAGCGTGGAGCCTGCTTGGGATTCTTTGTCTCCCTCTCTCTCTGCCCCTTCCCCTCTTGCATGTTCTCTCATTCTCTCTCAAGAATAAATAAAATAAACATTAAAAAATGTATTTCAATGGTTAACAAGTTTATTATAGATTCAATAAGCTCACAATAAAAATGTCAGCACCTTGAATGTCTGTGACTGAGTGTGGGTAAGCACGAGTATATGTGTAAATTGCTAAGCTGATTCTAAAACATATTTGGAAATACAAAAGGCCAATAATAGCTGAGACAATCTTGAAGAAGAACAAAAAAAGTTGAAAGATTTATACACACAAATATCAAGGATCATCATGAGACTACAATTGTTAACACATTACGGCACTGGTGTAAGGACCCATGAATAGACAATGGGATAGCATAGAGTCTAGAAACAAATCAACATATAAAGAGTTTGTCAAAAGCATACTGAATTAGAATAGGGAAATGATGAGGGTTTTTTCCTGGAAATTGTGCTATGACAACTGGATGCTCATATGGCTAACATAATACCTCACCACACAGAAAAATTAATTACAGGTAGATTGTGAACCTACATGTCATAAAGGGGAAAATTTTTTCTAGAAGAAAATAAAAGAAATTATATTCATCATCTGAGAGTAAGTATTTATTGAGCAAGCATAAAATAAATGAACAATAAATTGAACTTCATTAAAATTTAAATCTTTTCTTCTTCAAACGTGTTTTATCAGTGAAAGAACCAGCTATAAGGTGGGAGAAAAGTTTTTGAGGGAGAGGGGAAGAAGATGGCGGCGTAGGAGGACGCTGGGCTCACCGCGCGTCCTGCTGATCACTTAGATTCCACCTACACCTGCCTAAATAACCCAGAAAACCGCCAGAGGATTAGCAGAACGGAGTCGCCTGAGCCAAGCGCAGACAAGAAGCCCACGGAAGAGGGTAGGAAGGGCGGCGAGGCGGTGCGCGCTCAACGGACTGGCACGAGGGAGCCGGGGTGGAGGGGCGGCTCGACGGCCAAGCAGAGCCCCCGAGTCTGGCTTGCAAAAGCGGAGGGGCCTGACGGACTGTGTTCCGACAGCAAGCGCGACTTAGCGTCTGGGAGGTCATAAGTTAACAGCTCTGCTCGGAAAGTGGGAAAGCTGGAGGACAAAGGGAGGGAGAGCTGCTGAGCCCCCTGACGACAGAGCTCAGTTTGGTGGGGAACAAAGGCACTCGCTAGCACCATCTCCCTCGCCCATCCCCCAACCAAAATCCCAAAGAGAACCAGTTCCTGCCAGGGAACTTGGTCGATCCGCGCAAACACCCAACTCTGTGCTTCTGCGGAGCCAAACTTCCGGCAGCAGATCTGACTCCCTCCCGCTGCCACAGGGCCCCTCCTGAAGTGGATCACCTAAGGAGAAGCGAGCTAAGCCTGCCCCTCCTGCCCCTGTGCACCTTGCCTACCCACCCCAGCTAATACGCCAGATCCCCAGCATCACAAGCCTGGCAGGGTGCAAGTAGCCCAGATGGGCCACGCCACCCCACAGTGAATCCCGCCCCTAGGAGAGGGGAAGAGAAGGCACACACCAGTCTGACTGTGGCCCCAGTGGTGGGCTGGGGGCAGACATCGGGTCTGACTGTGGACCCGCCCACCAACTCCAGTTATACACCACAGCACAGGGGAAGTGCCCTGCAGGTCCTCACCACTCCAGGGACTATCCAAAATGACCAAACAGACGAATTCCCCTCAGAAGAATCTCCAGGAAATAACAACAGCTAATGAACTGATCAAAAAGGATTTAAATAATATAACAGAAAGTGAATTTAGAATAATAGTCATATAATTAATCACTGGGCTTGAAAACAGTATAGAGGACAGCAGAGAATCTCTTGCTACAGAGATCAAGGGACTCAGGAACAATCACGAGGAGCTGAAAAGCACTTTAAACGAAATGCAAAACAAAATGGAAACCAACACACTCGGCTTGAAGAGGCAGAGGAGAGAATAGGTGAACTAGAAGATAAAGTTATGGATAAAGAGGAAGCTGAGAGAAAGAGAGAGAAAAAAAATCCAGGAGTATGAGGGGAAAATTAGAGAACTAAGTGATACACTAAAAAGAAATAATATATGCATAATTGGTATCCCAGAGGAGGAAGAGAGAGGGAAAGGTGCTGAAGGGGTACTTGAAGGAATTATAGCTGAGAACTTCCCTGAACTGGGGAAGGAAAAAGGCATTGAAATCCAAGAGGCACAGAGAACTCCCTTCAGACGTAACTTGAATCGATCTTCTGCATGACATATCATAGTGAAACTGGCAAAATACAAGGATAAAGAGAAAATTCTAAAAGCAGCAAGGGATAAACATGCCCTCACATATAAAGGGAGACCTATAAGGCTCGTCACTGATCTCTCTTTTGAAACTTGTCGGGCCAGAAAGGATTGGCACGATATTTTCAGTGTGCTAAACAGGAAAAAAATGCAGCCGAGAATCCTTTATCCAGCAAGTCTGTCATTTAAAATAGAAGGAGAGATAAAGGTCTTCCCAAACAAACAAAAACTGAAGGAATTTGTCACCACTAAACCAGCCCTACAAGAGATCCTAAGGGGGACCCTGTGAAACAAAGCCCCAGAGACATCACTACAAGCATAAAACATACAGACATCACAATGACTCTAAATCCATATCTTTCTATAATAACACTGAATGTAAATGGATTAAATGCGCCAACCAAAAGACATAGGGTATCAGAATGGATAAAAAAACAAGACCCATCTATTTGCTGTCTACAAGAGACTCATTTTAGACCTGAGGACACCTTTAGATTGAGAGTGAGGGGATGGAGAACTATTTATCATGCTACTGGAAGCCAAAAGAAAGCTGGAGTAGCCGTACTTACATCAGACAAACTAGACTTTAAATTAAAGGCTGTAACAAGAGATGAAGAAGGGCATTATATAATAATTACAGGGTCTATCCATCAGGAAGAGCTAACAATTAAAAATGTCTATGTGCCGAATACCGGAGCCCCCAAATATATAAAACAATTACTCATAAACATAAGCAACCTTATTGATAAGAATGTGGTAATTGCAGGGGACTTTAACACCCCACTTACAGAAATGGATAGATCATCTAGACACACGGTCAATAAAGAAACAAGGGCCCTGAATGAGACATTGGATGAGATGGACTTGACAGATATATTTAGAACTCTGCATCCCAAAGCAACAGAATATACTTTCTTCTCGAGTGCACATGGAACATTCTCCAAGATAGATCATATACTGGGTCACAAAACAGCCCTTCATAAGTTCACAAGAGTTGAAATTATACCATGCATACTTTCATACCACAATGCTATGAAGCTTGAAATCAACCACAGGAAAAAGTCTGGAAAACCTCCAAAAGCATGGTGGTTAAAGAATACCTTACTAAAGAATGAGTGGGTCAATCAGGCATTAGAGAAGAAATTAAAAAATATATGGAAAACAATCCAACACAACGAAGGCAGTCCTGAGAGGAAAATACATTGCAATCCAGGCCTATCTCAAGAAACAAGAAAAATCCTAAATACAAAATCTAACAGCACACCTAAAGGAACTAGAAGCAGAACAGCAAAGTCAGCCTAAACCCAGCAGAAGAAGAGAAAAAATAAAGATCAGAGCAGAAATAAACAATATAGAATCTAAAAAAACTGTAGAGCAGATCAATGAAACCAGGAGTTGGTTTTTTGAAAAAATAAACAACATTGACAAACCTCTAGCCAGGCTTCTCAAAAAGAAAAGGGAGATGACCCAAATAGATAAAATCATGAATGAAAATGGGATTATTACAACCAATCCCTCAGAGATACAAACAATTATCAGGGAATACTATGAAAAATTATATGCCAACAAACTGGACAACCTGGAAGAAATGGACAAATTCCTAAACACCCACACTCTTCCAAAACTCAATCAGGAGGAAATAGAAAGCTTGAACAGACCCATAACCAGCGAAGAAATTGAATCGGTTATCAAAAATCTCCCAACAAATAAGAGTCCAGGACCAGATGGCTTCCCAGGGGAGTTCTACCAGACGTTTAAAGCAGAGATAATACCTATCCTTCTCAAGCTATTCCAAGAAATAGAAAGGGAAGGAAAACTTCCAGACGCATTCTATGAAGCCAGTATTACTTTGATTCCTAAACCAGACAGAGACCCAGTAAAAAAAGAGAACTACAGGCCAATATCCCTGATGAATATGGATGCAAAAATTCTCAATAAGATACTAGCAAATCGAATTCAACGGCATATAAAAAGAATTATTCACCATGATCAAGTGGGATTCATTCCTGGGATGCAGGGCTGGTTCAACATTTGGAAATCAATCAACGTGATACATCACATTAATAAAAAAAAGAGAGGACCATATGATCCCGTCAATCGATGCAGAAAAGGCCTTTGACAAAATCCAGCACCCTTTCTTAATAAAAACCCTTGAGAAAGTCGGGATAGAAGGAACATACTTACACATCATAAAAGCCATTTATGAAAAGCCCACAGCTAACATCACCCTCAAGGGGAAAAACTGAGAGCTTTTTCCCTGAGATCAGGAACACGACAGGGATGCCCACTCTCACCGCTGTTGTTTAATATAGTGTTGGAAGTTCTAGCATCAGCAATCAGACAACAAAAGGAAATCAAAGACATCAAAATTGGCAAAGATGAGGTCAAGCTTTCGCTTTTTGCAGATGACATGATATTATACATGGAAAATCCGATAGACTCCACCAAAAGTCTGCTAGAACTGATGCACGAATTCAGCAAAGTTGCAGGATACAAAATCAATGTACAGAAATCAGTTGCATTCTTATACACTAACAATGAAGCAACAGAAAGACAAATAAAGAAACTGATCCCATTCACAATTGCACCAAGAAGCATAAAATACCTAGGGATAAATCTAACCAAAGATGTAAAAGATCTGTATGCTGAAAACTATAGAAAGCTTATGAAGGAAATTGAAGAAGATTTAAAGAAATGGAAAGACATTCCCTGCTTATGGATTGGAAGAATAAATATTGTCAAAATGTCAATACTACCCAAAGCTATCTACACATTCAATGCAATCCCAATCAAAATTGCACCAGCATTCTTCTCGAAACTAGAACAAGCCATCCTAAAATTCATATGGAACCACAAAAGGCCCGAATAGCCAAAGTAATTTTGAAGAAGACCAAAGCAGGAGGCATCACAATCCCAGACTTTAGCCTCTACTACAAAGCTGTCATCATCAAGACAGCATGGTATTGGCACAAAAGCAGACACATAGACCAATGGAATAGAATAGAAACCCCAGAACTAGACCCACAAACGTATGGCCAACTCATCTTTGACAAAGCAGGAAAGAACATCCAATGGAAAAAAGACCGTCTCTTTAACAAATGGTGCTGGGAGAACTGGACAGCAACATGCAGAAGGTTGAAACTAGACCACTTTCTCACACCATTCACAAAAATAAACTCAAAATGGATAAAGGACCTGAATGTGAGACAGGAACCATCAAAACCTTAAGGAGAAAGCAGGAAAAGACCTCTCTGACCTCAGCCGTAGCAATCTCTTACTCGACACATCCCCAAAGGCAAGGGAATTAAAAGCAAAAGTGAATTACTGGGATCTTATGAAGACAAAAAGCTTCTGCACAGCAAAGGAAACAACCAACAAAACTAAAAGGCAACCAACGGAATGGGAAAAGATATTTGCAAATGACATATCAGACAAAGGGCTAGTATCCAAAATCTATAAAGAGCTCACCAAACTCCACACCCAAAAAACAAATAAGCCAGTGAAGAAATGGGCAGAAAACATGAAAAGACACTTCTCTAAAGAAGACATCCGGATGGCCAACAGGCAGATGAAAAGATGTTCAACGTCGCTCCTTATCAGGGAAATACAAATCAAAACCACACTCAGGTATCACCTCACGCCAGTCAGAGTGGCCAAAATGAACAAATCAGGAGACTATAGATGCTGGAGAGGATGTGGAGAAACCGGAACCCTCTTGCACTGTTGGTGGGAATGAAAATTGGTGCAGCCGCTCTGGAAAGCAGTGTGGAGGTTCCTCAGAAAATTAAAAATAGACCTACCCTATGACCCAGCAATAGCACTGCTAGGAATTGATCCAAGGGATACAGGAGTACTGATCACAGGGGCACTTGTACCCCAATGTTTATAGCAGCACTCTCAACAATAGCCAAATTATGGAAAGAGCCTAAATGTCCATCAACTGATGAATGGATAAAGAAATTGTGGTTTATATACACAATGGAATACTACGTGGCAATCAAAGAATGAAATATGGCCTTTTGTAGCAACGTGGATGGAACTGGAGAGTGTGATGCTAAGTGAAATAAGCCATACAGAGAAAGACAGGTACCATATGGTTTCACTCTTATGTGGATCCTAAGAAACTTAACAGAAACCCATGGGGGAAGGGAAGGAAAAAAAAAAGAGGTTAGAGTGGGAGAAAGCCAAAACATAAGAGACTGTTAAAAACTGAGAACAAACTGAGGGTTGATGGGGGGTGGGAGTGAGGGGAGGGTGGGTGATGGGTATTGAGGAGGGCACCTTTTGGGATGAGCACTGGGTGTTGTATGGAAACCAATTTGACAATAAATTTCACATATTAAAAAAAAGTTTTTGAAATATATTTATCTCACCAAGAACTCAAAGAATACATAAAAAGTCTTATAAATCAATCTAAATCAATGAGCCCAATTTAGAGAATTGGCAAAAATATTTACTGGGAACTTTCAAAAAAATCAAAATGACCAATAGAGTTATGAAAAGATGCTCAGCTTTTAAATTCACCATTAAAGTGTGAATTATAACCACAGTGAGATATCACTACACAACCACTAGATTATCAAAAATGTAAAAGGACTGCAATATCAAATGCTATTTAAAAAATAGTAAAATACGCTCAAGGCTATTTGGAGATATATAAATAGATACAACCACTTTGGAAATCTATTTAGCCACATATAATAAAGTTGAACGTTAGTTATTTTGTGACACAGTAATTTGATTTATGGAAATATATTCAACAGAATATATATATGTATATATATATATACATATACATATATATGTATATATATATATACATATACATATATATGTATATATATACATATACATATATATATACATACATATATATACATATATATATACATACATATATATACATATATATGTATATATATATACATATACATATATATGTATACACATATATATGTATATATATTCGTGGGAAATCATTTTCTAGTTTGAAACCGCTGGTTAACAAATATGCAATTTTCTAGGAAGTTCAGAGATACCTATATTACTATTGACTTACCCTCTTTTCCCAAGAAACACAAGCACATGCAGAAAATAAGGACAAAAAAGAAAACAGCTTTATTGTTATTTTGTTAACAGGCACTATCAAAGAATATCTAGTATGTTAGAAATGATGATTTTGAGTCACTTGTTATTTTCAATTCCTTCCTATTTATTTGCATTCAAAAATGAATTGATCTCACACTATTTGGTATAAAGTGGCAATAAGAGAAGATGCCTGCACATAAGGAAATTAGATTCTAATAGATTTTAATACATGGATTTATTCAAGTATTAAGTATAAAAATGTATTTGTGACAATGCAAGTATTTTTCCTTCATTCATATTCATTTAATACAAATTTGAAGACAAAATTCTCCATGGGTATCAATCAAAATCATTTCCCTTGAAACATTTTTTGTCACAATTTTTGTTTTGCAGAAAACTATATATATGACTATTAATAAGCTAAATAAGTGATGGCTACCTGACATCTCTCCAAAATTTGGTCCATGAATTGAATTAGAATCTCCTTTTTAAATTAATCACTTGCTTTATTATCTTTCACTATAAAATTTAATTTGGTAATTACAGCCTGAGATTCATTAATCTGTCATTCATATGCCTTCCAAACTAGCAACAACCTATTCCTCTTTTGTGTTCATGTATTTATGCATTCACTCATTCATTTAATTTAGCAATGCTGATTCACCAATTACAATGATCCTAAGCTAGTTTCCAGAGATAAAATAATAAACAATGTAGTGCTTAACATTACATTTTATTTTTTTTCATTTGTGAGCTTCCTCTAGCCTCTGAGAGAGTAGAAAGGACACAAGTTTTCATAATTGCTCATGGTATCCAGGAGGCAACTAATATTTTTCAGAAATTCTCATACATTATTTTCTTCTATTATTATAATGTATATAAATTTCTATCTGAACATAGGATGGCCCTGGTCCAGAAGGACAGATGTCCACATTTCTGGTAATAAAAAATAGCTTACCTCAGCCTCTATGACCTTACATAAGATGTTCACTTTTCAACAAAAATTACAGGGCAAACAAAAAAGTAACACACCTCAATTAAAACAGACTCAGGTGTGATAGAGAAGTTGGAATTATTTCACTAGGACTTTTAAATACTTATGATTATTATGTTAAAAACCATTATGGAAAAAGGTGGACAACATTGAAAACTCAGATGTATAATTTTCAAAGGCTGATGTAAACTATAAATAAAATCCTAATGAAATGGTAGAAATGAAAAGCACAGTTAAAAGCAATGAAGTATATGTTCACCAAGCTCATCAGCAGATTCAACACAGCTCTGTTAACAATCAGTAAACTTTCCCCTAAAAACAGGAAAAAAGGCAAGAATGATCTTTCTCACTAATTTTGAAAGTCCTAGTCAATGAAATAAAACAACAAGAAAAAAAAGGGCACACAAAATGAAAATAATTAAATACATTTCTATGTCCTATGGATATTTACATACATCACATTACATTCCCAAAGAATCTACAAAAAAGCCCTTAGATCTGATGGATAGATCTAATATAGATATGCCTCAGGATACTAAGTCAATATAAGAAATTCAATTGCATTTATGAATAATGGGTTTGAACAATTGCAAATTGAATTTTTAATGTAACTTTTGCAATAACATCAAGAAAAATATTTTAAAAAGAAAAACAAAATAGTTACTAAGCTAACAAAATACATATAGAATCTGCATGTTAGTAACTATAAACACTGACTAAAAATATTAAGAATGTCTTAATAAATATACTTAGTGGATTAGAATAATTAACATTTAATGATGCCAATACTCTACAAATTGGTCTATAGAGTGAATGCAAACCCAAACTGATTTTTTGTAGAATATTTTTGTAATATTGATGTTTGTTCTGAATTTATACAGAAACAGACAGTATCTGGAATTACTAAAACAAGTAGGAAAAAGAAAATCAAACTTGGAAAATTCATACTTCCTGATTTCAAGATTTACTAAAAAAAGTTGCTGTAATCAAGATATTATGTTATAAGCAAAAGAAAAACCATACAGATGAATAGGAATAGAAACAAACCCACAAAATACAATCAGCAAAGAAAAATTTATTCAACAAATGGTGGTGGACCAAGTGGACTTCAATACATACCTCCAAACTCATGCAAATAATTAAATCAGTATGAAGCACAAACTGAAATCTAAACTCTAAAACTTTTAACCCATCAAAAAGTATATATAAAGGAAAAACTTTGTGGTTTGGGGTTAGACAAAGGGTTTGCTTTATGCCATACCACGAAGCACAATCTATTAAAGAAAAATATTGATAATGGGATTTCACCAAAATTAGAAACGTTTGTTACATAAATAAGTGACCGTTACCATGTTAAGCAAATGAAAACACAAAGCATGCATTCTCTAATAGAATGAATAAAGGATTCTTGGAGAAGTGGTAGACTCTAAGATGAGTCTGGAATACTCTGCAGTGCCTGAAAATAAGGGAATGTTCAAAAGAGTACGGAGTCATGTTGAAATGTTACAGAAAACCCAAAAGAGTTCTCAAAAGCTAAAACTAGAAAAATTTGAGCAAAAAAAAAAAAAAATGATAGCATTGTTTTGTGATTCGGAAAATAAGATATAAATGAGCCATAGTAATACAATAAATAATTAAGTAAATAAACAAATAGAGGAGAATCAACCGCTATTCTTTGCAGAAGAATTCCAGTTAATACATGTATAAAGAAGTTGGGAAATAGAAAATCAGCACTCAAATCACAATGTGGTAACTTCTGCAGTCTATATCTAATATGAATTCTAAAATTATTTGCCAAATTAGAGGAAAAACAGGGTATCTTCATCATCTCCATGTTTCTCCCTAGAAATATTTATTAATAAAGGAAAAAATAATAACTTTACAATGAAGAAACTTGGAAGCCATAATCTTAACCAGGTGATCAAGATTAACATTATTAGTAATGGTATAATAACATCATCTAACTTGTGACATGAAGCATTGAGAAGGACATATCTCTTCTTTGGTTTTCTTTTCAAAAATGCGAAACTTCAATCTCATGGTGAGAAAACATTAGACAACACAAACTGGAGGACAGTCTGCAATATAATTGACAACCACTCTTCAAAAATATCAAGGTCATGTAAGACAAAGAAAGCTTTAGGAAGTGTCATAGATTGGAGGAGACTAAGGAAACATGACAAATGCATTATAAGATCCTGATCCTAGAACAGAGAAAAGCTTCTTTTCTGGAAAAGCTGGTGAAATCTGAATAAAGTGTGCAGTTTAATAATAGCAGCATAAGATAATTTACTTTGTGGAAAGGCTAATTATATTTTTATGCAAAATGTTAACATTAGGGGAAGTTGGATGTAGAGTAGAAGAGAACTTTCTGTACTTGTTTTGCAACTTTTCTGTAAGGCTAATAATTCAAAATTTAATTTTAACTTTAAAATTTAGAAAACAGGGGCACCTGGGTGGCTCAGTAGGTTAGGTGTCTGACTCCTGATTTCAGCTTAGGTCATGATCTCATAGTCATAAGATCCAGCTCTATGCTAGGTGTGGAGCTTGGTTAGGATTCTCTCTCTCTCTCTCTCTCTCTCTCTCTCTCTTGCTCTCTTTCTCTTTCTCTCTCTCTCTCTCTCTCTCTCTCTCTCTCTCTCTCTCTCTCAATCTCTCTTCTTTTACCCTGTCCCCACTTTCACTCTCTAGCTCTCTCAAAAAAAAAATTAAAAACAGACACATACAAAAGTAAAAATTTTGAAATATATTTACCATGCAGACAGTAAACATAAGAAAGCTGTGGTAGATATTATGTAGATCTCATGAGGTAGAATATTACCACAAAAAAAAGCCATTTCTTTTCAAGCATGTCACCTTCATCAATTTTTGTAAATGTTTGTTACGTACCTGAAAAGAATGTTTTGTGGCTGTTTATATATAAAAATACAACACTGAAAACCCATTAGAAAGGCTGAATTAAAAAAAAAAGAACTGACTTAACCCAAACAATCTACAGATTCAGTGCAATCTCTATCAAAATAACATAATTTTCACAGAACTAGATAGAACACATAATCCCAAAACTTAAATGGAACCACAAAAGACTCTGAATAGCCTAAAAAATCTTGAGAAAGAAGAACAAAGTTGGAAGGAAGTATCACAATCTCAGGTTTCAATATCTACTACAAAGCTATAATAATAAATAACAGTATGGTACTAGCACAAAATAGACAAATAGATCAATGGAACAGAATACAGCCCAGAAATAAACCCATGCTTATTAGTTAATTAATCTAAGACAAAGGAAGCAAGAATATACAATGGAGAAAAGAAATTATCTTTGACAAATTTGTGCTGGGATAACTGGACAGCTACATGCAAAAGAATAAAACTGGACCATTTTATTACACCATACACAAAAATTCAAAATGAAACTCAAAATGAATTAGGGACATAAATATGAGACGTGAAAACATAAAACTCTTA
Organism: Prionailurus viverrinus; assembly: GCF_022837055.1. Lineage (NCBI taxonomy): Eukaryota > Metazoa > Chordata > Mammalia > Carnivora > Felidae > Prionailurus > Prionailurus viverrinus. The sequence continues at coordinate 76,154,065 of NC_062563.1, forward strand.
GAAGTTAACATAGTATTTTTTTACATCAGCCTTAGCAACATTTTTTCTAAATATGCCTACTTAGGCAATGGAAGCAAAAGCAAAAATAAACTATTAGGACTACATTAAAATAAAAACCTTTTGCACAGCAAAGAAAACCATGACCAAAACAGAAAGGTAACTTACTTAATGGGAGACGGTATTTGCAAACGATATATCCAGGAAGGGGTTAATATCCAAAATACATAAAGATCTTCTACAACTCAGAATCAAAAGATAATTATAATAATAATAATCTGATTAAAAATGGGCAATAAAACATTTTTCCAAGTAAGACATAGAGAGGGCAAACAGACACATGAAAAGATGCTCAACATCACTAATATTCAGGGAAATGCAAATCAAAACCACAATGAGATGTCACCTTACACTTGTCAGAATAGCTACAATCAAAAAGATAAAAAATATCAAGTGTTGACGAGGATGTGAAAAAAAAAAAGGAATTCTGGGGCACTATTGATGGGAATATAAACTGGTGCAGCCACTGTGGAAAATGGTATGGAGATTCCTCAAAAAATGTGAAATACCGATACCATATGATCTACTAAAAACACTACTTAATATTTACCTAAAAAATATACTAATTTGAAAAATATATGCACTCCTATGTTTACTGAGACATTATTTATAATAGCCAAGATACGGAAGCAACCCAAATGTCTATCTATAGATGAATGGATAAAGACTGGATGGTATATATAGCTATATATTTCTCAGCCATAAAAGAGAAAGATCTTACCATCTGCAACAACACAGTTTGACCTAGAGGGTATTACACTAAATGAAATAAGAAAGAGAAACATAAATGCCATATGATTTCACTTATATATGGAATCTAAAAACAATACAAATAAACAGATTCTTAAATACAGAGAACAAATGTGTTACCAGACAGGAGGTGGGGAAAGCGTATGGGTGAAATAGATAAAGAGGATGAAGTGATACAAACTTCCAGTTATAAAATAAGTCACCAAGATGAAAACTACAGCACAGGGAATATAGTCAATAATGTTGTAATAGCGTTTGGTGACTACATTCATCGTGGTGATGAATGAGTAGTGTTAGAATTGTGGAACACTATGTTGTACCCTTGAAACTAATATAACACTGTATGTTAATGACACTTCAATTTTTAAAAAACCTGAAAATATCAAGGCAGATAATACCAAATGTAAAGATGCACAGCAGTTACAACTTTCGTAAGTTGCTGGTAGGAAATCAAAAGTAAATACTACAGCCATTGAAGTCTAGTTTCTCATTCCTCATAAAGCTCAACTCATATATAGCATACAAGAGAGTAATTTCACTCCTAGATGTGTACAGAAGATAAATAAATACATTTTTACCCCCAAAAGACTGATACATGTATGATCATAGCAATTTTATGCACAATAGGCACACTGAAAGTGGAGCAAATATAATTGGTACATTTCCCTAATAGTATAAAATAGTTTATAAAAATGAGTAAATGTCCATTAACAAGTGAATGGTTAAACAAATTGTGGAATATGTGTACAATGAAACTCAGAAACTTAAAAGGGAAGAACTAACCGGTGGTTGACAAGAATTGGAGATGAGGAAAGCTTGATGCCATCATCACTCTATCATTACCAGAACTACTGACAAACCAGAGAAATCTGGGCATAGAATGCAGTGAAACAAAGCATAACCAGTGAGTCATGGTGCCAGTATCCTGCTGAAAAAATGAGCAGTGTCTAGCCCAAGACTATATATGGATTATCTAAATCCTACTCACAGTTAAAAGGAATAGAAACAGATGCAGTAGAATAATACTAACTTTTAAAATAATTGCCTTGTAGAAGTGGAAGAATAAATATAGTTTTAATTATATTACACAGCTCTTGGATGATATATTTTCTATAAGTCTGTTTGAGTGTTATTTACTATCTCTATGTCTCTGAAATTTTGTGAGTTTTTGAAAATAGAACAAGACACAACTTGTATTTGCAAGTTTGCATTTATAGAATTAGGAAACCATGTTTTAACTAACAGTTTCTCTCTCTCAACCTCTATCTCTCTCTGTTTCCCTGTCTCTTGTCTCACACACACTTGTGCACAAGTGTGTATAATTTTTAAATTTTTTCTATGAATTTGATATATTCCAAACTCCAACCAAAATCCTATTGCCTTGAGGATATTCTCAAATACAACCTTGATCCCACACCTACTGAACTTTCTTAGGTTCCTACATACCCTATAATAATTAACAGGTAGAAATGAAAGTACACAGTTCCCTTTTCATTGCCTAATGAAGGCAACATATCTAACCGGAGTTTTTGAGGAAGACACATCAGTTGGAAAAAACTATTTTATGTTACTTCATCAAAAAGCCAACAAAGTGAGATTTTGCTCATTAATGAAACACAGGTTTAATCTCTTTTCAACTTGAGCTGAAAAATATTTCTAGATCTTAATGAAACTATTTTAATGGTATTTTTAGAGGTGCAAATGTATTTGATTTACCAAGATCTAAGTTAAGCAAAACTCATTTGAAATCATGATTTTCTGAACTCCTGCAGATTCTGGAACTTAGATCTTAGGTGCAATGTATGTATGTGTGTATGTATAATAATAACATACTCTTCCAACTAAAAGAAAAACTTTTAGTTTCTCTTCCTACAGCAAAGAGAAAGCTAACAGACAAGCTCCTCTCTTCATCTACTCATTCATCATCTAGGTATATGACTACAAATCTTCAGTTGTTTTGCTCATTTGCATGTAGCTAATACTGAACCTTCTTTCTGCTTTCTTCCAAGATCAAAACTATTTTTAGATTCCTACATGGGCTTAAATATTTTTACAGAGTAATCACAGAACCACAATAGGAAAGGAAAAATGTTCTGAATTGTATGGGGACTCAGAAGTTTATAAGACAATCAGGTCCAACAGTGAAACATCTTATGGGTGGTAATTAAGACTACACATTTCTTGGTCTTTGCCTAAAATATGCCTGATTGATAGCACCTTACCTGAACACAAGCCTTTTAACTTAATGCACAATTTAGCCTCATATTTGAAAATACCCAATTTCCCCAAGTTCTTAATAAAATAAACAATATCTTAAGAAAGAGCTCCATATGAATCTCAAGTATTCTGAGATTCCTACAGAGATATCTGAGATATCTGAGAATCCTACAGAGTTCCTCTCATTTGTCATCCAATATAAAATTTCCTTCTACACAATTACTCAAGATGGCTTTCCATCTATATAAGCCCCAAATACCTCCCCTTGTTTTCAGAGTAGCTTTTAGGTTGGGTATCTGCCCCCAGATGTTTGGAATTATCTCTTACCTCCCTGATACACAATTTCTTGCTTTGATCTGGTCTATTCATTCCCATCCTGTGACACACCTATGAATTGTGCATTTTTACCAGCTCTTTTCAGGATGATATTTTATTTGGACTTTCTACATGGCTTTGATTTTAAATCAGTGCTAAACTTGCCTCTTGTATCACACTCGGCTTCATGCTCTGCAGGCTGGGCATGAATTGGACTTAGCAATTGCAGACCCTCAAGTTCTCCCAAATAATTATCCAGCCTCTTCTTGGCTTTTAAAAACTTCTTCAAGTAGCTATTGTGTCCTCACTTAGTTCTTTTGTCTATAGTCAAAGTATCCATAGTAACTTTAATGTTTACTCATAAGCTACAAAATGTAGTACAATGATTTCAAACTATAATAAAGGATATCAAGGGATCATGCATATCCTTTTACTACTAGTGGGTTGGTTGGGGCTTGAGAGAAAGCCAGAATGTGTGTGACTCCGGGTCCTGCCTCTCTATCTCAAGATCTCTCTATCTCTGACCTCACACCTGTCAGAATGGCTAAAATCAACAACATAAGAAACAACAAGTGTTGGCAAGGATGTGGGGAAAGGGAAGCCCTCTTGCACTGTTTGTGAGAATGTCAACTGGGGCAGTGACTCTGGAAAACAGTATGGAGATTCCTCAAAAAGTTAAAAATACAATTACCTGTGAATACCTAGTAGTGTAATCCAGCAATTACACTACTAGATATTTACCCAAAGAATATGAAACACTAACTCAAAGGGATTCATGCACCCTGATGTTTATAGCAGCATTATCTACAAAAGCCAAATATGTAAACAGCCCAAGTGTCCATCAACTGATGAATGGATAAAGAAGATGTGGTATATATAAACAATGGAATATTAGTCATATAAAAGAATGAAATCTTGCCATTTGCAATGATATGGATGAAGCTAGAGGGAGTATCATACTAAGCAAAACAAGTCAGTCAGGGAAAGATGAATATCATATGATTTCACTCATGTGGAATTTAAGGAACAAAAAAAATGAGCAAAGTGAGGAAAAAGAGAGAGGCAAACCAAGAAACAGAGTCTCAACTATAGAGAGGAAATGGATGGTTACAAGGAGGGAGGGGGGTGGTGGGATAGGTTAAATAGGTGATGGAGATTAAGGACTGCTCTTGTGATGAGCACTGGGTGTTGTATGGAAGTGTGGAATCAGTACATTGTATGCCTGAAACTAATATTACACTGTATGTTAACTAACTGAAATTTAAATAAAAATTTAAGGAAAGAAACTCAGCTCAATACCTATTAGCTATATTACTTTGGATAGATTAAGCCTATAAATACTCAAAATCATAGGGGTGCCTGGGTGGCTCAGTCAGTTAAGTGTCTGACTTCAGGTCAGGTCATGATCTCACAGTTTGTGAGTTCGAGCCCAACATTGGGCTCTGTGCTGACAGCTCAGAGCCTGGAGCCTGCTTCAGTTTCTGTGTCTCTCCCTCATATGTCCCTCTCTCTCTGCCCCTCCCCTGCTCATGAGCACACACACACTCTCTCTCTCTCTCTCTTCCTCTCTCTCTCTCTCTCTCTCAAAAATAAACAAATACTCAAGATTGTCGATTGTAAATGGGGAAAGAAATCTGTAATTCATATTTTGGGAGGATATAAAATGAATTTATGTTCCCAAAATTCTGAAAAAAACCCCACTTTCATGTAATATACTTGAAATATGATTCTTGGAATTCCAATTGTAGTCATAATAGAGTAATGAGTATCAAATTTAACCTTATGGTATAAAAATTTATAAAATTGGACAAGATATGTGAAGCAACAACATATGAAGATATATGAAAACAATGCTTTTCAAGCAGTGGACAGCACAAACAGTATTTTGATCATTTGAAGATGTGAAATACATTAGGAGAGTTACACATTTACCCCAATTTTCCACCTGTGGAATTTTCCAAATATCAGTCCAGAGAAGAAGAGACCAAATAAAGAGCAGTGGTTTCAGTACTTGGAGGTAAAGAAATCATTGTTCATGAATGCTGAGATTGTGGTAGAGCCGCTCCCTAAGGAATATGGTGGAGGCCCCTCAGAACAAAGGAAGGCAACTTGGTCCAGTCAACTCCTATACAAGTATGCATAACTGATACAACTCTGCAACTGGGACTGTGTCCAATCAGTGGGAGACAAACAAGTAGAAATTGCATAAGAGCTCAGTCTTTTTGGGGTCTTAGCCCCCTGAGCCCATGCTGGTACGAATAAAGTTGCTTCCTGGACAAAAAGGCTCGGTGTCCCGTCTTTCTGTGAGAGAACCTGGCTACCTTTCTTGGGGGCTCGCTTCCAGGATTTGGAGATGGTGCATTTCCACCTCCTTTGTCATGGGGGTGAGATCTCGAAGTGCCAGAAGCAGCATCCTAACTTGGCGCCAGTAGACCGCTTGATCCATAGGAGACTAGCCTTTCCTGGCATGTCGGAGCAAGGGCCTCGGATGCACAACAGAACCCAGTGAGGCCCAGGAACCAGTTCAGGGAGCACCGCCCATCAAACTGGTAAGAACCCAGGTTCATTTTGGTAGATCTGCCCCTAAGATGCACAATGGGAGGCTGATCACCTCCCAGAGTTGCCCGAATAGCTCCATAAGGAATAAGGAAGGAAACTGCAACTCTAAGGTTCTGGGCACTGGGTGGCAGGTTGGAGTTGCTACCTGACTGTGTGTGAATTAGACAGTGGAAAGTTTTTGACCTGACCAAGGGCCAAAGCAAGTGTTGAGTCCCCATCTGTGGTTAGTAGTTCCATGGTGACCTCATACGGCTTAAGGCAGTGTCAGACTTCCTCGTGAGTCTGGTCTGGGTCAGGGCTTGATACTGAACCCGCCAATGCTAAAAGGTGCCTGAAATATCTCCTGGAGGATGGGAGAGTCCTGGCCTCCTGAGGGAAGTATTCAGTACAGTACTCTCTCACAGTTAGATCTGTATTGTAGAAGAGAGGGTAAATGGTCAGAAGTTCCTTATATGCAGGTCTTCTTTGCCTTAAAGGGGCCAAGAAAGGCAAGTACTTGCAGACTTGCCCCCTGAGGCCTCTCCTCAGGAAAAGCCACCTGGTAGACCTTCATGCCCTCCTTATCAAGGATTGCCAGGAATAAAAAAATTCTCCACCTAAAATCAAGGCATGTTCAATGTATCTATGGACTGAAATGCCTCATGATGGATTTGGCTCCATAAAGGTCCCATTTTTCTTGCAAGATTCTAGGCCAACAAAAAGGACCTGGGCAAATTTTCAGACAACTCTGATCAATATATAGAAGTGTCAAAAACCTAACCCAGGTTGCTGAAAAAACAAAAAACAAAAGAAAACAAACAAACAAACAAACAAAAAACACACAGGCCATCCCTAACAAAGGAGACTTTAACACTCTTTCTCATTGTTTCTCCTAATACACTCTGGTTACTCTAACTGTACGTGGGGGTTTCTCCCTCATTCATTTCCTGAGTCCATGACTGTGAGGACTAGAGCCAACTGTCTCTGGTTAGTCTACCTCAGGATGGAGACTTTAAGGAATATTCCCAAGCAGCTGCCAGAACTCCTTTTGTTTCAGGGAAATTCCCGGTCTTCTCTAGCCCAACATGGACTGCCTAATTTCATTTGTTGGTGGGAAAAAAAAAAAAAAAAGTTTGCATCTGCTCATCCGGTCGAGCTGACAGGCTTTAGGACCAGGAGACCTCTTTCTCTGCCCTCTTGCCTTTTATCCGCCTCCAGGCCTCATGGCAGCACCTCACCTCTTCTGCCCTCCCCTCCTGTTTCTGCCCCCCCTTGGGTGTGGCCTGCGGAACTGGTTCCTATACCATCCTCAGTGCCTTAGACACCATTGGCTTCTCCCATCCTCAAGGTCAAGGAGCAAAGAGCACCCCCTTGGACCACCCACTTCAGAATCCCCCACTGTTATCCCAGGTAAAAACTGACAATGAGCAAAGCTGATTGACTTATGAATGGACGCAGGTGAAACATATTTGGTGTTCAAACTAATTTAAGTTTGTTGGACCTGTCTTTAAAGTTATCAGCATTAAATATAAAACTTTTATTCTACTAAGGTTTACTAAAGGTCAAATAAACTCATGTTATCTCTGTTGCAATTTGTTAGCAAAAAAGATGGTTAATTTTGTCTGTTTCAAAGTTTTCATGGGTAATTCTGAAGATAGCTTTCAAAGTCCTTGGTAACCTGAAACTTTAAAGTTTTGACTGCATGATAAATGAGATTAAATTCATTGGATATCTAGGTCTTTTCCAAATAGGATGGAGTGCTAACGCTTTGATTACTAAACATAGGTTTGTGCTTTTAACTTCTTCTTGCAGAGAAACTAAGGCTATTTGGGTCTATTGGAAAACATGCTTTGTGTTTAATTGATTCATGAATTTGCCATCTAAAAATGTTCTGATGTAAACACTTCTCAATTGGTTACTAAGTCCTCAATTGGAGACTAAGGTTTCTAAGAGTTAAAATTCTGCTAAGTGTACTTAAGACTGATGCAGTAAGGAAAGCAACTCTGTAGGAAAGTAGGAGATATGCAAGAAAGATAAAAGAAATGAGAATACATTTTTGTTGAAGGTCAAAGAAATTAATTTTGTCCTAAATGGACTGGTTGTTTGGAGAAAAAGGGCTTTGGTCAAAATCTGAAAGCAAAGGAAAGTTGTAGAATGTTTGTGAAGGGAAATCTTTGGAAAAAAATTTTTATATATGGTCAAGACGGACTAAGGTTCAAATAAATGGATTTTCAACGTATGCTGGTATAAGATTAAAATTCTGCTTTACTCTGTTAAAAAGGCAAAGTTTTCTTAGATTGTTGGTATGCTTTTGATAAAAAAAAAAGAGGTAAACAAAGGCTTTTCCCCCCTTTTTGTCTGCCTAAAAAGATAGGAAAAAAATATGATTTCAACCAAAAGAACAGAACACCCGGGCAACATGCCTTTTTGAGTTGTTTCACTCAAGTCTTGCTTAAAATTGCCCCTCCTTTGATCCAAAGGCTGGGGTGCAGGTGACATTGTCCTCACTGTCGGCCTCCAAATGCTCCATATTTGCATTGTTTCTGTTTAGCAAAGGAATGGATGCCTATGCCATATAAGGGATAGATGAGTATGATATATAAAGGGCTTTTACTGGGATACATATGAGCCATTTTCCTACACTTAGCCCAGTGTGTGCCAATTTGTAAAAACCTAGAAACTCTAAAATGGAAATCCACATGGCTTGAACACCTTTATGTGGGACTGCTGAAAAAGGCAAGGAAATAGACCTCGACTTTGGCCCTTTTAGCCCCCTTGACAGCCAATTTTATGCTTACAAAAACAAAAAAAGGTTTTTGCCACCCTTTTAAAATATATTTGTAATGAGGATTACTGTTGGGCCAAAATAAAATTAATGTATCCTTCTACAACCAGGGATGTCTTGCTTGGTCACAGTTGATACCAGAAAAATCCCACAGGCAGAAGATAGAGGGATAGGAGAAATCAGGGGAGACAAGGTCAGCTCTCAGAGGTAAGGTCAAGCCTGGATAAGAGCAACTGCTCCCAACACTTTGCGAGACTGACAAAGCTTTTGGCTGCCAATCGAATAGCTAGCCAAAACCCAGGGCCAGCAGATGAGGCTTCTCCTGGCCAACTATGGAAAATTAAGATAAGGGATGCCTCTTCCTCCTTTTTCCCATAGATGGGCAATTCCCCAACCAAGGCCAGTACTCCTTTGGGATGCATTCTGAAAAATTGGGATGATTTTGATCCATAAACTCTGAAAAACAAACAAACAAACAGCAAAAACCGACTCATTAACTATCATGGAACTGGAGGTCCTACAGGGAACTTCCAGTTTCCTACTGGGGCCCAGGAAATTCCATCCCCAAATCCTAATTGGGACCATGACCAACCCATTGACAAACTGTATTGCCACCACCTCCAAGCTTGTGCCTTAGAAAAATTAAGAAGGTCTAAGGTTAAGTCGTTAAATTACGCTAAATTAGCCACTATTTTACAAGCACAGAATGAGAGCCCAATGGCCTTCCTGGAGAGGCTGAGGGAGGCGCTCATGAAATATATGGCTATCTCCCCTGACACCCCTAAGGCTGAGATAATTTTAAAGGACAAATTTGTCACTCAATCAGCCCTAGATATTCAGAGGAAATGCAAAAATTGGCTGTTGGCCTGGAAGGGAACCTGGAATAGCTCTTATGAACTGCCAATAGGGTACATTACAACCGAGATAAAAATTAAAAAACAAAAACAAACAAACAAAAAACAGAAAAGAGACTTAAAAAAAATCTGAGGCCTTAGTCGTAGCCTTACGCACTATGTCAGACCAGACTTCCGAAGGTCCTGGCACCAAATGCCACTTATGTGGCCAGTCAGGGCACTGACAAAACGAGATGACCTTAGAAGGGACAACAGAAGTCAAAGCCTCCCAAGTTATGCTCCTTATGTGGAGACAATCACTAAAAGTCTGAATGCCCTCGGGGACCTCTATCTGCGAGGGCTCAGATAACCAGTATCCCTAAAAAGGACTGATGGGGCCTGGGGCTCTTCAGGGTGGCTCCCTGGAACTGTTTACTGGAAGCCTTGAGCCTTGGGTGACTCTGGAAAACTCAGGTAACTAAAAGGCCTGTTCATTTCCTTCTTGATACTGGAGCCACCTTTTCTGTCCTCCCTTCCCCTCCAGGCCAACTATCCCAAAGAGGCATAACAATTAGAAGTGTCTTTGGAAAACTTATAAGTAAATTTTTCTCTCTGCCCCGGGGGATGCATATGGGGAAAACTAATTTTTTCTCATGCTTTCTTGATAATACCAGAGAGCCTTACTCCCTTGCTAGAAAAAGACATTATAACTAAATTAGAGACTATAGTGCTACTAACTCCAGGACAGACAAACAATTGTGTGAGTTTTTGGGAATTACTGGGTAATTCCAAAGTAGCTTGCCTGCTATATCAATTACTAAAGGAGACTCAATACCACCTACTCTCCCAAGGAAATAAACTGGGGTCTGACTCCTGGACACTGTCTCCAGCTGTTGGAATGGTTACAAAAGGAGCAGGGGCAATAACTATTGCCGAGCTCACAGAGCTAAAAGATCATTAAAACACTGCATCAGGCCTTTCATTTAGGGAGGGATAAAACTTTTCAAATGACCCAAAGGATGTTTACTGGGAAAAATTTGTCAAGGACAGTTCAGCAAGTAGTATCAGCCTGTGAAGTATGTCTTAGAAACAATCTCTCAACCACAAACCTGCTCTCCCAGGAAATTAAGGAACTGGATGGAGGCTATCCAGGGAAGACTGACACTTAGGTTTCACTCATATGCCAAGGTCAAAGGAATTCCAACATCTGTTGGTATGGGTTGATACTTTTACTAATTGTATACATTTTGTATAGCTATTAACAAAAACCCTTTGTTGTTTCAAAATTGCAGAGGTTTACCATGGGAACAAGAATATAGGTTCAATGACAAGTATATGTGTGAACAGACCTCACCCCAATTCACATATTATGGTGATTGCTGGGCTTACTGACCCTATTGGAGCTGTGTCTCATGGGCCACTTGGAAAGGTAAAGATAATGTGGCACTCCTCTAAAAAGGGGCTACAACCTCCAGCTATAAATTGGGAGCCTGTAACCCCATTAATTTTACTATCTTTAATCCAGGAGACCCAAAATGAGAAAATGGCCTCAGGATGGGTATATATATATATATATATATATATATATATATGGCAGGAACCATGTGGTGCTTCAAGAGAGTTGCTGTCTCACTCTGAGCCTCAACTCGCAAAGTCTTTCATTCCCTTTATGAGAAAATAGAAAATATCCCTCTCCCTACCTCTGCCACAACAAGAAACATGTTTCTTGTCTTAGCAGAAACTATAGCCCAGACCCTAAAAATCTCTTCTTGCTATGTATGCAGGGGAACCACCATGGAGGATCAATGTCTTTGGGAGGCTAGAAAATTAGATCCCTGTGAACCCTATAATGGAACAGAACACCCCAGTCCTACTACCAGGGTTTGGCTCTTCAAAACCCGAATTATTGAGAAAAACTGCCTTGCCTGATGGGGAAGAAAGTTCACCATCTCTGTTGGAAGCTTAGCGTGCCTAGGCCAAAAATTTTATAATGCAATCTCCTGGGATACCCAACGGTGGGGGTCCCCAGATCACCTTGAGCCAGATCCTCACCCCTTGTCTAACTTCTCTCATCTCCAAGAGGCCTGGGATAATGTCAACACAGCCATCAAATGGCAGGCCCCAGGTGGACTATACTGAATATGTGGAAGGACAACCTATACAGTACTTCTCTCAGGCTGGTCAGGGTCATGTATTCTGGGAACTATTCATCCATCTTTCTTCCTGCTCCCACTTGCCAGGAGGGAATATTTGGGAGTCCAAGTGTATGGGGACAGGGAGACTCAAGGGAAATGACATGCCCTACAATTTGGTAACTGAAAAGATGATGAATAGCCTCCTGAGTGTATAATCCAATATTATGACCCTGGGCAGAGGGTGGGTCTGCTACTGCACTCCCGTTTATGCTAAACTGCATAATCAGACTACAAACGGTTGTAGAAATTATAACCAATGAAACTGCCAGAGCTCTTAATTTACTAGCAAGCAGCAAACTAAAATGCACAATGCTGTCTATCAAAATCGCCTGACCTTAGATTACCTGCTTGCTTTTGAGGGAGGAGTTCGTGGAAAGTTTAACTTGAGAAAATGCCACCTACAGATAGAAGATGAAGGAAAAGTCATAGAGGAGATCACAGATCGAGTGAGAAAGGTTGCTTATGTTCCAGTTCAGACCTGGAAATGTTGGAACCCCAGGGAGGTATTTGGAGGATGTTTTTCAACTCTCGGGGGGATTCAAAACCCTCATGGATATTATTTTCTTGATTTGGGGAAATTTGCTTAATCTTACCTGGCCTAGCTCCCCTGGTTATATGGTCTGTTACCAGCCTCATTGAGGTAATGGTTGAAAGGAAAACGGCCACACATGTGATGATGTTATGGAAATATAAACCTCTAAGCCAAGATGATGCTCTTTGATCCCAAATAGGGGGTCTGAGCATCAAAGAAGGGAATGTGATAGAGCCCTTCACTAAGGAATGTGTTAGAGGCCTTCTCAGAACAAAGGAAGGCAACGGGCAATGCGGCCCAATCAACTCTATACATGTATGTGTAACTCTGACATGACTCTGTAACTTGGACTATGTCCAATCAGACTATATGTGTCACCATATATGCAGACAAAGAAGGAGAAATTACACAAAAGTCTACATCCCGCTGTGCTCAGGGCTCAGCCTTTTTGTGGTTTTACCTTGCTGAGCCTGTGCCACGATGAATAAGGTTGCTTCCTGGACTAAAAGCCTCGGTGTCCCATCTCTCTGTGTGAGAAACCAGCTACAAGATGGCTGGGATTTGGAGCTCAAGGTATTAAAATTGAGGGATATTCACAGAGAAACAGTTCCAGGTGTGTGTGTGCATGTGCATGTGCATGAATTCTCCTGAACTCTTTGGCCAAATACTAATCTAACAGAGCAAGAGTCTATGGTAGAGAACACATCAGAAAGACTAGAGCTGAGCAGAGACTGCAGAGGTTGCAAAATGCCAAGCATCTTAGGAGTTTTGACAAAAGTGAATGGAGTTGATTTTGAATATATAAAGTTGATTTGAAGAAGACCCAAAGATAACACAGATGTTGGAATTAGCAGGCAAAGGATTTCGGCAATGATTACAAATACCTACAAGGAACTCAAGAAAAAAGGGGCATAAATCACTGAACACATGAAGAATCTTAGAAGAAAAATGAAAGCTATAATAAAGACTAAGGAAATTATAAATGAAAACATCTAATATCTAAAATAAAATACACTGGAATTATCCTAACATCAGATTTTATGGTGTCAATTAACCTGAGTACAGGGCAATAGAGACTATCCTGACAGTAATGGGGAGGAAAAAGATTTTAAAGAAATCAAGATAGCCTCGTTGACTTGTAGGAAAATATTTAGTAGTAGAATATACATAATTGGAATTCCCAAAAGAGAAAAGGGGTAAGGAGATAAAGAGGATTTACAAGCTTGATGAGAAGTATCAACTCATTTTTTTTTTTTTTAATGCTCAACAAATCCTAGGCACCTGGGTGGCTCAGTCAGTTAAATGTCCGACTTCGGCTCAGGTCATGATCTTGCGGTTTGTGAGTTTGAGCCCTGCATCGGATTCTGTGCTGACTGCTCAGAGCCTGGAGCATTGCTTTGGATTCTGTGTTTCCTCCTCTCTTTGCCCCTTCCATGATCCTGCTGTGTCTCTCTGTCTCTCAACAACTAATAAACATTTAAAAAAATTTTAAACAAACAAATAAATATATAAAATGCTCAAAAAATCCCAAGCAAAATAAATACATAGACACACATACACAGTCAAATACAAGCAGGCATATCAGAGTCAAATTGTTGAAAACCAAACATAAAAATAAAAGTATAAAAGAAGAAAAAATGAAGCATTATATAGATTTAGATATATATGAGAACATCGGATATGAATAGCTGTCAAGTTCTCATCAACAATACATAAACCATAAAGAAATGGAATGACACCTTTAAGAAGCTGAAAGAAGAAAAATATCATATCATTTAGAATTCTATGTATCCATCAAAACTATCTTTCAAAAATGATGGTGAAACACAGGATTTAAAATGGAACAATAACTAAGTTACTGCCAGAAGCCCTGCCCTCCAAGAAATATTAAAGGACATTATTATTTTTTTTTTAGTTTTTTAAATGTTTATTTATTTTTGAGAGAGAGACAGACAGACACAGTGGGGGTGGGGCACAGAGAGGAGACACAGAATCTGAAGCAAGCTTGCTCTCAGCTGTCAGCACGGAACTCGAACCCACGAACTGCTAGATCATGACCTGAGCTGTAGGCAGAGGCTCAACTGACTGAGCCACCCTGGCACAGGACATTATTAAGGATATTATTAAGGCTGATCGAAAATTATATTCAATGGAAACACACATTGTCATATATTCAAATGATGACATACTACTTAATGTATGGAATAAAGAAGAATGAATTAATGGAATGTTAACAAGTAATAAAGTATATCCTGTAATTTCACAGATATTATGCTGAATCTAAAAAGCCAGATGTGAAAGAGTACATGGTGTATGGAACATTTATATAAAGTTCTAGAGCAGACAAAACTAATCTATGGTGATAGAAATGTGAACAGTGGTTGCTTCCAGAATGTAGGATATAAATTGAAAGGGTAGGAGGTTACTTTTTTGAGCTATAGAAAAGTTCCATATTGTGATGGCTTTCTGAGTGACACAAGTATTTGAATTTGTCAGGGCTTATCAAACTGTATACCTAACCTCTGTGCACTTCACTATATGAATACTATGCAATGATGCTGCTGCTGCTGACAATAATAATAATAATAATAATAATAATAATAATAAATGGTTATCTTTCCTTCTTTCTCCTCTTCCCCCTTCAATTTCCTGGTTGCCTCCCTCCAAACCTTCCCCTCTCAAGGACACTATTTTATTTTTGTGCTTTTTCAAATGTGACCTACAGTCTGGTGGCTTTTAAAAGATTAATCGTTGCTCTTTTTCCCAGGAATATGATTATGAATTTAGAGTCACCATTTATGTAATTTTATCTCCTTGCCTAATATTTATTTTATTTAAGAAATATAAGAATTTACACAAATGGATATGTTTCTTTGACTTCAACCAGAATGTTTCTCTTATTCCAGTTTAAAAAAATTTTTTTAAATGTTTATTTATTTTTGAGAGAGACAGAGACAGAATGTGAGTGGGTTGGGGCAGAGAGAGAGGGAGGCACAGAATCTGAAGCAGGCTCCAGGCTCCAAGCTGTCAGCACAGAGCCCGACTTGGGGCTCAAACTGACAAGCCGTGAGATCATGAGCTGAAGTCAGACGCTCAACTGACTGAGCCACCCAGGCGCCCCATCTCTTATTCCAGTTTTAATATTATTGTTCAAAGTGCTTTTTAAAAAATTAAAGCCCCTCCTTTGACATTCTCCTTGGATCATGTTTGGAACTCACATGAGAAAGTTAGTCTCATAAGTTAATGGTAATATGTTGGTTTTAATGGAAATACTACTGTGGTATTAGAGTTCCCTATTTTTCACTAGTAGTTGTAAATGATTGGTTCATTTGATATATGTATAGTCCGTAAATCAAGTCGACTCTAAAAATGGGAAGGTTCTCTCTACCAATTCTGTCCAAACAACTATACCAGGAGGCCAGGAGTTGAACCCCTATTGTGTCATAAAGAGACACAGATTATAATTCTTCCATTCATACACAGAGACACACGGACACACGGTATAATTTATAAAGCCTAATGTAGACAACAAATTAAGCCTTAAAATTAGAAATACAAAAACATAACTGAATTTCAAGTATATTGTATTTATAAATTTAGGTCAAGTATCCTCTTCTATTAGGTTCAAAATGGTACACTCAACCAAATATTATATATATTATTTTGTGAAAAACATGAATTGGGGCACCTGGGTGGCTCAGTTGGTTAAGCTTCCAACTCTTTATTACAGCTTAGGCCATGATCTCACAGTTCATGAGATCGAGCCCCACATCTTGCCCTGTGCTGACAGCATGGAGCCTGGTGCAATTCTCTCCCCCTCTCTATCTATACCCATCCCTCTCTATCTCTCTCAAAATAAATAAATAAACATTATAAAAAACATGAATCTACAATAATCTCTCCCTCTTATGAGGACAAATACAATTAAAAATGAGAAAAATAGATGTTAGTTTTTCTTAATTAAAAAAAAAGAGAGAGAGAGACTCTCCCTTATCCTATTTCTTAGAGCACTTGCTTTAGAAAACTTGTAATAATGTGTATTTTCTCTGCTCCTTTGAAGTATCTGCATATCTTTTGAAAAGCTAACTAAGCCTCATGTCAGCTTTACCACCCCGGAATATTTTTCTAAAGAATTTGGGGGGAAAATGTCTTTAAAATGTAATCATCAAGGAAGATGGAGCTCTTATCTCCCAGTTTCTATGAGAGGAGAGGAGTCTAGTTTCAGCTGGCATCTGGTTCCAAATCCACCTCTTTTCACAGATATAAGAAATTTATTTTTCCTTTGGATAAAGGTGATTAGCAAACACTGGTGGCTTTACCCAGTGAATTTAGGACAAACTATGTGTGACAAATAATGTTGTCAAGACTTCTTATTTGAAGAATAATTGTTTATTTTGAAAAAGGTATGCAATGAATTGTATCTGTTTGACTATATGAAACAGTAACATTTCTTTTTGTCTTTGTGATCTCTTTAGTGGATTGTCTGCAATGAGCATCTTATTCTGTTTTAGTGCTCATTCAATAATAAAATTGTTTTCTTACTGTGCTACTTTTTGGACAGGTTATCTGGTTTGACTAGAGAGAGATTTTGCTTTTAATTATATTTCCTCAACCCCCCACACCCCACCTCTGCACTTCTGACAGACTAGTGGACTAAGGTTATCCCACAGAGCTTGAGTTTACATGTGTACAGGCCAGAGACAAGTTACCATTTCAGTAAACCTTGCAGTTCCAACCCAGATTCCCAGAGAAGGATTGATGCTTCATAAAATGTATTAACTACATGAGAATACTCCTGATTTTACAAAGAAAAAAGAAATTAAGAAATTAAGTTTTAGGATAGTTAAATATCTTGAAGCAGAATTAAATATATATTTTTAGTCTGCAATGCCATGGAACTTTGGAACTTCATGGCAATATTCTTTATTGAATGTTGAACCAAACATGATTATTTGTTTAGATGTCTAGCTATGCATTCTTTAATGTGATGCATATTAATTTAATCATCTAAATATGAAGGGTTTTCTTCTTTTGAAGCTAAAATTTACTGAGTGAACAAATTATATAATAATAGTATTGCTTCACAGACCATTGTAGGGAATCTTTATTCTTTGTCTGAGAGTACTCTCAAGAAGAATTAAAGTTGGTTTGCCAAAGGGCATATAGATAGAACATGAACAATAAGGTTACACGTTTATAAGAATCCCTGACCTCTTTCAGTAGACATGAGAAGACAATATGAATCCTAAAATTTTATACTTCATTCAAAATAATCTTTCAGTTTGAGTAAGATGTCTGGTGCTCAGCATGGTTAAATTATATGATAAAAAGACCAGCATCAAACTTATTGAAATAATTTTTTCTAGACTTGTTTTACAAAATATTTCTCTCTGTCACCTCTTCTAAGATTTTTTGAAGTTTTTTAACTGAATGGAAATATCTTCAAGGTAAGGAGTATAATTTGTAGCCATAGGTAGCAAAATCACATAGCAAAAATATCAGCAAACTTGAATTCAGCAAAGTCATGTACCTGTTCTGCCTTTACAGCTAAGAATTACTGTGATCCTGTGAAAGTAATTTCATCTCCTGTACCTTTATTACTTCATGTGTAAAATAAAAGCATTGCACCAGAAGTGTTTTCCAACTGTGTGTTTTTCAAGTGTTCTGGTGATGCCATTCCAAATTAATAAAAGAGCAATGACAGAGAAATAACATAGTGATGGAAATATAAACACAAACTGTAGTGTGATGATTCTTTGTTCAAGTAACATTCCTGGCTAATCAAAAGAAAGCAAATTTTCTTTATGATTGCTTTTTTTGTCGCATCTGTTCAGATATTGACATAAGAATGTGATGTCTATATTTTTCTCTTTCTTTCATATATTCGGCCTTTGATATTTCTTTTTTCTTAATTTTTTCTAAAGAGAAAGTCACTTAATTTATAAGTTAACATGAGGACATGTGCAATTGAATGTGCTTTTCCATTTTCAGTGACCTTTTCCTGGTGAATGCATTAAAGTGCATTGTCTGTATACTCAGGAGCTGCTCAGGAGGCTTAGTGAGTCCAGGAATTTCTGAAAGGTCATAGATTTTATTGCTATTCATTTGACAGCTTTTTTTTCTTACTTTGAATCTACTCCATAAAACTCATTGTTGTTAGTCAATAGATTAATTTATATATCTTGGATCTTTACATCCAATTATTTACCACTATAATTGAGATTCTTTACTGTTGGGACATCTGGCTGGCTCAGTCTGTAGAGCATGCAACATTTTTTTTTTTTGACAGAGAGAGAGAGAGAGAGAGAGAGAGAGAGAGAGAGAGAGCGAGCGCAGGCATGTGAAGGAGGGGCAGAGGGGAAAGGGAGAGAGAAAGAATCTTAAGCAGACTCCACATGCATTGCAGAGCCCCACATGGGGGATCCATCTCACAACCATGAGATCATGACCTGAGCTGAAATCAAGAGTGGGATGTTTAACTGATTGAGCCACCCAGGCACCCCTCATGGGACTCTTGATCTGGGCATTGTAAGTTCAAGCCCCACGTTGGGTATAGAGATGACTTAAAAATAAATTAAAAAAAAATTCTTTTTCTGTTAAAATAATTTGGGAAAATTCTATTTCTCAATAAGGATAATAATTCCATCAAGGAGACACATGTGCAAAGGATGTCATAAACTTGAAACAAGTCAACTATACTCTAAGGTGGATCTAATCCTTTTTCTGTTTTGCCTAACATGATCATGATCCCAAGGTACTAATTTGATTGTGCTTTTTTTTCCTTTAACAAGTCAACTGCTTGATAGGGTTATCCATAATTTTAAAGGTAAGTATATCATGCTCTAAATGAATAAAACATATCAAAATCAACATTTTCTGGCTTCAAAAGTAAATTCACATTTATTTTAAAATCCTGAAAATGATCTAGCTCTACTTCCTGTATACACTGTCATGAGTTTTATGAAATTAGTTGCATATTTTGGTAAAGGTTCATCAAACTTGCAACTCTCAACACACTTGACAATTTCAGACTGAAAAGATTAAATAGCTTTATTATTAATCATGGTGTCAAGGCTAATAAACCACTCTTACATTTATAGAAAAAGAATGTTTTATTATTGAGTCTATACTGAAATTTAAAAATCATTTTTCAGTTTTTCAATGTTTGTTTATTTATTTACTTATTTATTTATTTTTGAGAGAGTGCACATGAGTGGGGGAGGGGCAGAAGAGAGGTTGAGAGAGAGAATCCCAAGCAGGTGCCATGCTATCAGTGCAGAGCCTGACATGGGGTACAATCTCATGAACCATGAGATCATGACCTGAACCGAAATCAAGACTCAGATGCTCAACTGACTGAGCCACCCAGGCACCCCAAAATCATATTTCATTTTAAATGCTTATTCTAAGCATACTATAGCTATATTTAGTAGCACCTTCATTAACAGTTCCCAGTTTACAATTTTAAGTCTTCTTTGGTGGCACTAATTAGAGACTGAAGTCTTTAGAGATATTGTTAAGAATGCCTGCAGTGTTCTCTTGGTAAGAGCTTTGTCTTTGCTGACCCTTTTTCGTAACTTTTAAAAATCTGCAGAGGAATTATCTATGTCTTTAAAACAGTTCATTTGATGAATCAAAAGAGAATAGTAGATCTTTCTCCAAAATTCATTTAATTTAGATTTAATAGCTCTGTTAAAATTTTAATTGAGTTTTAACAGACCATAAGGTTTTAATAGTCAATTTGTTGAGAAAATTTCTGTGAAAAAGAAATCTCATTTTCCCCACACCAGTATTATCAATAATAAAAATAATTAAAGCTAATCAATTATTTACTATGTTCTAGGCTCATATATTTAAACATATAGGTGATACACATAAAAATAACACTGTTCTGTAAAGTACAACCTTGTCATGACTAATTTGATCTAAGGTACCATTGAACCACCGATTCAGGTAGTAAGATGTGCCATTTCTATGTGCCACCAACAAAGAAAACAAAGCTGACAAAGAAATTATTACATCAACTTTAAGATACAACAATTACAATTAGTGATGGTATCTATCATTCCCATCTTGCATATAAAGTCACTGTATGAGGAACTGCAGGGTTCTACAACTTGCCTAACATTCACAAAGCTAGTGAGTGGCAGAGCTTACAGTCTCGCTTCAGGGTCTTCAGGCATTAACCACTACCTCACACTGTCTCTGATACAAAAAGCACATAATTTAAACCTGTATCAGAATCCAAAATATCTGGAAGAGAACAACAAAGCCAAATCTGGTTGGGTTCTGATAAAAAAAATCATTCTGGTATCTGACATTTTAAAATCAGAAAGGAACTCATTTGGGAAAAAAGATATCATGCGGCATATGGTTTTTAGGTCAAGTCAGCTGTAAAAAAGATATTTTATACTGATTTAATTTTTTTAATTTGGTTGATAATGTGATGTTTTATTTAAATGGAATGGTGGAAATTATTAATCAGAACCAGCAGGTTGCAAGGCAGGACATATACTTATGATCTAATTTTTGTAATATATATATATATATATATATATATATATATGCACACATATGTACAGAGAAGGCTCCAGAAGGGTATTTATAGTAGGAGGCTGGTAAACCTGCTTGGGGAATGGTGCTTAATTTCTAGCACTTGCTGATCGTAAATATGCCCACTATGGCAATCAGCCATATGGCAATCAACACAATACCAATACAATGTCACTGAACGCACAACTGGAGAAGATGTGCACAATTAGGTCTAGGAGACAGTAGGAACCAGTTAAAGCATACCTCTGGTTATGCGCTAAGGTATTAACTGTGGTAGTCTCTGGGTGAGGAAAACGTGAAGTTTTGAGTTTTTGTTTTTATTCTGCTTATCTATGATGTCATTTGTTTTACAAATGCAAATTGTTTATGTATATATGTTTATGTGGGGCCATGGGCGTGTGCATGTGCACACACAGCCAACTAGGCAAAGACTTTTGTCTCCCTAAACTCTCCTTACTCTATGGAATGTGATAGCATTACCTTATAAATCAAGGAATTGGAACCCATGTATCAAAAGGAATATTGTTTTAATGAAGTAAGGGGTTTTAGTCCTCAAAAATGTTTCATAAAAATTCTGTTCAAAATGGCTCAAAAAAGCAATCTGAAAAGCAGTCAAAGGACAATTATTTTGTGGTCCATGCTTAGGAAATACTAAGAAGTTTATTTCTGGGCGTTAATTCCTTCTGCCTGTATGACAAGTATTCACAAAGTGCATTTGTTCAAGAGTACTTCTAATATTTTCCCTTTGGATAGTACACTAAAGTAACAAAAATCTCCAAAAGGAATATGGATATAGCATGTTTCAAGATTTGTTTTCATTGGTGAAAAAATCTTCATAATTTAAAAAATATATTCAGGGGCGCCTGGGTGGCGCAGTCGGTTAAGCGTCCGACTTCAGCCAGGTCATGATCTCGTGGTCCGTGAGTTCGAGCCCCGCGTCAGGCTCTGGGCTGATGGCTCAGAGCCTAGAGCCTGTTTCTGATTCTGTGTCTCCCTCTCTCTCTGCCCCTCCCCCGTTCATGCTCTGTCTCTCTCTGTCCCAAAAATAAATAAACGTTGAAAAAAAAATTAAACAAAAAATAAAAAATATATTCAGTCAATCATGCCATTTATGGCGGAAAGGGTCTAGTAAAGTAGTTAAAAAAATGTGAAACATTTATGACTCATTGTTCCCCAGGAGTATTCCCCAGATCCTTAGAATCTTGTTCTTGAAAAAGTCTTGAAAATCAATGAGACTTAGCCATAAGATGGAAACATCACTTCAGTGACCTAAACCAACTTTTTGCAAAATACTTTAAATCCAAATGGAAAATTATCTCCACAATCTGAAGTTTATCTCTAATGGAAGAATTACTGCTGGGACAGTGAGTCACTCTCAAAAAGGTAGGTATCATATGTATTGGACAAACCATTTCTACCTAAAACATTGGTTTAACCTACCTTAAAACATCGGTTACGAACAGTCTGTCTCAAGCACCATTTTACTAAACTGCTATTTCTTCCTAAATCTTTGCAGTGTGGAAATAAAAGAACTTCTGTTTGTTGTTTAGCACTTACATATGAAAAGCCTTTTCCATATTTATAAGCGTTTGCCAAATTAAAGGCAGAATTCAGAATATATCTATATGATTTGTTCCCATCATGGACTTGTGCATATATCTACACTGTCTCCTCATTATACATATGGAAATGAATTAAATGTATTTAAAGACATGAAATCTCAAAAAAATATGCTTCAGGAATTTTGAAGATTAAGATTCTCTCATGATTGAGTACATCTATTTCCGGGGAAAAGACTTTTCATGTGTAATCTAAAAGAAAATGGGAATATATACAAATTATGCAACCTAAATAATGTTTTTTAAAGAAGAAAGAACAATACATATTTAATAAAAATGCAGATATGAAGCCAGGCAAGGTACAAGTTCAGCCATAATTTTAAAGTATCCACTTAGCCTCAAAAATTTGCCCATTAGCAGTTCATCTTCCTGTTCGCTAGCATTCAATGGTGGTGGACGTTGAGGGGCTTTTAGGAGTGAGGAGGGAAAATTACATAAAACTGAATAATTTATTTCTGAAAAGTGAATTACTTTCTGCTTTTCATCTCTCTAGAATAGTCGTGTTGGTTAGGTTTATGTTGTTTTACTTCAGAAGCACAATACCTGACAATTCCCATTGTGTATGAAAGAAATACAACATTACGATGAACCCTACATTATTTCGCCATAAGTATAGAATGCTAATTATTTCTTTATAATTTTGAAGTGCTTTTTGTTATTTCTTAATAAATTTTTAGAGCTTTTGAGTTGAAAATATCAATCTTAGTTTAGCTCAGACTGAATGGGGTGATGGGAGAGATGCTGAGTTGCATTTTAAGACAATGGTACAATGACCAAATGAGTACAATGTCCAACATATCCGGGGTGAGTTTTGTTTGTTTGCTTTGGGTTTAATACAATTAAGCCATTAAATTGGTACTCTATACATAGGAGTGTGCCAGATGCAGATTAAAACTTTAACATTCAAACATATAAAATATCTGGTCCTGAAGAAAATGGAAAATGTTTCTATTTGAATGAATCTTAAAACCTGAATTTTAAGTTCGTATTCTCTTGCATGTTTTCATATTCTGAGCTTTATGCCTAAACGCGCTTTAGAACTGCTTTGGGTCAAAGTGCAAACTTGCAAACTTGGCTTCTGCAGGCTCTGCATCCCCATTCATTGCCAATACTTTCTCTTCCTCATACACTCATCTGTGTGTGTGTGTGTGTGTGTGTGTGTGTGTGTGTGTGTGTGTATGCACCCAGGATTTAAAGAAAGGTTAATCTTAATCCAAAACAATACCAATAGCCAACCACAAAACATATCACTTCTTAGCATTTGGTTTTTTTGTTTTTGTTTTTTCCTTATACCTGTGAACTCCAGCAAGAGGTTGGCCTTGATGTAGCAGCACCAAACTCGGGGAAGATAAGGATAGAGGCATGGGACTGAATACAGAGATGTTAATAAAATGAATGGAGAGACTCTACTATATTTCCAACTCTCAGCTCCCCAAATCATCTCTCAATAACAGCACCCAGAAACCTCTGGACAACAGGCCAAGATTAGACTTATAGCAACTGACTTCACAGTCTCTCAATTAACTGTCAGGTACTTTGGATGAATGCTGTCCTCATTCTTCTTTGGCTCTGCCCCCCTGTGCCCCGGCTGACTGCCTCCCTCTATCCCCCAATCCCCACCTCATGGGCATCTCTTAATCCATTTGGGCTCCATTCTCCAGGCAAGGCTACCTCTTTTTGTGGATGTCTTTCTTTTCTTCTCAGGCTCTGATGCCAGCTCTGACTCTCATACTGTGCTCCCGGCCACCATGGCCCCTCACCATCCCCCCCAGTACAGATGCCCATCTTGTCTTCTCCTACCTAATGACTTGAGGATTGAATTGTTTAGTAAAGGAAAGAAAGAGAAACAAGAATAGTATATCACTTTTAATTTTTTGTTGAATAAGCTCATCTCATGACAAAACCTAATGCAACTTTTGTCTCTTGCTAACTCATTAAAATTTATTCAGTAGGGGAATATTTGCATCTTCTTTTAGATAAAAACCTAAAGAGATTACCCTATCAATTTTCTCTTTGACTCCTGTGTTAAGATTATCATCATGAACTGAATGTGTCTCCCTTCCCTGCCACAAATACATATGTTGAAATGTAATCCCTATTGTTGCAGTATTTGGAGAGTGCTGCCCCCTCATGAATGGGATCAGTACCTTTATAAGGAGAGGTCAGAGAGCCAGCGCCCTCTTTTTCTGTCCTGTGAGGATGCAAGCAGTTGGCAGTCTGCAAACTGGACAAGAGCTGTCACCAGAACCCAACCACAGTGGCACCCTGATCTCTTCCCAGCCTCCCCAAACTGTGAGAAATAAATTTCTGTTGTTTATTAGCCACCCAGGCTATAGTAATTTGTTATAGAAGCTCAAGTTGACTAACACACTTGTGATTCTCTCAATTCACAAGGTAAAGTCACAAAAAATCTCCGTTTCTTAGAATGCCCAGTTCTATATAGAAATGTAGTAATCAAGTTTCAAATTTGATTTACTGTGAGATCTTCTCTCTGTCCTATGACTACAGGAAATAATGACTCACAGTTGGCCTCTGTTGGGGATCTCTGTCTTGTGTATCTTCACCCTTTCCAAACCCCTGCCCACTCAGCTTCGGATCTCTCTAGAGTCAAGGTAGTAGTGGAGAGGAGAGAAGAGAGCAGGAGAGGCAACTCTGGGCACTTTTTATACTGACTTTACTCTCCCTGACCCAGTAGGTGTTGAAATTGGCCCTGTGGGGGCTCTTTAGAGTGGTGGGAAGTTGATGGATTAAGAAGAATGGATTAAAGTTTTATATATCCCTGGAGAGAGCCAATTGCAGAAATATCATAGAATTGCTGGGAAATATTAAGGGCCAATTGATGTTCTCTATCAGAAATATTTATAAAGTTCTATACAATTATTCAAAATAATTCAATGTGCTGTTATTGTGCATTACTGCTAACTGACCCCTTTTATGCCTCTGCCACTGGTAACTCTAACCAAAGGATCCACCGCACATATGAACGAAAAAGAAATCCCCTTCCCCAAATCACTGTGAGCTATGATTTTTTATTATACCTAAATGCATTTTTATCCTTTACAATTGAAAATTAGTAGGTAACATGATATTTTAAAAATGTATAATTCTTGATCTACTTAGTTATATTAAGCTTTTAGCAGAGAATATCTTATAAATATTGAAGCCACATAAAAGTTTAACATTCTTAACCCTTAAGTGAAGGAGAAAATTGAACTACAGAACTAAAAGTTACATGAAGTTGCAATTATTCAAATAAATTTCAAAAAACTGTCCTTGGATCTCAAGCCTAATCTTAGGCTGCAAGTCCAAAAATAGGAAACAAAGACCTTGGACATAAAAATACAATGAGACCTGCAGCTCGTCCCTCATGGTAGGAATGACTAGTCTAGTTCATGTCCCCATGGCTGGCAGTAACCACTTTAAAACATGCTGTATAGTAATATAATATATAGTGATATATTTAGTAATATATATATACATATACATACAATATATATTACAATATATTACAATATATATATATATACAATATATATATATACTATATAAATAGTAATATAATATATAGTGATATATAGTAATATATATACATATATATACACAATATATATTACAATATATATAGACTATATATATACAATATATATTACTATATATATTGTTCTGTAAATCCCTAAGAAACCTATGATCAGAACATTTGCTGTCATTTTCAAAGCTTTACATCATTAAACTGGTGAAAGACATGTATATAATATATACAATATATATGCAGCAAAAGGTTCATATTCAGAATGAGAAAATAACCACCTCTAAATCAAAAATAAAAAGAAGGAAAACAACAAAAAACGGACAAAAGACTCTGGTAGGCATTTCACAAAAGAATATATTTAAATAGCAGGTAAGTATTAAGAAGGTATCAAGCCTTTGCTAAATTCAAAGTATAACTGTTTTTAGGTACTACTACACACTTACTAACATGTATGGAGAAAATATGTAGCAGTTGGAGGTCTACACATTGCTAGTGAGACTGTAAATTGGTAAAAGCTGTTTGGAAAACAGTCAGTACATTCCAAATATAAAGCTAAATATATATATATGTGTGTGTGTGTGTGTGTGTGTGTGTGTGTGTGTGTGTGTATAAATGGCTTCCATATGACTCACCAGTTCCACTTTTAAGTGTATACCCAAGATAAGTGAGAGCAGTGTCTAGCAAAACACCTGTGCAAGAATCTTCAGAAGGATTAATCACAGAAGCCAAAACCTGTACCTTGCTCAAATACCTATCAACAGTTGAATGGGTAAATATAACAACGCTTATTCATACAATGAAATACCACTTAGCAATAAAAATGACCAAATGGTTGCTACTTGCAACAATGTGGATGCATTTTATTGATACCGTGATAAGCAAAATGAGTCAAACAAAAGAGTACATAGTATATGATTTCATTTATATAAAGTTCAAAAATAGGCAAAACTATGTTTAAATTATGTTGCTTTAAGTCAAGAAAAGTGTTTATTTCTGGGTGTGGGTGTGGGTGTGGGAGATGTTCTAAATCTTGCTGCGTGTGATGGCAGGTGTATACAGGTGTATACATTTGTGCACTATATTATAACTCAAAAGTGTAACTTTTACATCTTATTTCTTAAGACTTCTTTTTTTTCAAAGAAGTTTTAGGTTCACAGCAAACATAAAAGCAAGGTAGAGAGATTTCCCAAATATCCCCCGCCCTCATACATACGTAGTTTCTTCCATTATCAATCCTCCCCCTCACAGTCGAGTAATACATTTACTACCTACGTTGACACATCATAATCACTCAAAGTCTATAGTTTACATTAGAGTTTACTCCTGGTTATATGTTCTATGGGTTTGGAGAAATATATAATGATATATGTACATCATTAAGGTATCACACATAGTATATTCACTGTCTTCAAAATCCTCTGTACTTAACCTATTCAATCCTTCCCCTCCATCCAACCCCTTGCAACCACAAATCCTTTTGCTGTCTCCATAGTTTTGCCTTTTTAAGAATGTCATATAGTTGGAATCACACATATGTAGCATTCCCTTCCCTAGTAATATGCATTTAAGTTTTCTATAATTTCTTTTCATGGTTTAATAGCCCATTTATTTTTAGTAAGAATAATATTCCATTGTCTGGATGTACTATATTTTATTTATCCATTCACCTACTATCCATTCATAACTGTTTTGACAGTTATGAATAAAGCTCCTATAAACTTCCATATGTAAATTTTTCTGTGGACATAAGTCTTCACAAGTAGTATGACTGCTGGATCATAGGGTAGAGAGTGTGTAGTTTTGTAAGAAACCTTCATACTGTCTTCCAATATGGCTGAACCATTTTGCACTCCCACCAGCAAAGAATGAGAGTTCCTGTTGCTTCACATCCTTACCAGCATTTGGTGTCATTGGTGTCTGGATTTTGATTTTGGCCATTTTGATGGGTATGTAGTGGTATCTCATTGTTGTTTTAATTTACTGATGACATGTGGTCAGGAAGGTTCTTATTTGTTTGTTTCTTATTTTGTTTTGGGTTTTAGGTTTCATTTAAATTCTTGTTAGTAGCTAGAATGTATGGAACCACAAAAGACCTTAAGTAGACAAAGTTACCTTTAAAAACAAAGCTGGAGGCATCACAATTCCAGATTTCAAGTTGTATTGCAAACCTGTACTGATCAAAACAGTATGGTACTATCACAAAAATAGACACATAGATCAATGAAATGGAATAGAAAACCCAGAAATGAACCCACAATTACATGGCCAATTAATCTTCGACAAAGGAGGTAAGAATATGCAATAGGAAAAACAACCTCTTCAACAAATGGTGTTGGGGAAACTGGACAGCTATATGCAAAAGAATGAAACTGAACCAGTTTCTTGCACCATACATAAAAATAAATTCAAAATAGATTAAAGACTTAAATGTGAGACCTGAAACCATAAAATTCTAGAGGAGAACACAGGCAAAACTTCTTTGACATCACATTGACATTGTCTCCTGAGGCAAGGGAAACAAAAGCAAAAATAAACTATTGGGATTTCATCAAAATAAAAGTCTTCTGGGGGAAACTGGGTGGCTCAGCTGGTTAAGCGTCCAGCTCTTGATTTCGGTTCAGGTCATGATCTCACGGCTCTCAATTTCCAGCCCTGTGTGGGGCTCTGCACTGACAACACAGAGCCTGTTGGGATTCTCTGTCTCCCTCTTTCTCAGTCCCTCCCCCACTCATTTTCTCTCTTTCTCTCTCTCTCTCTCTCTCTCTCTCAAAAATAAATAAACATTTAAAAATATTTTTAAAATAAAAATAAAACAAATTAAAGAAAAATAAAACGCTTCTGTATGGCAAAGGAAAAACAATCAACAAAACTAAAAGGAGTATCTTTCAATATGGTTATTTGCCACCTGTATATCTTTTTTGGTGAGGTGTCTCTTAACGTCCTTGCTCATTTTTGAAAAGTGTTTATTTACTTATTTTGAGTGAGAGAGTGTGAACAGGGGAGGAGCAGGGAGAGAGGGAGTCCCAAGCAGCCTCCTTATCACTAGCACAGAGCCCAATGCAGGGCTCAGTCTCATGAATGGTGAGATCATGGAGTCAGGTGCTTACCAGACTGAGCCACCTAGGTGCCCTGGTTTTTGACCATTTTTAAATTGGGTTGTTATTTTTCTTATTATTGAATTTTAAGATTTCTTTTTGCATGTGTTGGATAATACTCCTTTACAGACATGTATTTTGCAAAACACTAATATTTTTTAAAAGTAATAGATCTTTGAAAATTTGTAGATTGTGTCAAGACTCATGCATGAAAAGGCTTAGATGGCCACATCAGAAGTGTCTCAGACTCTTGTTTCAGTGATATTTTAGCTCAATGATATTCAAAGCATTAGACTGAAATTATTTATATCGATGTGAATCCCTGATAGAACAGTTGGCTCTGAAGTCATCTAACATTTTGTAGCAAAGCTGTGCCCTCTTCAATAAGTACATCATCACCATCTGAAAACCAACATATATCTTTACATTTGTAAGTAGTGAATTCTAAATGTCTTACCATGGAGGACCTATGGACTGGGTGTCCAAGTCCTTACTGTAAATTGGGCATTAGCAGATCCATCTGCCACATCACTGAAGATGCCCAGAAGCACTTCCTGTGCTCGTCTCTGAAAAATTTGATCAGGCCCTGAATGGCACAAGGAACTTGTCCATCTTTTTAACATGATAACAGCTATCCTATAACTGACCTTCTCTTTGGCCCCTCACGCAGAATTCCCTAAGTAGTATTAATTGATAAGAAAAAAACATTTTAACTCTGGTTTACAGATAAGGCTGCGCAGTATGCAAGCACCAACCAAGAGGGGATCTTTTTAGCATTATTTCCTAAACACAAATGCCCTGAAGAAAAATGAAGAAGAGAAATCCTGCCTGTGGGAATAACTATGCAGTATGTGTCATTTTAATGGGAAATCAAAATAGCCTGAGGTAAGGACCTATACTTCTAAATGGACAATGACTAAACTACCGGTCACTTAATGGGGACAGAATAAGGGCTTGGAAGCAATGTGACTAAGAAATTTGGGAAAAGAATGCACAAATGAGTCTAGAGCACTAAAAATGAACCCAGAGAATAAGAAAATTTGTGCCCCTTGTGAGTGGTCTTAAAAGAGCCTCCTTTCAGAGGATATTTCCTCTAATCAAGAAAACAAGATGGTCTTTTGTACATGTTTCAGACATTCTTCTTTAACATTCACACCTCTATTCCGTCAGTGGACTCATAAATACATTGGCAAGTTGACAAGTCAGGTCAGGCTTGCATGGGCTCTACAACATTGGACTTTGCCATTACCCCGATGAAATGTCTAATGCTTCTGTTGAGAACCCAATGATAGCAATAGGAGCTACTGAACTTGAGAGAGGATTGCTTGGTTACTAAATATCATGTATGTCATCATTGTATTTCATAAAATATTTCTTCTGACCAAGGGAATAACTTTTCAGAGAAAGAATAAGTCAGAGAAAGATACTAAGTCCATATAGTATGCTTTCTTCCTACCATTTACACCATAATCTGGAAGCAGATATTGAATATTCCATTATGGTGCTATGTGTGAAGACAATACTTTTCAAGGTTAGGGCATTGATTCAGGATGTGTTATCTAGCAGCTTTTCCTTCCATAGTCAAATTTTAAAGGCTCTGGACTTTAGGGATGAAAGCATGAAGAGCAACTATTATTACTCACATAATTATTTATTCACAAAACTTCCTTGTTGTCTTTTACTTTGGGCTGTACTCAGAGGAGTTAGTATTAAAAAAAAAAAATTGGAGACGGGGGAGCTCCTGGGTGGCTCAGTCAGTTAAGCATCCAACTTCGGCCCAGGTTATGATCTCACAGTTCATGAGTTCGAGCCCTACGTCCAGCTCTGTGCTGACAGCTCAGAGCCTAAAGCCTGCTTCAGATTCTGTGTCTCCTTCTCTCTCTCTGCCCCTTCCCTGCTCACACTCTGTCTCTCTCTCAAAAATAAATATTAAAAAAAATAAAGAAATATTTTAACGAATTCTACCAGAGAACAAAGTAGCTGCACTGAATTGAAAGTTGAGATTCTCACCTAACCTTTTTTGTGCTTTATGACTTCATGACCCTGGGTGAAACAGTTAAAAAAGGAATTTCTGTGTTGGTTTGCAGTAATTATCACTGCTACCAAGATGAAACATAGTTTCAGAGAAACTAGGAGAATAAAGAAGTAGGGGAAACCCCTTGTAACTTTACCTTGAAAGTCTAGGTTCAGTATTAAAGATAAATAAAAGTTCAGATCTCTAATAAAGTTGACTTACCATTATGAGCAAAGAACCCTCAAGAAACTGGGGTGCTGGACAAATGCTAACCAAATACCAAATAAATATTCCAGGAGGGTAATCAGAAATTCCCAAAGAAGGCCACTTACAGAACACCACTGCAAAAAACATTAGAAGTGAGCATGCAGCCTATCCCTGTATTTATTTCCTTGATGGAATTGGCAAATGTCTAGTTGTTTTAACTAGTTCTCGTTTTATTTCCTTAGTCTTTTTGCCTGAAATAATAGATAATAGTTATGTATTTATAAGTATATATTTAAAGATAAAGTAAGGGTGAAGAAAATTTGTTTTAGTCCACAGATTTACTGTCAGGGTTGTAGCAGGACTAGAGGAAGGATGGCTATTGCTCAGAGGTGATAGACTTGGGATCTCTTCCCTTTGCAGAGTGGATAAACACCTTTTTAAGCTACATGGACAGTAGCTACTGTATTATACAGGAGACATTTTTAGAAGTGTTTACATGGGAAGATGACCTGTGGATGTTATATTATTAAAAGCAGAGACTTGTGTTAGCATTTGTTTTATTTATAGCTAACTAGTATGAAGTCCTCAATCCTAATGGACTGAATTTCCAATTTCCTATTATGGAATTACTCTGAATCCTTCAAAGTAATTCATTAACAGTTCATTGTTTTCATGGATAACAAATTATCTTAGCCTTTACTTCATCTTTAAATATTTGTCAATCTTCTTTGAATCTCTAGCACCTATCACAGTGTCTAGCATATGACAAATAGTTACAAAATGTTTGTTGAACTGAACTATGGTCAGTCATCCGCATGATGAAATTTTGAACCTGTCTTGTATTTTTGTTGCTTAATTAACTATGTAGTATTCAGAGAATGAATTCTGTATTGGTTCTGAATTCTTTTAGAATTTTTGTTGTCACAGAATATGAGATTTCTTCCGGACATTCCATAAAAAGTCAAAAAGAGGAAGTGACTCTGTAGAACAAAAAAAAAATGTGTTTTACATCCATAATTCTAGTTAGTCACACAAGAATATCATCTGCAACTGTATTTTTATGATGAATTTCTAATTTTGCCTATTTTTTGTGTATTTCTAATGGTTCTTGCTTTGATATCTGTGGCAATGCTGTTCATCACAGAAGACTTTTAAAATGTTATTTTTGTTATTAATTATATACACAGGAATGAATGACTTCTGTTCCTTCATACTTTTAGTTTAAATTCTATCTCACCTGACATGAAATACCAAGGAAGATGCAGTTTGTCATAGGTAATCAGAATTTTTCTCTTGGCCATTGAGCCACTTGATCTGTAAATCACTCAAAGTTTTCCCTCCTACTTACATTATTGGAATTGTAATCTTGCTTCTAAGTTTTAACTTCTTCCTGAATTAATCTGTATTCGGATTATCTTTATTCTCTGAAATTATTTATGGTTAGTTGTCTTATTTCTCTTATCACTTTTGACAAATAACAAGTTATTCTTTTTCACCTCTCTTAAGACAGTAAGATCTCTCTCTTTCCTTAACTATTTGACTATGCATTTATCCTAATAGTGGACTCTTCATTAAATTGTCCTGGCTTCTCTATGCTACACATTGCCAACCTTTCTGTTTCCATTCCCCATCCCTTAAGAAAATTTACCTCACATTTAAGAGGAAGACTCACTTCTGTTTTGCAGAATGGCAATCCAAATTTCACCCTAACATAATTTTCTTACTAAATTTATTCCTGCCCCTTCACGACATGATTTATGTAATGAAGAAAATGGGAAGTGTTTCAAAGGTAGGAGCTAAATGGAAAAGTAAAAAAAAAATGTAAATAAATGCTAATCACATTTGTATAAAATTACCAACGCCTTTTCTTTCTTACCCTACACATTCTTTTTCTTACTTATTTATATCCTATCCCTATTTATATCTGATTCCTCA
Organism: Prionailurus viverrinus; assembly: GCF_022837055.1. Classification (NCBI taxonomy): domain Eukaryota; kingdom Metazoa; phylum Chordata; class Mammalia; order Carnivora; family Felidae; genus Prionailurus; species Prionailurus viverrinus. The sequence continues at coordinate 76,187,239 of NC_062563.1, forward strand.
CCTTTGCTCAATTTAAAGTTGCACAGAATTATTTATTAGACAGACAAAACATTTTGCTCTGGCCAGTCTCTAGTTTATTTTTTGCTTGTTACCTTCAAGTACTACTTTCCCTATATCTCTGAACTTTTTCCTATAGACATCCAAGTATCACTCCCCCAACTCTAACTTATAGATATGCAGAAGTCGAGATAATTTTTAAAACCTCACTTCATAGGATAATGCTGATGAATCATCTTCCAAAGACCAACTGGTCTTTGTGGCAATCATTTGATGCATCCCAGTAGTCCAGTGTCTGGTTCTCCAAATAACATCCAATTAAACCAAAATTAAAAATGTGAATCAGGGGTCTATGACATAGTTCAAATCATAGGTGTGATTTATTTTTAAGACTGCAGAGTGATTTAGAAAGGTAGTTTGGTAGACGCTCTCAGCTTGACAAAGATGTAAGAATCTTAAAAATACTGTCGCATAGTATTCCGACAAATCCAGAACAACTCTTAAGTCTAGAAAAACAAGCATATTTTAAAATTAACTTTGAGAGGTGCCTGGGGGGCTCAGTCGGTTAAGCGTCCAACTTTGGCTCAGGTCATGATCTCACGATCCGTGAGTTCGAGCCCCGTGTCGGGCTCTGTGCTGACAGCTCAGAGCCTGGAGCCCGTTTCAGATTCTGTGTCTCCCTCTCTCTGCCCCTCCCCTGTTCATGCTCTGTCTCTCTGTCTCAAAAATAAACGTTAAAAAAAATTTAAAAAAATAAAAAATAACATTAACTTTGAGTCTGGCTTTTGTTGAATGCAGTTAGAGTCATAGGAAACCAGTTTTCCAAAGATATGTATTACAGAATATGTTGCAACTTATACCAAATTTATTGAGATTTTTCAAACTGCAAGATATTTTTTAAGCTCCCAAATTTCTATGGGTAGAAAGCTGCTTAGCTGCCAAAATAGTCCATCTCTTACAAAAAAACGAAGGACATTACATAAGTTGAAATCAAGAGTCTAGATGGTAAAGTCAAGAGCCATGGACAACAAAGGGATCCCCAGGGGTTAGTAGAAAACAATGGACCAAGGAACCATTTCCACAGAGCGGAAATGGACATTAACTGAGGAGCATTTCTTCTCCATGGATCAGGGCAGCAATGTTTATTCAGTGGAATTTCAGAATTGCAACAGAGCAGTGACTGTGCATGCTTCTCATGTGGCTCTTTGACAACGACAGTATCTTTTCTGGCTATGCTATCCACATCTCACCACTGCATATTGGGTGGGGTGGGAAAGGGGCAGATAACTTGTCTTTTTAGTTAATAGATCTCTAAAATATGGAGAGATTTGTCTGGACATAATATGGGTCATACAGTTCTGGGCTTTGTAACTGACGCCATAATTAAATGAGTCTTTTGGGAATCCTTGAGTACAGCAGAAGCACATTTCACATGTGAGAGGAATGTGAAACACCATGGCAGACGGGCAGACTGTAACAGAATGCAAAAAATGGCCATAAATTATTCTCTTCCCCAAATTCATGCCTCTTTGCAATTTGCAATGTCATTTTTCAGCTACTTCCATCAAAAGATGGAAACTATTTCTTCATCCCGTAAGCTGGACTGGACTTTTTATCTCTTTGGCAAGTAAATCAAATGTAGGGGAAGCAACATGACATCGGTTCTGAAGCCAGGCCTCAAAACACTTTGCACACTTTTGTTTACACTTTTAGAACTCCACTGAGTTACCATGTGAACAACCCTAGTTGAATGTGTTGCATGAGTGACACATTATTTACACACCCCTATTTTAGTTGCAGCTAACTTCTGGCCAGTTCCCAGAAGCAGAGCTACTTAATTTGACGAGGCAACTTCAGATGTATCAGTGATCCCAGCCATGACCAGAACTGCCCAGTGGAGTCCAGACTAAATAACTTCTGGCCATGATAAGTGGTTATTGTGAGATACCACAAAGTGACTCTTTTAGGGTTTCTGGATCCAATTCCAATGTCAGAAAGTTGCCCCAACATACAACACCAAGCAATTCTCAGACACCAGCTGAGAATTGAATTCAATTCTGACACTACCCAGAAATAGCATCAGATTCCACAGGTTAAACATTTAGTCTTACAGATTGCTCTCCACCCCCCAACGTCAGACACCAGTCACAAGGCTCTGTCTTTTACCTGTGTTTCTGAGCAACTGGCTACAGATTAGAGGTTCCAACAACCTCCTCCTTAGGTTCAATTAATTTGCAAGATCAGCTTACAGAACTTGAGGAAACACTTACGAATGCCAGGTTATTAAAGGGTATGATAAAGTTATGAATCAATAGCCAGATGAAGAGATCCATAGAGCAACATCCTAAATAAAGGAACTTCTGCTATTGTAGAGCTTGGGGACTGGCTCCATGGCATGTGGAAGCATTCTGGTTTTCTGAGCATGGAAGCTCTCCAAAAAGGAACCAAAAGGCTGTCTTCTTGTTTCTTTATGGAGGCTCCATTACATAGTCATGATTGACTAAGTCATTGGCCATTGGCTGATTCAACCTCCAGCCTTTCTTCTACCCCTGATTTCCAGGGAGGGACCAAAATTTCCAAATCTCTAATCACATAGCTGATACCCCTGGCAACCAGTCCCCACCTTTAGGTGGGGTTCAAAGGTCACCTTCATTAATAACAAGATGCCCATTTCACCTTTATGGCTTTGAAGCAATTTCAGGAACTGTGGGTGAGGATCAGCTATATATGAATAATTTGGATGACCAAATATATATTTCTATAAATTACTATATCACAGTTACTAAAACAACAACAACAACAACAACCACACACATACACACACACACACACACACACACACACACACAAAACTAATACACAGTATTCCTGGACAACTCAAGAGAATCAATGATAAGTATAATACAAATGATAAAATAATTCAGCATGGTGGCAGAATATAAAATAAACAGACAAAAATCAACACATTTAATACATATAAAAAACAAAAATTTAAAGATTATAAGTGAGGAGAAAATATTTTTTATCTTATATTAGTTATAAATAGCTAAAATACTTAGATAAATGTAATGAGAAATGTGAAAACCTGCTGGTGAAAACTTAAAAATTCAAGCAATAACCTGCACAAATGGAGAGGCAATTATTGTTTTTGGAAAAGATGGCTCACTGAAGATGTTGGTTCCTCCTAAGTAATAAATCAATTTAATGCCATTTCAATAAAAATACCAATGTCAGAGCCTAGACAAGTTACTTCTGAAGTTTATATGAAAAATAAGTTTACATGGAAAATAAGCTTCCAATTATATCTAAAAATTCAAAGAAACAAGAGCAATAAAAGGTTAGCTAACTAATATGATACAAATCCTCTATAATTAAAAGAACATAGCACATGCAAATCAATGTTTATATGGCATTTTAATACACAATAAAGGAAGCATCTCATACATAAGTTAGGAATATAGTGGTTTTTAAAATATGTAAAGTTTGGAAACTTAAAGAGCCAACTAGACAAAGGTAAGAATGAATCCACATCTGATACCATTCCCTAGAGTAATTTCCAAATGTATCTGAGATATAAATGCAAAGCATGATTCTACTTATATATGAGATATTTAAAATAGTCAAATTCATGGGGCTTCTGGGTGGCGCAGTCGGTTAAGCATCCGACTTCAGCCAGGTCACGATCTCGCGGTCCGGGAGTTCGAGCCCCGCGTCAGGCTCTGGGCTGATGGCTCAGAGCCTGGAGCCTGTTTCTGATTCTGTGTCTCCCTCTCTCTCTCTGCCCCTCCCCCGTTCATGCTCTGTCTCTCTCTGTCCCAAAAATAAATAAACGTTCAAAAAAAAAAAAGAAAATTTAAAATAGTCAAATTCATAGAAGAGTGGAAGAATGGCATAAAGTTTCAGTTAAGCAAGATGAATAAGCTCTAGACATGTGTTTGCTATGCAATAATTTTAACCTATAGTTCAAAACACTGTATTGTACATTGTAAATTTTATTGAGAGAGTAGATCTCAGGTTCTGTTTTTAGCATAGTAAAATACAATTTTTTTAATGTAAAGCAAAAAAAAAATAGTAATTTATAACCTGGATAGGAAAGGCATTTTAATATTCTGTTAAAATCCAGAAGCAATAAAAGAACATATGGCTAATTGAAACAATTAAAACGGTCTTTTTCATAGGGAAAAGAAGGCATAAGCAAAGTCAAAAGAAAACAGAGAGAAAAATATTTTCAGCCAATATAACATAAAAAGTAGATGAAAAGGCTAATTTACTTAATATATGAGATGTTTAAAAAGAAAATAAAATAATAAAACCAAGCCCCAAATCAAAAATTCTGCTCAAAAAGTCAATCCTCATGAAGATACAATTCACAAAGTAAGATTTATAGTCATTAACATGTAAAAACATATAAAACTTTACTCATAATAAAATGCACATATTAAAATTAGACTCAGATACCATTTCTCTTGAAATTTTCAAAAAATTTAAAGCTACAGATCACACAGTCAGCAAAGCTGTGAGGAAAGCAGTAGTAATTTGTTGCCAAGAGAGTGCAGAGAAGTGGACCACACCCATGGAAGGGAATTTGGCAATTAGTACAAAATTACCCTTTCTTACTCCTAAAAGCTCATCCTAAGTATATACCCCACATTATGAAATCATGTATGCACAAGGTTATTTGCAATGATATTATATGTAAAAGCAAATATTGGAAAAATATTAATGCTCATCCACAGGAGCCTAGGTACAAGCACTATGATAGGTACCTTACAATAAAGAAATACACTAATGTGAAAATAATTGGAAAGATCCACATGATCTGATTTGGAGTGATTTCCAGGATACGATGTTAAATTAATAAAAATACTTAAACATGAGAGAAAGCCCCATTATATCTCTGTATTTTCGTTCATTGAGACATCCCCTATATCTTTAAATAAATTTCCCTATTAAGTTTAAATCATTTCACATGAGCTTTAGTACTTGCAATCAAACATACTAAGAAAATTTTCGGTGTCTAGAATGATACACACTTTCACATTTTTCATTCTTCAAGGTAAGGTGAAATCAAAAACAGAACTTTAAGAAATCCCCTTCTCAATCTGATAACAGCTCCAACACCCTCAAGGGCATTCAGTGTTGAAGGAAGCAATTTTCTTCTTTTTTAATCTAATTTTCTCTTATTTTCCTTATCACTTCCCTTGTGCACTCTGTGTCCACCTTGCCAAGTGCCAACATTTACATGAATGTCTGAGTGTCAAGTGATGGGAGCAAGGTAAATAAAACGTTACACTCTCCAGCAAGCCTGTCTGCATATTAATGGTGAAAGAAGTAGCTAAGATTTACTAAGAAACAAACATAATTATTTTCTAAAATATAAGGCTTCCTGAAGTTACATTGGAAAAGAAAAAATAAAATGTGTCTTGTGAGATTATTTTTTTAAAAGAATCAGAGTTTGCTGATGGAAAATGGAATGTTTTTGAAGAATAATGTTATAGCAGTGAAAAAATAGTTGCAAAAAAAAAAAGAATGATAATGCTACCTATCTCAAATTATTATGGCAATGATGGTTTACATTGACATTGCCCCTACCACCTCTCAGCCGAAAGCAATGGTCAGATGGAAGAGGTGATTAGAGGAACCTGACCCTGTAATGTCTAATGAGACATTAATGAGGCAGTTCAAATTTCTACGTTAAAAACAATTGGGGTTATATCACATCCTCAGTTGGCAGAAAGAAAACAACTACAGAGTTGTCAAGGGAATTAACTCCTTTTATGTGGCGACATTCAGCCAAGGTCACACTCAAGCACACTTTTAGTAAATTCCCCAAGTTTTCCCACTCTTTTCCAATTTTCCACTGTTTCTCTACTACAGTAGTTGCGGTTTTCAAAAATCATCAGGGGAAATTTTGAATTCATGAGTTTTGGAAAGAAAGTTAGCTTCCGCATATTCCTAAGAATGTGATTTTGAGTGATTTTATGTCCCCTTGCAGTTTTAAATCTTTTAGAAAATGTCTAGGGAATACTGCTCAGTAACACTTTACTTCGTTTACAGCATTCACACTTTTGTTTATACAAACTATATGCAAACAAACTTCATTAGGAAATTATTCAGCAGGTTTTTTGGCTATTTCCCATTTGGGGGCAATAGTAGAAAAAAGGTTTCCTAAAGAATGCAAGACAGTCAAAGGACTTTCAGAAGAAAATGAACACTTCTGGCATATTTTGCAAATGTGATTTATTGGCAAGCATAATTGTCATTTTAGGATTCACACCTATTTGGTGTTCTATGAAAGTTTAAAAACCAAGAAAAATGAAAAAGAAAAATTATTATTGTGGACAAAAACAATGAATGAGAAAAGAATGCAGTTTTAGGTATGAAAAGATTTGTCTTTCTACATTTTCATTATTTATTTATTTAAGAAAATTTTTTTAATGTTTTACTTTTTTTATTTTTGAGAGAGAGCATGAGTCAGGGAGGGGCAGAGAGAGAGGGAGACACAGAATCTGAAGCAGGCTCCATGCTGTCAGCACAGAGCCCTTTGCGGGGTTCAAACCCACTACCACGACCTAAGCAGAAGTCAGATGCTTACCTAAGTAACCCACCTAGGCACACCTACATTTTCATAATTTAATCTCAGATATTCTAGAAATGTAAGGTGTTATTTTTTTTAATGCTGCTTGTTTTTATGACATTTAATTGACTGGAGAGTGTTTGTGTATAAACATTCTCTATCTTCTCTATTAAAATATTTATTTGTTACATTATTATCCCCAAGCAGCAAACACTGCCTCATGAAAAATCCAATTTTCTGTATTAACAAAGTGAAAAATCATCAAAGTTTGGTTTTAAATATTTAATCATTTTTAGTACTTAAAGGTTCAAGATATTAAGGGAACATTTGAACTTAACTTTTTAAAAAAGTGCTTATTTTTCTGACTTGAAAAGTAGTATCTGTATTTTATTTTTTAAAAAATTTAAACTTTATTTATCTTTGAGAGAGAGACAGACAGAGTGTGGGCAGGGGAGGGGCAGAGTGAGAGGGAGACACAGAATCTGAAGCAGGTTCCAGGCTCTGAGCTGTCAGCACAGAGCCCGATGCGGGGCTCAAACTCACAAACTGCAAGTTCACGACCTGAGCTGAAGTTGGATGCTTAACCGACTGAGCCACCCAGGCATCTCTGTATTTTATTTTTAATGAGTAGTCTAGCCTGTGCTTATAATTATATCATCTCTTAAAAACTGAAAGCAAATGTATTTAACAATTTCTGCAGTGACTGATGTAAGTGAATTCAGATGGGGTTATCCTAAATGTAAACCTATAATGATGGAGGTTCTGCAGTTGTCCAGATTTCTTGCCGTTCTCCCATAGCTAACTTATGATAAGAAATCGAATCTAATTTTACAGTTTGATGAGAAAAATGTGGCTACCCTAGAGAAAAAGTAAACAATTTAATTAGCCTGAGTCTCAGTGCATCCTTGGTTCCCAATGGCACTGAGCAATACAAGGTATTCTCAGTTCTCTATGCTCCTGGTTTCATTTGTAATGAACATGAAGTGGGAAGGGAGCTACTATGAGGGTCAGCAGATACTTCTATGGTCTAATCACCAACTGAAATTTTCTCACTTTGCCCAAGACTATGTTGCTTCTATGGAAAGTACTTAATAGCTCCAGGCACAATCCTAGTTGTTCTGAACAGAACTAACTAGTTGCAGAATGAGCATTGTAACTTACAAACCAACACAAACTTTGAGCTATATAAATAAATGTCTTGGTTTTCTGACTGTCATTGAAAGACAAGTGATGTTGGAAGGAACCTAATGTTGATGCCACTTCCTTGGCCTCTCAAAGTAATATCTAGTCACATGAAAATTATTTTAAATCTTTATTAACTGTCTACATTCTGTGCCAAGGTTTCTGATGATTTCTGAAGATCACTCTCAGGATTATGCATGTAAGCTGCGAAATTGATGTTATAATAGAAATTTCATTGAACCTGGGAAAGCTTTAGTGAGGTGGACACTTTCCAGAAATACTGTAAATGCAGAAAAGGGTAAGATCCTCCCCTGATGACTTATTGAGTACAGTGCACATAAATTAATCATTGTTGTTGCCTCTGACATGATAAAGTTGTTTGGTACAAATAAGGGCATATATAAAATTGATGGGCAATTTCTTTAGAATTACAATTGAGAAGGGATGAGCTGCCAAGATGCCTTTTAAGAAGCAATCTCACAAATGTTATCTTGGGCTGAAAATCTTGTCAGAAAATGTTAAACTCAGTCTCTGCTACTTTTTAAAACATGCATATCTAGATTACACATTCAACTGAAATCAGCCAAGAAATGTCACATTTCTATCCTTAATTATCCAAAACAGAATCAATTCAAGTAATATGGAAAGGGCCCCGGAATGGGAATTAGGAGTCTTGAGTTGTTATCTCAGCTCAACCTTTATCACTGTATGATCTTTGCCTGGACCCCAAACCTGTCTGGGCTCCATTCTCTCATCTATGAAGGAGAAGGCATGGTTTAAGTCAATGGTTTTCCACCTCACAGTTGGTTATGAGTTGAATTATGTCCCCCCAAATTCATATATTGAAGTCCTAACCCATACTACTTCAGAATGTGATCTTATTTGGAAATAAGGCCCTTGCAGATGCAATTAGTTGTATTAGGATGAGACCATTACTGGAGTAAGGTGGGCCCCTTGATACAATATAATTGGTTTCAATTTGGAATGACACAGAAAAGTGGGAAAACTACTTAAGCAAGAGGTGAGAATGGACATGTCAGTAAAATGCCAATTTTACTTTGATAAATTAAGATCATGTTTTATGAAGAGCATGACTAACTACTCTTTAATTCTAAATAGCACAAATTAAAAAGTGTTTTGTAAGTAAAAATACTTACCTTAACTATTAAATGATCACCAGTCATTCTATATAGAGAAGTTTTTTTTTTTTGATGGAAGAAAAATCCTAGCATATTTAGACAAAGATAGAACTCTACTGTGGTAGGCTGAATCATGGCCTCCAAAGACTTCTGGGTTCTAAACCTTGGAACTTGTGAATGTTACCTGGCATGGCAACAGGGCCTTTGCTGATATGATTCAAGTTAAGAATATTGCAAAGATTATCATGGAGTATCTTGTTAGGCCCTAAATGTAACTATAAGTGTCTATAAAAGAATGAAGAGGGGGGTGCCTGGGTAGCTCAGTTCGTTAAGTGCCCAACTTCAGCTCAGGTCATGATGTCACAGTTTGTGAGTTGGAGCCCCGCGTTGGGGTCTGTGCTGACAGCTCAACAGCTCTGAGCCTGGAACCTGCTTCATATTCTGTGTCTCCCCCCTCTCTGCCCCTCCCCTGCTCACACTCTGCATCTTTCTCTCTCAAAAATAAATACAATTAAAAAAAATGAGAGGGAATCTGATGGTATAAGAGGTGTAGGAGATGTGATGACTGGACAGGAGATTGGTATGGTCATGAGCCCCAGCATACAGGAGTCCTCCAGAAGCTAGAGAACGAAAGGAAACAGATTCTCCCCTCAGAGCCTCCAAAAGGAAACTGCCCTACTGACACCTTGACTTTAGCCCAGTGGAAATGACTTCGGATTTCTGACCTCCAAAACTTCAAGAGAATAAATTTGTGTTGTTTTAAGCCACTGAAAGTGACAACACCAAGAGGAAAGTAATACATATAACATTTCTCACACTCCTCTCTGAATTAGGTCTTTTCCCAAACTGTATAACTCCTTCTCAGTCTCAGGCAATATAGGCAACTTTTAAGCAGTTGACTCCAATTCTTTCTAACCCAATGGGCTACTTAAAAATTAATGAGTCATTAATAGGATAGCTTTTCCTCTCTGCTGTACTGTGAAGGTGGCAGTTTTCCACCTATTTAACCCAAAGTAATGAGAGTAGACACATACTGTATATGTCATGCATTACCAGGAGCACCACGAGTAAGAAATATGGGTGTCATTGATATACTCAATATATAGCGACAAGCTACTACTACTAAAACTGTCGTTTAGGTGAAGTGATTTTGTGAAGCCTTCAAATCATACTACTTATCTTGTACAAACAGATTTAAAATACTCTGAGCCACTGGAAATATATTTATTGAAATAATAGTATTCATTTTCTTTTTCAACCTAAAAATTCCATGCATTTTAAGAAAGCTCAATGAGTTTGGAATCAATAAAAAATACTGGCTATCCAGCTGCTGATTGTTGTTCATAAGAGTCAAAGTGGTTAAAGGAATGTATTTCCAAAAGATGAAAAGCTATTTTGAGGCTTGGCTCTCTTACTCTTGCTGAAATGGTCACTGTAGCAGATAATTCCCCTGAGAAAGGGCAAACGGAGATCCATTTTTTTTTTTGAGGAATTTAAGGTCATGCTATAATATTGGATTTGTTGTTTTTTTTTTTTTAATGGAGGGAGCAGTTTTATTCTGTTATCATAATAATATCAACACATTATACTAAGAAAAACAAAATATGAAAAAGGAACAGATAAAAGGTAAAAACCCATGACAAAAAAACATTTGGAAAACAGGCAGAGGAAAACAGACACATTACAAACAGGGAAAAAAAAGTGCAAAATGATTGCAAACTTCTTGTGGGAACAAACCAAGGAGAAGTCAATCAAACAATATTCTTAAAGCGATAAAAAACTATGCCAACACAAACTCAACAAAACCTCTCTAAAGGGTCCATTAATCTTGTGAAAATCTTTCAAAGGCAAAATAAACAAATTATGTGTCCAGCAGACCTGTACTATTAGAAATGTTAAAGGAAGTTCAAGTGTGAAGCAAATGATAGCAGATGCAAATTAGTTCTATGAAAGGAATGAAGATTTCTGGTAAATGCATGAAAAACAGAAGATAACTGTTTATTCAATTTCCTTAAAAGGTAATTAACCATTTAAAGGAAAAATAACAATATGACATGTGTTTTGTAACATATATAGAAGTAGAAAGTATGATGATCGCACAAAAGATGGAAGAGGGTTCTGAAAGAATGTTGCCAAAATTTTGTCACACTATCCTCGAAATAATATTATCCTCTAAATAATATATGGAATATGGCAGAATAATATGATTTAGGGGATCCTGGATAATTTATTATTTATTGTAAGCATGAGAGAAATTACTAAAAGAACACATTAAATTTACATGTGTTATATGTCAAATACATTTCTATTAAAAAAGTCACTAAAATGGAAACAAAGAATAGTAATAATAGTCCAATAGTGAAGGCAAAATTGAATAGTAAAAATAATAGAAGACAAGAAGAGAAAAAGAAGAAGGAATAGATGGAATATACAGAAAATGAGTAGCAAGACAATAGACTTCAACTCCTATGTATTGATAATTAGATTAAATAAAAATGGCCTAAATACTGCAAATAAAAATGTATATTCACTGCATTTTTAAATTTTTAACTTTTTAAAATTTTTAACTGCATTTAAAAAAAGCAAGACCATCTATATGCTATTGCAGGAATCATGCTTTAAATTTAAAAAATACATATAAGTAAAATTAAAAGAATATGAAATAATATATGATACAAACTCTGATCATGAGAAAGCTGAAATGGCTTCATAAATATCACTCCAAGTAGATTTCAGAAAAAGGAATATTACAAAGGAGAAGGAAACATTTTATAATGTTAAAACCGTTATTATTCATAAATAAATAATTGTAAATGTGTATACCCTCAATAATTGTGTATCAAAGTACATGAGCAGAACAGAACTGAAGAATAAATAAAACTGCCATTGTTACTGAAAATCGCAACACTCTTTTCTCAATAATTTAAAAAAAAATTAGACACAAATTTAGTAGGAGAATACAAGATCTGAATATCACGATCAACCAAAATGACCTAATTATATTTTTAGACCATAACAACACTTTTAAAAGACTCTATTACTAAAACTCATTCAAAAACAAATACAAATCTCAATTGCCTGTTAATATATTAGAGAATATATTAAAGACGTTCACAATGAATAAACCTGGGCACAATGTTAACCCTAAACTCAGATAGCTTTACTAGAATACTCTATCTAACATTTAAGAGAGAGATAAACCAATCCTACAAAAAAATCTTTCATAAAAAAGAGAATATTCTCTGACTTATTTATTAGGTCAGCATTATCCTAACACCAAAAAGAGGCAAAGACAGTATAAGAAAAAAAAATTATAAACTAACTTCCTCATGAATATAGATTCAAATATTCTTAGCAAAGTAATAGCAAATTGAATCCAGCCAAGTGGAATTTATCCATGCAGTGAAAGGTCAGTTTGGCATAAGAAAACCAAATCAATTTAATTTACCCCATTAACAGAATAAAGGAGAAAAGTCATATTATAATTTCAATTGATGCAGAGAAAGCATTTATCAAAATTATAAACCCATTTATGATAAAGTCTCAGAAAACTAGGAAAACCAAAAACATCTATCAAGCAAAAATAACCAACATCTATTTAATGATAAAGTAGTGAATGCTTTCCCTCTATGACTGAAAACACGGCAATTGGATTGGTTATCCATTTGAAAAAAAAATTATCTTTATCTTATGTCAGATTCAGTACCCCCCAAAAAAAACAAAACAGAACAAAAACAAACAAACAAACAAACAAAAAACAACCTCTAAATCATATTCTAAAACAGTTAAAACTATAAAAACTTTTGTTGGAACACATAGGACATTATTTTTGCAAAGTCTGATGGGGGAAATATTCTTAAATAGTATGTAAATCTTAAAAGATAAAAACCCCATTAATTTGTTTCAAAATTTAAACTTCTCTTTAAAAGCCACTAGTAAGGAAATTAAAAGGCTAGCATTTACAATACTTATTTCAGCTGTGAAACTAATATCTAAGAATATACATATTTTAACTTCCATAGCTCAAAAATAAGAAAGCAAACAACCCAGTTAAAAAAAATTCAAAAAGACAACCAAGGAATATTTTGAGGGTTATTTTTATGTGGATAAAATATTTTCATGTGTGAATATATTTTTACAGTGATACAACCCTTTTATATATTGATTCTGGAACAGGTTCTACAAACCCATGCCTTTGTCTAAATTCACGGAACTTAAAGCAAGTAAATTTTACTGTATTTAACATGCTCAAAATATTTGAATAGGCAGTTCCAAAAAGAGATATATAAACCAGTAACAAAAAGATGTGCAACATCATTACAGTCAGGAAAATGCAAATTAAAACTACTCTACACCCATTATCATGGCTGAAATTTAAAGGGCTGAAAACATCTAGTGTTGTCCGAAATGGCGTGGGGCAACTGGAATTTTCATTCTCTGAAATTCCAAACATAAAATGGTACAACACTTTATAAAATAGGTGATTTCACACAGAATTACATATACACTTACCACATGTCACAGTAGTTCAGCTCAGAGGCATTTCCTCAAGAGAAAGAAAAACCTACATTTAAAGAAACTCAAATTTAAATAATGTCCCTATGGACTAGTGAATGGATAAACAAATTGTGGTCTATCTATACAATGGCATACAAGTTGGCAATTAAAAATAACAATGTAGGGAGAGGTCGGAAGATGGCGGCGTAGGAGGACGCTGGGCTCACCGCGCGTCCTGCTGATCACTTAGATTCCACCTACACCTGCCTAAATAACCCAGAGAACCGCCAGAGGATTAGCAGAATGGAGTCTCCGGAGCCAAGCGCAGACGAGAGGCCCACAGAAGAGGGTAGGAAGGGCGGCGAGGCGGTGCGTGCTCCACGGGCTGGCGGGAGGGAGCCGGGGCGGAGGGGCGGCTCGCCGGCCAAGCAGAGCCCCCGAGTCTGGCTTGCAAAAGCGGAGGGGCCTGACGGACTGTGTTCCGACAGCAAGCGCGACTTAGACTTAGTGTCTGGGAAGTCATAAGTTAACAGCTCTGCTCAGAAAGCGGAAAGGCTGGAGGACAAAAGGAGGGAGAGCTGCTGAGCCCCGGGACGACAGAGCTCAGTTTGGTGGGGAACAAAAGCGCTCACCAGCGCCATCTCCCTCGCCCATCCCCCAGCCAAAATCCCAAAGGAAACCAGTTCCTGCCAGGGAACTTGCTTGCTCCACACAAACACCCAATTCTGTGCTTCTGCGGAGCCAAACCTCCGGCATCGGATCTGACTCCCTCCCGCTGCCACATAGCTCCTCCTGAAGTGGATCACCTAAGGAGAAGCAAGCTAAGCCTGCCCCTCCTGCCCCCGTGCACCTTGCCTACCCACCCTAGCTAATACGCCAGATCCCCAGCACCACAAGCCTGGCAGTGTGCAAGTAGCCGAGACGGGCGATGCCACCCCACAGTGAATTCCGCCCCTAGGAGAGGGGAAGAGAAGGCACACACCAGTCTGATTGTGGCCCCAGTGGTGGGCTGGAGGCAGACATCAGGTCTGACTGCGGCCCCGCCCACCAACTCCAGTTATACACCACAGCACAGGGGAAGTGCCCTGCAGGTCCTCACCACTCCAGGGACTATCCAAAATGACCAAACGGAAGAATTCCCATCAGAAGAATCTCCAGGAAATAACAACAGCTAATGAGCTGATCAAAAAGGATTTAAATAGGGGCGCCTGGGTGGCGCAGTCGGTTAAGCGTCCGACTTCAGCCAGGTCACGATCTCGCGGTCCGTGAGTTCGAGCCCCGCGTCAGGCTCTGGGCTGATGGCTCAGAGCCTGGAGCCTGCTTCTGATTCTGTGTCTCCTTCTCTCTGCCCCTCCCCTGTTCATGCTCTGTCTCTCTCTGTCCCAAAAATAAATAAACGCTGAAAAAAAAATTTTAAAAAAAGGATTTAAATAATATAACAGAAAGTGAATTTAGAATAATAATCATAAAATTAATCGCTGGGCTTGAAAACAGTATAGAGGACAGCAGAGAATCTCTTGCTACAGAGATCAAGGGACTCAGGAACAGTCACGAGGAGCTGAAAAACACTTTAAACGAAATGCAAAACAAAATGGAAACGACGACAGCTCGGATTGAAGAGGCAGAGGACAGAATAGGTGAACTAGAAGATAAAGTTATGGAAAAAGAGGAAGCTGAGAAAAAGAGAGATAAAAAAATCCAGGAATATGAGGGGAAAATTAGAGAACTAAGTGATACACTAAAAAGAAATAATATACGCATAATTGGTATCCCAGAGGAGGAAGAGAGAGGGAAAGGTGCTGAAGGGGTACTTGAAGAAATCATAGCTGAGAACTTCCCTGAACTGGGAAGGAAAAAGGCATTGAAATCCAAGAGGCACAGAGAACTCCCTTCAGACGTAACTTGAATCGATCTTCTGCACGACATATCATAGTGAAACTGGCAAAATACAAGGATAAAGAGAAAATTCTGAAAGCAGCAAGGGGTAAACGTGCCCTCACATATAAAGGGAGACCTATAAGACTCGTGACTGATCTCTCTTTTGAAACTTGGCAGGCCAGAAAGGATTGGCACGAGATTTTCAGGGTGCTAGACAGAAAAAATATGCAGCCAAGAATCCTTTATCCAGCAAGTCTGTCATTTAGAATAGAAGCAGAGATAAAGGTCTTCCCAAACAAACAAAAACTGAAGGAATTTGTCACCACTAAACCAGCCCTACAAGAGATCCTAAGGGGGACCCTGTGAGACAAAGTCCCAGAGGCATCACTACAAACATAAAACATACAGACATCACAATGACTCTAAACCCGTATCTTTCTATAATAACACTGAATGTAAATGGATTAAATGCGCCAACCAAAAGACATAGGGTATCAGAATGGATAAAAAAACAAGACCCATCTATTTGCTGTCTACAAGAGACTCATTTTAGACCTGAGGACACCTTTAGATTGAGAGTGAGGGGATGGAGAACTATTTATCATGCTACTGGAAGCCAAAAGAAAGCTGGAGTAGCCATACTTACATCAGACAAACTAGACTTTAAATTAAAGGCTGTCACAAGAGATGAAGAAGGACATTATATAATAGTTACAGGGTCTATCCATCAGGAAGAGCTAACAATTATAAATGTCTATGTGCCGAATACCGGAGCCCCCAAATATATAAAACAATTACTCATAAACATAAGCAACCTTATTTTGATAAGAATGTGGTAATTGCAGGGGACTTTAACACCCCACTTACAGAAATGGATAGATCATCTAGACACACGGTCAATAAAGAAACAAGGGCCCTGAAAGATACATTGGATCAGATGGACTTGACAGATATATTTAGAACTCTGCATCCCAAAGCAACAGAATATACTTTCTTCTCAAGTGCACATGGAACATTCTCCAAGATAGATCATATACTGGGTCACAAAACAGCCCTTCATAAGTTTACAGGAATTGAAATTATACCATGCATACTTTCATACCACAATGCTATGAAGCTTGAAATCAACCACAGGAAAAAGTCTGGAAAACCTCCAAAGCTTGGAGGTTAAAGAACACCCGACTAAAGAATGAGTGGGTCAACCAGGCAATTAGAGAAGAAATTAAAAAATACATGGAAACAAACGAAAATGAAAATACAACACTCCAGACGCTTTGGGATGCAGCGAAGGCAGTCCTAAGAGGAAAATACATCGCAATCCAGGCCTATCTCAAGAAACAAGAAAAATCCCAAATACAAAATCTAACAGCACACCTAAAGGAACTAGAAGCAGAACAGCAAAGGCAGCCTAAACCCAGCAGAAGAAGAGAAATAATAAAGATCAGAGCAGAAATAAACAATATAGAATCTTAAAAAACTGTAGAGCAGATCAACGAAACCAAGAGTTGGTTTTTTGAAAAAAATAAACAAAATTGACAAACCTCTAGCCAGGCTTCTCAAAAAGAAAAGGGAGATGACCCAAATAGATAAAATCATGAATGAAAATGGGATTATTACAACCAATCCCTCAGAGATACAAACAATTATCAGGGAATACTATGAAAAATTATATGCCAACAAACTGGACAACCTGGAAGAAATGGACAAATTCCTAAACACCCACACTCTTCCAAAACTCAATCAGGAGGAAATAGAAAGCTTGAACAGACCCATAACCAGCGAAGAAATTGAATCGGTTATCAAAAATCTCCCAACAAATAAGAGTCCAGGACCAGATGACTTCCCAGGGGAGTTCTGCCAGACGTTTAAAGCAGAGATAATACCTATCTTTCTCAAGCTATTCCAAGAAATAGAAAGGGAAGGAAAACTTCCAGACGCATTCTATGAAGCCAGTATTACTTTGATTCCTAAACCAGACAGAGACCCAGTAAAAAAAGAGAACTACAGGCCAATATCCCTGATGAATATGGATGCAAAAATTCTCAATAAGATACTAGCAAATCGAATTCAACAGCATATAAAAAGAATTATTCACCATGATCAAGTGGGATTCATTCCTGGGATGCAGGGCTGGTTCAACATTCGCAAATCAATCGACGTGATACATCACATTAAAAAAAAAAGAGAAGAACCATATGATCCTGTCAATCGATGCAGAAAAGGCCTTTGACAAAATCCAGCACCATTTCTTAATAAAAACCCTTGAGAAAGTCGGGATAGAAGGAACATACTTACACATCATAAAAGCCATTTATGAAAAGCCCACAGCTAACATCATCCTCAATGGGGAAAAACTGAAAGCTTTTTCCCTGAGATCAGGAACACGACAAGGATGCCCACTCTCACCGCTGCTGTTTAACATAGTGCTGGAAGTTCTAGCATCAGCAATCAGACAACAAAAGGAAATCAAAGGCATCAAAATTGGCAAAGATGAAGTCAAGCTTTCGCTTTTTGCAGATGACATGATATTATACATGGAAAATCTGATTGACTCCACCAAGATTCTGCTAGAACTGATACATAAATTCAGCAAAGTTGCAGGATACAATTCAATGTACAGAAATCAGTTGCATTCTTATACATTAACAATGAAGCAACAGAAAGACAAATAAAGAAACTGATCCCATTCACAATTGCACCAAGAAGCATAAAATACCTAGGAATAAATCTAACCAAAGATGTAAAAGATCTGTATGCTGAAAACTATAGAAAGCTTATGAAGGAAATTGAAGAAGATATAAAGAAATGGAAAGACATTCCCTGCTCAGGGATTGGAAGAATAAATATTGTCAAAATGTCAATACTACCCAAAGCTATCTACACATTCAATGCAATCCCAATCAAAATTGCACCAGCATTCTTCTCGAAGCTAGAACAAGGAATCCTAAAATTCATATGGAACCACAAAAGGCCCAGAATAGCCAAAGTAAATTTGAAGAAGAAGACCAAAGCAGGAGGCATCACAATCCCAGACTTTAGCCTCTACTACAAAGCTGTCATCATCAAGACAGCATGGTATTGGCACAAAAACAGACACATAGACCAACGGAATAGAATAGAAACCCCAGAACTAGACCCACAAACGTATGGCCAACTCATCTTTGACAAAGCAGGAAAGAACATCCAATGGAAAAAAGACAGTCTCTTTAACAAATGGTGCTGGGAGAACTGGACAGCAACATGCAGAAGGTTGAAACTAGACCACTTTCTCACACCATTCACAAAAATAAATTCAAAATGGATAAAGGACCTGAATGTGAGACAGGAAACCATCAAAACCCTAGAGGAGAAAGCAGGAAAAGACCTCTCTGACCTCAGCCGTAGCAATCTCTTACTCGACACATCCCCAAAGGCAAGGGAATTAAAAGCAAAAATGAATTACTGGGACCTTATGAAGATAAAAAGCTTCTGCACAGCAAAGGAAACAACCAACAAGACTAAAAGGCAACCAACGGAATGGGAAAAGATATTTGCAAATGACATATCAGACAAAGGGCTAGTATCCAAAATCTATAAAGAGCTCACCAAACTCCACACCCAAAAAACAAATAAGCCAGTGAAGAAATGGGCAGAAAACATGAAAAGACACTTCTCTAAAGAAGACATCCGGATGGCCAACAGGCACATGAAAAGATGTTCAGCGTCGCTCCTTATCAGGGAAATACAAACAAAACCACACTCAGATATCACCTCACGCCAGTCAGAGTGGCCAAAATGAACAAATCAGGAGACTATAGATGCTGGAGAGGATGTGGAGAAACGGGAACCCTCTTGCACTGTTGGTGGGAATGCAAATTGGTGCAGCTGCTCTGGAAAGCAGTGTGGAGGTTCCTCAGAAAATTAAAAATAGACCTACCCTATGACCCAGCAATAGCACTGCTAGGAATTTACCCAAGGGATACAGGAGTACTGATGCATAGGGGCACTTGTACCCCAATGTTTATAGCAGCACTCTCAACAATAGCCAAATTGTGGAAAGAGCCTAAGTGTCCATCAATTGATGAATGGATAAAGAAATTGTGGTTTATATACACAACGGAATACTACTTGGCAATGAGAAAGAATTAAATATGGCCTTTTGTAGCAACGTGGATGGAACTGGAGAGTGTGATGCTAAGTGAAATAAGCCATACAGAGAAAGACAGATACCATATGGTTTCACTCTTATGTGGATCTTGAGAAACTTAACAGAAACCCATGGGGGAGGGGAAGGAAAAAAAAAAAAAGAGGTTAGAGTGGGAGAGAGCCAAAGCATAAGAGACTGTTAAAAACTGAGAACAAACTGAGGGTTGATGGGGGGTGGGAGTGAGGGGAGGGTGGGTGATGGGTATTGAGGAGGGCACCTTTTGGGATGAGCACTGGGTGTTGTATGGAAACCAATTTGACAATAAATTTCATATATTGAAAAAAAATAAATAAATAAAATAAAAAATAAATAAAAAATAAAAATAACAATGTATAATTTATGTATGCATATCCACTAAAATATTGTTCTAGTAGAAGCCAGAAGCAATGGAGTCCATAATGTAACATTTCATTTGTATGAAATGGAAAAAACGAATTTGTAGTGATACAAAGCAGATTGATGATTGCTAGGAAGCCAGTGATGGGGGAGCAGGGTAGGAAATGGGGCTTGAGGGATAGCAGCAAAAGGGCACAGGAAAACTCTCTGGGTGATAAAAATATTCTGTATCCTGATTGTGGTGGTAGTTATAGGGGAGTCACTTGTTCTGCATGCTTTCTATGTTTAGATAAAATACCTACCTAAATATACAAAAGATGCAGAAAACCAAAATGATATTTTAACCGGTATTACTGAGGTATGTAAGCCCATTTCTATCACAGGAAATGATATATAGCTCTTTACATGTAATGACATTGAAAATTAACTTCTAAGATTGTTAATTTAATTTTTAGTATTTCTGCAAGGGAAACTATGAGCAACGTCATGTCTTATATACTAAGTTTTTCTTTCCCTCTGCTTCTCTGGCAAAGGGAACTAGGGATGATATTTAATCAAAGTATCTACTGCAGTGGCTCCAGTGAGTAGCTACCCACCACTAACGTGTGACTGAGTTTGAGCCTTTAAATCTTCACTAGATGAAGTATCGCGCACAAGTCTCGTCACACACAAAAAGTTCATATTCACTGGATAAAATGGGATACGGAGAGGTTTTCATGTGTGGATACTATTGCCTTAAAAAAAAATCCAGCTACAAAGACCTCTAAGAATCCAGGAAATCCTGTTGGATGACCTTGTTTTGAGCAGTATACACTGAGTTCTTTTAAGCTGTTTTCATTGATAGGTTCTTTCTCCACCTTTACCTTATTGAGTGGAAGGCCTATTGAAATTGGATAATGACAGTCACTGCTTCCTGACAATTGAACAGCAGTAAGACAAAAGGGAAATAGAAATGGGCTAGGGTGATGGCAGCCAGGCATTTACTTGTCAAAGAATATTTTGAGACAGGTTTTTGTAAGATTTCAGCTTGCTGTAGGCATCAGTGCTTGGAAGGCACCGGGACATATTTGTTCAATGCTAGTTTTGCTTTTAGAAAATATTCTAATATTTTAATAAATACAGCCTAAATTTAGTGACTAGAGAGCAATAAAGGGAAATCAGGACTGTGCTTGTTTTGGAGCATTGGGTTTATGGGTGATTTTATTCAATATCATGAATATACGTTTAGACCTCAACACCTATCAGAGGAAGAAAAAAAAAAAGTAACCGAACAAATAAGCATAGTTGCCTTAAAGGACTAAAATTAGCTGGTCTTGCTTCTGGGAAAATGTGGATATTTTTAAACCCATCTAAATTCATTCACCTCCTATTCTGTTTGAAAAAATATATGGATTTTTAAAGATACACAAAATCTTGCATCAGTGTTAGATGCCTCTGAAGAGAAACATCCAAGTAAATGCACAAACTTTGGGGAAGTTTTTTGTTTGTTTGTTTTGTTTTTGTTTTTGTTTTTTGCTACATGCAGTACAGATTCAATGAGATTAGAAGATTTATAAAAAGAGGGCACCTGGGTGGCTCAGTTGTTAAGTGTCTGACTTAGGCTCAGGCCATGATCTCGCGGTTTGCGAGTTCAGGCCCCGCGTCAGGCTCTGTGCTGACAGCTCGGAGCCTGGAGCCTGCTTTGGATTCTGTGTCTCCCTCTCTCTCTGCCTCTCCCCCACTCACACTCTGTCTCTCTCTCAAGAAATAAACATTAAAAAAAATTTTAAAGAAGATTTATAAAAAGTATTTGTCAAAAAACATATTTGTCAAGGAGTGACCTAGCCTTCGAAAGGGGGGAAAAAAGGAAATTGAAGGGTGTTTTTTATACCAAATAGGCACTGCAGGTTGGAGGGATGAATGGTGACGATGAAGAGGGGTTGAGAGAATGACAGAAAACTTGCTGTAATTTGGCAGAATTAAAAAATAAGTGGTGGGTGATAGGAGCTCATAAAACTGTAAATATCGCGGGTTGGTGATGAGGATGTCATTTCAAAGTGAGTAGGTGCCGGTGGTCTCTGGTCCAGTACGAAGTCCCACAGAGCAGTAAGCCCTTTGCCGTGCTATATGATGGAGTGGGAGCTTTGGAGTTGGGTTTCCCTAGGGACTGTAGTGTCATCCTTCACAGGCACAATGCTTAGCAACTTAAGGGAGGCCAAAGAAGTACCAGACCACAGAACTACTTCCTGTCTACACAGGCACAGCATCTTTGATATTGAGTCTTGTCCTATGACCCATCTTTATGCACAAGACAAACCCCATTCCTCTGGCAGCAAAAAAAAAGCAAGACAGGCAATTAAGGGAGCATAATGTCATCATACCTATCATAGTATAAAATATTAACCCCGAGAGAGAGCTCTACTTTTGTCACAGTACTGGAATTTCCTCCCAAGTAGCCAGACCTCCCAGGTGGAAAAGTAAAGAAAACCTGATGCGTGTCACATTTAGTGTATTTACACTGACTCAACAAGCCACCTGGAAACACAGAAGTACACATTAGCGTAAAGTCCAGGAATAACCATGCTATATATTCTTTCAGTTTTTAGTTGACCTCCCATGTCTGTTCTCTCTCTGTGTAAACTTCAAATCCTTTCCAAACTGAAGATACCTAAAAGCATCTCTACTGCAGAATTAACAAGAAGCACAAACCACCGAGGAAATTGTTGACAAATCTGACTCATTAAACCTCGACTCTCCAATAATAAAAAAGATTTCATAAAAAAAAATTAAATGAGGGGTGCCTGGGTGGCTCAGTTGACTGAACATCTGACTTCAGCTCAGGTCATGATCTCACGGTTCATGAGTTCAAGCCCTACATTGGGCTCTGTGCTGAAAGCTCAAAGCCTGGAGTTGCTTCGGATTCTATGTCTCCCTCTCTCTGCCCTTCCCCTGCTGGCATTCTGTCTCACTCTGTCTCAAAAATAAATAAAATTTTTTTACAAAATATTAAATGATAAATCAGAAAAAGGATTTGTATATAGAATTTTAATTCTTCTAAATCATGACCTAGGGGGTCTAATGTTCCCCCCCAGTTCAACTAAACTTATGATAGGTTGCTTTTTGACTATAGGAACCTGATTTCCCTTTTCTTAGAACATTACTTTAGAAAATTTGCCATTGTAAACTCTTTCTCTGCCTCTTTGAGATAAAAATCTTCCCCATCCTCTTTCAGTTGTACCAGGGATGTCTTTCTCAAAGACAGAGATGTCCCTTTGAAATATAATCATGCAAGGAAAAAGCATTTCCTCTATCTCCCAGTCCCTATGGGAAGGTAGGAACCTAACTCCCCTAAGCACCAGTTAGTAAACAGTAATGGCCTAATTACATTGACCAACCCCACCTATAACGCCTTCCAAGATTTTTCCACTAGCTCATCCTAGGGCTTAAAATTTCCCCTATTTAAATATTTCAGTGGGGTTGAGTTCAGTCTCTTTCCCCTAATGCAGTAGTCTTGAACAAAGTCTTCCTTGCTTTCTTAACTTGTCCAGTGAAATTTCTCTTTCATAAACCAATATTAAAAAAAAAGGATAAATGTGCACTAAGAAATGGTCAAATGATTTCTTCCAGAGAGAGTGTGGATTGCTAATAAGCATATGAAATGATGTTCAGTCTCACCAGAGAAATGCAAATTAAAATATCAGTGGCATACAATTTAACAGCCATCAGACCAGCAAAATTTAAAAAGTCTAAAGATATAAATAGCACACAGTTGATTTTAGGGTAAATAGATACAATTCTTTAAAAGTAATTTTACGGGGCGTCTGGGTGGCTCATTCGGTTAAGCGTCCGACTTCGGCTCAGGTCATGATCTCGCGGTCGTGGGTTCGAGCCCCACGTCGGGCTCTGTGCTGACAGCTCAGAGCCTGGAGCCTGTTTCAGATTCTGTGTCTCCCTCTTTCTCTGACCCTCCCCTGTTCATGCTCTCTCTCTCTCTGTCTCAAAAATAAATAAACATTAAAAAAATTTTTTAAAGTAATTCTACAATGTTAAACTGAGGTGAAAAAGTCCATTATCTAACACCCCAGCAATTCCACCAGTAGGTATGGCACTAGAGAAATTTCTCACAAGAGAAATGTGGACAAGAAGAAATGTACAAGGTAGGGCGCCTCGGTGGCTCAATCAGTTAAGTATCTGGCTTCTGCCCAGGTCGTGATCTCACAGTTCATGAGTTCAAGCCCCACATCTGACTCTGCTGTCAGCACAGAGCTCACCTCCGATCCTCTACCCGCTTCTCTCTCTGCTCCTTCCCTACTCTCGCACTCTCTCTCTCTCTCTCAAAAATAATAAGTAAAAAAAAAATTTAGGGGCTCGTGGGTGGCTCAGTCGGTTGAGCATTGGACTTCAGCTCAGGTCATGATCTCACAGCTCATGGGTTGAAGCCCCATGTCGGGCTCTGTGCTGACAGCTCAGAGACTGAAGCCTGCTTCAGATTCTGTGTCTCCCTCTCTCTCTGCCCCTCCCCTGCTCACGCTCTGTCTCTCTGTCTTAAAAATAAACATTAAAAATTTTTTTCTTTAAAAAGAAGAAATGTACAAGGAAATTTATTAAGGTATTCTTGATGATAGTCAAAAATTAGGAAAAAAAGCCTAAATGCCCATTAATAGAATAAACTATATATTCATAGGTTTGAATATTGTTATAGTTAAAATCAACTACATTTATTAATATGTAATTCTTATGCAAATCATAAGAATTGAAAAAAATGAAGGGTAGTTGTATGGTAATAAATATATGATTTTTTAAAACCTGTCAAGCAATATATTCACACATATACGCATACAAAGTAAAATTTACAAACAATAAATTTATTACAATAGTTTAACAATGGTGAAGCACAGCAAAAGATATGAAATTTCAATGATCTTATGTAAATAAATGAAGACAACCTAAATGACTTTGCTATTGAAAGGAAATCAGTCACCATCACTTGCATTTAGCAAAGACTCAGAGGAAGACAGAGGACTGGGGAAGATTTACAGTTATAAAGAGATAGAGACAGACAGACAGACAGACAGAGGGATAAAGCTTCAGTTATGCTCTGGAAACTGTCGGCCTGGGGAAACTGAAGTCAGGCTAACTAAAATCAGGGCATCCATGTCATTGGTTAGGGGAGCATATTTGCTTTTTCCAGTTGGTCCTAAATTGACTGTGAGGGCAAAACTTGGGGAAGCTGTCCATTATCCATCAAGTCCTGGCCATGTGGGGCCACTTGTTATAAGAGTTTTTGTTTGGCTTCCTGGACTGGCCACTACACATAACGGTTTGGCTTTGTGGGCTGCTGAAGGTTGTGGGTCAGACTTCTGCTTTCATATATGGTCTGACCACTGGCCATTTGCCTGTCCAGTCTATCACTCTGAAAAGTTTATACCTTAAGGAAGACTCACACTATTCACATAAGACAACTGTCATTCAGTGGATACTTCAAATGACAAGAAGCATAACTTTAGAGTAATAAAGATAAAATCTAAATTAAGGTATAACCATATGGTATTTTTTGGCATTTGCTAAAGGTTATCACTTATCTGCATGTATATATAAGCACAATTTCTGAGCGAAAACTACGCAATGTGTTTCCAAAATTCTGATTCTTAAAACGTACAGCTCAAGATATTTTTGACACTCATAATGCATATTATTATATAATTGCAAATAAAGTTTTATGAATACATATTTTCATCACTGAGCATTGTAATTGAGGCTGGGCAATGCAATTAACATATTGTATTTCTCAAACATTATTTTCTTTTACCTTCAACATTTCAATTTATGAGACAGAAATCTATGATATTAGATATTGTGAGTAGCTATCTGACAAATGATCATTTACCCCTCAGCTAGTAGAGTGTAAGTGTTGATAGATAGTAGTAACTTTTGTTAGAAGAGAATTAGACAATTCTAGTGTAATAAATACTGTATTTTAGGGGTCAAAAGTATCTATTTGGAAATGGGGTGTTTCCTTGAAATAAGTCCTATTATTACCAAGCTGAAAAGCAAGCATGACTTCATATCTGATAAAGTATTATAGCCCATTTCAATTTCTTTCTGGATTTTATTTTGATGCTTCAAACTCTCCTTAGAGAAGAAATGGCAAGGGTTGTTACTGAGGAAATCATTACAGTTTATTGAGGAACTGACTGATTTGAGGAGGGGTCATAGAGATTTACTAATGATCTAGCCTTTTGCTTCTTAGCATACATGTCAGATGTTTGGAATGATTAAAAAAATAACTGTGGATGACTGCGATTAGCTTTTGTGAAATTTGTGTTGGTTCCATTTTTAGGGACACAGTGCCCTAGTCATCCAAATGGTATTAACAGAGATTGAAAATTAGCTTCTTCCCCCCTCACTCAGCTTCAAAATCAGGTCAGGTTGTTCTGTAAATGAAAACCCGACTGAAGCTGTTTCTCTTATCCTCTTTGACTAAATCAGGATTCTAGACTTCAAAGCTAAAAATGTAGTCTTTTCAGGAGCAATACAATCAGTGCAGACAAAAGTAAAACTCACAGATCAGCCTCTTCAAACTTTGAAATTCAGATGAAAAGACCCATTTTAAATTCCATTGACAGGGAGATGTCATACTAATCACAAAATTGACCCACAGGTATGATTTTCTTTGACATGCTTAAGAGCAGTGGGCTTAATCATGTAGTCTTTAAACTGAGATAAATTAAATGAGTTTTGCTTTAATAAAGGCTATAGATAGTTTCTACAGGTTCATTCAGAAGTTGCAAAACATCTCCATAAATATGTGTCCTTTCTGGATTATAGTTGCCCAGTAAAAATCATCTAAAATCTGTTTTAAGGGAAAATTTACAATCCTGTGCACCATTGCTGAGTGCCTGTCTTGTAAATCTGGAGATTGACCACATTTCTATTTTGTCCCTCATGTAGAAAAAAGGAAAAGGGGGGAGGGGACGGAGAGAGGGAGAGAGAGAGAGACAGAGATCTTTTTAATTACCATGTTGAACCTCTTCTTTCAAATCTCAGAAAAATATGTTGAATAATACTTTAAAAAATACCCAAGTCCTCAAGAATCTCAAGTTCAGTATGGAAGGCAAACTCATAAATTCATAGTTAATAAACTACATATAACAGTGTTATAAGTGCTATCATGGAGTTTATGATACTGCAGGTAAGAAAACAACCAACTCTCTAGGAGAACTGAGAAGGCATTGCAGGGAAGACAACTTTTAATATGAATTTGGAATTATGAAAAATAGCACAATAGGCAAAGAAAATGGGGAAAAAAGAACTGCTAGGCAGAGGCAAAGAATGGTCCAAAAAGCATGAAAGAAACTTCAGTGTATTTGAAAAAGTTCAGCTTGGTTGAGGCATGGAAACTATCATTGAAGATACAGCTTGATGAACCTTTCCTCACATGACAAAGAATCTCAACACCAGTTTGTAGGCAACGAGCAATACACATGACCACATTTTGAATTTATGTTTGTTTGTTTGTTTTTAAGATAATTGCCAATGGTGCCATGAGCTATGAGTGGAGGATGAGCTATGAGAAGAAATCAGTGGCAGGAAGTTGGTAATGAGGCTGTTTCAGTGATGAATAATTTAATTCAAAAGCCTCTAGATAGGAAGTAAAGAATTCAGCTTTCATTACAGAGGTAGCAATTAATAAGTGATTAGTCAAGAATCCCTTATTAGTGATTTTTATGATGAGTCATGAAAAAAAATTGGAGATTAAGATTCTAGTTTAGGTAAGGATAGTGGTAACAACTTAATCCAAACAGGGGATATTATAAGAGGAGCATATTGAGACCTCTGGCTGGGATAGAGAATGGAAGTAGAAATACATGAGATCTTTGTACCTTCAGTGATTCTGAATTCCTAAAGAAAGCTCACTAGAGAGTTAGACATACAGGTATAGATCTTGAACCATTAACCCATCAATTCAGTAACTGATATCCTGACAGCTGAGTAGTTCACCCAGAAACAGTATAACAAACGAGAAGAGACAAGGTCAAGAATAAAACTTGAAGGAGCTATAGCATTTGAAAGCATGTGGAAGAAAAAGATTCAAAGAGGGACACTAAGAAAATCTCATACAATGAGTTCTCACTGGTGATGATAGCATTCTAAAAGCCAAAAAAGATCATTTCCAAAAGCTCAGTCAACTTTGTTACATGACAGCACATATATCACAACGTTGCCACAATGTTACTTTTATTGATGTTTTGTTATTTTGTCAAACAACCAGGTGGTGATTATATATGTAAAAATGCATTTATGTATGTAAAAACACACTTACTATCATAATGCGTCCCTTTTTTTTATCTTGCACACACACACAAATGAATATTGCATTTAACAACATTTTTGTTTTGTTTTATTTTTTTTTTTTAATTTAGCTCTCTGTCACTTGTAGATTGCATTTAACTGGGAGTAATAGAATATCAAAATATTGTGACATAAATATTCAAGGATTTAATTTTTCATGTGAAAAATAAATGGATGCAGCCCTTTTCAGTCTGCTCCATTAGCTTCATGGTATCTTGGATCTAGCTCTTTCATTTAATGGCCTACTTTACCAACTTACCATGTGGCTTCCATTCTCAAGGTCAAGATGGCTGTTGAAGTTTTGGTTAACACATCTGAGTTGCCAATCTAATGAAAAAGAAAGAAGAGAAAGATAAAAACAATGCTTCTCTCAGTTGATTCAGATCTTTTGAAAGATTGCAACACTTAGGTTTATTTGGTCCACATCTTGCTTGGGTGAAGATTGGAAATGTAGCCTTTACTTCTAGTAGCAATGGATTGCAGTAACGTCTGGTAAAGAAAACAGACATTTGGCATGTTACTAGCTGTTTTCCCTCAAGTTTCCAATATATGGGAGAGTTTGGCTAATTTGTAAACATAAAAATATTTAAGGGTAGGGGCTCCTGGGTGGCTCAGTTGGTTAAGCGCCCAACTCTTGGTTTGGCTCAGGTCATGATCTCACAGTCATGAGTTCTAGCCCCAGAGCCTGCTTGGGATTCTCTCTCTCTCTCTCTCTCTCTCTCTCTCTAACCCTTCCCCATTCGTTCTCTCTCTCAAAATAAATGAACTCCAGAACATTTTTTAAATATTTAAATGTAGTCCCTTCCTTTCACCAAGAAACTAATAGCCAAATAGAAAAACATGTAAAAACAAATATAGAAGCTATATTTTACAACTAAGAAGAGACTGTACAAAGTGCAATAGGATATAGTGGAAAAATGATCCCTGGTGGAATGCAAATTTTCCAGGTGGCGAAGGCTGGCACAGGACACAAGAGGATGGAAGACTGATAGGGAGAAAAAATGTGATAAAGTACCAAAAATAGGATTGTGAGAATAACACTAAGCCGCAGAAATTGAAACAGAAAATTAAAATCCACATCAAAAACTTAGAAATACTAACTTAGAGAACATTAGGCACTTGGGTATATGGAAGCTTCTAGGTCCTAACTATCAGCTCCTGAGGAATTTTTCATGAAAGCCATTTCCCAAAACTGTAAGGCAAATTATTCAGTAAAGCCCTAAGTAGCACCTAAATTTGATGTTAATCTGCTAGAAGTCCTTACCCTTTTCTAAAGAATAAATTGCTAAGGGCATTGTACCAAATAGGAAGAGAAAGAAGTTTGTTGTTTTATAAATCTTCAAGCATTCAGTTTAGATTAAGTTTATTGTTTGATGAGAATTGTGAAGTTAATTAAATAAGGAGATTCTTAGATGAAAGTAGCTCTAATGCCAGGGAGGTCTGTGTAAGCAAACCCAAATCTAAAGCTGGAGGTCCTTCAAGGTTACAGAATCAAAATGCTAAGGACAACCAATTACAAACAGCCAATGAGGTTTTAAGCTCTAGCCAATCAGCCAATCAAATGCTGCTGCTGCTGCTGCTGCTGCTGCTGCTGCTGCTTCCCCTTCCCCTTCTCTTCTCTTATTGCTTCTGCACTTTATACAAGTCTTTTAACTGGCTCCTGTCCTTGGAACACTCATAACCATTTCTGGTTTTATGCTGCCTAATTCAAACAGGTTTTCAATAAACTCTTAAAACTTTTATTTTTTTTTTAATGTTTATTTATTTTTGAGACAGAGAGAGAGATAGAGCATGAACGGGGGAGGGGCAGAGAGAGAGGGAGACAAAGAACCGGAAGCGGGCTCCAGGCTCTGAGCCATCAGCCCAGAGCCCAATGCGGGGCTCGAATTCACGCTCTGAGCCACCCAGGCGTCCCTAAACTCTTAAAACTTTTAATATGCCTGAGTTTATCTTTTAACATGGTGAAATACAAAATGTATTTTCGACGTATGCTAAATTGTATTCCAAATGAAGATGCAAAGGCTATGCTTAGAGACATTTAAAACATTCACTTGAAATGATTTATATTCAATCAGATCTCTTTTTGTAACATGAGCAATTTGGCTTTCTGAATTTTCTTTATAGACCCTTGGACCCTGATAATTGTCATTAAGTACTTTATTAAATTACTAATTTCTGATGTTATGAGTTAACATATTTCTATCAGGTAATAGTACTAGCATTTATATTTACTAACTTGCTTACCTTACAGCAACCCTCTGTAATAGATACCATAAGGAGTAAAATGTTACAGACACAAAAATGTAAACATTGTATGTTCTAGTCTTTTCTTTCAGGGAATAGGGAGATGTAACTTTCTAAATGTGGTAATCATTAGCTACTCATGAGCTGTGCTGCCTACCACATAGACTGCAGCAGCATATTCTACAGGAAGATGAACTTCCTTCTTTCCATGAATTAGTTTTACTCATAAAACCAATTTCAACCATTCTTTCCAAATCCAAAGAAACAAAGAGTTATGTAATGATAAAATCAGCATAGTCTTTGAAAACTCAATTCTGGGAATTAAAATAGTGCCTATCCAAACTCTCTTACGTGTCTTTTCTTTTTTATTTATTTTCATTTTTTTAAGTTCTATTTATTTATTTTGAGGCAGAGGGAGAGAGAGAGAGAGAGAGAGAGAGAGCGAGAGAGCAGAGGAGGAGTACTGTCAGTTCAGAGCCCAAGGTGGGGCTGGAACTCAGGAACCGTGAGATCATGACCTGAGCCCAAATCAAGAGTTGGTCGCTTAACCGACTCAGCCCCCAGGGCGCCTCTCCTCTGTGTCTTTTCATAGAACATTTTGCCTGTATCGAACACACCTCTTTATTGAGGCAGATTGAGTACTGAAGCCCTGTGCGTACAAAGTAGCACGCATTTGGTATCATGACGGTTTTTGTCAATAACACAGGTGCAGTCTCCAAGAAGCTGATGGAAACCCTAGAGAATAAAAAGGCACATGATTCTTCCAACTGAACTGAGCAACCACTTCAGGAATTTGAAGTGAAGGAGAACAGGGAAAAACAAAGCCCTAAGTTTTTTTTTTTTAAATAACACTTCTTTAGCAAGGCATTTATTTTGGGAATAGCTCTCAGTCTCTAGGGTCTACGGTAACCTTATTTGCAGCTGTCAATTCTACTTTTCTCTCTTCCTTTCTGATTCCCTTACAAGTCCAGAGAGCTGCAGTACTTCAAAAGAAAATTGTCTCACTTATTGACCTTAGTGAGGTGTGATATGGCAGCAGAGTCAACAATAGGCTTTTACCCTCCCACTGTTGGGACCTTTAAAACTTCAAAATCAAAACCGCTTCAAATAGAACCTATCAACTTCCGAGATAGAATTTTTCAAGTACATTGGAACGTTGCTGAAATAAATAATTTACCTTAAGTCAGCGTTATGGCAAGAAATAGATTTTTCTTGCACTCTATCCACGATTCTTAGTTAATTAAGAATCTTAAGGCAGTTAGGTGTAGAAAATGATTTCAGACTTGGAGCATGATTTTGGAGTCAGACAGGTACGCAAATGAATTTGGCACATGGACTATTTTGAGCTAAAGACGATCAAGACCCTCTCAGCTCAGGAGAAACTTTTCTCCCTCCCTTAACAACCTAGACTAATCTAAATGGGGGTCTTTCCCATTATAAGAGTAATTACCAGAGATAAGTTTGATCTGAGTGAGCCATCTGTATGGCAGGGCACACATCTAATTTCTAAACATCTGCTCTTATTGCCCTGTGAATTACCCTTCTTTCCTTCAAACCCTCAGGCCTGCATCTCATTCCCCCCACCCCCTTTTTAAGTTTTTTTTCTAATATTTATTTATTTTTGAGAGAGAGAGAGAGAGAGAGAGAGAGAGAGAGGAGAGAGAGAGAG
This sequence comes from Prionailurus viverrinus, assembly GCF_022837055.1. Classification (NCBI taxonomy): domain Eukaryota; kingdom Metazoa; phylum Chordata; class Mammalia; order Carnivora; family Felidae; genus Prionailurus; species Prionailurus viverrinus. The sequence goes on from NC_062563.1 coordinate 76,219,275, forward strand.
CCCAAGCAGGGGAAGGGGAAAGAGAGAGGGAGACACAGAATCTGAAGCAGGCTCGAGGCTCCAAGCTGTCAGCACAGAGCCTGATGTGGGGCTTGAACTCAAGAACCATGAGATCATGACCTGAGCTGAAGTCAGACACTTAACCGATTGAGCCACCCAGGCGCCCCCATTCCTAGCTCAGGATGGCATATATACCTCATTTTACCGTTCTGTCTTTGAACCTCTCATTTGTGTGGGCTTCCTGTACATATTAAATTAAATTATACTTTCTCCTATTAATCTGCCTCATGTTGGTTTAATACTTTGAGGGTAATGAAAAAATGTTCTTCCCCAACAATACAAATATAGATTTAGTCAATTTAAAAGAATATTTTAATTTCATATGCTTACTAGGCCTTGAAAAATCACAAAAGCTTTGGATGATTACTTTTAAGATATTCCAATTTATCACTAATTTATAACAGCATTTTCCTTAGGTTTAAATGAATAGAATATTATATTAAATGTGATTGCCTTTAATAACCTGAAGGGAATATACATTTCAGTCTATTGCTCTTTTAAATTATATTTTTATATATTTTATGTCTTTCACATCATATAAATATACATCAATTTTCCATAAATCTATAAATTGTCCAGATTTGCATTCAACCCTCTCAGAAATAATAAAATGTGTAGTTTATCAGAAGCCGGTAGGTTGGCATTTAGACTATAAAAAGTAAGTAGTAAAACTATAAATCTAGTGCACAACTGGAGGCATCTTTTGAAATAGCATTTGTATTGCATTATTATTTTCAATTTATTAAGGAAGATACTCGATAGCCAAGAATGGATATATCACTCTTTGAATAATAGGTTTTGAGTGATATATATTTTTTTAATCCTGTCCTTGGCTAATATTTGATAATAGTCCTCAGTCTATTCAATATTTTTGTTTTTCTTTCCCTCAGGAAGTTCCAAATGTGCTTGCAGATTTTAACCATAATGACAACAGTAAAAACCATGGAATCGAACAAGTAAGTCCCCAGAGGCTCCAGAGTTAGATTTTTTCATGCCCTAGAAGGAGAGAGCAACCTAAAATATTGTGTGAACGGGATCACAGCATATGCACTGTCTATGGAAACCCTCTTCTGCTGATTTGGTGAAGGTCTGAAATGAAGTAAACTGACTCTACTCCTCTGTGTGAAAGGATGACAGAGGCAAAACCACAGTAGCAATGACAGAAAACATGCACAAGCACTCTGATCTCATGGGGAGCAGCCACCCAGACAGAATCATAATTCTGAAAGAAATCAGGTTTAGGACACCTTTGAAATCCTGTTGAAAAGCTTGCGTGTTACACCTTGATTTCCCTCTGCGGAAGACAGTCAAAAGAAAATAAACTTTCACAGCCAGAACTGACAATAATGAAATCCAGAGCATGAGTTGTATAAAATCTCATTGAATCTACTGAGGAGATCTTGGTTTCTAGTCTAAGTCCACATCTAGGACAAATCAAGGAGTGGAAGAGAAAAAGATGAAACCAGCACTCACAATTTTGTGCTATAGATGCTTATTACAAATGTCGGCAGTTGAAGACTCCAAGTCCGCCCCTCCCCTACCTCACCTGTTACTGAGTGGAGGATTCCTAATAGTTCATTTTTTATTCCATAAACAAAACTTTGGTGAGGACTGATGAGCTAAGGGATTTTTGATGTTTTGTTTGTTTGTTTGTTTTGTTTTTGTCTGTCATTGGTTGTTATGCGTTTTCTTTAAGGAAAAAAAAATAAAAATTCATACAAAGAAGCAAATGGGAAAGAGTCAGAAAATGGAGGTAGATACATGAGAAGAGTTCCCAACTTCCAGATCCTCCTGTGAAGCTGGCTGATAATCTTAAACTAAATTGTCTGGACACAAAAGTAATATATTTCTGAGAAATGAAGTAAGTTTTTGTTTGTTTGTCTGTTTGCTTGAGAATGTTACATGTCTAGGTAAGCTGCCAGTGTGGCATTATGTTCACAAGAAGAGAACAAAGAAAGGTCTCAAGGGTGTCGCCACTGAATGTCCTCTGCACAAGAGACTGAGGTCATGGGCTGCAACTCCCAGGACACAGAGTCTGCCCTGCCCACATCCCCCGGGGTGGGATAAGCTGCCCTCAAGGACATTTTCAGAGTAAGCAGACTTATAAAGCAATTACTGCATTCAGGTGCTTCACATGGTAACATTACCTTCAGTCTGGACCAAAAGTATTGTTTTCCTTAAGACCTCTTCAAAGGGGTTTCCTTTAATCACTGATTCCATGCTACACATGCCGGAAATCCCTAAAAACCCAGTGAGCAAGTTCACTTGTGTATGGAAAGTACAAATTCCACCACTTGCTCCCTTGTTTTGTTAAGTGACATTCTGTTTCCTTAGTTTACTTTTTCCTAAGACTCTCTTACCCACCAATTCTCCCTTTCTGTTGGCCATATATCTTATTTCCTGTTTTACATGTGACCTTTTTGATTAATGTCTGTTTAATTCCATTACCTAAATTTTTCTCCCAAAATCTTACCAAGCTAAGACTTGCATTGCCATCCTTCTCCATCAATTCTTGAGAGAGGGAAGTGAAAATACCAACTGTGATGGAAGAATTGTCTATTTCTCCTTTTAGTCCCATCAGTTTCTACATAATATGTTTTGAATTCTGTAATTAAGCACATTTACAAATATGATTATAAGGTTTTCCTGATGAAATGTCTCTGTTATCATTATAAAGTTTCCTTCTTTATCAATAGTTACCTTTGCCCAAAAGCCTGTTTTTTCAGGTATTAATATAACCAACCTGATTTTCTTAGGCTTATTGTTTGCATGGTATATTTTTTCCACTTATTTACTTTCAATTTATTTCATTCTTTCTCTTTACTGTTTTCACTTATAGGCAGCATGTTTTTTCAGTTGTTTCATGTTTTTACCAATTCTGATAATCTTTGCTTCTTAAGTGAAGTGTATAGTTCAGTTATTTATGTGGTTTGATTTAAATTTACTCTTTTATTATTTGTTTTATATTCTGTGTTAGTCTATTCCTCTGTTCCCCTTTAATGCCATTATTTATGATATCTGAACATTTAAAAATTCCATTTAATTAGTCTGTAAACTTTTTAGCTAAACTTTTTTGTATTATATTTTCTAAAATTGTTTTAGAAATTACATCTTTAACTTTTCAGTCTGATTACAGTTCATATTCAGCCACTTCATTCAATGCGTACAAATTTTGCAAATGTATAGGTCCATTAAGCATTTTCTGCTGTCCTTTATGTCATACATTTCATAGGCATTACATTAGTATATGTTATAAATCTCACAAGAACACTGTAGGGGAGGAAAAATAGTTTTTCCTTTACCCTTCTAGGTTCTTGGCTGAGACCCACCTCCCACCTTGTAATAAAAAAGGTAGGTTAACAGGAGAAAAACAAACAATTTAAATAACATGTATACCTCCTGTATACAGGAAAACTGAGTATCTCTCCAAGAGGGCTCTAGCTATCACCTTAAGTAACATCTCCAGCTAAAGACAAAAGATGTTGGTGGGGAGGTTGTGGGAGGCCACCAGGAAAAGCTTACAAACAAGGGTAAGGTTGGTATGCAGATTTAAGTCATTGCTTTCTCTCTTGATATGAGATTCTAGCATTTTAGTCTTCTCTTCCTGGTACAGAGAGGGAGACACACTTACAAATAGAATTCCCTTATAAATGCAAATGTCTGCTCACCTTCAGTGTCATAATGTTTGCTTAAACAGTCAAATGTACCTTAAAGAAATTAAGAGAGAAATTACTTTATATTTACCACATAATTAATTATCTGATGCTTTTAATTCGTGCTCGAAAATCTAAGCTTTCCTGTAGTATCATTTTTCTTTCAAATGAACGAAAATCTATTTCTTGGAATGTAGGTCTGCTGATAATATTCTCGTAAGTTAACTTTATCTGAAATTGTTTATATTTTGGGTGTGCCTGGGTGGCTCAATCAGTTAAGCATCTGACTCGATTTTGGCTCAGATCATGATCTCACAGTTGGTGGGTTCAAGCCCCGCATCAGGTTCCATGCTGGCAGTGTGGAGCCTGCTTGGGATTCTCTCACTCCCTCTCTCTCTCTCTGCTCCTCTTCCATTTGTGCTGTCTCTGTCTCTTTCAAAATAAACACATAAACTTCAAAAAAGGAAACTTTATATTTTGCTTAATAATTGGAAGATATTTTGATGGATATTGAAATTTAGTTGACATTTTTTTTTCTTGTGCTTCAAAAGTCTCCTGGTACTTTAAAATCTATGCTTTCTTGCTTCCATAATTTCTGATGTGATGTCTGTTTATTTGAATTTTTTCACCCCTATATTTCAGATATCATTCTTATCTAGATGCTTTCATAATTTTTTTCTTACATTTATTTTAAAACAGTTATAATTTGATGATGATGTGTGTAAGCTTTGTTTCCTTAGAATTTATCCTGTTTGAGCACCATCACCGAATTTCTTGAATCTGTAAATTGTTAAAATTTATATATTTCACCTAACTTGGTAATTTTTGAGTGGTTATTTCTTCAAATATTTTTTTTTCTCCTTGGCTTCTGGAATAGCAATTACTTACATGTTAAAATTCTCCCACAAGTCACTGAGTCTCTGTTCGTTTTTTAAAAATCACTTTTACCCTTCTTTAAACGTGATGATTTGTATTGATGCAATTTCAAGTTCAGTTTCTCTTAACATAGTTGATTCTTTCTTTTTGTTTTTCAGAGATTGTAGGAGGACTATAAATCTGTGGTGTTTTTTGTTGATATCCCTATTGAGATATAATTTATATATCATACAATTCACCTATTTAAAGTGTACAGTGAATAGCTTTTAGATTATCCACAGAGTTGTACAATTGCTACCTCATCAATTTTAGGACATTTCATCACTCCCCCAAAACCTCTTATATTATAAGCAGGAAGAGTTAGGGGGTCCCAAGAAAAAGAAAGAGAAGTCATTTTATGCAACCAGCTATTGGCTCCACTTGCCCTAGCACACTTTTGCAGAATTTCCTAGGAAGTGTCAGAATTACAAAGAAATGCAAAAACCTCGGTAGTTAGGGAATTTAAGAGGAAGAAAAAGGAACACAAAAACTCAGTATCTAGAAGACCTGGAAATAGCCTAATCACTCCCAGTGCTGTTTCAAAAGTAAGCAAGACTCTGCATTCCTGACCTGAGATAAGGATCCCAAGAGCCCATCCAGTTTATATTGAATCTTGGAGTTTGCCCATGGCCCCCTCTCCCCATTTAGGTTGCTTCTGCTTCATTATAATGTTACAGTTTCTGCCTGAGGAGGAGCACAGCTTCATTAACATAAGCTAGGATGTTTGTATAGGCATGTTTTCTAAGTACACCTGTGCAACTTATGCCTGCCTTTACATGCCACAACAAAGCTCTCCTTTCTGAAAATGCATCCTGACCCAAATATAAGGAGCCCATTCATCCCTGCTCAAAGTCACAGTTTTGGAAATTATTCCCCATGATCTCCTTATGTGTTGCAAATAAAGTTTCCTTTGTGTGACAGCTACATCTGGTGTAGTCTCTATCTGTAACTCACCAAGGAGTGAGCTCAGGTTAGTTCAGTTACAATATCACTTAGCCCCAATTTTATCTCCCAATTATCCCATGTTCTGCAACCCTTGGCAACCTTGAATCTATGTTCTGTTTCTATAGAGCTGCCTATTCTGCATATTTTATGTAATATATGTAGTCTTTCGTGACAGGTTTTTTTTTTCACTTATCCTAATGTCTTCAAATTTCATCTCTGTTGTAGCATGTATCAGTACTTTGTTATTTTATGGTCAGGCATCATGTTTTATCTGTTCATCAGTTGATGTACATTATAGGGAATTCTCTGTGTTGAGTTTCTCAGTTACTTATTTTCAGTAAGTGTCTCGGGTTTTTTTTTATAAATTCCCATTTATCGGTATCCTTGGTGGAATCAGATAAATTCTTTTAATTCTTTTTGTGCATCCATTTGGCAGTGTGGTGTGGGAGGGCACTATATAAAAAGGTGTTTTTCATATGAAGGAGAATCACTGGGGAGAAAACAGATAGAGGCCCTATAAGCCTATTGTGCAAGCCAAACCACAGCCTGTAACTCAACAGGTGGTTCTCACCAGACTGGTGTCATCCAGAAAAACGTTGCAGTGGGCCATCACCAAACCCAATGTGAATATAATCCAATCACAGAAGAACAAATACTATATGATTCCACTAATATGAGGTATATAAAATAGTCAAACTCAGGGCGTCTGGGTGGCTTAGTCGGTTAAGCGTTGGGTTCTGTGCTGACAGCTCAGAGCCTGGAGCCTGTTTCAGATTCTGTGTCTCCCTCTTTCTCTCTCCTCCCCCGCTCATGCTCTGTCTCTCTCTTCTCAAAAATAATAAACGTTAAAAAAATTTTTAAATAGTCAAACTCATAGGAGCAGAGAACAGAATGAGGATTGCCCCTTCTATTTTCCCCAGGTCCACAATTCAGACTTAAAAGTTACAAATTTTGTCTTGTTCGTCAATTCTGATAAAATATGTAGATGCTCCACTTTGTTCAGAGAACAAGTAAGCCTACTTAAGAGAAGCATTCCCCTTTTTTCTTCAGTCTTAGCAGAAAAGGTACATAAAGTTTCAAACGATAAATAACAATTTTGCCAAAATACCATCCATTATTCAGGGTATAACTTATCTAAGGATGAAAAAACACTCTCTTAGACCACACACACACACACACACACACACTCGCATAGGCACACACACACACACACACACACACACAAAATGTTAACCTTTACTCAAAAACTACACTTTCTGTGCCACCCACAATCTCCTGGAAAGGTTGAAATGACCAATGACATCCTTAAATTAAAATTACCAAAACTTTCAGAAATCCTCAAGTCCCTTTGGCCAAAGGTACTCCCACCCCCTGTGATGGCCACTTGGGTCACTATCTGACCTATAATTCCCCATTAGGGAATTTATCTCTGATACAAGGCCTTGCCATACTGCATGCAGGCATGGCAAAACATTGAAAGGCACTGATGTGCGACACCCATGTACTATCCACATTAAGCTTGTCTTCTCACAACATCCTCCTAAACAGACTCTTCATGATTGTCAACCAAGACATGTTCATCTATTGGAGGAGAGATCAAATATGTTCTTGAACTCTGTCACAAAAGACATTAGCAGGTATTGCGAAGAACAAATTCCAAACAAACTCCAGAGAGTCAAACCTTGGGTTTGCATTTCAAAACTAAGAAGAAATTTAGAATTCTACACAACTGTCCGACTACACCAATAGGGAGGCTCACACTGAAAATTCTCAGAGATGGCCTAGAAGCAGCTGATCTTTGAAAGCAGATAGTTGATCCAAGACCTTTGGTATAAGTGAGTGACTTCAAATAGTAAACAGCTTCTACCCAAGATGTAGGACCAACATTCATAACTAATTCCTGTTTTGCCTTTGATACACTTTTTAATAATTATTTTTCTTTTCATTTTCTATAGAGCCTTGGCTGTAATCCACCCATAGTAGCCTTTATCCTCCTTCATTACTATAATTGTTAATTTAGAACATTCTCACACATCACAGGACCTCAGTGATAAATAAAAACCTCTGGGCAATGCTGGAATCATCAATGAGACCATAAGGATTTATAGACAGTGGCATTTCTACCTTTATTTACATGGACAAATGATGTTTAAAAAAATCAACCTATGGCTTTGCTAGTGTCTCTTTCTCAGAAAAAGAATCAACTATTAAAATCTATATATTGATCAGACCATACGAAGTTTTAAATTTGAACTCAACAGTCTTCATAGAACAGTGGGCAAATACTTTCAACATAGAAAAGACTAACAGAGGTCTATATGTGTAACGTAGCTTATGTAAGGACTTGGATCTTATGTTGTATATAATTGTTTTTTCCCTGAATATCCTCTATTTCCTTTGAGGTCATGGCACTTGTCCTGTTTACCTCATAATAACACTTCATGCACATTCGCAATTATATTCTAAGACTCGTCCATACACTAAGACCCTAATTTTATAAATCACAAAGTCTGGAAATTTCAACTCAGAAGCAAGCTCCACAATGAGGCCACCTTGATTATTCAGGCAGTCTACCAGAGGGAATTACTGACCTATTTTTTTTATGTGAGGAAGCAGAACAGTGTTTCCATCAGTAGCATGCATTCAAACAGAAAAGACTATAAGAAATGTATCACTAACTCAGGGAGAAGTTATTAATGATACCACCTCTCTGCCCTACCTGGAAAAATGATCAGTCTCAACTCATTGATACAAGTGGTGACGGAAAATCACATTGCTCTAGATATTTTTGTTGGCCAGTCATGGTGGCTTCTCTGTCATTGCGGTATTACTTGTTGTACTTAGATCAATAGAAAAGATATGGTAGGAAGGTTGCGGCAAGATGGCGGCTTAGGAGGACGCTGGGCTCACCGCACGTCCTGCTGATCACTTAGATTCCATCTACACCTGCCTAAATAACCCAGAAAACCGCCAGAGGATTAGCAGAACAGAGTCGCCGGAGCCAAATGCAGACGAGAGGCCCACGGAAGAGGGTAGGAAGGGCGGCGAGGCGGTGCGCGCTCCACGGACTGGCGGGAGGGAGCCGGGGCGGAGGGGCGGCTCGCCGGCCAAGCAGAGCCCCCGAGTCGGGCTTGCAAAAGCGGAGGGGCCGGGCGGACTGTGTTCCGACAGCAAGCGCGACTTAGCGTCTGGGAGGTCAGAAATTAACAGCTCTGCTCGGAAAGCGGGAAGGCTGGAGGACAAAGGGAGGGAGAGCTGCTGAGCCCCCTGACAACAGAGCTCAGTTTGGTGGGGAACAAAGGCGCTCGCCAGCGCCATCTCCCCCGCCCATCCCCCAGCCGAAATCCCAAAGGGAACTGGTTCCTGCCAGGGAACTTGCTCGATCCGAGCAAACACCCAACTCTGCGCTTCTGCGGAGCCAAACCTCCGGCAGCGGATCTGACTCCCTCCCGCTGCCACAGGGCCCCTCCTGAAGTGGATCACCTAAGGAGAAGCGATCTAAGCCTGCCCCTCCTGCCCCCGAGCACCTTGCCTACCCACCCCAGCTAATACGCCAGATCCCCAGCATCACAAGCCTGGCACGGTGCAAGTAGCCCAGACGAGCCACACCACCCCACAGTGAATCCCGCCCCTAGGAGAGGGGAAGAGAAGGCACACACCAGTCTGACTGTGGCCCCAGCGGTGGGCTGGGGGCAGACATCAGGTCTGACTGCGGCCCCGCCCACCAACTCCAGTTATACACCACAGCACAGGGGAAGTGCCCTGCAGGTCCTCACCATGCCAGGGACTATCCAAAATGACCAAGCGGAAGAATTCCCCTCAGAAGAATCTCCAGCAAATAACAACAGCTAATGAGCTGATCAAAAAGGACTTAAATAACATAACAGAAAGTGAATTTAGAATAATAGTCATAAAATTAATCGCTGGGCTTGAAAACAGTATACAGGACAGCAGAGAATCTCTTGCTACAGAGATCAAGGGACTAAGGAACAGTCACGAGGAGCTGAAAAACGCTTTAAACGAAATGCATAACAAAATGGAAACCACCACAGCTCGGCTTGAAGAGGCAGAGGAGAGAATAGGTGAACTAGAAGATAAAGTTATGGAAAAAGAGGAAGCTGAGAAAAAGAGAGATAAAAAAATCCAGGAGTATGAGGGGAAAATTAGAGAATTAAGTGATACACTAAAAAGAAATAATATACGCATAATTGGTATCCCAGAGGAGGAAGAGAGAGGGAAAGGTGCTGAAGGGGTACTTGAAGAAATCATAGCTGAGAACTTCCCTGAACTGGGGAAGGAAAAAGGCATTGAAATCCAAGAGGCACAGAGAACTCCCTTCAGACGTAACTTGAATCGATCTTCTGCACGACATATCATAGTGAAACTGGCAAAATACAAGGATAAAGAGAAAATTCTGAAAGCAGCAAGGGGTAAACGTGCCCTCACATATAAAGGGAGACCTATAAGACTCGTGACGGATCTCTCTTTTGAAACTTGGCAGGCCAGAAAGAATTGGCAAGAGATTTTCAGGGTGCTAGACAGAAAAAATATGCAGCCGAGAATCCTTTATCCAGCAAGTCTGTCATTTAGAATAGAAGGAGAGATAAAGGTCTTCCCAAACAAACAAAAACTGAAGGAATTTGTCACCACTAAACCAGCCCTACAAGAGATCCTAAGGGGGACCCTGTGAGACAAAGTCCCAGAGACATCACTATAAGCATAAAACGTACAGACATCACAATGACTCTAAACCCGTATCTTTCTATAATAACACTGAATGTAAATGGATTAAATGCGCCAACCAAAAGACATAGGGTATCAGAATGGATAAAAAAACAAGACCCATCTATTTGCTGTCTACAAGAGACTCATTTTAGACCTGAGGACACCTTTAGATTGAGAGTGAGGGGATGGAGAACTATTTATCATGCGACTGGAAGCCAAAAGAAAGCTGGAGTAGCCATACTTATATCAGACAAACTAGACTTTAAATTAAAGGCTGTAACAAGAGATGAAGAAGGACATTATATAATAGTTACAGGGTCTATCCATCAGGAAGAGCTAACAATTATCAATGTCTATGCACCGAATACCGGAGCCCCCAAATATATAAAACAATTACTCATAAACATAAGCAACCTTATTGATAAGAATGTGGTAATTGCAGGGGACTTTAATACACCACTTACAAAAATGGATAGATCAACTAGACACACGGTCAATAAAGAAACAAGGGCCCTGAATGAGACATTGGATGAGATGGACTTGACAGATATATTTAGAACTCTGCATCCCAAAGCAACAGAATATACTTTCTTCTCGAGTGCACATGGAACATTCTCCAAGATAGATCATATACTGGGTCACAAAACAGCCCTTCATAAGTTTACAAGAATTGAAATTATACCATGCTTACTTTCAGACCACAATGCCATGAAGCTTGAAATCAACCACAGGAAAAAGTCTGGAAAACCTCCAAAAGCATGGAGGTTAAAGAACACCCTACTAACGAATGAGTGGGTCAACCAGGCAATTAGAGAAGAAATTAAAAAATATATGGAAACAAACGAAAATGAAAATACAACAATCCAAACGCTTTGGGACGCAGCAAAGGCAGTCCTGAGAGGAAAATACATTGCAATCCAGGCCTATCTCAAGAAACAAGAAAAATCCCAAATACAAAATCTAACAGCACACCTAAAGGAACTAGAAGCAGAACAGCAAAGGCAGCCTAAGCCCAGCAGAAGAAGAGAAATAATAAAGATCAGAGCAGAAATAAACAATATAGAAACTAAAAAAACTGTAGAGCAGATCAACGAAACCAAGAGTTGGTTTTTTGAAAAAATAAACAAAATTGACAAACCTCTAGCCAGGCTTCTCAAAAAGAAAAGGGAGATGACCCAAATAGATAAAATCATGAATGAAAATGGAATTATTACAACCAATCCCTCAGAGATACAAACAATTATCAGGGAATACTATGAAAACTTATATGCCAACAAATTGGACAACCTGGAAGAAATGGACGAATTCCTGAACACCCACACGCTTCCAAAACTCAATCAGGAGGAAATAGAAAGCTTGAACAGACCCATAACCAGCGAAGAAATTGAATCGGTTATCAAAAATCTCCCAACAAATAAGAGTCCAGGACCAGATGGCTTCCCAGGGGAGTTCTACCAGACGTTTAAAGCAGAGATAATACCTATCCTTCTCAAGCTATTCCAAGAAATAGAAAGGGAAGGAAAACTTCCAGACTCATTCTATGAAGCCAGTATCACTTTGATTCCTAAACCAGACAGAGACCCAGTAAAAAAAGAGAACTACAGGCCAATATCCCTGATGAATATGGATGCAAAAATTCTCAATAAGATACTAGCAAATCGAATTCAACGGCATATAAAAAGAATTATTCACCATGATCAAGTGGGATTCATTCCTGGGATGCAGGGCTGGTTCAACATTCGCAAATCAATCAACGTGATACATCACATTAACAAAAAAAGAGAGAAGAACCATATGATCCTGTCAATCGATGCAGAAAAGGCCTTCGACAAAATCCAGCACCCTTTCTTAATAGAAACCCTTGAGAAAGTCGGGATAGAAGGAACATACTTAAAGATCATAAAAGCCATTTATGAAAAGCCCACAGCTAACATCATCCTCAACGGGGAAAAACTGAAAGCTTTTTCCCTGAGATCAGGAACACGACAAGGATGCCCACTCTCACCGCTGCTGTTTAACATAGTGCTGGAAGTTCTAGCATCAGCAATCAGACAACAAAAGGAAATCAAAGGCATCAAAATTGGCAAAGATGAAGTCAAGCTTTCGCTTTTTGCAGATGACATGATATTATACATGGAAAATCCGATAGACTCCACCAAAAGTCTGCTAGAACTGATACAGGAATTCAGCAAAGTTGCAGGATACAAAATCAATGTACAGAAATCAGTTGCATTCTTATACACTAACAATGAAGCAACAGAAAGACAAATAAAGAAACTGATCCCATTCACAATTGCACCAAGAAGCATAAAATACCTAGGAATAAATCTAACCAAAGATGTAAAGGATCTGTATGCTGAAAACTATAGAAAGCTTCTGAAGGAAATTGAAGAAGATTTAAAGAAATGGAAAGACATTCCCTGCTCATGGATTGGAAAAATAAATATTGTCAAAATGTCAATACTACCCAAAGCTATCTACACATTCAATGCAATCCCAATCAAAATTGCACCAGCATTCTTCTCGAAACTAGAACAAGCAATCCTAAAATTCATATGGAACCACAAAAGGCCCCGAATAGCCAAAGGAATTTTGAAGAAGAAGACCAAAGCAGGAGGCATCACAATCCCAGACTTTAGCCTCTACTACAAAGCTGTCATCATCAAGACAGCATGGTATTGGCACCAAAACAGACACATAGACCAATGGAATAGAATAGAAACCCCAGAACTAGACCCACAAACGTATGGCCAACTCATCTTTGACAAAGCAGGAAAGAACATCCAATGGAAAAAAGACAGCCTCTTTAACAAATGGTGCTGGGAGAACTGGACAGCAACATGCAGAAGGTTGAAACTAGACCACTTTCTCACACCATTCACAAAAATAAACTCAAAATGGATAAATGACCTGAATGTGAGACAGGAAACCATCAAAACCTTAGAGGAGAAAGCAGGAAAAGACCTCTCTGACCTCAGCCGTAGCAATCTCTTACTCGACACATCCCCAAAGGCAAGGGAATTAAAAGCAAAAGTGAATTACTGGGACCTTATGAAGATAAAAAGCTTCTGCACAGCAAAGGAAACAACCAACAAAACTAAAAGGCAACCAACGGAATGGGAAAAGATATTTGCAAATGACATATCGGACAAAGGGCTAGTGTCCAAAATCTATAAAGAGCTCACCAAACTCCACACCCGAAAAACAAATAACCCAGTGAAGAAATGGGCAGAAAACATGAATAGACACTTCTCTAAAGAAGACATCCGGATGGCCAACAGACACATGAAAAGATGTTCAGCGTCGCTCCTTATCAGGGAAATACAAATCAAAACCACACTCAGGTATCACCTCACGCCAGTCAGAGTGGCCAAAATGAACAAATCCGGAGACTATAGATGCTGGAGAGGATGTGGAGAAACGGGAACCCTCTTGCACTGTTGGTGGGAATGCAAATTGGTGCAGCCGCTCTGGAAAGCAGTGTGGAGGTTCCTCAGAAAATTAAAAATAGACCTACCCTATGACCCAGCAATAGCACTGCTAGGAATTTATCCAAGGGATACAGGAGCACTGATGCATAGGGCCACTTGTACCCCAATGTTCATAGCAGCACTCTCAACAATAGCCAAATTATGGAAAGAGCCTAAATGTCCATCAACTGATGAATGGATAAAGAAATTGTGGTTTATATACACAATGGAATATTACATGGCAATGAGAAAAAATGAAATATGGCCTTTTGTAGCAACGTGGATGGAACTGGAGAGTGTGATGCTAAGTGAAATAAGCCATACAGAGAAAGACAGATACCATATGGTCTCACTCTTATGTGGATCCTGAGAAACTTAACAGGAACCCATGGGGGAGGGGAAGGAAAAAAAAAAAAAAAAAAAAAAAGAGGTTAGAAAGGGAGAGAGCCAAAGCATAAGAGACTGTTAAAAACTGAGAACAAACTGAGGGTTGATGGGGGGTGGGAGGGAGGAGAGGGTGGGTGATGGGTATTGAGGAGGGCACCTTTTGGGATGAGCACTGGGTGTTGTATGGAAACCAATTTGTCAATAAATTTCAGAAAAAAAAAAAAAAAAAAAAAGAAAAGATATGGTAGAAGAGGTTATGAATGATCTTCAGGAAAATCTATTTAGTTCTCTAGGGTCTATCTTCAGGGCCAGTGGGATTTATTTTCTTCACTTGCTTTGGGAAATTGAGGCTTCTGATTCTGAGGCATCTTATAAGGACTATTAATTTGTTTATTTTTTTCATATTGTTCATGATGCTGGTCTAGTGGATTCTATGCAGAGTCTTACATGTTTCTGCACAACTGCCTTCTCCTCAGATGATCATTAGGATAATGAAACAACAGAAAAGGTCAAGAAGGTCATACAACAGAGCTGGCTGTGGAGGTCACTGAAAAATAGCTCTGAGTGGTGAAGATCTGTATCACTGGCCTCCCCTAAATTTCTCAACTTCTCCCATGCTAAAGCATGACCAAAAGAGGTACTGGGACACTGAATATACAAATGGAAAATTTCCAGATCATATATGAAAATAGAACTCTGACCCTCAATTTTTGTAGCAAACAGTCCAAGAAGCCAAAGCACACACCTGTAGCAAATAGCTAATATTGGTCAAGATTTGGTCAAAAACTGCCAGCTACCCTAATTTTTGGCCCCACCTCTATTTTGAGACCAAGGAAAAAAGCTGATTATGCTCACCAAACCAATCATATCAGATGCTTTTCTTGCTCTGCATAGAATACTTCCAGCTTCTCCAGGGCAGCAATCTTCAGGGCTCACTTGAATCCCTCCCTGGTTTTCACTCTAAAGTTTTTCAAGTCTCCTGCTTCTACCTTTGAGCCTCTGTCAGACACAAGTGATGGTGGCTGACTTCCTTGCTGTAGTAAGCTCCGAACAATAGCCTCAGCTTGCCCTCATTTAAGTGGACTGCATTTATTCGCATAATACCTTTATCCCAAATTTCAAAATTTAAACCAGATGAATTGTTTTTGACATCGTAAACCTGCATCTGGAAAAAGATGCACACAAAACAAACAAACAAACAAACAAACAAAAAACAACACAAGAGTTAAACCTTTGAATGGACCACTTAGGGAAATTTCTTGTATAATATGTACAGTATGTTATCTGTTAGAATTGTATACTTTTCTACAAATATTATTGTTTATACAAAAATCACATAGTGGACTCTTCTTACTAGTTAATTTTTGATAAAATTTTTATGCACACATCTCTGTGTACTAAATGGTCGCTTCGTAAAGTTGCTGTACTAGTTTCTGGACTGCTTTCTCAAATTTTTATTTGGCTTTTCTCTCTTGTGTAAGCATTTACAAAAAAAATGACAAAGAGAAAAAAATTAAAACTTCATAAAGAACAGTCTTCGAGGCATAATCTGTTCTTACTTTCTTGGGTTTGTTCACAAAGTCTTTGTTTACTTTCTACCATATTATAAAAACTCTGCATGCTTCCACAATAGAAAGGCAAAAAAGACATGTCCCTGAACTTGATACCCCCAGATGCTATTAGGGGTTTTTTATTACCTATATATGTAATAAAAATCAAGTAGTGTGAAAATTACATTGTATAAAATGGAAGTACACGCAATTCTAAACAAGCACATTGAGGGGAGATGTACTGTCTTCCCACAGTATCAAAGATGGCTTCATAAAATAATTCATACTTGAAAAGAAAAGGAAAGCTGTAGGCATCACAATTCTGGAATTCAAGTGATATTACAAAATGTAGTAGTCAAAACAGTATGATCCTGGAACAAAAACAGACACAGAGATCCATGGAACAGAATAGAAATACCAGAAATAAACCCACAATTATATTGGCAATTAATACTTCAACAAATCAGGAAAGAATATCCAATGAAAAAAAGACAGTCTCCAACAAATGGTGCTGGGAAAACTGGACAGCTACATGACCACTTTTTTATACCATACCCAAAGACAAATTGAAAATGGATGAAAGATCTAAATTTGAAACCAGAAACCATTAAAATCCTGGAAGAGAGCCTGGAAGGCAGTGATGTCTCTGACATCGACCATAAGAACATTTTTCTATATACATCCTCGGAGGCAGGGAAACAAAAGCAAAAATAAATTATTGGGACTACATCAAAATAAAAACCTTCTTCATAGCAAAGGAAATAATCAACAAAACTAAAAGCCAACCTACGGAATGGGAGAAGATATTTGCAAATGACATATCTGATAAAGTGTTAGTATTCAAAACCTATAAAGAACTAGTACAACTCTACACCCCAAAACACACAATCCAATTAAAAATGGGCAGAAGACAGGGGCGCCTGAGTGGTTCAGTCTGTTAAGCCTATGATTTTGGTTCAGATCATGATCTCGTGGTCCATGAGTTCAAGTCCCATGTCGGGCTCTGTGATGACAGCCAGAGCCTGGAAACTGCTTAAGATTCTGTGTCTCCCTCTCTCTACCCCTCCCCCACTTGTGCGCATGCGCTCTCTCTCTCTCTCTCTCTCAAAAATAAATAAAAATTTAAAAAAATGGGCAGATGACATGAAGACATTTCTCCAAAAAAGACATCCAGATGGTCAGCAGACACATGAGAAGATGCTCAACATCACTCACCATCAGGGAAATGTGAATCAAAATTACAATGAGCTATCACTTTGCACCTATTAGAATGGCTAAAATGAACAAAACAGGAAACAACAGATGTTGACAAGGATGTGGAGAAAGAGGAACCCTCTTATACTGTCGGTGGGAATGCAAAATGGTGCAGGCACTGTGGAAGACAGTATGAAGGTTCCTCAAAAAGTTAAAAATAGAATGACCCTAGGATCCAGCAATTAATCTTTAACAAACCAGGAAAGAATATCCAATGGAAAAAAAGACTGTCTCTCTCTCTCTCTCTCTTTCTCTCTCTCTTTTTAGAACACACTCTACACATAGAATGCAAAAACACTAATTCAAAGGGACACATGCACCCTATATTTATAGCATCATTATTTACAATAGTAAAAATGTAGAAGGACCCCAAGTGTCCATCGATTGATGAATGGATAATGAAGAAGTGGTGTATATATATTAATTTATATATTATAATATATAATAATACAATATAATAGATATAATAAATAATATATAAATAATAAATATAATAATTTATATATAATGGAATATTATTCAGCTATAGAAAGGTATGAAATCTTGCCATTTACAGTGACACAGATAGCGCTAGAGAGTATCATGCCAAATAAAGTAAACCAATCAGAGGAAGACAAATACTGATGATTTCATTCATATGTGGAATTTGAGAAACAAAACAAATGAGCAAAGGAAAAAAAGAGAGAGCTAAATCAAGAAACACGCTCTTAACTATAAAGAACAAACTAATGGTTTCCGGAGGAGAGGTGGGGGAGGAATGGGTAAAAGAGGTGATGAGAATTGAGGACTGCATTTGTTGGAATGAGCACCAGGTGATGGAAGGCATTGTTGAATCACTATATTGTACACCTGAAACTGATATAACGCTATATGTTAACTATACTGGAATTAAAATCTAAAAAAAAAAATTGGTACTTGAATTCTATCCTTAATTAATTAGGTTGAAAAGGGACAGAGAATATGACAATGCACAGATTAGATTGTATACACTTACGGAAGTAGGAAAAAATAGTGCTTTCAGTGAAAAGCAACTATTTAAGTGTAGCTATATATAATAATATGGTGGGAAGTAGGGAAAACCTAGTGTAGGAAAATCTGGTGAGTCCAAATTATACAGGACCTCACATACTGAGTTAATTCTTTATCTTAAAGGAAATACTGAATCATTCATGTTTTTGAAGTGGGAGTACAACACAATCCCATTTCTATGTTAGAATGGTATTGCTAAAACTGGGTAGTGATTAGTAATACAGAATCTGAGAGAGCTCAGTTTGTATCTATAGTAGGCAGAATAATGGTCCCCAAAGATGTGTATGTTCTAATCCCTGGAACCTGAAAATGTGTTGGGTAACATGGCAAGAGGTAAATAAGATTGCTAATTAGCAGATCTGCAAATAAGATTATTCTGTATTACTAGATGGGCCTAGTGTAATTACAAGGGTCCTTTAAACGTGGAAGACGGAGGGGTGCCTGGTTGGCTCAGTTGGTTAAGTGTCCAACTCCTTGGTTTTGGCTCAGGTCATGATCTCACGGTTTCATGGGTTCGAGACCCACTTCAGGGTTTGTGCTGACAGTGTGGAGCCTGCCTAGGCTTCCCTCTCTATCTCTGCCCCTCCCTTGCTCATGCTCTCTCTCTCTCTCTCTCTCTCTCTCTCTCAAAATAAATAAATAAACCTTAAAAAGCATTTAAAAAAAAAACGTGAAGAGGAAAGCAGAAGAATTAGTGTCAGAATGAATATAGTGTAAGAAAAGAATTGACTGGCCATTGTTGTCTTTGAAAATAGAAGGGGACCCTGAGCCAAGGAATGAAGCTAGTCTCTTAAGGCTTGAAAAAGCAGTAAAATTGATTCTACCTCAGAGCTTCTGGAAAACTCAGTCACTGAGCCCACTGACACCCATTTTGGACTTCTCACCTCCAAAATTTTAAGATAATACATAGGGTGTTGTTTTAAGTCACTGTTTGTGGTAATTTGTTACATTAGCAATAGGAAATTAATATAAAATATTATCCCATGCACTAGATACATGTGACCTTTGGTAAGTCACGACACTTTACATTTATCCAATTATAATAAGAGATAAGGATATTATCCTATTTGTCTTCGAGGAAAATTTAAATAATGTATATAACGTTTTTCCTATTGTTAAATAAATAGTAGTAGGCAATAAAAGTAGTAGTAACTGTAGCATCATCTCCATCTTATTCATCATCATTGGAAATTCTATGAATTAACCAATTTTACATTAGGCAAAAGAAGACTAATTCTGAATTATTTCAAGAGATCATGTTAGACATAAATAGGTTATGGGGTCGGTGAGGAGAGGGGTCGGTGGGGTCGGTGAGGAGAGGATGATCTGAGAAGTATTTAAGGGAAGAGTCAGACTTTTTGGAAATGGATATAAAATATAGAAGGAAAACTTCTATTTGGATGATTGAATATATTTCCAAAGTAGCAATATGGGTTAATAAATCATGCCATGCCCTGATACATGAGCTCCTGTGTGACTCAGGCTGAGAAACATATGAGAAGTAGTTTCAAACGCACAGCCCTTTCCCACTTTCTTGAAGTATTAAAGACATTAAGTATCTCTGTGCTGAGCTTGCAAGAAAAACTGATCCAGTATCAAATATGCCCTGCTGTCCATTGCACCTGCTCTGCAAGATCTTCAGTAACATCTTAAAATCTTCTTAATAACTCCATTAACACCTTTTTCTCCCTGCCAGACTGACTCCCCACTTCTTTATAAAATGCTTGCCTGCAGGGTGATCACACTGTCTCTGCTTGTTGATGGTGCCTGAATGTTCTAGCCTAATAATTATTTTCTCCAAATAGCTCCCCTTTTCACCTAGGCTTCCAACAGCAAAGTTTCTTTGTTGCTATGGCTTCTGGACATAGAACATTTTGTCAACTTTTGAACCTAACACTCTCCTTCCCACCAACAGTTATTTAGGTAGATATTTTCCTTTACCTTATTTCCTTGTTAACAGACAAACATTTATATATTAAGAACATACTTAATCTGGCATCCTGCTGAAATTAGTCCTTGGACTTCTGCTGATTTTAATCTTTATAAATGATCTAGAGAAAGGAAATGACTGTGAACTAGCTGGAATTACTAATCAGCCAAAATTGCAGGGGAGGAGAGTAGAAGAAGCTACAACCAAACACAGGCAGGGTTCAATATGCCCTGCAGCTAAGTGAGTATGTGGCAAACGGAACATAATAGGGAACCTTGTGAAGAGCTCCATACATCGAGCCAAAATGATTAAGAAGTAAGTAATGCCATTCAGTTGAAATGCATGAAGTTTGGGCCATAATTATGGATCAGTCACTCCAAAAGGGTAGGAACTGTGTGAAGCTTCAATTAGACTGGAAAAAGGGATAAGACTCACTAATATGGCACACTTGGAAAGAGATTTGCATTTCAATGTATTTTAACTTTCATAAAAAAAAAAAACTGAGAGAGGAAATGAAATGAGATACCAGGGTTTGCTGTCAGAGACTCATCTAATAAACTGGAATATGTATGCGTGTGCTTGTGTGTATGCCTATATTTGAAGTTAAGTGTACAATTTAATAAATTTTGATACATGTGTACAGCCATGTAAGTAGCACCTCAATCACTATATATATAATTCCATCCACCAAAAAAGCATACTTGATTCCCCTTAATGGCAATCTCCCTCTCCCCTTAGGCAACTACAGTTCTTATTTCAATCTCCATAGATTTGTATGGAATGTTTCAGAATTTCATATATGTGGAATCACACAGTATGTGCTCAGTATTTGGCCACTTTCACTGAGCATAAGGTTTCTAAGATTCATGCATACTGTTGGGTTTATTAGTATTTCTTATCACAATTTGTTTATCGATTCTCTAATTGATGGACACTCTTGTTTCCAGTTCAGAGCTATATATATATTTTAAAGTGTCTACGAGCTTTCTTGCACAGGTTTTTGGACATGTTTCAATTTTTGTAGAATTGGGTCATAGAGTAGGTATATATTTAACAGTATAAAAAATAGCCAAAAAGGTTGGCAAAGTAGTTGTACTAATTTATATTCCTACCAGCAAAGACAGAGTTCTAATTAATCCATGTCTTTGCCAACATTTTGTATTGCAAGTTGTTACATTTTAACTGTTCTACTTGATGTGAAATTATTTCTCATTTTATAATTTAATTTGTATGTCTATGAAGACTAAAAGTGCTAAGTATCTTTCTGCATGCTTTGGGACCACAAGTCTTTGACTCGTTATAATTGAGTTGTTTCTGTTTTCATTATTTATTAAAAAAAGAAATATATATATATATATATACACACACACACAGTACTTTGTCAAATATATATATATATATATATAGTAAATATTTCTCTTGTCTATAACTTGCATACTCATATTCTTAACAAAATGTATTCATATAGAAGAGGTTTTATGCCCAATATATATATTTTTCTTTTTTTAAACAGTCCTTTTTGCATTATAAGAAATCTTGGTCACAAACATAATCACTTATGTTCTCTTCCAGAAGTTTTAGATTTAGTTTGTGTTTATATCTATGATCCATCTGGAATTAAATTTTATGATATGATGATGGATCAAGGTTCATTTCTCTGTTCCCCTCATGTTTAACTAATTTTTCCATCCACATCTGTTAAGAAGATGACCCTTCCTCTTTCAATTAGTTTGGAACCTAAGTAGAAAAAAAATAAGTTGATAGGATGTGTGTTGGTCTGTTTCTGTGGCCTCTATTCTGCTCCATTCATCATTTTAACCAACCTTATACCAGTAGCTCACTGAATAAGTTTACCTTTATTGTGGAAGCTCTCCAACAGTAATGTTGTTTTCAATTCTTTTATAGAATTTTCTGACTTCTCTTTTAGTTGTTTTCTCTTTCCTCTTTCATATAAACTTCAGAAACAACTTGTCAATTTCTACTTTTAAAAAGCCTAGGATTTTTGTTAAGATTGTATTGAATCTATAGATCAATTTATAGAGAGTCATAGTTAGTCATCCAACTCACAAACATGGCATAGCTATTTACTTAAAACTTCTTTATTTTCTCCTAGTAATAATTTGTGTAGTTTTCCTATAGTAATTTCACACACTTAAAACTTTATTTCTAGTTCCATACAAATTTTAGGATTGCTTGTTCTAGCTTCGAGAAGAATGCTGGGGCAATTTTGATTGGGGTTGCATTGAATGTGTAGATAGCTTTGGGTAGTATTGACATTTTAACAATATTTATTCTTCCAATCCATGAGCATGGAATGTTTTCCATTTCTTTGTATCTTCTTCAATTTCCTTCATAAGCTTTCTATAGGTTTCAGCATACAGATCTTTTACATCTTTGGTTAGGTTTATTCCTAGGTATTTTATGCTTCTTGGTGCAATTGTGAATGCGATCAGTTTCTTTATTTGTTTCTCTGTTGCTTCGTTACTGGTGTATAAAAATGCAGTTGATTTCTGTACATTAATTTTGTATCCTTCAACTTTGCTAAATTCGTGCATCAGTTCTAGCAGACTTTTGGTGGAGTCTATCAGGTTTTCTATGTATAGTATCATGTCATCTGCAAAAAGTGAAAGCTTGACTTCATCTTTTCCAATTTTGATGCCTTTGATTTCTTTTTGTTGTCTGATTGCTGATGCTAGAACTTCCAACACTATGTTAAACAACAGTGGTGAGAGTGGACATCCCTGTCGTGTTCCTGACCTCAGGGGGAAACCTCTCAGTTTTTCCCCATTGAGGATGATATTAGCTGTGGGCTTTTCATAAATGGCTTTTATGATGTGTAAGTATGTTTCTTCTATCCCGCCTTTCTCGAGGGCTTTTATTAAGAAAGGATGCTCTGTTTTTGTCAAATGCTTTTTCTGCATCAATTGACAGGATCATATGGTTCTTATATTTTCTTTTATTACTGTCATGTATCACACTGATTTATTTGTGAATATTGAACCAGCCCTGCATCCCAGGAATGAATCCCACTTGATCATGGGGAATAATTCTTTTCATATGCTGTTGAATTCGATTTGCTAGTATCTTGTCTAGAATTTTTGCATCCATATTCATCAGGGATATTGGTTTGTAGTTCTCTTTTTTTGCTGTGTCTCTGTCTGGTTTGGGAATCAAAGTAATACTGGCTTAATAGAATGAGTCTGGAAATTTTCCTTCCCTTTCTATTTTTTGGAACAGCTTGAGAAGGATAGGTATTATCTCTGCTCCAAATGTCTGGTAGAATTCCCCAGGGAAGTCATCTCATCCTGGAATCTTATTTGTTGGGAGATTTTTGATAACTGATTCAATTTCTTTACCAGTTATGGGTCTGTTCAAATTTTCTATTTCTTCCCATTTGAGTTTTGAAAGAAGAAAACCAAAGCAGGAGGCATCACAATTCCAGACTTTAGCCACTACTACTGAATCAAAGCTGTAATCATCAAGACAGTATGGTGTTGGCACAAAAACAGACATATAGACCGATGGAATAGAATAGAGACTCCAGAATTGGACCCACAAATGTATTGCCAACTAATCTTTGACAAAGCAGGAAAGAATATCCAATGGAAAAAAGACAGTCTCTTTAACAAATGGTGATGGAGAACTGGACAGCAACATGCAGAAGAATGAAACTAGACAAGTTTCTTACACCATTCACAAAAATAAGCTCAAAAGGGATGAAGGACCTGAATGTGAGACAGGAAACCATCAAAACCCTAGAGCAGAAAGCAGGAAAAAAAACCTCTCTGACCTCAGCCGCAGCAATTTCTTACTTGACACATCTCCAAAGGCCAGGGAATTAAAAGCAAAAATAAACTACTGAGACCTCATCAAGATAAAAAGCTTCTGCACTGCAAAGGAAACAATCAATGAAACTAAAAGGCAATGGACGGAATGGGAAAAGATACTTGTAAATGACATATAGGATAAAGGGTTAGTATCCAAAATCTATAAAGAACTCACCAAAATCCATACCTGAAAAACAAATAAGCCAGTGAAGAAATGGGCAGAAGACATGAATAGACACTTTTCTAAAGAAGACATCCAGATGGCCAACAGGCACATGAAAATATGCTCAACGTCACTCCTCACCAGGGAAATACAAATCAAAACCACACTGAGATACCGCCTCACGCTGGTCAGAGTGGCTAAAATCAACAAATCAGAAGACTATAGATGCTGGCAAGGATGTGGAGAAATGGGAACCCTCTTGCACTGTTGGTGGGAATGAAACTGGTACAGCCACTCTGGAAAACAGTGTGGAGGTTCCTCAAAAAATTAAAAATAGATCTACCCTATGACCCAAAAATAGCACTGCTAGCAATTTACTCTAGGGATACAGGAGTGCTGATGCAGAGGGGCACTTGCACCCCAATGTTTATAGCCGCACTCTCAACAATAGCCAAATTATGGAAAGAGCCTAAATGTCCATCAACTGACGAATGGATAAAGAAGATGTGGTTTATATATACAATGGAATACTATTTGGCAATGAGAAAGAATGAAATCTGGCCATTTGCAGCAATGTGGATGGAAGTGTTAAGTGAAATAAGTCAGACAGAGAAAGACAGACACCATATGTTTTCACTCTTATGTGGATCTTGAGAAACTTAACAGAAGACCAGGGGGAGAGGGAGGCGGGGGGGGGGGGAAGTTACAGAGAGGGAAGGAGGCAAACCATAAGAGACTCTTAAATACTAGAACAAACTGAGGGTTGATGGGGGGGCAGGGGAGAAGGGAAAGTGGGAGATGGGCATGGAGGAGGGCACCTGTTGGGATGAGCACTGGTTGTTGTATGGAAACCAATTTGACAATAAATTATATATATAAATTATTTCTAAATATTTTATGTTATACTGATGCTAGCGTAAATAGAATGTTCTTAGTTTCCCATAAACTAAGAAAATACCACAAAATGGGTGGTTAAAACAACAGCAATCTGTTCGTACAGTTTTTGTCAATGTCAGAAGTCTGAAATCAAGGTGTCCAATCAGGAGCCCTCTGAAGGCTCTAAGGATAAATCTTTGCTTGTCTCTTTGAGCTTCAGCTCTGGGGACTCCCAAGTTCATTGGATTATGGCAAATAACTCTAACTTCTGCTGATATCTTCACATGGCCTTCTCTGCATGTCTTTTATCTATTCTTCTTATGAGGAAATTAACCGCTGCATTTAGAGCCCATAGGAGTATAGTATGACCATTTCTTAATTGCAAAGGCCCTGCTTCCAAACAAGGTCATGTTGTGAGGTCCTGGGTGGCATGAATATGGAGGAAACACCACTCAATACACTGCATCTAGTCCAGAGAAATACTATTTACATTGTTCAATGAGGTAGTTAGTGTCTGGTCACCTTGCTAAATTCATTGATTAGATACTGAAGTTGTTTTATACCTTTTCAGGGTTTTCTTTTTGCACAGTCATCTGTGAATTACCAGATGTGTCACATCTTTCATTCCCATCTGTTTCTTTCATTTCTCTTTCTTGCTTGTTGCTCTCAAGACTTCCAGTACAGTACTAAATAGAAGGAGTGAGCACGAGCATTTCCTCCTTCCTCCAATTTTAGGGGAGAGTATTACAGATGCTCTTTACCATGTTGAAGAAGAGTCTCTTTATTCCTACTTTGTTGAATACTTTTTTATGATGAATGACTGTTAGATATTCCCAAATATTTCATTTAATACATTTATAAAGATGCTCATGTTTTTTTTTCTTTACTTTGTTAATTAAGTAAAGTACATTGACTGATTTTCAGTTGTTAAAGCACCTTGCATTTCAAAGATAAACCTACCTCCTCTATT
Organism: Prionailurus viverrinus; assembly: GCF_022837055.1. Lineage (NCBI taxonomy): Eukaryota > Metazoa > Chordata > Mammalia > Carnivora > Felidae > Prionailurus > Prionailurus viverrinus. The sequence continues at coordinate 76,245,029 of NC_062563.1, forward strand.
GTGCTTTGTTCAACATTAATAATAATAATAATAATTTTGAAGATTGTTGTGCTCTGTCCATGATAAATGTTGTTCTACAATTTCATTGTCCAATTTTGTCTATGACAGTTATGCTGGCCTTCTAAAACAAACTGGGAAGTGTGTCCTCTTCTTCTGTTTTCTCATTGTGTTTGTGTATGACCGTAAATATTTATTCCTTAATAGTAAAAAAAAATTACCAATAAAAGACTATATTGTACCTGGAGTTTTCTGTGAGAGAAAGTTTTTGATGATGAGTTCAATTCATTTCTTTAGATTTGTATTTATTCTTTGTCAGTTTTAATAAATGTATTTTATAATAAATTTTCCATTTCAATTGGCTGAATTTATTGGCAAAAAGCAGTTCATAATATTTACTTATTATAATTTTAATATCTGTAGTATCTATCGGGATGTATTTAATTTACTTTCTGATATTGGTAATTGATATTACTAGCGCTTTGTCAATTTTATTAATCTTGTCAAAGTACCAGCTTTTTAAAGTTTTTATTTTAATTAAAGTTAGCATACAGTGTTATATTATTTTCAGGTATATAATATAGTGATTAAACAATTCCATATATCACCCAGTGCTCATCACAAGTATGCTCTTTAATCCCCATCACCTATTTTACCCATCCCCCCCACCCACCTCCCCTCTGGTTACCATCAGTTTCTTCTCTATAGTTAAGAGTCTGTTTCTTGATTTGTCACTCTCTCTTTTATTTCCTTTGCTCACTTGTTTTGTTTCTTAAATTCCACATATAAGTCAAATCACTGCTATTTTTTAAAAATATTTTTTGAGCGAGAGAGAGAGAGAGACAGAGACAGAGCATGAGTGGGGGAGGGACCGAGAGACAGGGAGACAGAATCTGAAGCAAGGCCCAGGCTCCTAGCTGTCAACACAGAGCCGGACATGGGACTCCATCTCACGAACTGTGAGATCATGACCTGAGCCGAAGTCGGGCACTTAAGCGACTGAGCCACCCAGCTGTCCCAATCATTGGTATTTATTTGTCTTTCTTTGACTAACTTATTTCACCTAACATTATACTCTCTAGCTCTATCCATGTCACTGGAAATGTTAAGATTTCATTCCTTTTATGGCCGAATAATATCCCATTGTATACATATACCATTTTTTCCTTATCCATCAATCAATGGATACTTGAGCTAATTCCATATTTTGTCTATTATAAATAATGCTGCTATAAACATAGGGTGCATGTGTCGCTTTGAATTAGTGTTTTTGTATTCTTTGTGTAAATACCAGTAGAGCAATTGCTAGAACATAGGGTAGTTCTATTTTTAACTTTCTGAGGAACTTTCATACTGTCTTCCACAGTGGCTCAACCAGTTTGCATTCCCACCAATAATATAAGAGGGTTCCTTTTTCTCCACATCCTCACCAATATCTGTTGTTTCTTATGTTTTGGATTTTAGCCATTCTGATAGGTGTGCAGTGATATCTCATTATAATTTTGATTTGCATTTCCCTGATGATGAGTGATGTTGAACATCTTTTAATGAGTCTGTTGACTATATAGATGTCTTCTTTGGAAAATGTCTGTTCATGTCTTCTGTCCATTTTTAATTGGATTATTTGTTTTGAGATGTTGAGTTGTACAAGTTCTCTATAGATTTTGAATGCTAACCTTTTATCAAATATGTCATTTGCAAATGTCTTCTCCCATCCCATAGGTTGGCTTTTAGTTTTGTTAATTGTTTCCTTTGCTGTGCAGAAGGTTTTTATTTTGATGTAGTCCCAATAATTTATTTTTGTTTTTGTTTCCCTTGCCTCAGAAATATATATAGAAAAATGCTCCTATGGCTGATGTCAGAGACATCACTGCCTGTGCTCTCTTCCAGGACTTTTATGGTTTCTGGTCTCACATTTAGATCTTTCATCCATTTTGAATTTGTTTTGGGGTATGATGTAAGAAAGTGATCCAGTTTCATTCTTTTGCATATAGTTGCCTAGTTTACCCAGCACCATTTGTTGAAGAGACTTTTTTTTCATTGGATAGTCTTTCCTGGTTTGTTGAAGATTAATTGCCTATATAATTGTGGGTTTACTTCTGGTTTTTCTATTCTGTTCCATGGATCTCTGTGTGTATTTTTTTAAAAAAAAATTTTTTTCAACGTTTATTTATTTTTGGGACAGAGAGAGACAGAGCATGAATGGGGGAGGGGCAGAGAGAGAGGGAGACACAGAATCAGAAACAGGCTCCAGGCTCTGAGCCATCAGCCCAGAGCTTGATGCAGGGCTCGAACTCCCGGACCGCGAGATCGTGACCTGGCTGAAGTCGGACGCTTAACCGACTGCGCCACCCAGGCGCCCCTCTGTGTGTATTTTTGTGCCGGGACCACACTGTTTTGATCGCTACAGCTTTGTACTATCACTTGAAGTCTACGCTTGTGATGTCTCCAGCTTTGTTTTTCTTTTTCAAGATTGCTTTGGCTATTAGGGGAACTTTGTGGTTTCCTACAAACTTTAGGATTGTTTGTTCTAGTTCTGTGAAAAATGCTGGTGGTATTTTGATAGGGATTGTATTAAATGTGTAGATGGCTTGAGTAGTATAGAGATTTTAACAATGTTTGTTCTTATAATCCATTAGCATAGAATGTCCACTTCTCAAGAACCAACTTTTCACTTATCTGTCCTTTTATTCTTTCTTTCTTTGTACTTTTTATTTATTTAATTTGCTAATTTTTATAGCTTCCTTTAAATTTTTTTTAATGTTTATTTATTTTTGATAGACAGAGACAGAGACAGAGACAGAGACAGAGAGTGAGTGGGGCAGAGAGATAGAGGGAGACACAAAATCCAAAAGCGGTCTCCAGGCTCTGAGCTGTCAACACAGAGTCTGACGCAGGGCTTGAACTCATGGACCAGGAGATCATGACCCGAGCTGAAGTCAGACACTTAAACGACTGAGCCATCCAGGTGCCCCTAATTTTTGTAGCTTCTTAAGATGAAAACATAGGTCATTGATTTTAGAACATTCCTATTTTCTAATATTGACTTTAAAGCCAAATATTTTGCCATAGTAACTTTTGTCTCTTTAATTTTTGTTTATATTCATTAAAACATAGTTCAAAATGTTTCCTCTTGTTTTTGAATCATAGTATAATTATAAGTACATATATTGTTTAATTTTCAAGTATTTTGGAATTTTCCAGATATCTTTCCTTTATTGATAGTTTGTAATTTAATTCTATTGCTATTAGAGAACATACCGTGTAATACTTTATTTTTTGCAATATATTGAGTTTCATTTCATTTCCCAATGTATTTTTTTTATCTTGATACACATGACATGTATTGATAGCATAGTGAAAATATTCTGGTATCCTTACTCTTTTGTTTGGTTTAACTGTTCTACAAATACTATGATTGAACTGTTGTGGCAGACGCAAAGATGAGAGTCCCAGATTCCTTTTCATGAAAGGACTCATGCCCAGCTGTGAAGAATGTGATTAAAGACAGTATCCAGGTGTTAACTCTCTTAGGTCTGCCTCAGAACTTAAAAAATCATACTTATCAAGGTAGCCCCAGCTAGTGGTTGAGCAGGAGTGTAACACAAGGGCCTAATCTAGTTACTACTCTACTGGGACATTCCTCTAATTGCTCTGGAGTTCTTGTTTACCAGAAAGACAGATTTTCATCACAATGTGAGATCTCTTGCCAGGTTCCCTGTTTTCATTTTCTAGGTATATGAATATACCTTTTGCTGTTCTAACTCCATTTCAGTGTGTATGTCTTGGAAAATTAACAAATACAGTTGTTAAAATCTCCCAGTATCTTTGTGTATTTGTGTAATTTTCTGTTTATCTATGTCGGCTTTCCTTAATTCATTTTGAATCTCTTAGTAAGGTCATACACATGTGTGGTTATTGTTTCCTAATGGATTGAAAATTGTCCCTTTTCATCTCTGGAAAGACACGTTTCGAGGCCCATTTTCCTGTTATTAACATGGACATAGTGGTTGTCTCTTATGTGAAATGCATGTAGTATATCTTTTTTCTATCCTTTTATTAGTCAATCTACTTTTTGGTTTTATATTAAAGTGTATGCGTTTTTTGGACAGAATAGAGTCTCTCTTATCTAGTCTGATAATCTCTGTCTCTTTATTGAATGTTTGGCATATTTACATTTTAGGTAAATGTAGGTAAATGTAATGTAGGATATATGTATGTGTTGGTCTACCATTTTGCTATTTATTTCGATTTGTCTCTCTGATTTTTATTCCTATCTTCCTCTTTCCTTGACTTCTTTTGGGATGATTGAATACTAGTCTTCATTTACTATTTCATGTTATTTCATCAATTTATTTTTAGCTATAATCACTCATTGCAATATTTCTTAGTGGTTGATCTAGATATTGCAGTATTAATTCTCATCACAGTCTTTTTAAATATTGTACTACCGTTATAGAATCTAAAAATTTAAAATCACTATAATGCCATTTAGTTTTTAGTTTTTGCGCTGTTTTGGTACTCACTTTTTAGTAGAAATCTAGTTGTCTTTTAAACATTTTTAGAAGATACGGAAAATCTTTGTATATCGTTTCTCATAGTGCAGGTCTGCTAGTAGCAGTTTTTACCTTTCATTTATCTGAAAATGCCTTTATCTAGGCTTTCAATCTTGTAAGATATTTTCACTGGATGTAAATTCTTCTTTGACAGGTTTTGATCCCTTTCATCCCTTTTAAAGATATCATTCCATTGTCTTCCATACCCCATAGCTACCAATGAGAAGGCAGCCATCATCATCACCTTATTAAGTGATGTGTCTTTTTACTCTGTAGTTTTCAATTTCCCTCTCTTTTTCTTTCTCTCTTTCTCTCTCTCTCTCTCTCTCTCAGCTTTCAGCAATTTCCCTATGATATGGAAGTGTTATGTTCTTCTTATTTATACTCTTTAAGGTTTGTCAGGTACCTTGGATTCTCATGTTTATATTTTTTACCAAATTTGAGGAAGTTTTAGACATTATTTCTTCAAATATTTCTTTGGGCTCATTTTCTTATCTTCTTTTTTAATGGATTGCAATTATAGATGTGTTTGCTACTTGATTTCATCCTAGGAGTTACAGGGGCTCTGTATATTTTTTTTCCTTCCTTTTTCTTTCTTTTTTTTTTCACATTGCATAATTTTTTCATTTGTCTTTGGGTTCACTGACCCTTTCTTTTGTCCATTCTATTAATTTTATTTAATGTACTGTACTTTTTAGTTCTGCCACATCTATGTGGCTCTCTTTTAAAATGTCCTTATTTCTCTCTTCTGACATTCAGTGGGCCCTTTAACATTGAGGTGTTTTGTTTCATTTTTCTTTAACTCCAGGAAGTTTATTGTGCATTTATTAAAATGTTTCTTCTTAGTGAATTTAATTTTTTTTTCACTTTCTGGGAATATTGTTTGTCTGTTTGTTTGTTTTAGATTTTCAATATTCTTTTACTTCCCTTTTTTCCTTCTGGAACAATTTCTCAATCTAGTCTTATTATTACTAATGCAGGTATATCTATCCCTCCATTCCCAAGTCTACTCTGTTATTCTTCCTACTATTCAATTCTCATTCCAATATTTCTACCTAATCCCATTTTTGTTTCATATTGCCAATATTTTTCTATTTTCTGTAATATAATTATTATGCCTGTGTGTTATGCTTATTCTTTTTAATTCTTGATCTATATATTCTGATGTTTTTGCTTCTACTATATCCCCTTTCTTCAAACTACTAGAGAGATTCAGCATCTGAGAAAAGAAAGTCTTCTTAGATTGAATTTTACCAACACTGGTTGTGTAGGGCAGAGGGAGAGATACTCAGTTCTAAGTGTTTACCCAAACTCTGTACCTCAGCAAGATTTTTCCAACAGCATTGGTCATTTAGTGAATTTCTACAGTGAAGGGGAAGAAGAAAAATGTCTTGTAGCAAATGGGAGAACAATAACTGAACCTAAGTAGCTTTTCTGCAGTTTACGGTCTCATTATCTCTCCTGATCAACCTTCTGCAAAGGACCGGAACATTCAACCCCTAGTTCAAAGGAGCTTTCTCTCCCTAGAAAAGTTTCCATCTGTGGTGATGTTGTTTTCTGGGTTCTGTTTTCTTTCATAATCTCTTGGGTTGACTTGGGGGGGGGGAGAAATAGCTATTTATTCTAATTCTTATTCCTGGCAAGTATCAGATCTCAATTCTTATATATCTTTACATTCAAACTAGCGCATTTCCTGGGATATAATAGGCAAGTGCTTTTGAATGAGTAAATTGAGTCCTATCCCTTTCTCATCTTGCTTCTCAGGGGATTTCTCTTCGTGAAGATTTTCTTTTTTCTGACTGTTCTACTCTCTCTAAGTCAATCCAAGCCTCCCTCAAGTTTAACACATAGTTTCTAAGCTAGGTCACATAAATTTTACAGATATTATGCTTGCCCCACTGATTTTATAACACAAAATTTATTATGTTTATTCCTTTGGGCTTATATATAACATATTATTTTAGCTAGAGAAAATATGATTTTAATCAATTAGGTAAGTTGACTACTCTTGTTGAGACCTGCAACAGAGTAAAATTGATATTTATTGTAATTGCTGAAAATTGCATTTAGTGCCAGGAAATAAATGCAGGTTTGGTGTGTTTGTGCATGTGTGTATGTGGAGGGGCCAATTGATGAAGTCAAGACTCACATATCTGATGTTCCTTGAAATTAATTTGTGAAAAGAAAGTTGCCTTTAATATATTAACAACTTAGAGTGTCAGAAATTATTTTAATTTCTTAATTGTGAAATATCCATGGTATAAAAAGACCATATACACTATACAAATAATAATTTTATAAACATCCACATACGTACTCCTTAGACAGGTGAAGACATAGAAAATTACATTCTTTAAATGCTCCCTATATTATTCTTCCTAATCTCATCCCCTTATCTACCCACTCTGTTAAGCAGTATCCTAACTTTTTAACTTTTTTTTAAAATTTTTTTTAACGTTTATTTTTTGAGAGAGAGAGATACAGACAGACAGAGAGCAAGCAGGGGAGGGGAAGAGAGAGAGGGAGACACAGAATCTGAAGCAGGCTCCAGGCTCTGTGCTGTCAGCACACGACCCAACGCGGGGCTCAAAACCACAGACTGCGAGATCATGACCTGAGCCGAAGTCCACTGCTCAACCGACTTGAGCCACCCAGGCACCCCAGCAGTATCCTAACTTTAATGTCAATTATTTCCTTAGTTTATAGTTTTCCACCAGTATGTGCAGTGTAATATTTTGTTTAACTTGTAATACTTATAAAATTTAAATTAATAAAATCATATTGTAAATATTCTTATATGAGATTTACCTTAACATATTTCTAAAATTCATATTAATGCAATAGTTGTATTTTTTTCATTTTTACTGAAATGGATTATTTTCTTACATGAATATATTATTTACTTATCTACTCTGCTATTTATGAACGTTTAGTTACTGGACTTATGCTAATACCTACAATACTACTATAAATATTCCTCTATGTGTCTTCTATACAAACACAAGAATTTTTCTAGGGAGAACTCCTAGGTCATAAGCTATCTGCATGCTCCACTTTCCTATAATGTGCCAACACTGAAGCAATTATTCCGTGATTTACTATATCACTTCTTGATTTCCCAAGCCATCTCCTCTGTCTTTGTTCTTAGTCTAGAGAATCCAAATAAATCATTAAAACAAAACTCATTTCTTATAACTCTTTATCACTTATGCTATCCCCAAATCAAAATTCTATCAGGGAAAAGTACTGCATAATTAGACATGATTCTAAAAATCAATGCATGGCTAATTTGATCATTTTGGTATTCTTTTACAACTATGCCTCACTGCCCAATTTATCCATCTATTAACAATTGGTTCTGATAACATACACAGCTAAATTAGATTCCCAAATATGTCTCAATGCTTCAATCACATTTCTCTTCCAAGGACATGAAGACATCTGGTCTCTATAAAGCAGAATAGAATGATTTTTTACATTTATACAAGACCACAATTTTGTTTATGAATTTTCACACTAAAAGAAGATCTCTGCCAGCAAAGAGATTTTTCACATTGGTATTTATCATTTGCAGGGAGATATTATGGAAGAGAAGAAATTCTCTTCACAGATTCTTTCAGAGATCTATAAATTTGACTTTTTGTCCTTTCTTATTATATTACATGTTCAAATTATGTTTCTTTAAATATTATTTGTATAGCATATTAATAGTATGCTTACTTCATCACAGAACTATTTTAATCTCAAGGTTCACTATCAGATTAATAATATCTTCCTGAGAGAGTGCAAAAAATTGATACATACACATTTTCACTACCTCAAAATTTCATTTTCTATCCACAAAACTACATATTATCTTTTTCTTCAGTAATGCAATTAAAGCGCCAGTATGTCTTGCTCACATTCAGAGTCTAAAGATTGTATTGGCCTGTGTTTGGCCAGTGGATATCTCATTTTTCAAAATACGTGCATACACAGGGATTCTTATTACAGAGTTGCACAAAATACTGCCTGTGGACCAAATCTGACATACCATCTGTTTTTGTAAATAAAGTTTTATTGGAACACAGCCACGCCCATTCATTAACATAACGTCTATGGCTGCTTTTGCATTTTAATACAGAGTTGAGAGTTAAGAAAGAAATCACATGGCCCCACAGAGCCTGAAATACTTATTATCTAGCCCTTTACAGAAAGTTTGATGATGCCTACACTAGTACATCAAGATTGACAGCATAATTTAAAAGAATACAGGAGGAAAAAAATAGTTTCTGAATTTCCTTCTTAATCTTGTTTCCTTTCATTGTTCCTTTCACTTTTCTTCTTAATTTAATTATGTGTTCTTCGATGTTAAATTGCCCTTCTTAAAACTTAGTGGGATTTCAACTGATAAGATGTTTGACATCTGATTAATAAGTAGTTTCACCATTGTAGTAGTCATTTGAGCTATTCACCAAGTATTCTGATTTTTTGCCTTTGGGGTACATGGTAGGATTCTACCTCTTCACTAACTTAAAATAAGGTATAGTAATGTAACTTGGGTTGTTCAAGAAAATACGAACAAAAATAAGACATATGTTTTTTTCTGGGCCAAAGTGCAGAATATCCAACTCATTTTCTTCCAACTTTTGGGGCACCCAAACAACCATGAGGGTCTGAGTCCCTTTTGCTGATATGTAAAGATAACAAGTGAGATATAAGGTTTGTTGTTTCAAGCTTCTGAGATTTGGGGACTACTCATTACCAGAAGTGTAGCTGAACCTATGTTGATCGATATATAAATTGGTTCAAGAGGTGGTATTTGCCATTATGTTAAATGGTGGATGGTGGATGTTAAATGTGGATGAGGAAACAGTTTTTAGAGAATGTGAGGACAGTAATCACTGATAGGCAGGTACAAAAGAATTGCTAAAACTCACCTAAAATAACTTGAGAGGCAGCTGATATTCCAATGAGCTTATAGCTTTGGTGCTGCTCGAAAAGAGCCTGCTAATATTATAAATTAGTGATTTTAGGATTCTTTTGACAAAATAATAACAGATACATGTAAATTCAGAAAATGAATGGTCAGTTTTCAAACAGTATTGACAGGGAATATAAGAATGTCCAAAGACTTAAGGACATACTGGTGTCGAAATTACAAAATAAGTATTAACAACATGACAGTTTTAAACACTTTGAAAATATTTGTAGTGTGAATAGCCCCACTCTATATTTTTTACATTTTTTGACAGCATTTCTATTTCAATATTAAAGTCTGCACACTCACATTTACTTTTTCTCTTTCCCTGAAATTTCATTTAAAGGATAATGAAGGATAAAAATAAAACATAAACCTACAAAAGATAGAGGCAATCTGAAGAGAACTTTAGTGGATATTTCAATACATTTCTTGAAGGTAGAAAGTGAATTGAAGAAAGGAAACTGAAATATCTCAAGGATCAGAAGAAGTGTTGCCAGGTAAAATACAGGATGCTTAGTGAAGTTTAATTTCTGATAAAAAAACAAGTTTTATTAGTGTAAGTATGTCCCATGTGATACTGGACATTTTGTATTAATTTTTTTCCCTCATTTATTTACTTTTACTTTTTTGTCATTCTGACAATCCTAGCCACAAGAAAACTACAGTTCTTAGACTTGTGAAAACAGATAATTAATAAATCCCAAAAAGATGGCATTGAAAACGTAACAGTCACAGAAAAAGAAAGTAATCTTGAAAATACAATTACAATTGGAAATAAAAAATTGAAAAAATAAAAAATTCTTCCAGAACAGTGACAAAGAAATTGTAAATATGAGGAAAATGAAAATCTGCAGTAGGGGTTGGAAAACTGTGGCACATGGGTCAAATCTGGTTTACTGCTTTCTCCTGTTTGCCTGTGAACACTGCTCAAGAAGTTTAGCACTCCCAGGAGAACAAGTTGGGGCATCTCCTTCTGTTCTATTCCTGCTTCACTCCCAGCTCCTGCCTGCCTCCTCACTGGCAGACACAGCAGTGGTCAAGCTTTGGACTGGTTACCCCCTGAATGTGGGAGTCTCTGCAGTTGGTAATTACCAGGCACACAAGGCGGACTATCAACTGACTATTGAGAGACTCAGCCAATTTTCTCATTTCCAGCCAACTGCTCAAGTTGAGACAGCTGGGCTCTCCTGAGGGGGAGAATGGCACATCTTGATCAGGTGTGATAACTGAGGCAGTGAACGAACCTGATAAGGGTGGCTTCCTGACTCACCTCTCACTTGCCTCATCCTCCACATTCTCTTCTTTCTGGATGGTGGCTCTTTGTTCTTCATCCCAAAAGTGTCTCCCGTGTGTAGCAACTGGGTGCAAACCATGCTTATTACTTCATGAAATCCATCACAGGAGTGATGGCAGTGCAGGATTTTCTCTCTTATTATGTAAATACCACATATTATCTTTGATTCTGCCACTTCCCTGATAAAACGGAAAATATTTACAATCTAGTACATTACATAATGTGTTTGCCAACTAGTGATCAATCGAGAGAGTCAAAAATACGACTGAAAACAGTTGCATAAAGAATGGGGAAGCCGAAAAAGATGGAATGATCAAAGAAATAATAGAAGAAAGGCCCAAAATTAAAAAAGGGAACACATCTTCAGTTGAGAGGACCCTCCAAGTGTATAGAAAAATGAGCGGGAAAAAAATCCATATTATAAAGAGAAAAGCTTACATGTGTTCTAAGGTAAGGGGAAGTGTGAGGGGAAAAACAAGATTCAACTGCCATCAGACTTTTCATTAGCAACATCTGATGTAGAAGCTACAAGCTTGAATGACTCCCAATTGCTGAATTAAATTATTGTCATCCTAAAGTTTTGACTCATCTTCATAGTCATTAAAAATCACAACCAAGGGGCGCCTGGGTGGCGCAGTCGGTTAAGCGTCCAACTTCAGCCAGGTCACCATCTCGCGGTCCGTGAGTTCGAGCCCCGCGTCGGGCTCTGGGCTGACGGCTCAGAGCTTGGAGCCTGTTTCCGATTCTGTGTCTCCCTCTCTCTCTGCCCCTCCCCCATTCATGCTCTGTTTCTCTCTGTCCCAAAAATAAATAAACGTTGAAAAAAAAATTTTTTTTTTAAAAATCACAACCAAGAACATTGACAAAATGGAAATATTTTCAGACAGGCAAGGACACCTGTTTTATGTTAATAAGTTACTGACGGATGCAAACCAAAAGAGGAATAATAGAAAAACAACAAAGTATACATTTTAGGAGAACAGTGTGGTGAGAGTTATCCAAGGATCATAACTGCTACAGGCTTAGGCTCCATGAGCCTAGAATTGGCAGAGAATAGAGGACATGAAAAGACAGGTCTATGCATAGGAAAAATAATTGTCTGTAGAAAAATTAGTATAGTTGAGATCTTGCAAAAATTGAGAATATGCTAGAATATAATAGGGGAATGTAAGAAGAATTTATTTGAATTTGACGCTTGGCTCATTTTACATTGAGTAAGAGTATTTAAAATGTAGATAAATCAATGTAATTCTAGCACAGTGCTTCCATGGCAAGGAAAAAATATAGTATCAATATACTTGACATTGTTTATTTCTTTTGTAACTTTCATAATCAGGCATTAGTAAATCACAGAATGAATTATAGCTACAAACAAACAAATAGAGTTCTTTATATTATAAACCTCTCTAGGGAGAGATTAATGAAATGAGTTGAATATAGACCAGACTACTACAAACCAAAAAGCTAAAATAGAATTACGAAGACATAGGAGTGTCACTCAAATTCCTCAAAGAAAGAAAAAGTTGTTTCATTCCTAACGTCTTAGTTGTTTGGAGGAGGGATATGAAAACATTTGGATTGGGGGTACAGGTTTAAGGCTGCATTATCAATATCCATAACTTGTCAATACTTTAGAGACAATAACCTCCTGTTTTCAAGTGCAACAACTTGAAAAGGAGAATCTTCTCATTAAAGCTACTCGAAATGAATTTTTAAAAGGACATTTTAGCATGATAACAGCAACAAGAGCTTTTATCTGGTGGATTGATTGCTATGTTAGAAACATACAATGATTTCTTTTTAAATTTCACTTTGCCCTCACAATGACCTTATAAGGTATTACAGTTTTAATTTTATATGTGGTGAAACTAAAGCTCTGAGCAATACCTTGCCCAAGCCAAGATCACACAGTTTGCAAGAAGCAGAGTCAAGATGTAAATCTAGGTTTGTGTGATTCCTGAGAGACTGAATACACAGATGGAAAGTATCTAGACCATATAGGCCAATGGAAGACTGACCCACAACTTCTGTAACAGTAGTCCCAACATGATCAGGACTTGACTATGACTGCCAGCTTCCCTATTCTCCCCAATTCCACCTGTGTCCAACTTAGACCAACTAGAGAGAGACAGCCAAATATGCTCCCACGCCGATCACATCGGACATCCCACTGTTACTTAGCCCACCTCCAGTTTCCCCATGCCAACACCCTCCGGTCAGAGCATTCCTGAAGCCTTCCCTTTTTTTACTGTAAAGCTTCCCCACTTCCTTGACTTTTGAGTCTCTGCCCAATACAAGTGATGGTAGCTAAATCCTTTGCTATACAGGCTCTGAATAAATAAACCCTGTTGTACCAAATGCTGTAATTTCAGCCACTATACAGTAAGACTTAGAAGTCCAATGCAATAACTAATTGATAGTTGTTTTTTTAACTACTTTTGGAAGGCAAAGTTTTCTAGGCAAAAAGAAAAAAGAAAACCATTTAGAGGAAGGAGTTGCACCACTGTAGATAACTTGGGGGTAGCAAATTATGGTAAAAGAAAACTGCAAATCATTGCTCTAATCCTTAAATTGACTTGTGTTCTGTATTCATAGTTGGAGGAAAAGATCCAGGGCCAAATGACCTTTTATATTGTATTTCTTGGTTCCATTCTACAGCTGGTATTGTTACAGATCAAAAGAACCAGCAGTGCCCAGATGTAGCTGCAGATAGTATGTTAAAGCAAAGTGTTTTCTGGCTCTCTAATGGCTTTCCCTCTGTAAATGGAATGAAACACAGCGGGGACTAAAAGCAAGCACCTAAATATTTCCAATAAAAACAAGATGTATGGGCAAATAAATAAGTTTAGGAAAAACGTTTAAAATAGTATCAATGCATGAGGTATGACTCCAACAGAGCGGGAGAGATTCTATCTCCATCCTTTCCTAGTATTTTGACTTCAGACTAGGCCACTTTGGGCCACGCAGCATTTGACCTATTTCCAGAGGCCAGTGTGTATTTCTCAACTGATATTTCTGGGAAGATCAGTTTCTCCAGAGCTTATGCAGTGTTCTCCAAAAAGTAAGGGGTAGTCTGCTCTCAAATGAAATGTGAGTAACTGGGTTTTACACAACATTGTACAAGTTCCTTTCTTATATACTACTTCCATGAGCTTTTAATATATAGGAGGATGTGACCTGAAAATGTTTCTGAACACGTTCACAGTTCGTTTCATGGGACTAGAGTTCAAAGAAACATAATTGAGCTGATATGCTCTTCCTTAGAAGCCATCTTAAAGCCTTAATGCATTTCTATATCCATTGCAATGAAGACATACAGAATGCCAACTCTGAGAAAGTTCCAAGGAGTTATACTTTTGAATTTTTGAACTAAGTTAGGTGAAATAAGGAAGGTTCTTGCATAACAATATAAAACAGTATTTAAAGGCTGTGGACATGGAACCAGTCTTCTAGGTTTGAAATGCTGGATTTGCTGCTTTATGGCTTAAGGCAAATTCTTACTCCATGCCTTAGTTTCCTCTTCCACTGAAAGTTATTGAGAGGGTTAAGTAAGTTTGTATAGGTGAAGTGCCAAGAATGTTAACTAGCTCATAATGTTCATTATCATCAGCATAATTATTAATTACCATTTTCTGGGAAATTTGAGGGGTAAACTGATGACTATTCTAGCCTCACTCTTTCCTCCATTTATGGAAAACACATTTAGTTTTTGATGATATGAGAAATTTGGGGTCAGAAAATGAAAAAATATATATATATATATCAACATGTGCTATTGGGATGGGTGTTAAAGAAAGTGGGGCTCATAAGCAAGTCATACATGCCCATCCCTTAGCATTCTTATCCCCAGTAAAGAGACAGGTTAAATTCTCTCCAAAATGAATGCCCATTGTGTTATATACCTCCCTCCTCAGGGTGTCCTTTACTTCTGTGGAACTATGCTGAAAATTGGAGCAAGGGGCAAGTCACTCCTCTGCCTCCTCTTTCAGAGTTTAGGATTAGCTCTGAAACCACTTGAAGCATAAAGACCCTCTACCAAGTCTAGGTTAATTTCCCTACTGCCATGTTTGCAATTAGGTCTCTCCTTCAACTGAACAGTGACTCACTCTTGATTTGTCTTGATTTATAGATGTGAATTAAATAATTGTATTTTAAGTCAGCCAAACATTTAAAATATCATATTCTAATTGTCTTCCCAAAGGTCTTCCTTCACAGTGGTACTGCATCAGGATAAATATCATTTCCAAAAATTGAGAGTTCTTTGGTCTAGCACTCTATTGAAATCAGCACTAACTTCATAATCTGACTTATTCAGTTTCAATTTTAGCTATAGGATTAGAACTAATGAGCAACATTTGGATTATGTTTTTGAGATATTGTGCTATAAAAGTTCCCATCCTCCTAATATATGGTAAGCTATTTTTGTGGCTGTCTGGACTTTAAATACTTTCTTCACTGGAAGCTAATCCATTATAGCTATTAGCTTCTTGCTCTGTCAAGGTACAGAAACTAATAAACCTTGAAGAATTTAAAAAGCTACAGATTCTGAAGTTCTTTCATCAAGTTTGTTTGGCAGGTTAAATTACTTATTCTTATTAATTTCAGAGAATAGTTCATCCCAATAGTGAAAGGTCACCTTCAGTGTCTCTGTAAATAATTATGTGATGCTAAAATTGTGCAGTTGAAATACCTGTTTTTAATCATTCTGCTCACTTCTAAGGACATATCAAGGCAATGAGATAATTTCAGAGGTGATATTTTAAATATCTTCTCCAGTTTAATCATTGCTTATGGTAGGAAGAAGGTCTGTAACCATATTCAAAACTGTTTTTAAGACTGTCATTTAATTTACCTCAATGTTACCTTTTTTTAATCCTTTCTTTCTTGTCAACTCTATTTTCTAAAGAAGATGTGTTGAGAGTTATCAAAAATGTTTCATAAATAGTTCTGTGTAAAAATGTGCATTTGTACTTAAATTTTAACAATGAAGTTAGCCTTCACTGAAGATTCTTCACCTTGGGCTTTGCAGATTATATTTCCTTTTTATATTTCAGAAGTGTAACAAACATTTGAAAAAGAATAAGTCATGCTTCTTTATATCACAGCCATATGATATTAGCAAGATTATAACTTCAACCACAACTATAATTTGGATTTTTGTTTTTGTTTCTTTGGCGTAAGGCCTAAAATCCAAAACAATGATAAGATGTACACAAGCACCTAGCACATCGCAGGAGTAAAGAATTTAGAAAAAAATATGTATTTGCAAACTACAAATACAAATAATTCTCTGTAATTCTACTTACATTATTCAAGCGAAACTTAGGTATTTTAATCATTTCAGCCCTTATTAGAAATTACTCTGAGGGTAGATAAAAGAAATAAAATGGGATGTTATATATACCCTGTTTAGTTCTCTGTAACAATATGATATGAAAAAAGATAGAATAAACAAGCTAATTAACGTTTGTATATTCCAAATTTTCCTTAATATACATGGGCTGATCTTCATTTTTTCATTAGAAAAAAAAAGGATATTCTGCACTATAAAAACCACAATCTATGTACTACTGAGAACCACAACAGATATGATGCTTGCCTTCACCTTCAAAAATCAAGCTAAGGAAATTTTCTTAAGTCTCCTCTTGAATTTTTCTCTTTTTTACTATCCCCTTTCTTTTAACTCCTACTTGACTTAGCAAACTTCTCTAGGTCTCATTGTTCACTTCTTTACTCTTCCTCCAACCTCATGGGCATTCTCATCATAAGCTAATGCATTTATCTAAATTTATGCCATGTTACACTTTTCCTTTTTTGGGGGGGGGCAAAGAGAGAGAGAGGGAGAGAGAGAATCTTAAGCAGACTCCATACCCAGTGAGAAACCCAATGTGGGACATGATCTCACCACCCTGAGATCATCACCTGAGCTGAAATCAAGAGCCAAACATTTAACCAACTGAGAGCCACCCAGGCACCCTGCACTTTTCTTGATTGTAAAAGGGCCTGAGCTCACATGAAAAGTGTTTAAAATAAAATGCTGTAAAATTAATGAATATATTATCAAATTAATTTTAGAATGCAGTATAATGAGCTTAGGAATGCAAGTCTTATAAAAGCACTTGCCCTCGGGTCTACAAAAGGCTTCAAAAATTACCTCTAGAAGGATAGACTATTTGGTTTATAATTAACATATAATTTCACATTATACTTTTGCAAATGAGAAAAGCATATAAAACCTTATGTTCCCAAGACCTTTACAGGACTTAAAGAATCTACTCCTGAAATCATTGTTGCACTGTATTCTAACTAACTTGGATATAAATTAAAAAAATTAAATTAAAAAATGAAAATGAATTTATAATCTTGAATATTAATTTAGCAGACCCTAAAAAGTGGGATAGTAGCATAAATATAGAAAATATTCCTCAAAGTTGTATTTACCAGCTATATAAACTTTCTTACAGTGAGTTTATTACTACTGGATTAACTTGAATGTTTGAGAATAGAACTTATATAATAGACATTTTAAAAAAACATTTTTATATAATTCAAGCTCAAATATATTATATTGGTTATAGTAAACTATTGGGACTTCACCATGTGGCATTTAAAAAATAATCATTTGGTCTTCACTGTTGGGTTTGCAAGGGCTAATCCAGTTTTAAGTGATGAAAATGAGTTATCTAGAATAAATGACAATATCATTTTTTCCAACATTTGCTTTGACAAGAGAGTACAGAATATAAGGCATCTCTTTCTGAAATTATTTTTTCTTTAAAGTTTATTTTGAGAGAGAGAGAGAGAGAGAGAGAGAGAGAGAGAGAGAGAATCAGCAGGGAAGGGGCAGAGAGAGAGAGAGAGAGAGAGAAAGAGAGAATCCTAAGCAGGCTCTACACTGTTAGCACAGGGCCCAACACAGGGCTTGATTCCATGAATGGTGAGATCATGACCTGGGCTGAAATCAAGAGTTGGAGGCTTAACTGACTGAGCCACCCAGATGCCCCTCTCTCTGAAAGTCTGAGGCCAAAAGAAGACCAAGGATAACCAAAAATAAATGTATCATTTTTTTCAGTCACCTCAGAAAATACTGGCAAAGCAAGTATAAAAGCCTCATGAAAGCTTAAAATAGGGTATAATACATAGAAAACCATCTTATGCCAGTAGAGCAAGACCAAAGATATCTGAGCAGGTGAGAAAGCTATTTTGTGCTACTATGCCCTAGTGACATGCTATGAAACACTGGGACTGAGATTGGACTAGAGTGAATACCAAACTGAGAACCCATTACAAAGCCTTTGTTTCTCTTTGTCTTTCCAAGTTTACCTCAGAAAGTAAAAAACAACAACGACAAAAAAATTGGCGATAGCTATCAGACATAAAGGCTCCAATCTAAGTAGTTTATTTGACGCATAAAGTCCATCTGCCTGTTACTTATTTATTTCTTCTATTAGGAGTTAAATGGCCCCTGTATCATGATTGCTATAAACTGAAACTACTGATTAAGTAGAAGATTAAAATTATATGGACTGGAGAGGTTATGAGTCTGGAATAATAAGAGACATATTTGCTATGTTTTAAAATACATTTTAATGCTTATTTATTTGCTTATTCACTCAATGAATATTTATTGAGCACCTGTTATGTGTCTTTTATAAGTTTTGAAGATACAACTTTGAACAACACACACAAAAGTGGCAGTCCTTTTGGAACTTACATTCTGGTTGGGGGCTACATCCAACTGTACTTGAATCCAATATCCCATGTCTGCTAGGCCTATCAAACTTGACAAATCCAAATAATTCTCAATCCTCTTCCCCTTCAAATGTATTTCTCCTCCAGTCTTTCCTATCTCAGTAAATGGCATCTCCATTTACCCCATTGCTTCTGCCCAAATTTCAGAGCTATTCTTGTTTTCCCTCATTCCCTCACTTCCCATACAGACTGTCATAAAATGCTGTCGGTTCCACTTTCCAAATCTGACTGCTTTCAACACCTGCTGCCACCCTAGTCCATCCTTTTTCAACTATACTGACATAATAAAATTTCTAACTTACTTGTTTCTGTAAGAGGAAGTAGGAGAGGGGGAAGAGACAGAGAGAGAAAGAGAGGGAATATAAAGTAAAACAAATAAAAGACTATTTCTAGTTGGCCACTCAAGGAAGTAAGAAAATAGGGATAAAATATAGATTTTAAATTATATACATAGGTTTTCTATATATAGTTTAATAAGTTTGATTTTGTAATTGTACAATATATTAGCAATTATAAAACACAAATTAAAAAACAATCTCTAAATATAAAATTTTAAAAATGATTTTCCTATCCATGTTCATTGGAAAGTCCTTAAAACAATAACAACCTGGTAGCAAAGAACATTCTCATTGCCCAGAATGTGGTCTTAATATATAATTTTCCTATGCAAAAAAACAAGATTCCTTGAAAAAAAATGGACAGAATTATATAAAGTCTTCATGGACACAGTTTTTTTTTTTTTTAAATCTTAGATAGCAAAAATCTCAAATATACTGTGAGGATCATGTTAAAGGACTCAATAGTAATTGAAGAGTCTCACACTTTTATACTTATCAGTGAAGATAAGAAAGTCCGAATAACAAAAAATAATTTGAACACCTAAAATTCATTTAAATATATGAGTTCATCATGATGCTAAAAAATAATAATTACTCATCATTATCTTCAAATGCTGGTAAATGGACTCATTATGCTGTGAAATAAATGTTTTTAAAAAAGGCATGTAGGGGCGCCTGGGTGGCGCAGTCGGTTAAGCGTCCAACTTCAGCCAGGTCACGATCTCAAGGTCCGTGAGTTCGAGCCCCGCATCAGGCTCTGGGCTGATGGCTCAGAGCCTGGAGCCTGTTTCCAATTTTGTGTCTCCCTCTCTCTCTGCCCCTTCCCCGTTCATGCTCTGTCTCTCTCTGTCCCAAAAATAAATAAATGTTGAAAAAAAATTTTAAAAAGGCATGTATCCCACTATTTTCTACAATAACTCTTCTTTTGCATAATCACACAGCATGTAAGTTTGTTTTATTTTTTATTTTTTTAATGTTTATTTATTTTTGAGAGAGAGAGAGACAGAATATGAGCAGCGGAAGGGCAGATAGAAAGGGAGACACAGAATCTGAAGCAGACTCCAGGCTCTGCAGTGTCAGCACAGAGCCTGACATGGGACTTGAACTCATGAACTGTGAGATCATGACCTGAGCCGAAATCAGAACCTTAACCAACTGAGCGACCCAGGAGCGTTGAGAAGTTTATTTTTAAGAGAGAACAGCAGAAAATAAAGTAATACAGTAGATAGAATTATATCATTGTATATACCTAGATTAATTAATTTTCTAGATACTGATAAACAACTAGTGCTAACATCAGAAAATAAGACAAACACATAATGCATCACATTTGAGACAAACACAACACTATCTATGAAACAGTATTGCTAAAAAAAAAAAGAAAAATTCATAACTTTGAATCATATCAAGGCTCCAGTTCTAATCTACAGAAAAATACACAAGAACATTGGCTCACAAACTTTGGAATTTCCCTGGTGAAATCTGAAGCTGAAGCTCTTGTATGGACAAGAGGGCAAGAAGAAACAAAGAAAGAGATAAGCCTTTCCAGATTTGCAGGTGACAGGTTGAATAAGCAAGAAAACTTGCAGGTTTGACTTGGGCGGCTACCAGATGAGTAGATCTCTATACTTGCCCACCAGAATTATAAAAGTTTATGCCATTACTTGGGCTCAGTCATGTATACCTTTCAGATAGTCTCAATAATACATTGCTTTTTCTCAAGGCTACACCCTTGAAAGTGTTTCCCAATGTTGGAATGGAGGGGAGAGCTGCATTCCAAGGATAGAAGGGAGAGCAAGGAGCCTCTGATTGCCCAGGTGCACCTTGAAGGTCAACTGGAAGTCACATTGTCTCCATGACCTCCTCTGACAAAGAGAGAAGAACACGTTAAAAGACACATGAGGGATGCAATCAGCAAAAACTAAACTGTAGGAAACTGCTGGGCAAAGGATCTTATTTCTAAATCAATAAATAAGTTGCAAGTAATTTTAAGGTGTTTCTTTTTTCTTAAGTTTATTTATTGTGAGAGAGAGAAAGAGCACAGCAGATGAGGGGCAGAGAGAAGGAGAGATAGAATCTCCTCCTTTCTCTCTCTCTCTGCCCCTCTCTCGCTTGTGCTCTGTCTCTCTCTCTCTTTCAAAATTAAATGAGCATTAAAAAAATTAAAAGAAAGAATTTTTCTCATTTTAAGAAAAAAATAATCACTGTTTTTATGAGGCAATATATACTCATGGTACAAACTTAACTAAATCATATATGGTAAAAAGAAATTCCTCCTCCCCCTTTCTTCATTTAAGTTCTATTCTTTGTTTACAAAATGTCTTATGCATTTACAAATAATGAATGAGAGTGCTTGATTCTGGAGGTATTATTAATAATATTTAAAAAATCAGTACTGTACAGATTTTAACAAATCAGAATATATTTGGCCTTGGCACTGATCAGGGTCCTGGAATCATCCCCTGGTTAGGACACTGGCCCACAGTCAGCAGGTTGATAACTGAATGATGTCAGGATAAAAGCTAAGTGGTTTTTACCCAAGCTCTATATTAAGAGTGTGTCCATTAAAAAGGACAGTAAAAGGGAAGTGGTGTATGTTGAGAGAGGTGTATGTTTTCAATTTCACAGCTTTTCCTGAGCAAATTTTTTTTTGTATTGCAGAGATCATAGCTAAGGTACTATAACATGTATTTTATAGTATATGTACTATATATTTATACAAACTACAGTATATATAGTATATATACTATATATATAGTACATACCATATACTATGTATATGTATTTTAAGTCTCATATAATTCAGTGTTCACTTTCAAGTGTATTCATCCAAAATCTTTCTCTTTCTGTACCTCAAACTCAAGAGAGGTATTCCTATAAAAGAATTTCCTAAACTACTAGTACATAGTACATATACTATGGTATGTACTATATATATACAATACATATAGTAATTAAGGAGTTGCCCAGAACTATGAGTTAGGATTTTTCCTATATCCATGTAATTGTGATTCTAAAGTCAAAGGTTTTTAATTTGACTAATCAGTCTTTTATTATTGCTGATTCCTTGGGTAAAGATAAAATTTATTCTCTTACCTAAGATTAATATTTTCTAAGCTCTAAGAATTTTTACTTTATTTTTATTTGTTCTATATGCCTGTCTTCCTCCTTTGCCTCCTCCCTAAACTCCTAAGAATTCTCATTTTCTAGGATTTCAGGATGACACTTTCTGTACTATCATATTTTTCACTTTTTCTAACTTTAGAAATGTGGCAGTCAATGAGAATTTTGGACAGTTTTCTTCCATTTCAATCATATACATGACTCATTCTGCTGTCTCAGGCCCTTTCATGAACAGGCTCAGAAGTAAGGCTTTTCAGATTTGATATACTTTAAGTCTCATATAATGCAGTGTTCACTTTCAAGTGTATTCATCCAAAATCTTTCTCTGTCTATACCTCAAAGCCAAGAGAGGCATTCCTATAAAAGAATTTCCTAAACTACCACTGCTAATTCCATGTGAATGCAGTGAGGAGACAGTAGAGAGAAATGCCCAAAGGAGGCACCGTTTGCACAGGCTAAAACAAAATAAAATGTCAAGTAATACATGTCTTCCTCTTTTCCTTTCATCCACTTATTATCAAGCACGGATATCAAAAAATACTTAAGAGTTAATATGTGGTTCCAAGGGCACCTGAGTGGCTCAGTCGGTTGACACTCTGACTCTTGATTTCATCTCCACTCATGACCCCAACACCTGCGCTGAGCACAGAGCTTGCTTGGGATTCTCTCTCTCCCTCTGTCCCTCCTCTGCTTGTGTACTCTCTCTCCCTCAAAAAAAAAAAAGTGGTTCCAGAACTTTCTGTCTTTCAAATAACTGATGCTAATTGGTGTGTCCACAAGACAATATAATACAATGGAAGTTGGAGTAGCTGCATGAGCCCCAATTTTCTCTGACTAACGTATGATTCTAGGCATCCATTCTCTGAGCTCCAGATTCATCTTCCACGAAATCATCGTATTATCTATTTTTAGGGCTATGTAGAAGATTAAGCGATATATGTAAAATGTTTTATGAACTTTAAACACATAAAATGAAGGTTATATTTACTATCTCTGACAAATGGTTTTTTCTGATAATAGAGTTTTGCCACAAAACTGTTCACTACACTTAAGAATATATGCAAATATTTAAAACTGTTTTCAAATTTGGCATGTGAATCATGGCAATGAAGATGGAATGGTAACACCATAATAGAGAGAGCGTGCAAGGTCCAGACATGGTGGTTCTGTGAACTTCAGGGCCATCTTCTTTAATAGTAGAAATAACATGATAAAATTGGGGAAACTTATCCAGAAGGGAATTGAAGAACAAGACATGTAAAGTGCTATGTCTAAGGCAACAAAAAGAATTATTGGTAAAGCATTCTACCACCCCAAATCCAAGGCTCTCAGATAAGCTTTCTCTCTGCTCATCATACATATGTATTATCTCTAAAACACTAATGCTAGAGTCCCAGGTAATGGGCAATTCAGTAGTGGAAATATGTGGGAACAGGCAGCTCTGACCAGCCTAATTCATACCACATAAATAACTCAAGATAGTTCTGGTGCTAACCAAACTTCTAAGGCTCTCAGCTTGAAAATACATGCCCAACGACTTGTATCTATAAAGAACAGGAATACAAGCAGGAGCCGATCACTTTTTTTGCTTCCACCATTAACTTTTTTTATCCTTGATTATTTTTTTTGTTAGTTTCTACTTTCAATAAACAAATTTAAGGAAATCATTGTTAGGCTCAAAGATAATGTTCATTCACTGAATGCTAAACTGGACAGTTAATGAATAAGGAAATAAGACAGCTTTAAAGGTTAAATAGTTCTTGCTTCTATTCTAAAAACAAGAATCCTTTATGTTATAACTGATGTCTGGAAATTGAAGAAAAATGAAAATATGAAGCCAACTTTGTTTTTTGAAATAAATGTGTTTCTAGCATGTGTAACTTACTATTGTGTGAATCAAACATTTTCCCCAAATTAATAAAAGCATCTTGATATTCACATTTCAAAAGTTGAGTAATGTTTTAAATATAAATAAATATAATTAAATATATCTTATTTACAAATTTTGATTTTTCCCCTTAAATTAGTAGCATATGGTAGCCTTATTAATTCTGTAATATAGACAAACAAGACTAACTGTGATACAGCATTTTTGTCACTGCTGTATTTATTTAATATAATGTGGCAGTATGACAAAAGATAGGTAAAAGAATTTTGACATTCCTCTCCACACTGCATAAACACTGACTATGGAAGATCTAATTCACACAAGATGCACAACAGTTACTGATTTCTGAGGAATGACGCTCTGTTTTCACACACTGGACCACAGGAAAATAATACCCAGAGAACTTGGCAATGCTGTAAGTTCTCATCTTGGCTTTTCCCAAACTGTGTGTTGTAGGTAAGTCCTTTAATATTTTGGGGCTTCTAATGCGCAAAATACAGGAATTGAAGACATCATAGGACTCCAAGTTTCTACTTCAAAGCCCTTTTTAAAAAAATTATTCAAATGCCTTTTAATCTAATCTTAGACTTACATAAGTATTCAAGAATAGTACGGTTCCCTTATATCTCTCTTGCTAATTTTATAATCTTGCATAACCATAGTAAAATTATTAAGAACAGAAATGTAAAATTGGTACAATATTAATTAAACCACAGACCTCATTCAAATGTCCCCAATTTTCTTCTTTTTTTATTTTTATTTTTTGAATGTTTATTTATTTTTGAGATAGAGATAGAGCATGAGCAGGGGAGGGGTAGAGAGAGAGGGAGACACAGAATCCGAAGCAGCCTCCAGGCTCTGAGCTGTCAGCACAGAGCCCAACGCGGGGCTCAAACTCACAGACTGTGAGATCATGACCTGAGCCGAAGTTGGACACTCAACCGACTGAGCCACCCAGGCCCCCCCGCAACTTTCCGTGTTATGTTTCTTTTCTAGGATTCTACAGCGTCTCACATTATATTTAGTTGTTATTTATATTTGTTATACAGTCTATAGCAGTCTCTCAGTGTTTCCTTGCCTTTCATGAAAATGACACATTTGAGGATTATTGATCAGTAATTTTGTAGGATGACCCTGAATTTGGGATCTGATGCTGCCTCGTGTTTAGATTGATATCATGCATTTTGTCAAAAGTACCATGAAAATAATGTTACGCTTTTCTCATGCATCCTGTCAAGGGGTTCACGATGTTGCTATGTGTTATTCTCGGTGATGTTTACCTTGATCACTTAGTTACTTACGATGGTGTCTGCTGAATTTCCCCACAGTAAAGTTACTCTTTCCCTTTGAGTAGGCTATGAAAATCATTTTTTTCCTCAAACGTTTTTTCTAATTTTCTCTAATTTTAGTATCCATCAGTGGATCTTCTCTGCAACAATTATTGCTGTAGTGATTGACTCATGAATCTACTTTTTTTCTTTTGTTCCCTCCATATGCATTCATTTGAATTTTGAATTTTACTGAAAGGAAGACTTGTCATATCTCTTCCACTTATTAATCTGATTATTTATTTATATCTATAAGTTTCCATGAACATTTATTTTATTCTATGAGTTATATTCCAATACTATCATTATTTATTCTATTGAAAAACTTGTTCCAGCTTTGCCCATTAGGGGCTCTTTCAGGTTGGTTCTTGTGTTGTTTCTTTTTTTTTTAATTCTTTTAAAATTTTTCTTACTTTCTGGGACCAGAAAAAGTTTCAGACTCCTCTTATATTTTCTGCTATGGTTTTGGAATCAAGCATTTCTTTTTTATTTTTTTTTTAATTTATTCATTTATTTTGAGAGAGAGAGACAGAAAGACAGAGCGAGAGAAAGTGGAAGCAGAGGAGGGGCAGAGAGAGAGGGAGAGAGAATTCCTAGCAAGCTCTGCACTGTCAGCACAGAGCCTGATGCTGGGCTTGATCCCATAATCCTGGGATCATGACCTGAGTCGAAATCAAGAGTCAAACACTTAACCAATGGAGCCACCCAGGCACCCCTGGAATCAAGCACTTCTTTAAGGAGCTCTAGTTCTTTTTATTGGAGTATGGTGCTTATGAACAAAGATCTGGGGGTTAGGTGTGTTCATTGCTAATGAGATGTCATGGCTTCTAGGCCATGTCAATAGACAAAACTAGGAAATAGATGTTTGTGTATTAACCCCATGTAAGCTCAAGTCTGTGTATACACACACACACATACACACACACACACACACACACACACGTATTTTTTATGTAACTATTTATCATTTCTTTATTTGTAACTTCTTTCCACAAAAGTGAGAAAGCTTGTTCTCATTGTATTTATTCTATATTTCTTAATTTGTTCAATTTTAGTATACACATAAAATAGTTTCAGAAGTACTATGAAAAACATTTCAATGACAAGAATTCATTTTTATCTTTAGCCTGACAGTATACAATCAAGATACTGTTTCCACAGTTACTTATATTAGTTCTTAATTCCCCCACTTCATTTGGTGTGGATGTGTTATTCATCTGTAATACATTAAGTTCATTTGTTAGTGTTTTTGGTTCTTACCACACCCTGGTTAGTTTTAAATGTTTGTTCATTTTGGGCACATATGAATAGTACCAGGGTAATTTTTTATTATTTCTTTTATTTTTTCATTTTTTATTATTTTTTCAAAGATTTAGGTTTTTAAATTGTTGACTAATGAAACATTATATTTATTAAGTGGTAATGTTCCATTTCCTTGTTTATTTTCTGTACTAATTAGTCATAGAAAATTGCAAGTAGATACTCCAGTGTTATCCTGAATTGACTTAAATTCTGACCAAAATAAAGGAAAAATTAACAATCAGATATCTCATATTGTGTTGAGAAATATATAATTTTAATTAAGTAAAAACATTGTAAATAGTTTCCCTTACTACTTTCATAGGCCCAAAGGATAAAACGCTGGAATAAATGATTGAAAAGAATGCATACCCATTGATGATTCAATTCTATATCACAGAGTTTGAGAACATCAGTAGAAGAGGTCCAAATGCCTGCATCACACCTACCCACAAGACCACTTCCCAGGGAGAGATAAAGAAAGGGGGATAGATGTAAACAACTAAACATAAACCAGGTATGGGAACATGCTCAATTTTCATATTTATCAATGGTCAAAGTTGCTTAATTTAGACCATAGAATTATAAACACTGTATTTTTCTTCTGATACTAGTTTTAATTCTTATATTCTGATATGTGAAGTGGGAATCATAATGATTCAAGTTATGCAATTTTGTAGTTACACAAACTACTAAATTCTGAAAGCAGAATTCCTCAGGTTTAGCAACCTAAAATGATTTTAAAATGAAGTTGATGAGTTTGACAAAATCTTCCTTAAGAAAATGATGCATATGGTATAGTTATTTTTAAGCAAAATATGCCTCAAGTAATATCATTTCAACCTCTTATTTTAGAAAAATATTTTGTGTACTTAAAAGTCTTTAATTGAATTGTACTTATTAATATCCATAATCAACGTGGAAGTAATATAAAGAGAATCACGTTATCTCGAAAAAGCTGGAGATTGGCAAGTCTCGTTGCCATTTTAGTAGAATTGTACATATACCCTGGCTCAGAATTTGAAATCTCTCACATAGATTGTATGCTAATTAATACTAAATAGCAATATCCTTCTTTATAACTTGTGATTTGGTTAAATTCAGGTGAACCTGAAGTGCCAGTTCAAATTGAAGATTGTGTTGAATCCAAGCCCTGGCATTTTTCAGAGCACATGCCCATTAGGAAGTACTTATCCGATAGATCCAATGGTGGCATTTTGGAGTGCCCTCAGTTGCTACACAAAACTTGGCAGTGGGTATAGCAGATCTTCTGATAGTAAAATGTCATGATATTCCTAACAAGACTGATGATAAACACACTCCTATAAAGTATGAGATACCTCAAGTGTGAAGATTATTTTACATTGGAGAACATTAGATGGCATTGAACTTAAGTGCAAATATGTCTGAGAACATTTCCACTGAAATTCCAAGCCTATAATAATTCTTGTTTTCTTTGATATTAGATCATCTGACTCAGAAGTAGATTTTAAATGACTAAAATGTCTGACTTTCTTCTAAGTTGTGTTTTTGGTCCAGAGAAGGGAATAAAACACTTGAAAGCTCAAGAAGTTATAATTACCTAAAGATTTTGCTTTTTCTGATTTATCATACTTTCTAAATAATGTCTAAAATATCCATAGTTTGCTTATTGTTATGCATAATTAGATTATTGATTCAGAGAGTCAGGATCCATGGATAGAGTCTTGACACTGGCTGCATTGTTTTCTCCTTTTATTGGTGTAAAAGTATATTTCGTTCATCGTTTTAAGTTAATCAGCTGGAATTTTAGTGTTAGGAATTCAGATTTTAAAAACTTTTGGTACTAGCATTATATTCAGAATAATATCACATTCTATATTTTCTCACTGAAATAATGGGAACTATAAACTTTTAGTAAGTAACAGAGTCCCTTGCATTAACACAGCAACCTGTAATTAATTTCTAATGTAAAATCATGCCCTGTTTTAGATCACACCACATCTCCTATCCTCTGATAATCAGAAGTTGAGTGAATGTTTTTATTTCCTTTTACAAATGAAGTTAAATAGTTCCCATATTGGATTTCTACCACCTTTTAGGGTGTGATATTTAACTTGCTGCTGCAAATTTCTCACCCTTAGCCACATGCACACACTAATTTAGTGTTCCCATAAACTTTCTGAGATTTTTGTTCCGGAAGGTATACTCTGGAGATGACTCACATCAATTATCTCATGTCTGATTTGAACTCTTAGCAAAAAAAAAAAAATTGCTTAAGAAAAGGGGCTG
The DNA here is from genome assembly GCF_022837055.1 of Prionailurus viverrinus. Classification (NCBI taxonomy): domain Eukaryota; kingdom Metazoa; phylum Chordata; class Mammalia; order Carnivora; family Felidae; genus Prionailurus; species Prionailurus viverrinus. The sequence goes on from NC_062563.1 coordinate 76,273,838, forward strand.
CTTAGCCCAGACTTGTCTTCTCAATACTATTCTTCAATAAAAGGAACCAGGTCTCCCTGCAAGATGGCTGATGTCAGAGCTGAGGCACAGAAATGTACATGACCCTGGAACATCCTGACTTGCCAGTCAGTAAGAACATACATGAAAAGACATGGGGCATATTGAAAGAATACAGGAGCCAACTCAAAGCAGCCAATTGTTAAAGCTGGCACAAATTTAACAAAACAATGAACAATAAATACTGGATTATAAGAAATAGAATAAAATAAATATATGTGAATCCATACCAGTATATGAACTAATGAATAAATAAATAGTCACATAAATGCAGAAGAAGAAATGGCTCCTTGTTTGGAGGAAAATTACAATTAAAAATGTATCAGGAATAAACAAAATAGAATTCATCATTAAACATATATCATAATAATAGTTATGGCAGGCAAGAATCATCCATGGATGCTAAAATTAATGGGTAAGAGTAGGATGAGAAACAGAATATTTGGATAGTCTTAAAGGATCTCTTTACAAGAATCTTGTTAATTACAAAAAGAAAAATTATAACTTCACATTGAAGAAAAATGGCTGACACCACATTAGCTATATGATCAAGGTTAACATTACCAGCAAGAAGACATATTAACCTCATGCACTTCCTGATACGGTGTGATGACAGGGGCATATAATTCTTGTGGCATTCTTGCCCCAAACACATAACATCAATGTAATCATGAGAAAACATTGCACAAATCCAATTTGAAGGTGATTCTACACATAACTGTTCTGGAGTCTTCAAAAGTGTCAATCAAGGTCATGAAAGACAAAAGGAAGACTGCAGAAATGAGGTACTATCCCAGAAGGAAAGTAAGGAAGTATGACAAGCAAATAGAGAGTCACATTCAGGACTGGATTGCGAATCATTAAAAGGGTGATAGTAGGAAAACTGGCAAAATTCAAATAAGGCCAGTAAATTATTTAATAGTATTGTATCAAGGTTAGTTTTCTCTTCTTGATAGTGTTACAATGGTTTTTAAGATGTTAACATTAGGGAAAGCTGGGTGAAGAATATATGGGAAGTTTCTTTAAAGTTGTGTTTGCAACTTTCCTGTAGGTTCAAAATAAAATGTTAAAAAGACAAATGTCTGCTTTTGAAGCTTTCCCTCCCATACTTCTAGAATTGAGACAGAATATCAAAAGCTGCCTTAAGATAGTAAATCAGCTGAGATAATCCTTCCAGACTTAAGTAACATAAAGAGAAGCCCTTAAAAGAAAAAGCAAAATTTGAAAATTTATTAATGTATTCCTGTGTCCTTTTTCTAAAATGCCATGTAGTTGACCCTTGAACAAAGTTTGAGTTAGGGTGCTTGACAATCAGTGCAGTTAAAAATCCACATATAACTTTTGACTTCCTCAAAACTTAACTGCTAATAGCCTATTGTTGACTGGAAGCCTTACCGACAAAGTCGATTAACACATACGTTGTATAATTATTTTATACTGTATTCTTGCAACGAAGTAAGCGACAGAAAAGAAAATATTATTATAAAGTCATGGAGAAAATACACTTACAGTGTAGCACTATAAAAAAATATCCATGTGTAAACTGACCTGCACAGTTAAAACTCATGTTGTTTGGGGTCAAGTATATATGTAAACATACATGAATACACAGGTAATATAGACACAGATATAGACGATACAAATATAGATATCAAGGATACTTCTGTTCTCTTTTCATGCAAAAGCAATGAAACATGAAGCGACATGCATTAAAGATAAGCAATCTTTTACAGTCCTCTGCCACCTTTTATTCAGTTGGATAATTGTGTAGTTTAGCACAACACACAAGTAAGAAGAGACATGGTGCATGTTGGGCCGTTTTGGATTTTGAAAGCACTATTTGCCACACTTGGCTGTGACGCTCAGGCTGTGACCTGGCTGCCTGTTTTGTATAAGACTCAGAGTATAAACTACTCTGCAGCAGTTCCGAAGCCCAGATGCAAGGTAGCATGCTCTTCAGTCATTATCATTAAATGGCCAAATGGTATTCAAAGTGTCTGTGACAGACTGAGATGTTGTATGGAATCTATGGCAAAGTACAATATGAAAATCACAGCACAAGTTTTGGCATGAGGTCATGCTTTCCTATTCTTAAAAACATTTCCTCTATTTGCAAAGCTACGGGGCCCTGTTACAGGCTTAACACTGACCATGAAACGGCAAGTGTTTATGTGACCCACAATGCCTACTATGACTTGAACTTTATATGATCCATCAAATTATAGAATTAGGTATGCTGAGCAGCCTTACATTGAAACATAAAAATAGTATAAATGAATATATATACACATATATATGAATATATATATATATATTCATATATATGTGTATATATCCACAAAGTGTATCTACCAAAAGAAAATAGAAATAGGGGAATAGTATATAGAAGCCTGAGCAAGTCTGCTGGAAGGCACTAGGAAACTGCATGAGAAGATGGCTGAGACTCCCGTGGAACCTGTTCCTACTGATTTCTGCCTCTACCTCCACCAACATTGATAGCCTCACGGGAGGTGGTCTGTAATCAGTTAACAGATAAAGTAGGATGGCCCTGTTCATGGTTGGGTCTGTTAGTGCAAATGTGCCAGTTAGAAGTGGACCCAGAGAATTACAGTCGTTCCCAGGGGTAATCCTGATGAAATCCTCCCAGTATTTAGAATAATGTCAATTGGTACATCTGCTTATCCACTTCACATAGGGGAGAAATCTTGAAATACAAATCTACATTGATTTACAGACTGCTTCTAGTAATTGGCAGTTTATGAGATTTAGAGCTAGGAATTTAAAGGGAGAGGTAGATAGATAAACTATTAAAATGATCACAGAGTGTGAAGATATTTATGTCCAAATATATGCCTACTCAGATTACATGGAAATAAATGTTTGTTTATTGCTACTCAATCCAGTCATGATCCCTGAATAAATCTACTACGGGAGAGTCTCTCAATAATTAGTGGAAGAAATTTCCCATTCTTTGGACATCACTTTCCCAGCCACTCTCCTGCTCTCTCAATGTACACAATAAACCGATATCATGAACTTCCTCTTCCATGCTGATTCACTACCACCACTGCTGAGTGCCCAACCTACCAATAGCAGAAGCCAATGCTGTGTCCCCAGTAAGCCACCCTTCCCTGATGAGACGAGGACACCACAACCACGTGGTGACAAGTTGATTACTTTTCATCATGGAGGAGGCAGCAATTTTTCCTCTATGGAATAGAAATATATTCTAGGTAAGGATTATCTTCCCTGCCTGTGACACTGTGGGCTTTCAGAATGACTTACTCATCATCATACGACATTCGGCATGATTCTGATTAAAATAAACAAAAACAAAACAAAACAAAACAAAACAAAACAAAAACCTGATATTTAATGAAGATAGTATGATAATAGACTCCCTCTGATACAATTCACAATTTTTAGGATGTATCCCACATCCAGGCACAGATACCTTGATAGGACAGTATAGTGGCTGCTGGAGGCTCTGTTATAGTACCAATGGGGAGATAATACACTGTGAGACTGGAATGCAGTCTTCTGAGATACACTGCATGGCTTAAACAGCAGCCAATAACTGGCGACATCTTTCTCAACATTAGAATACATGTTTTCAAGAATAAAGGGGGGAGTTGCGGCAAGATGGCGGCTTAGGAGGACGCTGGGCTCACCGCACGTCCTGCTGATCACTTAGATTCCATCTACACCTGCCTAAATAACCCAGAAAACCGCCAGAGGATTAGCAGAACAGAGTCGCCGGAACCAAACGCAGACGAGAGGCCCACGGAAGAGGGTAGGAAGGGCGGCGAGGCGGTGCGCGCTCCACGGACTGGCGGGAGGGAGCCGGGGCGGAGGGGCGGCTCGCCGGCCAAGCAGAGCCCCCGAGTCGGGCCTGCAAAAGCGGAGGGGCCGGGCGGACTGTGTTCCGACAGCAAGCGCGACTTAGCGTCTGGGAGGTCAGAAATTAACAGCTCTGCTCGGAAAGCGGGAAGGCTGGAGGACAAAGGGAGGGAGAGCTGCTGAGCCCCCTGACAACAGAGCTCAGTTTGGTGGGGAACAAAGGCGCTCGCCAGCGCCATTTCCCCCGCCCATCCCCCAGCCGAAATCCCAAAGGGAACTGGTTCCTGCCAGGGAACTTGCTCGATCCGCGCAAACACCCAACTCTGCGCTTCTTCGGAGCCAAACCTCCGGCAGCGGATCTGACTCCCTCCCGCTGCCACAGGGCCCCTCCTGAAGTGGATCACCTAAGGAGAAGCGATCTAAGCCTGCCCCTCCTGCCCCCGAGCACCTTGCCTACCCACCCCAGCTAATACGCCAGATCCCCAGCATCACAAGCCTGGCAGGGTGCAAGTAGCCCAGACGAGCCACACCACCCCACAGTGAATCCCGCCCCTAGGAGAGGGGAAGAGAAGGCACACACCAGTCTGACTGTGGCCCCAGCGGTGGGCTGGGGGCAGACATCAGGTCTGACTGCGGCCCCGCCCACCAACTCCAGGTATACACCACAGCACAGGGGAAGTGCCCTGCAGGTCCTCACCACGCCAGGGACTATCCAAAATGACCAAGCGGAAGAACTCCCCTCAGAAGAATCTCCAGGAAATAACAACAGCTAATGAGCTGATCAAAAAGGATTTAAATAATATAACAGAAAGTGAATTTAGAATAATAGTCATAAAATTAATCGCTGGGCTTGAAAACAGTATACAGGACAGCAGAGAATCTCTTGCTACAGAGATCAAGGGACTAAGGAACAGTCACGAGGAGCTGAAAAACGCTTTAAACGAAATGCATAACAAAATGGAAACCACCACAGCTCGGCTTGAAGAGGCAGAGGAGAGAATAGGTGAACTAGAAGATAAAGTTATGGAAAAAGAGGAAGCTGAGAAAAAGAGAGATAAAAAAATCCAGGAGTATGAGGGGAAAATTAGAGAATTAAGTGATACACTAAAAAGAAATAATATACGCATAATTGGTATCCCAGAGGAGGAAGAGAGAGGGAAAGGTGCTGAAGGGGTACTTGAAGAAATCATAGCTGAGAACTTCCCTGAACTGGGGAAGGAAAAAGGCATTGAAATCCAAGAGGCACAGAGAACTCCCTTCAGACGTAACTTGAATCGATCTTCTGCACGACATATCATAGTGAAACTGGCAAAATACAAGGATAAAGAGAAAATTCTGAAAGCAGCAAGGGGTAAACGTGCCCTCACATATAAAGGGAGACCTATAAGACTCGTGACTGATCTCTCTTTTGAAACTTGGCAGGCCAGAAAGAATTGGCAAGAGATTTTCAGGGTGCTAGACAGAAAAAATATGCAGCCAAGAATCCTTTATCCAGCAAGTCTGTCATTTAGAATAGAAGGAGAGATAAAGGTCTTCCCAAACAAACAAAAACTGAAGGAATTTGTCACCACTAAACCAGCCCTACAAGAGATCCTAAGGGGGACCCTGTGAGACAAAGTCCCAGAGACATCACTATAAGCATAAAACATACAGACATCACAATGACTCTAAACCCGTATCTTTCTATAATAACACTGAATGTAAATGGATTAAATGCGCCAACCAAAAGACATAGGGTATCAGAATGGATAAAAAAACAAGACCCATCTATTTGCTGTCTACAAGAGACTCATTTTAGACCTGAGGACACCTTTAGATTGAGAGTGAGGGGATGGAGAACTATTTATCATGCGACTGGAAGCCAAAAGAAAGCTGGAGTAGCCATACTTATATCAGACAAACTAGACTTTAAATTAAAGGCTGTAACAAGAGATGAAGAAGGACATTATATAATAGTTACAGGGTCTATCCATCAGGAAGAGCTAACAATTATCAATGTCTATGCACCGAATACCGGAGCCCCCAAATATATAAAACAATTACTCACAAACATAAGCAACCTTATTGATAAGAATGTGGTAATTGCAGGGGACTTTAATACACCACTTACAGAAATGGATAGATCAACTAGACACACGGTCAATAAAGAAACAAGGGCCCTGAATGAGACATTGGATGAGATGGACTTGACAGATATATTTAGAACTCTGCATCCCAAAGCAACAGAATATACTTTCTTCTCGAGTGCACATGGAACATTCTCCAAGATAGATCATATACTGGGTCACAAAACAGCCCTTCATAAGTTTACAAGAATTGAAATTATACCATGCTTACTTTCAGACCACAATGCCATGAAGCTTGAAATCAACCACAGGAAAAAGTCTGGAAAACCTCCAAAAGCATGGAGGTTAAAGAACACCCTACTAACGAATGAGTGGGTCAACCAGGCAATTAGAGAAGAAATTAAAAAATATATGGAAACAAACGAAAATGAAAATACAACAATCCAAACGCTTTGGGACGCAGCAAAGGCAGTCCTGAGAGGAAAATACATTGCAATCCAGGCCTATCTCAAGAAACAAGAAAAATCCCAAATACAAAATCTAACAGCACACCTAAAGGAACTAGAAGCAGAACAGCAAAGGCAGCCTAAGCCCAGCAGAAGAAGAGAAATAATAAAGATCAGAGCAGAAATAAACAATATAGAAACTAAAAAAACTGTAGAGCAGATCAACGAAACCAAGAGTTGGTTTTTTGAAAAAATAAACAAAATTGACAAACCTCTAGCCAGGCTTCTCAAAAAGAAAAGGGAGATGACCCAAAGAGATAAAATCATGAATGAAAATGGAATTATTACAACCAATCCCTCAGAGATACAAACAATTATCAGGGAATACTATGAAAACTTATATGCCAACAAATTGGACAACCTGGAAGAAATGGACGAATTCCTGAACACCCACACGCTTCCAAAACTCAATCAGGAGGAAATAGAAAGCTTGAACAGACCCATAACCAGCGAAGAAATTGAATCGGTTATCAAAAATCTCCCAACAAATAAGAGTCCAGGACCAGATGGCTTCCCAGGGGAGTTCTACCAGACGTTTAAAGCAGAGATAATACCTATCCTTCTCAAGCTATTCCAAGAAATAGAAAGGGAAGGAAAACTTCCAGACTCATTCTATGAAGCCAGTATCACTTTGATTCCTAAACCAGACAGAGACCCAGTAAAAAAAGAGAACTACAGGCCAATATCCCTGATGAATATGGATGCAAAAATTCTCAATAAGATACTAGCAAATCGAATTCAACGGCATATAAAAAGAATTATTCACCATGATCAAGTGGGATTCATTCCTGGGATGCAGGGCTGGTTCAACATTCGCAAATCAATCAACGTGATACATCACATTAACAAAAAAAGAGAGAAGAACCATATGATCCTGTCAATCGATGCAGAAAAGGCCTTCGACAAAATCCAGCACCCTTTCTTAATAAAAACCCTTGAGAAAGTCGGGATAGAAGGAACATACTTAAAGATCATAAAAGCCATTTATGAAAAGCCCACAGCTAACATCATCCTCAACGGGGAAAAACTGAAAGCTTTTTCCCTGAGATCAGGAACACGACAAGGATGCCCACTCTCACCGCTGCTGTTTAACATAGTGCTGGAAGTTCTAGCATCAGCAATCAGACAACAAAAGGAAATCAAAGGCATCAAAATTGGCAAAGATGAAGTCAAGCTTTCGCTTTTTGCAGATGACATGATATTATACATGGAAAATCCGATAGACTCCACCAAAAGTCTGCTAGAACTGATACAGGAATTCAGCAAAGTTGCAGGCTACAAAATCAATGTACAGAAATCAGTTGCATTCTTATACACTAACAATGAAGCAACAGAAAGACAAATAAAGAAACTGATCCCATTCACAATTGCACCAAGAAGCATAAAATACCTAGGAATAAATCTAACCAAAGATGTAAAGGATCTGTATGCTGAAAACTATAGAAAGCTTCTGAAGGAAATTGAAGAAGATTTAAAGAAATGGAAAGACATTCCCTGCTCATGGATTGGAAAAATAAATATTGTCAAAATGTCAATACTACCCAAAGCTATCTACACATTCAATGCAATCCCAATCAAAATTGCACCAGCATTCTTCTCGAAACTAGAACAAGCAATCCTAAAATTCATATGGAACCACAAAAGGCCCCGAATAGCCAAAGGAATTTTGAAGAAGAAGACCAAAGCAGGAGGCATCACAATCCCAGACTTTAGCCTCTACTACAAAGCTGTCATCATCAAGACAGCATGGTATTGGCACCAAAACAGACACATAGACCAATGGAATAGAATAGAAACCCCAGAACTAGACCCACAAACGTATGGCCAACTCATCTTTGACAAAGCAGGAAAGAACATCCAATGGAAAAAAGACAGCCTCTTTAACAAATGGTGCTGGGAGAACTGGACAGCAACATGCAGAAGGTTGAAACTAGACCACTTTCTCACACCATTCACAAAAATAAACTCAAAATGGATAAAGGACCTAAATGTGAGACAGGAAACCATCAAAACCTTAGAGGAGAAAGCAGGAAAAGACCTCTCTGACCTCAGCCGTAGCAATCTCTTACTCGACACATCCCCAAAGGCAAGGGAATTAAAAGCAAAAGTGAATTACTGGGACCTTATGAAGATAAAAAGCTTCTGCACAGCAAAGGAAACAACCAACAAAACTAAAAGGCAACCAACGGAATGGGAAAAGATATTCGCAAATGACATATCGGACAAAGGGCTAGTATCCAAAATCTATAAAGAGCTCACCAAACTCCACACCCGAAAAACAAATAACCCAGTGAAGAAATGGGCAGAAAACATGAATAGACACTTCTCTAAAGAAGACATCCGGATGGCCAACAGACACATGAAAAGATGTTCAGCGTCGCTCCTTATCAGGGAAATACAAATCAAAACCACACTCAGGTATCACCTCACGCCAGTCAGAGTGGCCAAAATGAACAAATCAGGAGACTATAGATGCTGGAGAGGATGTGGAGAAACGGGAACCCTCTTGCACTGTTGGTGGGAATGCAAATTGGTGCAGCCGCTCTGGAAAGCAGTGTGGAGGTTCCTCAGAAAATTAAAAATAGACCTACCCTATGACCCAGCAATAGCACTGCTAGGAATTTATCCAAGGGATACAGGAGCACTGATGCATAGGGCCACTTGTACCCCAATGTTCATAGCAGCACTCTCAACAATAGCCAAATTATGGAAAGAGCCTAAATGTCCATCAACTGATGAATGGATAAAGAAATTGTGGTTTATATACACAATGGAATATTACATGGCAATGAGAAAAAATGAAATATGGCCTTTTGTAGCAACGTGGATGGAACTGGAGAGTGTGATGCTAAGTGAAATAAGCCATACAGAGAAAGACAGATACCATATGGTCTCACTCTTATGTGGATCCTGAGAAACTTAACAGGAACCCATGGGGGAGGGGAAGGAAAAAAAAAAAAAAAGAGGTTAGAAAGGGAGAGAGCCAAAGCATAAGAGACTGTTAAAAACTGAGAACAAACTGAGGGTTAATGGGGGGTGGGAGGGAGGAGAGGGTGGATGATGGGTATTGAGGAGGGCACCTTTTGGGATGAGCACTGGGTGTTGTATGGAAACCAATTTGTCAATAAATTTCAGAAAAAAAAAAATAAAAAATAAAAATAAATAAATAAATAAATAAAATAAAAAAAAAAAAAAAAAAAAAAAGAATAAAGGGGCAAGGTGAGAATGGCTCCTCTAATGTTTTTATCTAATAACCCACTTGAGAGGAATTTCTACTTCCTACCCTTGCAGGTGTTAATTCAGTAGATTTCAGGTTTTAACTCAAAAAAACATGTTCCACTAGGAAACACAATGAAATTTGGTGAGTTGTAAGCTAAGGCTATTTCTCATCTATTATAGTTTCCTGATGCTGTGCTGCTAAAGCAAATGACAGGTAATGTGCTGTATTGGACGGGGTGATTAGATTACCACAAGTCAATTGAAGCAATAAGGTGTGTAGCTGGAACCAAAGGAATTCACTAAGATCCTTTTTTTTTTTCTTTTTCAATGTTTACTTTTGAGGGAGAGAGAGAGAGAGAAACAGTGTGAGTGAGCAGGGGAGGAGCAGAGAAAGAGAGGGAGACACAGAATCCAAAGCAGGCTCCAGGCTCTGAGCTGTCAGCACAGAGCATGACACTGGGCTTGAACCCATGAACTGTGAGATCATGACCTGAGATCATGACCTGAGCCAAAGTTGGACACTTAACCAACTGAGGAGGTGCCCCTTTGCTGGTCTTTGATACACTTGTGTTAAAATGTTTTTAATGTACTTGCATCAAATATAATTTTTCTTGTAATTTTAACTCTTGTTTTAATGCTTAGAAGGCCATTTCATCCAATGTTATTTAAATATGCATCTATATTCCTTTTAGTACAGTTATGGTTTTATTTCACAATAAATATTATATCCAATTAAAAAACTATATAAAATAAAATAGTAAGGCAGAAGTCTGATTTTCTTTCTTCATCTTCCAAATGGATCCAGTTACTTATCAAGTATATCAACAATTACCATCTATCAAGTTATTATGTTTTGGTATGTATTCCTTGTTTTTTTCATAGGGTTTTTGAAAAATGAGGTACCACAGTAGCTTAAGAAATATTAAAGAAATAAAAAATATTACTCAATGTTTAACCCATTAAGTAGATAGAAGATTGGCCTCCAAAAGCTATATAGTCCATTTCCCTTTTTGAAGCAAGGTAATATATAAATGGTCCAACTCAAATTATTATATATTTATTTAACTTGGCAGTTTTGTTTAAATTTCACAAGGGCAGGCCACTTGGGTTTTCACTTTGCATTCCAGATTCATGTATCTCTAGAATGACTGAATAGTCTTATGACCTAAAGAGATAAATATAAGTAGCACATGTTCACTGAAAAATTGAAGAAAATACGTAGTCTAGAGATTCGCTTGATTCAAAAGTAAGCTTCAATTGGAATATAAATTAGAACCAAATTATAAAGCAGAGTAGGATACAGAATGGAAACTGACATATTTACTTACATTCTAAATAGCAATTTTCTCATACTTTCATCAGCAAGATCTTACTCTTTATAATAAGACAAAGTCTAGGGAGGTGATAGCTGAACTTCTCAAAACCATTTCTCTATGCAAACAAATATATGTGAGGCAATAAAAACCTGGTAACCAATCCAGACGGGGCTGAGTGAATTGTAGGAATTACTGTAAATTAAAATTAATTGAGGAGCAACATATGGGTTGAATAATAAGAAACTTGCCTGGGGTACATGTCAGTGATAGTCTGTATGACATAATAACTTCTTTGCTTTATTGACAAATAGTTGACTGATTTTTGTTTTTGATTTTTGTTTTCTTTTTTCTTTTTTGGTTATAAAGTATAGCATTATAGGAAGATTTGTCATCTATCTATAGTATCCCATTTTACAACAAAATATACTCAGACCCCAAATCTTTCATATTCTAAAAGACGGTTTCAAAGGAGTTGTCTGCTAGCATGCTGACTGTGTTTTATTCTTTAAGAAGACATTAATATACTCCAAACTTATGCAGATGTAGGTAGAATACATATAAAGAAATTTCACTTGTAGATCATAGGGGTGATTGAAATTCCATCAGCAAAATAAAGTTTTGGGAAAATACTGATTTTACAAAATGATCTGTGAATCCTTTAATATTTGGAAAATAACAAATATGTTAGAATAAATTGATAACCTTTTTCTTTGGAAAATTTTATTCTTTCTTTCTTTCTTTTTTTTTACTTAAAAAATGTGGAGTCATACACGGGGCTTGAACTCACCCCCCTGAGACCAAGACCTGAGCTGAAATCAAGAGTTGGACACTCATCCAAAAGAGCTACCCAGGTGTCCCTGGGAAATTTTATTCTTATAGTCTCAGGAAAAGTTGAAAATTTAGGGGAATAAAATTGTCTTCGATTTTTGTAGAAGTATGTAGTAAGGTTTTACTATGATACTATTGTATAGCAAAATCCCCGCTATGGTGGCTTACAGTACTAGACATTTATTTCATATGAATATGAATATGAATATGAATTAAACATATTCATAGGTTTACCAGTTGGCTATAATTCATTTATTTTGTCTGAGCTTAAATAGGCTGGGTGACATTATAACCTTTGGATTTAGTTCAGGTCTACTTTCCATGCAGTCATTCTAGGATCCAATCTAAGAGAGTAACGGATACATGGGTGTACTCTTCCACTGTCATACCTCCTGAAGTCTCAGCTCAGAACTGGCACACTGTCACTGCTGTTCACAACAACAGTTCCATGGTCAAATTCCAAACCCATGAGGAGGAGAAGGCAGTGAGTATTTGATGAACAGTAATCTAAGCTACCACAATATGGACGAGCTAGTTCAAATTCTCTACTGGAGGAAGATAAAATGATAGGTTCTGCTTGAGTGAACAACATTCAATAAGTCTGAGAGGAAATGACACTTTTGGACACTTTGTCTAGTCAAGAACTTACACTTTGGGTACAGAAAACAGCATCATACTATAATCTCTTCTTTTGCCCAAAGGTCTTGGAAATTTAAAGTGAATTTATTATCGCAGAATCAGAGCCAAAATAATGTACAATGTTCTTAATTAAATGGTTTGGCAAACTTTTCATTGTCAAAATGCAAAAGGAATAAAATTGCAGGGGCTATCATACATTCTCTATTTATCTATCTAAAACTCTTTTGCATCAAATTATCTTCCCCAAAATAAGGAAAATGCCATCTATATTATATTTGTTAATTCACATGTACTTAACTACATAACCTCTCTGGCTTATAAATGCAACAATGTAACATATTTTTATTTCTCATTGTAGATCAAATGTTTGACCCTTCTGCATCCTCCAAGTACAAACAGTGTTTTTCCCTGGCAATTGAACAAGATGGTCTAACATGATTCAAGGTAAAATGATGATTCCAAACACAGAACAACAATGTTAAAGTTGTTTACTAACTTCTATATTCATAATTCTTTAAATTACGTCCTCCCCCAAATCATTAAAATATCATTTTCTATTTGGTAAATGTTAACTCACTTTCTATACCATGCTACTTGATTTGATACAAGTCTTGCTGAATGGGTTTTACACTCATTCCAACTTCAATATCCAGCTAATATTCCACTTTCTCCATGAAGGTTTTTCCAGATACAATGACCTACATTGATCTTACCTGCCTCGGACATCTTTCATTTTTTTGTAAATATTAAGTGTTATTGTTGTCTGAAGCTCATGTGCATATGTGTTATTCTGTCAAGTAAAAAGACTTTGGTCACCTAGGGCTGTGTAACAAATTCCAAACTTAATAGTAAAAACAGTGACAATTATGTATTATTCTTATCTCTCCTTCCGGAGTGACTGGTCTTAGCTAGGCAGTTGACCCATAGGATTTGTTATGTGGTTGCAATCTGACAGCACCTGGGGACTGAAGTCATCTCAAGGGCCACCTCAGTTAAGTGTCTGGCAATTGATGCTTTCTGTGAGCTAGGATCTTACTGGGAGTTCTCAGCCAGAACTCCTATACATGGTTTCCTCATGTGCCTAGGACTTGACACAGCATGGCAGCTGGATTCCAAAGGTGGGGGTCTCATGAGAGAGAAAGGCAGATGGGGGATGCCTGGGTGGCTCAGTCGGATAAGTGTACTACTTTTGATTTCAGTTCAGGTCATGATCTCATGGTTGGTGAGATCAAGCCCCGTGTCATACTCCGAGCTGGAAGTGGAAAGCCTGCTTGGGATTCTCTCTCTCTCTCTCTCTCTCTCTCTCTCCCTTTTGCTCTTTCTCTGCTGCTCTCCCATTCATGCTGCCTACCTCTAAATATATAAATAAATAAGCTTAAAAAAAAAAGGCAGATAAAAGCTGTGTTACTTTTCTGAACTAGCCTCCAAAGTCACACACCTAGATCTCATTTTAAAATGACATCTACTTGCACTAGATTCCACATTCCACTCCATGTCCCATTATCAAAAAGGGCTAGGCAAATAAAGATTTTTTTTATTTAATAGACAATGAAGCCAATGTTTTGATTCCTGTTAATTATAGTTGCCTCAGGCCTATGTTACTCTCAGTATCTATAGTGTTCCATAGTTAACTTTTTGATTAATAAAGCTATATTATAAAATGAAACTTAACTGGGTATTTTACTCTATCTTGATTTAATAACTTAAAAAAAAGAAGTTGAAAAAGCAGAGTTAAATTCCATTATGAAGCAGATACCAGATACCAGAAACACAATGAACAAGGTTGTATAGAATTTGTCAGGATATAACAGAAATCTGTCTTCTGAATTATGCCTAGGGATAAAATTTCATATTCAGAATAATCATATTCACCAGAAAAAACTAAGGACTTATTTTTATTTGATTGCTGTTCAACTTGTTCATTGGTTTTCAAATATAAGTAGACTTAGTTTAGATCACTTATCGATACAATATACTTTCCATCATGCTTGAAGTCCTACTTACACTTGTGTGCACTGTTCACATCCCTAGGGTCCTGGTTAAGAGAGTGAGTGGAGACTGAAGTTCAGTCTGTGCTGTTTGCCAAGTCATACACCTTTGGCACCAAGATGCACTGAATACACATGGGAGGTGCTCTTTTGAATTAGCATGAAAATGATGCCATGTGGGCTTCAGCATCCCTGATTATGAGACATGATGTTACAGGAATTCCCTTCAGAGAAATGGTGTAATAGAAAAGTTACTACTATCTCGGCATGAAAATCTTGGCTCTGCCGCTTAAGTACGGCGACTTTGAGAAAGTGATACACCTCTGTGAACTTCCGTTTCTTCACATATAAAATGGAAATCTCAATTCCTGTCTTTCAGACTTGATATGACACATAGAGCTAATAATACACAAGGAGCATGAAACACAGTGTCTAATAGAGCAGGAATTACTTAAATAGCATCCATAATAAATTCTAAGAGAAGTGTTGTCATAAACTTTTAATCCTTGGTTCTGGGTTTGTTTTTGATAGATACAGAGCTTTGCAATTCTATTTTTGGTACATACTTATATAACTCACTGGTTAAAGCCACAGAAGGAAGAATAAAGGAAAGCAATTTGTTATAATTCCGTTCAGGAAAAACACTCCTAAGTGAAATACCCCTAAGTGTTTATGTAAGAATTAGTTTGGACTTCCAAAATTTTCAAGTTTTGAAAATTAGTTCTCAAAATCTAGCCTGGCGCAGCAGGAACTGGCTTTGTAAAATCACATCCTGTGATATCTTCTTTTAGGTAAGAGCTGTCACCCACTGACAGTATCCAGTTAGGTTCTGGCTCTGCCCCAACTCTTTTCTAGCCACACCCTGCTACAATGCAGCAGGTCATCAGAACTGAAAAGATTCAAGGTTAAAAATAAAGATAGACTTCATAAACAGCATATATAAGATGTATGCTTGTATTGCATACAGGTGAAAAAAAAATTAAGAAACCCAAATATGTCTTTAGAATATAAATCTTACTGGATCATTGCCTCCTTAGATGGTGTACTTCTAATTATCCCTATTGTCTTAAATCTTAAATAATTAATTAGAACTGTTTCACAGTGGAAAATGACACCGCTACCTAAACATGAGGTGATTTAAAGTATTCCTCAGGCAAATTGCAAGTATGTTTCATAGATGACTACAATTTTAATAGCTGCACAGTGTAACCCCCCAGAATTTAAAGTCCTTACCAAAGCCTACAAGACGCTGCCTTATCTCTCCTGGTTCATCTTGTATTATTTCCCTTGCTCATTATGCTCTAATTGTGCCAATGTTTCAGATCTTCAAAAATATTCAGCCTCAGAACCTTTTTACAAACCGTTCCCTCCTTCACTAATGCTCTTCCTCCTATACTTTGTACGTATCATATCTCAGCTTAAATTTCCATTCATGAAGACACCTTCCCTGACCATCCAGTGGATTATTCTCATAACTCTCATTGCAAATATAAATCACTTATTTATTTTTTTGAAAAAGATACAATGCTCTGAAGAGCTTCAATATTTCCAAATTAATACAAACGAGGGTCTGGAGAAAAATCTTTGTAAATAAATTTGGCATTCATATGAAATACAATTAAAAAATAATGAAGCATGAGCTCATAAAACAAAGTAATAAACACCACATAACCAATTATGTATATACATAATTTCCCTTTGTATCATTGTTTAACATAATAAAAAATAAAAGTTTACTTAAATGGATATTTCATCTGTAAAATATTTAAAGCTAAGAACAGATGCTGTTAAGAACAGATGCAGTTTTGGGTTTATTACCAAATAGAGTTGTTCAGGTTATACCTATAATTGAAAGTCAAGACTATAACCATTACACCTCATATAATTCTGTAGCAAAGGGTGGGGGCAGGGGTGACAAAAATTTAATAGGAAACATGTTTAAAAGAATGGAATTACAGGTGATTTTCCATTTTTTAAAGTTTAGTTATTTTGAGAGAGCATGCATGAGCAGGGGGAGGGGAGAGAGAGGAGAGAGAATCCCAAGCAGGTTCAGCACTGTCAGCACAGAGCCCAACACGGGGCTCAATCCCATGAACCAAGAGATCATGACCTCAGCTGAAGTCAAGAGTCGAATGCTTTACCGACTGAGCCACCCAGGTGCCTCTGATCCCCGATTTTTCATTTTTTATTGATTGTTGCTTGCTTACATTTTCTAGAATTTTCTACAAATATTGGATAATAGAAGGAGATTAATTCTAGCTACATATTCCTTTGGCATCTCTCTCTGTCTCTTTCTTTGTCTCTCTCTCTCTCTCTCTCTCTCTCTCTCTTTTTTGCTATCATGTTTTTCTGTATAATTCAACCTCTTTAAATGTGTCTTTTCTCAGCAGGCAAGTATACCAAGGCTCAATGTTTACCCTCAGGGATCTCACAATCATATTAAAAACAAAGGTATATAAAGGAATTTTGATGCATGTAATAAATCCAAGGTATATGATACTGAGGCAGTGAGAGAAGGGAGTCTCTCTGGAGAACAGTTCTCAGTTTCTCAGACAACGTTCCCCCTTCTCTGCTTCTTTCCCTACACTGGTGACTGCATATACAGGGAGAAGGGTGGAGATTATGTAACTTCGTCAGGAAGAAAAGTAGGTCTTCTGATCACTGTATTTTGTATACCTATGAGACTTCATATTCCTAGCAGAAGTCAGCAGCTGGTATCACACAAAGACTTTTTCTTTTTCTTACCAATACCTCAAATTTACCACCAACGGACCTCAACTACTTCTTCATTTGGTGGTACAGACTCCTCTGAGTTCCCATAATGGCTCCTCTTGGATTTGCTAAGGTGGATTCTTCTGTAACCTTCAACCCAGTCATCTTACTATTTAATGCACCACCCCCCCAACCCCGCCCTTAGCAAGTTCTCCATTAAGATACCAGTTACTTCTGGATCACTGCCACTTAGAAACCCTGGGTAGCTGAGAAAGATGAACCTCACAGATCCTGCTTAGCACTAACACATTTGGTTTAATGAAACAGAACCTCTGATTTGTCAAGGGCAGCTTTTCAAGGAAGCCACTTCTCAGACTGCCAATGACAAGGCAAGAAAACCCTCATTTATCAGCTATGCCTCTTCCTCTTTAGTCTTTACAGTCTATATCATAAGCTTTAACATATGAATATTTCTTTGTTTAATTAAAATAAATTATAGATCACAGTGCTAGTTGAAAAGACATTTAAATGGAAATAATCTTGTCCTTAATATAAACCTTCCTAATTCAAGTACTGAGCTAATTATCATTCTTTTCTGTGAGACAGGAAAAAGAAGGTTGCTATAAAAAATAAACAGTCCAAAAATACGAAGAATTGCCTTTATTGTGAAATTATTGAAATATCCATGGCAAACCTGTACAGTTAGTTGACCTGATATTCTGAAGGTCCTTCATGATCCAAATCCATTTTTGCTCTGGCTGCAGTTTACCATGAGTGGGTGGCAATTTTTTTTTTTTTTTTTTGAGAAAAGTTGGCTGACATCTTTACTGGTTGGGGGGCAGGGATGGAGGTTACTCAAGATCTCTTGCTGGGTGGTTGGCTTCCTATCCACCATCAGAGGCTTCTAGCTGTGCAGGATGGCACTGGTTCTGCCTATGTGGCCATGTGCAGATCCGGTGGTATTTGTTCTTATAGATCATGTGCCAGATGCTTCTGAGGGTGGCCTGGGTGTCCTTGTTGATGGCCATGCATAGGAGGCGGTTGGCTTGCCGGCCTCACCTCCTATTTCAGGACCACCGTGACGCCTTTGTGATCCTCTGCCGGCTCTGTGCCCACAGTCTTAAGGTGAACCGGCTCCCTAGAGTAGTAATCGGGCCTTGAGATAACTGGATCAGTGCTATACATTTGCTTGTTCCTCTTGATCAGGAAATTGGAGCAGTTCTACATGATCATCCATTGCAAATGTGTGGAGGTGATCAGAGCTTCTCTGGCTGTGGCAGTGGGAGGCGCAACAAGAATACTGATGGGGACATTTATGAGCCTCATGGCTACCTGTAATTTGCAGAACAGGGCCAATAGTCCTAAGAATCTTCTGGTCAGTTAACATTTCAGGAGGGCTGCCATACAAAATACAGGATGCCCCATTAAATGTGAGATTTCAAATAAATGACAGATAAATTTTGTATTATGAGTTCCTAATATTTCACGGGCATATTTATACTAAGTACTTATTTGTTGTGTATCTGAAATTTAAATTTAACAGGTGATCCTGTGGTTTTTAAGTGCTAAATCTGGCAACCTATACCTGATTTATTAGCCCTGTCAAGGAAATTGAGCCTGGAGAATTCTAAAGATCTTTCTTTGACAAGGCAGTGTTGCCTGCCTTACTCTCCTCACATCCTACCCCCCAAAATAAGAACATTAGCCTGTTTCCAACCCTCACTCTCCAAGACAGCAGGGGACTGGAAGCAATGACAATATACCCTAATCTAAGTTCCTGCTATGAAAGTTATAGCAGAGTTTTATAGTGTAAACAATGTGATGATCCCAGAAGCATGGAGAACAAAGGTTACTGCTAAAGAAAATACTTTATTTAAAATTAAAGTGAAGCATGCTCCATTTCTTTTTATTGTGATTATAGTTCCTTATATAGTCTTTCTTTCAAAAAGACGAGGGCAAAGTTCCCTTCAAGCCACTTAACAGTTTAACATCAAGATATTTTAATCTTCTAAAATGTAATCTTAACTGCAGGACATGTGATAGCCACAAAGCCTGTAAATCATATCTTTTTCAGAGAATTGAATTTGCTCATGAAAACTTGGAAAGGGCTCACTAGCCTAGCAGTAATCAAAAGACTACTCCATAAATGAGCTTACCAGCACCCACTTTCCCACATACCCAGTATGACTCCTTTTTGTTCTTTAGGAAGCAAATCTTTTGTCTAACTTTCTGCTTGAAGACCTACTTACAATAGATGATGCTTGAAATCTTATCCAATTCTTATCCATCTTCTCATAGGACTTAGACTTTTTTTTTTTTAATTAGGACATTTCCTAAGGATAAGCAAAGGATACCTATGTCATTTCCTGCTTCTCTGTTCTTCCATCTTCCCATAATTCTCAGGAATAGAAACTGGCTTTCCCTTTTAATTCTCCTAAGCCATAATTTCCTTCTATGGGAGAGATAGTCTTGATGTCATAGACAAATGGGTATCTTGTCTACATTGTTGCTCAAACTATGACATGGGTTTTCACTGACTGATCCTAGATATCCTAAAAAGGAAAGGATAAAAGGAAAAGAATTTGGAAAGTCTATCCAAGGACAATAATGCCACTACTTATATTTTTAAATATTTTCTACACATTCTTTCCTTAATAAGCCCTATTTCTATAAATCTTCACTTTCTCCAGAAGTAATGGATGTCTCAGGCAGAAAAGGGCAAAGGTTATAAGTTCAGAAAGGCAAGTAAGAAAATTGCATTAATGATTTTAAAATGTCACTGCTGTTATATCATTAAAGAAGAGAAGAATTCTTAAAACATTTAAAAAGCCTTTTTTAAAGCTTTAAGGAGACAACAGACTTCCCAACTTTCAGTAGTATACCCATGGACTCCAAGCTTAACTCCCCAACTCCTCCACCTTGAACACTTTCTGGACTTAGAAGTAAATGTGTTCCCAAATTGCCTTTTAGAACTTAACCACTTGTAAGAAGAAGGACTCCTGTGTTCAATAACGTAAGCAATTTTTAAAGCAAACAAAACATATATGCCCCTATTAAGGCTACCTTGAGAATCTGTGGCCTTATTCTAATGAAAAAGAGTCAAAGTTATAACCTACCCAAAAGAAAATTAAACACTCAAAGAAGAAGAAGATAGAAGTAAAAGTTTAACAGCGTTTCACTGAACAGCTGTGCCAATTCTGAAACTTTTCTCAATATATTCAAATGAGAACCTCATTAACAAAGCAAAGAATTCTGGGAAGATAAGTAGATCTTAAAACAATTTCAAGAAACAATATACAATTAAGCTGCCATATGTGTTTCTTCTTTATGAGTGATACACAATACATAATGAGGTGAGGGCTGCAAACATTTCACAGACTTTTATTTTTACCATGAACATCTTCCAGACATTTTAAGAGATGTTAAAATTAGTTTGGAAAACTATCTACTTCTTCTCTTTAAAGTTTTAGTTGTTGGCTTTGACAAAGATATTCCTTCATTGCTAGGCATTGAAGCATCTACCATCAGTCATGATGAATTACTACCACATCTGTTGTCCTTTTTTAGGTTCAACAAGCAAAGGAAAAGAGTGACACATTCTAATTGGCCAATCAGGTGATCAGGTTTAACTCAAGTATTTCAAGTTTGTCCCTACATGACTTTTGACTACAAGTACACTTTTGCAAACAGAGTCATGCTGTGCTTTATCCATTCCACAAGTGTTTCCAGGCATTCATCATTCAATGAATGTATATTAAGTGCTTACTACTGTCAGCCAGGAATTTACACAGACAAGGAATGAAAGAGTAGCATTTTACATTATAGAACAATCCACTGAACAATATCAGAATACACTTCCTTTTTAAACACGTATGGAATGGGCAGCGCCTGGGTGGCTCAGTCAGTTAAACGTGGTACTTCGGGTTGGGTCATGGTACTTCGGGTTGGTGAGTTCCAGACCCGCATCAGGCTCTGTGCTGACAGCTCAGAGCCTGGAGCCTGTTTCAGGTTCTGTGTCTCCCTCTCTCTCTGCCCCTCCCTTGCTCGTGCTCTCTGTCTCTGTCTCTCTCTCAAAAACAATTAATTAATTTTAAAAAACATGTATGGAATAAAGTGCAAAAATTCCCTGCTATCATGGAGCTCACAATCCTCTAGGGGGAATAGACAAACTGACAAGTACATAAATTCTCTGGGAAAATTTAGGAAATAACGGAGATAATGGTGGTGGGTGGTATGGTTGGATGCTGAGTGTAATTTAAAATATGATGGAAAAGAAAGGCTGCACTGACAAAATGACTTTTTTCATTGAAGTATATAGTTGACATATTATATTAGTTAGTTATTAGTTATTAGTTGACATACTATATTGTATTATTTCAAGTGTACAACATAGTGATTCAACATTTCTATACATTATGAACTGATCACCACTGTAAGTCTAGTTACCATCTGTTACCATACAAAAACTGGAAGTATGTGAGTGCACATTCCACATAAATATCTAAGGGAAGAACATACCTGACAGATGATACAGAAGGTGCAAAATTTATGAGATGGTGTGCATAAATGTTGGAGTAGATGTAAAAAACAGGAATTATTGTATACTGTGATTATAAGTGTTATAATCACTTTGGCCAAAGTATCATATTTCCTAGTAAAGTTAAATACATACCTACTCTGTAACTCAGCAATTCAAAATTTTTTTAATGTTTTATTTATTTTTGAGAGCAAGACAGAGCATGAGCGGGGGAGGGGCAGAGAGAGATGGGGGACACACAGAATCCGAAACAGGCTCCAGGCTGTGAGCTGTCAGCACAGACTCTGACGCGGGGCTCGACCTGAGCTGAAGCCAGAGCTTAACCAACTGAGCCACCCAGGCATTCCTGTAACTCAGCAATTCAAATCCAAGATGTAGACAAAGACAAACAAAAATAGAACTAACAAAAAAAACTGTACAATAATGTTCAAACTGGAAAAATACATATGTTCATCCACTGGTGAATAGATAAAAATAGTCTGTGGCATATTCATACAATGAAATACTATACAGCAATAAAAATGAGCAACTACTGATACATACAAAAAACATGAATGAAACTCAAAATCTGTGCTGGGTGAAAGAAGCCTTGTTCAAATTACTCCATTTGTCTGAAGTTCTAGAACAAGAAAATTAATTTATGGGGGAGAGAGATGAGATATCGAACAATGACTGTTATTGGAAATTGGGTTAAAAGTTGACTGGGGAAAGCATTAAGGAATTTCTGTGATGGTGGTAATATTTTTTAACTTGATAGGAGTTTAGGTTATACAGTTGTATGCACTGTCAAAACTCATTCAACAGCATATTTATAACTTTTGTATTTCTTTGTAGGAAAATTTTACATCAAAAGAAAAAAATTAAATGCTAATCAGATACTGACACGAAGTTAATGATATTCATGCTGAAGTGTTTAGTAGTGAAGAGTGCTGGTGTCTGCAGCTTGCTTTGGAATATATGTAAAATAAGATGAATGATGGATGAATAGCCAGATGAACTAAGTATGTGGTATGTATAGAAATGTTAATAGAAGAATCTAACTAGTGGATTCGAGTTTGCAAGGCAAAAATACTTTCAACTTTTATGTAAGTCTGATACTTTCAAAATAAAACACCAGGTGCCTGCGTAGTGCCGAAAAGCTTTTCTTGGTCCAGTATGGCTACAAGATAGCTTTGCAGAGCCTTCCAGCAGCTCTCTTATAAGACTGCATGTGTGTTGGGGCGCCTGGGTGGCGCAGTCGGTTAAGCGTCCGAGTTAGCCAGGTCACGATCTCGCGGTCCGTGGGTTTGAGCCCCGCGTCGGGCTCTGGGCTGATGGCTCAGAGCCTGGAGCCTGTTTCCGATTCTGTGTCTCCCTCTCTCTCTGCCCCTCCCCCGTTCATACTCTGTCTCTCTCTGTCCCAAAAATAAATAAACATTGAAAACAAAAATTAAAAAAAAAAAAGACTGCATGTGTGCAGGGGCAGGAAACACAGAAGTTGCTAACCCATAAAGGGATGGGGAAGAAATTCAGGAGTTTGGGTTCAGAAAAAACATCTCAAGACTGCATTCACCCTGCATATCTGTTTAATGAAGCAATGTGGGGCATGGGGTAAGTGGGCTAATTTCAGAACCAATGCCAAGCGTTCTTAATAACTAGTCCTGGTTGATACCCTCCAGGTGAAAAATGCTTCAAGGAAGACCAGCTCAGATTTAACAAACACTTTTAGATCTTTTACCATCTCCAATCATTTTCCTAAGACCTATAATACATGCGCTAATGCACTGAATCCCCACAGTAACTGTATACAGTAAGTACAGATATTTACAGGAGGGCAAACTGAGGTACAGAGAGGTAAAGAAACTTGCCCAAAGTCATAAAGCCAGCAAGTAGAGAAGTCAGAAATCAAACGCAAGTGGCCTAGCCCCAGAGTCTGAGCCCTTCATTCCAACTCGAAGCTTCCTTGTGTTTGAGATACTCTTAACTGCTAGTCACTGTTTCAGGCCCATTTCATGAGGCTTTTCAAGGAATCTTCACTACAGACCTGCTGAGTTGATATTTTCACCCATATTTTTCAGGGAGGGAAACAAATCTGCTCTAAGTTCTCCAACTGGTGGAACTGGGAATCAAATGCACACCACTCTATTATTCATTTTATTATTTCATTTCAGTATTATTTCATTTCATTTTATTTTCTTTATTGCTATTTTTCCTGTCATTCAGTTAATCAACAAATATTTATGCTACACATATTCTGAGCTGAGGACACCAGGATAAATAAGTCTGATATAGTCTCTGCTCTTGAAGCTCAGAGTCCAACAGAGGAAAGAGATAATATAGAAACAATGGGATAGGGACCTTGGTGGCTCAGTTGGCTAAGTGTGGGACTTCGGCTCAGGTCATGATCGCACGGGTGGTGAGTTGGTGAGTTCAAGACCACTTCAGGGGATTCTCTCTCTCCCTCTCTCTCTTTCTCTCTCTGCACCTCCTGGGATTCTCTCTATCCCTCTCTCTCTGCCCCTTGCTCACTCTTGCTTGCTCTCTCTTAAAAATTAATTAAATAATTAAATTATAAAAAAAGAAACGAGAATTTTGGTACATGATATGTGCTATAAGCAAATGAAGTGGGATTAGGTATTGGGTTTGTATTTGGAGGGTGAACAGCTCTAGCTGGGCTGGGTTGGCAAGTCTTCTTGGGAGCAATTACTTTAAAACTAAGGCCTGAGAGATGAAAAGGAACTAGGTGATGGGAAGAAGAAGGGGGAAATGTTCCAGGCAGAGAGACCAGGGAGGATAATGTGTGGAAACAGGAAAGAGTGTGCTCAAATAATGGGAGGAAGTGCAGGGTGGCTGGAGCACAGTGTATGAGGATGAGGTCAGAAAGACAGGCAAAAGTCACCTCAGGTACTCATTTTACAGGTAAGTATTTTGTGTTTTTTTACGAAGTATCTTTTCAGTCATTTGCTGATATTTTAATTTGCATTGTTTGCCTTTTTATTACTGAATTGTAGAGTTTCCTTTCACATTCTGCAAGGTTTTTTTTAAATTTTTTTTTAATGTTTATTTATTTTTGACAGAGAGAGAGAGAGAGACAGAGCATGAGCAGGGGAGGGGCAGAGAGAGAGGGAAACACAGAATCCCAAGCAGGCTCCAGGCTCTGAGCTGTCAGCACAGAGCCCGACGCGGGGCTTGAACTCACAGACCGCGAGATCATGACCTGAGCGGAAGTCAGATGCTACCAACCGAGCCCCTACATTCTGCAAGTTTTTTGTCTAAGATGTAAATTGTGAAGGTTTTCTTCCAGTCTATTGTTTGTTTATTCAGTTCCTTAATGGTGTCTTTTGAAGAACAAATGCTTTTAGCCTTAAGTCTATTTATCAGTTTCTTCCTTTATTTTGGATCCTGGCAAAAAAATATATTTACCTAACCCAAAGTTTTAAGGATACACTCTTATATTTTATTCTATATCATTTAGAGCTTTAGTTTTTTGTTTTTTTTTTTTTTTTGGTCTATGATCCAACTTGAATTAATTTTTATTTAAAGTGAGGTAGAGATGAAAGTTCTTTTTATTTATTTTTTGCAGTATGGTTATCCAGATGCTTCAGCGTCCTTTGTTGAAAATATTTTTTATTTCTTTTTTTCCAAATATAGATATTCTTCAGGTATTGGCCCTAAGCCCTCTTTTACTTACACTCTCTTCTTACATGGTTTTGCTTTCTCATGACTTCCAATAAAATCAAAATATTGATGATGCCCACATGTATATCTGCATTTGAACACTCTTGCCTTGGTCTCCAGATAATTCAATTCAGCGGTCTATTTGATATTGCCTATTGAGTGTTTAGAAGACATCTTAAATTTAACATAGCTAATATCAGTCTAAAAGTCCACAATTACAGAACAGCTCCGTTAATATGAGTTTTCTAGAAATACTACCACTATGCTTTCAGAAACCTAGGAATCATGCTTAATTCATTTTTCTCTTTATACTTCTCAGCCAATGGTGGTAAAACTTGCAAACTCTTTCTCTAAAATCATCTGAAATGCAACAACATTTTAAGATCTGCTCTGCCATCACTTCCATATCTACCCACGATTACCTCTCACCTAGACCACTGCAGCCACCTATGAACCGTTTTCTTCATCACTTTTGCACCACCCTCCAATTCGTTGCTCTCAAAGCTGCAAAAGTGATCATTTTCAAATATTGTATTATGTAACTCCCCTGCCTAAAATTATTCAATAACTTTTACTCGATGTACTAAAAAAATATGTATTAACCATCTATTGTTTGAACCAAGCATTGTTCAAAGTATTGGGGATATAATGATAATTACAAAAATATATGGTTCCTAACTTCAATAAATTTACATTTATCCAATATTCACACACACACACACACACACACACACACATCTATAAAATGTTAATGGGCAAATATCCAGAAGAGTAATGAACGGTGCTATGAATGTCTTCAAATAGGAAATTTATATGGTTCGAAAATAAAACATGGATTGTACTAATCCTTTAGCACAAGTTCTCTAAAAAAGAGAGACCCAGGCAGAAAATTAGGCATGTAAATATGCAGACTTAAAGTATGATAAGGCATGACAGGGACACAGAGTTGGAAAGGCAGATGACCAAAACCAGAAAGAACAAGATGAATTTTGGGAAAAAGGCATAAGCCAAACTTGCAGGCCTTCTTAAGAGGTATTTTTTTCTTCCTTAAAATAACAGAGAACAATCTGGAGGTGCCTGGATGGCTCAGTCAGTTAAGCGTCCAACTTTTACTCAGGTCATGACCTTGCAGTTTGTGAGTTTGAACCCCATGTCGGGCTCTGTGCTGACAGCTCCAAGCCTGGAGCCTGCTTCGGATTCTGTGTCTCTCTCTCTGTCCCTCCCACACTCACACTCTGTCTGTCTCTCTCTCAAAAATAAATAAACGCTTAAAAAGATTAAAAATAACAGAGAACAGTCTGAGAAAGATCACTGTGACTACAGTGTAGAGAATATATTGAGAAGGGAACAGAGTAGATGCGGACAGACCATTGGAAGGTTTTAGCAATCATCTAGAAAAAGTAGGATGGTAGGGCCTTCCTACTTCAGGACCCTTACTCGTTCTGCCTGGAATGATCACCTCCATTGCTCCTGGATTGAAGGTCCCAGGTCCACTTGTCAGCTCCCAGAGTAAACGTGTCCTCTTAAATGGAGGCCTTCCCTTACCACTAAGAAAATAAAATGTTTCTTGCTCATTCCATTATTTTCTATCATCACCCTATTTTGTTTCCTTTTCAGCGCTTCCTATTTTGCAATTTTCACTTCTTGTTTATTTGTTTATTTCTATCTCCAACACTAGAATAAATGCACCAGAAGAGTAGGGATCATTTCTTGTCTTTTTTTGCCACCTTATAAATCGTCAGCACATGTCACAGCAGCTGCCTCATGGTTATACTCAAAAATGTTAATGAAATAAAATACTTGACTTCAACATATTAGCTTTCCTCTTTCCATAACATATAAGCCACCTTAGCCCAAGCATGCTCAGTTACACCTTTCAATAACTGTTCTATTTCTATGTGTCATGTGCTGGGCAAGGTGTTAAGGATAGAATAATTACTTCCCAGACTGTGTGCTACCAATCAGTGGTTTAGAGCAAGGGTTCTGGAACCAAGCAGCTTGAATTTGAACTTCAGTTTTTCTGCTTCCCAGCTGTGTGATGTTGGGACATTTACTTATCATCTCTGGGCCTCAGTTTCCTCATCTCTCAAATGGGATATTAAGAGCTCCTTACAACATTGTATGACTACTAAAGGCCACCATGATTTGTAGCTATTATTCATCCCAGTGGGCAAAGCAGAGATTTAAATAAAATTAATAGTGTATTACAAATGTGATATGTGTCCAAAGGGGGACTTACAGGATATTTGTGAGTATATAAAAGACTGCCACACTTATTATACAACAAACATTCCTGTTAATTAGAGGAAAGTAAGCAAAAAATTGACCTCATTTCATATCCAGATTCATAGTGTCAACGCATGTTAAGTAGTTGAGTTGGAAAAAGCTCTGAAGCCTCATGTGAAAACCCTGCTGGCACAAAAACATAGCAGTTGCTGAGTATATGGATATATGTGTGTGTGGTCATCTCATGTATCAGATTTCACATACATCTGCTCTGTAATTTAATCTACTGGCAAATACCACTGTATATTGAACTACTCAAAAGCTACTGGCTTAAAAGAGCAGTCATTAATTCTCATTTATCCTGGGTCCACTGGGGTTGGCTGATCTAGGCTGGGCTTAGTGGGGATAGCTCTGTACTTCATGCTTCTCTTTCTCCTCTGAGATCCAACAGTCTAATGAAAGTTTTTCTCATGACAAGAGCACAAGTGAGATCACACAAACAGAAGCCCACATGAACTCTTTTTAAAAAAAATTTTTTAATGTTTACTTATTTTTGAGAGAGAGAGAGAGGGAGACAGAGTGCAAGCAATGGAGGGGCAGAGAGAGAGGGAGGTAGAATCTGAAGCAGGCTCCAGTTCTGAGCTGTCAGTACTAATGTGGGGCCTGAACTCACAAACTGTGAGATCATGACCTGAGCAGAAGTCAGAAGCTTCACCAACTGAGCCACCCAGATGCCCCAGAAGCCCACATGAACTCTTGAGGCCTAGGCTCTGAAGTAACAAACTGTTACTTTTGGCTTATCATATTGAAAGAAAGTCAATCATACGGCTACACTCACCGTTCATGGGTAGGGAAATAAACTTACGGTTTATTTTTATGATAAGGACCACAAAGTATATGGCAAAGGACATGGACACAGGAGGGATAAAACATTGGGGCATGGATATAGGGGAAGCATGAAGAATAATTCAATTTACCAAATCTCCTCAGTTTGTTCCTCATTTTTCTGTATAGAGGTAGGGATGCTGAATGTCTATTTACAATGATTTAGGACAACAATATAGGACAACATATACCACTCTCTGGTGTGAGACTTTACATGTAATCATAAGTGGATTTTTAGCTGAAATAGACAAATAGGAGAAATTAAAATATAGAGCAATATTTTTTTCTTTGAAACTTTAAGGTAAATACTACTCCTTATAGCAATTATTTTGTAGGTACATGACAGAATAAAGAAATGAAGCACCTTCGGTAACTTACGATTACAGCTGCGATTCCTTTTATAAAATGTTCCCTTATTGTATAGGATATTTTTAGTAAGATAATGCTATTTTTTCATTTTTTTTTCTTACCTCTATTCAAGCTCTATTTCTTAAGGGATTACTTTGGACAGCCAAGTATCTTATAGTTTGATGGTGCCCTGGCAGACCTTTCCTTACATGAAAGACACAGTTTTTTTTTTTTTTAATAGTTTTATTCTGTATTCTGTAATTGCCTCGATTTGAGGCTCATTTTTCTCAGGCTGTGTAAAGAAATCTAATCAAGTTTAGAAACTGAATTGTGTGCTCTAGCTTCAATCTTAAAATAGGCA
Source organism: Prionailurus viverrinus (assembly GCF_022837055.1). NCBI lineage: Eukaryota > Metazoa > Chordata > Mammalia > Carnivora > Felidae > Prionailurus > Prionailurus viverrinus. The sequence continues at coordinate 76,303,023 of NC_062563.1, forward strand.
TTTTCCTGTTCTTTTCATTGGAGAAGTCCTTTTTTGGTCACTAATTTTTCCTACTTTCTCTATTTCTTTTAAGTTTTCTAAGACCACTGTATAGGATAGTACTTAGTATGTGAATTTACCAAAGTAAGGTTATTCTAATATCCTCCTTTCACTAGGAACAAATGCTTTATGTAATATGTCAAAGGGAAAGGAAAACTTCTATATGAGATTTTAATTTTGTTGCAACGTCCCATTGTTCAAAAAAATTGCTTGCTGTAGGATAGAGTAGTAAATTTTAAATGTTCAAGATTTTCTCTTATTCCTCTCTTGTTTTACAAAACCTTTTATTCTGAGGTACTTAGCACTTGGTATAACCAAACTATATGGGTATGAATCATAAGATTACAGTTAAAAAAGGGAGTTAAGAGTTCGCACAGGCTACTTTTTTTTCTTAAGATGGAACTGAGTTGAGGGGAGAGAAGATCAAGTTTATCAAAAAAAGACTTAGAGCTGTGGCCTTAACACAGTCATAGGTAAAAATACTGTCTCTGTCACTCAGAAACCATGTGACTTGGAACAAATAGCATAGCTCATCCAAGCCTCAGTTTCCTTATTTATAAAGTAGGGATTATAACATCTCCCTTGAAGTGTAATTGTGGGAACTGAATGAGAAAACATATTCAAAGAGTCTTGGCTACAGTAGATAGTCCTTAAAGTCATATAGCTAGTTAGTTTCCGATATGAGAAATCAGAAGTTACTTCCTTCCAGTCAAGTAAGCTTTACCCATGCCATTTATGCTCACCCTGTTCAAGGAATGCACAATTTATTGGTAATATAGGAGTCGCATGCAGATCTTTTAAACCATCATTTACACAGATTGTACAGAATAAGAGATTAAAGAGAGATTTGCCAATGCATGTGAAAATGAGCTGAATCACCAGTGCCAACAACATAGACATTCTTGGTGTCTGAAAAAGACTGTAAGTGAGCATATTCACATCTCTTTCTCTACCTCTTTCTCTCTCTCCCTCTCCTCCCCCCTGCCTCTCTCTCTCTCTCTCTCTCTTTCATAAGATATATATTATCACAGTATATCATACTTCAACATGTCAGGATTGGATGAAAAGAAATTAAATGAAAGCCAAAAAAGGAAAAATCCAGGAGTTTTTTTTCTCTTGCATTCACTTACAGATCTAGAATTTTTCCAATTCAGAGTGTTCTGACATCCTAGTAATAACTGTAATATCCTGTTAAAGCAAATGCCTTTCAGACTTGACTCTGTCGAAGACCTAACCAAAATGAGGTATTCCTTGGTGATAAGTGAATTTCTGTCGAGCATTTGAAAGAGAGGTTCACTGCTGTCTTTCATTAGTTTTGATGCAACAGAAGCCATACCCAAACTCATTTATATGTAGCACCTGTCAGTTTTCTTTGGCCTGATACATTTCATCAGATATTGGAAAGTGCTTTCACCACTATATTATTGCACCACCACTTTTAAGGTGAGGCCCTATTTATAGGAGTATTTATTAAGCACTTACTCTATACCTTGCCTTCTGCTAGGAACTTTTCTGCGTTAGCTTACTTAATCCTCACTACGCAGAAGAGTTAAGCATTAAGATGCTCATTTTACAGAAAAGCCGATTTTAAAGAGCTCTAATAGTTTACTCTAGTTGATAGAAGTTGTAAGGAGCTAAACTAGGAGGTGAATTGGACTTCATCAGATGCCAAAATCCATGCTCAGGGTTTAAGTTCCTGAAAAAAAAAAATGTTATCATTTAATACTTGCCTATAGGCTGCCAAACATTAGGATAGCAATTCAACAGTCTAAGCTTCATTTAATGGGACGGTCCACACTCCATGACAATTTGCAAACTGAAATATCCCTAGTGATTAGACAAATCATGGTCCTTATTATCTACCAATATATGTCTTGTTAAACTCCATTCACAAAGAGATTTAATTGCAAATCAATGTAATTCAGTTGTTTTCTAATCTGTAGTCATTTTAGGAATTTATTTTTAAATATTTATGCATAAGCACTTATGTAATTTTTACAAATTCACAAAATAACATATCTTGAATGCCTTATATTATCTTTTTTTTCATTTTCTACTTATTTACACTTTTTCTCTTCTTCCCTCATCCCTCATTAGCTCGCTACCCCACCTCATCTCCAAATACCACTAAGCTCATATATCCTATTTTTTCCCTGTAAATATATGTATGGATAATATCTGTGTATCTATACACACACAAAACTCTAAAAATATTCTCTCACACATGCACACAAAATATATAATCAACTTAATCAACCATATACATACATGCATATGCATGGACAAGTTTTATTGTCATTGTTTATAAGAAATGGTATCACACTATGTGCATTTTTCTGCATATTGATTTTCATTGTCATAAATATTTTTTTTAATTCCTACAGTAAATCACCATAGCTGTAATTCATTCTTTTCATTATTGATTTAATATCCTATCATGTAGATATACCATAATGTATTCAATAATTTCTATATTTGACAAACAATACTTTGTTTCCACATTTTTGTCATTGGAAAAAGTCATTGGAAATGTTTAAATGATTATCGTGCCTATGACCTTAAATATTAGTAGTTTTGTTTCCATGGGTTGGGTTGTCAAAAGGGAAATTAATAGATTAAAAGGTATGTATTTTTGAATTTGAATAAATCTTTCCTGATAACACCCTCAAAATGAACAATTTGCAATCTCATCAGCCAAATGTAAGAACATACATTTTTCCCAACTTGCTACCAAGAGTACTCCTTTTTCTTTATTTTCATCAACATGTGTGTTGATGGATATAAGGTGGCAGGCAATAATACATCCATTTATATTTTTCAGACAATTGACTAGAGAGAGGATTTCACTTGTATCTTGGTCACTTACTCTTTTCCAAATTGTCTCAACTCTTCCCCCCTCCTCACATTTTTCTACTGGATATTTCATTCTGTCTTCAAAATTTATAAATGCTTTTGGCATCATACATTATTTAATGAATTGGAACTTGTTTTTGAATATGTTATTTTATTAGTTTTGTATTAAATTCTCACATATATAGACTGGGATCTATTTTTGAACACTGCTGGACTCCCCTGAATAATGTATCTATTGCTAATTTACTTCCACACCACATTACTTTTTTAACGTAGCTTTATTTTATATGCTAATATCTAGTTTTAAAAATACATTGTTACTTTTTCCTTCCCATCAAATATTAGGTATTCATTCCTTCTTATAACTTTTAAAATAAATTTTCCAGTTAGGAAAATTATCTTATTTTTTTGCATTTATTCCAATCAATGTCAAATAATTGTGATTCTGACATCTTGACCCAATTTCTGATTTTAACTGAAGTGAAGCTAGAGTCTCATATTTGAGATAGTATTTGTTCCTATTCTTGGTAAACAGTATTTCTCACAGTTAAATAGGTTCCACTTTTCCATTGTGATTTTTATTTTTTTAATAAGAAATATGTTGCTGAATTTTATCAAATGACTTTTCAACATCGATATTTTTATGCTGTGCTTTTTTTCACATTGCAGGAATGTCTGCAGATTCTTAATGAGGTACCTAGTGGGCAAATCAAATACATTTTTCCTTAAGTGGGAAAATAAACAATGGCATTTTTAAGCATTAAGTAACTTTTTATGAAGAGTGATCCTATCCTCTTTTGCAATAGAGACAGCAACTAGGCAACTTGGGAACACAATGCTTTCATTTTTGGCAATTAATACTCAAAAAGCTAATACTCGGCTGGGATTCTTTTGGCTTCACCCTGCGCCAAGGGGAATTAGTCACTCTTGCAAAGTCCTTGTTCTTATTTCTATCATAGTTTTAGTACAATATATTTTAAGTATAGGTTAGTATATTTGCATCTCACAGTAAAACTTGCTCTTTCCTTTTCCATATATCTATGCCGTAGCACAATGCCAAGCACATTACAGCTGCTCAATAAATAGCTGTTGGCTAATAGAACTTTTAATGTATTTATTCCTTGCCTCTAGAATGGCAGAATGGAAAGGAAATGCTGAATAAGCTTAGGTGCATCTTTTGATGATTGCCTTCTTAAAAGTTAAGTCTTTTCTAAGAGACTTTAGAAGTTAACTCACTCTCTAAGGAATTAAGCATGTTGTTCTGGTGACAAGGAAAAATTTGCTGTAATTCTGGCTGAGCCATAATGAATTCTGTACCATCTGTTAAGGATTAAAAAGAAATAGAAAAGCAAGGGATGGTAAGTGTACTTAGATCACAGATCTAATCAATTGCATGTTCAGTTTACTTAAAACGTCTCTAAATAAGAAGTTTTAACTGTGGCTTTATATTTAGTATTGTAGAAAATTAACCAAAACCTCAGAAATCTCTCTCAGTAAGTAGTACTCAATGTCACCTAATCAAAGAAGGCAGGGCTTAGGACAGAGTCTTGTAGGAAGTTAAGATTGGGTGAACCAAGACACAAAAGAGCCATTGTTAACAGGAATCTAAACAGTCAGTCTGGTGGTTTGATATCAATCACTGGAATCTTTTCATTGACTCGCAGGTTGTATCTTCTGTATAAATGAAATGAGAATCTGTACAATTTAGATATTTCCTAGAATTTTACCCCAATCCTTTATTGGTTCTTTTTTTTAAAATTGGATTCTGTAAGTTCCACTACTATAAATCAAAATTTAATTTAGAATGTACTTCCGAGTCATCTATGCAACTCACAAATTTAAATATTAATAAAATCATAAAATTTATTTCTACCACGCAAGGCTGAATATTTTACCTAGTTTGCCAATTGCACCCCACACATCCCAATGGCTTTGTCCTTTAGAAGCTTAAAATCTTTGGAGAAACACACACACACACACACACACACACACACACACACACACACAGAGTCAGTCAGGTTTTTTATTCTAAAGATGAAGTTTTTTTCTTCTTTTCTTTTTTTCTTCTTTCTTTTTGATATCTTTTTGAGATAGGGTAAAGGCAATTTAAGTATTCCTATGTTTGTGGCAGATAATCTAAACAAAAAGTTTAATTGCCTGAACAGATACTTGCATTCCGAAGCCATGTCCTTTCTTCAAACACCCACAATATCACAATCATCTTTACTCCAAATTAACAGAAATCATCCACCCATCCATTTATTCATTCATTCATATATTTATAAATTGGTTTATTCAATAATTATTTCAGAGTACCTATTACATACCAGGAATTATTTGAAAAACTAGAAATATAATGATAAATAAACAAGTCTCAACCACAAAGTATTTACATTCTAGAGGAAGGAAGGCTGTTTGAATATTTTAATTAAATATATATAGCCATACTCAAAACTAAGATAGAAGTTGATGTTCACGAGAGCAGTCACATAGTGACCAGTGACAAAACAGACATCCATAGTACTGCATCTCTGGAGACAAGTTGTGGATCAGGGTCCAAAAGCACTTTATAGGAAGAACCAAAGAACAAAGAAAACTGATTTATTTTGATGACTGAATACTTGTTGAGCTTTCATTGCAGTTCTGTTCTGAATCCCTACACCTTCCTATATATGAGGCAGTTGAGGGAGTGGTAATGTTTTGAGCAGACTGGCATAAAGTTGATGCCTGATAAGGGGGCTCCTGGGTGGCTCAGTTGGTTGAGCACCCAACTTTGGCTCAGGTCATGATCTCATGGTTCCTGAGTTCAAGCCCTGTGTCAGGCTCTGTGCTGACAGCTGAGCCTGGAGCCTAATTCAGATTCTGCATCTGTCCCCCTCTTCCTCTTCCCCTCCCCCACTCGTTCTCTCTCTCTCTCTCTCTCTCTCTCTCTCTCTCTCTCTCTCCCTCTCTCTCTCTCTCTTTCTCCTTCTCTCTCTCAAAAGTAAACAAATATTAAAAAATATATTTTTGAAAGAAAGTTAATGCTTGATCTCGGAGCAGATTAAAAGCCCTGTTGATGACAATCCATTTCAAATCAAGGAAAGAAAAAGAGAAATCTAATCTAAGCATTTTTCCAACTAAGCTTTCCTACACTTCAGGTGTCTTTAATTTATTCAAAGTGAGCAAGTTTCCTGCCTTTTGAAAAGTCTGGTATTTATTATATTATTTTTCTGTTAACAGGAGAGTTTGGATGTACTTGTGTGTGATTTTCCTGCTATAGGTGGACAATTCAGATACAAATGTCTTCCATCATACTGCAGCTAAATGCTTGATTTATTTTCTTGCTACAGAAAAGATCATTTACTAGCAGCATTAGCTAAGAAACTTGGATGTATAGTGACAGACCTGCCATAGGCTGGTAAGGAGAGTACACCAAAGAAGTCTATCAGAGACCTACCCAGCAGTGGTGGAGGGAATAACAAATCTATTTCCACCATCTGACTTTAATGACTTTGATTTGATCTTAATACTCACCTGCTTATATGGGAAATGGAAAATGAAACATATTATAGATTTAGCATGATTAAATCCTTTCATCGATGTATTATAACTACATTCTCAATCTGCTGGGTTGAAGCCATAGTATTTATTTAAATATTCCTTAAAATAATGTCTCCTGATTTTAAATATTAGCTTAAATCTCAAGCTTAGCAAATCATGTGGTTCCTCTTTACAAATATACTATTGCACTCCAAGCACAGAAAGGTATCAATTTTACATAAAGCTTGGTATCAGATATACTGACAATCAGATTGAATGCCTTAAAAAAAACTGGGTGTTATAATTACATAAAAGAATGTCATAGAGTACATTTTATTTTCACCCCAAATCTAATTAACATATATCCATTGACCACACACTACTCGAAAAACCAGATGCCATAGTTGTACAAATATATGGATCAGACACATCCAACTTTGAAGTTGCTTAAGATCTAATGATGGAAATTTGATGTAAACATATGAAAAGTTGGATTACAACTTAGTAGATTCAATATTACAGGCCAATTCTCGACTGGTTACTGAAAAACCAAACCCTTAGTTCCTTTGTAGGGGCTTACTAGCATTATGGAAGTTTTATTGAACTTCCTCAATATGTCTCCTTATAGGGCCATGTTGGTAAGGTTTCCAAAGGAAAGCACTGCTAATTCTATGAGACAGCCTAAGAGAATGTCATTTGTGTAACTGTCTCCAAGCACTGAGCACAGATAGAAGATGACAGATTTCCATTGCTAACAGCTGTTGAAGCTCTGGCTGCAGTCCCTGGTTGGGCATCTCCTCCCAACTGCAATTATATTATATCTTCTTTTACTGTAGCAGGTGCTGCAGCATGTGGGGCAATTTGGTATTGTTGACAGATCTGATCCCATTTGCTGGCAAGGTAAGTTTGTTTTCCCAATTCTTTGAGTCAGCTAACTCATTAGGGGCTTCCTAGAAGCAGCTAAAGATGAAATGATCCTCTTGAAGTTGTCTCTTATGCTCAGTACTCATTGGAGACTTGAAACTAGCTTACAAAAAACTATAAACTGCCTTCCATATGGAAGAATGGGAAGTGGCAGAGAAGAGCACCCCCATTAACACAGTCTGCAGAAATGTGTTACACGGGAGATTTGGGCTCCCTGCTAGGTGAACTTTGATTCAGAAGAACATGCCTTGAATATACTCTCGTGGAGCTAAAGAGGGTATACTACAAGTCCTCGTATAAACAGTAGCAGGAATACTAGTCAATTATATTTCTCGGAATTTCTCTGTATGCTTTGGCACTCTCTGTATTTTCACATTAGTGATATCACCGGTATCAAAAGATTATTATTTAATGTTTATTTACTTATTTTGAGAGAAAGAACAACTTGGGAGGGGCAGAGAGAGGGAGAGAGAAAGAATCCCAAGCAGGCTCTGGGCTGACAGCGTGGAGCCTGATGGGAGGCTTGAACTCACGAACCATGAGATCATGACCTGAGCCAAAATCGAGTCAGAGGCTCAACCAACTGAGCCACCCAGGCACCCCCAAAGGTAATTATTTTCAGCCTTAGCAACGATGGGCTTAATGTAGCTTTTAACAATTACTGAATTCCTGCCTTTGGATCTACACTTTGTCCATAGCTAACATTTTCTTTAAACTGTTAAATAACTCAGCTGGAGGATATCTCTGAGATGCTGGCTAAAGTCATAAAAACAAAAACAGAAAAACAGCAAGAGCTTGCCTATCTATCCATTGCACTTTCGATCATTTAGTAGATATATTGTGTGTATGTTTACTATGTTCCAGAAGCCTGTGTGCAGTGTTGGACGCAGTACAACTGGCCTGGTACCAGCCCTCACAGAACTTAAGTTTGTGAAGGAAATGCTTAGATGCTGATACTAAACGAGTAATTACAATAAAAGCACAATATTCTGACAGCAGGGTAGTGATGATGTACAGAAAGGAATAGAAGCACAGAGCATGGAGATTTCCTATAGATTAAAAACTAGATCGAACTGCATTTTCAGGGTTGCAGACTTTGGTTCACATTTGCCAAATTTGAGGAATTCAGGTGGACTACAAGGAAAAATCAGTATCTTATAGGACTCTTTGGGGGCCTTGACAAAGAACACGTGCTTTCCCAGGGAAGAGGTTATTAATTATGAAGAACACTGCCACAGCATTTAGTGAATGAGAAATCTTATGAAAATACAGGGGAAAGTATTGAGCAGATTGTTAAAGCTATCACGAAAAGAGTTCTCCCTAGTACAAACACATTTCAAAGGATGGGATTGAACTTTTCTGGCAAGCAATAAAAGTCTGTGACAGTGGGTTATATCTTATCATACATAGCTTGTTCATCTGATTCCACCCTCGATTACACTTTCCAATCATGTGAGTAAGTAAATAAAATTTTATAAGATTTGTCTGAGTATCTGTTTTTAAAAGAAGAATAGTAATCTAAGAAATAAAAAGGTTTGGAAAGTAAGAAGCAGTGACTTTAACACAGGACGATAATGAAAAGATGTTCCAAGTCAACACCTGTATATCAACCTAGAAAGCAATATATCAGATTTCTTTTTTTTAATTTTTTTAAATGTTTATTTAGTTTTTGAGAGACAGATTGACAGAGTGTGAGCAGGGGAGGGGCAGAGAGAGAGGAAGACACAGAATCTGAAGCAGGCTCCAGACTCTGAGCTGTCAGCACAGAGCCCGACGCGGGGCTCGAACCCATGAATCGTGAGATCATGACCTGAGCCAAAGTCGGACGCTCAACTGACTAAGCCAACTAGGTGCCCCAATATATCAGATTTCTAACAGTGTTCTATTGGAAAGAAACTTTAGGAAAAGGCTTGTGTACAATAAATCACATTTTTAATATTCTAGAATATCTTAGAGTCACAAAGAAGGCAAATGTGTCTTCTACAAAGAATAAAATAAAAAGAGTAATTAGAAATACCAGGGTGGGGGGCAAGCTACAAAAGGAATTCCGGGCACGAATATAAGCAGACTAATATCTGAAATGCTTTTCATCTTAGAAACCCTCTTTAAATTTCAATTAGGCAGATATAATTCTAGATAAATGATTATATTGATGAAGAAGACAGACAAGGTTCCTACCTTATTGGAGTATATGCTGTAAAAGAGGAAGATATATATAAACACATAAAAATAAATGCAATAAATACAAATAATAATAAACACTATGAATATGCAAAAAGGGTAATGGGATGGAAGTGATGGATTGCACCTTACTTGTGGTGGTAAGGAAAGCTTCTCCAGGGAGATGTAATGATGAGAAGAAACCAGCCATTCTATGATCTAGAGAAAGAGGAATGCAGAATAGAAAAACTGAAGCAAAGGCTTTAAGGGAGTAGCGAGGTTGGCATATGTTAAATATAGAACAGGGGCTCCTGGCTGGCTCAGTTGGTAGAAAATGCAACTCTTGATCTTGAGGTCGTGAGTTGAAGCCCCACGTTGGGTGTAGTGCTTTCTTAAAAAAATAGAACAAGCAGTAAGGCTGGGATGTAAGGAAGAAGGGGAAAATTGTATGAGTTTAGGTCACAAAGGAGGACAGGTGCTAAATTAGGGAGTACATGTCAGACTATGGCCAGAAGTCTGTAGGTTGTTCAAGGTGAACGTCAAGCAATTGGAGGGTATTATATCAGGGAGTAATGTAATCTGATAAGTAAATTCAAAGCATCATTCTCATTCCCAGAAGGATAATAAACTCCGGGGCAAGAGAGGAAGCATAAGACCAGCTAGAAGTCGGCTGCAATCTGTTCCAGGGCAGCAAAATGTAAGTGGAAAATAGCAATGACATTAAGGACGTATTTTTGAGGCAGAGCTGTCATATTTTATCTATTAAAATTATGACCTAATGATTTATTACAAAGCAATATGAAATGTTTCTATTCTAAATTAAGACAGATTCTCTGCAAAATGTAAAATATCTCATTTAAATATTGCTTCCTTTTGGTATTTTCACATCTGCTGCCTCTTACTCTTCCCACATAACACTCTTTTCTAATTTTAAAGACATATTCATTCATAACTCTGTTAATTAGTGTCATGCAAGTTGCAAAAATAGAGGTATATCCAGGTTACTTAAGGTCACATAAAAATATACAAGGATAAAAATATATATATGCCCCAAGCTGATCAACCAGCTTCACACACATTTTATAAAGACCTATAATAATAACTACTTCTTTCCTTGTTAAAAGTGCAACTCTTCTGACCCAAGTGCAGATCTGGATATATGGTTATCATGTCATCCAGTGACATGCGAATATTGATGCTCTCTGAATTATGGCTAAGACTTCTCATATATCTTTCTTCCCCACTCTCTGATGTTTTGCTTCTCCTATTGTATTCTGCTTTTCTGTTCATTGCACTAGATTCAACTCTATACCACTGTGTATGTTATGTATGCCTTCTTGTAAATTTACCTTCAAATTTCCTAAAGAGAGATTTCTCTTTTTTGGAGTTCTCCAATCAGGCTACCTCTCTTGGGCACCTGGGTTTAGTCATATAGACATTAGATGATTCACTTTAACTACTGGAACAACCTCTGTGTTCAGGGAAGTAGGTACATACGACCCAAACACGGTTTCTCACAGTGTCCCTTTCCTTCAATAGAGGAGTTGAACCTGAAAGACTTATGCAACAGAGGCTTCCATCTCTGGATGTACATCAGTCAAAACTGTAAACTTTAAAAACCACACATGCCTCAGTAGCACACCTAAGAGAGTGACACACACACACACACACACACACACACACACACACACACCTGCACAATTCCTGAGAGACGCTGATTTAGAATGCAATTGTCTTTTTTCAAGTGCATTAAAAAAAAATTGAACTGAACCATTTTACCCTGTGAGAAGTATCAACCACTTGACCCATTTGGCTTATGAACTATTTATGATCTTTATAAAATTTATCCTTATATGCTTTTTGTTCTATTTAAAGCAATGGTTGAGTTCTAATAAATGTAATAATGCAGGATAAATCTATGTACTCAAAATAAAACTTAATTCAGTAAAATAATATTATAACATAACTCACTTTTGACACTTTGCCCCAGGGTCTTGATGGTACGCGCACACACAGACACACCTCTGAAAATGCCACTTACTTGTTATATACAAGTATCTAATGCTAGTTACGTTTTGTTTAAAATGGCTGTGAAAACCTACACTTACCAGTTTTCTCATGATTGAAGATAGCTAGTAAAACATTGGAAGATGAATAGATACACACTCCATAATAAGCAGGAAAAAGTGATACACAGTTGCTATTCATAAATTTAAAAATGAGTATATATCTGTATGCTCATAATCAAATATTTCCATTCAGTTTCTGGCAGTGTGAAGTTATTAATTAAAATCCATTTATCTATTTATTTATATATAAGGTGACCACATACTTTATTGTTCAGACTAGAATACTTTTTAGAGTGAAAAAGCTTGATATTAATAATTATTCTGTGACTCAAATGGCACGGTTATGGCGATCTGTCTGTTAGTCAGATTTCAGAATCTCTATGGATATGATTTCATTATAAAAATATAAATAATTTATTTTAAAAGTTTTGAAACAATTTAGGACTTGAGAAATACTCTATATTCTGGAGGGTTTTGTGACTGGCTAAATGATCTTTCTAATGCAATTTTCTAAAGATTTCAAAAATCAAGGGTTCTGCTTCAGACAGTGGCAGATTAGTTTCTTATCTGCTGTGGAGGTCCAGTCTTCCCACTGAGAAAAACTAGAAAAGATAGACAATTTTTTACAAATAAATTAAAATAAAATGTGTTTCTGAAGATATCAAATATAATTTGCAGGGACATGATCTTGGCGAAGGGAAACCTGGAGAAATGGGCTCTGTGTATTTTTGGGTTTTTGTTTCACAAATTATCACAATGGCTGCTGAAAGGGTGAGAAATTAAGCACTTTTAAGAGTCTTGTAGCTAGAGAGACAAAAATTGCAACTACTGGGCTGCTAAAAACAAAAATAGAATACTAGCAAATAATCAGGCTTTAGGTAGGACCCTGAAGGCCTTTTCCCAATATGCGAGGAAATAGAATAAACCTCATAAAATTATTGTCTTGATCCTTGATTGAATTTGTCCCTAGTTTAGATGCTTGTCATAAGAAAAGTAAGCAAAGCAAATTCACAATGAACAAAGATACCACCCTAGGATTCAAATTCTATTGATACATTTTATATACAATCTAGAATTCAATTTTTAAAAATAATAGGTTTTTAGGAAGACAAGTCTTAACAGAATTCAAGAGAGAAAAAAGTGGAGAGGGGCACCTGGGTGGCTCAGTCATTGAGCATCCAAATTTGGCTCAAGTCATGATCTCAGGGTTGGCGGGTTCGAGCCCTACATCAGGATCTGTGCTGACAGCTCAGAGCCTGGAGTCTGCTTCAGATTCTGTGTCTCCCTCTCTCCCTCCCCTGCTCTCTCTCTCTCTCTCTCTCTCTCTCTCAAAAATAAGTAAACATTTTTTAAAAATTCTTAAGGGGCGCCTGGGTGGCTCAGTCGGTTAAGCGGCCGACTTCGGCTCAGGTCATGATCTCGCGGTCCGTGAGTTCAAGCTCCACATCAGACTCTGTGCTGACCGCTCAGAGCCTGGAGCCTGTTTCTGATTCTGTGTCTCCCTCTCTCTGACCCTCCCCCATTCATGCTCTGTCTCTCTCTGTCTCAAAAATAAATAAACGTTAAAAAATTTTTTTTTAAATTCTTAAAAGACAGTGGAGAAAGACCACAGGGAGTACAGATATCATTAGATTTAGACATTAAAATAATTAGATATAAGGAATTAAAAGAAAATATTTTAGTTAGAGATTTGAAAACTATTTTAAAAGATGAAGAGTTGGCTTTGCAGAACATCAGCAAAATGGTGAACCAGGAAGCTCCAAGTTCTTGTTCCACCATAGAAAAATAAAACACAATAAGAAATTGGCTGAATTAACTCCACAGAAGCTCTGGGAAAGAAAGGCTTAGAGCAATTGCCACCTTCAGAAAGGTAAGGAAGTGTAGTGTGTTCTCTTGTCCTTGCTGCATACTCTTGTTAGTATGCCAGGGTCTTAGTCTGGAGGAAGTGGCAACCCAGACCCCAGTTTCCTCTCTCAAACTGGAGAGAGCAAAGCAAACCTCATTTGTGATATTTTACCCTATCTGGGCTGCCTCAAGGACAGAGGACAAAAGGGAGAGGCTGAAATAATGATGATTTATTGAAAGTCTATTTAATAAACAAATTGTTGGATCTCCCTTACCACTCTGCAAGCTAGTCCCCAAATGTTGCAAGAATGATGTTTTATTTGCTGAAACAGATAAGACAGATTTTCTGGGCTGGGAGATGAACAGACCAAATTGAGAGTGGGTGTAGTGTACTTAAAACAGAAGATTTTTAAAAACATGTGCATAATGGATGCTGAGGTTCTCAGCCCTGTTTTTTTCACTTTGCTGTAAGAACATTGGCAACTAACCAAAATGGATATAATCAGAGTCTTAGAGAAAATGGCTTAAACAGAAAGACCTCAAGATGTAGGTGTTGAGGTTCCCCAAATAAATGGAAAGGGAATATTATTCTTGAGTGATATAGATGCTCAGAACTATTAGTCAGTGTTTAGCCTCACAAATCTAAAACAGAGGCAGCCAACCAAGGATTAGTGGATTTCTGAGGAAACATAAAGATCAAAATATTAAATAGAAAAAAGAAAAAAAAAGGGCAACCTTGTCAAAACAGAGTCTCTTCAGAGAAAACACTTGAAAGAAAGGAAATTAATTTTTATAAATTAAAAATTGAACCTCATCATTAATATCATCAAAGAGAAGAAAGACTTAATTCCAACAACAAACTTGTAACAGTATAATACAGAGAAGGAAAAAAAAATTTCTTAAAAATATCACTTTAATTATGATGGTATAATAATATAATAGCAATATTGGTAGGTAAACTTTAAGAAATTTCACAAAAAGAGCAAAAGGCAAACTGAAAGAAAATAGAAGAGAAATGGTAAGATTCTACAGGAAAACAAAGAGATTCACTATTTGAAAAATAGTTCAAGAAAGAGAGAATAGGAAAATATGAGGAAGGAAATCTATCAAGGAGATAATTAAAAAAAAATCTCCAGAACTGAAGGCCAAGAAATTCAAAATCTAAAGTACCAACCTGACCTAATTGTTGAAATAGATTCACATCAAACACATCATGATGAAATTTTAGAAGTCCTTAAAAGTATGCAGAGCTGAAAACAAACAACCCCCTCTCAAAACAAGCAAACACAAAAAACAAAACAAAACAAAAAACAAGATATAAAACTAATCAGGAACCCTCAAGGGTGTAACAAGGGTGAGGACGAGCAGCAATGAAAATGGCCCACCCTGCAAGGTAGAAAATTATTTTAACCAATGTTGCTTAGAATTGTCTTTCTATAGTGGCATTTTTTAAAAAGGCTGACTGATAGATTTTTATATTACTGTTTTTAAATACTTTACATTCAATGTACTCATTATTTGAACCTGAGGTCAATCATTATCCTATCCCCAATCCTCATCTTTGTATACCGTTGAGCATCAGAATGGCTTTTGACTTCACAGAAACACTGGAAATGGAAGGCAGTGGAACAGTACCTTCATTTAAGAAACAAAAAATATGTATTGCCCTCAATAAGTACCAAACATTGTTGTATGAGTTTGGAACACATTTGTGACAAACATATGAAAAACCCTATGCTAATTGAGCTTATATTTTAACAGGGGCAAGGTGCACAACACATATCACAAAATAACATTTATATCATATCTTAGAAGGAATGAGTGTTATAACAAGAACAACAAAGAATATATAGAGTAGTGTTCAGGGGTACCTGCCATGATGGGGACATAGACTAAGAGAATAGTAAGTTAGATGGTAATGGTCAACTTCACATAAAGGTGACATTTAAGCAAGGTCCTGAATGAGACGCAGTCGGAACATGTGAGATAGACAGCATCCAGCGCAAAGACTAAAATGAGGGCTGGCAGAATGACAGTGTGTGACAATGGAAAGGGTGGCATGAAGGTCCTGTTGAGCTTCCCAAGGACTCAGGTTTTTGTATGAATGAAATGTTAGCCATTTTGAGTAAAATATTAACATGATCTGACTTTTGTTATTAATTTTTAATTGTGCTTAGAATATAATACAACTCAAAAGACAGCAAAGGTCAAGAAGACCAATTAGAAGACTATTGCAGTAATACAGGAAAGAGATGACTGTGCCTTAGAGCAGGATGTGACAGTGAGGCGTTGAGAAATGTTTACATTCTGTGTCTGTTTTTAAGGTACGGCCAATGAAATTCCTGGTTATATTTGATACGGACAGTATAAGGAAAAGAGTCAAGATTGAAACCGAAGCTTTAGCCCAATCCACAGAAGAGTTGGCATTGCCGTTAACTGAGTTGGAAAAGTATAACTAGAGGAGAAAAGAAGATGGACCTCAACATTAGGAGGTTGAACAAAGAGGTTGAAATCGCAAAGGAGACTGAAGCCACTGAGTTTGACTCAATGAAGAAAACCAGGAGTGTGTGATGTTCTTGAAGCCAAGAGAAGTATCATTAAGGAAGGAGTAATGTGTTACATGAGATGAGTTCTGAGAACAGACAAGTAGATTTAGCAACATGGAGGTTATAGTTTATATTGAAAGAAAGGAACTGCAAGGTGTGGGTAAAGGATAAAGTCTAATTGGAAGGGGAATCATATAATGGGAGGAGAGAAATGGGAGACAGTATGAGTAGGAAATCCCTCCTAGGAATTTTGCTGTAAAGGACAGCAAATGAATGGGAGCTCAAATCACCAACGGGATCAAGAGAAAGTTTCTTTCTCTTTTTTCCAAAACATGAGAAATAGCATATTTCTATGCTGACAGGAGTGAATCATTTGAGAAGAAATTTTGATTATGTAGGAGAGAGGAGGGAAAATCTTTTAAAAGATATTCTTGACTAGGGTAGAGAAAATTAGATCTTAGTGCCTAAGTGAAGAGAAAGGCTTTAGACCAGAGCATGGATGGTTTATCAGTCCAGGCAGGAAGGCCCTGTAGTTGGGTCAGTAGGTGGTTAGGTGTAGTTGCGGGAAACTGTGGGGTATCTCTACTGATTATTTCAGCTTTCTCAGGGAAGCTGTCAGTAAGGTCATCAACTGAGAGTACGGAGGGAGACAATACTGAAGGCAATATGAAATGAAAGAAAGGGTGTGAAATAAGCATTAAGGACAGTGGGAGAATAAATGGATTTTGGAAATACAGTGTGATTCTCTGGTGTTCTGAGGTTCTTGGTCATGAATTTTAAGTGAGACCCATCAGTTTGATTTTGTGTCTTCCCCCAGACACGTTTAACTGCACAAGTGCCTTCAAAATTATGAAGAAAAATCCCTTCCAGGGGCTGGGTGGCTCAGTTGGTTACATGTCTGACTCTTGATTTCAGCTCAGGTCATGATCTCATGGTTCAGTTCTTGAGATGGAGCCCCATGGAGGGCTCTGTGCCAACAGCATGAAGCCTGCTTGGAATGCTCTCACTCCCTCTCTCTCTGCTCCTCCTTGCTTGATTCTCCATCTCTCTCTCACAATAATAAACATTTTAAAAAAACTTGAGAAAAAAGAGAAATCATTTCCAACCTAGAGTTCTATAAATTTCTAAATTTTCATTATGAAACAGGATGAGATAAAAAAAAATAATTTCAAACATACAAGGTCTCGAAAAAGTTACCTCCCATGCACACATTCACAGGAAGTTACAGAAGGATGTATTCCACCAGATGAGGATATAAACTAAGAAAAAGGAAAGCATGGGATAACAGGAAACAGGAAATAAAACATAGGATAGAAATAGAAGGAATCCTTGAATATGTGTAAAGGGCAAGTCCAGCATGCAAACTGGATTTCAAATATACAGGGCAGCCAGATCAGCTTAGAAGAGGCCCCGATGCAAGAAGATAGAATGGATAGAATAAGTGAAATCACTAACTGTACTCAGAAGAGATTCAGAAAATTTGACAGTTTATTACTGATGAGTACATACAAGTAATGACAATTATTAGCACCCAGTAAAATAAAAAGTAGTTCCAGGAGGGAAAAGCAATTATCGTTGGTGTACAGGTTCACCTGTGAATCATGTTTACATTACCATAATAATGCAAATACTGAATCGTATCTTATAAAAATTTCCACATAGTACTACTGGCAAGGGGATAGGAAGAGCATTCATGTGTGGTGGGATAGCAATAGGAAAACTAAAAAACATCGAAATTCTTGGTAAAGGGAGAGATCAGCTAGTAATGATTAAGACTGGAAAAATCAAGATGCTGCAGTATAAGCATTTTCTTTAGAAACTAAGATCAAACCAAAATAATTTAACAAATAGAGATGAAAGTTTGGTTGTCCCTCGAGTGGGAGCAGGGGGTGAGGCAGAAAACTTTGTTTGGCTCTAATAAGTGATATAGAATCATTTTGCTCTTTACATTCATGCATAACTCGGTTAAAGAAAAACAGGAAAGGATAGTATACACACAGATAACAGCGTGCTTGAAAGAAATGGCAAGTAGCTATGTACTACTCCCACTGTAGAGTGTTGTGATGGTTAAAAAGAGAAGAGGAAAAAAGAAAAAAAAAGTAGGTTCTCAGAAAGGTCAAGCCATGAAATTTTGGTTTTATTCAAGAGAATATAAGGAGTCATTGAAAGTAATGAAGCAAGAAAATTGTAGAATCAGATTTGTCTACAAGGATGATTCTAACATCAGTGTAGACAGTAGCTTGGAGGGTGTAAAACTAGAGGCGTGGGAATGAGCCAGAGTATTGAAATATTTCAGTAGAAAGACAATGGGTTTTCAGACCACTTGTATCTGTTCCACTCCCATCTGCCTTACATTTTCCTACTTCTCTTTCCATTTCTTTCTGTCCCATTTTTCCCCTCTAAGGTCAATAGTAGAAATGAAGTGTGTGTGTGTGTGTGTGTGTGTGTGTACATGTGAACATGTGCTACTATCTGCATATGCATGACATGCATTTTTCTGTGTGTGAATGAAAACATAGCTATGGTCTCTACTTATTTAAAAGTTATATTTGCACAAAACTGCATAATTTTTGGGGTAAAAATAATTAAATTGCATTTTGTACTGTGGCTAGTTATATTCCTCTCTAGTAAGTCTTTGATATAAAATATATTGTCTAGGAACATTCTTTAGACCCTGAAATAGGGTTTTAGACAAAAATGGAAAGATCTAACATTAGTGTTAAATTTAAAGTATCCCTGATGCTGTAAGCCAACACTAATATACTTTAACGGGTTCTAAAATGAGGGCTAATACCCAGCTCTCTGCCAGTGCTCCAACTTAAAATCCAAACCAAAAGACCCAGAGATATCAGTCTGATTGGCCATGGTAGGACCCCCAATGCTATTTGTCTTTCCTTGTATGATGTTCCAGTCCTTCCCTTAGAAATTCTTTCATTAACTGTTCATTTTGGCTCTATTTCTGACATGATCATTTTTCTTCCCCGTGTTGCTGCTATTCTATTTCCTAGTTTCTCTCTCTCTTTCTCTCTCTCTCACTTTTTTCTTTCTAGAATGCATACAAGTTTCCTGTTTCTACAGCTTACTAATTTTTCTGTTGTCAGTCACATCTTCTGCCCTCTACGGATATGGGTCCGTGCAACTATTCACTGAGCTTCCATTTATCTTGTTTTTATTTTTCGTCATTTCTTTCCATTTCAAAAAAAAGCTGTCATTTCTGTGCTCTTTTTTTAGTAACCAGTGAAGCATAGCAGACAGGTGAACTGAACAATAATGAGAGTCTAAAAAATATTGTGATTCTATTTCCAGAAATTATTTGCTTTTTGGATTAAGTTTAAGTATCTTTCTTCCAGCAAATACTTTAGAAGCTCCTATTATGTGAAAATTTGAGCCCTCCTTTGAGGCCACATAGTAAAGCACTGATAAATGTAAATATAAACCACTGGCCATGTGATTGTTGGAACCTCCTCTGATATATAGAGAGCCTATCCACTCAAGATGTAAAGGCATCCACAATGGATAATGGCATATGACTTACCAAGTGTTACTTGGTCTAAGATGGGTCTAAGATGTAGAGCATTCAAAGCAGGGATTCTGCATGAGACAAAGCTCTTCCTCTCAAGGAAGTTGCTAAGTAGATGGTCCATGGTCAAATGTATCCAGTGGAGGATAGTGATAAAGAGCTAGGGCTCAAGCATCAAGGTCACCTGGGCTTAATCTTGCCTCTACCATTTCATACCAGGGTAGAGGTGGTTCAGTTATTTATTGAGGCAGCACTTACAGAGCACTCACTTCCCAGCCTGACACATAGATGGCACTCAATAAATGTGAGCTATTATATCTAAGTACGAGATAATATGCCTATTGAAGTCTCCAAGGGAACATATGGAAATGCAGGTTAAATGCCTATTGGCCATGGTTATAAGACTAAACTCAACCTCAGAACCAATCAGGTAAAAACATATCTAATAAGAATGAGGGAACTGACTATAGGAATATGGACTGTCCAAAAAGCTGGAAAACAGGATACAGGAATTATTGCTGCATTCCTAGTTACTATCTCTACTCTCTCGATGAGAACACAGTTCTGTATATTTGGCTCAGGACACTGGAAAGACCAATGTTTGTAAATATGTCTTTGAACTAAATATCACTGAATGTTTGTGCTGTTTTGAAATGCTTACACAAGCTCAAGTGTAACAGGGACAAGGAAGACTTGCCTTTCCAAATCTCATGAGACTCTTGAGTCACTGTCACCAGATGCTTTGCACCCTTTTAATCCTTTTTGGAATAAAGGGGCAAGTGAAGGTTTTTCTGAGATATTCCGGATCTGCTCCTGCTCTTAACAAAATCACTGAAAGATCCTCAACGTTTGTCAGATGTGAGAATAAGTGAACACCTCATGTTGGGGGCAGGGGTGAGGTGCCCAAACACAGGGAAAATGAAGAAGAGAACCATGAGGTAAAGATGTTCAAGTGAAGACTCAATTGCCCAGAGAAGGAAAACTTTGGGTAGTTGTTTCTAAAGAGAAAGAGCCGTACCAAAGGGCTACATCCCTCTTTCTGACCCCTGAAATGTCAGCCCAGTAGACAGCTGGAGGCAGGTCCACCCAAATTCCTTTGCTGTGGCTTTTCCTACCCTGGTTAGCTAAGACAGAGAGAACACTTGAGGTTCTTGAAAGGGAGTTGAAAATGCAAGGGCATTAGGGGAAAAAGCTCTGAGAACTCCCTCAAGATTCCGTTAGACTATCAGTAGGCAACTTTCCAGGCAAAAATTAGATGGATGTAGAAATGTAGAAGCAGAGTACTAACCAAGTTTTCTGGAGAAAAGTAAGTTAGAGAAAGAGGGAAGCAGAGGAGACTACAAAACAAGGAAAGTTAAATATATGCCAAGGTTTTGATGTCACGTGGGTAGTTACAATTTAAGGAAAAATCTATTTCTATTTATCTCCCTTTAAAGAGTGGCCAGAAATTTCTCAGTTTGCTTAAATATTTTCATTGATAATGGTGTATGCACACCTCTTTTAAAAACTTCTGCTTGAAATGAATGATTAGGAATTTGGCCAAGATTATTCTGAGTGGGTGAATATTGAGAACTTTATAATTTCAAGAGTGATCCCAAAATGTTAAATAACTATTATATTTTGAACAGGACTTTATTTAGAGGAGAATAAAACCTTATTGGATTGAAATCAGATGAGATAAAGTGAATGACTGATAGGGCACCTGGGTGGCTCAGTCAGTTGAGGGTCTGACTCTTAATTTCAGCTCAGGTCACGATCTCCTGTTTTGTGGGTTCCTTCATGGGTTCAAGCCCAACTCAGGCTCTGTGCTGACAGTGCTGAGCCTGCTTGGGATTCTCTCTCTCTCTCTGCCTGTCCCTTTCTCTTTCTCTTTTTCAAAATAAATAAACTTGGAAAAGAAAAAGTGGATGGCTGGTGACATGCCTGATTTCTCCAAGGCTACAAATCTGAGAAAGTCCTATCCTTTCTCACCTTTGGGTCATTTTAGAGTTTTACCCAGGGAAAACACAGTGTATTAGAGGAGTACAGCTATTGGGCTAATTAGTAAGAATATGTGAAATCAGCAAATTTACTAAAATGTTAATATTAGTTGGGGGAGTTGAGAAGGATGGGTAACTGTCCATCATTTAAGACTTCACAGAAAATATGCAGTACCAGGTATATGGGAGATGAGCAAAGTGTGAAAGCAGATTTGCACTCAGAGCTAGAGGCATTAGTGGCCACAGCTAGAGGCACGTGCCCACATTCTGCCCTGGAAATGGTCACAGTGCCTGGAAAAAACCTTGCTAATATGAAAGAGGCAACAAGAGACATAGGTGGATGAGAATCAAACAAGTCCTTGTCAAAAATAAGACTCTCCCCACTTTGTTAGAAATGAAAGAGGATCCAGGGAGTCAGGAAAAAGGGATTCTAGGTTTAGGTTAGGCATCTGTGAAAACATTCAATCCTTGACAGAAGATATCTTCTGAGTTCTTCCCTAAACTGTTGGAAAGGAGGACCCGGATTTCCTGGACTTCTCCCCTAAGGAAGTGGGTAGCCTTTTGAGGACAAGACAGTAACAGAGTCTCGTAGTGGATGGTTATTCTAGTGAGCCTGAAGCAGCTTAGATCTTTTGGATACTATTGGAAGTCTCCACTGGAGACATGCACAGGCAGTTAAGAATGAATTAATAAGAAAAAGACAGATAGGGTGCCTGTGTGGCTCAGTTGAGTAAGCTTCTGGCTCTTGACTTCCGTTCAGGTCGTGATCTCATGGTTTGTAAGTTTGAGCCCTGCACTGAGCTCTGAGCTGACAGCACAGAGCCTGCTTGGGATGCTCTCTCCCTCCCTTTCACTCTGCCCTTCTCCAACTTGAGAATGCATAGGCATGCATGCTCTCTCTCTCTCAAAATAAAAATAAATAAATTAAAAAATAAAAATAAAAAGATAACGCAGTAGGCAAAATGGCAAAATTTGTTAATGGGCATTTTACAAAGTAGGAAGTGTGAGTGGCAAAAAAATTCACTGGAAAAGCTACTTGAGTTCACTGGTGATCAGGAGAATGAAAATTAAAAACATCATGAGCTAGTGTTTAAATAAAACTTAAAGTCTGATGATACCTAGTATCAACATGGATGTGAAGTATAGTTTTCTACATCACCAATTGGAGTGCAAACTGGTACCACCACTTAAGAAAGCAACTTGAGGTTTTTACAGAAAATTTAAAAATAAGTATATCATAAGCTGTAAGAATATAATGTAGAGGAACTTTGTATTTTTTGTATTTTGCATCAGGAGCCAAATAATTGTATATTTCTTGCAGCAGTGTCTATAATAGCAAAATGTGAAGCTGCCTTAACGTTCATTAGTAGAACATACAAATTGTAATATATTCAAACAACAGGATAACATATAACAGTGGAAATATGTAAGTATTACAACAGACACCAATATAATCTTAAGCAGCAAATGGAAAGCCTGGCTGGCCCATTTACATTTTGGTGAAAATACAATCTATATTAGGGGAAATATCAGATCTCAAGTAGACCACTTCCTGGCTTGAAATCAACAAATACATAGGTGTAAAAATGCCTGTGAAAATTGTTTCAATCCAAATGTACAGATGGAGATACACATTGTCTGTGTGCACGTGTGTACCCATTTGCATACGTGTGTGTGTCTAAACAATTAAATAGCCTTTCAAAAGTATTTCATGTAAAATTTTTGGTTAAGATGTTTTAAATGCCTGATAATTTTTGTTATTATTTTGTTTTTTCTGGTATTGTAGTTAGACTTGAGAAAGTTAAGCTAGCAGAGTACTGAAATAATGGCTATATTTATCTAAACACCTCTTTAACAGCAGAAATCAACATTATACAACCTTACGATGAGAGATAAATAGTAAAATAGAGTATATGTAAAATAGAGTATTAAAAGCAAAATTTAAATAGAGCTACAAAGGGTTATATTTGTCTACATTATCCTCCTTATTGTTACTGTTCAATAATTATACATAATTTTATGTGGATCCTACATCTCTGTACATTTGGATTGACTGGCTGTGCTGTTCCTCCAAAAAGACATCTTTTCTTTAAAAAGTTTATTTACTTAGTTTGAGAGAGACAGAGAAAGCATGAGTTGGGGAGAGGCAGAGAGGAAGAATCCCAAGCAGGCTCAACACTGTCAGCGCAGAACCCGACGTGGGGCTTGAACTCACAAAACTGTGAGGTCATGACCTGAGCTGAAATCAAGAGTCATATGCTTACCTGACTGAACCACACAGGTGCACCAAGAAATCAGTTCTTATCTATCTATCTATCTATCTATCTATCTATCTATCTATTTACTTATTTATTTATTTAGAGCTCAAGTAAGATTAATGTGAGGTGATTCTGGCCTGTATCCTTTGAGGTCAATTTCAAGATACTTGAGCCAGGAGTCAAAAAGAAAATCCAAAGTTCTAAATTTGGGGCAGCAAACTTGTATTCCAAAAGCACATAGTTTGGTATGGTAATGTGTAATAGTTTATTAAACTGTAACTATCAAATGATAATTATAAACTATAATTAAAAATGGTGTAAAAATAGAGGGGGAATTTTAGATGCAGAAGCTCTTATATACTAGAGGAAGGTGATAAGCTTAGTAAAGAACAAATTAAGATTATTAAGATTTTTACAGAATAAGAAATCCTTGTTATTTCTGTTTTCTGTTCTCATCCTGATCTATTCCCAATTTTCCTGTTAAACACTATAATCTCCAACACTAGTATATAGAGTTTGGTCTTTAAATTTAGTGCCCACTATGGGGCACCTGGGTGGCTCAGTCGATTAAGCATCCAACTCGGACTCGGGTTGTGATCTCACAGTTCGTGAGTTTCAGCCCCGCATCAGGCTCTGTGCTGACAGCTCAGAGCCTGGAGCCTGTTTCGGATTCTGTGCCTCCCTCTCTCTCTACCCCTCCCCCACTCATGCTCTGTCTCTGTCAGTTGAGTGTCCGACTTTGGCTCAGGTCATGATCTCACAGTTTGTGAGTTCAAGCCCCACGTTGGGCTCTGTGCTGACAGCTCAGAACCTGGAGATTGCGTTGGATTCTGTGCCTCCCTCCCTGCCCCTCCCTCCCCTGCTCATGCTCTGTCTCTCTCTCAAAAATAAATAAACATTAAAAACATAAATAAATAAATAAATAAATAAATAAATAAATAAAATAAATAAATTTAGTGTCCACTGAAGAGAATCAGAGCTTGTTAGAGAACCACTGAGGCCACATCATCCAAAGCTTTGCAAAACATGCTTTCTATGAAGGACAAGATCCGATTTCAACCGTGCTACAGTGTCTCCACCTTTAGAGGAAACTGGGTTTCATTTGTAGGGGTCTAGGAATCATGGACCTGAATCCCCTAGCCATGCCTTTTTATCCACCCTTCCTTTTCACTCAAGACTGGGCATGACTTCCCTCTTTCTCCTCATCAGGTAGCCTAAGAAAGAGTAATATCAGAAAGCAAATACTTTGTGAGGTTAAGGAAAGCAAAATTTTAAAACCTCTGAGCTCAGAATGTGGCCTCCTGGTCTCTTACCCCAGAGAATGAATACATTTTGAAGTGAATTTGTATTCAATATGGAAATAGAGTCACAGGTAAGTCCCAGTCTGCCAAAGGCATACATTCATGGTTTCCACACTGTGTGAACTGTGAGTAATGATTTCCTTTTGGGGAAAACTTATTAAGATTCAAAATATTAAGTTGATTTTCTATTTTAATATGCATATATGCAATAACATAATTACAGTGTTAATTGTGCTAAACACACAAAAAATATATTCCTTGGAGTACCATCCAGTAGAATTCAAAGAGCCTTTACCTTCAGCTAGAGAAATTGAACTTTTTGGAGTCTATGCTGAGAGAATTTGGACCCCGTGTATAGTCGCTTTCTGCAACAGCCAGAAAAAAAATGTACTTCTTAGAAGATTTGACCCTGTATCCAGAGGACTGATGCTGAGTTCTATGCACAGATCAAAAAGATGCAAACTTGTTCCTGTTATTTTGGGGAAAATGCTTCAAAACTACTTCAGTTTTCAAAAGATACTTCAGGAACACACAAAACAGTATAAGCAAAGAAATTTTAACCAGAAGTTGGGGAGTGTAATTATGTGAGTGTACCAGGTGGATTAATGCCCCTATGCACACATAGAAGTCCACATCCTAATCCTCAGAACCTGTGCATCTGCTACCTCCTATGCCCGAAAGGACTCTGCAGATGTGATTATGTTAAAAATCTTGGGATGGCAATATTATTCTGTATTATCTGGGTGGGACCAATGTAATCATAATTATAAGAGGGAGGAGAGTCAGAGAAGATGTGAAGACAGAAGAAGAGGTGAGAGAAGGAGAGAGAGGGAAGGGGAGAGAAGAGAGAGATTTGAAGATGCTGCATTGTTGGCTTTGAAGGTGGAGAAGGGACCATAAGCCAAGAGAATGTAAGACAATTAATTCTCCCTGAGAACTTCCAGAAAGAAACACACCTTTGCTGACACCTTGATTTGTAAGACTTCTGACCTGCAGGATTGTAAGACAGTAAGTTTGTGTTGTCTTAAGTCATTACGTTGTGGCAATTTGCTACAGCAGCAATAGAAAACTGATAATGAGCCAAAAGAAAGGATCCGAGAAAAATATCATAAGCTTCTCCCAGTTGTGGACAATAAAACCACAATCCTGTTCAGGCTTGAGAGTCTAAGTGCAAACTTGGTCAGAATCTGTTAGTCACCCCTGTGCTAACATAGAAAAGACACTCAATGCATAATTGTGATATGTAATCTAATTAATGAAATTATGGAAGAAATAATAAAAATACAAGTAAATTATAGACATGCACATGTAGTTTAAACAAGGGATAGATAACCCCCTGTTTTTCAAAAATTCAGATTCTGTGAAGGAAAATGTGATCAATGTATCATCCACTCAAAAAAAAAAATCCAGTGTCCTCTAGATACGATGACCTTGCTCAGCAAGGTCACACGGCAAGCAACCGTGTGATTGTTTGAAAGCACGAAGAGAAGAAAAAGCAATGTGGTTTTGGATATTTGTTCCATTTTTCTTTCCTTCAGCTTTGCATAAACCAAACATTTTCCACTTAGGAACTACACAAATAGTTGAAGGTGGCATGAAGGTTGTAGCAAGCATATTTTCCAGGAGAAGTATATTTTTGCATTTGAAATTAGCCATAGCTTAGCAACGCCAGCTTCCAAAACATTTATACCAAGTGAAGAGCTGCATATGCTGGTGTGCTCGGTGTACTGAAACAGCACCAAGCAGAGGCACCCAACAGGGTGGGAAAGAAGAATCGCAAAACACGCTTCTTTTCCTGTTATTATTGCTGTTTAAAATTGTTGTTTTCAGTGGAGAGCATCACGCCTTTAACATTAGTGCAATATTATGGAAAGAAAGCATATGTTCCCTGTGTTTAACTTTGAGATGGTGCCTGTTATCATGGGAACCATTGTTATTATTATATTATAATGTTATTATATTTATTATAACATTCATTGTATTATCACTGGACAGTAGCTTCCAAATTGAACAATAAAGAGCTCCGTGTCATCTGCTGACTCCAGTGCGGTTCAGCCTCTCCAGTCATCAAAAGGGACACACTTTCTGTCTTCCTCTCGAACTCCCCTGAGTGGTGTGGGACGTGGGTCTTCAGGCCAGTTTAGGGCAGAGCATGGCTTCTGTTCTATCTTCCCTCCTCTGGCAAATGGAGAGCAGGATTTAATCTATTTTCTCCTCCACAGCATGTTTTTTAGTGCTGACTTACAGACATCTCCTCCCTTCACTGAAGATGACTAGGTTCATTAAAAATCGTATGCAAAACGGCTGATAAAATATGTGGCTTAATTGCCAAACAGATTATTATGAACAATGACAGAAACTAAATATCAGTAGTGGCACAGATTTCATCTGCGAAAAGGTCAAAGTGTTGCCATTGTCTCCCTGCCAAGGAAGGTTTTCATTGTTCTGGGGTCAGAGCTGGAGGACATCAGGACATTCCCTAATGCTTTCCTGGATGCATTTTCATACCTTCTTCCTCCCTTCTCTCTGCTGTTCCTGGGAAAAGTTCTGAATGCAGAGTAGAGAATTTGTAGAGAATAAAGAATGGAAGCTTTGGATCAAAACATATCTGTGCTCAAATCTCAGTGCTGCTCTATTCTAGTTGTGATACCTTGGATGCGGGTAGACACTGGCTCTGAGGCTTACGCATCTGTTAAATAAAGTAAGGCGGCATAGTTAGCGGCATCATCGTATGGTGATTGAAAAAGAAAACTCCTATTAGCTGTCTTCACACTCTGGAAAAGGTAGCTGTTGTTAAAACCCACAAATATCTCTGTGCTAGTAGAGTTTGCATTGTTCTTTTGGGCTCCACCCTTGTTCTCTACTATTTTCTTAAACTCGTAAGTGGTCTGTGACCGAGTTCACAACAGTTTTCTTAAGATGCAAAGGCTGTTACTACCTAAACCTAGTTCACGGAGTGCTCCCTGCTCTGGAAGCAGTGAGAGGTTTCCGTTGTTAGAGAAAGGAAATTTTAAAAAAGCCAATTTTTCATGTATTGAATTTAACCCAGTTAATTCTGAATGGCCAGGTAAGTGGATCAAATTACTTGCCAGCCTGGGAATCTGTAAGCTCCCAATTCTGCCCCATCCTCCTACTACTGCCGCCTCCTTCACCCCATGTGTAGATGACTGGTGACCATGTTGCAGCAGCATTTCCCTCAAAGCCATGGATTCCATCAAAACCTCAGGTAGGTTTGCTTTGTTTGGCCTGCTGGACATCTCAAGGTGTGACTGCCCTCTGGTGGCAGCTGCCTTCCCCACACCCAAATGTAAAGATTCTTTGGTTTGTTTTTTCCATTTTACCTCTGTTGCATGCAGAAAGCCCAGACAGCTGACCAGTTGATTTATTGTTTCTTAGGCTGCAGCTCCCTGTGCAAACTCCTAGTGAGAGGCAACCGTTGACTTTGAACTGCGTTTTTCTGCCTAGATGTTTGTCTCCTGAAGACCTGCCAACAGTTGAAGACATTTACCATTTCTTCTTCATATTGTTTTCCAGACTAAGGGTACCTCAGGAAAGGAAGATCTAGATTCCTCATCATCTAGCTGTCTTCGGGGGATTTCCAGTGTTCATCCTAAAAGGTGCCAGGTAGAACCGGATATTTAATCGGCTGCAATCTGCAAACCAGCACTGGGACACTGCTTCCTAGGCATCCAGGCTTGCAACTCACACCAAGGGATGGCCAAAGAGCTCCCCTCTGCTCTCCAGATCTGCTGTGCCAGCCTCTCACTTGCACTTCTTACTGCTGACCAAACTCCGTCACCTGGGTGGTCTACATGCACTACAAACCCCAACATATAAAATCAAATTATTTTTCCCAAAACCTGTCCCTCTGCCTTCTGTGTTCAGCGCTTTGCATAAAGGTCTGTCAGGTCAGCTCCACAGCCGTTCCCCTCTGGTTCCATCATTTACTGCCCTAATTATATCTGATATGCATACCTAATAGTGATAACCTCCTGCTTAAAATAAGATTTTTACTGTCTACAGAATAAAATCCACACTCTTTGGCAAAGCACTCTGGCACCTGTATAATCTAGAGGACCCAATTTACCCTCTGGGCTCATTGCCTCCTTCCCTGCACCATCCACATGAACCATCCCTCCCCATTATACCACATATGTTCTTCCTCCTTATGTTTGCCCTTCAGTCTAGTGAAATCCTATCTACCCATCTCAAAAACTCTCCTCTGAATAATGTGTCCACTCTGAAAATGTCCCAGGCTCTTCTCCAGTGCAGCAGAACTAATGATTTTCATCTTTAGACTCATAGCAATTATTGACTTTGTGCTTATAGGACATACTTTTTTGTGTCTAAGCTTCATACAAATTCTCTCAGCTGTGTAGGACGCTAAGCTCTCTGAGGTTGTGAGTCCATCCTATAAAATTTTGTAAATCTAACACTAAGCATAGTGCTGGATATTTGGTGGATGCTTAAAAATGTTCATGAATTGGGGCAGCTGGGTGGCTCAGTCAGTTAGGGGGCTGACTCTTGATTTTGGCTCAGGTCATGGTCTCATGGTTTGTGAGATCAAGCCCCACATTGTACTCTGTGCTGACAGTGCAGAACCTGCTTGGGATTCTCTCTCCCTCTCTCTCTGCTCTTCCCCTACTCATGTGCGTGTGCTCTCTCTCTCTCTCTCTCTCTCTCTCTCACTCTCCCTCTCTTTCAAAATAAATAAACATTAAAAAAATTTAAAGAAGTTTTTTGTGAATTAAATCCAAATATCAGCACGATTTAAAGTTTTATGAGCTTTTGAAAATGTTGCAGTTATTCTTGTGGGTGACTAAAAATCCCACCTATTATGTTTTATATTTTATATAAAATTAAATCTCTTCTTCCTGCAATTATATAGGTGATCTTTTGGGGGAAGGAGAAGGTGGTCGCCAAACAACTGCCAATGTTCAATGTTTGGGTCCATATGCGTACCTTGGTTTTAGTCTGAGCATGGTGGTTAAGAAGGCAATCTCTGAAGTTAAATATCTACATTCAAACACCAACTCTTTTATTAGACCTTACAAATGTTACACCTCTAGAACTGTTTTTTTTAATCTGTAAAATTGTAATAAACAAATTACCTATCAAGATAGTTGCAAGGACTAATTGGGATAATCCATGAGAAATATTTACACAGTGCCTAGCACATAGAAACTGCTCTATAAATGTTAGCTGTAGTAATAACTATCATATGTACATCCCATATCTATATGCACATTTATTATACATAAAATTCCACAAGGAAAACAGTGTGAATCGCTGTGTGTAAATACCTTGATGAGAAGAAAATTCAACTGAGAATTTCTTGATTTTATGAGGGTTGCTAATACAGCTTAATTCACTGTAGATACTAAATGTTGCCTCTTCCCTGTAAAAACAAACCTTACACAATGCCCATGTTAATAAGTAATGTAGAACATTGAACTACTGCTTTATGGGAGCTAAGTTTCAGGGAATTATAATGCAGCTCAATGAACAAATAATTTCCTCGGCTGGAATCCAGTGATGAAGAATTTAGAAAATTAATATTCCTAGGCTGAAATAAGAGATTTCGCTATTCCTCTTATATATGTGGATATTTCAGTTTTTCAAATTGCAAGAGATCACTGGTATGTGCTTAGTAACTCTGTGCCTCACTTCCCTACAGGTAAAATGGAAATCATAATAATAGGAGCTGCCTCATAGAAGTGTTTTAAGGGTTAAATGAATTAATATGTTTTAAGTGCTTAAAAGAGACTTCTGGGGAAGATGACAGAATAAGGGCATCTTAAGCTCATCCTCAGCCCACCAATACAACTAGATAACATCAGTGTAATAACCCGGAGAATGACCTGAAGACTGGCAGAACAGCCTCTCCACAGCAAAATGTAGACCGCACTCAGGAGGGTGGAAAGGGCAGAGGGACAACCACAGGGCGGTCCATCGGAGGCGGGGACAGCACAGCTGTGGACAGAAGAAAAAGCAGAGACTCACACCAGACACTCCATGGGGGGGGGCCCACATGGAAAAGGCAAATCCCCCATAGCATGTGATGTTGAAAACCAGAAGGGCAGACTTTTGCGAGTTCTGATAGTCAGTAGGGCTTACCAC
Organism: Prionailurus viverrinus; assembly: GCF_022837055.1. NCBI lineage: Eukaryota > Metazoa > Chordata > Mammalia > Carnivora > Felidae > Prionailurus > Prionailurus viverrinus. The sequence continues at coordinate 76,334,159 of NC_062563.1, forward strand.
CTGGAACTTTAAAAATCAGCAGGCTGAGAACAAGGAGGACAATAGGAAACTGAGTCTCCACCTTTAAAAAGATAGCATAGCAAACAACCATGCAGAGATTCAGCATAGAGCAGCAGTTTGAAAAGTGCGTAGGGTATACAGGAGGGAGATTTGTTTACTAATCTCAGAGTGCATGCTGGAGGGGCAGGGATTGTTGTGGGACTTCTCTATGAACAAAGGACTTGACAGGTGCCATTTCCTCTCCTTGCCCTTGAGCCTAGACACAAGGATGCTTATGAGAATCAACTCTGTTCCAACACTCACTACCTAACTTGTTAACAGGGTGCCCTACTTCCCTGTTCTCCAGCAGACATGCCCCCTTCATCCAGGCATCAACTCCAGGTCCCCTCCCATAGCAGACCTGTGCAAACCTTCCTATTACCACATGCCCTACTTTGAGTTCTCCTGTGAGCCTGCCACCTCCAATCTGCCCTTGGCTGGAGCCCGTCCAAAGTGATGCCCCAAGACTGACTATGCAACCAGCCGCAACAGGGTCCAGCATCACTCTAAGGTGACTCCTGCCCCCAGGAAAGGGAAAAATAACCACACATACCAGTCAGACTGTAGCCCCAGCAGTGGGCTGGGGGAAAGCATCTGATCTGACTGGAGGCCCCACCCACCAACCGCAACACAGGGAGAATGCCTTGCAGTTTGTTGCAACCACAGCTTTGGCCTGATTCAACTCAAGCCCAACGCAGCCCCAGATTGGCCCACTAACAGCACAGGGAACAAATCCTGCCCACAACAGGCAAAGAGATACATTGCAGATGACTGGGCTGAAAGTAAAAGTGGCTCAGTGACAACAGCAGGGCACATGCAACATACCTAAGAGACATGCCTGAAGCACCAGATTCTGGTGAACAGGAGATACTGTACTGCAGGGCACTATAGGACCTCTTCTTCATAAAACCACTACTTTCAAGGCAAGAAACATGGGTGACTTTTCTACACATAGAAACAGATACAAGGAGTTAGACAAAATGAGAAGACAGATGAATATGTCCCAAAAGAAAGAACAGGATAAAATTATAGCAAAAGACCTAAGTGAAACAGAAATATAGATAAATAATATGTCTGATATAAAATTTAAAGTAGTGATCATAAAGATATTCATTGGACTTCAGAAAAGCATAGGGGACCTCAGTGAGACCCTTAATAAAGAGAAAACATAAAAACAATCAGAGATGAAGAGCTCAATAACTAGAATTAAAATACATTACATGGAATAAACAGTAGACTAGAGGAAGCAGAAATGACATGGACAACAGAGTAATGAAAAGTAATCAAGCTGAATAGGAGAGAGAAAAAAAATAGTGCAAAATGAAAACAGACTAAGGGAACTCAGTTACACCATCAAGCATTTGCATATTAGGGATCCCAGAAGAACAAGAAAGAGAAAAGGGACAGAACATTTATTTGAAGAAATAATAGTTGACAACTTCCCAAATCTGGGGAAGAAAACAGAAATTCAGATTCAAAAGGCACAGAGAACCCCCAACAAAATCAACCCAAGGAGGTCTACACCAAGACACATTGTAATTCAAATAGCAAAAACTAAACATAAAGAGAGAATCTTAAAAGTAGCAAGAGAAAAGAAAACAGTTACATACAAGGGAAACTCCCTAAGGCTATCAGCTTATTTTTCCGCAAAAATTTTACAGGCCAGAAGGGAGTGACATTATGTATTCAAAGTACTGAAAATAAAGTGCTTAAAACAAGTGAGGAGTCCATGGGAAGCTTACATAGGTATTAGCTATTAGTTCCATAATAAATATACTTACGGAGATAAGAAGAATGCCTCAGGAAATCCAGAGCAGATGAATATATAGACATCAAGTAAAATAAAAAACAAATGAGCAAAGACATTTAAAAAAAAAAACATAAAACCTGAACGCTTTCTACCTAACCCTATGAGAGCATTCGTTATTGGAATTATGCAATAGTTATGGTGGCATTCGATCTGGCTACTTAACATATATTCAAATAGGTTAAAATTTACACAAAATTTGAGTACTTTGGAATTTGAAATGTGTACCAAGAGTGCTTATAATGTTCATTTGAAAGTTTTATTTTTCTCTCATTTTGAAAAACACAAGTAATAATTGTCAAGAAAAAATGCATTTTTTCTCTGATTGAACAAGGATTTATTCAAGTCTATGAAGTGTGGAATTATAGAGACAGAATATATTCAAAATGTATATTCTAATTGTTAGTAGCTAATAATTTTTGTAACAATCAAATCACCTAGAGGGTTGAATCCAGTTACATTTCTCTTTACGTCCTGGAAGTTACTCTGAATTGACTGATCAGAGACTCCTAGGATGCTTGCTAAGATACTTTGTTCCGGGTCTTATCCAAAACTTTTCTATCAGAAACTCTCAAGATGTGTCCTAGGAATCTGTATATCTACAAGCACTCCTGGAATTCTGGTTACCGTTGGATTTGGGAGCAGTCCCTTGCATGTCTGGTGAGAGATTCTGCACAAAATAGGTACTGGTAGGAAGCAAGGCAGAGTTTGAAGTTAGAAACCCCTACTTCAACTTCTGGCTCCATTTTTTGCCAAAAGGGTGACTTTGGACACTAATGTTTTTTAAATTATTAGTTTTCTCATCTGTAAAATGGAGCGAGTTATAGCTACCTTACAGCGTTATTGTGAAGTTAAATAAAAACAAAATAAAAGTGCAGAACACAGTGCCTGACACACCATGTATGATTTAAAGTGTAAGCCCTTTACAAGGGATATTTTCAATAAATACAGTTGGAACGGATGATATAATTTGCTCATTAAGTAGCATTTGAATGGGTACTTAAATAGTATTCTCTTTGTTCCTGGGAATTCTGTAAAGAGAGGTAGAATTATTAAATATTTATGCCCTTTGCCCACCCCTCTTAGAACTAACATTGATGACATGATACCTGCAGATTGTTGCTAGAGTGAGTGACACTTCTGGAAGAGACTTGTCATCCTTGCACAGAAAATGGCACTAGGACTTTGGCATTCTGGCAATGATATTTTTGGAGAAGATGCCTTAAAATAAATACAAATAAAGGCAATTTTGTAAGTGTGCTAACATAATTACTTGAAAATGTCTCTAAAATTAGGCAGGATTCCTAGGAGAGGAGGAAGAAAGAGTACTAGTAGGAGTTTAGGGTTCCTCATCACTCCATGTAACCTTTTATTTCCTTACTGACTGATCCTAAGGCACCTTGTGTTACTCCTTTAAGAATGTCCCATCCGCATTTTTAACAAGAAAAAGGACCTAATAAAATGTGAGCTCCTCATTGATAGCAGTGCACCGGACTTATCCACTTCCCATTGCTCAGTTGTCTTTGAAACTTAGAATCTCAGAGAATATTGATCCTGTCAAATTACACAGAAGAAGGCCGTTTACATAATGAAGTTAGCTGTTTTATATTCACAGTAGATAAAAGTGTCAATTAAGTTATCAACTAAACTGTCCATATAGACTCCTTATCATGAAATATTAGCCTTTTCTATATCATTAAATTTCTGGCTTTATCATTGTGTGGTGAAATTAAAATAAAAAGTAGATGTAATCTCTTATTTCAATTTAGCATTGAAGGAGGAAAGTATAAACAACCCATAACCTTCCAAAATAAGCAGTCAGAAATCTACACGAGACTTGAAGGGGTTGGCCATGGAACTGTAGGGAAGCAGGCAATGTAGACTCAAGGATACTGACTTACAGCTGATTTCCTGTCCAGTCTGTGTCATTTGCTACCTATGTGTCTTTAGGCAAACACTTAATTTCTCTAGACATCATATTTTTTTATTTTGTCTGTCAAATAAAAAAAACATTATGCTGCACGATTGCTGTAAAGATTAAATAATATAAAATATATTATACTTTCCAACAGTGTCTGACATATGTGTGCAAGAAATAGCAGCTACTATTGGTTCAAACAAAATGTCAACATACAGAAGAACCTTCATAAAAATCATTGAGTATTATTTTCCTAAACAAATGCCAAACATCCTGTGGTTTTTGGGTATTCATAGGAAGAACTAGTATTGAGTATTCACTATTTTTATAGAAATGTCACGGCTACTTGATTACACATGATAATTCAGGTGGACTCCATAATTCTACAAAATAAAGCTTTACTGTTTTATATTTCTGCAAAAAGAAATCTTTACCATACTACTATTTAAACTTCTACATTATGTCAGGTATAGTCCTTGGCAATGATACAACCATGGCCTTTGTTGAGTTTGTAGTCAAGTGGAGAAAACAGATTATGATAGTAAGTAAACAAATATAAACGTAGTAATTAAAAATCCTGTGCTCCTTTGACTCCACACTCCCTAGATTCTGTGAAGAATTCTGAGAATCCAAAATTCCGAGACTTGGTTGACCTAGATCCTAGCTCTTTTTTATAGCAATGTGGATTCTGGAGCATGGAACGCATCACATTTCTACTGCACTAAGATTGCATTTAATTATTTATATGTAATTCCTTAGAAATTCAATGTTCAATTTTCCAAACCTAGTAAATTATTATTGCATCAATGAATTTTACTTAATATTTATTAATTAGGCATCAGGTATTATCAAGGATAATATATAAATCCTTGACTCAGTGTGCATATTTTCTCAGAAATACAGTCTGATAAATTTGAGAAACTACATCTCAATGAAGTCCTCATCACATTCTGCTCCCTGGTTTTCCCTTTAGAAGAGTGACAATAGCATTGCAACTGCCTCACAATTTCCTGAATACACTTATTTTGTAGAAGAAAAGTTGTTTGATGAAAAGTATAGCATAGGGAATATAGTCAATAATATTGTAATAACTTTGTATGGTGACAGATGGTAACTACACTTATGATAAGCATTTCACAATGCCTGTAATTGCTGAATCACTATGTGTACACCTGAAACTAATATAATATTGTATGTCAGCTATACTTCCATTAAAAATTTTAAAAATGAGAAAAGAATACTCTCAACAATAGATAGTTGTGATTGTGTAAAAGAGAGACATAATTTAGATTGCAGGTAGTCATGAAGTACTTTCTGAGAAAATGACACTTAACTGGAATCAAAAATTTTGACTTAACAGTGAAAAATGGAGTGTTTCTCACAACAGCAACATTATATGGTAAATGTATTAAATAAACAAAAATACGTTTCATGCATTTGGAGACTCTTTAGGGGTTAGACATGTGGTTGGAGATAAGGCCAGTGGAGTTGGCTGAGGCTTGGATTATCTTGAAGGCTGTTATGGTAAGTGCAGAGGGAAGCAATTAGAGAATGTAGCCCATGTATCAGACAGCCCAAGCAAAGTTCTGCTGTAATAACAAACAAATCCCAAAGTGCTAGTAGTTATCAAAACAACGGTATATTTTGTTGTTGTTGTTCACATTAAATATCTACTATGGCTCCATTGGGCCTCTCTGCTCTCTATCTCCTTTACTTCAGGACCAGGGCTGACAGAGAAGCCATGCTAGCTATACGACCAAGGGAAAAAGAGTAATGACAGAGCCCTTCAAAAACTCTTAAAAAATTTCTTCCAAAGTGACACATATCACTTCTACTCACATTCCATAGTCAAAAATAATTGGACTATGGCTAAGCCTGACCACAGGGGAGTCAAAAACAAAATCCTCCCACAAGGAGATCTCAGTAGAGAAGGTCAGAAATTATTGTTGAACAATAATAAAATATACCACAGACCAGAGGAATGGAAACATTCAATATATTTTCGAACAATTTTAGAATGAAGAAGAAATTAAAAGACAAAAATCAGAAGTGGGAAAGCCAACTAAGGGTTTGTTATAGGATTGAAATTTATAGAAAATGTCGATCTTAGCTGAGGTTATTCTGCTGAAGGAAGAAGCAAGCTGGATACATATACTTCAGCAGTAGAGTAGACAGGATGACCCTGTTTCAAAACTGAATACCAGTGACAAGTGTCATTAGCTTAGGTAGTTTGCACTTGATATTTGCTATTTAAATCATACAAAAGGGGAAAGAAGTGAACTTTTTTAAGTTTATTTATTTTATTTTGAGGGAGACAGAGAAAGTGTGAGCAGGGGAGGGGCAGAAAGAGAATCCCAAGCAGGTTCTCCTCTGACAGCACAGAGCACCATGCTGCATTTGATCCCAGGAACAGTGAGATCATGACCTGAGCTGAAATCAAGAGTCAATGCTTAACTAACTGAGTCACCCAGGTGCCCTGGAGAAATAACTGAATTTAAAACCAATGCAAGAATTATCTCAGTAGAAGGGTTCACTAGTGACCTTGGTGAGTAGTTCACCACTTTCTGTCTCCACTGCTGATGCTACAATGGAATTCAAGATGCCTGAAACAAGGTATTTAATCATGATATGCCTCAGTTCTCTCAGTTTTCAGATAGGGATAATATTACGTGCCTTCTTAATTCATAGTTCTAAAAAATATATGATGCCATGCAAATATAAAATCTACTTTCTAGAATAGTTTATCTCTATTAACCACTTAGAAGAATAAATGGCAGAGTTCCCTGAGAAGGGAGGGTGGTGTAGGAGAAGGCGCATCAAATGTGACATTAGAAGATCCTGATTTAAATTTGGCTGTGACTTTTATCTGTTCACCATAGAAAATTTAGGTACCCCTTTTACAAAAACATAACCTTAGAAAACTATGTAATATGTCAGAGCACCAATGTTACTTTCATTAAAAGTAAAGTATTAATTTTTACTTGTTGTTACAAAAATTAAATGAGACGATGATAAATAGTCCTTAGTTTAGGATTAGTTGAGTCTGAACGGCAGGGAATTATCAGATTATATAATTTTTAACCTTTTTATTTTGAGATAATTGAGATAATTGAGATTCACAGAGACATTTACCTTTACTCAGTTTCCCCCAATAATTACATCCTGCAACACTGTAGTACAATGTAACAACCAAGATACTGACATTGATTCCATTGAGATACAGTATATTTCCATCACACAATGATCCCTCATGGTATCTTTTTATAACCACACTTACTTTCCTCTCATCCCCCTTTCCTTAATCACTAAGAAATACTAATCTGTTTCCCATTTCTATAAATTTCTCATTTCAAGAATGTTATATAAATGGACTCATAATTTATGTAACTTTGGGAGATGAGCTTTTTCACTCAGCCTAATTCTCTGGAGATTCATCTAGGTTGTTGTATATATTAATAGTTCATTCTATTCTCTTGTCAAGTGGTATTCTATAATATGTGTATCTCACAGTTTGTTTAGTTATTTACCCATTGAAGGAAATTTAGGTTGTTTCCAGTTTGGGACTATAATGAATAAAGCTGCATAAATATTTATGTCCATATTTCTGAGTGCACATAATTTTTTCCTCTGGGATAAGTGTACATAGGTGCCCATTTGGCGACATGGGGCATATTGTAGTTGTATTTATTTTTAAGAAACTGTAAAACTATTTTCCAAAGGGCTTATGTGATTTTACATGCCCACCAGCAATGTACAAATAATCTATTTCTCTTCATTCTTCCAGTATTTGGTGGTGTCACTATTTTAAACCCATTCTGAGAGGTACATACTGATATTGTGGTTTTAATTTGCCTTCCCTGATGGCTAATGATGCTAATTTGCCTTCCCTAATGGCTAATGATCTGTATATGACAAATGTAGATGGGGGTATGGATATTTCTTTGTATCTTTTGCTCATTTTCTTTTTTTAAATTTTGTTTGTTTGTTTGTTTGTTTATTTATATTTGAGAGAGAGAAAGAGAGAGAGAGGGAGAGGGAGAGAGACAGCATGTGAGTAAGGAAGAGGGGCAGAGGGACAAAGGGAGAGAATCCTAAGCAGGACCCATGTTCAGTGCAGAGCCCAACATGGGGCTTTATCCCACAACCCTGGGATCATGACCTGAACGGAAATCAAGAGTCAGACACACTCAAGAAACTGAGCTACCCAGGGGCCCTGTTTGTTCATTTTCTAATTGGATTATTTTTGAGTTGTGTGTGTCCTTTATATATTGTACATACTAGCCCTTTGTGGGATATACAGTTTATAAATATTTTCTTCCTCTCATAGCTGGTCTATTCATCTTCTTACAGACATATTTCATGAAAAAAGTTTTTAAATTTGGTGAAATTCAGTTTATCAATTTTTCCTCTTATGGATCATACTTTTATTGTCCAGTTTCAATACTCTTTGCCAAGCCTTAGATTCCCCAAGATTTCTTTCTATTTTTCAGCTTTATAGTTTTTCATTTTACATTTAATCTCCTGATCCATTTTGAATTAATTGTTGTATAAGGTGTTAGAGTTAAGTCAAAGTTCTGTTTATTGCAATGGGTTTCAAATTATTCCAGCACTATTTGTTGAAAATGTTATCTTTCCTCTACTGAACTTCTTTTGCACATTTAATTTAAAAAATCAGTGGGGCAGAATTTTGTGGATTTATTTCCAGGTTCTCTATTCTGTTCCTCTGATCTACATCTGTCTCTCCACCAACACCACAGAGTACTGACTACAATAGCAATATAATAATCTTAGATATCAGGTAGACTGATTCCTCCCACTTTATTTTTCTTTTTCAAGTTTGTTTTAGCTATTCTATTTCCCTTGGCTTTACATATAAATATCAGAAAAATCTTGTCTAGATAATAAAAAATTTTGCTGAGATTTTGATCAGAATTAAACCTTATACGTCAATGTGAAGAGAACTGGAAACTTTACTATATTGATTCTTCCAATTTATGAATACCTTATGTCTCTCTCTTTATTTAGGTCTTTCTTGATTTATTTTGTCAGGATTTTGTAGTTTTCAGCATGTAAATGCTGTACAGGTTTTGTTAGATTTATACCTAAGTATTTCATTTTATGAGCAGTTATATATGTATTTTTAATTTCAGTATCTGTATGTCCATTGCTAGTATATTGAATATAATTCATTTGTTTTTGCATGTTGGTTAGGTGTTCAGCAGTCTTACTGAACTCACTTATTGGTTCTAGGAGTTTTGTTTTGTTTTGTTTTGTTTTGTTTTGTTTTGTTTTGTTTTCTCTTCTTTTCTTTTCTTTTCTTTTCAGATTCCTTGCGATTTTCTATGTAGACAATTATGTCATTTGCAGATAGGGACAGTTTTATTTCTTTATTTCTGATCTGCATGCTTTTTTATTTACCATTTTTACCTATTGCACTGGCTACACTTTTCATCCTTATGTTGAATTAAAATGGTGACAACAGAGATCCTTGCTTTGTTCCTGATCTTAGAGGAAAGCATTCAGTCTTTTACCATTAGTGTGATGTTAGTTGCAGGTTTTCTGTAGATGTTCTTTATCAAGCTGCAAAAGTCTCCCTCTCTTACTATTTTTCTGATACTTCTTATCATGAATGGGTATTGGATTTTGTTAAATGCTTTTTCTGCATCAATTGATATAATCATGTGACTTTTCTCTTTTAACCTGTTAGTATAGTGGATTACATTGATTCATTTTTGAGTACTGATCCAGTCTTGCATCCCTAGAAGAAACCGCAGTTGGTCACGGCACATAATTCTTTTTATACATTGCTGAATTTTATTTGCTAATATTTTGTTAAGGATTTTGCATCTATATTCCAAGACATATCGGTCTGCCATTTCTTTGATTTTTGTACTGTTTTTGTCCGGTTTTGGTATTAGAATAATACTAGCATCATATAGTGAAATAGAAAGTGGTACTTCCTCTTGCATTTTCTAGAAAAGATTGTGTATAATTGGTGTTAATTCTTTAAATGTTTGCCAGAATGTTGTAGTGAAACCCCCTGGGTCTGGAGAATTATTTCAGGGAGCTTCTAAATTACAAATTAAATTCCCTTAATAGTTATAAAGTTATTAACATGATCTATTTCATATTGTGAGAGTGTAGCATTTTGTGTTTTTCAAATAATTGGTGTTTTTCATTTCATCTAAGTTGTCAAATTTATGCGTGCAGAGTTATATATAGTACTCCCTTTATTCTCCTTTGGACATCTCAAGGGCTGCTGTGCTTTCCCTTGTTTCATTTCTGATGCTGATACTTTATGTTTCTCTCTTTTTTTCTTTGTCAATCTTGTCACAGATTTGTCAATTTTATCGATTTTTTCAAACAACTAACTTTTTGTTTTATTGACTTTCCTGTATTGTTTTTCAATTTTGGATTTTATTGGTTTCTGGATTTATTTTTACCATTACTTTTCCTTCTGCTTGCTTTGGATTTATTTTGCTCTTCTTTTTCTAGGTTCTTGAGGTAGGAGCTTAAATTACAGACTTGCAACTTTTCGTCTCATCTAATGTATGCATTTCATGCTATGACATCCCTCTCAGCACTGTTTTAGCTGTGTACCACAAATTATAATATGGTGTATCTTCCTTTCTTTTAGTTCATTGTATTGTTTGATTTCCTCCTCCCCACTAGGCCTCCAGTGATGCTCAGAGAAATTAAGTGACTCGACTAAAGCCTCATAGGTACAGGCTGAATTGGCATTCATCTAGTCCAAAGCTTTGGCTCCTAAATTCTAGACTTCCTGCTTCCCTGGAGCTCTGTGGCCAGGCTTTATGTGTGATATAGACAGAAGTGCCTCATTACTTCCCATATGGCCTTCACCATGGGCAGTGGGAGGAGTGATTTATTTACTGGGTGTTGTTAAGAGTCCTGAATCTCCACTAAGTTTCCTCTGATACCACCCCAGTGGCGAGAGTAGGAGATGCCTCATTACTGCTGCTTCTTCTCCCTAGCCCTTTGACTAGAGATAGAAAGCTTTTGTTAGGGTTTTTTTTTTCTAGTGCCTGATGATGTTTTCTTCTTTTCTTTTTCTTTTTCTTTTCTTTGTTTCTTTTCTTTTTTTTACTTTAAAAAAAAATTTAATGTTTATTTATTTTTTGAGAGACAGAGTGTGCATGGGGGGAGGGACAGAGAGAGAGATGGAGTCACAGAATTTGAAACAGGCTCCAAGCACTGGGCTGCAGACTCTGAGCTGTCAGCACAGAGCCTGATGCGGGGCTCGAACCCACCAACTATGAGATCATGACCTGAGACACCCAACCGACTGAGTCACCCAGGTGCCCCAATTTTTTTTTCTTTTAGAGAGAAAGCATGTGTGAGTTGGGAGGGGGGGGGAAGAGGGAGAGAGAGACAAAGAATGTTAAGCAGGCTCCACACTCAGCATAAAGCCTGATGAGGGGCTCAATCCCATGAACCATGAGATCATGACCTGAGCCAAAATCAAGAGTCGGACATTCCACTGACTGAGCCACTCAGGCGTCCCCGATGATATTTTCAAGTTGCCACTTCCCTCTACTTCAAATCTGGGATATATGAGGTGAACAAAAAACCTAGGGAACTTACACTGTTTTGTTCTTTGGGCCCCAGAGTCCATAGTCTGTCTGTTTTCTCTCCAGCTTTCAGAATCTTATGTTTGTTTTATATATAGTATCTGGGATTTTTTACTTGTACAAAGCAGGAGGAATAGAGAAAATTATGTCTCCTTAATCTTGAAAACAGGAGTCCATATTGTATCAATTTTCAAGAATTTAATAGATAATTTTTTTCCTTAGAATACACATTTTTGAGCATAGGGTGTGCTCTTCTACAGTAAAGTGGAAACAGCATTTTCTTCACTGAAGTTCTGAGTCCAGGTTACCAAAATTTATGTTGATGGCTCTTACAAGCTGAAAAAGCATTTCATTGTAAGGGTGTCCCCAGACTTACACTTGTATTTCAGGATATGAAAGAACATAGGGTTTCACTTAAGAAAATACATAGTAGGGAGAAAATCTCAGGGGACCTGTTTGAACACTGACTCAGAGCTGATGGTATAAAGGCTATCTTGGCTGTAAAACACCAGAACCATTTGGTCAAGCCCACAGATTAAGTGCAAATGCATCATGTGGCCCTCAGAACCAGCTGTGTTTGTGGGACTGAGACTGGTGTAGTAACAAACAGTCGTTTCATGGCAGAGTCGCAGTTGCCCTAATTTTAAAGCAGTTGATGGCTTCCACTGTTAAGTGCCACTATCACAAAATGATGCAACACTTATCACAGCAGCTGCTGCCAACACTCTCCTTCTCTCACATCCCATGCTACGTGAACTCCAGGTAAAGAATATCAGATTGTTTGCAGTGAAAGTGGTTGCTGTATTATGACAGAAAACATGTCCCCTTGTTCCCCTACTGATAAGAAGCCTGCCTAAATTTAATATGAGTGAAGAACAGTTAGAGAATTCCAGTTTCAATACAAGGATCCTTCCATTCTTTGTGTATGCAGCCACCGATCCCCAGTCCCATTTCACCAGCAGACCTGGCAAAGCGATCACCGCACATTCCCTGCTGGCCTGGGTATGCCACCACTACGATGGCCAGATTTAACAAATGAATGTACCAAACATCCAGGCAAACTTAAACTCAAATAAACAAAAACAATTTTTTGGTATAAGTATATCCCAAATATAGCACAAGACAAATTTACATAAAAAAGTGATTACTGTGTATTGGAAATCCAAATTGAATGTCATACACTTTATCTGGCAACCTTACCTCAAACTCCTTCTTAACACTGTACTTCAAGTAACTCTTGTCAATCTGTTGGAATTTGCCTGTTACAAAAACCATACAGGGCATCACAGGTGTAGAAAACAGAGGACAAGTGGGAGTTTTAGAGAATACATTTATGTCTAAAAACTTGAGGTGTTGGCAGCGTTTTTTTCTTTAAGAGTAAAGTAAAGCAATTTCCATGTTTCCTATCTGACATGGCAAGAAGACAGTTACATGTTAATCACCTAAAGGTTATTACTAAAGACAAAGACTTTTCATGAGATTAAGTATTGTTTCTCTAATGTAGTGGTTCTCAAAGCATAATCCCTGGATGGGCAGTATAGCTTCTGAACTTCTTAGAAACATGAATGATCAGGTCCCACCCCAGACCTCCTGAGAAACTCTGGGGTGAGCGCCCAGGAATCCAGGCTTAAAAGCCCTTTAAGGACTTTGGTGCACACTTAAGTTTGAGAACTACCACTGCCACAGGACAACAAAGAACAACAGTTGTCCTGCTAGAGAAATTCCACAATTTTTTTTTTTTTGTTGTTTTTATTTATTTATTTATTTTTTTTTATGAAATTTATTGACAAATTGGTTTCCATACAACACCCAGTGCTCATCCCAAAAGATGCCCTCTTCAATACCCATCACCCACCCTCTCCTCCCTCCCACCCCCCATCAACCCTCAGTTTGTTCTCAGTTTTTAAGTCTCTTATGCTTTGGCTCTCTCCCATTCTAACCTCTTTTTTTTTTTTTTTTTTTTCCTTCCCCTCCCCCATGGGTTCCTGTTAAGTTTCTCAGGATCCACATAAGAGTGAAACCATATGGTATCTGTCTTTCTCTGTATGGCTTATTTCACTTAGCATCACACTCTCCAGTTCCATCCACGTTGCTACGAAAGGCCATATTTCATTTTTTCTCATTGCCACGTAATATTCCATTGTGTATATAAACCACAATTTCTTTATCCATTCATCAGTTGATGGACATTTAGGCTCTTTCCATAATTTGGCTATTGTTGAGAGTGCTGCTATGAACATTGGGGTACAAGTGGCCCTATGCATCAGTGCTCCTGTATCCCTTGGATAAATTCCTAGCAGTGCTATTGCTGGGTCATAGGGTAGGTCTATTTTTAATTTTCTGAGGAACCTCCACACTGCTTTCCAGAGCGGCTGCACCAATTTGCATTCCCACCAACAGTGCAAGAGGGTTCCCGTTTCTCCACATCCTCTCCAGCATCTATAGTCTCCGGATTTGTTCATTTTGGCCACTCTGACTGGCGTGAGGTGATACCTGAGTGTGGTTTTGATTTGTATTTCCCTGATAAGGAGCGACGCTGAACATCTTTTCATGTGTCTGTTGGCCATCCGGATGTCTTCTTTAGAGAAGTGTCTATTCATGTTTTCTGCCCATTTCTTCACTGGGTTATTTGTTTTTCGGGTGTGGAGTTTGGTGAGCTCTTTATAGATTTTGGACACTAGCCCTTTGTCCGATATGTCATTTGCAAATATCTTTTCCCATTCCGTTGGTTGCCTTTTAGTTTTGTTGGTTGTTTCCTTTGCTGTGCAGAAGCTTTTTATCTTCATAAGGTCCCAGTAATTCACTTTTGCTTTTAATTCCCTTGCCTTTGGGGATGTGTCGAGTAAGAGATTGCTACGGCTGAGGTCAGAGAGGTCTTTTCCTGCTTTCTCCTCTAAGGTTTTGATGGTTTCCTGTCTCACATTCAGGTCATTTATCCATTTTGAGTTTATTTTTGTGAATGGTGTGAGAAAGTGGTCTAGTTTCAACCTTCTGCATGTTGCTGTCCAGTTCTCCCAGCACCATTTGTTAAAGAGGCTGTCTTTTTTCCATTGGATGTTCTTTCCTGCTTTGTCAAAGATGAGTTGGCCATACGTTTGTGGGTCTAGTTCTGGGGTTTCTATTCTATTCCATTGGTCTATGTGTCTGTTTTGGTGCCAATACCATGCTGTCTTGATGATGACAGCTTTGTAGTAGAGGCTAAAGTCTGGGATTGTGATGCCTCCTGCTTTGGTCTTCTTCTTCAAAATTCCTTTGGCTATTCGGGGCCTTTTGTGGTTCCATATGAATTTTAGGATTGCTTGTTCTAGTTTCGAGAAGAATGCTGGTGCAATTTTGATTGGGATTGCATTGAATGTGTAGATAGCTTTGGGTAGTATTGACATTTTGACAATATTTATTTTTCCAATCCATGAGCAGGGAATGTCTTTCCATTTCTTTAAATCTTCTTCAATTTCCTTCAGAAGCTTTCTATAGTTTTCAGCATACAGATCCTTTACATCTTTGGTTAGATTTATTCCTAGGTATTTTATGCTTCTTGGTGCAATTGTGAATGGGATCAGTTTCTTTATTTGTCTTTCTGTTGCTTCATTGTTAGTGTATAAGAATGCAACTGATTTCTGTACATTGATTTTGTAGCCTGCAACTTTGCTGAATTCCTGTATCAGTTCTAGCAGACTTTTGGTGGAGTCTATCGGATTTTCCATGTATAATATCATGTCATCTGCAAAAAGCGAAAGCTTGACTTCATCTTTGCCAATTTTGATGCCTTTGATTTCCTTTTGTTGTCTGATTGCTGATGCTAGAACTTCCAGCACTATGTTAAACAGCAGCGGTGAGAGTGGGCATCCTTGTCGTGTTCCTGATCTCAGGGAAAAAGCTTTCAGTTTTTCCCCGTTGAGGATGATGTTAGCTGTGGGCTTTTCATAAATGGCTTTTATGATCTTTAAGTATGTTCCTTCTATCCCGACTTTCTCAAGGGTTTTTATTAAGAAAGGGTGCTGGATTTTGTCGAAGGCCTTTTCTGCATCGATTGACAGGATCATATGGTTCTTCTCTCTTTTTTTGTTAATGTGATGTATCACGTTGATTGATTTGCGAATGTTGAACCAGCCCTGCATCCCAGGAATGAATCCCACTTGATCATGGTGAATAATTCTTTTTATATGCCGTTGAATTCGATTTGCTAGTATCTTATTGAGAATTTTTGCATCCATATTCATCAGGGATATTGGCCTGTAGTTCTCTTTTTTTACTGGGTCTCTGTCTGGTTTAGGAATCAAAGTGATACTGGCTTCATAGAATGAGTCTGGAAGTTTTCCTTCCCTTTCTATTTCTTGGAATAGCTTGAGAAGGATAGGTATTATCTCTGCTTTAAACGTCTGGTAGAACTCCCCTGGGAAGCCATCTGGTCCTGGACTCTTATTTGTTGGGAGATTTTTGATAACCGATTCAATTTCTTCGCTGGTTATGGGTCTGTTCAAGCTTTCTATTTCCTCCTGATTGAGTTTTGGAAGCGTGTGGGTGTTCAGGAATTCGTCCATTTCTTCCAGGTTGTCCAATTTGTTGGCATATAAGTTTTCATAGTATTCCCTGATAATTGTTTGTATCTCTGAGGGATTGGTTGTAATAATTCCATTTTCATTCATGATTTTATCTCTTTGGGTCATCTCCCTTTTCTTTTTGAGAAGCCTGGCTAGAGGTTTGTCAATTTTGTTTATTTTTTCAAAAAACCAACTCTTGGTTTCGTTGATCTGCTCTACAGTTTTTTTAGTTTCTATATTGTTTATTTCTGCTCTGATCTTTATTATTTCTCTTCTTCTGCTGGGCTTAGGCTGCCTTTGCTGTTCTGCTTCTAGTTCCTTTAGGTGTGCTGTTAGATTTTGTATTTGGGATTTTTCTTGTTTCTTGAGATAGGCCTGGATTGCAATGTATTTTCCTCTCAGGACTGCCTTTGCTGCGTCCCAAAGCGTTTGGATTGTTGTATTTTCATTTTCGTTTGTTTCCATATATTTTTTAATTTCTTCTCTAATTGCCTGGTTGACCCACTCATTCGTTAGTAGGGTGTTCTTTAACCTCCATGCTTTTGGAGGTTTTCCAGACTTTTTCCTGTGGTTGATTTCAAGCTTCATGGCATTGTGGTCTGAAAGTAAGCATGGTATAATTTCAATTCTTGTAAACTTATGAAGGGCTGTTTTGTGACCCAGTATATGATCTATCTTGGAGAATGTTCCATGTGCACTCGAGAAGAAAGTATATTCTGTTGCTTTGGGATGCAGAGTTCTAAATATATCTGTCAAGTCCATCTCATCCAATGTCTCATTCAGGGCCCTTGTTTCTTTATTGACCGTGTGTCTAGTTGATCTATCCATTTCTGTAAGTGGTGTATTAAAGTCCCCTGCAATTACCACATTCTTATCAATAAGGTTGCTTATGTTTGTGAGTAATTGTTTTATATATTTGGGGGCTCCGGTATTCGGTGCATAGACATTGATAATTGTTAGCTCTTCCTGATGGATAGACCCTGTAACTATTATATAATGTCCTTCTTCATCTCTTGTTACAGCCTTTAATTTAAAGTCTAGTTTGTCTGATATAAGTATGGCTACTCCAGCTTTCTTTTGGCTTCCAGTCGCATGATAAATAGTTCTCCATCCCCTCACTCTCAATCTAAAGGTGTCCTCAGGTCTAAAATGAGTCTCTTGTAGACAGCAAATAGATGGGTCTTGTTTTTTTATCCATTCTGATACCCTATGTCTTTTGGTTGGCGCATTTAATCCATTTACATTCAGTGTTATTATAGAAAGATACGGGTTTAGAGTCATTGTGATGTCTGTATGTTTTATGCTTATAGTGATGTCTCTGGGACTTTGTCTCACAGGGTCCCCCTTAGGATCTCTTGTAGGGCTGGTTTAGTGGTGACAAATTCCTTCAGTTTTTGTTTGTTTGGGAAGACCTTTATCTCTCCTTCTATTCTAAATGACAGACTTGCTGGATAAAGGATTCTTGGCTGCATATTTTTTCTGTCTAGCACCCTGAAAATCTCTTGCCAATTCTTTCTGGCCTGCCAAGTTTCAAAAGAGAGATCAGTCACGAGTCTTATAGGTCTCCCTTTATATGTGAGGGCACGTTTACCCCTTGCTGCTTTCAGAATTTTCTCTTTATCCTTGTATTTTGCCAGTTTCACTATGATATGTCGTGCAGAAGATCGATTCAAGTTACGTCTGAAGGGAGTTCTCTGTGCCTCTTGGATTTCAATGCCTTTTTCCTTCCCCAGTTCAGGGAAGTTCTCAGCTATGATTTCTTCAAGTACCCCTTCAGCACCTTTCCCTCTCTCTTCCTCCTCTGGGATACCAATTATGCGTATATTATTTCTTTTTAGTGTATCACTTAATTCTCTAATTTTCCCCTCATACTCCTGGATTTTTTTATCTCTCTTTTTCTCAGCTTCCTCTTTTTCCATAACTTTATCTTCTAGTTCACCTATTCTCTCCTCTGCCTCTTCAAGCCGAGCTGTGGTGGTTTCCATTTTGTTATGCATTTCGTTTAAAGCGTTTTTCAGCTCCTCGTGACTGTTCCTTAGTCCCTTGATCTCTGTAGCAAGAGATTCTCTGCTGTCCTGTATACTGTTTTCAAGCCCAGCGATTAATTTTATGACTATTATTCTAAATTCACTTTCTGTTATATTATTTAAATCCTTTTTGATCAGCTCATTAGCTGTTGTTATTTCCTGGAGATTCTTCTGAGGGGAGTTCTTCCGCTTGGTCATTTTGGATAGTCCCTGGCGTGGTGAGGACCTGCAGGGCACTTCCCCTGTGCTGTGGTGTATACCTGGAGTTGGTGGGCGGGGCCGCAGTCAGACCTGATGTCTGCCCCCAGCCCACCGCTGGGGCCACAGTCAGACTGGTGTGTGCCTTCTCTTCCCCTCTCCTAGGGGCGGGATTCACTGTGGGGTGGTGTGGCTCGTCTGGGCTACTTGCACCCTGCCAGGCTTGTGATGCTGGGGATCTGGCGTATTAGCTGGGGTGGGTAGGCAAGGTGCTCGGGGGCAGGAGGGGCAGGCTTAGATCGCTTCTCCTTAGGTGATCCACTTCAGGAGGGGCCCTGTGGCAGCGGGAGGGAGTCAGATCCGCTGCCGGAGGTTTGGCTCCGCAGAAGCGCAGAGTTGGGTGTTTGCGCGGAGCGAGCAAGTTCCCTGGCAGGAACCAGTTCCCTTTGGGATTTCGGCTGGGGGATGGGCGGGGGAGATGGCGCTGGCGAGCGCCTTTGTTCCCCACCAAACTGAGCTCTGTTGTCAGGGGGCTCAGCAGCTCTCCCTCCCTTTGTCCTCCAGCCTTCCCGCTTTCCGAGCAGAGCTGTTAACTTATGACCTCCCAGATGCTAAGTCGCGCTTGTTGTGGGAACACAGTCCGTCAGGCCCCTCCGCTTTTGCAAGCCAGATTCGGTGGCTGTGCTTGGCCGGTGAGCCGCCCCTCCGCCCCGGCTCCCTCCCGCCTGTCCGTGGAGCGCGCACCGCCTCGCCGCCCTTCCTACCCTCTTCCGTGGGCCTCTCGTCTGTGTTTGGCTCCGGCGACTCCGTTCTGCTAATCCTCTGGCGGTTTTCTGGGTTATTTAGGCAGATGTAGATGGAATCTAAGTGATCAGCAGGACGTGCGGTGAGCCCAGCGTCCTCCTAAGCCGCCATCTTGCCCTTCCTAGCCTTTTCTAACTTCTAGAAACCGCCTTAGAAATTCCACAATTTGAAGACTCCTTTAATTTTTCTGCCTACCCAGGTTTCTGTAAATTTAGAATGAGAAAATTCAGTAAGCCAACCTATAGCAGGCTCTTAATACCAGCTAGCTACTAACTCAGTACAAATCTAACATCTTCCTACAGAGAAGCTCTAAACTGAGCAAGGACCATGACCTCCTCCTTCTTTTATCCCTCCTGGGAAGGTACATGACTGATGCTCTCTCTATTGCCTGATCAGTGGTAAAGCCTGGTTATCATGACCTCTCCAAGCATAAGTCAGGCAGTAAGTGTCCAGGTTGCCAGAGTCATTCCCCTTTACTTGAATCAACAACAGTTTTCAGTGTTCCGTTTCTAAATCATCTAGTCACCCAGTCATATTGGCGCTATCTTAGGTTGACCTTGGTACCAGCTTACTGGAAAAACAAAAACAAAACAAACAATAACAACCAAATGGAGACCCAACTCCAAAGGGATTTCACTTTTATTGACTAACATTTATAAGTTGGCACCTTCCATACGTACTATCATTTTAATTGACCATCAGAAAAGGCAAGATTTCCTATCTCCGATTTATGAATATTAATGCACACTCAGTGTCACATAGTTAGAAAGTAGTGTAGGGTAATTCCAAGCTCTGTCCAATATGACATTTTACTTCTCATAGGAGGTCTTCATGGATAGAGCTATCAAATGAACAGAACTAACTGAAGATTAAGTTACTTGCATGAACTATTTCCTCCTATGATCTGATTAACTAAAGTACGTTTTGAAGTATCCTCCAAATCCCACCCTTTCTTTGAGGTTCAGCCCAATTTGCATCTTCTATGAAGCCTACCAACTCACAGTGATGATTCATTTCCTCTCTTTTGTTAGGTAATTACATGCTAGTCTCAAATCGTGATTTAATCCATTCAAAGTTTGTTTTTACTCTATAACAAAATGCTAAAGGTCAAAGCTATGTCCTCCATTTCTCTGGAAGTTCCTTCAGTACTGGGTACCATGTCATATGGAGGAGTTAGTGCTCAATGATATCTGTTCCATGGGTTTAGCATCCTCTATGGCATAGTGTCTGTTACAAAGTTATGCCAAAAGAAGATAATTGACTAATTGCAGGAATCCTAGGGATGCAAAGGTTAAAGTGCATGGTCCCTGTCTATAAGGAGTCATAGTTCAGTAGAGACTCATCAGGGAAAGTACCTCAGTATAGCGGTGCTTTGAGGTACTAGCTCAGTAGAGACTCATCAGGGAAAGTACCTCAGTATAGCGGTGCTTTGAGGTACTAGCTATTAGGTCATTAGAAGCATGAGAGAAGCTACTAAATCTTCATGTAAGAGTTACAGAAGTCTTGTACAGACTAGCCCTTGAGATACAACTAGAAATATGAGTGAAAAGTTGTCAAGACATGACGAATAAAATTCTAGACAGAAGGAATCCCATCAGCAACAAGAATGGGTATGGGAGCTATGTGAATTTCAGTAATACTAGCATTAAAAAGGAAGGTCCAGTGGGTTGAATTGTGTCCCCCCAATTAGGTTAGGAGTCAAGTCCTAACCTCCAGTCCCCAAGAATGTGACCATATTTGGAAATATGGTTTTTGCAGATGCAATTAGGGTTCTTCAGATGAAACTATCCTGAATTTAGGGTGAGCCCTAAATCCAATGACTGGCATTCTTGTAAGAGAAAGAAAAGGGAGATGACATAAAAGGAAGAAAAAGAAGACCAAGTAAATATGGATGCAAGCATTAGAGTTATGTACCCTTAAGCCAAAGAACACCAAGGGTTGCTGGCAGCCATCAAAAGCCAGGAGAAAGGCTTGAGTATTCTCCCTTAGAGTCTCCAAAGAGAACCAACAAAGCCAACATCTTAATTTTGGATTTCTGGCCTCCAAAAGTATGAAAGAATAAATTTCTCTACTGTTAAACCACCAAGTTTGTGGTAATTTATTATGGCAGCTCTGGAAAACTAATACAGAAGGGAATTAAGGAGAACAATGATAAGGCATGAGCCTAGACAGGTACCTAGGCTTCGGACCATAAAGATTGGTGGGCGTTTTATGTTGAGTAGCTTGCACAGTTTCCAGCATTGTACTGTAAGTCCTGACAGTTGGGTTTTCCCTTTTTTGTAATGCAAGTACGTGGCAAGCCTTGATTGCCCAGGCATTCACTTCAAAGAGGCATTCACTTCAAACATGAATGTCTCTATCAATACATTGCCAGTCACACACTAGAGAGCCAGGCCTCCTACCCGCCTCAAGGCTCCTTTGTTTTAGAGATCTTGGTTGATTTACATAACTGACAATTTGGGCTGCTTGTTTTCTTGTTGTTGTTGTTTTTTTCCCCCTCTTCTCTCATTTTAAATTCCTGCTTATATATATTTCAAGTTTATTTATTTATTTTGAGAGAAAGAGAAAGAGTGAGTAGGGAGGAGCAGAGAGAGGAGGAGAAAGAGAATCCCAAGCAAGCTCTGTGCTGTCAGAGTGCAGCCCGATGCAGAGCTGGAACTCATGAACTATGAGATCATGACCTGAGCCAAAACCAAGAGTTGGATGCTTAACCAAATGATCCACCCAGGCGCTCCCCACTTGTATGTTTTAAATTCATCAATAAAGAGTGACCCCACAAAACCGTAGACTATCACCCCCATCCCCAATTAAAGCAGAACCCCAGGCCCAGTGCTTACTAATTCTCTTTCTCTCCCTGCGACCCTCCTTGTCCCCACCCTGTCCCACCTAGCTGTGTGGCCACAGGCATGCCATCTAATTTCCAAGACTTGCAAATAAGAGACCTTTCTGTTTTTCTCAAAGTTTCCTGGTGTTTACTGCTGAAGCACATCTTCAAATCATAGTAAGGACCACAAGGGCTGGTCCAGCCACAGCATCGGTTATGGGTAGACTGAGACGGGCACACAACAGACATGCTATAGAAAACTACTGATGAATTTTGAAGAAGGAATTGAATCATTAGACTTGAATATCAGATTGTTTTTGTCATAAAATAGAAATGAAAGCCACAAAGAGACTGATTAAGGAAGCTATCTTAACAGTTCAACTGGGAAAAGTCTCAGTAAGTTCACTGGTAGTAGGGATGGAGAGGAGAGAAAGAATCTGAGGGATAAATAATGGAATATACAGGACTTACACTTGCTGAATATGAAATTTCAGAAGGCAGGAAAAATTTATATTCATATCATTTGTACTTTTCTGTAACAATTATGTGTACTATTTTGTAAGCTAATATTCTCACTCAACGATATAATTGAGAGCATAAAGCATGATTTAAATATTTTTATATCATATCATTTATAACTGAATTATACACCACCATAAAGATGAGCAGTGATATATATAACCAAATCCCCATTTTTGTCGATTTGTAAATATTTCTCTTATTAATAACATTACAGTTAATATCCTTGAATATATGTTTGCATACTTCTCTGATTATTTCCTTATTTTCTTAGAATAAATTCATAGACTTCGTAAAATACATACAGATTGTACAGCTTTTCAATTTTTTTTTGTTTTTACATATTGCCATCTTCCCTCTTGAAAGTTATTCATTTTTGTTAATTTAAACATCTATCAGTCGTGCATGACAAAGTCTATATATTTATCTTCTCCAATAACATTAAGATTCTTAAAGATTATATATCTCTGATAGGAAAGTGGCACAAATTGTTTTATTTCCTTGTCTCTGACTATCATTAGACTGGATAGTTTTGTACGGTCTGTTTACAACCTTGTGCATGTCTTTTCTCTGACAAGCCTGATTATGCCATGTCCATTTTGCTATTCTATCTTTTTTCCATTGATTCTTAGGATATTAATTACACATTAAGTATTATGATTCATTGTCAGTAATTCCTGTACATGTTTCTCTAACATTTTAATTTTTTATTTTATGCTCTGCAAAAGACTAAATGTTTGTGTCCTCCAGAGTTCATACATTGATATGCCCAATTCCCAATAGGGATGGTATCTGGAGTTAGGAATTTGGGGAGGTGTTTAGATCATTAACAGGATTAGTGCCCTTATAAAAGAGATCCCAGAGGGCTCCCTTGCTCCTTCCATTCACATGAAGACCTAGCAAGAAAAAGGCTATTTATGAACCAGAACACAGGTCTTCATTAGACATTGAATCTGCCAGTGCCTTCATCTTGGACTTCCAGCCTCCACTGTGAGAAATAAATGTTTGTTATTTGAGCCACCAGTCTATGGTACTTGTGTTATAGAGCAGCTTGAGCGGACTAAGACATGTTCTCTTTCGATTCACAAAAGTATTTATTTTTTTGGTAGTTAATCCATCAACAATTTCCCCTATGGATGTTGCCTTTCAGTTGTGTTAAGAAAAGTTTCTTAACTCCCAAATTTTTTGAACATTTAGTTACATTTCCTTCTAATATTTTTTATGTTAATTCATTTTAAATTTGAGAAAAATTCTGAAATGAGGATCTACATTCACTCTTTTTGTCACACGTTTAGCTACTGAATTAACACTATATTTGAAGCCAAACAGGTTTGAATAACAACTAAAATTCCCAACCAAGAATGATACTCTATATGCTGTGAAAGTGATTCTCTGATTGCTCAGTGGTCAAATGGAATGGTTGTGGATGACAGCCTGATTCAAGTTGATTCACAACAGAATGGCAGGGAGGTTTAGAGACAAATAATATGAGCGATTCTTTTGAAGAATTTTGTTGTAAACTGAAGCAGAAAAAAATATGTTAACAGCTAAAAGAAGTGCAGTCAGAACTTATGAATTCTCTGAAAAAATTCTTAAACTTCTTTTTTTTTCTGGAGCTTGGATGAACAATTCGAAATAAGAGGTGTGGATACACATAGAAAGATAACGGCTGTCACTATCCATATAGTCTCTCTTCCTCTCCAAAATCCCATGCAAAAGACTATAAAAATATATCAAACAATTGGATGCATAGCAGTGTGAAAAATATAAAACAACGTCATTTTCAGCGTAAGTGTTTTGACCAATTTCTGGAAGACCAAATGAAAGTTCACTGATGGCTTCACCAAAGCAGAAGCAATCACAAACGCACCACACAAGCACCGATTTTCACAGTACAGCAAAGAGTGGCCATGAGTGACCTCAAGCAGGAATTTCAGGGGCAGCGAACTGGATGCATAAGGAAATGACTACCTACATGCATGGCTGGTGCCCCCCGACCCTATTCACTAATCTTTGTGGGAGATTTATCTATGCAGTTCTGTAGAACGATGAAATGGATGATTGAAATGAAGAAAGATGAAAGGCGGAACTTAAGACATAGCTAAGTTTCCACAAACACCTGGCGATAGGGCTGTCAGGAAAAATACATAAAAGACAGGATGGGCCAACTTCAGATATACAGAAAAACTTTTAGAATAAGTATTTCCAATTATTGCATGTAACATACTCATATTACATTATTCATGTTTTTGAAAGAGAGGGAGCATGCGTGCAAGCGGGGCAGGGACAGAAGAAGGAGAGAGAATCTTAAGCAGGCTCCATGCCCAGAGTGAAGCCCTATGCAGGGCTTGATCCCACGACCCTGGTAGCATGACCTGAACCAAAATCAAGAGTTGGATGCTTAACTGACTCAATCCCCAGGCACTCCGCATTATTCATTGTTAATACAAAATTAACATTTAACTAGGCATTCTGTATTTTTATTTACTAAATCCAGCAACCCTACGTAAAAAGCAAAACCAGCTTGGCAAATTTGGAGGTCCTGACCTCTCATCTTGGAGGAAAGTCTGCTTAACAACAAACGATGCATTTACCCCAAACCTCCTTTATCCCTCACATTCAGAGGTGAGCAGCTGTACTCCACAAACCTATCAAATGCAAAGGAAACCTTCATCAGTTACACAGTCAACCAGTACCTCATTAATAAATACAAATGGTCAAACAAGAATCACTGACATTAGAGGAAGAACAAAGCAGAGGGCCATGATGAGAAGTAAAATAAGAAATGGCCTTAATAATGCAGCAAGCAAAGGAGAATGTGAAAAAACGGAGTTCTAAAATTGTAAAGTTCCTCGTGACCTGGATTTTTTTCCTCTATGAAACAATACTGTTCTTCATTTTTGTGTATATAACTTTATTTTGGTAAGTGCATTTAAAGATATATAATGCCATTAAAAGATAGATTATTCATCACTAATATCAAAAAAAAAATGTAAAAACAAAACAAAACAAAAACCCGAGGAAAGACCACTGGATTTGTTAATTATAACAAATCCTCAATTTCAATGGATACAACAGAAATCTTTTTTGTATTAGTAGGTCGATTACATCCTCTAGAACTACCGTATGATGCAGCAATTCCACTCCTGAGTGTTTATCTGAAGAAAACTAAAACTACTTGGAAAGATATATGCCCCTCCAAGTTCACTGCAGCACTAGTTACAATAGCCAAGATATGGAAACAATCTAAGTGTTCATAGACAAATGAATGTATCAAGAAATTGTGAATTATGGAATGGAATATTATGCAGCCATAAACATCATGAAATCTTGCTATTTGTGGCAACATGGATGAACCTCAAGGTATTATGCTAAGTGGATTCAGACTGAGAAAGAGAAGGACCGTATAATCCTTCTTACATGTGGAATCTGTTGGGGGGGGCAGGTAAAAAAGCAAACTCGTAGATACAGAGAACAGATTGGTATTGCAAGAGGCAGGTTGGCGGGGGTGAATGGGAGAAATGGGCCAAGGGGATCTCACGGTAAAAAAAAAATTAAAAATATAAAAAATAGTTATACCTTCTATCGAAAACATTCTAACAATATACCATCCTTGCAGATTTCAAAACAGCTTAATACAGAGAACAGTTTCCAGATAATTTACCAATGACAAAATTATCAAGAAATCAAATAGTTTTGGTTTCTTTACACTTGTTTTCGTGTGTGTGTGCGTATATATATATTTATATATTATATAATGTATGTACATCTATATATATATAAAGGTATATCCTCTTTTGATGACACTATGGTTCTTAAACAAAATAAAAATAACTGCTGTTGGATGGTAGAACACTACCACAAAAAACCTACAAAATATTTTATGGTTTCACATTAACATATTGGTATTTTTACAGAAATGCTAGTTACAGGCATTAAAATGCTTAAAGAATAAATGGGTATTACTGGGAAGGGTTTTCATAAATATAACCAAATTAGGTTTAATTAAAAAATAAGAAAGTCAGGGACACCTGGGGGGCTCAGTCGGTTAAGCATCAGATTTTGGCTCAGGTCATGATCTCACAGTTTGTGAGTTCGAGCCCTGCATAGGGTTCTGTGCTGACAGCTCAGAGCCTGGACCCTGCTTCAGATTCTGTGTCTCCCGGTCTCTCTGCTCCTCCCTCGCTCACAACCTGTCTCTTCCTCTGTCAAAGGTAAATAATAAATAAATAAATAAATAAATAAATAAATGTATGCAATTACACATTTTCCCTGTGATTTCCTCTACTATAATATAAGCTCCACAAGGGCACAGGTTATTTCCTTCTATCATTCACCGCTCTATTCCAAGTACATAGAATAACACCAGGACAAAGTAAGTTGCTCAATATACAGTCAGAGAATGAATGAATAAACCATTATTTAAAGAGGTTCGTTTGATTTGTAACACTTGAAGAAATTGACTACCTTCAATTCCTCAATAAGCAATGGCAAAAATAGACTAACCTTAGATTTAATCTAGTCAGCAAAAAGGGAATTTTGTCATGAAATTATAATAATAAAACTTCATTTTTCCGACCAGTACATCTTTTAATTCCCTTTGAGAGGAGAACAGGAGGAACAGTAAAATTACGAAAAAGCAGCAAGCCACTTTGCTGGCTCTGTAACATTTATCATCCTCAAGAGAGTGCATCAAGTAACCATGTGAGTCCTGGTGAAAAAAGATGGCCACCGCTGAGCCACAGTGACTCAACAGTTGACAATGTTCATGCGTATTTCTCTTTCTCACTAACAAGTAGGGTCTAGAAAATAACTGAAAATTGTTGACAGGTGACTTTTCTTTCTGGGTAATCGAATACAGTTTCCCAGGTGCCTCGTGGGCTTGGAAGTAAAAGCGGGCAAAATTTAGAGAAAAGTGAAGTCAGTAAAATATGTTTGGTGTTTCTCCCGACATTATAGGTAGTTCATTCTTCCAACAGAGTAATGATTGGTATGCTGTGCAGGTCCAGAGCTCAGTGTGCCACACTATGAGTTCTCTGTTTTTGATATTCCAGACAGAGGATGAAGATGTATTAATTTTTTACAATAGCATATTGTGCAGCTTATATAGTTTTTTAAACAAGAAAGTAATACTTTTTCTTTGTAAAGTACAGAGAATCAGAAATAAGAATATAAAAATTGCATAAAGTCTACCTTCCATTATATATTAACCACTTTAAATATATACTATCTTTCCAAGCTCACTTTCTTTGAAAATTTTTATTGAGAAAGTGTTATTTTTCTAGCCAATGAACCGCTACAGACCGTTTTAGTTTTTCCCCTTCGCCAAGGTAGAATTTTGAGTTCTGTTGATTCAGAACTCAATGTTCTGACTGTTTCTGTTTACTGAAATCTTTCCCAGAGTAGAATCATATCTGTGAGTTCTTTTATTTATACAAATGCAGAGGATGAATTTTCTCTAAATTATCGTACAAGAAAAAAGTAATGGGGAAAATTTTCTTTCATGGTAACTCAACTTCCTTTGTCTCTCAGCCCTTCTCTTTGCAAGTGGTTTATGATTATTTAGGAGATGCTTCGCAAAATCCCACTTATTTTGGTCTAACGCTGTATTTTTTTTTTGTCCAAAAGAACATTTCAGGATGATAATCTTCATATCAAAAAATGATGTATAGGTTTGGGCACATTGATCTGCTTTACTTTCCAAATGGTCCTTAGACATCTAGTTTTATTTATTTTTGAAGCAAAATTCACACGCTGAAAGGGGGGAAAGAATAAGAGAGACACAGGGAAAAGGAAGGGAGGGAGGGAGGGTTGGGTTAGCGAAAGAGACTGAAAGGAGCAAATTGAAAATATCAGTCTTTTGATTACATCATGGCACAAATTCTATTTTATTACTTTGAAAATAGTGACATCTAGTGGATAAAAGGTATTAATGTCACAGGTGTTATGGTGTCAGAATTTGCTACAACTGGTAAAAGCAATAAACAGTCTAAGTATATAGACACAGAAAATCAAGAGAACTTATAGTAACTGAAACTTGCTGATCCACTTTCAGATATATGTTCACCTGCCAATAAAATTCCTCTCTGAAAGTGACTTTATTAATTTGAAACCCTCAAACACTGCAGAAAAAGGGACAATAGTATTAATTTAGCCTACAGGAAGGTTAAGGCAAGGGTACAGATTCTGAGGCCAGTTAGCAAAGCTGCACCCTGTGTGTATTATGGGAACAGATGACTTTCAACATTTTCTGCCATGTCCAAGTCACAGTGTTTACCAACTGCAAATTATTTGTCGTATACGTTTTCCATTTGATTCCCAATATCTCGTCTGCAATACATACTTTGATTATTCATTTAGCAAAGCAATGGTACAAGCCTTTAGGTGGATAATGACTATTTAGCACGAATTACAGTTCTTCCTCAAAATCACCACATGTACTAATAATATGTGCAGTTTCCAAAGCAGTTTTTATGTACACTAGAATTCCCATTCCATAGCTTAGTAAAGAAAATCATAAAATATTTAAGTAAAGTAGCTAAGCTAAACTAATAAAAGCATCCTCAATAAGAGAGACAATGAATCCAGGTAGACAGACAATCTCATTTCTCCCCTACCTTCCTCTATTGAAATTTCAGGGCAAATAACAAATAGCACCATGCTCTCTCTCTGAATAAAAAGACAATCCAGATTTGGATGGGAAAATAGTAGCAAAAATGGCACTGTCAGCCTCCACTGCCATTTATGAAATGCCTTCTTTTAGGCAAACCCTACTCTAAGAAATTATCCTTCTTGGTTAGTAGAGGCAGTGTCTGAGATACAGAGGGGTTAAATGCCTCGCCGAAGGTCATTAGGCTTGTATCCTTGAGGTAAATATTCTGTGCCCTCCTTCTGTCAGCATATATAACAAACTAGCATAACATGAACACAGATTCTTAAAATTTCTCACTTGTGTGTTTGTTTAGTTTTAATTGGGAAGTTTTAGATTTTAGAAAGCATTTTATTTTGAATTATTTAATATTGCCGCTATTTTTTAAACAAGATTGACTGAAACGAGCACTAGAATTAAGATTAGAAGATTCAGATTTTTATCCAAATTCTGTTTCTCCCTAGGGAACTATTTGTTCTTGGAAAATTCATTTAGTTTATCTTGGAAAATTCATGGGCTTTTATTTCCCATCTGTAATACAAAAAAAAAAAATTTCAAGCTCTCTGTAAACCAATGTAAGAATAAACAAAATAATGTGTGTGAAAGCATTTTGAAAATGGCAAAGCACTGTACCAATTTAAAATATTACTATAATGACATAGTCATAAGAGTAGTTAGGTTGGTTTACTTTTCCAAAGTAAGGTCAAATGATTATCTGAATCAAATAAACTCTTGATAAGGCTTTCAAATTGCTATGACAGAATTCTAGAGAAAAGTCTAAATTCTGTTATAAAATTAAGGGACAGGAAATCACTAAAATTAAAAAAAGTTTGGCATAGATAGATAGATAGATTTATATTATTTCTATGGGCCAACACATACAATATTGGATGATTTGGCTGTTAGAAAATGAGTAATGTAGTCTACCCCTTTTAAGGAAGTTACTTTGTTGTCACAAGAGTTAAACTCTATAACAGAAATACCAATATTAAGTAGAAATAAATAGAAAATAGCAATATTAATAACTGATTTGTTAAAATTGCTATTCTTTCCATTAAGCAAGATTCCTTGCTCCTTGTCTGGCCAGTTCCTACACACACACACACACACACACACACACACACACACACACGAGGCATATTTTTCATTTGACTAATTTCTTCTTAAGTACAGAAAATTTCCATTTTGGGGGTTCCTGGCTGGCTCAGCCAGTTAAGCGTCCTACTCTTGATTTTGGCTCAGGTCATGATCTCACAGTCGTGAGATCAAGCCCTGTGTGTTGGGCTCAGTGCTGAGCATGGGGCCTGCTTAGGATTCTCTCTCTTTCCCTTTCTCTCTGTCCCTTCCCCACTCACGCATGCCTGCCCTCATGCGCGCTCTCTCAAAATAAATAAATGAACATTTTTAAAAAAGAAGAAATTAATAAAAGTACATTAGTTTCTTTGGACTAGACAAAGGATATTAAATTCACTTGTATTTATTGAGCAGTACAACAAATACAGCATTATATGAATAATATCTTAGGAAAGAAGCGTGGGGTAAGTTACCAAATGCTAATAAATTCACAATATTGTTGGAGACAAAGGAGTTATTCACCTAATACTTTGGTGAACATTTTTAAATTACTTAATATTCATCTTAAGGCCTATGCTGACAATTTCCTTTATTAATCCTATATCAGAAAGGATGTGGCTAGCAGGAAAATGACAGCACATTCAACTTGAGTACTATGGTGATTGCTTAAAAAGACAACTTGTAACGTTTTGACAGCATGGAAACTATAGGCAATGGTGCTAGGAAGAACAGGGAAACATCTTGCTTTTTAGCCTGAAAGAGTAGGGGGATGGAGCAGTGACTGGAACCTGGAGACAAACAGAGACAAAGAGGTACAGAAAGTAGTGTCGTCTAGCTGATGGGACACTTCAAGGGACCCAGCCCGACAAAGATGACCTCACAGGAAAGAAAAGGAACATAAACCCAGTCTCAATCTCTATCTTTCCTCTGGTCCCTGCCATTGCTCACCCCTAGCTGGACACAGCCATGAGTCAGAGCACATTACTGGGCAAAAGAGTCTGCTAATGTGATTCTCACAACAGCCTTCAGGGCAATGTGGGGACAGGTGGACAGTGGATTTAGGACAATGAAACAGATCCACCTCACCTTCTTGCAAAATTTTACCACCTCCCCTTCTGTGAAAAATCTTAGAGCAAAGGACACATTGTGGTGTACTACTTCAAAAGACAGCTACATAATGACATTCATCATTTGAATATATTAATTTTGCATGTTTGGTTTTTTAAATGTTTATTTATTTTGAGAGAGAGAGAGAGAGAGAGAGAGAGAGCGAGCAGGTGAGGGACAGAGAAAGAGGGAGAGAGAAAATCCCAAGCAGGCTCCATGCTGTAAGCTTAGAGCCCAACGTGGAGTTAGATCTCACCAACTGTGAGATCATGACTGAGCCAAAATCAACAGTTGGAGACTTTAGTGACTGAGCCACTCAGGCACCTCTGCATGTTTATGTTAAAAACAACCATATTATCACAAGAGCAAACACTCCCTGAGTGCTGAGTAATGTTAGGCCAATTACCACATTAAAAAAAAAACAGAGTTTATTATTTTTTTAATGCTTATTTATTTTGGAGAGACAGAGACAGAGACAGAGACAGAGACAGAGACAGAGACAAAGAGACAGAGCGTGAACAGGGGAGGGGCAGAGCGAGAGGGAGACACAGAACTCAAAGCAGGCTCCAGGCTCTGGGCTGTCAGCACAGAACCTGACACGGGGCTGGAACTCATGAACCTGGAGATCATGACCTCAGCCGAAGTCAGACACTCAGCTAACTGAGCCACCCAGGTGCCCTACAGCAGACTTTATTTTTTAGACTACTTTTAGATTTACAGAAAAACTGCAAAGAAAATACAGAGTTCCCATATTTCTCCTCTTCCACCTCCTATCCATACATTGTTTCTCTTCCTGTTAATATGTTGCATTAGTGTGGCATGTTTGTTACCATTGGTGAACCAACACTGACACATTATTAACTAATTTCTGTATTTCACATTAGGGTTCATTCTTAGCGTTGTATATTTCTATGGGTTTGACACAGGCATAATGTCATGTATCCACCATTATATTATCATACAGAGTACTTTCACTGCCCTAAAAATCTGCCATACTCCCCCTGCCCACCCCTTCCTCCCCTCAAAATTCTGGCAACCACTGATCTTTTTACTCTCTCCATAGTTTTGTTTTTTCCAACATGCCACATAGTTGGAATCACACAGTATGCACCTTTAGCCTGGTTTCTTTCATTTGGCAGTATGAACTTAAGCTTCAATTTAATTTCATCGCCGAATAGCTCATTTCTTTCATTTCTGAGAAACACTCCAATGTATAGATGTACCACAACTTGTTTACCCATTCCACTATTGAAAGACAATCTGGCTGTTGCCAATTTTTGACACTTATGAATGAAGCTGTTATAAATATGTGCAGATTTTTGTGCAGACATACATTTTCAACTCATTTCAAATATTTGGGAAGAAACTGACAATGAACTTTGTAAGAAACGGAAAACTGTCCACAGTGGTTGTACCATTTTGCATTCCCACCAGCAATGAACAAGAGTACCTGATGTTCCACACCCCATCAGCATCTGGTGCTGCCAGTGTTTTGGATGCTAGCTCTGTAACAGGTGTGTAGTGGTATGGCATAGATGCTTTAACTCGCAGTCCCCTCATGTCACACAATGGCTATCTTTTCATATCCTTATCTGCCATATGTCTGTCTTCTTAGATGAGATGTTGTCCATAATTCAGTTTGGTTATTGTTGAGATTCAAGAGTTCCTTATATATTTTGGGCACAAGTCCTTTATCAAATATGTATTTGGAAAATACTTCCTCTCAGTCTGTGGTCAGTCTTTTCATTCCCTTAATAATGTCTTTAGCAGAGCAGAAATTTTTAACTTTAATGAATGTATCATTTTTTTTCCCTTGGATGATGCTTTTGGTATAATATCTACAAAATCATCAAATCCAAGGTCACCTAGATTTCACCTGCAATCTTCTAGGGGATGTATAGTTTTGCATATTATACTTAGGTCTATTAAGTTAGATCTCTGATTTCTTTCATCAGAGTTTTATAATTTTTCTCATAGACTGTATACCTATTTTGTTAGATTTATTTGTAATAAGTAATTTATTTGTTTGTGCTGTGTTAATGGTATTGTCTTTTTATTGCAAGTTATAATTCACTGCTGGCATATAGGAAAGCAATTGACTTATCCATATTAACCTTGTGTGTTGCAACCGTGATATATTTCCTTATGAGTTCCAGTTTTTTGTTGATTCTTTGGCATTTTCTACCTAGACAGGCATATCTACAAACAGAGATAGTTTCATTTCTTCTTTCCCAATATGTATACATTTCATTTGCTTTGTGTGTGTGTGTGTGTGTGTGTGTGTGTGTGTGTGTGTGTGTGTGTCTTATTGCATTAGTTAGGACTTGCAGTACAATGTTGAACAGGAGTAAAGCAGGAACATTCTTGTCTTATTGCCATTCCTAGGGAGAAAACATCTAGTTTTTTACCATTTAAGTATGATGTCAGCTATAGGGTTTTTGAATATGTTCTTTTTTTTATTTTTATTTTTTTAGTGTTTATTTTTGAGACAGAGAGAGACAGAGCATGAGCAGGGAAGAGACAAAGAGAGAGAGAGAGAGAGAGAGAGAGAGAGAGAGAGAGAGAATCCAAAGCAGGCTCCAGGCTCTGAGCTGTCAGCACAGACCCTGAGGAGGGGCTTGAACCCATGAACTGTGAGATCAAGACCCGAGCTGAAGTCGGATGCTTAACCGACTGAGCCACCCAGGCGCCCCTATATATGTTCTTTATTAAACTGAAAAGTACCATTCTCTTCCTGGTCGGCTAAGGGTTTTTATCATGAATGGGTGCTGGATTTTGTAAATGCTTTTTTCTGAATCTATTGATATAAATCACATGATTTTTCTTCTTTAGCTTCTTGAAATGATGGATTATATTAATTGATGTTTGAATGTTGATCCAGCCTTGCATACCTGGAATACATCTCTCTTTGTAATGGTGTATACTTTTTTAATACGTTGTTTGGATTTGATTTACTAATATTTTGTTGAGGATTTTTGCATCTATGTTCATGACAGATACTGGTCTGTACTTTTCTTGTAATATTTTTTTCTGGTTTTCATATTTGTGTAATGCTGACCTCATAGGATGACTTGGAATGTATTTCCTCTGCTTCTATTTTCTGGGAGAATGGAAACATCTCTTGTTCAAATACCTGGTGGAAGTTACCAGTGAAGCCGAAGCTATCTTAGCCTGGTAATTTCTGTTTGGGAAGATTAATTGTTGATTCAATTTCTTTAATAGATAAATGCTTATCCAAATTATCTATTTCTCCTTGTGTGAGTTTTGGTAAATTTTATCTCTCAATGAATTCATCTATTTCATCTAATATTCTTCATTATATTCCTTTATTATTTTTTCTGTCCATAGGCTCAGTAATGATCGCCTCTTTTTTAATTTCTGACATTTATGATTTATGGTTTTTCACTTTTTTTCTTAGCTAGCTAGAAGTTTGTCGATTTTATTGGTCTTTTTTTTTAAAATCAGTCTTTGCTTTCATTGGTTTTCTCTATTCTCATTTCCAATTTTATTGATTTCTGCTAATTTTTATTATTTTTTCTTCTATTTACTTTGGTGAATTTGTTCTTCTTTTCTAATTCTTAAGGTTGAAGCTTAAATTATTTACATTAGATTTTTCTTTTTTTCCAATGCATGCATTTAATGCTATAAATTTCTCTCTACTGTTTGTACTTTATCTCATAAATTTTAATAAGTTGTATTTTCATTTAGTTCAAAATATTTTAAAATTTCTCCTGAGAATTCTTTGAGCCATGTGTTATTTAGGAGTATGTTTTTTAAACTCCAAATATTTTGGGATTTTCTAGCTGTGATTTCTAGTTTAACTCAATTATAATTTAAGAACATACTTTGTATGAGTTCTGTTCTTTTAAATTTGCTAAGACATACACCATGTCTTTTTAGATTTCTCTGAACTTCTGTTTATTTTTCTAATTTTATTGGTTGGGAATCAAATCCGCTCCACAAAATCACGTTACCAAATATTTAGAAGTTACATAATTTTTTTGCCCAAATAAGGATATGAGAGGAGTGGGGAGGCATTTTCAGAAAAGTCTCTGGTACTCTTAATCCAGTTATTTGACCATATATTAAGTCATTGAAGCAGCCAAGAAGAATGTTTGTATACTAATTTAGGTTAGAGACAGCTGCCTAAATGTCTGGAATTATTCAGAAGAAAGAAAAATATAAGTACAGAGCACAAAATGGAAAGCTTTTTGGTTTGGCAAAAGATGTATGCTGAACGTTGTGTGTGAATATAGGAACACATTAATAATTATCATTAGCATTAAAAAATATTTGAAATAATGTGACATGTCCTAGTAAAGTTTAAATATCTTCCTTCTCTCATTTTCATACCTTATCTCTGCCTGCAGGAAAACTTTGAATGACCTTACATTTGTATAATGACTTTGCTGTCTTTTATACTTTTGTTTTTCCTTAGAACATTCCCCTTGAAGGCTGAAAACAATTTAGCTGGGACCTGTGACAGGGTCTGCAAACAGAAGTACTTACTGAAAAGATGGTAGGGTTATTGTACCACCTGCCTGATATATATAGGACATACTTTCGGACTTGGATTGTATGATATAGGGACACTGAGTTTCTTACCATGGCCTATGAAAGGGAAGACAATCCCTGGAAAAAAGATAGTGTAAAGAATGTCCTTTCCTGCCCCATCTTATTATATGAATTGTCATGGATATGGAAGGTGAACTCAGCTGGGGAGAAAATCTATGCTGTTATTCTATTTGGGGCTTTTAAGTCTCAATGAGAGCTTCTACATCTGCATCAGAACTGTGACATTGTCTGAATCTCAAAGCAAGGGGTTTATCATTAAATCTCCAGAGATGGTTCCTGTGCCCAGATAAAATTTTAATCCTCCAGTTGTTTGGTTTTCTTTCTTCGTTTATTTTTTAAGTTATCCAGATCTCCCATGAGAGCAGTAACAATGCAGATGATATTTGTCATTCTTCTTAAAAAAAATTAACTGGTAATTTTACTTAAGGTAAATTCAGTTTAAGAGGCTAAATGATTTTTATTTACCTAAGGGCACTTCTAGAAAGAGTTGTAAATTAAATTGTAGCGAATCCTTATAAGCTTTTGGGATAAAAATTGTACCCTTTCTATAATTGGTTTGTTTCAGGAAACATTAGGGGGAACTAACTTTCCCATGCTGACTTATTAAGGACTTTCACTTCTTCCTGCTTCCTACATTTTGGACATTTCACTGCTCATTAGACTCTCCACCAGGAATAATGAAGGGGATAGAAATAAGAAGAATCTGGCTGGTGAAAGGGATTGTCACGATGATTGATACAGCAGCTAACAAAAGCTTGCCAACTATGTAGGAATTTTCTTATTGTAATGTCTCCTCATGACTCATAGTTAGCTAAGATCTGGTTATGCATACAAGCACTTATTTTACATGTCAGGAATCATCATTATAATTCACAAGTGGTTTTCTTTGTATAAGATGCCTTATATTATTTACTTTATTGCGAAGACTTTTATTTCCTATGCATGAAGATTTTCAGTTTCTGTGCATCTTCAATATTCAGTGATGCTTGTCATTAGTTTCTGTCCTCTTCCATGCTAAAAATAAGTTTGGTTGGCTTGAACAAAGACTCACTATATCCTGAAATGATGAGTTTTCTCACTTAGGTAATCCTGAAAAATAAAACCTAATCAGCAAGAATGTGCTTTTTAATGACAAATCTATTTTAAAGTTAATCCTTCTAGAAACGTTATAGTACATTCTTATTTTATATCTAAAACTTAAGCGTAAAAAAGATTCTCAATGTATCACTTAGACAATCATAAAGGAACACATTTTTCTTTCGCTCTTAATGATACCACACAGTAAGCCCTACAGTAACATCATTTAAGGAATATATAAGTCTTATATGGAGGTGGAAAAAAGAGAAGAGAAGTGAGATTCAACTGAAGAATCCATTAAAACCTTAAAGGTTGTAATGGAGGTTACAGGTTACAGGTTGTAATGATGAGGGTTTTGTTTTCTGTTTTTGTTTTTGTTTTTTTAATCACTAAAAGCACAAGAATCATTTACAAATGAGGCAGGTCCTCACCTTTGCCCATACGACTCAGAGCAAACTGATTTGAAGAGCCTAAGTTTCAAGAAAGAGCATGCTTACATGGTTGCATTTTCTGCAAGGGGTCCCAAGTCCCTCCCCTTCTCACTTCCCACTTGTTAATTTGTCAGTGGTGTGAGTCCTCTTTGTACAAGAACATGACATCATCCTTTCTTTCATCAAGTAAGACAAGTTAGGGCAGAAACTGAGATGAGAAAGAGGATGTGCCTGCTGTGTGTGTGTGTGTGTGTGTGTGTATGTGTGTGTGCGCGCGTGTGTTTGTTTGTTTGTTTGTTTGTTTGTTTTACATTTGGTGGAGGGAGCAATGAAGGCTTAACAAATGTCAGAAGCCTTGCTAAAAGGCCAGCATCCCATTCCTAGTCAATGGGCTGCCACAAATAGGCACACATGTCATGGACCTTAGTTCACACAAACAGAAGCACATGTGTAAGCTGGGGTATAAAAGGATGTCCTGTCCTACAGCGTCTGCCCACTTTCCTCCACCTCCTTCCTTCTGCTTGAAGCTTCCTCTAAACTCATCTCGAGTCTCCCATTTGGTAACTTTCTGACGTCTGTACAGAGCAGAGAAATGGTTGGTACATTTCCTACGCTGGAAGGAGTGATCAGCAGTCTCTCATGTGAGACCCGGTTTTGGAAACTCCTCATTGGTTCTAATGAAATGTTTCATTTGCATCTGCTTTGTTTGGTTATAAGAATAATCCCTGAATGTGCCATCTTAAACACTATCATCAAATTAATCATAAATTCCTATCAATACTAGTTTCTGAATATTTCTTTTTAATTTTTAAAAATTTTCTTTATTATTTATTTTGAGAGAGAGAGAGAGAGAGAGAGAGAGAGAGAGAGAGAGAGAGAAAGTGGGGAAGGGGAAAGAAAGAATACCAAGAAGGCTCCACACCACCTGTGCAGAGCCCAACATGGGGGTGGAACTCACCAATTATGAGATCATGACCTGAGCTGAAGTCTGACACTTAACCGACTGAGCCACCCAGGTGCCCCACTTTCTGAATAACTTAAATCTCCGTGAATTTTCCCATTCCCATTCCCTTCACAATGATGCCGGCCACCATCCTCTTTCACCTGGATTTCAGCAGTGTCCTGCTAACCAACTCCCCGCCCCCACCGCTTTTTTTTTAAATACTAAGAGTATTTTATTGACCTGTCATTCACTTGCAGTGAAATATACAAATATTGAGTACATATCTCCATGCATCTTGATAAATGTAAAGATACATATAGCCTCCAGATGTCATAAAACAGTGTGTCAAATAGAAATGTAACACAAACCACATAGGTAATTCAAAAATTATCTAGTAGACATAGTAAAAAAGGAAACAGGTGAAATTAATTGTAATAACATTTTCTTTAACACAATTTATCCCAAATGTTGTCTTTTCAACATGTAATCAATTAAAACATATTGGGATCTTTTGTATTATTTTTTTATACAAAGTGGTTGAAATCTAATATGTATCTTTCACTTACAGTGCATCTCAATTTGGACTAGCCACATTTTTAGTGCTCAGTGGTCACATGTGTCTAGTTGATACCACAGAAGTCAAAGCATGTTAAAGAACATCTTCTTCACCCCACAATATTTCTTATGCCCTATTCTAGTCATTTCCCTGTCCTATAATCCAGACAAACACCGTTCTGATTTCTTAGAACAGTTGGCTATGCTTAAGGTTTACATAAGAGAAATTACAGAATATGTACTCTTTTGTACCTGGCTTCTTTTGTTCAAATAAGGCTTGTGAGAATTATCAACATTATTACCTATATTGGTAGTTTGTTCTTTTTATTACTGAATAGTATTCCATTGCATGAAAATATAACAGTTTATTCTTTCTCATATTCTTTCTCATATCGATATTTCTGGTGTTTGACTCTTATGATTAGAGGTGTTACACATTCATTTTTTTTTAAGTCCCACACCAAGAGGAGGAAGTGCTGAGTGTACTTGGGAAGATATTTAATTTTATAAGTAATTTAATTTTAAATATTTTCCTAGTCATTATATTATTTTATATTATATATAATATATATTATATGTATAATAATATATTATATATAATAATTATATATATTATATTATATATATATTATATTATATCGCCAATACACATGTATTCTAGTTGCTCCGTGTCCTCACCAATATTTAATATTTTACTACTTTTCATTTAAGCTGTTCTAGTGATCGTGTACTCACATCACATTGTGGCTTTTTTTTTTCCCGTGATCCAGTAGCAGCCAGATCATATGCTCTGTGCATACTATATAAAATTTGGAGAGGGGCGCCTGGGTGGCGCAGTCGGTTAAGCGTCCGACTTCAGCCAGGTCACGATCTCACGGTCCGTGAGTTCGAGCCCCGCGTCAGGCTCTGGGCTGATGGCTCAGAGCCTGGAGCCTGTTTCCGATTCTGTGTCTCCCTCTCTCTCTGCCCCTCCCCCGTTCATGCTCTGTCTCTCTCTGTCCCAAAAATAAATAAACGTTGAAAAAAAAAAATTTGGAGAAACATCAGTTCAACCCTTTTTTCCATGTTTTAATTGTATTATTTTCCCTTTCCTTCTTAGGCTGTAGGTATTCTTCATATAGTCCTTTGTCAGATACATGTTTTGAGAATATTTTCTCCTACTCTGTGGCTTTTCACTTTTTAAATCCTTTTTTTGATAAGCAAACTTTTCAATTTTAATGAAATCCATTTTATCATTTTTTTTATATTTAGTGCTTCTTGAGTCAAGGAAATCATTGCCCAACCCTACACTTGTAAAAAATATTGTCTTATATTTTCTTCTAGATGTATGAATTTAAATTTTATATTTAGGTACATGAACCAACTTCAATTACTGTTTATGTGTGTGAGGAAAAGATCAATGTTTATTTTTTCATATGATTTTCTACTTTTTCCAGCACTATTTGCTTAAAAGAATCTCCTTTCTCAGATTGAATTTGTTTTAGTCCTTTGACAAAAACCAACTGACTGCATATGCGTAAATCTAGACTTAGAATTTCTATTATGTGCCACTGATATTTTTTAATCCTAATAAAATGTGATCCTGTCTTAATCACTCTAGTGTTACAATATGTATTGAAATCTCATAGAAAAATCCTCCAAATTTGTATTTTTTCTTCAGGAATGTTTTGACCAGTCAAGAGATACATAAGGTGGATTTCATTCTCACATAAACTTTGGAATCTATGTATCAATTTCTATAGAAAAGTTTGCTAAATTTTTATTGGAATTGCATTGAAAGTTTGGATTAATTTAAGAGAAATAACATCTTAAAAATTAAGTTTTCCAACCCATCCATTAGCATATTTTTCCATTTGTTTTGGACTTCAAGTGTTGTCACCAATATTGTGTAGTTTTCAGTGTGGAGTTTTTACATGTGTGTTGAATTTACTCCTACATTTCTGATGTTTGAAACTATTATAAATAATCATAAAATCTTGTTTTCTAGTAGTATTTTTGCTACTCTACAGAACTTCCATTCATGTTTGTATATTGACTAATCCAGCCGTCTTGTTCAATTAATTTTTTATTTTTAGAAATTTCTTTATAGATGTCTTTGCTTTTCATTTTTGATACAATTATGCCATTCTAAAAATAAATATAATTTTGTTATGCCTTTTGTTTATTTATTCCTTATCTTTCTTTCCTTCTCTTTTCTCACCTTTTCTTTTCTCTCCTTTTCCCCTAACTGTACTAGCTAGGACCTGCAAGACAAAATGGTGTTGAGAGAGTCCTCTTCTTCCCTTAGAGGGAAACATTTTACTATTTCACCATTAAATGTCATATTTCATTCTATAAATGTTCTTTTTCAACTTGAGAAAGTTCCTTTCTATTCCTATTTTGCTAAAATCATTTCTATCTTTAATTAGTTTTAAATATTAATTAAGTTACTCTTCCTTAATATATTGTGATGATCATGGTTTCCTCTTTATTATGTTATTGTGGTAAATTATGATGACGGGTTTATGAATGTCAATATTGCTAATATTTATTAATGATTTTTGGAATGAAGAATATTGGTTTGTAATTTTCTTTTAGTGTTTTTGTCAAGGTTACTATAAAGTTGGTTAGGTTTTCACTTCCTCTGTTTTCTGAAATATATTGTGTAAGACTGGCATTTTCTTTCTTAAATATTTGGAGAAACTTCTTTTTAAAAGTCACATTCTTGGGGTGCCTGGGTGGCTCAGTTGGTTAAGTGTCCAACTTCGACTCAGGTCATGATCTCACAGTTTATGAGTTGGACCCTTGCATCGGGCTCTGTGCTGACAGCTCAGAGCCTGGAGCCTGCTTTGAGTTCTGTGTCTCCCTCTCTCTCTCTCTGCCCCTCCCTTGCTCACGCCCTGTCTGTCTCTCTCTCAAAACTGAATAAACATTTAAAAAAATTTTTTAAAAGCCACATTCTTGGGGTACCCGTATGGCTCAAGTTAGTTAGGCGTCCAACTTCGGCTCAGGTCATAATCTTGTGGCTCATGGGTTTGAGCCCCAC
This sequence comes from Prionailurus viverrinus, assembly GCF_022837055.1. Taxonomy (NCBI): domain Eukaryota; kingdom Metazoa; phylum Chordata; class Mammalia; order Carnivora; family Felidae; genus Prionailurus; species Prionailurus viverrinus. The sequence continues at coordinate 76,375,861 of NC_062563.1, forward strand.
ATCGGGCTCTGTGCTGACAGCTCAGAGCTTGGAGCTTGCTTTGGATTCTGTTTCTCCCTCTCTCTGCCTCTTCCCTGCTTGCTCTCTCTCTCTCTCTCACTCTGTCTCTGTTTCAAAAATAAATAAACATTAAAAAAAATTAAAAAGTCACATTCTTTTCCTGATGAAATACCCTCTTCCACCAATTGTTTACTTGTTCATCTCTAGATTCTTTAACATATTTGCAATTAAGTATCTTAATATCATTTTCTAATAATTCCAATATTTGGTTCATCTGTAGGCCTGTTTCTATAAGTTTTTATCTTTCAGAAGTTGTAAGGGGTGTTGCTCTCCTGTTTTTCTTTTTTATTTGTTTGACTTTCTATTATTATGATGGACACTGTAGATGGTATATTGTGAAGACTATTAATTATGTTATTATCTTGATTTTGAGGCAATTAAATTACACATGGACCATTTTCTCCTGTTTCAAACTTGTGATTTTGGGGCGTTTGTTTTATTTGTTTTTTTTTTCCTTGTTAAGAGTCTATTTATTTCAATTTTGTCCTTAGTTCTAGGGCAAAGAAGTTATTAAAATAAGTATAAAGTAGACCTAGAGTGTGATTTTTACTTTTAAAGAGTGTGAGCTTTATTATTTGAAGGTACCAACTGAACGCTTGGCTTAATTATTAAGATATCTAGACTCCAGTTGGGTCGGAATTCCAACATCTTCTCAGCATTTTATGCTCTGCATGATCAGAGATTTCCACCGAGCTGTCAACCTCTCATCAGCAGTTGCATGGTGTTATTGTTTCCTGAGAAATTTCACCTTGCAACTCAAGGGCCAAAGAAGAACCCCTTGCAGAATTTCAGGGCTCTTTCTCTATGTCTACCTCCATCTTGTCAACTGCCCCACAAATTCCAGTCACATTAACAGTCTCGAAACCACAAACTGTTTTACTCTACCCCCTGAGAATTCCCCTTTCTGCTTTCATGCAGAAAGACATCAGCTGGGCAGAAAGCCAGGGAGAATAAAAAGCTAATTCTATGCACCTTTTTTTTCCCCTCAAGGAGCTCAACCTCACACTGACTGGTGTCCATTGCCTAAACATATTTGCTTTGCAAATTGTTCTCGTTTCATAGCTGTTTAGGTGACAAGTCTAATGCCAGCTACTCTGACAAGACTGAAACAAGAAATCCTGCCTCTAATATTTTGTTTCCTTTCAATCCACTTTTTTTTTCAATGTTTATTTATTTTTGACAGAGAGACAGAGCATGAGTGGGGGAAGGGCAGAGAGACAGGGAGACACAGAATCCGAAGCAGGCTCCAGGCTCTGAGCTGTCAGCACAGAGCCCAACGCGGGGCTCGAACTCACAGACTGTGAGATCATGACCTGAGCTGAAGTCGGACACTCAACCGACTGAGCCACCCAGGGGCCCCTCCTTTCAATCTACTTTTCACATGCAGCCAAAATGATCTGTGTTAATCTAATCACATTACCATCCTAAAAATTATTAAATGGCACCTTATTATCTTTGTCATGAAATCTATACCTCTAATATGCCTTTAAAGTCCCTGAATAATCTGATCTCTGCCTACATGCTACCTTAATTCTCACCACCCTTCATCTCATACATTTCTTTGTTCTACTTTCACTAACACTTTTTCCTCTCTTATTTCTAGGTATTTACACATAATGGTCTCTCTTCTCGGAAAACCAGTTTCTCTTCTTTTTCTAGAAAGCTCCTCCTATTTGCCATTCAAGTAGCAGCCTTATCTGTAGGACAGAACCCCTTGCTATAATGCCATCTACACTCTTTACAATTCTGCCACTATGGTATTGATCCCATATTTTGTGTTTGTTTAATAATATGCCTTTGCCACTCTATTGTAACCTGGTGAATACATTGTCACATCCCTCTAATTTATTCCTACACTCCTAAAGCTTATCGGAATAGCTGACACATGGTTTGGGATTCAACAAATTCACTTTAAATAAATGATTAACCAATTTGTTTGTTTTCATGTGCTTTTCAGAGCAGATGTATTTACCTTGGGTGAAAATAGCTAAAAAGTTAACTTAAACAATATCCGTAAATATTTTGTAAGTACTAAGTGTGTTGTAGGTGATATGAAAGTTTTCGAATAAGTATAGAGGAGAGTTTCTTACTTCCTGAAACAATATCTAAAAGGGTAGTCAATTTACAAAGCATTTTAGAAGGAATATAAATATATGCCAGAAGGTTATTACAGGTAATATTACACTTTGACAATGTTCACTGTTCTAATATTAGTTTTTGCATAATTAATTTTCATAGTTTGAAAGTCCTCTGAGATTTTCTTTAGTCCCTGTGAAATATTTTCTTTCAGGTGTGTGAGATTCTTACTCAAACAAAATAGCTATTTTTAGAAACAAGAGTTCAGAAGCACTAGGTTTCTTCATTCCTTTCCAACCACAGGTATGGAATTCACAAACCAGCTTATTAGCTCACTAGCTTACATGACTATTTCCTTCTCCCTTCCTCTAAATCCCTTTAAAACGGTCTAAAAAGCATTTTCCAGGTTTAGTGCTCAAATAAAAAATAGCACCCAAAGGTTGAAATCCTAGGAGATCTCACTACATGTAATCTCTGGAACCAGGCTCTGTTTTAAAAAGTATGGGGATTCAAAGTTTCTTGAGGATATGAGAAGCCATTAGCAAATACTCTCAGAGTAAAGATTTCACATAAGAATGTGCAGTTTTGATCTCTTGGAACAACACTGACACTGGGCTAAGGCCTGTCACCCATGGCAGAGTGGAGTCCACATTCCACAGATCCACAGTCTGCCACCGTGAAGAGCTTCTGAAGGGTGGTATGATGTGTGCATTCTTTTACTTGGAAAATTGGGAAAGTGTGCAAGAGGAATATTCTTGTTCCAGGTGAGACGAAACAAGACCCTTCCTCTTCTGCTCAAGTGGCTCCTTCCTCCCCGCAAGACACAGATGCACAGAATAGTGATAAAAACAAACTTATATGCTGCCTCCTTTTGCAGCTTCCAAAGATCCAGAAGGGGAAAATATGACGAGGCTTAGCTTAAAAAAATATTGAAGCTGTACAGATTCTCTCAGTTTCAGGCAATAGATGATGGGGTAGGGTTGAGGGGTAGGCATGGTTCTGAGAATCAACACATCCTCAGAAATCTGGGCGCTTTGTGGCCTGCCGGAGAAGGAAGAGCAGTTCTGTCAGAAGACACAGTGATGGCAAGAATAGGAGCACGGACTGGATGCATATTCTGGCGGCTCAAGACCTTTTCAGGCAGGGTCAGCTTGTAATAGAAATGACTCCTAGTAGAGAAGAGTCCAGATTCCCAGCTGTGTTGAGACTTTTGGACTGTCCAACACCCAAGTGCATCGCAGGCTGGCAGACACTCAGGTGCTGAGCTCATTGGGCCAAATTACTCAGAACCTCATGTAGCAAACGTGGTAAGTTGACAGACGTGTTTACCTCTCTGTCCTCCCCAACTCCCATGAAATGACCAAAAAGGTGTAAAATCAATCCCCCAAATACGAAAAGAACTGAAGAGGTGCTGAAAGCTACCCGGTTTTGGAAGTGGAAAACAAAAGGACAACTGGTTCCTTACTGAACAGACTGAACAGAAAATAAAAACCGAGTATGCACAGAGCTAAACAAGAAGCAAGCCAGTTCAGACTACAGAACACTGACGCCTAGAACTTAGAGACATCAGTGAGTTCTGGAAGTGAGGGTTTGGCTGGGAATGAGAGCCCCACACCGGGGCAGGGGATTTTATTTGTCTCGCAGACACACATTTCCACGTTACATAAAACGGTGTCTGGCACTTAGGGAGCTTTCAGTCAATATTCACTGAGGAATTCAAGTAAATCAACTCTACAGAAAGAGCAGCTAGACCCCTACAATGATGGGACGGTCAGCTTACTTACTAAGGAGTGGAAAAGAGGGAGTCTGGGTTTAGAGACACCAGATACAGCACAGGGTGGAGGTAAAGAGTCTGAGTCATGAATATTGAATAACGGGATCCCCAGTCCTCTTCTGCTTGGCCCCAGAATCCTAAAGCAGCTTATATTCACTGCGAAGAATACTATAGGATTTTTCTTTGGGAAAACAGTCCTAGGAGAAAACAATCCTAAACAATCTTACACATACTGACAAAAGTCACTAAAAACACATCTCTTCCCAACCTCCCTCTCTGTCTCTGTCTCTAACTCTTTTCTCTCTCTTGTCCCTGTGTGCTATTAATAGAGTCATGCATCATGAGACCTTTGAAGAAATCCTTAAGATAACAAAGATCAAAGTCAACAAGTAGAAAGAGAGAGAGAGAGAGAGAGAGAGAGAGAGAGAGAGAGAGAGACTTGGAAAATAGAAACAGTATGGAAGGCTGAATGGAATTAGGGGAGGGTGGGGAAACTCTCTTAGGCTCCAAGAGATAAGTGAAGTTACCATTTTCCTGCAAAAAGACAGTTACAAAAAAGGTGGAACATTTTTTTGGAGAAAAAGAGTGCTGTAGAAAAAAAGAAAATACATGACAAAGGAAAGAAAAAATTGAGAAGTTTTGGAAAACAAAACTGAGCAAATCCCCAGAGATTTAAATAAAGAGAAATAGAAACTTTAAGAGGAGACAATTCAAAAGTTAACCCAGAAAGTCGAATTTGCTAACAAAATAAATTCTAGAAAGAGAGAGAGAGGGAAAAGAAAAACAGGGTAAAATTTAGAAAGTACAACTGCTGAAGAAATAATTTTTTAAAGATCCACTATATTCTTTTTAAAATGAATGAAAAATAAACTACATCGAAACATAATCATAAAACTTCTGGACCCTGGGTACAAAGAGATGACCCTAAACAACTTGAAGAGAACACCACATGTTATATACACAAAACCGTAGGTTATAAATACCACCTTTCAAGAGTCAGAACTGGGTCAGATTTCTCCAAACAAAATAGAAACAAACAAAAATAAACATTTACATTGGAAACTGGTAAACAAGAAAATAATGCTTTCAAGGTTTTAAGGGGAAATTATTGTCAACCTAGAAGTTCTCTTTGAGCCAGGCTGTCACACCCCAAACAAAAACCCCAAGTACCTTTTCTTAGGAAGGTTCTAAGCAATTTATTCCCCACATGAAGGCACAAACCAAGATAGTATAAGACACAAAATCCTGGGGATACAACACAGAAAAGGGTAAACAAATTTCCAGGATGACAGCTGGGCAGCAGGCCTGGAGGGCCACCCACCCAAATTTGAATGGGGCTACAGGGGTTGCTTAAAAAGAAAAGGAAATGAAACTGATAGAAAATCTCTTGTGTTTGAATATACTGAGAAGAAATTTTCAGGGGTCTTAGATTTTATGGATGATTTACTGATGGGTACATAGAAACCCCAAGCAAAGTTTACAAGAAGACCTTTATTAAGTCCAGGAAAAGCAAAATGGACACAAGAAATAAAATAGTATAATGTCCACCTACTCCTGAACCACAAATGTGCCTCATCTGCAGATATTTACACAATCAGTCGTGGACACACTGAGTATCCAGCAAGCCAAGTATGAAATAACTCTCCTGGCTGGGTAGGAGAGACAATATGCATTTGTGTATTTGGGGGAGGGGGCCAGTTTAAGAAGGCTAAATCCTCATCTTCCAAAGTGGAAAAGAAACATGCATTTTTAAAAGTTAACTAAATAAGAAATTTGCCCGTAAGTACACTACGTGGAAATAAGAAGGTAACTAATATAGGAAAGTTTTAACAAGTTAAAGTGGTTTCCTCTGAGGAATGGGAATTTGTGTAAGGTGCAAAGTACAATAAAAAGGACTGTTGATCTTGGCTGTGAGCCTTACAGAACTACTGGATCTGTTATACTCCATGTAAGTACATCTTTGATGAAAATTAAATTGAACTTAAAAAAACACATATAAATATAGCTCTGCTGCCTAAATTCAAATTATTTTATTGTCATCTAGTTGTACCAACCAATTTTTTAGCCAAGGATGAAATGATTTGATAGTGTTATGGGAAGTCTCAGAGGCTCCTGACCAGAACACGGTGCGCGCGTGCACACACACACACACACACACACACACACACACACGTGTGAGCAACCCTCCCCACACACTTGCTGTATACACATAGAAAAATTTTAGAAAAGTAAATAACAACTCATAAACCTGATCAGAGAGGGACTGATTCTGGAGTTTAGGGAGGCTTACTTTTCATTATATACCTATTGCACAGTTTAGATTTTTTGTTTACCATGTGCATATATTAGCCCTTTAATTTAAACTGGGGCAGGATTTTTAAAAATATGATTATGGAAAGAATAAGAGAAAAAATAATGCATCCCAAAATATATGACCACTTTCATTTCTTTTTCTCTCCAATAATTATTTAATACATATTGTGGTACAGTTGCAAATCTATTACAGATTACTTTCAAAGGATGTGTTTGTGGTCAATGCACAAAACAAATTTGAAAGACATAAATTTTTAATTGATCATTTCCTCTTTCTCTCATTTCTAAATCCCCCGAAGACACATTTGTATATTAGTTTATAATATTGTAATCTAATTTTTACTTGCTCGTCCAAATCCACGTTTCTACATATGCTCCCTATTACATGAGGTCTATGCAATGTTCTATTATATGGATGGACAGTGTCTCCTTTCACTATTTCCCTATGACAAACTGACTTTTTAAAACCAATTTGCTCAGTGTTAGCTGTGCATAGCTTGAGTTCTATTTTCTGTTGGTTTACCAGTAGGTGGTGCTGGATAGTAGCTGTAAATAATCTGGTTTTACAACATTGTTATAGGATCCGTGCTCTAATATGTACTCTGAGCAATGGCACTGAGTCACATTAGGGAAGTCGTTTGAACTGCTCTCCCAGCAGCAAAGTGGGCTTTCCACTATTCCATCCATATTCTCTTATACTCTTCCTCATGTGAGCAATTCCAAATACGTTTTCAAGATGACTGCCTGGAATGAGGCAGTTATGAGGCAGTTATTATATGTGGTCCTGTGGGCCGGAGGACAGAAGATACAAAGCTCCAGCTGAGGCCCCACCTTTATTTATTTATTTATTTATTTATTTATTTATTTATTTATCCATAGGCCCAATATGCTTTCCCTTCTCTGTTTTGACCCCTGCTTTCCTGACAGCTCAGTTCCCTCATCTTGCCTTCTGTTTGCCTATGGACCTCATTATGATAAGCTATGTAGATTGTTCTCTAAAGTGGATCTGCATTTTTAAAATGTCTTTATTTTCCTTCTTCAAAATTTCTTTATTCTGCATCTCACTCTGTCATGGGGCGCCATCTCTTGGCAAAGCAACTGCCTCAGGCTTCATCATCTTCTGTCACTATTCTCCATTGCTCTAACCTTTCCACCACCTAACCTTTCCACCTGAGCTCTGCTTTGTGACAGGCCCCGTCCTGAGTCCTACCTGTGGATCATCCCCAAATATTTCTTATAAAAACCGTCTAAGATCTGTATTGTTATCCACCTGTAGTGAGGAAACTGAGGCCTGAGTCAGTTAATTGACTCATTCAACTTTCTACAACTAATATGCTGCAAAAGAAAGTGTCCGACATTTGTAGCCCAGGAGATATGGGTTTGAATTCTGGCTCCTTCACTAAGTAAATTGTTCATCTCCGTCAAGGGACTTAACATGACAAAACATTTGTTTACCAATTCGTAAAATGGAAATGAAAATGTGGGTCTCCCCTAGTTAAATTGACGTTAAATGAGAAAATGCATGTATGGTTCCTAACACACTTGCAGCCTTAATATAAGAACATTGCAAATACAAAGCAGAAAAAAAAAGAAAGAAAAAGAAAAGAGAAAAGAAACAAACAAAAAGACAAAAAACAAAAAACAACTGATATTCTTCTTCTGGACTCAAATGCCTTCCAGACTCACATGCCATTCCCCTCCTTTCTAACTTAAAATCAGAGTTCTTACTCTTATATCACCCTCAAAATTTCTATTTCTGTAATCTGCAGAACATCATGACCCTCCTCACTCGGGATTAATTGCCTCTGTCCAGGGGAAACAGGTGGTCATTTCAATCACAGACAGGTTGTTGATGCTTCACAGGGGTTCCGTATTCCCCTAGGACCAGAGTTTAGGGGGAGGCAATGTGTCTTATAAGCAGTCCTGTCTTTTAAATCCAGGCTAGTATTCTATCTTTAGTGACTATTTCTAGGTAAATAGTATAGTCACTTTTTTCCACTTTTTTTTTTTTGAAAGGGAGGGGAGGGGAAGGGAGGGTTGGGGAGAGGGAGGGGAGGGGCAACCTTTCAGCTATCTCTCAAAGAAGTTGCTCTTATGTGATTTTATAGGTATTTTCCCCTGATGACACTTCCCTTTTAGCACTGGCTTATCTTTCAGGTAATAACAGAAGGCTTATAGCCATCATTTATATTTGTTTTCTTATCACTGGAACACGCCAATGGATTAGGTTAATCTTTTCAAAATGTTTAACCAGGACACCTGGCCATTAGCTCTCTCAACTCATTTACTTTTTGGAGTTCACTTTTGAAAAATCTGTGTAGAATGGTCTATATGTAGTTTGCAATTAGACAATTCATTGGCAAATAAACACATTACGGTAAGGTATATTCCACCTATATTCTTAAAAGCAAAGTGGTATTTCATTTTTCACTTTCTTCTCTAAGTTCCCACGGACCGTGCACTGGCTGTTGCCTTGATCACTAGTCTCATGATCTCTGAGAAGAACTGTCTGTTTTAAAATTATCAGTAGATTGAATTTGAACATCTTGTGCTTGCTATTAGTACCTTGCTTTATTCATTTGTGAATATTGGTAGCTAAAATGTGGAACACTTGTCATAAAACAGTTGAATATGGGAAATATCAGTCCTATAGGAAATGGCCGAAATTTTTACAAAATTAATCAATCTTTCCCTTATAAATAGAGCAGCCTTTCCAGTATACCCAACTGTGAGTATCAGCAAGACAGCAGCCTTTTTTTTTTAATGTTTATTTATTTTTTGAGAGAGAGACAGAGTGTGAGTGGGGGAGGAGCAGAGAGAGAGGGAGACACAGAATCTGAAGCAGGCTCCCGGCTCTGAGCTGTCAGCACTGTCTGTAAGGAATGGTTGGTTTATGTGTGAATTTGGAGAAAGCTACTGGTAGCTCCTGAATTGCACAAAGCACGCTATCTGATGTAGAGATCTGGTCATGCTTAGAGAATGCATTCTCTAAGACAAGGTGCGGTGGAAATTCATGCTGTATCTCTAAACCTACTGGCTGCTGATTCCTGGTATTGGGTCTTATACTTAATGCAACATGGAAGGTCATGTGCATGGTGTTGGTCCATATAATACCAACAACCACCAACAGAAAAGTAAGTAGCCTGCCGATACAAGGACAAGTATTGAAATTTGTCCTACACAACCACTGGGCCTTGGATTTAGCTATTACATGGCAAATTGAATTTTATTTACTCATTCATAGGATATATCCTCCTTGGGGTCGACTCAGGGATATATAATAGCTTTCTGAAGAAGCTATGACCCAGACGGTCAACTGAAAAATTGAGTAACAGGATAAAGCACAAGTTTTAGAAACAGAATCTCAATTTGTATCATTTTCATTCTTACTGTGTAAATTTAGGAAAGTTATTTAACCTCTCTGTGCCTATGTTTCTCATCTATAAAATAGGAATAATAGTTGTTTATATCACATTGGATTGTTTTGAAATTGAAATGATTTAAAAGTTAAAGCATATTATGTCTGGCACATAATGAATGCTTAGAAATGTTAGCTTCTATAACCAGACTGAATCAAATATTTTCCTATACGGGGGAGGAAGGGATCTATGAAACCCCCTCTCATCCAGCTTCATACGGAGACATTTCTGAAAACTTGGTGTTGTTCCTCACACACCACCCATGTTTCCCTATGGTGCTAACCAAGCACCTGGAAACAGATTACATTTTATGTGTTCTACTTACTTCCTGCACATATCATTCTTCTCCCAAAATGCTTATCTACAAGAGGAATAATTTTATTTAATAAAAGAAGACCTAAAAGTGTATCTTACACAAATGACAATTGTACATATAATAAAACTAAACTACAGAAAAACTATTACATTTTAATAAGTGCATTTAGCAAGATCATTGGATAATTTATTTCCATTTGTTGGCTACAGTTAGCAAATAAAGTTTTAAAAGACATAATTTACAGTAGCATCATTATATCAAGTACTTAAGTATAAACCTATGGTAAAACATCTAAACCTATATAAACACTATTGAGAGAAATTAAAGAAGATCTAAGTGAAAGTATTTATATACTATGATCAAGGATTGGAAGACTCACTGTTATCAAGATGGCAATTCTCTCCACATTGGTGTACAGGAATCAGACTACAATACACATTTGTCAAGGGGTAGTTTCCTGTCACCTGTCACTTGAGCATGTTTGATTTTTTCAGCCTGAATCTGAGTACTTCCACCATTATCCTAGTACCAACACATAGCCAGAATTCATTAGATATCCCTCCATCTTCCCAGCAAAGGACCAGACTATTTTATCACACTTTATACACTCCCAATGATCTGGGACAGAACTAATACATGCCAGTTCAAAGCATTGTTAACTTTCTATTAATACCCAATCTCATGACCCAACTATGCAAAACCTAAATTTTCACAGAGCTGAAACACTGATCTGTGAACAACCCTATCCATATCAGAGAGGATAATAAGTGGAATTAGAAGTGTAAAGAAGTGTAATCACCTCTGAATGTAGGAGAATCTTACCCCAGTATCTGAACAGGAGTGTAAGAATTATTCATTTTTAAACTACCTTCCAGCCAGTCCTTAAAGCAAGGAACAAACACAGCTCCTCTTGGCTTCAGAAGGTCCTTTGTGATTGATTTTTCTCTGTTCCATTTTAATTTGATTTAATATCTCTTGTTGCTTGGCTTCACCTTACACCAACCCCACCCAACTATGCCCTCCAAGCACATCTCCCAGAAGACCAGCACAAGTGACTCCACCTGCTTATTGTATGGATTATAGAAGGCTTCAGTTTCAGTTCCAGGGGAAACTGGAGGTAACTTCATTTGGGTTTCATTTTGTTCACTGGTTGATTTCTTTTTTCATTTTCTTTGCTGCATTATTTTGCTTAAATTGTTTTCTTTTTTCTTTTTTTCTTTTCTTTCTCTTTCATAGAGAAAGAAAAAATTATTTTTATTTTTTAATTTTTTTCTTTTTTTCTTTTTAAAATTTTTTTCTGTTGTTTTCTTTATTTTATTCAATTTTATTATATAATTTTTAATTTTTTAAATTTGTCTTACTTTTTCTTTCTTTCCTTTCCCTGTTTTCTCACTCTATCAAGCTTCTTTCAATAAGCAGACCAAAACACATCATGATCTAGCTTCCTTTATTTGATTTTTTGTTTTGTTTTAAATTTTTTAATTTTTACATTATTAATTTTTTTCCTTCATCCAAAATGACAAGACAAAGGAATTTACCCCAAAAGAAAGAACAGGAAGAAATGACAGCCAGGGATTTAATCAACACAGATATGATTAAGATGTCTGAACTAGAATTTAGAACCACAATAATAAGAATACTACCTGGGGTTGAAAAAAACATAGAAGACACCAGAGAATCCCTTTCTGTGGAGATAAAATAAATAAAATCTAGTCAGGCCAAAATTAAAAATGCTATAACTGAGATGCAATATCGAAAGGTACCATGACAATAAGGATGGACAAAGCAGAGCAGAGAATCAGAGACATAGAAGATAAAATTATGGAGAATAAAGAAACAGAAAAAAAGAGAGAAACAAAGGCAATAGATCATCATACAAGACTTAGAGAACTCAGTGACTTATTAAAAAGGAATAACATCCAAACCATAGGAGTCTCAGAAGATGAAGAGAGAGAAAAAGGAGTAGAAGGTTTATGTGAGCAAATGATAGTGGAAAACTTTCCTAATCTGGGAAAAGCCACAGACATCAAAGTCAAAGAAACACAGAGAACTCCCTTTAGATTCAACAAAAACTGACCATCACCAAGGCATATTGTAGACAAATTCACAAAATACACTACGAAATAACTATGAAAGCAGCAAGGGAAAAAAGTCCTTAACATATAAGGGAAGAGAGATCAGGTTTGCAGCAGACCTATCTACAGAAACTTATCAGGCCAAAAAGTAGTGGCAGGCTATATTCAACGTGATGAATTGGAAAAATATGCAGCTAAAAATTCTTTATCTAGCAAGACTGTCATTCAAAATAGAAGTAGAGATAAAGAATTTCCCAGACAAACAAAACCCAAAGGAGTTCATGACCACTAAACCAGCCCTGCAAGACATTTTTAGAGGGACTCTAAGTGGAGAAAAGGCAAAACAAAACAAAAAACACCAAAAGCAACAAAGACTAGAAAGGACCAGAGAACATCCCCAGAAACACCAACTCTACAGGCAATGCAATGACTCTACAGGCAATGCAATGACACTAAATTCACATTTCTCAGGACTCACTGTAGATGTAAATAGACAGAATGCTCCAATCAAAAGACACACTCATAATGGATAAGAAAACAAGACCCATCTATATGTTGTTTACAAGAGACTCAATTTAGACCTAAAGACACCTGCAGATTGAAAGTAAGAGTATGGAGAACCATATATCATGCTAATGGTCATCAAAAGAAATTTGGAGTAGCCATACTTATATCAGACAAACTAGATTTTAAATTAAAGACTGTAATAAGAGATGAAGAAGGCAATTATATCATAATAAAGAGTCTATCCACCAAGAAAAATCTAACAATTACAAATATTTATACCCCCAATATGAACACCAAAATATATATTTTTTTAATTTTTATTTTTTTAATGTTTGTTTATTTTTGAGAGAGACGGAGACACAGAATCTGAAGCAGGCTACAGGCTCTGAACTCTCACCACAGAGCCCAATGTGAGGCTCAAACATACAAACCATAAGATCATGACCCAAGCAGAAGTCAGACTCTTAATCAATTGAGCCACCCAGGTGCCCCCAATAAATTAACTAATAACAAACAAAAAAGAAACTCATTGATAATAATACCATAATAGTACGGGACTTCAACACCCCACTTACAACAATGGACAGATCATGTAAGCAGAAAATCAATAAGGGAACAATGGCTTTGAATGACACAATGGCTTTGTATGGACTTAACAGATATAATCAGAACATTTCATCCTAAAGCAGCAGAATACACATTCTACTCAAGTGCACATAGAACATTCTCCAGAACAGATTATATACTGGGTCAAAAATTAGCCCTCAACAAGTACCAAAAGACTGAGATCATACCTTGCATATTTTCAGACCACAACACTATGAAACTCAAAATCAAGCACAAGAAAAAATTTGGAAAGACCATGAATACTTGGAGACTAAATAACATCCTACTAAAGAATGAATGAGTTAATCAAAAAATTAAAGAGGAAATTAAAAAGTACACGGAAGCCAATGAAAACGAAAGCATGACAGTCCAAAACCTCTTGGATGTAGCAAAAGCGGTAATAAGAGGGAAGTGTATAGCAATCCAAGCCTTCCTAAAAAAGTAAGAAAGGTCTCAAACACACAACCTAATGTTACATCTAAAACCTAATGTTACATGTAAAGTCCAAAACCAGCAGAAGAATGGAAATAATAAAGATTAGAGCAGAAATCAAATATGTCAAAATCAAAAAACAAAAACAAAAAGCAGTAGAACAGATCAATGAAACCAGGAGCTGGTTCTTTGAAAGAATTCACAAAACTGATAAACCCCTAGCCAGATTGATCAAAAAGAAAAAGAAAAGGACACAAATAAATAAAATCACAAATTAAGGAGGATAAATCACAACCAATGCCACAGAAATACAAACAATAATAAAAGAATATTATATGACAACAAAATGGGAAATCTGGAAGAATTGGACAAATTCCTAGAAATATATACACTATCAAAACTGAAACAGGAAGAAATAGAAATGTTTAACAGACCCATAACAAGGAAAGAAATTGAATAAGTAATAAAAATCTCCCACAAACAAGAGTCCAGGGCTGGATGGCTTTCCAGGGGATTTCTATCAAACATTTAAAGAAGAATTAATAATATTCTTTTCAAGTTGTTCCAAAAAATAGAAATGTAAGTAAAACTCCCAAACTCATTCTACAAGGTCAGTATTACCTTGGTTCCAAAACCAGAAAAAGACCCCACTAAAAAGGAGAACTACCAATTTCTCTGATGAATATGGATGCAAAAATTCTTAACAAAATACTAGCAAACTAGGATCCAACAAATCATTAAAAGAATTATTCACTACAATCAAGTGGTATTTATTCCTGGAATGCAGGGTTGGTTCAATATCTGCAAATCAATGTGATACATCACATTAATAAAAGAAAGTCTAAGAACCACATGATCCTAGCAATAGACGCAAAAAAAAAAAAAGCATTTGACAAACTACAGAATCCTTTCTTGATGAAAACCTTCAAGAAAGTAGGGATAGAGGGAACATACCTCAAGATCATAAAGGCCATATACAAAAGACCCACCATAGCTAATATCATCTTCAACGGGGAAAAACTGAGAGCTTTCCCCCTAAGGTCAGGAACAGAATAGGGATGTCCACACTCACCACCGTCATTCAACATACTGTTGGAAGTTCTAGCCTCAACAATCAGAGAACACAAAGAAATAATAGGCATGCAAATTGGCAAGGAGGAAATCAAACTTTCACTGTTCACAGACAACATGATACTATCTGTGGAAAATCCAAAAGATTTCACAAAAAAACTGTTAGAACTGATACATGAATTCAGTAAAGTCACAGGACATAAAATCAATGTAGAGAAATTGGTTGCATTTCTATACACCAATAATGAATCAGTAGAAAGAGAAACCAAGGAATGGATCCCATTTACAATTGTACCAAAACCCATAAAATACCTAGGAATAAACCTAACCAAAGAGGTGAAAATCTATATACTGGAAACCATAGAAAATTTATGAAAGAATTTTGGAAAAAAATGGGAAAACATTACATGCTCATGGATTGGAATAACAAATATTGTTGTTTAAAGGTCAATACTACCCAATGCAATCTACATATTCAATGCAATCCCTATCAAAATAACACAAGAACAGACATATAGATGAATGGAGCAGAATAGAGAACCCACAAATAGACCCAGAAACATATTGGTCAACTAATCTTTGACAAGAAAGAAAGCATAGAAGCAAGAAAGAATATCCAATGGAAAAAAGTATCTTCAGCAATTGTTGTTGGGAAAACTGGACAGCAACATGCAGAATAATGAACCTGGACCACTTTCTTAAACCATACACAAAAATAAACTTAAAATGGATGAAAGACCTAAACATAGGATAGGAAGTCATCAAAATCCCAGAGGAGAAAGCAGGCAACAACTTCTTTGACCTTGCCTGCAGCAACTTCTTACTTGACATGTCTCTGGAGGCAAGCAAAATAGAAGCAAAAATGAACTACTGAGACCTCAACAAGATAAAAAGCTTCTGCACAGCAAAGGGAACAATCAGCAAAACTAAAAGGCAACAGACGGAAGGGGAGAAGATATTTGCAAATAGCATATCAGAAAAAGGTTAGAATCCAAATTCTAGAAAGAAATTATCAAACTCAACAGCCGCCCCACCCCCAAAAAATAATCCAGTAAAGAAATGGGGAAAAGACATGAACAGACATTTTTTTCCAAAAAAGACATCTAGATAGCTAACAGACACATGAAAAAATGCTCAATATCACTCATTATCAGGGAAATACAAATCAAAACCACAATGAGATACCACCTCATACCTGTCAGAATGGCTAAAATTAACAACTCAGGCAACAACAGATGTTAGTGAGGATGCAAAGAAAGAAGAACCCCCCCTGTCCTGCTGGTAGGAATGTTAACTGGTACAGCCACTCAGGAAAACAGTATGGAGGTTTCTCAAAAAATTCAAACTAGAACTGCCTTATAACACAGCAATTGTACTACTATGTATTTATCCAAAGGATACAAAAATGCTGATTCAAAGGGGCACATGCACCCCAATGTTTATAGCAGAACTATCCACAATAGCCAAAGTATGGAAGGAGCCCAAATGTCCATCGACTGATGAATGGAGAGAGAAGATGTGGTATGTGCGCGCGCACACACACACACACACACACACACACACACACACTCTGGAATACTACTCATTGATCAAAAAAGAATGAACCTTGCCATTTGCAACAACATGGATGGAAGTAGAGTGTATTATGCTAAGTGAAATAAGACAAAGACAAATATCATATGGTTTCTCTCATATGTGGAATTTACAAAACAAAACAGATGAACATAGGGTAAGGGAAGGAAAAATAAGATAAAAACGGAGAGGGAGACAAACCATAAGAAACTCTTAAATACATAGAACAAACCGAGAGTTGCTGGTGGGGTGTTGGCGGTGGATGGGCTAAATGGGGGATGGGCATTAAGGAGGGCATTGTTGGGATGACCACTGGGTGTTATACATAAGTAATGAATCACTAAATTTTTATTCCTGAAATCATTATAACACTATATGTTAACTAACTTAGATTTAAAAAATAAAAAGAATGGCTAGTATCAAAAACACAAGAAACAGATGGTAAGGATGTGAAGAAAAAGAAACCTTTGTGCATTATTAGTGGGAATGCAGCCACAGTGGAAAACAATATGAACACTCCTCAAAAAATTAAAAATAGAATTACCACATGATCTAATAATTGCACTACAGGGTATTTACCCAAAGAATATGAAAACACTAATTCAAAGAGATATATGCACCCCGGTGTTTACTGCAATATTATTAACAATAGCCAAGATATGCAAGCAACCCAAGTGTCCATCAATAGATGAATGGATAAAGAATATGTGCTTTATGTGTACACACACACACACACACACACACACACACACAATGTATATTATGTATATACACATATATACAATGGAATATTACTCAGCCATAAGAATAATTTAAATTCTTTTTAAATTTAAATTTAATTTAATTTAAAGTTAAATTTAATTTATAATTAAAATTTATGAATTTATCATCTTAAAATTTGCAACAACATGGATGGAGCTCCAAAGTATAATGCGAAGTGAAATAAGTCATTCAGAGAAAGACAAATACCATGATTTCACTCATATGTGGAATTTAAGAAACAAAACAAAGAAAAAAAGAGAGACAAACCAAAAGGCAGACTCTTAACTATAGAGAACAAACTGATGGTTACCAAAGGGGCAGCAGGTAGGAGGATGGATGAAATAGGTGATGGGGATTAAAAGAACACTTATGATGAGCACTGAGTAATGTACAGAATTGTTGAATCAGTATACTGTACACCTGAAACTAATACAACACTGTAAACTATATTGGAATTAAAATCAACAGCTTAATAAAGTTTTTAAAAAATTGATATTTGTTTTAAATATTACCATCTTGAATCTGAGAATAATGTAAATGTACCATGAGATTGTGAGATCCTGTACTTGACTCTTTTCCTAAGAAACACTTAGCATAGCTTAAAGTCAGAAAAAAAATGTCTTTATCCATTTTTTGTTGAACCCAAACCAGAAGGGCCAACGCCCAGATAAGAAGATTAAATTATTAAAACTGTTTCACATTGGATGAGGAGATTAAATCTAAAAAGACAATAAAAGCATTAATTTTAGAAATGATTAAAGATAGTGGTTAGAATGGAAGATTGTGCCATGCTCATGCGGAAAACTTGAAATATTTTAATTAATGATTAATTAAGAACAAATAACACGATTTACTTGCTAAATTCAAATTTCTGATAAAATTTTATACCGTGTGAAAAGAATAGAGTATTTGGATCTACGGAGGGAGATCATATTTTAAAATGTGCCCTATTGAATGTACATAGAAACACCATGAAGACAGGGACACTTTCCTCTCCTTATATGCTTCAATCAATACCTAGAATAATTCCTGATACAAAATAGACACTAAAAAGATATTTGTTGAATGAATAAATCAGGAGCAGCAAAAGTACTGTTTTCTCAATTGGATAGTACATTTGAAGAGAGAATTTCACCAATTAAACTATGGCAGGATTATGAACACTACAGAAACCACATAGCACAAGAAATGTTTACAGGATGACAAAGTCTCCAATTTCCATCTAGAAAAGTAAAGAGGGATGAACACATGGCAGCTGTCTGTCTTCCAAAGATCTGAAAAAGTGCCCCATGCAACCAAGACCACACAATTCTATACATCACCACAGGGCAGAATTCTGACAAGTGTTTTGTGTTTGTAAAGACATTGTGGTTCATTAGGAATATAAGTTACACTTTTCTAAAACTTATGGTTGTCTAAAATTATAAATATTAAACTGTTCATCTCTGGCAGTACTCAAACATCAATTCTAAGAAATGGTAGTTAAGGAATCCTTGCATGGTGTGGAAGTTTGAGTGAGAATTAAAACCCTTTTCACTCTACCTATTGAAAAGCATTGCACTCTGTGTTTTTATCTCAGTTGAAATAATGCTATCAGAAATGGGCTTTAAGGCAATATATTTACATTTCCAACACTGTCCCTCCCAGCAAAACCATCATAATAGCTCTCTAACCCTTTGGTAATAATGAAATTGATGTCATGAGAAGAGACCTCTCCATCTCCCATAAAATATCATGCGCCAGTGACTGTATGCATTAGCACACACACACGTACACACAAACACACACACATGGAGCACTAGGTGCTTTTTATTGAGTGGTATTTACAACTTGGCTTAAATTAGTTTTAGAGACCAAATCATGCGCTAGCTCTGATATTAGAACCTTTTCATTAATCAGAGAATTTAGAGTTATATGTTAGCTTCATCATCTGAATAAGAAAAAAATCTAATAAATCAATTCCACTCTAGGTTAAGTCCATCATTTTGAGTAACAGCGACTACAGAAAATTATGGGTTTATGTCTTGTCTGGGAACCTCATAAGTCACAAGTACAATACACTTAAGGTACTTTGAGGCCTCTCAAGTAAGACGTATGAAGCTATTACTCATCACAATCTGTAAAGCAGCTATACTGTGGCTTTTAATGGTAATTTTGTAAATATTTCAAATTTTTATTTTTAAGGACATTCGTTTAACTCAATGCTATGTGATATATAGATATATACAGACAAACACATGCAATACACATATCTTCCAGCTACATACTTACCCAAATTTACTCTGAAGGAGGCATTTGAGGAAATTACATTTATACAAAACTACAGAATAAAACATAGGAAAGGACACTAAGTTGCTGTCAGTTCAGTTTCTCCTCAGGTTATATTTTAGTAGTTTTTAATACCCCTATGAATTATTTTTATCCACAGGCCAATTTGTTTTAACTTTAATAGTGTTTGGTTTCTTTTCATCCTTTTTAAATCACCCAATTTAAATTTATGAAAATTTCTTGATGTAAACCATGAGTCTGGATGTCAAGAACATCAGGATTCTAGTCCTGGTTGCCACCCTGCAGCTCATGAAGGCTGTGACCTTGTGCAGAGCACACACCTCTCTGCTGCTCAGTCCCTCATCAATAAAACAAGGCCATTGGATGGGTGGATCACTAAGGCCTTTCCAGCACATTCTCCATCTGTGCCTGTTTAAACAAGAAATAATTTAGGATTTGACTGACAACCTAGGTCAACATTATGTACTAAGGACATGAGAAACATTTAAAAGCCTCTCCTGTGAAGTTGGATATCTCAGGCAGAGTTCCCTAGACACAGATTCTGAGTCAAGAATTCGTGCAAAAGTGATTTGTTAGAAAAACCGGTAAGTTAGTGAGGAAGTGAGATAATGAAGAGATGGGTGGAAATCCAGCAAGAGTGTAGAACAAAGCAAAGTCCCACAGTGTATAGTAACAATGGCTCAATTCTACACAGAAGCACTGAAAACAAAGGAGATTATGGTCTTAATCAGGGATAAAAGAGATGGAGTATTCATTCTCCCCCCCCCCCCAAATTCACCAGACCTTCGTTAAGGGCTTGGACCCCAGACGACTATTAATCCCCATATTAAGGTCCTGAGGATCTCACCTGGACTAACAGCAACCTTGGCAAATGGATACAGAGGTTGACTGCTGGAAATGAAAACACTCAAGCAACTGAAATGCACTCAAAGAACAAAGAAATCTAAAAAACAAGAGTGGAGGATGCAAAGGTCAGCAGGGTCATCTTCCACCCCTACCCTTCCAATAAGCAAGTAATGAAAGCATGTTAGGTTCTTTTTCCCCAAAGCATCCCATTATCACTTTTTCAATAAAGGTATCTGAGCACCTGTAGATGTCTGACAGATTATACAGGATGAACAAAATAGATATGGTCTCAGGCTCATGGACCTTACAGTAAAATGGAGGAGACAGATTATAATTATCAATTATGATAATTCTATGAGGTGCTGTAATGAAGCCCAGTGTGAGACTAACAGGAGGGGTTCTTTATAAAATAAGAAATCAAGAAAGGCTTATATGAGACTGACATTTAACCTGAGACCTAAAAGATGGGCACAAAGAACCAGATAAAGAATGGGGGTTTGGGAGGAGAGTATTCAGACAGAAAAGACAATGATGCTGGAAGGACCTTGACAGAATCAAAGAACTGAAATAAATCCAGAGTAGCTGAAGAGTTGTAAGCAAGGTGGAGAAGAATGAGTTTCAGGAGGCAGATGAGGGTAAAGCATCTTATACCATCTGATGGTTTTTACATTTTATTCTTAGCGTAATGGGAAACCATTTTTAAACAGGGTATATATATGATTAAATGGGAAAACATTTTAATCAGGAAACAGACATTTTAAAAATAACACTCTGAGTGCTGGGTAGGTTATGGATTAGAAAAGGTGTAAGAATAAGAGTGGATAAACTCCTTAGAGGGCTGTTAAGGTATTCTCATGAAAGAAGATGATAGGTAGAACCTGAATGGTAATAGTAAATATGGAAAGGATTTGCTTCTCATGAACCCAAATCTATATCTCAAAATCTCCTTTTCAAGCCAACCAACTTAAAAAAGAATAATAAGAATACCTGATGATTAATATAAGACAGAGATGGCTAATTTTTTTATATTCGAGACATGATCTTAGCATTTTCACAGTTGGAGCTACAAGAAAGAAGAAGCAGACATAAGAGTTGTTCATAGCTATCCAAGGAGAAAAGCCTTAGGCCAATGCACACTTAATCCTATAGAGGAAAGAAGAAAAGAGCTTATCTAAAAGAGAAGAAAATTTCCCCAGGCAGAAAAAAAAAAAAAGCTGTGGACTATTTCAGTAATATAAAATAAATTTAAAAGGTAGAGAAGATAGAAGAAAGAGCCACCTTCATGGTGTGACCCTTTAACATGAATTCCTACTAGGAAATCAAATCAGATTATCCACTCTCTCTCTCTTATATCATATGCATGTGTGTGGGAAGGTGAAAGGTGATGGTTAAAAAAGGATACCTGTAGCTAAAGAATTCAGTGAATTTTATCCTCTAGACTGGATAAAAAATAACAAATACAAACATGGGGTTTTACCAATGAAGGACAAAGAATGAGCCCCTTAACTATACTGGGAAGATCAAAGAAGACTTAATAGAAGTAAGAGAATCATGTGCTAATCCTGGAAGTTAGAGAGAACATGACTCCTTACAGGAAATTGAAATAGAATAATAAAACTTAAATATAGAATGTGAAAAAAGGCATGCACAAGGGACAGGAATGATGAAAATTTGAAGCATAAGGAACCTTATATGGCATTCTGAAAAGGCTGACATTGACTAGACAGTCTGGTGATCCACTGAAGAATGGTTAGCACTAGAACAACATGGTATCTTAGAAAAATGCTGGTCAGAATGTTGAAACTGGATTGACAAGGAAAACCACTTAGAACACTATTATAGTAATTTGGGTAAGACAAGACAAATCTTAAAGCAAAATAGCAGTGAACATGGAAGAAAGAGGATGGAAGTTAAAGAATTTTGGGCAAGTGAAATCACTGTTGCTTGATGATTTACTATCACATCAAAAGTGAGGGGAAGAAGTAGACAGAAATCAAGAGGTGAAAACCAAGGTCTGATTCTAACACCTGGGAGAAAGGAGGCATTTTTGATGGAGAGAAAGAAAAAAAAAGAATAAGAATAATAAATAAACTAAAATTTGAGAATAGGAAGATCTGTGAAGGGCATGGCAGTGAATTTGTTTTGGAAATGATCTGTGGGCTATCTAGATAAAGAAGAAAAGTTCCAATTTTGGGAAGTGTAGGTTTGAAGCCTATCCAGACATCCCTCTTGTCACTTCACAACATTAGAGGTCATATTATCCTCAGGCATGGCTGGACCAACCAAGGAACACATGGGCCTAGGCTCAAGGGATAGGAATACTTGCTTATCATTCAAGGAACCTGTATGATAAGTAGTTAACCAGCACTACTCTAGAGATATAATGACCAAATGTACCTAATGAAATCTCTAACATGAAGAATAAAGATATTTTTTACATTCCAGGTCTCTTGAGATGGAAAAGACCAGACGAAGTGGCACCAGAACATCTGCTAGCATGACCTCATGGACCTCCAAACAATAGCATCTACCTTCTCAGGAGACCCCTGCCACTTGTAGCTCTGATGCAGTAGGAAGTTACTTAGATCACATGGCTAAGAGTTATCAGCAGAATAGAGAAGGGAAAGGGACACAAACAGAGAAGTATGTATTTTGTTTTGTAGAACCAACAGTTCCCACCAAGGAAACACCAGGCCAGGTGTTTCACCAGATAGCCCTTGCTAGATATTTGCCTGATAGCCTCTTACATGGGCAAGTTTGAGCCAGAATGAAGCTGAAGACCTACACAGAAGCCCCACTAAATTGTTCTGAAGTTATCTTCAGCTCATTAAAATGCTAAGATCTCCTCCTATGGGCAGGATTTTCCACCATTTTTGAACATATGATGTATGCACTAGCTAGTTAGCATGTTAGGCCTATGAAATTGAACCAAAATGTCTAATAGAATATGTACAAGTTCTTTAATGTATATACAAACTCTCTGGCCCTACCCCCTAATACAATCAATAAAAGCTTCCTGTACTAATTCCACAGAAAGATAGTACTTTGAGAGCTATCTCCCTGTCTCCTTACTTGTAACAAGTAATAAAGAGTTCTCTTTTTTCAACTTTCCTTGGTTTATGTTCAATTTAATGCACCCCAAGTGGTGAACCCCCTTGAGTGTGGTTACAAGATCTTTGCAAGATACATTGAGACTTGCATATAACAGTTTAAACCATTACATTAAATTAGATCACTCAGGAAATATCTGAAAAAAGAATTATTATAAACTAAACACAAGGAACATCAAAATGAAACATAAATAGAGAAAGAATAGGCCATTTACCAAAAGAACAATCTTCCATGAAGTAGGAGAGCCAGGCAAGGCAAGTGTTAGGCAATCAGTGGAGAAAAGATGATTGGGAGAGAGTGGTCCACATGCTACAATGATGTCAAATTCATATGGATGGAGGACTAATCATTTACTGGTTAAGCATTTGGTAGAGAGACCAGCATGAGAAGAACTCAGACTTCAGGAGGAGGAAAGGCGAATAGGAAGTGCAGAAGCAGAAAACACAAGGGAAAATAACATTTTAAAGAAATTAGAAACTGGACTCTGAAGTAAAAGAGGAAGATAGAATGGTAGCTAGACTCTCACTTTTTTGAGCATAGGTTTTATGTTTATGTTGTTCACCAATGTAGCTTAGTAGAAACTATTGGTAAATGACTGACAAAAACTGCAGGTGTTCTGCAGTATGTATCCAATAAATGAAATAGCTAAATGGATGTTTGGAAGGATGGATTTTTAGTTTTGACCTTTTTTTGTAGTTTTTATTTGTTTGCTAAAGTGGGAAAAACCTGAGCATATATTCATTCTAAAGGGGAAAAGGGAAAGGTTGGAGATACAAGAAAAAATCAGGAATTGTTGAATGAGACGCTGATGTAGTCTGGAGGGGAGGCGATCCAAAGCACAGGGAAAGGATCTGCCTTGACAAGAAGAGGAATCCTTCTTCCTCTACATAACAAAGAGGCAGGAAAATGGTACAGGTTTGTGAGAAATCATGTTTTGAAAGAGTGTAAAGGTGTTACCCATTTGACCAAAATTAATCAGGTGCTTCCTGATAGCCAGCCACTATGAGAGGTGCTAGGAATATAATGGCAAGTAAAAAAAAAAAAAAAAAAAAAAAAAGGTAACGCTCCTCTCAAGTTGCCTAGGATTTGCGGGAGGTGAGATGACTACTAATTAAATAACCACTTTTACATTATCATACAATAGTAACAAAAGTACATTTTTCTGAAAGAGTGCTTAAATACTTAGTCTTCCCTGAGATCAGGGAAGACTTCCCAGCGGAAGATACAACTGAGATAATAATTGAAGAGTAAATAGAATTAACCAGGAAGTCATGACGGGAAGGATGTTCTAGACATGGCAGTGGTCTTTGTGACAGTATGGTGCTTTAAAAATGTTGACAGTTTTTGAACTTTGAATTCTGGACACTTTGCAACCTTGCTTTAGCAGGTGGGTACGTGGATACTTGGGTTGCCCAACCTGTGACAGCAGGAGTGGTCATCCTAAAATTCTGTCCTCACCTCTGCACCTCTATCTGCCATATCACACAAGTAGATTTAGGCAGGGGTAGGCAACAAGGTAAGTTTTAGGAGAAATTAACTAGAGGACTCACAAGGATTAATTTCCAATGTCACAACCTTCTGGAAGTATGAACTACTGTACTTCTTAGTCACGTAAGATTTATACACATTAATATTGAGGGATGTCTTCAGTTATAGCTTCCAAGTCACAAACTACTCAAGCTATATTTATGAGAGTATTAAATAAGTAACAAATTCAAATACTAATGCAAATTAATGTACTATTTCACAACAAATTCTATTTCCCTGGATTTCCCTGTTGATAAAAACAGACATCACTAAACATAAAGTGATAAAGCCACTAGAGATTTGAAGGATTGTTTTAATTAGATCTCCTTTATCGGCAAATATTTTCATGAGTCTCCACTCCTGATATAAATTCTGAAATATACATATAAGCAAGTGTGTCTTTATTCTTCACGTATGTGATTTTGATCAATAAAGACACATTTTCTGCAGCAGAAATTCAAATCCTGAATCTGGCCTACGAAATAGCTCATCAAGGGAATTCAATTGTTGATTTATGGTAGCCATTGCAAGAGAGGAGAGCATATTGCTAATAAACAGCAATTAGCCATATGTTTTAGGCCAAGTGGAGACTATTACTCACTCTTGAGAGTTTTTGAACTTTGAATTATCTGCAACTTATTCACTCCCCTTGGCAGATTATTATTTTCAAAAAACATTTGTCATAATGTTCATATACATGAACTCTTCTCCTCTTGTAGAAGGAAGTTTCAGTCAATCAAACATTCATATTGATCTAAATATCTTTCCACTTATTACCGAGCCCAAATACGATTCTAAATCAGGAAGTTTGGAAAGGACAATGAGATTCTGTAAACATTTTCCAATGGAGATGAACTAACAAAACTCAAGCTTGTATCGAATTCAGGGAGCCAGGCCTAAATCTGAGCTAGAAATATTTTAAGCCTGCAGCAATAAACTTTCCCAAAGGGAGTTCTTTGGAGACTATATTTGTGTCATATTCATTTTCTCAAAGTATTTTTAATTTTATAAACTTCAATTAAACTAAATATATATGATTTACACATAAACACATAAAAATTTTGCAATCTAAGCATGTGCTAAAACTTAGATTAGGCTGCCAAATAAATCATCAGTCTTACAGTTAAAGAAAGCCAGTTAAAAGGCTTAACAATAAAAATTAGGGTTGCCTTGAAATGGAATAATCAGCTTCAAAAAGTTATGAGTTTCCTGTCACTGAAAGCATTCAACTTAAGGCCAGATATCCATTAATCAGAAATGTTGTGGGGGTGCCTGGGTGGCTCAGTGGGTTAAGCGTCCGACTTCAGCTCAGGTCATGATCTCACGGTTAATGGATTTGAGCCCCACGTTGTGCTCTGTGCTGACAGCTCAGAGCCTGGAGCCTGCTTCAGATTCTGCGTCTCCTTCCGCACTCTGTCTCTATCTCTTGAAAATAAATAAATGTTTAAAAAATTAAAAAAAAAATAAACATTGTGAGGAGTATCATACATTGTTTAAAGTATGCTCTCTATAGCTACTTTCAAATATTCACCAGCTATAATTCTAGAAAAGTGGTGGTGAAAAATATTACCTAATGGAGTTACTCAAAATTGTTTCTATTTTTTGTTTTAATTTTTAATGTTTATTCCAAGCTTATTGGAGTTGAAGTCTTTGATCCATGGGTACAAGAAAGGATTTTGTGACTTTTGTGCATTTTTCTTTACCCATAAACTTTTTAATTCTCATCTCCTGGTTGTATTTCCTAGAGTGCTGCTCTAGTTTCTCAATACACTGGGTAATGACCATTTATCATGGTATATCCTATACCTTTATTTTCTCTGAATAGAACAAAGTAATCAATTTTAAAGAAATAGCTGCCTCTCCCCAACTCATGGTCTCCAATTATAGGTTTCCTGGGAAATGCCAGGATTGCTTATGGCCCATTGTTAATGATCTGAGGCCGCCTATTCTGCTAAATGTTAACTGTGGTATGGAAATGTGATGGTGTCTGCATTAGAGTTCACTAATCAAAATAATTATACCCACTCTGCACATTTCACATGCCTTCACTTAAATAGGATCAAGTATCATTTAATATGAACCCTTTATATACAGCCGGATTCTCAAGAGGCTCCCTCTCCTTCAAACTGGATGAGCTCAGAGTCTTTTGCAGAAAGAAAATGTATATAGGTGTGAAGGCTCCTATTCTGTAATGATGGTGTATATGTTACCACTACCAAATTCCTCGGCATCCTGTGATGCCAGAGTGACATAGAGACAGCAGAGGTCAGTATGCTTGCCTGATTTGGGGGAGCTATACTGGAAAAAAATAATTAATCAGTTAACTCATCACCATACAGCAACACCCACACTCTTAATTCAATCACTAGTATAGCCTTTATCCCAAAAGAGGAGAAGGGCATCATGAGAAAATATTGGAGGAACAAGTTTTATACATAATTTAGAGGTATTTTTTTTGAGGCCTTTACTCAGTGATATTTTCTTCTCCTTTGTTCTACACCTTGTGATGCAGACTACATGCTAATGAACACTGGAAGCTTCCTTTACCTTAGTACTAAGGTTATAACTTTGGTCTATATTGTGTCTACCTCATCAACGGGTATCCATCATTCCATAAATTGGACAAATTTCAAATAACATAAGTACTACATAACAAATAGGGGAATAGAAAAGAATCTTTGCTCTTGCCTGCCAATTTCACCAGGCTCACAAAAGAAGGGTATAGATGCAGCGAAGAACAGAAAGAATGCCAGGTATCACTGGATGGTACTATTCAAGATTTTTCAAACTCAGGATATTCAAAATCTGAAAAACACTGTATAGGAGACATGAAAAGGGGAATGTGGGCAGAGATGGGCTTCCTCTACTGTAAAATTAGAAAAGCCTAATTAGGATCTGCTTTTTAAACATCAATGTGATAAAGGTAAGCCACTGTTTACAATAAATAGCATGTGGCTTAAGCAGCTCACCGCTTCAAAGAACATCTGAGAATTCCTATTACATGAGTATGTGTTAGTCCAGGTCCTCTGAGAAGCAGATGCCAAATTGGGGTTAAATGTTCAAGGATTTCATGGGGTGGGGGAATACCTGTGTGATAGAAAATGGGACAGGAGCTGGAGAGGCTGCATCAGTCACCAGACTGCTGTGTTAGTCTGACCTCAGCCAAGGAGAAAGGGTGGGAGAGTTGGGGGAAAGCACCTCAGCAAGCTGTAGAGTCTAAGGAGGGGTCAGTAGGGCTCTTGGGGAGCCTTGGAGCCAAAGTCACTGTCTTCCAGGAATGTGCCTGCCTTATTGTCCTTGTCATGTTCAGTTATTGTGGAAGCAGCTACACGAGAAGTGAGGGATTTCTAAGCACAGAAGCTGAGGTCTTCCAAATATTCCTTCCAAAGTTTTGCCACAGAATAAGATTTTTCTGTGTCATTAAAATGGGTCAAAGCCAAAAAGCTTCTGAGAACTTCCCTTCCTTAATACAGTCGGTGTAGAAGCCGGCAAGAAATCTGCATAATCGCTAACAGTTTTTTCGATCTCCTTCTATTGCTGTCCTGTCTCTGAAACTGGATTCACCCGAAGACATTTTGAAAGTCACTTTATTTTAGTTTTCATTTTTTTTTCACTTACTTACTCCTCAACAGTTTGCAATACTTTTTTTCTATGAAGACTCTTCACTTAAAAGTTCTCATCAACCATCTCATTACCAAATGCAATGTTTTGCTTTGTTTTGTTTTAAACATGGACACACTGTAGTGGATTTTTCCTTGAAGCATCTGAGTTTGGACACTCCCATGAAGTACTCCTCCCTCGACTTCTGGAATTCAGTATTGTCTTCATCCTCTGGGTCTCTAATTACGCCTTCTAGGCCTTTTTTTATTAGATCTTTTCACTTGTCCCAACATTGAATTTATACTTTCACCAAGTTGTTGTCCTTAGACTGCTTATCTCTAAATACTTTTCCACTTAGAGTGCTAATTATTTCAGACATTTCCAACTCCTAAACATACCTGTCTAAATCAGAACTATTTTTGTACCTGAAAAATTATAAAATGAATATACTATTTAGGTAAGTTAATTGTATATGAAAAAAATTTGGAAAAGTACAAAATGTATCATATATCACATACCATATTATTATGTTATTGCCAATCTTTTAATATTTTAAATTATTCTCTGTGAACATAGTTCTATGTAAATGTTTACATATCTACATAGACATATCCTATTGGGTAAAAGCCTAAAAAAAGGATTGTTGGATCATATTTAATAAACACTTTTGCTAAAATGTTCTATTTAAAGGATTTCACTAGTACCTTCCAGAAATAATGTATAGAAGTGTTCATTTTTCAATATAATTGTGTAGTAAATATCCTTTTATATAAATTTTTGCATATATTCAGGCATATTTACATTTTGTAAATTCCCATAGCTGAATCAGTAAACTGGAATTTTGTTTCCACTACATAGAAAGTTCACATCATTAGGGAAATGCAAATCAAAACCACAATGAAATATGATCTCACACTTGTTAGAATGGCTATTATCTAAAAGACAAGAATTAACAAGTGTTGGCGATGATGTGGAAAAAAGGGAACTCTAGTGCACTGCTAGTAGAAATGTAAATTGATATGGAAACTATGGAAAACAATATGGAAGTTTCTAAAAAATTTAAAGATAGGACTACCGTATGATCCAGCAATTCCACCTCTAAGCAATTCCACCTTCATTTATTTGAAGAAAATGAAATCACTAACTTAAAAAGATATCTGCATGTTCATGTTCACATTATTTTTAATAATCAAGACATGAAAACAATCTAAGTTAACATCAAGGGAATATATCTCACATGTGTATCACACACACACACACACACACACACACACACACACACACACACAATGGAATATTATTCAGCCATTAAAAAGGAAATCCTGTTATTTGTGACAACATGATGATCCTTGAGGATATTGTGCTACATGAAATAAGTCAGACTTAGAGAAATGCTGTATGATCTCACTAACACATGGAATCTAAAAAAATTGAACTCATAGATACAGAAAACAGACTGGTTGCCAGAGGTACGGGATGGGGGTAGGGGGTATAGGTGAAGATGATCAAAAGGTATAAACTTCCAGTTATGAGATAAGTAAGCCCTGGGGTGTAATGTGCAGCATGATGACTATACTCAACAAGACTGTACTGTATACTTGAAAGTTGCTAAGAGAGTAGATCTTAGAAATTATCATCAAAAGAAAAAAAATGTGTAACTATATATGGTGATGGATGTTAACTTATTGTGATAATCATTTTGAAACAATATATATACATTATATATGTGTGTATATATATATATATATATATATATACACACATATATCAAATCATTATGTTGTACACCTAAAACGAATGCAATATATATATTCCAATTATAACTCAATTTAAAAAAAGAAAATTCACAAGGCTTTAAGAGAACTGTTACTTCTCTTTTAAGAGAACAATTGACAGAGGATCCATTTCTACAAAGCAGAACTAGGCTCAAACAAAGAAACACTCCAAAACCAGAGGGGAATCTGGAATATTTGCTAAATGAGATTTCAGACTTTCTATAAACCAGGGACTACTGTGTGTTTCTCATACTTTTCCTTTTCATAAAGAAAAACTTACCTTGTTTCTTCAAGGTATATTAGGTGTTTCAGGGGCATATCATTTGTCTTTTGGGTTATAGGTCCTCAGCCAAGAGGGGCCACTCCAGATCAATACAGATCACAAAATCACAGACTCTGAATTTCATGCTGTGACTGGATGTTCCTTTCACTAGTCATGGGAAGGGGAGAGCATATGTTATACTTGAGTGGGATGTGAATAATTATGTCCTCCATGACGATAGAGCATGCCAAATTGATTGTATTAATATGCCTGCTTCTTTTCTCCTGTCTGTATGCACGCATTTGCCAAGTAATTTTGTTGTTCCTCTAACCAAAGACATAGAGTCAATTTCCCCACCCTTTGAACATGGATTGGCTTTGAGCCTTGTTTTGACTGCTGGGATGTGGCAGAGTTACCATGTGATTGACCAAAAGAACTTCCCAGACTAAATCACTGATTCAAAGACACAGCAGCTAAAGGATTGTTATTTTATGCCACTGAGGTTTTGTGATTAAATATTACATAGTATTATTGTGTCAACATATGCCCTGTTCTACCTTTTCTCCCCCCTTAGTACCTATCACCTTGTAACCTACACAATTGGTTATCACTGTATTTCATGTACTTAGTCTGAGCAAGGCATCTAATAAAAGCTCTATATTTTTGATGAATTTAAGTTCTTTTAATTAACTGAATTGAAATAGAATGTTTTCAGATAGATTGTTCTATTTTAGATGCTCATGCAAGCATTGAATAGTGGGTTTATTGCTCATCCCGATCTTCTCATAAGTCAAAGAATTCTGTAGAAGAGGTAACAGAAGAAACAGGCATTAGGCATTACATCATCAGGATTTAATTCATAAGGATCATCTCATGCAGTGATTATCTCCTTGGCATTAGACAGGTCTCTTTATTTTTAACAGATCTGGTTTCAAATGCCTCAACTTCGAAGGTCTCCCCTAGATAGTTCAGCTTGATGGAATTTCACAAATCCTTCTGTGTCCACAATAACAGCCTCCAGCTCACGCTGCCAGACTCTCAGTTCCCTCCCCCTAAGATCTCTAATTTGCAACCTATAATTACCTTAATTATTTAATGAATGAGACATTTTTTATATTGATTCACTCTTAAATAATCTATAAGTAATTAAAATCAATACCAACATACATTTGTTTGGATGGTAACCTTTCCTTCTTTTCTCTATGACTCACATAAAACATCACCATTGCCCGTGCTTGTTTTGTTTTCAACAGCCTAGGAGACACTGTATATTACATAAAATAGCAGAAAAATAAGCAAGATAAGAGCAATGGCATCTATTTTCCACACTCCATTAATATCCTACTCATAATTCACACATGTTATTAGGAATTGAACCCAAGTTAATTAACAAAAATATTCCTAAGTTACACTGCTGTCTGTTGCATCTGCAATTGATTGTTATCTACAAATAAACACACACAAACCAAGGACAAATCACAATAAATTTAAGTAGACAGGTACAAGCAAATTGGACTATGAAAGGAGCATGTCTCTTTGCTTAAGTGTCTTCCACAAATCCCAGAGAGATGTGCTTGGATTTAATATAATTGGATTTGCTGTTTCCTTACAGTTTAATGCGTGAATAACTGCAATTACATATGACTCTACTATCCCAGCTAAACAAATTTATTTATTAAGCTATTAAATAGAATCTATACATCATAAGAATTGGAAATCATTTGGCAATGTTAGTTTTATATTTGGCTAAGTAATTCTTTTTTTTAAGTAATTATTTTCTGATCATTACTTTCAAACGGTACCGGTGAAGTGAGATTGGAAATGTTGACACAATTTAAACTTTGAAATGGATGACCCCGAAATGGTCCCTTGTCAGTTCTTCTTGGTTTTTGCTTTTTTTTTTTTTTTTTGCTTTTTTATTGCAGTTTTTCTAAGCTTCAGCAGTGCTATGGGCTGTGTCCCTTCAAAAATTCATATGTTGGGGCACCTGGGTGGTTTAGTCAGTTAAGTGTCCCACTTCGGCTCAGGTCATGATCTCACAGTCCATGAGTTCGAGTCCCACATTGGGCTCTGTGCTGACAGCTCAGAGCCTGGAGCTGCTTCAGATTCTGTGTCCTCCTCTCTCTCTGCCCCTCCCCTGCTCACACACATTC
Source organism: Prionailurus viverrinus (assembly GCF_022837055.1). Lineage (NCBI taxonomy): Eukaryota > Metazoa > Chordata > Mammalia > Carnivora > Felidae > Prionailurus > Prionailurus viverrinus. Next base: position 76,408,407 of record NC_062563.1, read on the forward strand.
TTTCTCTCTCCCTCAAAAATAAACATGAAAAAATTTTTAAATAATTCATATGTTGGAGTCCTAAACCCCAGTACCCCATAAAGTGACTGTACATAGAAAAAGGTTTCTTAAAGAGGTAACTGAGTTAAATTAAGTTATATGGGGAGCCCTAAACAAATATGACTGATGTCCTTGTAAGAAGAGATTAGGACATGGATACACACACACACAAAAGACCGTGTAAACACCTAGCGAAAAGATAGCCATATACAAGCCAAAGAGAGAGGCCTCAGAAGAAAAATCAACCCTGCTGACACCTTCATCTCAGATTTCTCACTTTCAGAATTGTGAGAAAGTAGATGTCTGTAGTTTACGCCACCTAGTCTGTGGTACTTTGTTATGGCCATTCTAGGAAACCAACAGAAGCAACTTCAAAATTTGAATCTTAAATCTTAAACTTTCAGTGTTCAGGAAAGTAGATTTGGTTCATATTTAGATAATCGGTAGCACAAGCACATCATGCTTTTGTTTTGAGAAAGACTACCTGGAAACATATCACTGACAAGGATTCATGGGATATGGCAGAAATTCTTGGTTCCTTATCTGTAATTATCCATTCTTACTTATTTACTTATGGAATTCCAATTGCTTTCAGGGCAGTAGTGTGACTCTACTGTAACTAGGGATGGGCATGTGATCCAGTTCCGACAAATAAGATCAAAGAATATATCGAGTAGGTAGACTTTACAGGAGGTCTACTTTTTCCTAGCATAAAGAGAATAGGCTCAGCTGACAGACATATTTTGCTCTTTACTCTTCTCTCTTTCATGCTGCCTAGAATATGAACACAATACAGGGAGGCAGAGAAGCCATTTTGAAACCATCAAAAAATAAATACCAGATGAAAAAGATAATGGGGTAGGAATTTAAAGGATCTTGGACCTTCCCTGAGCAGCTGCACCAATTCTAAACTAATTGCGTCCAGATTTCTCATAATGTGAAAAAAAAAGAACCCCTATTTCGTTGTACTATTGTCTTTAGGTTTCTGTCTTATGTAGTCAAACATAATTCAATCTCATAAAAATGGTCTGACTAGACAAGACACCACTATAATGGATCTTAAAGCACAAATTCTGACTAGCTATTTTGGTTATTAAGTCATTACGCTACTGGTGTTTAGTACTGAACTGAATCTTTATAAAAAATGGTTGGCTTAATTCTGAGAAATGCTATACAACACAGCAACTATGGATGCAGTTCTTTTTAATTCTTTCCTAATGTTGTTCGCAGGGGGAATAAATGCAACACGTATGTATACTCAATGAATAGCTAAAAATGAGTATAAAAGTGCATTGTAAGGACATGGCCTGGCAACAGCATCCTTATTAAGGGAAAATCATGATGGCATATATTAGGGCATCAATGCCATTTTATTCAAAATTATGGTCAATACAATACAACCCAATTGAGATATCACGTTTTATATTTTTGAATATTATATACATTTGTTAATGAAAAATTTAATTTCCAACAAAGTGCAATTAAGTTTCCATTCAGTTCTCATTCAGTATTGTTGAATATTGAATATGTGTGTGTGTTTATGTAAGAAGGTAAACCATATGTGGCTCAATGTATGTATAACACTAATATTTAAGGGGAGGGAGAAAATGCATTGGAGGGAAAGAAACAGAACAATATACTTCTTTGGATGTAACAGATTTCATATATTTTACTTTAATCTATGTAAATATTTTAATAATTATAATACAAATTAAAACTTAAAGATGCAATTGATATATATGAAGCAAAATAAATCACATACACCAAACTTTGTACAAATTTAATAATACTCAAAAAAAAAATATTTCAGGTGACTATGAAACCAAGGACCTTAACTGAATACCCCTACTGTGATATTTATGAAGGACAAAAATAAAGGAAAATTAAAATCTGAAATTGTTTTCACTAATTACAATGTTGATATTATTATCCTGAGTCTGTTGTGTGTGTATTGTAGAATAAAACAAATGAATAATTACTTTAGTAATGTTTAAATAAAATGAGAAAAAGATAAGATCAAAGAGGTTAACTAAAAGCCTTATAGTCTTGAATTTGATTAATTATTGAATTATTTGAATTAATTATTAATAAGTTAATTACGAGTATACACTTATAATTTATATTTGTAAATATATAAATATATATAATATAAATAAATATTTCTTATCTTTAAAAACCAAAAAAGTTCTGGAAACAAAAAGTAACACAAAGGAAACAACAACAAAATCCTAGTGTTCAAATTATAGTTTTTAAATACTATATCCCACAACAAGGAACAAAGACCTTCTGTACAGTTAGATCTTGCTGGCACCAGAAATTTGTACAATGAACCTGCAGAATTTTGTCATAGACAGTAAGAAAGTTAACAGTCATAGGCAGTAAGAAAGTTAACAAGGAAAATTAGTGTCATGTCAAAAGGATAAAAGAGACAAGATGAAGAAGCTTCTACTAGACAAAGATTAAATAATTTAAGCACAAACAAAATCAATTAACTGCAGTATTGTGAAATACATGAAATATGCTTAAATTTTTTTATTAAAAAAAATTTTTTAATGTATATTTTTGAAGGAAGGAAAGAGCGTGAGCAGGGAAGGGGCACAGAGGGAAGGAGACACAGAATCCGAAGCAGGCTCAAGGCTCTGAGCTGTCAGCACAGGGCCGGATGCGAGGCTGGAACCCATGAACCGTGAGATCATGACCCGAGCTGAAGTCGGACGCTTAACCGACTGAGACACCAGGCACCCGTCAAATATGCTTAAATTAAAAAAAAAAATAGTCATCCTCTTTTGAAGACTTGAAGAAAACAAATTATTTTTTTAAAAAATTGGTAAATAAAGGAAATAATATCAACCATATCTTTCCTATATAACCTGTACTTTTCAATAGCCAAAGAGTTTCCAAGGGATGGATTCACCTTCAAGAATTACTTTATCTAATAAATTAAGAAAAATTACAGGAGAAAGTCACCGTTTTGTAACTGCTAATGAAATACTGGATCTGCGCAACAAAAATTAAAAGAAATTATTAACATCAAGTGGCAGCCATGAGGTATACAATAGTCCCCCCGCCCTTATCCACAGAGGATATGTTCCAATGGGTGCCTGAAACTGTGGATAGTATCAAACCCTACATATACTATGTTTTTTTCCTACGCATACATACCAATGATAAAGCTTAATTTATAAACTAAGCACATAGTAATAGATAATAATAACTAATAATAGAACAATTAGAACAATATACTGTAGTAAAAGTTATGTAGATGTGGTCTCTCTCTCAAAATATCTTACTGTGCCATACCCTTCTTCTGGTAACGTGAGATGGTAAAATGCTCAAGTGATTAGATGAAGTGAGGTGAAAGATGTAGGCATCGTGATACAGTATTTGGGCTACAGTTGGCCTTCCAATGATATGTCAGAGGGAGAATCATCTGCCTCCAGACAGTGGCTGATCACAGGTAAATGAAACCACACAACGTGAAACCATGGATAAAGGAAGGCTACTGTACTGCTCAGATCTGTCATCAGAAATGTACTTGCCTTTCAGCTGCAGGGAAGAAGAATTGCTCAAAAGAGAGAAAGTAGGGAGAGGATGAATTTGCAGGTTAAAAGTGATATAAAAGCCAAATAAGTCAATATTAATAAGTGGATTTTATCTGGACACTGGTTCAAATAAAAATTATTAGACAATCAAGGAAACTTTCACTCTAATTAGAGACTTTATGATATTAAAGAATGAGTGTTAAATGTTTGTTGTGGCAATGGTTTTGTGGTTATGCTTTGTAAAAGGACTCCTTATTTTATAGAGATACATACCAAAGTATTTACAGAAAAATTATAGTATTTCTTTAAGATAATTTGAGATTAAGATTAGGCATGGTTGCAAATGGGTAAACTTCTAAAAATGGGTAAGGTATATACATATTAAATATGACAGATACAGCACATTTGATAGATACTATGAAATTGCTTTGCAAAGAAGTGTGCCATTCTCTTCCCAAACCAACATGTGTGAGATTGTTCATTTTTTCACACCATTGCCAATGCTGGGTATTTCTAGTTTATTTTTTCCAATCTTACATATGAGAAATATACTATTTCACAGTGTTAATTAGTGTCTTTTAAATTATGAGTGATACTGTGCATAATCTCAAGTTTATATAATTGATTTATATTTCTTTTTTTCTGTTGGACTCCCCTTTAAAACATTTGTCCTTCCCTTTATTTTGGATTTTTGGTTCTTTTATTGTTAACTTGTCTGAGCTCTCTCTATACAATATGACAATTTACCTCTTCCATCATATTTTTTGCAATAATCTTTTTCTAAGTACACCCTATTTTCATTTTATATTATTTTTTACTCCACAAAAAAGTTCACAAATTTTATGTAGTCATAATTATCAGTTATTTTAGAAATCCTGTGTTTTATTATTTATATCACGTTAAGAAAGTATCTATTTCTAAAGTGATAGGATCTGCTAAAGTAGAGATAGAATTTATAAAAATAGATTAAATACATAATGTATACACACATTCACACTGGATTTCTAAAGTATAACTATGTTTAGACAAAAATGCCTACTCTCATGGCCGCAGGTGGCTCCTGGCAGACTTCTGTGAACCCAACCGCCGGCCTATTCCAGTGCCTGCTGGTACCAGAGCCTCAGATGACTTTTGTGGCCCTGGGAGCTTCCATGGCACCAGGTACCTGGTGGGCTTCCACAAACCCAGGCCTCTGTTAGTTAACACATTTTCTACTGATGAATAGGTCACTTAAAATTGTTTTCTATTACACATAACATTACAGTTAACATGTATGAACACATGCCTTTGCTTCCCTGTCAGATTCTCACTCTAGGAAAAAACTTCCTTTAATGGAAATGCAAGGTTATCAGAGAACTAGTTTATGTCTCCAGGGATATATAGGCAACAACGTATGCCTGATTTATACGTGGCCAGAACCTAAACTCAGATAATTTCTGATTTCACACCTTCCATAAGCAAACAGTATAGTCACAATCCCCTAAGATTTCTTGTCCATCTCTCTAACTTACCACAAAGCCTCCTGGCTCAATTAGAATGACATGTGGCTATATGTGACAGGGAGAAACAAAACAGTGGTGACACAAACAAGATAGTTTATTTCTCATTTTCTCACACAAAAAATTATTCCCTGCCTGATAATGATATTTCTAATCCATGAAGTTTCCAGACTTGGGTTTTTTCCAACTCACCATTTCACCAGCCCTGAACATTGCCCTTGACCTCACAATCCCATATGATTGTTAGAGATCCAACCTTTGCCTCATGATCCAGGAAATCGGGCAGAGAATAGAATAGAATAAAGACGTGTCAATGAGCATGCCCCAACTCTTAGGAGATCTCTTAGAAGCCCACACAAAACATTTCTGCCTACATATCATTTGGCAGAAGGTGCACCTGGCTAATTTTATAGAAGACTGAGAAATATAGTCTTTATTCGGCTTGATGTAGACTAGCTAAAATTGGAGGTTGTATTCCTAAGAAAGAAAAGGAAGAAGAGAGTATTTGGTTAGACAGATATTAGTCTCTTCCATATTCCCAAATCAAAATCCTGAGCACATAAACTTTCATCAGTGTGAAATGGTCTAAGTCTAGGCTTTTTATTAGATTGGAACTAGGGGTTACATGTCAAGGAGGAGCCACTGATATATAGGTGTCCAAAATTACTTTTCTATAATATCTTTCTTTGTTTATCATCAAATCTCCAGAGATAATTCTTCACACTCCAATTCAGGGGATAGTGACTTATTTGTGTAATGTCTTTGAATTACATCTACCTAGAAGTAGAAAGGTAGAAAATGATTATGAATCCTTGTTTCTTTCATCATTATATCTGATGCTTCAAATGCTCACAGCCAACAGATGTCACTGTTTCTGGTTAACACAGATATACACAATATAAATTCTTTGAACCAAAAGGAAGAATAGTACACATGGAGGTCTTAGAAGTGACAAAAGGAAGGGAGAGTGAAATCTGCTGGATCATTTGCATGGCTCAAGGATCCTCCTCCTTTAGTGCCCAAGCAGTAAATTTGTGGTAAGGGAGTCCAGTGACAGGAAAGCAAGAAATGAGAAACAGAAGTCAGGCCCTAATGAGCAGCACATGAGAAGGAGGTGTAATGGGGGCACAGAGTGAGAAAAGGCATTCAGCACAGTCAAGATAAAGATGGAACAAGTGTGGGATTAAGAGAAATAAACGAAACAAGTAGGGAGTCAAGGAAACTTGAAATGAAAAGTGAGTCTTGACCAAGATTTCCAGAGGGACAGGAAGAGGGCGATGAGGGGCCCTGAAGGTCAACCTGCACATATTTAGTCAGTTATAACAAGAGAAAATTGCTTCCTCATTACAAGGCTGGGAATGATGTTGATCGTTTTTTCTTCCTCTTAGAGAACTGCGTGGAAGTTATAATTGGTATGAGGAAGCATGGGGTGCCCAGTTCAGACCCTTGCTCAAATGGGAAAACCCTAGAGGCATGTGCCAAGCTGGATGATAATGACAGCTGTGACCATCAAATCATGCAGCCAGCCTTTCAGAAGAGACAGGGTCGACCCCAGAGACCAGATGGGTTATGTGTAGGTCTCTAAAGAGAAGAGTGAGGAACTCTTTTCCTGAATTGGCTATAAAAATGACAAGTTTATTTAACAGGTATGGAGAAGGTGAAATTATATATATATATATATATATATATATATATATATATATATATATGGAGGGAGACAGATCTTTTTAAAATAGTTCTTTCAGAGAAGATTAAGAAAATGATTCCTGGGGATTTGACATTGTATTTAACAGGAATTTCATTAGCTTTATATAAGTATCTTATTTTCTTAATTTCTGGTCTGTTTATATTGTATGAACTAAGAATCAGAATTGGGCCTCCTTTCCTCAAATGTCTAAAAACTTTAGTAACACACATAGACAAGTGAAGATATTAAGCATAAAATCTAAGACCTTTGGTACTTGTGAGTTATCTGTTTGCTATTAAGAGTTTATGAATAGGCTACTATTAGAAAAATCTTTGCATCATAAAGCAATAACTTCATGATGAGAGAAACATCTTTTTGGCTTTAGCATAATTTATCTAGATTCTTTAAGTCACAAATTAGTTCATATGAAGTAAGTAAACTCCAAACACATATGTATATAAGGTTCTGCTAGAAACCACCATAGTTTCTTGCTGCATTCAGAGATTTGAACCTAGATTAGCCATGTTACAGAAGCTGGCTTGATACCAATGGGTTGTCTTATCAGATCATGCTAACAGCTAAAACATCTGGAAACGGGCCACAAAATATTTCACCTTTAAAAGGTGATAATATAATCCATATGTCTTTTAGTTATATAACACCGTTGCTCTAAAGATAAAACTTAGCACTGAGTCCCTGGGACTATGTGTGCATGTCTACACTGTACATTTCTATATATCACTTTTCCTTTTAAGAGCATATGACTTGCCTTGAAGGCTCCAAATGCTTAACACTAATGCTATTGCACTTGGTAAATCTCTACTGAACTTAGCAAAATAATACTTCATATGTAGAGATCTTTAGAGTCCCTAAAAATTGGGGGGATAAAAGAACTTCCATTTATGTACCTTTCTACTAAACTTAAAATTATAGATGTTTGACCTCTCAATTAATGCTCATTCTAGACTGAGGTGAGAATGTCTCCTTGACTCTCCTTTGTACATTAAAGAATATTTTATTGCAAAAGAGAAAGAAAGAAAGAAAGAAAGAAAGAAAGAAAGAAAGAAAGAAAGAAAGAAAGGAAGGAAAAGATAAATGGAGTACTGGTTTGTTACAATCTAATTTGTTTGCTTATAAATCCTCACATGAATAACTGGAACTCTGAAGTGATTTAGTTTTCAACAGACTTGATTCTTTGGGAATACCAAATTTATTTCAGATAATTTGGTGCAGTACAGAAGCTTCTTTAATACCCTTCCTTGGTGAAGGTAAGGGCTTAATGAATACCATTGTACCTCCTCACAAACATTGACTGAAGGCCTACTTTGGATGGATACACTGTTATGCTATATATACTGTGTGTGGAGGCACAGGGCATGTTTCCTTTCTGCATGGGGCTTACTGTGTGCTGGGGGAGATGGCAATGTGCAAAAAGGGAGACAGCAATGACAACCAGCATCTTCAAGGGATCTATTAAGATATGTAAGAATTCACAGAAAACAGAGGCCACTGAGGGCCTATGATGGAACTAGGGTCCACAAAGATCTCAAAAAGAGTCAGGTATGCAGCCTGAGTCTCAAAGCAAGGTAGGACTTTGACTGAGAGTTAATCAGCAAGGTCATTTCAAGATCCGGGCTAAGCAGGAGAATGGAATGTACCCACCATATTAAATGAAGGGTGAAGTGTCATTCTTGAGATAGGCCATAGGGCATGGTCCTTGGGATCTGAGAACATTAAAACACACACCCTACACACACACACACACACACACACACACACACACACACACACACACACACACTTTCTCTAGGAGCTCCAAATAAAATATGAATAAAGAGATACTGTCTGTGTCTTTGATTTGGGAAGCCTGGAGCTATTTCCTGAAGAAGCTTCAGTGGTGCCCACCATGGGATGTGAGGCAGTATATATTAAAGCAGGTAACAAAGTTGGCTAACAGGCGGCCAGACCTTAATGAAGAAAGCAGAAAGATTATGAGAATAAGGGAGAGACCACCAACCAGACATGAAGAAGGTTCCTTACCATAGATATGCAAGTGTGAGTAGGTTGCATATTGAAATTAGCTTTCTTTGACATGTGGCAGTTCATATGGAAAATATTAAGTTTACACCCACTAAACTCCATAGAAGAAAGGCTTGGTTTTGGTATGTTTGGTTCTAACATTATAGCATATTATTTTCTATCAAAGCAAAGTTAATTTTCAGAAATATAGGAATCAAGCATCTGTTTAATTCAATAATTACCAGCTTTTATACAAGAAGCTGAAGGTATAGCTAAATTTAATTTCTAGTCATTTTTTATTAATCTGCTTTGCAGCACAGTTAGTGATGGATTTAGCGACCTCTAAATAAGAATATTTGCAGCCAGTTGAGATAAGAACTGTTTCTGCAGTATACTTTTCATGAAGAGTTTGATTTTACTTGGGAAATCATCTCCCCTCATGGATTCAGATTCCATTAACCATCATTAATGACAAATTAATTCTTGGGGAAAAAATAAAACTGAAGAACCAGAGATATTCCCACATAAACTCTCTGACACTTCCTTTGTCCATCTGAGCCATCATCTTAGGAGCCAACACAGAGTCTGCCAAAGGCAATAAAATCACCTGTGTATGAGATTAGGATTGCATTCAACTGAGACAGAAGGTACTCGACTCAAAATGAAAGTGGAATTAGATTCAAAATTTTAAAATTTGGGGTTTTGGCTCATTGTGTACTCACTGGAAAGCCAAAAAGTTTGTCATAGAAACTGAGTACAAATGTAAATGTTCTTGTGTCTTAGAAGATCGTCTTCTTGGCAATGTATGCTTATTACAAAATTAAACTGGAAAGCTTGCAGATAATGGCAACAAATTCTTATTACTATATTAACACAAGCATTAATAACTAATATTTAAAATATTAAAATCTTTAACCCCCTTAAATATCTTTTAAAAATTCTGTAAGACAATTTAAACATGCTTTTAATAAGACTTGACTCTAAGACCTGAAACCATAAAATGCCTAGAAGAAAATTTAAGGGGTCAGCTCATAGATATCACTCCTGGCAATGATTTTTTTTAGATATGACTACAAAAATGGAAGCAACAAAAGCAAAAATAAACAAGTGCAACTACAAACTAAAAACTTCTGCACAGTAAAAAGAAATCATTGGGGTGCCTGGGTGGCTCAGTTGTTTAAGAATCTGACTCTTGGTTTTGGCTCAGGTCATGATCTCACAGTTCATGAGTTCAAACCCCAATGTAGGCTCTATAGCACAGAGCCTGCTTGGGATTCTCTCTCTCTCCTCCCCTGCTCTCAATCATTCTCTCTCTCAAAATAAATAAAGAAACTTGGGGGACAAAAAGGAAATCATCAACAAAATGAAACAATAACATACTCAATGGGAGAACATACTTGTAAATCACATATCTGATAAGGAGTTAATGTCCAAAATATACAAAGAATTTATACAATTCAATTACAAAAAGCAATCTGATTACAAAATAGGCAGAGGATCTGAATAGACTTTTTTCAAAGAAGACACACAGATGGCCAACAGATATATGAAAAGATGCTCAACATCACTAATCATCAGGGAAATGCAAATAAACCTCAATGAAATATCACCTCACACAGGTTAGAGTGACTACTATCAAAGAGACAAGAAATAATAAGTATTCATGAGGATATAGAGAAAAGGAAATACCAGTGCACTATTGCTGGAATGTAAATTGGTTCAGTCACTACAAAAAAAATATAGAGGTTACAAAAAAATTAAAAATAGAACTATCATATGATCCAGAAATTCTACACCTGGGTATTTATCTGAAAAAGACAAAAGATAATTTGGAAAGATATATGCACTGCATGTTTACTGCATTATTATTTACAATAACTAAGATATGGAAACAATCTAAGTGTCCATAAGTGACTAAAGGAGATGTGGTATATAGATACAATGGAATATTATTCAGCCATAAAAAAAGAATGAAATCTTGCCATTGTAACAACATGGACAGGCCTTGAGGGCATTATGCTAACTGAAATAAGTCAGGCAGAGAAAGACAAATACCATATGATCTCACTTATATGTGGAATTTAAAACAAAACAAGCAAACAGAACATGACAACTCATGGATACAGAAAAGAGATAAGTGGTTGTCAGCGGTGGGGGTTCGGGAAGGGCAAAATGGGTAAAAGGGCTCAAAAGGTACAAACTTCCAATTATAAAATAAATAAATCATGGGGATGTAACGCACAGCATGGTTACTACAGTGAAAAATACTGTACTGCATATATGAAGATTGCTAAGAAAGTAGATCTTAAAGTCTTCAGCATAAAATCTTTTTTGTAACTATGTGTTTAAATGTTAAATGGACTTACTGCAGTGGTCATCTTGCAATATACACAAATATTAAATCATTATGTTGAACACCTGCAACTAATGTAATGTTGAATACAAAAATATTTTTATTTAAATTTTTTTTAACGTTTATTTATTTTTGAGACAGAGAGAGAGCATGAATGGGGGAGGGGCAGAGAGAGAGGGAGACAGAATCGGAAGCAGGCTCCAGGCTCTGAGCCATCAGCCCAGATCCCGACGTGGGGCTCGAACTCACGGACCGCGAGATCGTGACCCGGGCTGAAGTCAGACGCTTAACCGACTGAGCCACCCAGGCGCCCCTACAAAAATATTTTTAACCCATTTCAAGATCTTTTAAAAATTCTGTAGGACCACGTAAACATACAAAGCTTAGTTTCAACTGATTTTAATAACACCACATGATTTGAAAGATATGGATTCATCCGTGTGAAGAACAGAGATGCTAGGAGGCATGGGTTTGGCTCCATTGGCCCTTTACAAATTCCTATTACTGTCGTTTGCTACCCATTATACCTGCAAACTCTCAGCCCGTTTCTCTCTCATTTTCTTGCTCAAGTTACCTCTGAATTATCAATCTTATTTGTCCTTTTGTAAGCTATTCAAGTCCTGTCCTTTCTTTGGTATCTATTTCAATCTCTGCCTCCTCCATGAAAGTTTTCAGAACGCTCTGCCCTGCAAATAGTTACAACAGAGACTAACGCCTGCACAGCCTATTTGTGACCTGCCAACTCCTTTTCTAGAGCAAGGTAGGAACCGATCTTTCTGGCTTCTTCTGTACCATTAATTTTGTACTTATTTATCTTTCATATTCTATGCGTTATTTTAAACTTTTATTTACTGATTCATCTGAAGAAAAAAATGTTGCACCATCTACATGTCCAGCTATTAAAGCCGATGGGAAATAATAATTATCATTTTTCCCTATTTTGAGTGCAATAGCCCAACCCAAAATTTTTAAAAAGTATAAATAATTAAGGGAATCCCATTTACATCAGTATACTCCAGTACCCGCCTCACAAGAGAAAATGAAAACACACTAGGTTTCTGTGTTGTTTTTATATGTGAAAATCGGCACATGGCTGGTCATTCTAGCACAGGGGTTGGCAAACTATACACTCTGTGACCCAAATCCAGCCCATTACCTATTTTTTATATATATAATGTTTTATTGGAACATAGCCACACCTATTAATTTAGCTATTATCTATGGTTGAATTTTGTGCTACCAAGTGCAGAATGACATAGCTGTAACAGAGACTGCATGGCCTGCAAAACCTATTTGCAATGTGGACATTTATAAAAATTAATGATCCCTTTTCTAGAGCAAAGTAGGAACTACCATATATCTATTTGATATTCAAAAGCCTAGGTTTGGGGGCACCTGAGTGGCTCAGTCGGTTGGGTGTCTAACTTCGATTTGGGTCATGATCTCATGGTCCATGTGTTCGAGTTTCACATCAGGCTCTGTGCTGATGGCTCAGAGCCTGGAGTCTGCTTCAGATTCTTGTCTCCCACTCTCTCTGACTCTCTCCCGCTCATGCTCTGTCTGTCTCTGTCTGTCTGTCTGTCTCTCTCAAAAATAAACAAACATTAAAAAAATTTAAAAGCCTAGCTTTGGTGTCTAAATATCATTCACCAATATAAATAAATAGTGATCCCTAGAGAAGTGGTTGATTTAAGGATTGTAGCAGAGGAAATACAAAATGGGCCTGAAGCATCTTATGATGACAGTAACTATGGAAGTGCTCCAAAAAGGATGGGGCCCTGTCAAAAAGGGACAGGAGCCAACCTGAAAGAGCTCTCAGTGGTCAAAGCTGGAACAATTCGAGGCAGAAAATAAGTAATGATAATATTGGATTACAACCTATAGAGAAAAATGTTAGTCATGAATAAGTCTATACTAATATAAATAAATAAATCCCAAAGAAATGAGAGAAAAACAACATCACCATTAAAATGCCACAATAACATTGTTGCAGGAAAAATATCGCTGCTGAAATTAGTGAGTGAAAATTTGAGGAGAAACAGCATATTGGCAGAGTCCCAAAGTATCTCCCCTAAGATATTTATTAATTTCAAATGAAAAAAATAGTAACAGTAGAGAAACCCAGCAGATACCACCTTAACCAAGTGTTCAAGGTTAACATCTCTCGTAAAAAGACATACAGACATCATTTACCCCATTGTTAAGATGCACCGAGAAGGTCATGCCACCTCTGTGATATTCTCGCTACAAACACAACCTTGGTCTAATCGTGAGAAAATATCAGACTAACCCAAAGTGACTTATATTCTACAAAATAAGTAACAAGTACTCTTCAAAAACGCCAAGGTCAGGAAAGACAAAGAAAGATGAATTGTCACAGGTTGGAGGATACTAAGGAGACCCCACAAATAAATGCAGTGCAGGATACTGCATAGTATCCTGAAATAGAAAAGAGACAGTGGGAAATATGAATAGTCTTTTGTAAATTAATGTTATCATTACAATGAAAGTTTCTTAGCTTTTATCACTGTGCTATAGTTATAGAAAATATTAACATTAGTGGAAAATGGGTAAAGGTTATGCAGGAACTCTCTATACCATTTCTGCAATTTTTTGGTACATCTAACATTATTTCAAAATAACAGGCAAGAAAAAGAAAACGTGCTGGAATAAAGAAAAATCAGTTTTCTGACTAAGGAACCCAATGTGGTTTTTTATTGTTTTCCTCTTCTTTTTTCTTTTTAGTGACAACATTCTCAAGTTATAATATTCAGGTTAATAGCATAGAATTTCCAGACACTGAAAAGGAGAACTGCTGTGTCTATTGTATTGTTTCTAAGTGGAAGTAGTTTCTTTGACTTTCACATACTCACAGAGTTTTAGTCTAAGAAAGCAAAAGAAACTGTAATTGAGTCAAAGAAGAGGAGGGCATAATGGGATCATGGTAGAATGAATGTCTCTTGTCCCCCGGGGTCCTCACAGCCAGATACTCCGTGCATGTCCTGACTGCATGAAGACCAGATATGGAGCAGCAGGAGGCAGGCTGGACTTTGGAGGCCACAAGGCTCTTTCCTCTTGCTTTTCCCTATAGAAGAGAAATTGTATCTCTCTTGTGCAGAGAAGGGTCTGATGTCTGGGTGTGGCTTATAGAAATCACTGTCATTATTTTTCAGGCTATCTTAATGTTGGAGTAAGGAATACCAAAAGTAAGAATGTATCTAATGCTGAAAAACTAATCAGAAAAGGGGAAAACCTTTCCTTTATTTCAAAGGATAAATTCTTCTATGAACTATGCAATTTTTTTCTAAATTTCTATTAAAATTAGGAAGAGCTTAGAAACAAAGCATATTATAATATAGTAATTTCAATCATTTGGCCCACCACTCTGCTAGTTGCTACTGGAAATGAAAAAAACAAACAAAAAACACATCTCCATCATCAAAATGTTTTCAATCTTTTGAAGTAACAAATTAACTCACAAGAAATAAGAAGAATTAAGTATAAAACTATAACGATGAATGCAAATGGAATACATATTCAGAAAAATGAAGATACCTGCTAGAGGGAATGTTGTTCAGCATTGATATCATTGGAAAGACTAATCTGCTCCTTGAAAGAAAATAATAATATTACCAAAATGTTAGCTTTATTGTAAAGATTAAATAAGACACTGCAGAAAAGAAAATTAAGTCTTTTTCTTACAAGATATATTTTAAAAATTTCCAGTACATAAAAAGACTAAACACAAAAAATACCATTTTAAATTATTGATATAAAATATAAGAAAATATCCTTCCTTAAAGAAGACACAAAAGGCAAAGTTCTCAAAGTAATATATATGTATATATAGTACATATATAATATAATATATATTAAATATAGTAAAATATATTTATTACTAAAGGAGGAAAGACATTAATATATGTAAATGGGGAAAGATGATTACTATATATATAGTAATATATATGTATATATATATATATGTATTACTAAATCAAGGATTTTAACTTCTTGATCTTAAGACTCCATAAACAGTTAAAAAATCAAACAGAATGGCCAATTAATAGAAGTGACAAAAAATTAGAATCAAGAATATATAAATAATTCTGGACTCCTAAGAGCTTGAATGGAAATAAAATTACATTTTCATTATCACTAAACTCTAACTGAATTCTCAGCATTTTCTTCTACAATAAATGTAGGCTACAAACCAGAGTGGCATGAGTTATACCTGAGACCATCAAGATTAGAGTTTATGGATTTTTTATGCAGCATTATAGTTGTTGCAACCACCTAGAAATATTGTTTATACTCATCACTTTCTCCAGATAAGAGTAGTATAGATTATCTACTAGATCTTGTTATTTAATGCATTAATAAAGAAAGACATGTGTTACTTCCATTACTATTTGTTTTTTAATATTTTGCTGGTTATGCTTTAATATTATTGAATTCTCCTTAATTCTGTATATTTTATTAAGGAAAAATGTTTAATTCCCTCCAAAAAGGAGTCTGTTAGCTTCAACAGGCTACCAAAAGGGCCTATGGCACAACAGAGGTTAAGAACCACTGAAGTATGTTGATATGAATAGGAGGTTATAAACAACAGTGAGAGAAAACAGCTAGTGTCAAAATGATGTATGTACAATATGGTATGATTTGTATGGGTTTTTATGGAAATCACATGAAATAATACCATATATTTTTCCTGAAATCATATTCATGCATAAGAATCTATAAAAATAAATGTAAGGAGATACAATAAATTCATGATCGTCTTTGCCTCTAGGAATGGGGGAGGTGAAAAAGATGTGAGAAGGTGGATAAAAAAAGACTTCATATTTAGCTAGAGTATTTTATTTCTTTTATTTAAAAAATGAAAGAAAACAGATGTCATTTTTAACATCCATAAATTCAGGGTAATGGATACACTGGTGGCTGTGCTCCTAAATTTTTTTAAAGATCCCAAAATAAAGTTTTAATATACTTTCAGAAATTAATTTTAAAAAGATACTTCTTTAAAGTGTTTTGCATAATTCTTAATATATAATAAACACTTCATAGCTTTCAGGCATTTCTCTTACTGCTATTAAAGATGAAAAAAAAAGGTGTTTGGAAAACAAAAGTAGAAAGGATTGACCTTCTAATGTGGGGAAATCTACATGGGTAAAGGCACACTTAAAAGGAGCATGTCAAGAGTTAATGAGATGTTGTCAACAGTCTTTTAGAGTAATCCTTCATGCTAGAAGTATTTCTATGAGCTATTTATCATTCCAGTTCATGCCTCAGAACATAAGGCTCTGAATTTCCAGTTATCGGTTATGTGGGCAAAACCAGACCTGGGAGACCTGGAAGTCCCGAGTAGACGTTGGTGGTCTGATGCTTATTGGGTAACTGGGCTTAGTGAGATCTGCAGGGTAAGGCAGTGATGGTATCAATGATGCAATGGGGAAGAAACTCGTCAAACAGGCTACCCTACCAAATAGGTGTCCCAGGCTTGAAAGCACTCTGGCCAAGCATGGAGAATCCTCCTTCTTGCTAAGCAAGATGAAATAAAGGCCTTGTATGAACAGCACTTAGTCTGATGCAGAAGGCAGACACATTGCAGTGCTTATCAGTGAAATTCTGAAAATAGACTTTCCTTCCTTTCTTTCTTTCTTTCCCTTTCTTTCTTTCTTTCCCTTTCTTTCTTTCTTTCTTTCTTTCTTTCTTTCTTTCTTTCTTTTTCTTCCTTCCTTCCTTCCTTCCTTCCTTCCTTCCTTTCTTTTCTTTCTTTCTCTCTCTCTCTTTTTTTCAAAGAGACATGCCAAAGAAGACAGTTTTGTAATTCAATAATTAAATAAGAAATACTAAATACTATTATAATTTATCCTCTTCTTGGAGAGGCACAATATATACTAGAATATTAAACACTTCGAGGAATCTTATTTCCTTTTTCAGCCCAGCATCTCCCAAATTGATTATTAACATCTCATGGAACTTATATTCTAAGGAGACAATTTTGGAAACACTTTTGTAGCATTTCAAAAAATCAAAACAACTTTAGCTATTTTTGTAGGGGAGGGAAATTTCCTAAACATCTAGTTTACACTTGAAGCATGACACTAAAAGATGATTACAAATATATTAGAGTGCATAAAGCTGGATGAATTTCCAAGGCAGCAGCTTATCTCAGAGGTCTGATCACTGTCAAAGTCTCTTTATGGTTTATGGTCCTGTCAAAAACCCTCAGTTTTCCCATATGTACATATATGGTACTCTTTCCTTCCCAGTTAATTGTGCCATAAATAATTTCTTCTTATCTGCATATCGATTACAAGGTAATGAATGCCACTTCATATTATGTGAAATACAAATCAAGCCCTAGACCCCATGAGATAATTTTCTTGGCCAAACTCCCAGGCCCTGTACTTGGGATGAACTTCAATTGTGTCTCTAGGGTTAGTGAGTGTTATGTTTCTAAGTGATGATCTGTTTATTTCATGCCACATTTGCAAGCTGTCTTTTCCTCGAATGTACCATTAAGCATTACATTGAGATTTTTTAAGGTGTTCAATCCACTTTATTTTTGTAAATGTTCTTTATTCAAATTTATCTCAATGCACAATTTGTTCATACCTCATCTCTCCAGAGAGCTTTGAGGTTACTCTTTCCCTACAGGGGGCTTGCAGAAAAAAAAAAACAGCAGCTAAAATTCATAGTTTACAAAGGCATATTTTCTTCTTCCCAATCTTTAACATGCTTGCTCCAATGAAAATAATGCCTCGCTTGCTGATGAACCAAAGGAGACTTCTCATTCATTGACTTTCCTCTTTTTATAAAGCCACATACCTGTGCCAATTCTTTTTGGAAATGCTAGTGCAGTTTCCTCCTTCTTTAAATAAAACTTGGGGTGTCAATTTCACATTGGAAATTTATTTGATATCAGTGAGAGAAATATTTCCATCTGAAAGATATTATCTTTGAGATTGAGTCAGTTTCCATGCTGAGAAAAGGATCAAGGAGCTATAACAACTGTTGAAGAAGTGAAACTCAATGTGTAAAGTATTTTCAAATGTACAAACAGCATACAGTGAAGGTGAAAGATTGAAAAGAGCATTTTCCTTTGACGATTCTGAATAGCTGTATCTTTATTTCAGGGCTGAAGCGCTCTTGTGTATTTGCTTAAAAACTTTTCTCCCAATACCCCTGCTTAAGTAATCTCCTCCTGAACAGTAAGAGAGAGGCAGTAAAATTATATTTTTAATATTAAACTTCATCCTAAAATTCAAACCACATGTGATGCAAGGGATTTAAATTGTTTTCTGAGATTTTGGGGTTTCCTTTAGGTTACCAAACTCTTTGACCTTTTTTGCCCTGAAATGCAAAATTATGCATTTGATGAAAATTCACATCCCAAACCCATTAAGGTGTATGTAAAAGGTAAACTTTGGAAATGGGCACAGAACATGTTTCCAAGAATTCTATCAATCATATCACTTTGCCATTCAGAAGATTGGTATCAGCAATGTTTTTAAATGAGAAGAAACCTTAATTGCGGGATCACCCTGCAAGACCATATTTCACACCCACCTCTTGAGACAGCACGTGGCTTCTGACATGGGACCCAATACACCTGAGCTATGAATGATTACCTTCTGAAATAAGCCAAAGCAAGTTGAAATACCGCAAAAAAGTTAACCCAGAGGATACTCAAGACACACAATCACTGCGGGGAAAACACTTTCATATTTTGTTAAATTGAGGATCCATAAATGTGACAGACGTTTTTGTATTCCATGGTTGAATTCAATTGCATCCTTATGGTTTTTGGTGCTCACATTAAAACACATCACTGAAAACTTAGAACTGTTTTAATCTTTTTTTATTCCATTTAACCACACAGATTTCAGGCTCTAATTGTATTTTACTCTCTTGACATTGCCATGCAAATAGGGTTGGTATAGCTAGAAAACATACTTCTATGGAGAAGTACCAATATAGGTATTATTTCTCTCATTCGGTATTATTGGTATTATTTCTCTCATTCGGTGTTGAAATGAATTTTTCAAAATGCTCCTGGATTAATGAGTTTTTCTTGTATGTATTTTATTTTTCTTGTGTGTCTTTCATGTTTTAATATTTTAATGTAAGTTCATTCAGTGACTCAGGGAATAGTTGTCTAGGTTGTCCTTTTATTCATGGCAAAATAATCTATTTGCATTTCAAATATTATACTTTTAACATCTGTAAAAACCCATAGCTTTCTTGCCAATCAGGATACGCATATGCTAGGAAATATTTATATATTTTAAATTATATATACATAAATTATATATATTTAATATTTTATGTGTTTATATTTAATATTTTTATATTTATATATTTATATATATTTAATATATATTATATTATATTTATATTTATATATTTATATATTTTATATATTATAAATATAATATAAATATTATAATATATATATTTATATATTATAAATATAATATAAATATTTTATATACTATATATATTTATATAATATTATATATATATTTAATATTTTATGTGTTAAATATATGTATTTGACCTTGAAGGAGAAATCTGGTGGTATTTCCAATTTACTCTTGATTATTTTTTTAAACATTGAAGTGCAGGGTAAATCTGGGTATATTTGTCATTTATGAGTCACTAAAATTTCCAAAAATAATTCAAAATTATAGAAAATTCAAAAAGTGTTATGTCTTTTTCCAGCAACTATTCTTCTAAAATGTATTTCTTTTTTAGAGTGGGAGAAAGCCAAAGCATAAGAGACTCTTAAAAACTGAGAACAAACTGAGGGTTGATGGGGGGGTGGGAGGGAGGGGAGGGTGGGTGATGGGTATTGAGGAGGGCACCTTTTGGGATGAGCACTGACTGGGTGTTGTATGGAAACCAATTTGACAATAAACTTCATATTGAAAAAATAAAATAAAATGTATTTTTTAAATAGTTCATCACCCGATCTGAGTTTTTCACTCTGTCTTTATTTGTGGTACTAAAAAAACAGTAGAGGAACCTACGGATATTACTAAGAGATAGTACCTCAGGCTGGGAAATTTCTTCCAGAATTTACCACAAGCCTTAGAGTGAACACAGGGGCACTTCATCAAGTGAAGTCGTTTTGTGCCTGGTGAGGCATCATATGGAATCAAGGTGCCCAGTGCTAGCTGTATCACTAGAAAGAGAAGATGCCATGGGGGCAGCAGACATGCCATTCTCTAGGACCAGTGGTTCCACCCAGCAGCTAATTGCTCCTCCCCTGATGTCCCCTGTGACTGCTCCTGTCCTACCTATTTATTTTTTTTTACATTTTCAGTAAAAGACAATACGGTTGAAACAACAAAACCGGTTTCTTCTATCTGAGCTTGGGCAACATACTTAACAACTCTAAACTTTGGATTTTTTAAATTTGGAAATGGAGAAATTAATACTACTTCCTTCTTAAAGTTGTGATAAAGAGTAAATGAGTTAGTCCCTATGAGCATGGTACATGATACACAGTCAATGCTAATACAGTCTTATCTGTTATTAATTTCCAAAAACAACATGAACCTCTCTGAGTCTCTTGGTCTCTTATCAGTGAAGTGGGGATGATAATGTTAATTTTATATATTTTTCTGTAGATTGAATCAGTTAATACATAGTTAAACACTTGGCATAGAACGTGTTATGTAGTAAGCACTCCAGAAAGGTTACTTCCTGCCTGCCTTCTGGAACCAGGGTGAAACGCAAGCAAGAAACGGTGTGACGGTTTGCTCTGTAGTTCAGCTGCCTATTTCAAAAACCCAATCCTGTCGTCTAGCTTTTGTTGCTAACAACTCCATCTTTAGAAAATTAGTACAAATAAGAAATTGACAGCCTTCTTTGTTTCTTTTCGGGCTAGGTGTCTGGGTCCTCGTTGGCACTGTCACTCATTCCTGGGGCCTGTCCTCAGTGTCGGCCACGGTCACTCCTAAGCGATAGGAGTTTCCTGATGTAGAAAGCACATGTTCTTAAAATAGGAAGAAAAGAACAGAAAACTCAAAAAGTGGTTCAACCAAAGGTCAAAGTCATGTTTAAACTAGTTGTCCATACAACTTAAACAGAGTATTGCTGAACGATAGGCTATCCCAGAAAAAGCGTATGGCCAAGTGGACCCTACGCTGGAAGGGGAATCTGCAGTACTGAGATGCAGTCCCGGCGTTCCACCAGCAGCCCTGACCAGGGCGAGCTGCTGAAGCTTATCTCAGGAGTCCTTTCCTAGACTCTGAAATAGGTACATAAAATGCACCTTGTAGGATTGTTCTGAGGATCAAATGTGAAGTAGGTAGTAATTTAAGTAGAATAAAATGGTATATATACCATTATTATAAATTTGCTGGGAAAAGGGGGGCAAAAAGAAGGTGTGTACGAAAGCAACAAAGCCTGGTGGGCACAGACAGCAAACGCTGAAGGAAATTAAAATACCCCAACTTATTAATCAGGTATTGCTTTCTAGAGTACACTCTCTCTTGCATACTTCCCTCCTTTTATTTTAAGCAGAGGCATAGCCAAGCCTCCCCTGTCCCTGCAGATCTTATATTGCAATCCTACCTGGAATGTTTTCAGATTATCCCTAAACATTTAAATGTGAAAAATGAAGCCAACCTAATTTGAGAAAAGAAGAAGAAAAAAAAAAAAAGAGAAAAGAAGAAGAAAAAGGGGCTGACATTTGTCTAACTTGAGAATTTTCAAAATGCAAACTGGATTGATACAGGATATTTCTAATAAGTTCTAATTATAAATACATTTGTGTGGCACAATTTAATTTATTGGGAAACTAATTTTATTCAATCTTTTTTTTCTTTTTAATGTGAAAGCAAAACCTCCACGATGTTGCCATTATACCATAAATATAATTTTCCAAACTGGAAACCATGGCAACTGTTTTTAATAATAGAACATGATTGGCTGCATGTGAAAAAATAAAACCACATTCTAAATAATTAAATTGTTTCTCAATATAAAATAATAATATCTCAAACATTTTCATGTTTTTATGTGTACAATGTGATACACTGTCTCAGTCTGTAGGGAAGCCTATAATTACTAGGCCATCTTTTCATATACTACATTCTTTTTGTCACTAATCCATGAATTAAAATGATAATTCAAAGAAAATAACCTGTCTGGAAAAGAGAAACCTGAAAATTAAGTCCTGAGAATTAGGTCTTTTAGAATAGATTCTTTTTATGTTGGTCCATCCAATTTAATACATTTTCTATGATTTGGGAGGAAGAGTTTTATCATTTTAAAAAGGGGTCAGGCCAGGAACACCGATTTAAATCAGATGCCTGTCAATTTGGGTTCACATATCTGCATTCATATATTCCAGAACATTAAACAAAAAGGCAAAGGCTTTTTCATTGACACAATGTCTGTCCAAACAACAAAAATCTGCTGAAAAGGGAAAATTCTAATTCAAGCATCCAGCTGTTTTAGCTTCCTAGTGGACATTTGGCATCACTGCAACAAAACATCTGCATGGCTGAAAGCCCTCACCTTTCCATCGCATTGTCTGGCAGGACCTTTTAAAAGCAGGCCATAGTGGAATCATTTTGCCAAGTTCCAGGACAGGATTCAAGCCATATTGCCTATATGCTGTTCAGATGTCTTGTGGAATAAGGTTATGGGAAGACATAAATAGATAAATGCCTGGATTACAATAAACGAATGAATAATTCATACACGTGAAAGGTTCAGGCAGCGATATTCACACATATGGCCCTGCTAAGTGAAAAAGACATTCCTGTATCCAAATATAGTGTCAGTACCAGAACTAGTGAATAATATTTTATTTCTCCAAAGGTCAATATGATAATACTTAGTCTGCCAAATTCTAATAGCTATTGCCCAGTCATTAGTGGCAAAGTCGGAGACGGTAGTAATGATTTTGACCCTAGAAATTTCAATCTTGTTTTCAGTGAGTTAATCAGAGGAAGGCATACACCTCTCTTCAATGTCTCGAATATGACATATATGAGTTGCTGTTCAGAATATATTTCTCAAAATCATGTGTGCCGTTAATAAATATTTATGGAGAGTATAAGAGTATATTCACGTATTTCTCAACATGTTGTAATCCATCTTGTAGTTTAGGCATAGATTCTGTTGTATAACAGAGCATTTAATTTTCCTAAGGGTACTGACCTGACCAGTAAAACCAATCTTCTTGTCAAGATTACTAGAAACTTTTTTTTTATAATAAATGTTTACTTTTTTAAGGATTTCTCTTTGTGAATCCCAACTGTCACAGAGCTTTCTTCCATACTGTTTATTTATACTACAACCAGTCACGTAAGACTTATTTCCAAGTAACTGTATACTGAACTTCTTTTCTATGGCTTATTTAGCATCTATTACCAACTCAGCCACATAGAAAGGAGGAGAGTATACATTATAGAAATAGAGAAGCATTCTGAATATTACCATAAGCTATTCACAAAAGAAATAGAATTGGAATGTTATCAGATCTGTGTTTTGCTGACCAGTACCTGATTTGTGTGTGCATGTCTGGTGAGAGTAGATAAATGAAGGAATACTGATTTAACATTTCAACTACACTATTCATTCTGGCTTTGATTATACAAATATAGCAAAGAACACAGCTAATCCATCCTTTCTGTCACATATCCACTTTGAGCTTAGCCCAGGAAATCCCAAAGTTCATTCTGTAAAACTCAAGGACTTTAAAGATTTCAATACTACAGGGTAAGCATTCATTCAGAATGAATTTCAACTCATACCTTTCAAAATTATTTTATTGAAATGTTACATTTATAGTACTCTTGATAATTTCATTTTTTACCAATTCCTTAAGTTTCTTTAAAAGGTGATTATAGTCATATTTTTTTCAGAGGTCATTCTATATTCAACTGCAGAGTTGGAAAAAAAATCCTTTGAGATACATCTGAAGCAGTATCTTTAATTCATCTTAATATATGGATGAATGATAGTTATAGACAAGTGGTAAGTATTTTAAACATATTGATAAAACTCAATGAAACGAGAATAAAAATGTCAAATGAAAGTATATTACTCTGTTTTTAAAGAACAATAGAAAAATATTTTGTAATTATTTATCAAATCCTTAATTATATATTTAGAGAATTTGTTTCAAAAATCTATGTTTATCATTCATTAGCAATGTACATTTCTTTTGTAAACTACTTTTTTTGTAAAACATGAGAATGTAAATGGTAATTTCATTTCTTTTTGAATGCTTAAATATCAAGTAACCAATATTTGTACTAATGTACATGTTCAAAATAACTTAAATATTACTGAAGTGTTGTCTCCCTTCAAAAGCAAGTACTAACTTGGAAAAATTCCTAAATTATGTTTTCCTTTTCCATCTACAATCAGTTTTCAATGAGAAATCATTCTTAGATTTCATACTTTAAAGTGGCAAAAAAGGGAAAACTTACAAAATACTTTGGGGGTTAAAATCTGTATCCTGATCAGTAAATTTTATGAACCAAAGTGAGTCCCTGTGGTATCATTTATTATAGCTAAAATGATTGGAACTGGGGGCCCATGACACTATTACCTGTTTCTGTAGATTTATTGAAAATTAGCAATTCCATTTATATCTATGAGATTTCAGGGATTACACTGTTATAGACTAGAAAATTGATAGATTTATGAGTCCAGTGAATCTAGTTGTACCGACTAATACAGCAACAGAGAAAATTTAGAGGTTTGTACTCCTAAAGGAGTTAACCTTTGGATAAAGAAACATTTCTCAAGTAGAATGTGAGAAATTATTGAATCCATAAATTGTCACTGCTGCAAAGTTAAAGAGAGAGGGGGGAGAAAGAACCAACAGTACAAGTTTAACTTTTGGATTTTTGTGTGAGAAAGAATGAGAAGCAAAAGTTACACAAAACAATTTGTACTATGACTTGATTTGCTAACAACTGCTCATGGGGTATTTTGAACTGAACTATAGAATCCCTCAGCTGCCTTCTTTTGGGCTGCCTTGAATCAAATTGTATCACATGACTTGTGGGAATTTCCACAACATCTCGAATCACAGTTTACACATCACATGTCCCTCCTGATCCTTAGCACTGTCCCAAGCACAAAGTGTATATACAATAAATATTTATTGTTTGTTGTTATTGTTGATAATTCAAATACATATTGACTGCTGGTGATTTATGCTAATACTAGAGATGCCAGTTCAGCTTTCAGACAATTATGTGGTGATGGTTTACCTCCCACACCTTAAAAAGATTAATTTAGGGGCGTCTGGGTGGCTCAGTCAGTTAAGCATGTGACTGGTTCAGGTCATGATCTCCCTACTCCCGGGTTAGAGCCCTGCCTCAGGCTCTGTGCTGACAGCTCAGAGTCTTTCAATTCTGCTTCGAATTCTGTGTCTCCCTCTCTCTCTGTCCCTTCCCCGCTCACACTGTCTCTCTCTCTTTCCCTCCCTCTCTCAAAAATAAACATTAAAAATTTTTAAAGGTTAATTTAATAATTATAATTGAGTTATTAAAAAAATTGTTTAGTGTTTATTTTTGAGAGAGAGACAGAGTGTGAGCAGGGAAGGGGCAGAGAGAGGGAGACACAGAATCTGAAGCAGGCTCCAGGCTCTCAGCTGTCAGCACATAGCACCATGCAGGGCTGGAACTCACAAACTGTGAGATCATGACCTGAGCCAAAGCTGGATGCTTAACCAACTGAGCCACCCAGGCGCCCCTACAGCTCAGGTATTAATAATATTCCTCTAGTTATCAACCTGACAGCTGAAATACATGCAGAAAAAATTTACACAAACCTTTTTAAACACTTATGACCATTGTCATGGAACAAGGGCATATAGAATTTAACATGTACAATTTAAACAAGACGCATCTGACTATATTCTTTTATCATACAACCTCCTTACTTCCTGCAAATATCCTGTGTAAGAAGTTATACTTGGGTATTCATACTTGGTTTATTTACCATTTATATCCCTTACAAAATTCTTTTTAGATTGATACTGAGAGTTGACAAATGACAGCATGTAGGAAAAAGTAGGAATGAACTCCCTAGTTCCATAAATGCCTTTTCCAAACAAGGTCCAGATAATTTCTTTTTTTTTTTCATTAAAATTCACAACATGAAAGCCAATTTTTGTTTTCTTAACAACAGATGAAAATTGTTTTTTAAGGTCTTTACATGCCAGCATATCGCCTTTTCCCTGGTCTAATACTAAGTGACAGCCCCATATTGAGCAATTTTAAACCAGGTCTTCGATTTACGGCAGACATGTCGAAATCTGTGATAAATGAAATAGATATTTAATGACACCTAATGTGTAGTGATACAGCATAATATAGGTGGTTTGGCTTAGAAAAGACTTGCAAACATTATGCCACCAGAGCAAAGCAGCTGAAAGCTTAGCATAATTCCATAAGATATTCAGCTACAGAAAGATTTCATAACGAAAAGATCAAGAAAATAATACATTTACTTGAGAATGTGAAAATTACCTTGGAACTTACTTTGCTATTTGCATTCTATCTTGAAACATGCCAAGGTTTGAAGCTTAAGCTTTTCATTCTTTCTGTTTATTGGAAGTTCTTAGGTTTCAAGAGAATAAATACTTATTTTTGTGTAAACATACTTCTGATTTTAAAACAGAATACACAATTACTCTAAATAACCATTAGAATATTAATCTATCAATGGCCTAACACTGTGTGTGTAATCTTATGATAAAATATCCTTCATTTTATATAGTTAACAGTTTTATTATCTTTAATTGAAAGTGTTGAAGTATACATATTTGAAAGCTGTAAGAAATAAAACATAAAAATTACTAATGATTATATTGATCAGCAAAGCCGCTATTACTATCTTGATGTGTTTCCTCACAGTCTTTGGTTTATGTATATAAAACTTATTTCCTTCCTTCAAATGGAATTTTAAAACATTTGGATGACTCTAATGTGGGTTTACAGCAACCTCTATACCCTTAATCCAAGAACAGTCTTGTTTTATATGGACATCATCCTTCTAGACAGAGTGAGTACAAATGAAACAGCAGAAAAGGAAAAGAGCATTTGCCCAGCAGGTTACATTAACCACAAATGTGCTTACTAGTGAGGGTACAAGTGGTCTCAGAAAGAAGGAGTAGACAGCTAGAGAATTAAATAGCAACAAATGTATCTATTTAGGATAAATCAATACATTAGTAATTATTAGGGATCAATCTATTCATAATTCAGTGGATAAAAGTGTTTATATTAGAAAAGTTTGCAGGAACAGACTATTGAGAAGAAAGCCCTTCTTGTACCTAATTGGGGTAAAAAGGCTGAGGTCTGGCTGTTTTAACACTGCATGGTATTAAGGAAGGGTTTTCTTTCCTTTTGCTTTTTTTGTTTTTTGTTTTTTGTTTTTTGTTTTTTGTTTTGGTTTTTTTTTTTTTTAGATGATTTGGGGGATAAATGAAAAGAAGAAGGAAAAGTGAAGGTGGAGCCAGGAGAAGGCAGAACATCATGTTACAATATGTACCCCTCCTTATAATTACTCCTCGCCAGCACTCCCTGCCCACTTAAGTCCTCAACACAGATTCAGAAAACACAAATATTTGCTCTGAATAAGTATTTCGTGGAGACCAATGAAGGCAATGCAATCTAAGTATAGATAGTTCAAGACAAAAGGGGAATGTAGTTGAAGACAGCACGGTAAAGTAAGGTGTAAATTTTCACAGCAAGCAAGCAGAAGGCCTCTGAACTCACTGAGTCATGGACACAAGGCTTAGGTCAAGTTCAACTGGACCTTTGAGGGATAAAATGGCCTTAGCTGAATACAGGTCATTCATTTATATTGATTCATACTTGATACTGTTTATAAGATATATCTCCGAAGCCAATAACATTTTTGAAAACATATTTTATTGGCTCTATAATATTATTACACTAAAGTATTCTACCTTTTATATCCTACTCTTTCTCTTTGTTCCCAGTTTTTTGAGATTTTAAACAAAACTGTCAATAGTACTTTTATATAAATTAGGCAAACAAGTCTAATTATCTCATTAGCGTAGATGAATGCCCACTCTTGCATTGAAAAATTAAACGTTTACAAGTTATGATATACATCGCAAATCTCTTTGAGATAATGTATACGAATTTCCAACTGTCATCAGCAGAGTATAAATGTATCTGTTTTATTATAACATTACCAGCACTATTATATCTGAATAGTATTTCACTCTTTTAACATTAAAAATATTGTCTATAGGGATACATTTAAAGTACTTTAGAACACTCTGGCCCTCCCTTTTTAAGTTGGGAATTAGGAGTCATCAAAGCCAATCTAGAAAGCGGACAAAACTGATCATTTGAGCCAGGAAGTGGTCATTAAGGTTAAGACATATGTATTGCTTTTGTTTTATATAAATGACAGTTTCATGTCTCCTTGAGAGAAAACAGAGACTCTGAAGAGGTCCCAAAGGAGACTGAGATGAGGAAAATATGGTTTACTAGTAAATGAGACACAGTATAATATCATGGAAGCCATGTGGCTACTACCTGGGCTAAGCTGAGAGGCTAACATAACAAATAGGTGAGCAGACTATTGATTCAGACTCAGATCAGACAGGCTAAAAAGGGAATGCATTCTTCTGGGGGCCGTTTGCTTTAGAAATTATCCACCAAGGGAATCAAAGAGGCAAAGGAAAGTAAGTGGTTCTGAAGTCAAGCAGGCTGGAAAAATAAACGATAGGAAACAGGTAAGACGTGTTTTCCCTTTCTAGGGAGTGAGGGAGGACTAAGAAATGTCCCTCAGGAACTACTGGAGAAGCCATAAAGCAGTATTGATCAGTGTGGTCCTAGTGCTTCCAACCAGCTCAGTACTGGGGCTTCTAGAAAACAGGCTTCTTGGGGAAGAGGAGAATGTGTGGGTAATCAGAAGAGTGATAGATGGGAATACTTCTGGGCCACGGAACATCTTTCTACCTATGTAATTCACTCCTAAACTGCTTGTTCAATAGGAGACAGAAATCAGACAGGATGTGGACCTCTTTCCAGGATTTAATCAGCTTGGACATAGCCAAGCCCACATGGTATTAAAACCCAGGTGTCTGCCACAAGAAACTGCGTATGAGACTGTAACACAGAAATTATAAAAATCAATACATTCCTGAGAGTGCAGAGATCGATTTCCAAATTGTTCACAACTTAGAAGCTACCCCCGACTCTCGTGGTTGTAATGAACAGTACCCAGAGACGATGGAGAGACACTCATTTTGTGCACACTATTTGCAGGACACTACTTTAGATTATAGAAAAACAGAGACTAAGAGCAGCAGAAGAAAGAAGGGTGGAAAATACTAATTCTCAATAGGCTGAGGACATATATGATGTTGTCCCCCTTTTTTAGTGGTAGGATGGTATAAATACTAGCACTTTATCCATTTCTTATTTCCTCCCAGGGACTTCAACAGAAGGCAGGAAAATTGGAAGCAGAGAGCTCCTAAGAATGAGAATATATTTGCTCAGATTACATCAATTTCTCCATGTTAGCTTTTTGTAAATGTTTGGGGATGTAGTAAGAACCTCCCATTTTGCACATAAGCATATGTTCCTCATTTTCAAAGCTCAGCATTGAGGATCTGGTGAAGAACATATAATCCTTATATCTAGCCTGGATATTTCATTGGGAGATGTGTATGGAGGTGCTGTTGGATCACATGTCCACCTGCATGTGCAAACAAGCTTGCTCTGAGGACGTTTTCCCTAAGTATTATCCATTTTGCATCGTTTTTGCCAGTTTCTGGAACTAATTTTTTTTTATTTTTTTAAAATTTTATTTATTTTTTTTTAATTTTTTTTTCAACGTTTATTTATTTTTGGGACAGAGAGAGACAGAGCATGAACGGGGGAGGGGCAGAGAGAGAGGGAGACACAGAATCGGAAACAGGCTCCAGGCTCTGAGCCATCAGCCCAGAGCCTGACTCGGGGCTCGAACTCACAGACCGCGAGATCGTGACCTGGCTGAAGTCGGACGCTTAACCGACTGCGCCACCCAGGCGCCCCTAAAATTTTATTTATTTTTGAGACAGAGCACAAGCAGGGGAGGGGCAGAGAGATGGAAAGACACAGAATCCGAAGCAGGCTCCAGGCTCTGAGCTGTCAGCACAGAGCCCGATGCAGGGTTCAAACCCACGAACTGTGAGATCATGACCTGAGCCGAAGTCCAACGCTTAACCTACTGAGCCACCCAGGAGCCCTGGAACTAATTTTTAATGGCTCTTCTATCCTAAGATATGGAGAGATAAAGAAGATTTTTGTCCTAAGATTTTTCCACATTTCCCACACAGCTGAAGCTAAAAATGGGTACTATCTGTTTTCCTTAGAGAGATTACATTATTTCTAAAGGGTTAACTTCATATTCCATAAATAAATTTGTCAGAGTATAAATGTTTCTAAACATACAAGGATGGAATTTCTCTCCCTCTTTATTTCTCTAATATTGCCCTCTGAGAGGAAACACATGGGCTTTACTCCCTGACTTGATCAAACACACTTTGATAGTATTAGAACAAACACATCGCTGAAGGACATTCTTCTAACCACAGATAAACACTTACATGGGTAACTCACAGCTATGCGGTCAGCCTTTTTTCCTTGTCAATGTTTTAGCATTGCTGAAACACTTACAGCAAAACTAATGGCATGAAAACATTATGAATTTTCTGGGTAAGAGAATAACTGGCGTCAGGACAAAGTCAAAATATCTCCTTCTCCTTTATTTTGATTAACCACTGATTAGCTCTTGTCCTCATTCATATACCTCTGATTAGTTTTTAACAAATTAGGCTCAGTGAGGAGCTGGAAATATTTCAAGCTGTTCATTCTTTAGAATTATAAGGTGGGTGGTATGCTGCAAAAAAACTTGGGGAAAATTGCTCTCCTCTATTCATTAATATCATATTGGAATGGTCTCTCCCAATGGCACATGACTACAAAGAATGACACATGACACAGCGTCTCTTCCTTGCTGACCATTGTTGGCTCATAGCTCCGGATATTATTCCTTAAGCCTATCACTTTTTGTAATTCTGCTTCTGAGAATCTTAATATGCTTGAAAGTTTTCCCCCAGAGGTTTCTTCCCACTGTTAAATGGTGGTGATATCCTACTGGTTAATCTGGAAGCAGTAAATATTTCCAGTAAGGCCATATTCTGAGAATCTATAGACATACTGAGTTTAGTGACATCACATTCTCTGTACCCAGTATCTTCCCAGTTTGGGAATTTGACTTTGATAATCATGGCTATGCACACCCACCTTATGGCTCTTATAATTATTATAATTTGTCCTTCAATATGATAACTAAATACTTTTTGAAATGTAGAAAAGGCATATTAATGAATATAACATTTATTCTGTTCTTCAGTAAGAATTGATTAAGCACCTTTTAGGAGTCTGGTAGGTTTGGGGGATATAATCCCTGCTTCCACAAACTTGACATTCTAACATCAAAGAGTGAAAAATTTTAAGACAAAAATGTTGGGTAAGGACTACAGAGTTAATAGGACAGAAGCAAGAAGCCTGGTGTGTGGTGAACAAGGGAGAAATGGAAGGAAAGCAGGTCAGAGACGTAGCCTAGATCTGGTGGTGTGCTGAAACCAGCTCAAATAAGGTTACATGAGCTTTATGTAAAAACTTCAGGAATTTTGTGAGCTTACTCTTGAATTCATGGGCATCTTAAATCAGCCATGGTGGGATCATTTACATGGAAATCAGTAAAAACTAAACATCCAAGATTCCCTTCCCCCAGAGATCTGGTTATTAAATATTTGCCTACATACCACTGCCTAGAACACTGGGTTTTATAGGCATGGAAGTTTTGAGATTATAATTGAATAGAAAATTGTTGGACAGTTGTATGCATGGCAGTAAAAGATCTCTCTGGCTACCGCATTAAAAGCAGACTATGGTAGAGAAAGAGTGGAAGCATAAAAAGCCCTTGGAAAGTGTTTTGCAGTTGTTACTGAAAATTCTCCAGCTGAATGGAATCAGAATTTCTCAATCTTCCAATTATTCATAAATAAGACCTCTTGAGCAGATTATATGAACTCAAGCAGAGCTGCCTATAAACGGACCTTTGGTAGCGATGGCATGACTCCAAGAAATCTACGGCCAAGGATGGTTGAGAAATGCTCACACTTCTCTTTTCAAGGTATTGATACAATCCATTTGCTGATTATTAGTGGGACTTAGCCTGCTTCTAAATTTTGGGTCATAGAATAACCATTTTAAATGTATATTTACTCCTAATGAAATTTAAAGTACACCAATGCTATACTTTGTCCCAAAACTCCCAAAGAAAACACAAACTTTCATAAGAAGGAGATTTGAGGTGACGGGAAGGTGAAGGAGACTA
Source organism: Prionailurus viverrinus (assembly GCF_022837055.1). Taxonomy (NCBI): domain Eukaryota; kingdom Metazoa; phylum Chordata; class Mammalia; order Carnivora; family Felidae; genus Prionailurus; species Prionailurus viverrinus. Next base: position 76,440,966 of record NC_062563.1, read on the forward strand.
GTTTCTGAAGTTACCTCCAAATCTCTCATGTTCCCTTTTTTAAATGTTTATTTATTTATTTTGAGGGGGGGCGGAGAGAGAGAGAGAGAGAGAAAGAGAGAGAATGAGAAGGGGAGGGACAGAGAGATGGAGAGAGAAAATCCCAAGCAGGCTCCACACTGTCAGCACACAGCCAGACACAGAGCTCAATCTTATGAACCATGAGATCATGACCTGAGCCAAAATCAGGTCACCCAGGTGCCCCCAAGGTACTCCTGTACTTGCTCCTGAGCTGCTCCTTCAGGTAAAAAGAAATGGAAAAAGGGTAGAAGAAATAGAAAACTAACTGTTTTCAAAAATTTCCAAAGCCTGTAGAGATTGGAGAAACCACTTCAAAGAACTAAATAAACTCTTCCTCTCAACACCACTATCTCAAATATCAATGGTACTTGATTAAAAGATTCTGTTTAATGTAGTAGTTAAGTATTGGATGCTGTTGATACCTCCTAAATACATCAAGCTTATCTGTGATGACTAGTAACTCAGAAAATGTAATGTACTGTTTGTTTTGTTTTTGTTTTTCATTTTTTAAATGTTTTTATTTTTGAGACAGAGAGAGAGAGAGAGAGAGAGAGAACATGAGTGAGGGAGAGGGACAGGGGAAGAGAAAGACAGAATCTTAAGCAGGTTCCACACTCAATGCAGAGCCTGACACAGGGCTTGATTCCATTACCCTGGGATCATGACCTGAGCCGAAATCAAGAGTTTGGACACTCAACCGGCTAAGCCACCTCGGCACCCTTGTTTTTGTTTTTGTTTTTTCCTATTAAACAGAAGAGTCAGTCATATTGCTGGTATTTTCCTGGAAAAGGGATACCTCTTTTTTTTTTCTTTTTAGTTAAAGCTTTTGGCTGAAGTATATCACACATACGGCTCAATAACCATTCACCCATTGTAACCAGCTTTAAATTGAAGAAAAAGAATACTACTAGTATCTACTATTTTATGCTTTCTCTGTCACTATTCCTGCAATCACTGTCCTGCCTTATAGCACTCAACACATGTTATTGTATAGCAATATATCCTTCATTCTCACTGCTTTATAATGATCCACTGTAAAAACACGCCAAATGTGTTTAATCTATTATACTACTGATTGACATTTGGGTCACTTCCTGTATTTGTCTAGTGTTAATAATACTTCTGTGAACCTTTTTTAAAATGTCTTATAATGAACAGGGATGCATATTTCCTTGGGGCATATATACAGCAGTGGAATTCCTGTCTCAAAGTGTACACATGACAACTTTGGTATACACTGCCAAACAGATCTCGGGAGTGTAATATTTATACACAATAAGCAGTGTAAGAAAATTCCAGTTGCTCTACATTCTAACCAATATTTGGTATTCTCAGTCTTTTCATATGGATGCTATTTTGGTGTATCTCTAGTGGTATTTCTGTCATTTAAAATTTCACTCCCCTGATGCTCAATAAGTCACTGTTTCTACATTTATTGGCTTTTAGAGATATAGTTCTTTATAAAGTGCCCGTTGAAGTCTTTTGATCATTTTTTTTTTAAGTAGAGGCTTGAGATCAAGACCTGAGCTGAGATCAAGAGTCAGACGCTTAAGTGACTGAGCCACCCAGATGCTACTTAACCATTTTCCTATTAGGTGATTTTTTTTTTTTTATTGATTTGTTCAAGTCAATTTGTCTAAATACCAGTCCTTTATCCTATTTGTATAACGTACATTTTCACTATATCAGTGATACTGTTTAATAAGCAGAAGGTCTTCATTTTTAATGTACTCCAAAGTTTTTTTTGTTTTTTTTTTTGTTTGTTTGTTTTTACAGCTAGTATTTTTGCATCCCGTTTCAGAAAACATTGTACCCTGGGGTCATGAAGATGCTCTACTAGGTTTTGTCATAGAAGTTGTATTGGTTTATCCTTCACATTTAGACTGGCAGTCCAATTAGAATAAATACTTGTTTATAGTTGGAAGTACAGGTCAAGGTTAATTTTTTCTTACCTAATTGTCACATTTACCTGGCACCTTCTATTGAGAAGATCATTCTTTTCCCTACTCCTCAGCCATAGACCATTTATCATAAATCAATTGGTATATTTGTGTGAGTCTGTTTCTGGCTGAAATACTGTGCTAATTGTTTCTCCTGGCTTCCAACATTTCTCCCTGTGATTCCTCTTCTCCAGCATGTTAACCTGAACCACTCCTCACCATTTCCAAGTAGATGGTTGTCATATTTCATCGAACTTCTCTACCTCTTTTCAAGAGGAGCATTGTGTGCCACAAGCATGAGTGAGTCTGAAGATTAAATCCCCAAAGTTATCATCAGGCACTTACTTTAAAAACAGAGCCCTTCACAGGGTTCCTGGGTGGCTCAGTTGGTTGAGCATTCAACTCTTGATTTCCATTCAGGTCATGATCCGTGGGTTGTGGGATCAAGCCCTGTGTTGGGGCAATGAGCTTGATTAATAGTCTTTCTCTCTCTCTCTCTGCCTCTCTTCTCTGCTTGCTCTCTCTATCAAATTAAAAATAAATAAATAAAAGATAACAAACATTAAAAAAAAAAACAAAAACAAAAACAGAGAACAGGGCTCCTGGGTGGCTCAGTCTGTTAAGCTTCTGACTTTGGTTCAGGTCATGATCTCGTGGTTTGTGAGTTCAAGCCCCATGTTCAGCTCTGTGCTGACAGCTCAGAGACTAGAGCCTGCTTCAGATTCTTTGTCTCCCTTTCTCTCTACCCCTCCCCTGCTCATGTCCTGTCTCTCTCTCTCTCTCAAAAAATAAACAAACACTAAAAAAAGAAAAAAAAAAAACAGAGCCCTTCACTTTTTGTGATGAGCACTGGGTGTTGTAAGTGACACTAAGTTCTATGCCTGAAACTATTATTACACTGTATGTTAACTAACTGAAATTTAAATAAAAACTTGAAAACAAAACAAAACAAAAAAACAGAGCCACTGAGGAACTTACAGTAATACTTGAGTGAGCAGAAAATTCACATTATGACAACTCAGGATACAATCAGAGTTCCCATGTTATGTTTAATTCCTTGTGTTGTATCACAACTAATGAATATTTGCAATTCATTAAAAATTAAATAACATTAGCTTAAAAATAAAATTAAGTGAATAAAACACCTAATTTAATTTTTTCAGGAATGCCAAAATATAAAGACTAGTTTTAAAAGATGTTGAATAAAATCAAGAGTTTTACATGCACTTAATAAAGAGGTGTTTTTTCTGAAATATGTAAGTGAGTTTGAGGAATAAGGCTGACTTGAAGCATGATGGTAACATGAGAAAATATGAATTTGGAAGTATAAAATTGACCAAAGAATTACTTCGAAACTACTCAATGTTATTCAATCTGGAGCAAATTTAGTACTTTTCATAGAGACCAAATCATGGTTCCTGACTTCCAGAAGAGTACAGTATATACAGTTAAAAAAATACTTTTTCTGGGTTTCAAAAGTAAATGTAACACTCAAGATCCTAATAGGAAATAAATGGTGCATTTAAATTACAATAAATCAAAGACTCCTGGGTTGCTCAGTTGGTTAAACATCAGACTTCATTCAGCTCAGGTGGGTTTGAGGCCTGTGTCAGGCTCTGTACTAACAGCTCAGAGCCTGGAACCTGCTTGGGATTCTGAGTCTCCCTCTCTCTCTGCCCTCCCCCGCTTGTGCTATCTCTCTCTCTCTCTCTCTCTCTCTCTCTCTCTCTCTCTCTCTCTCTCTCTCTCTCTCCCTCTCTCTCTCTCTCTCCCTTTCAAAAACAAATAAACATTAAATTTTTAAAAATTACAATAAATCAGGGATAGTTTATTTACAAAAGCCCTAATTTGGGTCCAGGGGAACCAGAAGTGATAGTGCATGCAATGACCTGTGATTAGTAGCAGTAAAAGGACTGTAACTCCTAGACATGAAGAAACAAAGAAACCATGACCAGATCCAAAAGAGAAGCATACAGAGTAAGCTGATCTTAGCTGGAGGGTCGCAATCAACCTAAGAACACTGTAAGAAGAGGGTTTTCCCTACAGAGAAATAAATACCCAGAATACTCTGAATACATGAATCCCCTTCTCCCTTTCCAGGCCCTTACCAAACCCAACCAGATGTTACAGGGCATAGGAAGCCACTGTTTGGAGTCCATACGTATCAATCTCTGGATACAGAGCAAAGTAGGGTAGAGAGGGTAGAAAGTGGGAGATATCTAGAGCAAAAGGGATTTGAAATTTCTAACTTTGCTACCATTTATTTGTTGGCTCTTCTGCAGGTTTAATTATTATACACTAAAATATAATTTCAAATCAATTAGACTTTAGAAATTTAGGCAGATTAGATTCAGACAGATGATGAGTATTTAACCTTACAGCAACTATAAACGTGTATTTTGTGCGTGTAAGATATCAGGAATGAGTTTGGGGGGAGAGGCAAGGGATATAGATCCATCAGAAATATTCCTCAGAAGGTCCTCCTACAATCGTTATGGAAATAAAAAAAACATAATTAGTTCACCTGGGAACATTTTTGAATCCTTTAAAAACCATTTGGCATTGCTATTCCCTATAAGGAAATCTAGATTAAAGGAATCAGTAATTAAAATAGAGAGCTTCAGATGTACTTAATAGAGATGTTCTTTACTGAAATACTAGGAATAATATTGGCTTGAAGCATTACAGTGATTTAAGAAATAAGAAGTAGGAGGCATGCAGCTGGCTAAGGTGGAGTATTTATAGACAGTTTTTGGATGTAAATCAAAACTCTACCAGGAAGGTTTAGAATAGAATGGATACTTTATTAGGTAAGGTTCAATCTACAACTGTGAGTCAATTGAAAGTTAATAGCAGCTTTGTTAAAGGTCATAGATAAATGGCTACTGTAGTTTTAATGAATATTTTATTCATGTCACCTTTAAATTAGTTAAATTTGGAAAGAATAATGATGTAATGCCAAAGGCTCCTTCCTGGAACATTAAAAGCAGAATTTAATTTTAAGGCTTTAGTACCAGTTTTAGCTCTCTGATACAAGACTTTAAGGTATTTGGAGCCTTTCTTTTTTTCCTTTTTAACATCGATTGCATGTTAGAATTTGTTTCTTAAATATATATGCTTTACAATAGCAATGCAGCAGACACAGAAGAAAATTTACAATAATATAGAACTCTTTTTGAATGCGAATTCATCAAATATTACCGTAGGAAAATTAGGGAAGATCATTTAAATCATTTCTTTGAGACTCAGTTTTGTCTGAGAAATGAGAATCACTCAAATTTTGGGGCACTAAAGTAAGGTAAGCCTTTTCAATTAATAGCATTTACCATCGTCAATTTTGTAAGAATGGAGCCCCTTTTGAATGTTTCATAAACAACAGATCTACTAAAATAGAGAGACCCAGGGAATTTTTCTTGTCAACAGTGTGACATAGAGCATTACAAAACTGAACTCAGGAATTATGAAGGCAGTTTTAGCGAAGAAGCTATGTGACAGTTGCAGTCAGAGGGAGACTACAGGTAGGATTTCTAGATGAGTTTCACAGGCATGACGGGGAAGGAGCCTGAATGGAACAGTCTTGGACCTGTGGTGGTGAGCCTCAGAGTCATGACGAGAAAAAAGGGTGAGGGATGAGAAATAGGAAAACAAGATGAGACAAGAGGAGCTAGGTCAATGGAACAAGAAGATGTTGGGGAATCCAATTCATTCAAGGGCATTAAGGACATCTGTCTTGGATCACTTTAAAAGGCCAGGTGAACACTCACACTGGCAGTGTCTGCTAGATCTTGAGGGTCCTTGAAGGCTTCTTCCTACTGAAACAAGGTGCCCTAAAGACTCATGAAAGTGTGGAATATTTTGAATGTTTTCCTTAGTAAGCAGTGACTAAAGCTTATGAGGCCTTCTAGAATCACATAATAATTTAAGTAATTGAAAACTCTCTTGTGAGTTGCCCACATATTATATACTATACATCAACTTATATTGGTAAATTCTTTTCAAAAGTAACTTTTCCAAAAATATGAATTACTGCATAACTACTTAACCACTTGTAAAACAATACCACAGTTTGAAAGTCTACTAGAAATTGACTTAGTCTAAACACCATAACTCCTTCTGTTCATTTGTGTAAAGTTTTGGTAAAGTATGATTCAAAATTAATACATTGTACATAAAATTAATTTGTCTTCTATTCATAATTAATTGTGTTTGGAATTACCACATAAGTAGGTAACCAATGATTTCTTAATGGACTCCATCTAAGGCAACTTACTGCCAAATGTCAAAATCCTTTTACCAAAGAGTATAATTAAAGCTTGCACAATTTTTCAGAAATTCATTCATTTATTCAAAAAGTATTTATTTAGCCTCCATCCTATGCCCTGCCTTGTTTTAGGAAGTGAGGTACGGTTATACATAAGACAAAGTGTCTGGCCTTATTAAAGTGCTTGCATTCTAGTGTTAGAAGATAGTTGACTAAAACAAACAACAATCTAAATAAATAATATACAATAGAAAGTCAGGTAGAAATTAATGGACACCAAAGTGAGAAGACAGAGAATAGAAAAATTTTAGACAATGTGGTCAGGGAAATCCTCTCTAAAGAAATACTTTTGAGCCAGAATCTTGAATAAAGAAAAGAAGCAAGCCCTACAGATCTCTGGGGAAAAAAGCATTCAGAGCAGAAGGCACAGCAAGTGCAAAGGGCCTGAGGTAGGAAGTTATCTGATGTGTTCAATGAAGAGCAGAGACTTTTTTAGCTAAAATGAAACAGAAGCCAAGTGATAGGGGCTTTATAGGCCTTACATGGTTTAGTTTAGGGGAGTCATGGGATTTGTCTTATGTTTGAAAAGAATTCTGTCTTTCTTCGGAAAAAGACAGTAAGGAAACAGGGAGACCATTAGGAGTAAGAGATCTGTTAACAAGCATCATAGCAGTCCAAGAGGAAAGTGATGGTGGTATAACTTAGGAAATAGCAGTAAAGGGAATGATGAGCACTTGGATTCTATGAATATTTTGAGGAATGGGATTTACTGATTCACTGGGTAATGGTCATGAGAGAGAAAATGGAATTAGAAATGACTCCAATATTTTTTTATTTGCAAATGAGTAAATTTTTTGAGATGGGTATTGCTAGGAACAGGTAAAATCTGGGAAGGCAAATAAAGATTTTGGCTTTAGATATATTAAATCTAAGATACCTATTAGCCATCCAACACAAACATGTGAAGTAATGCTTATATATTCATATCCAGAGTTTGGGAGAGATAGCAAAGCAAATGATCCCTACTCTATAAATGATGCCCATTTTCTATCTTTTAACTTCGTATTACAGAAAAATTTCTGAGGAGACTCATACGATGAAATCTGTGGGGCTCCTTAAGGCATGTTTCTCAAGAATAAGGCATAATGGCCATTATTACTTGCAAGGAACCAGGTCAGTATATTTCTGATTGTTTTGAAGATTGTGGCAGGCAGACCCAGATCTTTGGGAAATCTTGCATCTATAAAAAAGGAAAACCTAAAATGGGAAAAGCTATAAGTTGCTTTTCTAAGATAAATCGAGAACAGATAAAACTGTTTTCTCCAAAGACATGCATTTGCTTCTAAACATGATTTGTCTAATAAAAAAGTCTACCTGTGGCTATTTAAATTTAAACTAATTTAAGTTTTTAAAAGATAGAGGTCAGTTCGTCATTTGTATTAGCCATATTTCAAAAGCTCAGCAGCCACATGTTGGTAGTGGCTACCATATTGGACAGCACAGAAATCTAACATTTCCATCATCACAAAAATGTATTACAAACTAATGGACTGTCATAGCTTTTGTCCTCAAATATCAATTTATAGGTCATGGAATCACTCAAATTATAAATGTAATTTAGTTTTCATTTGTCACCTCAATCTTGTTGTATTATGTATTAGTCCTGTCAGTTCTGTGTATCAAAGTCTTTTCTGAGAGAATATTCCGAAGCCAGACCTGAATTCTTTGCAAACAGAAGTTGATGCACTCAGTCAGTCCAGAAAGAGATCGTAGACTGGGGATTGTTAGTTTGTGTGGTAAGCAGTTTACCATTCACTAGTTTTGTTAATTGTCTTCCTTTCACCCCCATGAATTAGCTTAATTCAAGGTCTACAATCATATGTGACTTGCTTTAGTCATTGAAATGTGAACAAATTTGTTGTAAGTCCCTTCCAAGAGAAAGACTTCAACTGCTGAACCATAATCTGTCATGTTGCTTCTCCTCTGCCGCACCAGTTGCAATGTTTCTGATGGTGAAAGGTCTGTCAGACTGGGTCCCGGAGGGAGGACAATGAACAACACCACATGGAACATGTAGAATGGAATTGTAGGTGGATGTGTGGAATAAGTGACAAATAACTCTGCTATTTGTATTAGTCAGCTTTTGTTAGATAAAGCTGTAGGAACAAACAACCCCCAAATAATAGGGGCTTACAATAACAAATGCTTATCTCTGCGACACCTGGGTGGCTCAATCACTTAAGTGTCCAGCTTCCTCTCAGGTATGATCTCAGGCTTTGTGAGTTCGAGCATCTGTGTTGACAGCTCAGAGCCTGGAGCCTGCTTTGGATTCTGTGTCTCCCTCTCTCTCTGCACTCCCTCGCACATACTCTGTCTCTCTGTCTCTGTCTCTCTCTCTCTCTCTCAAAACTAAATAAACATTTGAAAAATAAAAACAAACAAGCAAACAAAAAAACAAATGCTTATTTCTCTCTCTCTCTCATGTTCCATCATGGCCATGAGTCAGCCACACCTCTGAATTTCTATTATTAGGTATATTCCCCATCCCAGAATGCAGACCTCGAAAGCCCCCTTGTCTTGAACTAATGCTATGGAGAAAAGAACCAGAGTAGAAGTAGAATCCCACAATGGCTACAAAAGTGTTTGTTTTGAATGTGGTATACATGACGCTCATTCACATGCAGTTGGCAAAGGCAAGACAAATGGCCTAATCTCATGTCAACAAGATTGGGGTGTACATTATCCCTCAAGGAGATGCTGCATGTCGCATGGGAACCAGCAGGCATGTATGATCTTGTGACAGCAAGGAAAGCAAGCAATCAGAAATGATAATATAATCTATACCACAATTATTTAAGCTATTGAGTTTGTTTCTTCAGCATAACATAGCTCATTCTTTCTAATGCAGTTTATTAAATACCTCAGATAGGAGGTATCTATCAATTGAATAAAACTTATTTATCAATAACCTACTTATTGTCTTACACATACAGATGTTGAAGAAGTCTAAATGCCTGCCCTTAACAGGCTAACAGCAAGCACAGACACCCTTAAGTCAATCTGAATTCAACCTTATTTTCAAATAGATCAAGGAATTATCATGTTTCAAAGGGTCACTAGAATACTTAAGTAAACACTATTTGCCCTATAATAAAGTTCATAGAACTGTGAATAATGTTTGTTAGATAAATGAATGTAAATGAAATTAGTAAGCCCTATAATACTTATCACTAATATATTAGATCCCAATTTGATTAGAAATACATCATCCCATTATTAAGAATGCATAAAACCCATATATCTTCTTCTCTATCTAATGAAGATGTAGGTTAATTACCAGTCTGTCAAAAGATAATGTGATACTCTAGAAAATATTATAGAAAAATGACTAGTACAGCTATGAACCATCCTGAGAAATCCTGTGACAGAAAGAAATTAACTCATGCCATTTGTACACTGTAGGCAGTAAGCAGAAGTTCAGAAATAATTACATGGAAAAATCAAGTACAATCTTCAGACTTGCCTAATTACATGGGATCCAATAGAATTAATCAAAATGACTTAATGATTCAATTCTCAATCCCCATTCTCAAATTTGGTCTGTGTAATATCAGGAAGAGTTTGTTCATTTGAACATTTGTTCATTTAGCAAATAAGAACTGAACACTTCCTGTATGTCAGGCACTGAGAATAAATAAGAGATTAAGATATCCATTGCCCTGCCCTCTTTGGAGTGTCCATTTTAGACACCCAGAATACTGTTTCATTTTTATTTTTGAAGGCAACATATTTTGCACACTTTCAGGAAGAAAGTATAGTTCTAATTAAACCACACCAAAAAAAAAAAAGGCATAAGAATTATTTTCAACCAAACAAAATGAGTTGAGTTCAGCATGTCTTTCAAGCATTTTGAATAGCAACGAGTTTGAGACTGAAGTGCACGCCTATTGGTTTTATGTTTTTCAAGTTCAGGGAGCCATCAGCTACTAAGAATTAGTGAGTTTTTCTAAATGTCCACAACAAAAATAGTAAGGCTTTACCATTACCTCAAAAACATGAGGTAGTTGAATAAAAAGTATAAACTGTACATCAAAGAGGCAAATATGTCTATAAGATCAGCAAAGTGAAACAGGGCAACTATATTCCCTCAAACATGTTAGACTGTCCAAAGGGTAGAGACAATCAGGGACTTGTTGATGGTTTTAACTGGTTTTAAATATGAATTGTTAAATATTATGGAGCAATCCACAGAATGGTACCAAGGCTTAGCCTATTTATGTTAACCAATCATACACACATTCTAACCACTGATATATACTTATAACCCCATTTATCTAGCAGCCATTTATCTGGATTTATAGTTCATAGAAACCACTTGCTTTATAAGACCGTCTTGCCATCTCCATTACCACATTTTTGTGTAAAATACGACACACAGAAAAATGTAGTAACTATTTTAGTAAACATGGCTAAGGACTTTGGTTTACATGATTGGAGAGTTCAGAGTTGGCTTAAAAAGGGACCACACACTGTACCTGCTCACAAGACAGACATAGTACTTCATTGAAAATAAATACCCCAACACACATTCCTGGGTGTTCAAAACTATCCCATTCATTAAAAGGTGGAAAAACAGTATTGTATAAGAGAACAAGTATAGGAATAAAATTCACAAGACCTGGATTTCTCTTTCTTTCAGCATCATTAGAAATACCTTCACTGAGTCTCACTTTCCAAATTTCTAAAATAGAGATAAATAAAGTAAAATGTGGATAATGAATCTTACTTTCATAGTGACTGTGAAAGACATACAAGTGGAGATATAGAAAGAGATAAAAATTCAGAGGGTGACCCATATAAATATAAAGTGGGATTTTCATTATCATAAAAATGGCTATATCTGGGTGCAAGGTTGTTAGGGATAGAATTTAACAGGCTCAGAAAGCATTAAAATGTGTACCTAGAAATACTGAGTTTTAACATTAAGCAATTATCTACTTGGTAGGAAGATCACTTTAAAATGATATTTTCATTTGGTAGGTCATGGATATTTAAAGGATATAGAGATCTCAAGTTGAAGAAAAAAAAACTTTAAGGAATTGCTTGGAGGAGCTTTATTCTCTCTGAATTAAGCTCTGAGTGAAACGTGATTCTGCTGGATGAACCTCACCTCAAAGACAGCAAAACTTCTGTGCAATGCAGCATAATTTTAGCCTACTTATTTCACAGATTACAGGAAACCATCTGGACATCCTTTTTCCTATAAATCCTTAAAAAATTGGGTCCTCATGAGAGTAGAGTCTTTTGTGGGTGAACAAATCAGAAGAATGAGGAAGATGGTCCTGCTTCCGATCCCTGTCAATCCCACATGTTTCGAGTGCTATGGAAACTTTGAGGTGCATTAAGGTCCAGATTTGGTATAATGGTTTGCTGTATACTTGGTTACAAGTATTTTAAAATCTGAGCAGATGAGCAGACTAATGTACTTCCGTAAATTCTGAGGTGATTAAGTTTTAGCTTTCAACAAATACGTGTGAAGGCAGATTAAAGATTATATGACATACTCTTCGCTAAGCACTCAGTGTGCATATGTAGAATACTTAAGAAACAACATATGATATTTAAGAAGCATAGATATTGAGTTTAACAAAAGAAAACTTATGGAACTCAGTTAAATATGTATTAGCTTCATTTTTTTATGCCATGATATCAATTATGCAGCTTAAATCTTTTCAGTGTTAAAAACACTGTCCAAAGTTACTATAATTCATTTTCTCAGATGTGAAAGTCATATTAAATCCAAGTTATGGAGGGCTTAAATTAATCAGAATAAGGAAATTTATGTTTGTACACTCAGTTTTTAATTTCCTATGCCTTTACAACTACACCCCCAGCCCTCTCTACCACACAGGCATGCACAAACACATGCTTTCGTCTTACTTCTTTTTTTTTTAATTTTTTTTAACGTTTATTTATTTTTGAGACAGAGATGAACGGGGGAGGGTCAGAGAGAGGGAGACACAGAATCTGAAACAGGCTCCAGGCTCTGAGCTGTCAGCACAGAGCCCGACGCGGGACTCGAACTCACAGACCGCGAGATCGTGACCTGGCTGAAGTCGGACGCTTAACCGACTGCGCCACCCAGGTGCCCCAACTTTCGTCTTACTTCTTATGCTGCCGAAAAAATATATACATGTATATCTCTCCAAGCTAAAACTAAATAGGTGAGGTCGTGATGGAAAAAAGTGGGACATTTACACCATCCCAAAGTACATCCCCAAAAGATATTCATTAAGTACAAAGGGGAAAAATAGTAACCTTACAGTAGAGAAATGTGTAATCAAATGATCAAAGTTAATATCACCAGTAATAGATTATATACCCATTTTATTTATTATATAAATATACATTATATTATATTTACTGTTTCAAAGTGTACAATTAAGTGATTTTTAGTATATTTTCTGAGTCATACAATAATCACCACTAATTTTAGACTGTTTTCATCACCTCATTAGCAGTCACTCCCCATTTTCCCCTAAACTCAGCCTCTAACAACCACAAACCTACTTTCTGTATGATGAATTTGTTTATTCTGGACATTTAATATAAACACAGAAATACATATGTGGTTCTTAGAAACAGGCTACTTTTAATTAGCATAATGTCTTCAAGATTCATCTATGTTGCAACACGTATCTCTTATTCATTTACTTTATTACTGAATAATATCCCATTGCATTGATAAGCTACATTTTGTTTATCCATTTTAGTTGACAGACATTTGCATTCATCTATGGAGGGAGTGAACTCTTATAATAATACTGCTAAGAATACTTATGTACAAGTTTTTGAGTTGATCCATGTTTTGTTTCTCTTGGGCAATTTCTTCAAAGCCATCCTAATGGATGTAAAGTGATTTAAAATAAGATCTGAAACTGTAAAATTCCTAGAATATAAAAATACAGGAAAAGCTTCCTTGACATTGGTCTTGGCAATGAGTTTTTGAGTATGACACCAAAATACAAGCAACAAAAGCAAAATTCTACAAGTGAGACTACATCAAATTAAAAAACTTTTGCATAGCAAAAGAAACAACAACAAAATGAAAAAGCAATCTATTCAATGAGAGAAAATATTTGCAAATCATATATCTGATAAGGGGTTGATATCCAAAACACATAAGGAACTCATACAACTTAATAGCAAAAAACATAAACATCTCAATTAAAAAATTGGGCAAAGAACCTGAATAGCCATTTTTCTAAAGAAGACATACAAATGGCTAATAGGTACATGAAAAGATCCTCAACATAACTGATCATCAGGGGAATGCATAGCAAAACTGTCAGCTATCACCTCATACTTATAATGGCTATCATCAAAAGGATAAGAAATAAGTGTTGACCAGAATGTGAAGGGAAAAAAAAAAAAAACCCTTGTGTGTTATTGGTGAATGTAAATTAGTGTAGTCACTAATGAAAATAGTATGGAGGTTCCTCAAAAATTAAAAAACAGAGAGGTACGTGGGTGGCTCAGCCGCTTGAGTGTTCGAGGTCAGCTCAGGTCATGATCTCACCGCTCATGAATTTGAGTCCCACCTTGGCCTCTGTGCTGACAGCTCAGAGCCTGGAGCCTGCTTCAGATTCTATGTCTCCCTCTCTCTCTCTGCCCCTCTCCCACTCACACTCTGTCTCTCTCTCAAAAATAAATAAACATTAATTTTTTTATTTAAAAATAGAGCTATCATATGATTCAGCAATTTCATTTCTAGATACACATCTAAAGGAGGGGCGCCTGGGTGGCGCAGTCGGTTAAGCGTCCGACTTCAGCCAGGTCACGATCTCGCGGTCCGGGAGTTCGAGCCCCGCGTCGGGCTCTGGGCTGATGGCTCAGAGCCTGGAGCCTGTTTCTGATTCTGTGTCTCCCTCTCTCTCTGCCCCTCCCCCGTTCATGCTCTGTCTCTCTCTGTCCCAAAAATAAATAAAAGTTGAAAAAAAAATTTTTTTTTAAAATAAAATAAAAATAAATTTAAAAAAATAATAAAATAAAGGAAATAAAAGCAGTCTTTCAAAAAGATATCTGTACCGCCCCCATGTTCACTGAAGCAGTAATTACAATAGCTAAGACTTGGAAACAACCAAAGTGTCCATCGATGGGGAGTAGATGAAGATGTGAAATAGATAGATAAATCATATCATCTGCAAATAATGATAGCTTTATCTTTTCCTTTCCGATCTAGAGAACTTTTTTTTTCTTTCCTAATTGCCCTTGCTAGAACCTTCAGCACAATGCTGAATAGCAGTGGTGAAAGAAGACATCCTTATCTTGTTCTTTAACCTAGAGGAGAGCATTCAGTTTTTTCACCTTTAAGTATGATTTTAGTCGTGAGTTTTTGTACATACTTTTTATCAGGTTGAGGATGTCCTCTTCTATTCCCAGTTAGCTAAGTATTTTATCATGAGAGGGTATTGGCTTTGATCAAATGCATTTCTACATCTACTGACATGGCTGTGTGGTATTTATCCTTTATTCCAATAATATGATGTATTATAGTGATTGATTTTGATTGATGTTAACCAACTCATTTTTCTTGGACAAATCTTACTTGATCATGGTGTATAATCCTTTCTATATGTTGTTGGGTTTGGTTTCCTATTATTTTAAAGATTTATGGGGCTATATTCATCAGGGAATTGTTCTGTAGTTTTCTTTTCATCTGATGTCTTTCTATAGTTTTGGTATCAGATTAGTTCTGTCCCCATAGAATGAGTTGGGAAATGTTCTCTGCTATTTTTTGTAAGAATTTGTGAAGGATTGGTAACAAATATTTTCTTTTTTTTCCTTTTCTTTTCTTTTTTAATGTTTGGTAGAAATCACTAGTGAAGTCAACTGGGTCTGGGTTTTTCTTTGTGAGATTTTGAGTACTAATTTAATTTCTTTATCTTGTTTTAAGTGTATTCAGATTATTTATTCTTGTCTTCATTGTTAATAGTTTGTATCTTTCTAAAAATTTTTCCATTTCTTTTGATACCTAATTTTTGACATACAATTATTCATAGTGTTTCATTATGATCTTTTTCTCTTAAGTTTAGTAATAGTACCCCTTCCGTCATTATTGATTTTAGTTTGAGTCTTCTTTATTCTTGTCAATCTAGTTAAATGCTTGTCAATTTGTTGCGCTTTTCCAAGAATCAACATTTTATAAAAATTCTCCGTGTTATTTTTCTATTCTCTATTTCATTTATTTATGCTTTAATTTTTATTGTTTCCTTCCTTCTCTTTGCCTTGGGTCAAGTTTGATCTTCTTTTCTAGTTTCTCGGTGTAAACATTAGGTTATAAATTTGAAATCTTTCTTATTTTTTAATATAGGCATTTATTGCTATACAGAAAATTCCTATCAGCACTGCTTTATCTGCTTTCCATAAGTCTCAGTTTGTTGTGCTCTCAGTTTCATTTGTCTGAAATTATTTTCTCATGGGGGGGGGGGGTCCTTTTTGACCTGATGGTTATTTAGAAGTGTATTTAAATTCCATATATTTATGAATTTCCAAATTTTCCTTCTGTTGTTAACTTTTAATTTAATCTTACTGTCGTGTAGAACATAATTGGTATAACAAATTATTTTCACTTGTCCAAGCTTCTTTTAAGGTCTCACACATCCTACAGAATATTCCATGTGCACTCAAGAATGTGCCCCCTGCTATTGTTGGGTGGAGGATTTACAGGTATTTTTATGTCTAGTTGCTTAATAATATTCATGTCTTCTATTTTCTTGTTGATCATTTGCTTAGTTGTTCTATCCATTACTGAAAGTGGAGTATTGACCTCTTTAAATATTTATGCTACAATGTTTATTTCATCCTTTTAGTCTGTCAGGTTTTTTTTTTGTCATTTTCCAGCTCTTTTGTGTATATATATTTGCAATTCTTAAGTCTTTCAATTCTGTTGTCATTCTTTACCATATTTTTTTTAGTCATTTTCTTACTGGTTGTTCTGGCAATGCAATTAACCTCTTAATTCATAATAATGTAGCTCAAATTAATATGAATAAGTTATAATAGTATACAAAAACTTTGCTTCTATATATCCAACTCCTCTCTTTTATGCTATTATTGACACACAAATTACATCTTTATACATTGTATGCCCATAAACACATACTTATAATTATTATCTTATTAACTTGTCTTTTAAATTTTTTTTTAACGTTTATTTATTTTTGAGACAGAGAGAGACAGAGCATGAACGGGGGAGGGGCAGAGAGGGAGACACAGAATCTGAAACAGACTCCAGGCTCTGAGTGGTCAGCACAGAGCCCGATGCGGGGCTCCAACTCACGGACCGTGAGATCATGACCTGAGCCGAAGTCGGATGCTTAACCGACCGAGCCACCCAGGCACCCCTATATCCTTCATTTTTAAAGGATAGCCTTGTTGGATGTAGGATGCTCATTGGAAGTCTTTTTCATATAGTACTTGGAATATGTCCTTCCAGGGTCTTATGGTCTCTCTGATTTCTGATAAGAAGTTAACTGTTAATCTTAAAGAGAATCTCTTGCACAACATGAGCCATTTTTATCTTCCTGCTGGCAGATTTTCTCCTTGCCTTTCACTTTCAACAATTACTAGTATAATTATAGACTTCTTTGAGTTTATCTTACTTGGAATAAAATTAAGCTTCTTGGACACATAGATTGTATTTTATTTAATGTGGAACATGTTCACCCATTTGTTCTTTTTCTTTCTTTCTTGTTTTAAATGTTTATTTATTTATTTTTGAGGGAGAGAGAGAGAGATCATAACCTGAGCTGAAATCATGAGTTGGATGCTTAACTGACCCAGGAGCCCCCCCCCCATTCTTTATTCAAAATTTTTTTTCTACTCTTTTTTTCGCTCTTCTCCTTTTGGGACTCCCATTGTATGTATGTTGGTACATTTAATGGTGTTCCACAGGTCTGTGAAGTTCTGTTTATTTTATTTACTTTTTTTTTCAAAATGTATAATCTCAATTAATTTGTCTTGAAGTTCACTGTCTCTTTCTTCTGCCAAGTGAAATCTGATATTGAATCCCTCTAATAAAATTTAAATTTTATTTAATTTTTCAATATCAGTGATTCTATTTGATTCTTTTTCACGATTTTTTCCTTCGTGATATACTCTGTTTAGCAAGAACATCACCCTTGTACTTTAATTCTTTAGACATAGTTTCCTTTAATTTACTGAACATATGTATAGTAGCTGATTTAAAGTCTTTGTCCCATGGGGCACCTGGGTGGCTCAGCTAATTAAGCATCCAACTCTTGATTTTGGCTCAGGTCATGATCTTGCCATTACATGAGATCAAACACTACATCAGGCTCTGCACTGACAGTAGGGAGCTTGGGATTCTCCCTCTGTCCTCTCTCTCTGTCCCTTCCCATTCTCTCTCTCTCTCTCTCTCTCTCTCTCTCTCTCTCTCTCAAAATAAATAAACATTAAAAAAATAAAGCCTTTGACCCATGTGGGAGGCAAAATAATCCCTCTTCTCCAAATATGTCCAGTCTTTAATTACTTAAATCTGTGTATATGCTATGCTACATGATTTAAACAACTTTGCAGATGTGATATAGGTTAGGGACATTGACATTGGGAAATTATCCTGGATTATCTGGATGAACCCTATTTAACCACATGAGTCCTTAAAAGCAGAAAGCCTTTCCTGGCTGCTGTCAGAAGAGATGTAAATATGAAAGAAGATCCAGGGACATACAAAATTCTACAAACTCTATCCTCCATTGCTAGCTCTGAAGATGAAGAAATAATGCATGAGCTGAGTTATGCCGGTGACCTTTAAAAGCAGAAAAAGGTAACAAAATGGAATATCCCCTAGAGACTCCAGAAAGGAATTCAGTCCTGCTGAGTCCTTGATTTTAGCCTGCTGATCCATGTCAGACTTCTGACCTACAAAACTGTAAGATAATACATTTATATTGTTAAGACACTATGTTTTGGATAATTCGTTATGTTGCCAAGAGAAAAATACTGCATTTGGTAAATCTAACATCTGAGCTCTCTCAAGGATAGTTTCTATTGATTGATTTTTGTGTGTGTGTATAAGCCATACTTCCCTGTCTTTCTATGTCTCATAAATTATTTTTGAAAATTGAATATTTTAAATAATATAGCATGACAACTTTGGAAATCAGATCCCCTGGCCAGGATTGGTTGCTACTATTGTTGTTTCTGTCTGTTTTTGTTGTTGCATTCTGTTTATTTAGTAACATTTCTGGATTAATTATGTAAATTCTATAGTCTCTGTTGTGTGTAGCCATCTAAGTCTCTGATTAGCTTAATGTTCAGTTAATGATTAGACAGATAGTTCCTTAAATGCCTTGAACCGATGTCATCTACCCTTTGTCAAAAGGCCTTTTGTGTGCATTGGGGCATAGCTTCAATGCTCCAACAAATTAGAACTCTGCTTTAACTTTCACTTGAAAAATTCCAAGGCTGACCAGAGGTGAGAGATTAAAAACCCCAAGGTTGACCAGATGTGAGAGATTCGGTCTTTCCTTAGCATGCACACAGTCCTGCACATGTGCACAGCTTAGGCATGCAAACGGTTTAGGTTTCCAGGAACATATAGAAACTTTCTGAAGTCACATTTGGACTTCTCATTTTGTAGATCTTTTTTTAATTTTTTTTTTATTCACCACTTATTTACCCCCACTGGTATCACCATCTGAGGCAACATCAATATTAAGCATTTGCTGCTGACTAGCAATGCTCCAATGACCTAGGGATTGTATACAATCTATTCTTCCCTTTCCAGTGGATGTCATACAGTGGGTTTTCTGTCACAAAGCAAGCCCACTGCTATTATTAAGATGCAGTCATTTGTTGAATAAATTTCTTTTTTTGAATATTTGAAAAACTTTAGCTGTTTTCAGAATTCTGAAAAAGCTGATTTTTAACAATTTTGCCAATGTTTTTATTGTCTTCAGTGAGGAGCAAATTTCAAAATTCTGCTCCTTTAATACCATTTTTCCAACTATTCTGCAGATCTAAAGTTATTTCAAAATAATACTTTAACATACACACACACTTAGCAACTTTCAAATATATAATACAGTATTATTAACTATAGTCATCATGCTGTACATTACATCCCCAGGACTTAGCACAAGGAAAAAAATTATAACTATGTGTGGGTGGATGTTAACTAGACTTAGTATGGTGATCATTTCATAATATATACAAATGTTGAATTATTATGTTGTACACCCAAAGCTAATACACTGATATTATGCCATATGTCAATTATATCTCAATTTTTAAAAACTTACATACCTTAAAAAAATAAAATAAACACATGCACATATTTGGTGAGGAAAATAACAAAATCTGATTTGCGAAAAAAATATGTTTATATCCACTGGGCTTATCCCCAAACATAATTTCAGAATTCTATAATACTATATATGTACATATATATATATGTGTGTGTGTATATATATACACTATAATACTATATTATAATGAGATTTCCCTTTATTTTTCATTTTGACTTCCACTTTATTTTTTATTTTGACCTTAGGTATATCTAAAAATACTTAAGTTACTGAAGAATAAAGTAAGTGAAAGTGAAACTTACATCATGTAAGTGAAACTGATGTAATTCTACAAAATTATTTGCATCAACAATGTACAGAAAAGGAAAAACTTAATTCTGTTAGTTCTAATTCCAATTTGGATTCATAAGCCTCTTCTACAAGTTTTATAGGAAAAGGCAAAAACTATTTTTCTCCAACATATTGATTGAGTCTCTTTGATTTCCCCAAATGTCTAACCTCTAACATTTTATTGTTTTGAATACTTACTGTTTAAAAAAATGGTTATTTTTATCACTATAAGTGATTAAATTATACTCTCCTATTTATGGTTCAAGGATTACAAAAAAGAAATAATTATTTTAAAAGACAAAAATATTCTTATTCATTAGGGAAGTTGCTCAAACAAAAAGGAATTTCAGATGAATTCTCATATAGAAAGAATATGTTTCTTTTGCAGTATATCCGATTTTATTTCATCCTGTTTATCTTTGATCAAATGTTGTTATTGCATATTCCTTCTGGGAACCAAAAAACTTCAATGTTTTATATTTTGCACAGTCAAACCTGTCTGAAGAAAAATCTTGAGAAAGGAAAAGCCAGTCTCAAGAGCAGCTGCTCATATGACACCTAATTAAATTTTTACACACAGATTAAAAGGATATGCTAATACTTTGTGTGCTCTCAATGAGAATTTGTGAAGCAAGTTAGGTAATCAGAATTTATAAAGTATTGAGAGATACTCTTAAATTCTACCTGATGCTGCTCCAAGTGCTATGCCGCAGTATCTCTCACACTGACGCTCAACCTGTGTGCACACTGGAACCACCTGGGCAGCTTTAAAAAACAATTGTAATGCCCAGGTACCCATTCATGACATTTTGACTTAATGGATACAGAGTGTGGCTTGGGCATCAGGATTTTTACAGCTCCCCAAGTGATTCTAGGATGCAGCAACAGTTTTGCAGGGCAGTAGTCCTTAAAATTTATTGTGCATGAGTCACCTGGGATCTTGTTGAAATGCCAGTTCAGATCTAGTGGGTCTGGATGAGGTCCTGAGACTCTGCATTTCTAATAAGGCCCTAGAAGATACCCAAGCTGCTGGTGCATGGACTATTTTGCATAGTATGATACTAACAAATTAAAAGCAAAACCAGGGGCTCCTGGGAGGCTCAGTTGGTTAAGCTTCTGACATTGGCTCAGATCATGATCTCCCGGTCCCTGAGTTCGAGCCCTGAGTCAGGCTCTGTGCTGATGGCTCAGAGCCTGGAGCCTGCTTCAGATTCTGTTTGCCCCTCTTCTCTCTTTGTCCCTCCCCTGCTCATGCGCTCTCGCTCTCTCTCTCTCTCTCTCTCTCTCTCTCTCTCTCTCCCTCTCAAAAATGAATAAACATTAAAAACAAAATTTAAAAAAAAATAAAAATAAATAAGTGTAACACCAAAAATAAGTCCATAAACACTGGCCACTCACTCCTGAAAAAGTGTTTCAAAGTACATTTGAGGGGCGCCTGGGTGGCTCAGTCGGTTAAACGTCCTACTTCGACTCAGGTCACGATCTCACAGCTTGTGAGTTTGAGCTCCGCGTTGGGCTCTCTGCAGACAGCTCAGAGCCTGGAGCCTGCTTCGGATTCTGTGTCTCCCTCTCTCTCTGCACCCTCATCCCCCACAGGTGCTCTCTCTCTCTGTCTCTCTCTCAGATAAAATTTAAAAAAAAATCAAAGTACATTTGAGACTAGCCTCAGAACAAAAGTGAGAACACCAATTCCCACAACAGTACTCTCTTCTCTCTGCAAGATGACTCTTCCTCAACTCTCCTGACTTTCTGTTAAGTTTCAAGCTATTGCAAAACATGTCTGTTCTTCAGAGTTCAGGAAACCCTACCTTCCAAAATGAGACTGCCTTCACCAGCCATTTGAACTACTCTTAAATTCTCTGCAGCTCATTATTGAATTTTCTTTAATTTTTGCCATTATAAATTTTATAAGGGCAATGGCTGTCTCATATTTCCTCTAGAAAAGGTTAAGGACATACAAGATTCAATAAATACTTGCTAATTAAAGAGTGTTAAGATATACATCACATATTATACAGATACTGGGAAGCACTTAGCCTAAGAAATCAGGTTGTAAGAAAAATGACTGGCTTACATATGCCACTGTTTAACTTAGACAACATGTATGTGATTGCAATCCTATAATATACGTCTTCCTAAAATTGCAACACATGTTATCAGTCGCCTATTGAATTTTTCTTCAAGACTTCTCGGACACTTAATATCTATACAATATACATCCTGCAACAAACAGCATCATGCTTGAAAATAAGGGCATCAGAGAGTCTTTATGGGCCCTGAAATCCACCTCCATCTATTAACTGAGACATTAAATTCTCTTTTCTGAGCTTCAGGCCTTCAGTTTCTGCACTACAACCTTATTAAAATGTAAATACCCTGCAGGGGAAACATTTCTAAAATGTATTATTAGTAATCTTTCAATAAGTCTAAATGAAGAATTTGAGATTCAGTTTGGCAGAGTGTCAGAATCAGAAGACAGAGCACATGGTGCAATTCTGCATGTGGTAGTTCCAGAGAAACGAATGTTCCAACCCATTTCCAAAGTGCTTAGTGCCCACTACATACACAGGTCTGCAGGGTCATCATAATAAAATAAACATTTTCTCCAAAGACAAAGTTACATTCAAAGTGGAAGGTAAAATGACAGAAAGCAAAGGAACGAATTTATCAACACTGGACAGCTAGCAAATAAGATGTGTTGTAGAGGCAAGGTCACTGGTTACTTCCCTCTTCCAAGGTAGAATAAAGCATCTTCTCCTTTACTTCCAAAGCAGAAGTAACCGTATCCATGAGGATGATGTGACCACTGATCCCAGTGAAGCATTCCAGAGTCTTGTCACATTTATGAGTTGTTTAATAGTATTTGTCCATATGTGCTTCTCATATGCTGCTTCTCAGCAGCATCTCAAAAAGGTCACGGGACTATAGATTTCCTTCAATTTGTACAGAAGATAGTCCTAAATGGTAAGCAAATCAAGCTTTATTTTTAATGGCAGGCAATCTAAAACTACCCCGGATGAATCCTTCGGTTAACCAAGGAATGACTTTGAACTTTAATTGCTTTGGAATTCTAGGGCTCCAGATACACTCTTAAAATAGGTTCCATTTATGAAGATTTGTGTTTTCTCTCTCTTGTTCCTCCCTCCCTCCTTATTTTTATTGTCGATGCTATACCATCTTCACTTAAGAACATCCACTCGTTAGCCAAGTTTTTGCCAAGAAACAGAAAGAAAACATGGTTTTTTAGAAAGCTGAGATCTTGGATAGTGAGAGTTGATGAATCTCATTTCATTATGATGGAACACCTTTGATATCTTGACATTTTGTGCTCACATAATTCTTCAGAAATAGATCACTAATCCAGAATCCTCGTGTGGCATACTGGTACATTGAGGAAGCAAATATTGCAAAGTTGCCAAAAGAAGACCAATTCCAATCTAATTAGGACTTGCACTGCTTCAGTGAAGGCTACATAAACACTCTGTTAATATTCACAGCAGCAGCTTTGTCAATAACTCCCCCAGAATCTTCAAATTTATAAGGGAAATCAGCAACTATTGATTCTCTGACACTGATAGATCTATCCAGATTCACTGCCTCCTTTCTCTAGCCTCTGCCCCAATAGAGGGCACAAATGCCAGTGCTCTAATCGGCTCCTAAACACTGAAGGATCATTATTAAAGTATGGCTGGCATCCCTGATCATTAATTATAATCTTGTGCACATATGCAGTGCGATTGCAGGAAATAATCAGCTTTGTCTGCCAAATTGGCAACATTTAGAAACTAATTTGTTATGACACAGCATCAAAGATATTTAAACAACAAACTCAAAGCTCTGCTGCTCTGCATACATTGTTAAATATCAGATAACGTCATTAAAAAATAGTGAACATAACCAGAGGGAGGGGGTATGTATCCTTGAACTTCCGTTCAAGTGGAATTCTCAAAAAGAGTTTTTATGTGGTCCCAGTCCTGCAGTTTTGTGTGTTGGGGGTGCTCCCCGGAGTGACTGCCATTCAGGGGGCTGCCTGAAAGAGCAGCTGTCAACTTAAAGTAATTAAGTGGACTTTGGAAGTACGACTCAAAGTGTGCCTAGGGCAAGGATTAGGAAGTATTGCTTTTTGTTTGGGATACACCAGAATTCATTTCCCTACTTAAGGGTTCAGGGCCAAATCAAAGCAGCAGATTCCTCACACCAGTGTCACTGTCTGAAGGAGAGGAAATGGTGTTAAGGTAAGTTATGTTCCTTCCTTTAGTGACATTGGCCCATTTACTCTAGAGTGAGAATACTCACTTTCTGAACATTGAACTTCACAAGTATATTTCTCCCTCCACCAACCTTTCACTCTGGACAGCATCACAAGTATTCTTTTTTTTTTCTTTTTTTTTTTTAAGTTTTCTTATTTTTGAGAGAGAGGGAGTGAGACAGAGTATGAGTGGAGGAGGAGCAGAGAGAGAGAGGGAGACACCGAATCCAAAGCAGGCTCCAGGCTCTGAGCTGTTAGCACAGAGCCCGTTGAGGGGCTCAAACCCATGGTCCTTGAGATCATGACCTGAGCCGAGGTCGGATGGCTTAACCAACTGAGCCATCCAGGTGCCCCTGCATCACAACTGTTCTGAGCCCATGTTTTCACCATGGTCATTCAGGGAACTTTATATTCACTGTCTTTCCTCTGCCATTTCCTTTTATCCCATTCAGCTGATTCAAGCCTAAGTCATGTGCTTCATTCTTCTGCCAAGCTTCCACTCTCCAACTTCCTAACACCTCCCGAATACACATACATGTAAATTTTTATTTCATTCCTTTTGCATATGAAAATATCGATAAAAGGATGTTGTTGTAACAGTTTCTAAGGATTCCAATTACTTCTACAAATACTACTATTGATTCATTTTTGTACCCTCTCCCAAAAAGCAGTTAAATATGAAATACTCCCAATAATATACCCTTTACAGAGCAAAAGTCCTGAGTGTTTATGAGGGCAAAATTTTACCCTAATTCCTCTCTCTACCCTTTATTTACTCCATCAGGGCTGAAGGTGTAATTTGAGGAAGAATAAACAAGACTTATTTTGTTTTATTTTTTTAATCTTTATTTTTGAGAAAGAGCCAGAGTGCAAGCTGGGGAGGGGCAGAGAGAGAGGGAGCCACAGAATCTGAAGCAGGCTCCAGGTTCCAAGTTGTCAGCACAGAGCCCGATGCGGCACTCAAACCCACAATCCACGAGTTCATGACCTGAGTCGAAGTCGGACACTCAACCCACTGAGCCACCCAGGCGCCCCTAAATAAGACTTATATGACCAGAACCTCCTTTCTCCCTTTTGACACTGCCCTGCTTGCAGAAGAAGCTATTTATTCTCCACTGTTCTCCCAGAGCAGCTCTTTGCCCACCTCCACAAGCTGGGCCTGCCCGGGTCCAGTGCTGCTTGTCATGTGTTGGTAAGTCTCCCTAATTTTGAAGCTTCGTTCATTTGGCCCTCAAACTATGAGAAGTCCTCCAAATTAGCATTTGCCAATAATACAACTGACATTCTGATCTCTGTTGGCCATCCTTTTGTTTTATTTTTCACTTTTTCTGAATCCTGGCAAGGAAGTAGGATGCTATTTATTGGACCTCCACAAATGTTACATTTGCTACATCATCCATAAAAAATAAAAACAGAACAGTAGAATTTGGGAGACAAAATATGTAGTTGAGAAACTTCTGGTAAGGCTAGCACGTGGGGAGGCCTGAGGTTGTCTAGGGCTGCCTGCAGCCATGTGGTAAGTCTGCCTAATATGAAGCTATATCCTCCAACTTGCATTTTACTAGCAAAGAAGGTGACGTTTTGCTCTCCATCTATTTTTTTTCAGAACTTGGGTGTGAATAAGCTTTTGAAGAGTAGAAGTTAAAATAATAGGAAAGTAAGAAAGAAAAATCAATGAAATAGAGTGCAATCTAATCAAATAATTTTTGTTCTCTTCATTTTGAAAACTAAAGGTACACAGAATTAGATGAAACATACTCTTCTTTTCATGATACTCACCATCTACACTTGTTTTATTAGTTATACTGTGCTTAACAACATACTAAACACCTTCTTCTTGCCAGTCTCTGGCTGAATCAAGTTCTTAGCCCACCCGAAGAACCACTAAGTCATGAATCTATTCTGCTCTTTATGTATATTCGCAACCTATATGATCTCATGCAATCCATCGTCTTTAAATAGCAATTCAACATATATCCCCAACTCAATCTCTCCTTTAAAATCCATGCTCATATACCATATGCCTACTTAATACTTCTGTACAGCTAACGAATATTTTCAACTTCACATAACCATAACTGACTTCCAGATCTTCCTGCTCAGATCTGTTCCTACATGAAGGATCAGTGGAGGAGAACCAAGCACCCTAACCCCAGCTCTCAGCCTGAGCCAACTGTCAGACCTCTGAGAGAGAGTCCTTCCAAAACCAACCAGCCCCCTGCTGACTACCAACTCACCCCCTAAGTGTGAGTGAGCTCAGCAACCACGCTGGGGCAGAGTCAAGGTATCCCAGCTGAGGCCTTCCCAAATGGCCAACACACAGAACTATATGCAAGTTAGGTTAGTGGTTGTTGTTTTAAGCTACTAAGTTTTCAGATAGCTTTTGGAATAGCAATAAATACCTGATATACTTCCCTACAGTGATCACTTGGAAACATAAGACACATATGCCACTCATCTACTTAAAGGCTTTTGGTGACTTCTCACCATGGTTAGAATGAAATCCAAAGTCTGCACCATGGCTGTAGTTTCCAAGACCTACACCATGCAGTTCCTGGCTCTCACCCTACTTCTTACCACTCTCTATCACCCACCAGACTCCCGCCATCATAGCCTCTGTGTCGTCCAAAAGAAACAAGGGACATTCTCACTTCAGAGCTCGTGCACAAGCTCCCCTCTCCCCCGGATTCTCTTTTGCTAAATATTAGCCTTGTTCACTTCTGCACCTCACCTATATTTTTGTTGAGTCACCTCTTCCTCAGAGAGGCCCTTCCTGACCCCTCTGTCTAGTAGGAATCCAACAACAACAAAAAAGCCCTAACCTTTTATCCTCTTAGCCTACTCTATTTTTCTTCATCATACATATCCTTATGTGATAGCTTATGAGATTGTATGTTTGCATGTTGGTTATGTTTTATTATTTTCCTCCCCCAAGAGAATATGGGCTCCATGAGAGAGGACACTTTTGTTTACTACTGTTTTCCCAACACTTAGAACAGTGCCTGGCTGTGTGAATGAGGGGTAGGGCTCGGCCAGAGCACAGAAAAAGTAAAAAGTAGCCATGCGACACAGGCTGAGTTAACAGAAAGACTGCAACTCCAGTGCAGAAAACTTGCACATTGTTGGTGCTCTGCCCACCCTCCCTTCACCTCTGTGCACCTATCCCCTGGCCTTTGTGTGCTTTGCTTCTATGGCTTCTACCTGAAAGTTTTTTCTGAGGACCTTTTTATGTTAGATGCTTTAAACACATAGGCCAAGAGCCAGAAATGCTGGGAGTTTATGTCCCTCCCAGGGTGGCTTATAGCCAATGACTGGCCAGGAAGATAAAGCCAGCCCATCTACTGTGCCTCAAGGTGGAACACACTTTGAGGTGTAATATATCCTTCAGAGCTTCTATGAGATCCGGTTGGTACTAAGATGTCATTTGAAATCATGCCTTTGCTTGGATCTTTCCCCTTCCCTGTCCTGATTCCTATACTTCACTATCAATTGCTCCAGAGAACTTCTTGTTAGACAATCACCTGCACCTGATATCTCTGATATCTCTTCCTACCCTCTGCTTCTAAGAAGCCCAACCTAGGGAAAGGGTCTCCCCCCGCCCCCCATCAACAGTGGAAGGTCATTTGTGGCCCTGCATAGAAAACTGATAATGGCAAGTGTTTATTGGGTGCTAAGTGCTCAGCCCTATGCTAAGAGCTTCACATGTATGATCTCTTACAATCCTTACAACCCTTTATTATCCCTAGTGTGACAAGTATTTGTGTTTAATAAGTTTATTCACACAGCAATATACAGGATTATTAAATGGAGACAAAGGTATCAGTGAGAAGCCACTGCAATAGTGTTAGGCAAGAAATAATGAAGACCTGAATTTTGTGACCAGTGGTAGAAACGAGAAGGCAGACACCACAATCTAAAGGAACAGAATTTGAGATTGACCCTGCCCTCACGGGGTCCCTCAAATTCTCCAAGCTTTAGTTTCTCAATTGTAAAGTAATAGGTTTGGAAAAAAAGTTTCCTCAAGAGTTTCTTCACTTCAGGAAATCTGGGAAGAAGACTGGGCATGAAGTCTTCGGAAGTGAACTGATATTCCCTAGGACTCCTCACAGCATGGCACAGGGGAAGAATGTGGACTGTAGCCGGTCGCCCTGGATTCATGCTTAGATTCTTTCAAGCTATTTGACTCTAGGTAAGTTTCTTAAACTTGTTAAGTGTCAGAGTATACATCCACAAAATCGGAATAATATATTCCTTACAAGGTTGCTGTAAGGTTTTGAATTCAATAGAAAATACTCACAGGGTGCCTGGCAAACACTTTGGAGAGTCGATTTGTAACTTTACCTCATCTTCATTTCATTAAATCTAGTTTCCTCTAGCTCAAAAATGTTTAAAAATGCTCTCACTATATTTTGGTCTTTTGTTTAATTAGAAGTGTTAAAACAAATTTCTTTCTCATTTTTTTGTAAAATAAGACTTATAAATTATATTATGAGTTTGGGGCACTCGGTGGCTTAGTCAGTTAAGCCTTAGACTCTTGATTTCAGCTCAGGTCATGATCTCTCACAGTTCTTGAGTTCGAGCCCCACATCGGGCTCTGGGCAGCACAGAGCCTGCTTGGGATTCTGTCTCTCTCTGCCCCACCTCCACTCACTGTCTATCTCTCTCTCAAAATAAATAAAAATAAACTTCAAAAAATTATATTATGAATTAAATGGGATTTTGTAGGCTGACCTGGGAGACAAACTATCCTTTTTAATACTGCATCTATATTGTTTAAATTAAAACATTAAATATTGTTAAATGTTAAATTGTTAAATGTTAAATGTTAAATATTGTTCAAACTTGTTTAAAATTCCAAATAATTGACTTCCAAACAAATTTTCAAGAGGACTGACTCCTGAGTTGTTGAGTCTTGCTATTAATTTACTGATAGGATCAAAGATTCATAAATATATTTTTCATGAAGGAAAATACTACATTGAGACAATTTTCATGCAGTCATGATGAAGTGTTTCTTACCTTACAAAAAAAAAAAAAGGAAGAAATGGCGAAAGGGCAAGAAATGAAAGGAAGAGAATGAGAGAGTAAAGAGAATTTAAATAGGAGAATTATAATATTGAGTCTTCATTCTCTATTTTTTTTATTTTTATTTTTTTTTTTGAGACAGAGACAGAGCATGAACAGGGGAAGGGTCAGAGAGAGAGGGAGACACAGAATCCGAAACAGGGTCCAGGCTCTGAGCTGTCAGCACAGAGCCCGACGCGGGACTCGAACTCACGGACCGCGAGATCATGACCTGAGCTGAAGTCGGCCGCTTAACTGACTGAGCCACCCAGGCGCCCCTTCATTCTCTATTTTTTAATGTTTATTTATTTTTGAGAGACAGTGACAAACAGAGCATGAGTGGATTAGGGACAGACAGAGAAGGAGACACAGAATCCAAAGCAGATTCTAGGCTCTGAGCTGTCTGCACAGAGCCCGACGCTGGGCTCATACTCACGAACTATGAGATCATGACCTGATCCGGAGTCAGACGCTTAACCAACTGGGCCACCCAGGTGCCCCCAGTCTTCATTCTAGAACATAGTATATCTATTTATTAAGTCTTTAATTTGTTCTCATCAGTGTTTTGAGCTTTCTGTTGCAAAGGACTTGCACATCTTTCGCTAGGTTTATTCATAAAGGTTTAATGTTTTTGTGATGTTATTGTAAATAGCATTTAAAAAAATCATTATCTAATTTTTGCTAGTCTATGAAAATTATCATAGATTTTTGTATATTGGCTTTGATTCTAGCTAGCAAATTTAACTAAATTCACTTGTTAACTGCAATAGTTTATATATTCTTCTAATTTTATTTGTATACAATCATATTGGCTGAAATTAGTGACAGTTTTATGTTTTTTTCTATAACTTTTATTTCTTTTTTGTCTTACTGCACTGGCTACAATGCTCAGCACAATGTTAAATATGAGTGATGGTGGACATCCTTGTTCTATTCCCAAACTTAAGGGGAAGGCATTCAGTATTTTACTATCAGGTATGATATTCACTGGAGCATTTTTTATTTAATAGCTTTTATAATATTGAAGAAACCTCCTAATATTTATAGATGGTTGAGATTTCAAAAAGTATAAATGGGTACTGGATTTTATCAAATGCACTTGCTACATGTATTGAGATGATCATACTATTCTTTCTCCTTTATTCGGTTAATGTGGTGAATTATATTGATCAATTTTAGAACGTTAAATCAATTTAAGAATGATTTTGATTGTAGGAAATTGCTTTTAGACACTAATATTTGAACATAACTCTTGAGTAGAATGCACTTCCAGCATATCATGGAAAGTACTTATTTTTTTATAATGTTAATTTTTAAATATACGTAAAACTCATTCAAGTGGTAGATGTTTTAAGTTATCTCACGTAACTCAGTTTTGTCTAAAAATAAATACACAGAATTATGTATCGACTGTCCTTTTTAACTTTGTCTTTTTTGACTAAAGAATGGTCAGGTGGAATAACCTGGAACAGCCATTAATAAAGAATGTATGTGGGACAGGCCACAGAAAGAACTTACTTCTTTGGTGGCAAAAATGAGTTACCTATACAGTCCTCATATGCCTATCCTCAAGTTTTGTGCTTTGGGTCAGTAGGTTTCTATTATTTAAAGCCAAACACAATTCTGAACTAGAAGAGATCATATTTACATAAAATAATCCAAACTGGGTATAGAAAACAAATAATGGAGAGAAAATACATTAAAAACTGGACAAGCCAGGGGTTGCAAAAATATAGTGGATGATTTTTCCTCTGAACTCATTATAATCCGGAAGCAAAAGTCTTCGCCTGCTTCTTGGCCAGCCATCTCACATATGCACATCCTGACAGTGCTTCATCTCAGACCTTTCCTTCTGTGTCCTGAGAACCAGCCATGCAAGGTGTTACACTCATGAGGTGAACCTCTGACCATTCAGAAAGACAGTTGACAAATAATTCTCCCTTTTGTCCCCGATGGATTGTCTTAAGACACAGCATCTCTGGCTTCTTGAAAAAACATTGCTGTGGGATTAGGCTATGAGTTGCTCTTCTGAATGGTCAACTAAATAAATGCACCATCATTTGACTCTCTCTCCCTTCCTGTTTCCCTCCCATGGATGCTTTCCCCACTTCTACTCCCCAGGATTACACTCTCCAATAAAGTAGCAGCATACAAACCCTCTGCTTCGGCACTACTTTCTGGGAAACCCAAACTAAGGCAACACATTTCTGTATTCAGTGTTTGCAATCTTTCACGGACATCACCAAGTCAAGTGATTCTCAGGAAAATCTATTTTAGCCATTAACTTTCAAAGACATCCCCATACACAAGCTTTTATTTTAAATTTTAAACATTTCCCTTTTTTAAAAAACTTAGTCCTGATCATAGTCTTTATTTTATTTTATTTTATTTTATTTTATTTTATTTTATTTTTATTTATTTTATTTTTTATTGTAGTTGACACACCAGGTTGCATCAGCTTCAGGTGCACAATATAGTGATTCAACAAATCTGTAGGTTATACTATGCTCACTACAAATGTAGCCACCATCTGTCACCATACAACATCATTTCGACACCATTGACTATAGTCCCTACGCTGTACCTTTCAACCCCATGACTTCTACATTCCATAAAGAGAAGACTGTATCTCCCACTCCCCTTCACCCATTTTACCCATCCTGAGAATACAGTTTTTAAAACTATGCAGTTCTTTTGCATTCCTTTCAGGAACTATTTGGGTCATGTTATCATTTGAAAAGCCAAGGTAAACCAGAAAAGCTTAGGTAGTGTCAAGCCTAGAGGTCTAAATGGTTACAAAATTTACCATCCTAATTTTTAAAAATTTTTAATGTTTATTTTTTTATTTATTATTTTTGAGAGAGAGAGAAAGACAAAAAGAGAGAGAGCACAAGCAGGGGGTGGGGATAATAGATAGAGAGGGAGACACAGAATCCCAAGCAGGCTGCAGGCTCTGAGCTGTCAGCACAGAGCCTGACGCAGGGCTCAAAATCACAAACCATGAGATCATGACCTGAGCCAAAGTGGAACACTTAGCCCACTGAGCCACCCAGGCATCCGCCCTTGCTAATTTGTAAGATTATGTATTTATCTGCCGTATCTTTATTTATCAATTGTGTGGAGATCTATGCAACAATTTAAAAATGTTTAATACCACACCCAATGAATTATGTAATTTATCTTTCAAATAAAAAATAGTTTTGTTATCTTTAGAATTCTTCTAGTTGAAATCAGAATATAAATAATAAAAATCTTCATTGTAGAGTAATACATTTAAAAAAACCTTTTAAAATGCATATATGTTGGTATTTATTTCTAGGCCTGAAAAATGTATGAAAAACGTGCTTAATAACATACTTTAAAAATTTTACCCCTTTATATTGATTTGGAAGAATGACCGTCAGTTATGTGAGATTATCAGACGGGCAAAAACCAAAGTTGTAGATGATAACAAATAGTCTCACTGAATTTTAGGCTGAAACACATACAATAAGAAGCTTGATGTAAAGGGGTATTCTGCCTCAAAATACTTCTCAATCCTTTAATGAGCCTTTATGTCTGAAGTTCATTTAATAATATACTTATTTTTAGGTAAAACCATTATTACCTTATTAAGATGAGAAGCCAAGTAGGAAGAATAATGCTTTAAGCCATAACATTTATAAAGTATCACCATAAAATCAGCAAGTCTATCAAGTATTTATTAAATGTTTTCTATGTGCCAAGAATGAATATACAAATTAATTTATTTGCTTCTCACCACAGTCCTACAAAGCAGGTATAATTATTATCCCCATTTTATAGATGAAGAAAATAATACCCAAAACATTTTAGTAAACTGTCCAAAAGCCACATAGTTAATAAATGAGAGAATTGAAATTTGAACTCAAGATATGCGACTTATGCTAAAAACTAGTAAGATTTAAAAAATACTGAATTGCTGAGTGTGTTCTTTCCTTCCCGGTAGCAGCAACTGTGACTTGCTTCAGCAGTTTCCTCAAATGCTAGGGATATCATCTGGTGTATGTAAATGACAGTTTAACAAGTAGAGAATCTGCATATCTTCCAGGAGATAAACTCAATGCCTCAGTAATGGAAATTTTCTATTAGAGAGCTTTGAAAGCACCCGGAGGTTCTATAGACAAACACACCATCTTGCTTTTCAAAGTAGTCACACTAGATGGCCATAGATTAGTTCCAAATACTGTTATTCAACATGTTTTGGAAACCTCTTTAGTAACTGCCTTTAGGACTAGTTTCTAAGTTGCAAAATAAAATCACTATCCTTTTTTTTTTTGTCCTCTTAAGCCAAAAGAATGCCAAAAAGATTCAGCATCCATCTTATCTGTATGACTTCACCCCAAATCAAATTCTGCTCTGGAGAACAAAATTTTATCATCACTACAGATAATCAAAAGAATGCATGCCACGTCCTGGGTAGGATTCCCAGAATATTTAAAGGAAAATCAGTGCCTACTGAAGTGAAAGAAAAACTACTATTAGGGATGCATAGGACACCTGATGCTATTTTAAGTACATATACATTTTTTTGCAGTCAAGTCTTGACTGCCTTAGTGTGAGGCAATTTTGAGATCTATTTAGTGTAGAGCTGAGGGAAAAAATGAGGGCATGAGGGAAGGAGCACAGGACAGGTGTTGAGGGAAGTATATTTAGCCTACCGTACAGGGAATATAACAAGTGGGGTCTGTGATAATTTTCTCTCCTTGCTTGTTTCAAAAGGTGATGCTCGGGCTGATATCTGCCGCACAGTGTGATTTATGCCACAGAAATATTTTCAGTCAACTGAGATATCTCATCTGGATGCAGTGTCCATTAGTAGTCTTTTCGGTCAAGGTAAAGACAGTAGGTCTAAATACATTTAGCAGCTCGCTAAAAAGGACTGCTTTCTTTACAGGTTTTGATTCCTATATGTATTGGCCCCTTGCCTATTTTTTGTAAGTCGTGGACTAGCTGCAATGCATCATCCCAGGGTAAAGCAGGGCTGGGAAATAAGAGTAGAGATGCCAAGGCAAAATAGTTAAATTGTGTGATTGCTTCTCCATTCTTAACATAATAACTGTTTACTTGGGGAGATTATACTTCATCACAATGTCTACTTTAGTCAAAGCAGTTTATGCAACAATTTCCTACATTCCCCCATATTTCTTGGGATATATCATTCCATATTACTGAAATTGTATTCAGAAAAGCACAGTTTTGTGCAAACCATTTCACTAGTCAATTGCTATTACCAACCATTGAGGTAACAATAATGTTTACCTTTTCCCTATCTTGTACAATATTTTCTAGCATTCTGTTTATATTTTAACATTTTCAAATATTTGAGCATCACTCTGTATTGTGGGTTTTTGTCATTGTTGCTGGGTTATTAGCAATAAACATTATTTCCTACCTACCCACCTTAAAGTCTGAAATGTAAAACTAACTCAGTCGTTTGACATTATTAAGTAGAAGATACCTCAATAGATTTGACACAGCTTAAAGTTTTTCTTTAAAAAATGCCTACGGGTCCTGCATGAGTAACAAATGTATTTTTCTTTGTTCTGTATAATAGAGCTAACATGTGAAATTAAAATGAGCACCTTCTCAAAATAAAAACTGAACACATATAAATCTGCTGTATACATTTCACTGTAGCTTTAGCCTTTGAGCTCTTAACATTTTCCTTTCCTATTTGACTGTACACAATAAACAGTGAGAAAAGTACAAGGCCATTAATTATCCCTAAACAAGGACATTCCCTAATGTTGTTATTTAAGTTGGTTCACCATTTCAAGAGAAAAGTCTGAACTTTGCTATAGAAATGGGCAATTATTTACATTTTTTTTTTTTACTCCTGCTGGTTTTTTTCCTTCTTGAAGTCTGTTAACAGGGTTTTAGGGCATCCTCATATGCAGATCTGAGGTACTTGACAAGAAACAGAGACATGCACTGTATATTTTGTTGACTACAGAGAATTTTCTCTTCCTTGATTTGATTGATCTCAAAGGAAGACCTCTCTGTGAAATGAATGCATCAGCATGAATAGGCTACAGTTTTATTCCACATTTTTTGTACTATATTCAAAACACCAGGCTTAAAGGGGGAAAAAGTGGCCCTTGAAAGTTACTATGTCACACAAACAGCTACAAAGTAAAATGTACGTGTCCACAAAAAGAGTTTAATGTAAATATGAACACTCTATGATTTAGAATGTAGTATGGACAAAGTCAGATTGGCAATCAAGTTGCACTGTTGAGATCTACTAACTTTGCAACAAATCAGGACACAAACAATCTTAAACTGGTTTGCATTCATCTTTGGAACCTCTAAGAGTAACTCTCTACAGCCTATCACACTGAAAGTGCTCTCTGTGTTGAAATATTAGGGCGTTATGTTCTCTATGGTATTTTGTATTTGTAAGGCAAAATGTGTTCCACTAACTATTCTTTTAACAATGAAGCTAAATTGATGATGTCCTGACTGGAATTTTACATGAAATCTATTAGTGGTGGAAAGTATTGATAACACAAATTTTAGTGAAGAAAACATTCCTCACCAGCACAAACAGCCAGATCAGCCGAGGTGTGTAGTGGAATTTGGAATTAGCAGCCAGTTCACATCAAAAGGATTTTTGAGGTCCAGCTGGAACTGGGATGCTTACTTAAGGGACGCCTATCATTTCCACACTGAACTTGGCACAGGGGAAATGGAGCGACACCATTGTGTCATTTCAAATGCTAAATAGGTTTAAGTCAGCTTGAAAAATGCCCATATTCTAAAACAAAGATACTAGCTTTTGCATTCTACTGTAGGATTACTATGATCAATCACACTATTGTGACCAATCGTTTTTGGTCATAACATGGCCCCTTGTTTTCTGCCATTTTGTTGCCCCTGCCCCAATCTTCCAACCATTTCTTATGCACAAGTCTTGCACACTTAATGCATATCCGTTCTATTTACGTTCTGTGCTTTTATTGACATAAATTTGCATCCATGAACAACATAGAGTATAGTTTTGATAAATGGACAGTAAAATGATATTTTACTCTACATATCCTTATGCACCTTACCTTCATTGCTTATTCTATGTTTGTGAGATGTATCTATATTGGCATACATCAGACTACCTGGGAATGAACTGACATGAATTATTGGCTCGCACAAGTAATTGTGTAGGCTTAGGTGCGTGTTTGTGTGTGTGTGTGTGTGTGTGTTTGTGTGTGTGTCTGCGTGCCCCAACTGGAAAGACAACCAATTAGAGTCAAAAACTCAACCAGACCAGTTTTTGGTATTGAGAGATGATAAGCAAAGGCTGATTAATTCACCCAGAAACAATCAGTCTATTTAGGTCAAACAGCTAGTTGATGGAATTTTGTCTCAATTGAATAGTTGTTAAGACCTTTATGAAGGGCTCATAGTGCTGTTCCATCTTTGTTGCCTAGT
Organism: Prionailurus viverrinus; assembly: GCF_022837055.1. Taxonomy (NCBI): domain Eukaryota; kingdom Metazoa; phylum Chordata; class Mammalia; order Carnivora; family Felidae; genus Prionailurus; species Prionailurus viverrinus. The sequence continues at coordinate 76,477,650 of NC_062563.1, forward strand.
AAAAGGTCCGTTAGAATAATGACTTGATATTTAACTGGAAGTCATTAGTCTTCCTGGAATCCACTTGCCAAGCTCTTAGTATTTTTATTAATATTTATAACATTGATATTTCAAGGATAACATTTTAAATCAACAAAAGGACAGAGACCTTGACGCTGCATTGTGTCCTACTAAGCAACGCAGGTGTCAGTGATTCAAGTCTCAAATTAGCATAATGTCAATGTGTTGCCTGTCCTATCCAGTGCTCCTTTGCTTCTAGAAACCCCACTTTCTGTAAGTTTACATTTTCCAATGCTAAGGGTTTCCTTAAAGTGAAAACAACAAATCAGTTCTTTACATAAGAAGTAAGTACTTTACTTTTAAATATTAGCCTGAGAAAAAGATTCACACAGCTTTCTTTTTATAAGCATGGGTGGCATTTAAATGAATCATAATCAGATCTTTTACAAATGTAATGGATATAAGTAGTAAATAACTTTTAATTTAAACAAATAAAGTATCAACGAACAATTACAGTTAATTTCAAATTAATTATTTGGTGACTAATATCTAAGAGATTGATTTGTTTAGTTGCTTGGTCATAAGTGCCAGGAAGCCTTGCTTTCTCTGATGAAAAAGCTAAAAACTTTAAGGTATTGAGCCTTCAGGAGTAGTGGGAGCATAGAAAGTCATCTAGGGAGATTTTCAAGTCACACATATTTCCTTCAATTACTTTGGAAGATATATTCCCTTCATTTACTTTGGAAGATATATTCTTTCGCATATGACAAGAGAATGAATTTTTTAATGTCTTCAATATATAATACACCAAACTCTAAATCTAGATACCACATTCTAAATAAGAAATTCTTATAATTATTTTATACATGAAGAAATAGAACTGGGAAGGAAGATAACTTGTCCCAGGTCACACAAGGAGGCTTTGAGCCAGGAACGAACTAAGGGCTTTATGATTCCAAAGCACATTGGTTTTCTTTTGTTAAGACTCGGCTCCCACATTTGAAGACATGGTTCTGTCTACAGTAAGCTAAACCTTAAAACACATTTGGACATCAGAAATCAGCACTTGAGAGAAGGGAAAAAGTCAACCTTCAAATTGTGCTCTGAAGTTGACCAGGTGTCAAAATTACCTTGTTAAGGGTCACCTGGGTGGCTCAGTCGGTTACATGTCTGACTTCGGCTCAGGTCATGACTTTGTGGTCCATGAGTTCGAATCCCCTGTTGGGCTCTGTGCTGACAGTTCAGAGCCTGGAGACTTCTTCGGATTCTGTGTCTCCCTCTCTCTCTCTCTCTGCCCCTCCCCCACTCATGTTTTCTCTTTCTCTCTCTCTCTCTCTCTCTCTCTCTCTCTCAAAAATAGATAAACATAAAAACAAAATTTCAAAATTACCTTATTGAAAAAGGATGTAGGAAAATATTTTAATCTCATTGCTGAGACTATGGAACTCTTCAGGCAGTAGCAACACACATAAATAGGTAGTTTTAATGTTTTGGTACCTCCCTTTTTGCTCGTTTCAACTTAAATAAAATAGTATTGAGTAAAAACTTAGTTATTCTTTTCTTACTAGTGACTCAAACTTCTCCAAGTAACGATCTCACTTTGCCTTTAGATGTGGCAGAGACTATTCTAATTATCAAATGTTGTTATCAAGGAGGAAAGATTGAGCATAAGCGTGTTACTATGAGTCTGTGTTAACTGCAATTTGGAAACATGACAACACATTATAGACAACATAGCAGTAAGTAGAACACTTCTTTAAAAAAAGAGTCTCTTACATAGACTGGGAAAAATCACATAAAACTAGATAACATTATGTGAGCATTGCAAAGGAAACTTTTTGATTTATGATATTATGTCACACACTTGGGGATACATTAGGATAAAAGGGGATATCAAAAATCTAATTTCTTTTTCTTTATTACAGGTACAACTACAAGACAATATCACCAGATGGGATCATCAGAACCCATTTACAACTGCTCTACTTTTTGAAAATAAGGCAATTGTCTCAGGTATGAATTCATTACAGGCCTACTGTAACTAATAGAAGCTGATGATGGCTTTTCTGAAAACCTATAGAATGTCAAATGGGAGTTGTTTCTACTTTACAAATGTACTAGGCTCAAAATGCAAAGGAAAAGATGCACAAAGCAATGCTTATTATCTATTCACTCAGTTACGACTGTTTAAGGTACTCATGAAACCCATTGTTTGTCTATTTCTATACATATATGGTGTTATTCCATAAGTGACACCAAAGACACACTCTCTGTATATATTGAACATCCAAGTGGAAAAGTCAATTAAATGGCCATATGGTACTTTTTTGTTTAGGTTTTCAACATGAACGAAAACATTTTTCCAACTTTGAATTTATTGTGAGAGCTTTAGAGAAAGAATAATACCTGGTTGAATTTTGAGATTTCATTGAGATAAGTAAAAATAAACTCTGTGCTGTAAATTTTGTATTACATTTTATTATTTTAAAAATAACAACTGGAATGTAGATACTATGGTACACTCTGTGTGTGTGTGTGTGTATGTGTGTGTGTGTGTGTGTGTTATCTGTATATTAGAAAACGATTCTAACAATTTTTTTTTGTTTAAAAAGAAAATACTAAAGGTAGTAGTAGTATCATGGCTTTTGAATTTCTTCAGATCCCCATACCAAAATGACTAGAGGAACTAGAGGGTGAAACTGAAACCCCCTTGATAATACGTATAACAAAACTAGATGGAAAGCTGCCCACAAAAACAAGCAGGTAGGGACAAACTACCACAGCACAAGGTGTTCCTGGGGTCATTGCCAGCAAAGAAGAAAGCAGAGAGAAGCAACAGATATTTAGTGGACCATAATACAAGAGAATCCCCAAATAGCCCCCAGGAATCCCCTGGATGTTTGGTGTTTGAACTTGAGAGCAGCAGCTGAACAGGGAGGCGTTTACCTGACCCAACAGGTGAGTTCAAGGGCCTGACGTTAAGGTAAGAAGGGGACAGAGCAGACGAATTCCTATGATCTGGGACCCACTGTGAGGAGAAACTGCTGAGCAATATGTAGACAATATAAACAAACAAAAGAGAAATTTCAGATGCACATGTGAGGGTTGGAGAAAAAACAGAGCCAGGAAATCTCTGTGACTGAGCAGACATGTTGGTGACTATGAAACAAAATGACAAAAGAGGAAAGGTGTATTTACAAGCTATCTTGAACCACACCTCCTTCTAAAAGTCCAGTAAAGTTAATTTCACCAAAAACATGAACAACACAAAAAGAAAAATGTCAAATTCTATTCAAAGTTATTATAAGATGAAAGAAAACAAAGACCAAAATAACATTCCTACAAAAATTGCAAGCATTCCAGAAAGACATGCCCACAAAACAGATCCAACTGCATCCTACTATTTCAAAACAAGCTAAAAGGCTTTTTTAAATGATCAAAGATATGAAAGAATAGCATGAATCATAACTAGAAAGACTCAGGAATTAGGAGACAGAACTCGGGAAACAATTAGAAATAAAAGAAAAAAAATCAGAAACAAAGGATAAATGAGAAATAATAAATGAATAAACAAGAGGTTAATGCTTTAAGAGAAATGGAAGATAAAAGGAAGAACTTTTTTAAACTAAAAAAAAAGGAAAAAAAGGGGAAAAACTTAAGACAGGCAATGAAGATAGAGCATATAGTAAAAATGGTTCCTGATGGAAAAAGCCATAACCATATTTCCAGAAAACATGCTTAAAATCTATAGTTTTAAACCCCACTCAAAACTAGATATTGAGGGGTGCCTGGGTGGCTTAGTCAGTAAAGCGTCCAACTTTGGCTCAGGTCATGATCACGGGTCTGTGAGTTCGAGCCCTGCCTCGGGCTCTGTGCTGACAGCTCAGAGCCTGGAGCCTGCTTCGGATTCTGTATCTCTCTCTCTCTCTCTGCCCCTTCCCCACTCACACTCTGTCTCTCCATCTCTTAAAAATAAATAAACATTAAAAAATTTTAAATAAATGAATAAACATTTAAAAATTAAAAAAAAAACCTTAGATATTGAAAGAGCTTATATCTGAGATTATAAACTCAGAATGAACAATATTAGTAGAGATTTCAGCAAAATTACTGGACTAAAATAAAAAGGAAAAAATCTTAGTTTACACATATAGGCAAAAAGGAAGTGTCTTATAAAAGATGTAAAATTAAATTATTAGATTTATTGACTGTAACACAATACTCACGAGGAAAAAAAAAAAGAACAAAAGCCAAAGATTTTTTACCCAGCAAAACTGACTTTCAAACACAAAGAACAAAGACAAACTGTTATCACATGCAGAAAGACAGGCAATATTGTTTCCACGAGTTCCTTCTGAAAAATAAAGAACAATCACCAGACATTAAAATAACCAGAGAAATTCTGACATAAGCACTGGTAGTAAGCAGTAAATATGGAAATATAAATGAAGGTTAAAAGGAGATGATCTGTAATAACTGTATGCTCTGAAATTTTAAATATAATATAACTGTATAAGATGGCATGTGGCAGGAGAATATGTAAGGGATTTTTAAAAATAATTTCCATTACATATTAGTATCATTAGTACATGGTACTAATATCATGTATATATTAGTACATGGTAATATTATTACTGTTATTTTGATGCTGTTGTGTATATAGTATGGGATATACTAATTCTGTCATCCCTTATATACTACATTTTTTAAAATATTTTTTAATGTTTATTTATTTTTGAGAGTGAGAGAGAGAGAGAATGGGAGAGGGGCAGAAAGAGAGAGGGAGACACAGAATCTGAAGCAGGTTCCAGGCTCTGAGCTGTCAGCATAGAGCTTGACACGGGGCTTGAACTCATAAACTGCTAGATCATGACTTGAGCTGAAGTCAGATGCTTAACCAACTGAGCCACCTGCGAGTCCCAATCCCTTATTATCCTTGAGAATCAGGCTTTTGGGTGCCACAGAAAGGGAATATGTATGTATTATAGAAGAGGTTAAATAAAAAATCTATAGTGCTATATTTGAATTAGAAGTATCTGTATGAACCATGAGTCACTGACACACACACACATGCACGCACATGTGCACACATATCCTAACTCTTCCCATTCAAAAGGCCTAGAAACACTGACCAAATAACTGAGACCAATAATACTCTCTAGTGGATATATATGGTTGTCTTGAAATACTATTTCCCACTAAATGAACCTAAAGCTTCTCGAAAGAATGGCAATTCCAAGTCTACGGCAGAACATAAATAATATAAAACTGGAGCATGTGCCATTTCAGTCAGCAAGGGGGCTAGCAAAATCTACTAGAGTTGCGTCAAAAGAACTCCGTAGTTGACTTGAAAAGGCTCCCACAGGCCAAAGCTGGGACAATTTGAGCTCCAGTCATGTCAATAACAACCACTGGGTGAAATCCACACAAATATGTTAAACCACAAGTTACTAAAGAATAAATATTTCAGGGGCAACTGGATGGCTCAGTCAGTTAAGCGTCCAACTTCACCTCAGGTCATGATTTTATGGTTTGTGGGTTCGAGCCCCACGTCAGGCTCTATGCTGACAGCTTGGAGCCTGAAGCCTGCTTTGGATTATGTGTCCCCCTCTCTCTCTCTCCCTCCCCTGCTCATGCTCTGTCTCTGTCTCTCAAAATAAATAAATGTTTAAAAAAAGAATAAGTATTTTAAAAAAGAAAAAATATGGTTCTTTGTTACATTTGGAGATTAAGAATCTAATCACTTTTCTTAAAAATGGATTTTAAAAATCAAGCAATGATCCTACTTTTCGTATGGAAATGGAAGCACTGGGTAGCCAAATAGTATGTGAGAGAAAGTATCCCTTTTTAAAAGTATTCTGTCTGGCTGGGGCACCTGGGTGGCTCAGTCAGCTGAGCATCTGACTTCGGCTCAGGTCATGATCTCATGGTTCATGGCTTTGAGCCCTTCATCGGGCTCTGTCCTGACAGCTTAGAGCCTGAAGCCTGCTTTGGATTCTGTGTCTCCCTCTCTCTTTCTCTGCCCCTACCCCATTAGCACTCTATTTCTCTCTCTCTCTCTCTCTCTCTCTCTCTCTCTCTCTTTCTCTCTCTCTCTTAAAATAACTAAACATTAATTTTTTTTAAGTTTTCTATCTAATAATGAAAAAAACAATTATGAGATTAGACTATCACCATATTTTGCAACTGCCTAAATTAATAAAACTAGGTGTTGAACATCAACAGCTATTCAAATCACAGAAGGAGAAACATGTGGACATTTTGCCCTCTTAATGAAGACACCTAAAATCTTGCCAAAGGGATTGCATCTGATTCTGATAAATCCTCTGCATCCAACTACCCGCCCAATTTTAGGAAATACAGAAAATATAGGAACATGTAGAACTGCACCTATAATATTCAATAAGTAATATCTAGTCTTTTAAACTGTGCAGGGCAAAGGTTTATGTTCCTCAGAAAATACATGATGAAGAAAAGAATTGGGGCACTTGTGTGGCTCAGTCAGTTAAGCATTCAACTCCTGATTTTGACTCTGGTCAAAATCTCGTGGTTCATGAGTTTGAGCCCTGCGTCAGGCTCTGCACTGACAGCAAGGAGACTTCTTGGAATTCTCTCTCCCTCTCTCTCTGCCCCTCCCACTTGCATGCATGCTCTCTCTCACTCTCTCTCTCTCTCAGAATAAACAAACAAACTTTAAAAAAAGACAATTACAGACAGGGAAATTTTAGATTAACAGAAAATTTTAAAATCATCAAATAAAAAACTGAATAAGATTATAGCTTTTAGGGACACGCATTGGGTTATAAAACTATAAATAAATTCAAAGAAGTGATTGCTAGAAGAGTCAGTAGAGTTATTACTTATGGGGGAAGAAGAAAGTAAAGATTAAAATAAGGCACATATAGAGACAGTGGCCAAAGCATAAGAGACTCTTAAAAAATGAGAACAAACTGAGGGCTGATCGGGGGTGGGAGGGAGGGGAGGGTGGGTGATGGGTATTGAAGAGGGCATCTTTTGGGATGAGTACTGGGTGTTGTATGGAAACCAATTTGACAATAAATTTCATATATTAAAAAAAAAATAAAGACCGTGGCCAAAAAAATTTTAGTTCTTGACCTGGGTGGTGGTTACAAGACTTTTACTTGAAATAAGTCATTAAGCTACACATTTGTTTGGTATGGTTCTCTGGATCTTTTACTATACAATAAAACTTTAAATTAAAAGAAAAATATATTTATATTCAATCAATATTTTACACCAACTTTAAAATAATTTGTCTCGCTATAAAAATAACATACTTGTACAAAGTGTATAATTACTTAAGATATCTTTGTGAATTCTTAGTAATTTAAATAATTAGCCTATTATTTTATTATTTTATGACTATCATACCTACAAGCTAGACACAGATGCAACTTTGAGCAGTATTGACAAAACTACATAACTGCCTCAAGAAATCTTTATCTACTGGAAGCTGATACCATGGGAGCTACAGTAATGTCTGAAGATTTCATTGTGATGGGCCTGCCATATTTTGATCCTCTGTACCAGAAACTAAGCTTCTACTTGCTCAGGCAGAGAGGAGGGCAGAAATGAATCATGACAAAGAGGCCGATACTGTAGAAATCACTTCCAATCCTTCCGGTCACTTCACTGGGTAAAGTGTCACCATGAGCAGAAAGCCAATCCTCCATAATGATGATTTACAGTTGGAAAGTGGCTTTAGGACAGATTTACTATTGCCCTACTCACACCACTCTGTTTCTATCACCAAAAGACATTTTTCCTGTAAAAAGCAATGTTAGGAAAGGACATACACATCAGAGCATGTTAATAACCCCCCTTCCTTTTCCCCTTCAAGTAAAGTGAGCAGTTTAGAAAGGGGAAAAATGCATAACCATGAGAGTAAATAAAATGTTGAAGACATCCAAACCGTGTACAGGAGGGAATAAACATTTCAGCAAATACTCAAGTCACTGGACATATTTATTATTTTGAAATCTCAAAGTATAACAATAATTACAAGATTGACACATCTTTAGAGAGTATATACGAAAATGAATTTTTTTTCTTGTTCTCAAGTACAAATATTCTACAAATAAATACTGGTCACTTACTATGTGACAGGCCATGTGTTAAGCGCTATGCATAAATATTATCATTTAATCATAAAAAATTAAAAGACTAGAACACTAGAGCTTAGAAGAGTTGACTAAATTCAAGTTATATAGCTTATTTTCCTTAGCCATATACTATACTCATACAAAGAGATGTTAACAAGTTACATTTCAGCTGTGGCTCAAAGACAAAAAGTATTAGATCAAGTGAAACTTTTTCACAGGAGGTGTTCAACGTCTAGTTCATATGTAGGTGTAGGAGTGATTCTCTTGGACCATGTAATGCCTATGGGGGAGGACCCACATGGTTCTTCTTAGGGCTATGTAAGAAGACTGCCTGGAGAGAGAGACTAGTGAAGCTAGAGGTATGACTGGGTTCCTCAGAGAAGTGGGAGGAATCAGCCATCAAGCCAGAATAGAGATGTATTTGACCTTTCCAGAGGAACCCAGGGAGAAATCCTCAGAAATAGGGGAATTTTCCAAAGAAGCCATGAAATGCTCAGAAGAGAGACAGAGAGATACCAATAGACTGCTAGCCTCAGACACCTACAAGATCCAGAAATCAACAACATCAATTCACAACTACACCAGTATATTAGGATATTTCCTGACACCTTCCGTCTCCTCCTTTCCCAGTCACCAACCCCCAGTGGTCAGGAAGTACTGCTTTGTGCAGGCTAGGGGAAGGAGCATAAAATCCTCAGATGGTGGAAAAGAGAAAACACCAACTCTCTTGACCTGGCAGTAGACTTCCCACCTGCCACAGGGGGAGGAAAGGAGTCTAGAATTTAAATAAATTTGGGGTTCTGAATCTTACCTGCTTCTGATGGTATTGATCATGCTTATTACCGAACTGAGCCTATGTTTTGTGATTTCACTTGACTACAAGATGTTTATTATTTAAGAGTAAGGAGAAATGTTATGAGGTCTGCCAGGAACAGAGAAAGAAGTAGCCCCTGAGATGAATTTAAATGGAGAGAGGAAATTAATATAAAGTTGTTTTATGATTACATCCCCTGAGTTTTGCTTGTTCAACACAGAAGTTACTTTGACATGTGTGCTTCTGGCCGGTTATGAACTCCATGACTTGCCAGTAGAATGATTATTTTTGCCATCATATTATTGCCCCTATATCCCTCATATATAACCTCTCTTCTTATTCAGAGAAATTGCAGCTGACACTGATATCACTCACACGCCAAAATGGGGTTTAAAGGAGGCTGACTTACAGTTCCTGTTTTCAGGGAGCTATTTTTACTATGAGAGGCATAAGCCTTCTCTGAGTTACCTACAAAATGTCGTTCTTTTTCAAAACTCGGCTGCAGTTCTGCTTTTCTATTATTTGCATCACTTATGTGGAACTTACTGGATTTTATTATAATTTTGATCACATGTACGTGTTCTGTCTTTATCATATATAAGTGGGTCTTTCCCACTTTAGATTGCATTCTCTTTGAGGACACGTGCTTAAACATATTCTTTTACAAATTAATCCATAGCAGTTGACAGAACTTTACAACTAAGCGTTCAAGAAATATGTAATGTCTGGAAACATTACTTATACGTTGGCAAACCATGTTTCATTTTGTGACCTCAAACACTTGTTTCCACTTCTGTATCAGCTTGATGCAGAACAAATCATTGTTTAGCTTTATGCTAAAGAAAGCTTTCAAATAAAGACCCACTTAGCTGTGTGCTTTGATTTAAAGCCTGTCATCAGTATATCAATAATCTTTCATATGAAACTTCGGGAATGTGAAAGAGAAGATGGCATAAAAGGGCAGGAGAACAAAACTGATTGCCACACGAGGAAATTACTGGTAATTTTTGTATACTGATCCTATTTGTATAATGCACATAGATTTACAACGAGATTAAAAAAAATCTTATTTGCACATTGATTTTAAATTTTGTTCAGTGTGCTTTGAGCTCCCTAGGTCAATTTCTAACAGTTGTACCCTTGCTAACGTTATGAGTGGTGGCTGTCAACAGGAAGCTTGCCTCTGTTATCTCTGACATGGCTGACTGTCTGAGAAACAAAAAACTAGAAAATGACATTTATTCATTCCTTTTAATTCAATTATTTACTCCACAAATGAATTGAGCATACCCTAGGTTCCATGAAATGCGCCTTTAAAGTTCCAGAACTGCCTTCTCCACAGAACTGTAGCCACTATGAATACAACACTCACCAGATCATCGCCTTCACCCTCCTGAGAGACTAAGCAGCAGGTGATCTGATTTGAATGAGCCAGAGTGGACACCTCCACCTCCCCACACAACTCCTGCTAACGTGTGGTTTTCATTTCATATTTGGCTCATCTTCTGCCCTAAATTCAACAACTACTTCAATTGAAAGAAACAGGGTAGCAAAACTATCTGCAAATCCAACTGTACTCCTTGGTGACTTGTTTTTTTTTTTGTTGTTGTTGTTGTTATTTTGTTTTGTTTTTAATAAACATCTGAATCTTACGCAGTGACACAAGTCTGACATTGATGTTAAGAATGGAAGAGTTTGGGGAAACATAATTGTAGATGAGAAGGTAGAGCCAGAGTACTGGGAATAATCATGTTCCATTTATGACCACATTAGGTGATGACTATCCAAGAAGTCGAAATTTGCAATTATTTTATTTTGCCTTCACTTCATCACAGCTCACAGCAAAAAAAAAAAAATACAAGAGACAAAAATTATCTCTCTAAACTTATGTACAGTAAACAGTATGTATCAGCCTCCATGTAAACAAATCAGTTCTTTAGGTGGATATGAGGAAACAATTACAGTGCTCCTTGAGTTTAATTGGGGTAGATAAAGTGTGAAGATTTAAATTCTGTCGAGTAAATATGAGCAAGAAGAAAAGAAAAACTTGAATGTCTGGGAGCTCAAAAAGGTAATGTAAAAGCAAGCCTTGTTCTAGGAAGGAGAGAATTTGGGAGCTGGTTCTTGAAGGGAGCACTGAATGTGGATAAAAGAAGGAATGGTCGAGATGCCACTGAGGCAAGACAACACAAATTGTGGGCAACAGCAACAACCTATTGATCAGCTTGGTTGTAGCAGAGTCAGGGTTAAGAAAAGAGGATGACAAACAGAATCAAATAGTTACATGGAACTAGCAAAGTCCTGGATTGATGCAAAACATAACAGCTCCTTGAGTAGGAAATACAGGATACAGGTGGTAGGGTACGCATCCCAGAAAAAAAATGTTTATTCTTACCTTTTGTAGTTTTTATTTAAATTCTAGCTAGTTAAATACAGTGTAATATTGGTTTCAGGAGTAGAAATTAGCGATTCATCTCTTACATATAACACCCAGTGCTCATCACAAGTGCCCTCCTTAATGCCTATCACCCATTTAGCCCATCCTCTGCCTACCTCCCCTCCAGCAACCCTCAGTTTGTTCTCTATAGTTATGGTTTGCCTCTCTCTCTTTTTTCTCCCTTCCTCATGTTCATCTGTTTTCTTTCTTGAATTCTGCATATGAGTGAAATCATATGGTATTTTTCCTTCTCTGACTTGTTTTGCTTAGCATAATACACTCTAGCTCCATCCACATTGTTGCAAGTGGCAGGATTTCATTCTTTTTGATGGCTGAGTAATATTCCATTATATATGTATACACACATATATATACATATACATATATATACATAGACCACCTCTTGTTTATCCATTCATCAGTCGATGGATGTTTGGGCTCTTTCCACAATTTGGCTATTGTTGCTACTGCTGCTCTAAACATTGGGGTGAATGTGCTCCTTCAAATCAGTATCCTTATGTCCTTTGGGTAAATACCTATTAGTACAATTGCTGGGTCATAGGATAGTTCTATTTTCAACTTTCTGAGGAACCTCCACACTGTTTTCCAGAGTAGCTACACCAGTTTGCATTCCCACCAACAGTATAAGAGGATTCCCCTTTCTCTGCATCCTTGCCAACATCTGTTGTTTCCTGTGTTGTTAATTTTAGCCATTCTGACAGGTGTGAGACAATATCTCAGTGTGGTTTTGATTTGTATTTCCCTGACGATGAGTGATGTTGAGCATTTTTTCAAGTGTCTGTAGGCCATCTGTATGTATTCTTTTGAAAAATGTCTATTCATGTTTTCTGCCCATTTTTAATTGGATTATTTGTGTGTGTGTGTGTGTGTGTGTGTGTGTGTGTGTGTGTGTGTGTGTGGTGTGTATTTGTGTGGGGTGTGGTGGGTATTTGTTTCTTTGGGTTTTTTGTTTGGTGTTAATTAGTGTAAGTTCTTTATAGATTTTGGATATTAGCCCTTTATCAGATATATCATTTGCAAATATCTTCTCCCATTCTGTTGGTTGCCTTACAATTTTGTTGATTGTTTCCTTCACTGTGTAGAAGATTTTTATCTTCATGAAGTCCCAATAGTTCATTTTTGTTTTTGTTTCCCTTGCCTCTGGAGACGAGTCTAATAAGAAGTTGTCAAGGACGATGTCGAAGAGGTTGCTGCCTGTGTTCTCTAGGATTTTGATGGTTTCCTGTCTCATATTTAGGTCTTTCATCCATATTGAATTTATTTCTGTGTATGGTGTAAGACAGTAATCCAGTTTCATTCTTCTGCATGTTGCTGTAGAGTCTTCCCAACACCATTTGTTGAAAAGACTGCTTTTTTTTCCATTGGATATTCTTTCTTGCTTTGTTGAAAAAAAAATAGTTTATTCTTGAATAAAGCTTCACCTACAAAAATAGCTATACAGTTGCCTATTTTCCAGGTGGGCTAGCTATTAATTTATAAGTACACTCCAATATTTTTTTTCAAAATTTCCCAATGGTGGATGTGAGGCAAGAGAGGTAAAGGTAAAGATACCATAAAATTTTAGAAGTAATCAGAGAGCTGGATTCCTTATAAAAGGAATTTTTATCTCACCCCATATTATCAACTCATTATTTTCTTGAAATAGCCACATTTTGCATAAAAGGGGAGTGCAAGGAACTCATACAACAATTACAAACACAAGTTATTTTACCCCTAGTATCATTTTAGTAATGAACCTAGTTTCTCTTGCCCTTAAACCCACAATCTAAAATATCACACAGCTTGTGGGTATAGTTCCTCATGTGACAAGTATTTATTCTCACTGTGAAGAAAATCAGAAAATAACCATTGATTTAACTGAACAGTAAAATTATATTAGCATCTACACATTCTTAGCTGAGCTTACAGGTCAGATGTTTTCAGCCAGTTGCTGACTTCTTAGAGGTCAGTACTTATGACTTATTACTGCCATTATAAAACAGAAAAATGCAAACCACAGACAATTAATTTCTATGTACTTGAGCTACATAACACCTTTGCCCCGGTGATGTTTACCATCCTGATCTTTTCCTAAAAGTTAATGATGGATGTCCCATTAGGTTTATTTAATATAACTGCTTTAGCATTATAAAACATACTATTAAAAGAAAATAATAGTACTAATAAAACAATGGTCATTCATGATTAAGCTTATGCTTATGCTATAAGAATATAAGATATAGGGGCACCTGGGTGGCTTAGTCAATTAAGCATCTGACTTCAGCTCAGGTCATGAACTCATGGTTCATGAGTTCGAGCCCCACATCAGGCTCTGCACTATAGGGAACCTGCTTGGGATTCTCTTTCCCTTTCTCTCTCTCTGCTGCTCCCCCACTCACGCTGTCTCTCAAAATAAATAAACTTAAAAAAATAATATAAGATATAAATGAGACAAGATTGAACTCGGTGGTAAGAAGGGTCTAAGTCATATATAAAACACCTTGGTGATAGATGAATTCTTTCAGAATTTCAATATATTATTTAAAACCCCCACTCACTGAATACATATATTTGAATATATCTTGCTATTTTTGTCTCAATATGGAATAAACATGATTTCAAAATAAATTCTAAATAAAAAACTACTTTTCTACAAATGATTTTTTTTTCAACAGTTGTAGTATTAAAGAAGTAGACATTCTGACATATAGAACGATCTGGACTAACTAACTTCTCTTTGCATTATGCTGGATATTCTTTAAAAGAAAAATTTTTTAATGTTTATTCATTCTTGAGAGACAGAGCATGAGTGGGGGAGGGGCAGAGAGAGAGAGAGAGGGAGACACAGAATCTGAAGCAGGCTCCAGGCTCTGAGCTGTCAGCACAGAGTCCGATGCGGGGCTTGAACCCACAAACTGTGAGATCATGACCTGAGCCGAAGTCAGATACTTAACCGACTGAGCCACCCAGGCTCATCAGATATTCTTTATTGTTTCTTTTTCTATATGAACTTTCGAATCACCTTGACAAATTTAAAAAAATCTGTCCAAATTTTTATTGGGTCAGCAATAAACTGAAAAATTAACTAAAGCTGACACATTAATGGTGTTGAATCTTATCATCCAAAACCATGCCTTTCCACTTGTTCCATCTTCCGTCTTAGGTTTTTGTTTGTTTCTATTTTCCCGGAAGAAGCAGCCCCTGAGATGGAAATAAGAGTATGGAAAGTTTATTTTCTCTGGAACATCATCTGTGATGGAAAATGAAGGCAGGATTGTGCTGTCGGAGAAGCTGGACTGAGATGGTGTTGTAACAGATGCTTTAGCCAAACACTCAGGAAGCTTTGGAGTTGGGAAAGCTCTTAGAGCTCTCCCAAATTGAAACAAGGCCTCTGTAGGCCTCCGTGGACCAGTCAGGGCATACAAGCCTTCCCTAAAGAGGGCTATAAGTGGGTGGCTAAAGAAAATGCTAGGGGAAGGACTCAGCTGTGATTGGTCAGCATCCAGCACTCCTGGCAGCTGGAAGAATGAGTGCCTTATTCATGCCAGAGGCATCTTGTAGCTGCACCATATCATCCACTACTGATCATGCTCAGGCTACTAAGATCCACTTGCTTCATACAGTAAGCATACCATTGTAGGAGTGCTGACAACACTGACCCCATCTTTGGCCATCCATCTTGTGTTCCCCTCTGACACACAGGTGGCACCACTTTAGATAACTAGTAACAATCCTCTGGCACACATATGGTGCCACTTTAGATAACTAGCTTGTGATCTCACCACCATGCCCCTTGATCCGTGAAAGCTGAGAATCAAGGTCCATATAGAGGCAGAGAGTCCAATCGGGGTGCAGGGCAGCAGTGAACTGCCTGGAGCTATCTATCCAATTCCTCCATCAGTAAGTTACCCTGAATAAACAGAGTCTCTAACACTGTTAACAGAATTGCTTTGTGTTAACAGAGTTTCTTTGTGTTTTGTTATTAAAGTGCCTTCTCAGCCCGGAGGATACATTACTAACCATCCTCCATCTTCTAAAGCTGAACTGAGATGAACTTGCAACAGAGGCCTAAGCTGATTCTACCAGCTCAGGAGCTGAAAAGGCTCTTCAGAGCTATCCTAACTAAAGCAAGAGGATAAGTCAGTGTCCTGCCATACCAACCAGTCATTTCATGTAGTCTTCTTACAATGTAATTGACCTTTTGGAAAGCAATATTGAATGTTGGATGACAATGAAGTCATAGCTAAAAATTGTCAACTAACTTAAAAACAGAAAATAGGGAACTTTAGAGATATTCTAGGCTGAGAAAGTTAGTCCCATGTGCCCTTTAAAAATTTTTTTTGAGGAAGAGCTCTAATATAGACAGGAGAAGATATGAGATTCCAAACCTAGACTGCATCAAAGGAAATTCATAGAGGACAGTTGGGCCACCGTCAGTGGCAACCTGTAGTTCTTATCCATGGTTTCTCCAAGGCCCCAGGTAACAAAGTCCTCTTACTCTTGGCCATCTAAAGAACCAATGAAAAACTTTAATAAAATATTTTCTACCTGTAAATGCTTATTACTCTTAATAAACATTTCGTTTAGAGGCGCCTGGCTGGCACAGTCAGCAGATCATGTGTCTCTTGATCTCAAGGTCATGAGTTTAAGCCCCAGGTTGGGTGTAGAGATTACTTAAAAGAAGTAAAGAGACACCTAGATGGTTTAGTCAGTTAAGCATGTGACTCTTGAATTCAGCTCAGGTCATGATCCCAGGGTCCTGGGATTGAGCCCCGCATAGGGTTCCACATGGAGAATGAAACCTGCTTAAGAGTCTCTCTGTCTCTCTGTCTCTCTCTCTCTGTGCCCCTCTCCCCTGCTCATGCTTTCTCTCTCTCTCAATACATACATACATACATACATACATAAAAGTAAATAAACTTAAAATACACTTTATTTAAATGTAAAATTTTAAGCAAATAATATAACAGAAAATGATTCAAAAACATAAATCAGGTACACAAATGATCATATCCAAATATTTACTAAATATAAAGTGTTAAAACTCAGCAATTATTATATAGATAAATTTAAAAATCAATGAGATGGGTGCCGTTTGGTCCATCATTGTTTAAGATTAAAAGGACAGTGTTGTGCAGGTGATAAAATATGGGCCTTTTCAGGCATTGCTGCTAAGTGTGCAAATTGTTTTAATAATCCTAGAAGATGATTATTAATTTTAACAAGGTGCTAAGCCCTTGAGTCAGCAAGCAAGCCCAGGGATATTCATAGTAAGTCTGTTGGTAATAGTGAAAAATGAGAAATAGCCTAAAAAACAAAAAAGGGGTTGAATACATAAATTATTCTATGGAATTATAAAGTGAAACACTGTATTGCTGATAACAAAGGTGTTGTAGAAAAATAAGTAATGTCATGGCAATATTTTAGTGCTCTATTCTTAAGAGAGAAAAGAGATTATCAGGTAATAAGTAGTTTGTGGGTTGGCAATGTAAAATTGTATGTTTTATTTTTATGACGATTCTATTCTAGATGTAAGACTGAGAGGTTTTGATATACATGTGTGCGTGCAGGAAAAGATGACTGGCAAAAGAAGCTAGGAAGAATGAATGAGTGTATGGAGAAGAAAAGTTGAGGGCACAGGCAAAAACTGATTTAAGTTCTTGTAACGGGGAGTGTGCATACAAGAAAGAAGATGGAATTTTGCTTGTGAATGTTTGCTGTTTTGTTTGTGTGTGTGTGCGTGTGTATATACACACACACACATATATATCCCATATTACATATAATATGTAACAATATTCTGTATTAGATTATAATACATTAAATAATTACAAACGTTATGAAGAAAAATAAATCAGAAGTGTTATGGTAATTAAGGGACTGATTTCATTGGAGTAGTCTAACTAATCCTGAGATATTTCAACCATGATTTGAATGAAGAGAGAGAGTGAGCCCTGCATATATCTGGAGAGCATGCCAGCTTGACAAGAGAATATATGTGAAGGCCATGTAGTTGTAGAAACCTTGACAGTTGGAGGAACTGCAAGGAGCCCCATAATAGGAGCACAAGGCACCAGAGGAAACAGATAAAGTCTGGGGCGGGGGGAGGGGGGCAGGCAGGGTTATGGCTCAGAGACCATCCTATTCCTAGTGAAAACAAGTGATATGATCTTACTTAGGTTTTAAAAAAAATCATTCTTGCTGTTTTGTGGTGAACAGGAAGCAGGGAGATTGGCTACAGTCCAGAGGTGATGCTATATTACATTAAAGTGCTCAGGATTTACTTGCAGGTAGAATTTGTATTATGAAAGAAAGAAAAAAGTCAATTATGGCAACCCAGGATTTGGCCTGGACCACCTGAAGAAAATCCATGGCCTAGTCATAGACATTTTCATGTAGGGCACCATCAACAGTAGTGAATCCAAAATTCCCTAAAATGAACTTCTGAGGCCCAGATATCAAGTCAGAACCTAAGTAAGAAGGAAAAATATGGTAGATGCATCATGGTGATATTTGCTGAAAGACTGGCTTATAAACAATTGCAAGAAACTTCCTTGAAGCTTTAAAAACTGGGTAGTTTTTGGAAAAGGGTGCTAAGTTCCTGTAGTTGGGTACATGGATGGATGGATGGATGGATGGATGGATAGATGAAAGAAAGAAAGACTGCATAGACAGAAGCAGAGAGAAACCACACATGTGTATGTGTGTGTGTGTGTGTGTGTGTGTGTGTGTGTATAAAAAGCAAAAGAGAGAGAATGGATATGTCCAAAATGTTAATGGTAGATGATTTTTATTTACATTTTCCTCAATGCACTGGTATTAATATGATTAAGTAAGATAAAATGAAAGATTATTTTAAAAAACAGAGGTGGAGAAAAGAGTGGCCCTGCTACATCTCATGTTTCCTAAGACACTTAAATCACTATTTTACATTGTAATTTGACGTAATAATCCCTTGATCATTTAAGTGGACACCAAGGCCTAATAGCAAAATGAATGCAACCATCACTCAATGAAGCCATGACATTAGAAAAGCATCCCTGCATTATTTTATCTAGAACATAAAATCCTCTCTCAGTATTTTATCAGTTGTAAAACACTGTGTCCACTGCTTCTTGGACCAACAGTTATCTTTCCCCAAGTGCATAGCTTCTCTGGCCTATATGGGAGAATAGCCAGCACCCCAAGGAAAGCAGGGCCAATACTCATATTCTTATGGCACCTGTGAGTGGGCATGAGAGGCGCTGGCTATGGAATGTCTTAGCAATCATCCAAAGTCTAGGTGAGCAAAAACAAAAATAAAACCTAACCCAAGAAGATATTTCCTGCTGAGTCTAGTTCCTCCTACTATGTTACGGAATAGATGGGTAAGGTACTCTGAGAGTGAAGGAAGATAAACCTGCTTTTGATAAATCCAGCTCTCAAAAACAGAAATCTATGAGTGGAATCTGTGCTCCATGCCTCCTTTCTCCAACAGAATCATTAGGCTGCCTGTATGGGGCAATGTATGGGAGCCAAGGATCCTTGTGAGTTCTACAGCTGGAGTATGGAAGCATTGCTTCCTGTCTGCTGTAGAATATTACATCATGCCCAGAAGCATAAGGATGTCTTTGTTGCTGTCTTCCCTACAGTACTTCTTGATCCTACTAGAAGAGCTGGAAAATGTTATTCCTATTCATATAAATTTATACTTCTGAAGCCCTACAATGTTATTTGTTTCAGTGATTTTCTTTCACCAGCAATGAAATCCATGGGTTGATTATAGGCTATGTCTGTGAAAAATTGAAAGGATTTCTTTTTATCCATTTTGCATTTGTATGCCTTTTCAGTCCCATAGGGAGTCCCCCTGGGTTCTATTCTGGGAGCAGGGTGAGTATCAGTTTTAGCTTTTCATTTGTAAGAAGAAAATCTCCACAGGTTGGAGGGCTCATTGGATACTTAAATTGATATCCTCATCGTGGTTATATTAAGCTATGCAAATCTTTCCATAATGCAACATGAAATGCATTTTAAAAGCACATGCCAATATATGTAGAGTCTTAGACTTCACTCATCTTAAGAAGCACATAATATTCTTAACATTTAGTCACATTTAGATGAAATTTGAACATTTTTGCATTGAGTATATAGTTGGTAATGTGTTATACTGTTACATGGTCTTTTTTTCGTTTACCTGCCTTATCTTTCTCTACCAACACAATGATCTGCAAAGCCAAAGATAATATAGATTTACTTAAATCACTATGGAAACTCAATAGTTGATGAGAAAGATAACCTTGCTAACAGGTTGGGTGTTTTATGAGTGAAATAAAGGTATTATACTTACAGAGAAAGTTGGTAAAATAATTAAAAGACTCAATATTTATTTCAAGCAAATGGAACGACTCCCATCTTTGCTCCCCAAGGGAGAAGACTATGTCTTAGTCTATTTTAGTGTCCTCAACACTTAGCATAATGTCTAGTTGCTTAAGAAACAATCATACAGATCTGCTGGCGGATAGATAATGAAATAATGAGTCATTTAGGGATTGGCTGATGAATGAGTAATGACAAGCGCTTGTGAATCTAGCATAGAGTCATTTTCAGAGTAGCATATCAGTCTTGTCTTTCTTCTTTATCTAGGCAAGAGGGTAAAAAGCACATAAAAATATCTCAGTCCTGATTGGGAAACTCCTTCATCTTGTCAAGCCCCCAGGGATCGCAAGAGAATACTAAAATAAATATCTAATGTGAGTTCCAAATTAATAAATGAGACCTAGCCAGAAAAGTGATAGAGTCTGGCTTAAAAAAAAAAAAAGATAATAATTAGCTGGAGAATCCAAATAAAAGGCAACTCTTAGCTATCAGTCAAAAGATGGGGAGGAAGAAAGGGATGTTCTCTGAAGAAACTTAAAAATAGGCCTACATATGAGTAAAAGCTTTATGGTTGTAAGAAACTATATTTCTTCACTACTTGTAAGTTAGGGTTTTAAATAGCTGAATGCTGTTTAAGACCATGTGTGTTTACTTTTCCTTTCCTTGTAGGCAAACACAATAAAACAAAATGTTCCTTCTTTGTAAAATAAATTCTAACCTTGAGATTTTGTGATGTTTTACAGACAGCAGAGAGAGTTGATGGAGTTAAAATATACTATTCAGAGATTTTAGAGTCTCAGAATGATTGTTCCTTTGGGAATGGTACCTCCTAAATGAACCAGAATTTAATTGGAAACAGAAAATGCCATTGTTAAAATTACAACAGACTCCCTCCTCCAGGCACGTGTGCTCAAGTGTTATTCGCACGTACTTAGCAGGCTCTCTGGTGAGCTATGTGTGGCCATGTACCTGCCTTCTTTCCTCCCTTGGCATGTACTTGAGTTATAAATTTGTCACTGAAAATTTAGAAACCTGGGTATGATGCTCATAATAATAGCTTCTTTGTTTCCAGGCTTATTGAGTGAGTGAAAGTAGGTCTTCAAATAGTGAAACTACAGCAATATTAATTACTTCATTTGCAAACTTTATTTTTTTTTTCATTTCAAGCAAAATCTACACGTATTGCAAGGGAAAATCCTGCAGACTTTGGTGATGAATGTGCAGATCAATCAGAGACAAGAATATTTAAATGGCAGCAAACCAATAGCCTTTGAGATTTTTTTCCATTGTTTCCTTTTTTTTTTTTTTTTTAGGAAGCAGTTAATAGAGACAGGAGCTGAGAAAATACGAAGTCTAAATGTTAAACTTTGGGCTGAGACCATGAATCTCAGTTATTTAACACTGTTTCTCCTTGTTCCAGATATCTATCGCTGTGTAAAAAACCACCCCAAAAAGTTGCGGGGTAAAACTATAAGCATTTTATTATACTCACAATTTTGTGGGTTAGGAATTTGAGAAAGGCACAGTAGAATGGCTAATCTTTGCTGTACAATGTCTGGGACCTTAGCTAAAGTGATTTGAATGGGTGAAGATGACTGGAAAAGCTCAATAGGTCATATTTTTAGGGTCTTGGTTCCACCTGTTGGTTGGGTTCATTGATACTTTTTCACTTTGTGTCTATTTGCTTCTTTACTCACCTGTCTGACACCTAGGCTGGGCTACTGGAACAACTGGGATTACCCGTGTATCTTTCTGCATGTAGCCTGTCCATATGGCTAGCTTGATTTTCCCTACCATGTGGCAGTCTCAAGAAATGGGAGTTCTTACATAGAGTTTGGCCGCTCCAAGAACAAACATTCTACAAGTGGGTTGCCATAGCCTTAGAAATTCTAGAAAACCACTCCAACCAGAATACTGGTCAAACCAATTCATTAAGAAAAGGCCAGATTCAACAAGATCCACATCTCAAAAGAAAACTAAGATATGCACCCACATTTAATCTGCCATACCCCTTCTCATAGTATAATCCCATACATTTTTGAAAATTTTACAAAAAGAATTAAAGATAGGGAAAAAAGGGCATGGTATCAACAAGCCTAAAGATATATTAGCTTCCAGTTTAAGGATATTTTTTACCCTAGTGATCCCTATGTTTTTTTAACATTTATTTATTTTTTGAGAGAGAGAGACAGAGGGTGAGTGGGAGGGGAAGAGAGAGAGAGAGGGAGACACAGAATCTGCAGCAGGCTCCAGGCTCTGAGTCGTCACCACAGAGCCCAACATGGGGCTCAAACTCACAAACTGTGAGATAATGACCTGAGTCTAAGTCAGACATTCAACGACTGAGCCACCCAGGCGCCCCTCTAGTGATCTCTATTAAAAGGAGAAAAAGATAATTACTGGTAAGTTTGGTTGTCGGTCAACATGTATACTTTATGTGCCAGAAAAGTAAATACCATGAAATGCAAAACCAAAGTGTACAAATCTGGCATATTTAATCCACATTAAAATGTAAAGATTTTTCCTAAAGTAATTGTGACCTCCTAACTTTGTTTTCCCTCATTCAAAACACTTTGGCTTATCTAGTAAAAGGGTCTGTAATTTCTTCCATTAGGATGTATCTAAATGTGCTGTGATTAAAGGGGTTGTATCTCAAATGTGTCCTAATTCAACTGTATCTGTGAATTTTGCAATTTGGCTCCTATGAACTCTGACAATATGTAAAATTACATTTATGGAATTATACATGTTGCATGGAAATTACACTTATTGAGCTTTTAGTCTGTCCCAGGAAATATTTTAAGCACTTAATACCTATTAACTTATTTAAATTTCAAAATGGCCACAGGAAGCGAATAGTAGTATTATCTCCACTTAACAAATAAGGTATTTAAAGCCCTGCAAAGACCTTGCCCAAGATCACAAGGCCAGTAAGAAGTAGGACTGGCATTCAAATTCAGATAGCTAGCTTTACCCAAAGTTCTAAGAACTATAGTATCCAGTACTATGTAAGTTGTTTGGGTATTTCCAAAAGTAACAGAGCCAAAATTACTTTATGTAATTTTTCTGTTTGTGATGTGTTCTTCTGTATTTAAAATCTTGTTTTTAAGGAACAAATCCTTTACATTGTCTCTGTAACCTAAAATCCTACCAATCACAGACAGAAAATATAAACTGGAAAAATAATATCATATAGGGTATATTTTGTACTGTTTTTAAGTAAGGGAGTATTAAGCATGTATTGGGAGATATTTTGGTCCTCTGTAACTGGAGCCAATTTACTTGGATCTAATATTAAACTCCTGTTGAGTGCCAGTGACCCACTAGGGCTCGATATAGTTAGTTAGACTCAATTTCTCCAAGATGTGAAGAATAATGCTCATAAACAAGTATAGGATATAAATAGGCCACACTTCCTGTTGACATATGCACACAACAGAATGTGTGGTCACTGTACAGGGCTAAAGTGAAAGTTGATTTTTATGATTTCCAGGACATCCCTGTACTCATACCAGTTACTATTAGTAGATCAAACATATAGAAGGGCAGCTATCAAATGGGTGGTTTTTGTAGAAAATTAAATAAAATTCAATTAGATAACAGAGGATGGGCCAGACTGGACAACTGTCAGTATCGGCTTGGGCTGTTGTGTAGGTACTAAAGTATATGTTATTGCTCCTTCTGAGAAGATACGAGAAAAGTAACAACAAAGAGTGAAAATCAGGAAAACTGCATCAGGATAGACATCTTACCAAAGACTGAATGAGAAACTAGAGATGGATAAGCACAGAGCACAGAAAGCAGTGAAAGTTAACAAGTCATTCTCAACTTGGGAGTTTTGAGAACAGCAGGAAGGTTCTCTACCATCATATATTGCCTATTGTTATTTGCCATATTGTAAAGTGAGCACGAAATTTTCCTGAAGTCCAAAGGCTCTTGTAACTGATTGTGTTAGAGCTCCATCCTTCAGGGGGTCACACGGGGCAACTGAGGGATGCCAGCGGTGGTGACATCAAATTTCGGGAAACCTCAGATCAAGGTCATACTAATTTAGAAGAAACCTAATCTTAATTATCTTTAAATTAGAAATTTTGACTTCTGGGGAGTTATTTTGCTTGTACAGAAAACCAGATTCAAACCTCTACGACCTTTTCCTCCTGGGTCAAAGAACCTCCAGATGAAATAACTATCATCCCTTTTTGAGGTGGGCATTCTGTTTTTCCTAATTGTTTCTTGGTGCTTGAGTCTTCTGACTGTATGCCTTTTCTGGGAGCTTCAGAACTCTCTCCCTCAAGTTTTATCCTACTCATAGTTGAAGAGTATACAGGGGCTTACACCTGCCTATTACAAATTCAGTTTATACTGGTATCTTAGAAGCTAGAGCCTCTTTGGGGAGCATAACTGGGTAGAATGCATATATTTCACTTTGTGCCTTTTATTTTCTGAGTTTAAAAAAAATCCCTTACTTTTAATACGCTTCATATTAGCCTCTCTAAGATAACTTGAACCATTTTATTTGCCCTTTTATTGAAGCCAATGGGGCATTGCAAATTATCATTGTACTACTGAGTCAGTAATAGCCAGAGAGTTTTAAAAAGCATTATTAAAGGAACTAATCTGAATGCACATCAACTACTTTTCTCATTTGAATAATACAGGCATGTAATTTTTTAAACTGTATTAAAAATTCTCAGTTTAAATTACAGAATACAATTCCACTTGTGAGGCTCTAATGTGGGTTTTTGCAGCAAGGATTTGTTTGTTTTTTTGTTTATATAATACTTCCAAAATAAATTACAAAAGAAAACAATTAATAAACAAAGCCTGAACCAGACTTTAATTCTCTATGCCAATTGAATTGTCTTAAAAATTACTATATGTCAAAGACGATCATAATTTTCTATGTAGTCTAGCCAGAGAAGAGAAGGAAACCTACTCTTTCCTCCATTACTCCAACAATCCCCAAAGAGAGTAAGACAATAATAACTAACATTTATTTGCTCAATCTAGATGAGTGGCACTATGCCCTATGCTATAAATTATTTATTTAATCTTCCAAATAATCCTGAAATGAAGGTATTCCTATTTGCACTTTCCTCTGCTTTGTCTCACCAACTTGTCACCACTACATGTATCCCAGACTCTTGAGTACAACCTTATTGGCTAAGGTCAAGTTTGAACTCTACGGTGGTGACACCCGAGACTCAGGTTGACAATGAATGTTTTGGGGCTTTGTAGGGATCTGGCCAGAGCTGTGTTTCAAGAATATAAACCTGGAAGTCCATAGTCAGATCCATTTTAGAGAAGAACTTTTTGGATAGAAAACTCACCACAAGACAATTGGCAATAAATAGTTCAGTATTGACATAAAGAGGCTGCAGCTCTGAGAGAAAGAAGAAAGGAACAAGTACCAACAAATCGCTGTGTGTTGGCACCCAGAGGGGAACAGGTTTGAAAGGCAGGTTAGATGAATCGACCTGGTAATGGAAGGTGATGGTGCTACTGAAATAGTTTAAATGGACTACAGCAGAGATGATGGTGATGTTTCTTTTAGATATGTTGGCTCAAAGGGGCGCATGGGTGGCTCAGTCAGTTAAGCGTCTGACTTTGGCTCAGGTCATGATCTCCTGGTTTGTGAGTTTGAGCTCCACACCAGGCTCCGTGCTAACACCTGGGATTCTCTCTTTCTCCCTCTCACTCTGTCTCTCCCCCACTCTCTTTCTCTCTCAAAATAAAACTAAATAAATGAATAAACTTTAAAATGGATAAATGAATAGATAGATTGATACATTGGCTCAACGTTCTGGTAAAACGTACAGGTGGAAATGCCTGATTCTCCTTTTTGACTAGAGGAGTTAAACAAAAGCACAGTATGACTCTAAAGGAAAATCAGGGAAGACAAAAAAGAAGAGGCAGGCGGGGAAGGGTCTCCTACTTTACTATGTACAAGGAAAGGTTCTCTACCTTTTCTGACCACCATAGAACCTGCTGTTCAAAAAGAAAAAAAAAGTGATGTGACTTTACCAACTCACCAAACAGGATGGCCCTTTTAAGAAATCACACAACTAATTAAAACTCTCTGGCAACCACAAAGGGGCACCCATAAACCTACTTTATTACTTCCAAGACCCTCAAAAAAAGAAAGAAAAAATAAAGGGCAAGAGGATGGAGGGAAGGAAAGAAGAAAAGAAGAAAGTAAATAATAGGAAAAAAATACAGACCTGTTTTGCTTTGGCTTTGCTGCTAAATAGGTGGTAAGATAGATTCATTACCTCTTTTAGAGATGACAGGGCTCTAATGTGTGAAGAAAGCACATAAATTGCATACATTTTTTTTCTGAAATATGTAGAACTCTAATTTTTCGATATGCTGAAACTCGTTTTTTTAATGTCTTCTACTAGTTGACATCGAGCACTATCTCGAAATGGGAAAGGCTCCTTGATGACAATTCAAAATCTATTTTTAACCCTTCACTTTATAAGACACCTGGAAGGTGAAGTTCCTTGATTGTGGCCTCTGTTTGTGAGTCTCCCAAATAAAAGTGTAAACATGTACCTCTACTCAAAAGAGCACAGCTCCACCTCTAGCTTCCTTCCTCCCAGGATCCTCCTTTACTATTAGGAATGTTCTTGGTATCAGCTTTCTTAACACAGCAATACTGCTCTTTCCCATCTGAAATAACGATCTCCAATGCTTGTTTGCTTTGGTAGTACTTTTGTCTTAGAGTGAGATCATCAGCTTCTGGAACTGTTTTGAAACTCTCTCAAATATTACAAATTTGAGACTGGTGAACAGTCACAAATATTTACCAAGCATGTGTTGACCCCTTCACACACCCCTAAGCACAAGGTGATAAAGAAAGATCATTTAATCCAATTCCGCAATTCTTTGCTTGGTTTCCTAATGTAAATCAAAATGAATTATATGGCCACTGGAATGAGATCAAAGGAAGCAAAGGCCAGAGTAATTAGGCAGAAAACTTAGACCTCAAATGCAGGTGTTTCAGGCAAAACTGAGAGACATCTTTTATTCCAAGAAGGCTGGATATGTTTTTTGTTTTCTAGTTTTATGGAAGTAATTTAAGAATACTCTTGACTTTCCTGTAAACCACCTGAATGACTATCTCATTGGTGGGCTCATTCAGGTACCTAGTTGTTTTCTTAACCAATGAAAATACAAGGGAAATACAGACTGGCAGGATGGAATTCAATTCTTTGTTTCTTTCTTTGGGCAAGTTCTTTCCCTGCTAAGAAGCATGGAATGATTGAAGGAGCATGAGTATTGCAACTGAACAAACAAACAAGCTGAGTAACAATCCCAGCTCTGCCCCACCAGCAGTCTGTCACAGTTCATTTGTTCAGCAAACGTGTTTAGTGCGTGTTACTTTGAAGGTATTGTGCTAAGTACTGGATGTGGGAAGATGGAAACGCATCGCCTACCTTTAGGAAAGGCAGACATGTGCTTGGGTGCTATTGACTGTGTGGAGTGCTGTGGTTAAAAACATAGGAATTCAATAAAGCCCCAAACGACACTCCCTGAACAGGAAACATTTGAGCTGAGATTTGAAAAGTGAGTAGAGACCTTAAAGTCTTCACTTGTATCATCTGTAAAATAATAGGCTTGGGTTTCACCCACAACTGCTTCACTGGTGTAACACACAAGTAAAGAATCCTGGCCCAAGGTCTGGCATCAAGTTAGTTCTTCACTAACTCTCCTTTTTGCTAACCTGGCTGAGAAGCCTATGCTTATTTACTTGTTACTCATTTCCTTCAGCTTTGTTCCCATCTGAAATACACTTGAATAAATCCAACAGAAGAAACTAAGTTTCCCCAGGTTTTTGTTTTTTTTTGTTTTTTGGGTTTTTTTTTGCTTTGGGTTTTTCTAATTGATGTGTCTACCTCTTTTTTTTTCCCAGTCAGGCTGTAAGTTGCTACAGGACGACCCCCATGCCATATGCTTCCTTTGCATCCCCCTTACTGCTTAGCAAAATGTCTGCACACTGTAGGAGCCTAATTAGTGCTCGTGAAAGAAAGAGCAGGGGCAGGCATGTAGTTTGTTCTCAACAAATTATATTAAATTGGATCAACAAGTAGACTAGAAGTAAATACCAAACAGCCACAACGCACATTTGAGAGCTAAAAACATTTCATGACTAGCAAATAGTAACAGTCAGCCTGAAAATTAATTCTCTGTTTATTGCCATTTTTGCTATGATGGGTATCTTTAAAAGTCAGGCTTATTAGCATGCAGGTTTACAATTATGCTGTGAGCTCTGGGCCTTGTAATGTCCTGTCATTTTACCTCTAGGGATTTATGTTTGATTCCAGCTCTGTTTGTGAGTGCCCGTAGGAAAGAATGACAGAGCCATTCATGTTTCACCAGCAGATGATGGTGATGATATTATCATTCCCACAATCAGTTTGGTGATGGTAGTTTGAGCCTCATCATGTCTAACAGAGACAAAAATAAAGAAATTAATATTTGAAAACTCAGTGTATTGTGTTTAGCATCCTTATTGCCACTTTTATGGCAAGTGCTTTGACATTTAAGTGAGTTCCCATTTACAATATTGCCACCATAATCTCCTCATTTTCTAATTGCCTTTGGCTACTTATAAGGTTTAATTTCTGATATTACTTCTCAATAAAAAAGGAACTCATGTATTCGATTTATGGGAAATTATCCTAGGGATTTTAGATTGTTATTTTAATGTTGGAAGAACTCAGTGCAGCAATAGGTCCTATTTTCAGCTGCCGTAGCCTGCATGAGTTACATGAATTTCTTGGGCTATACGGCCATGGGGATAATTGCGTTTTGGGGGTAGCAACTCCTGTCTTCAGTTGTGGAATAGATGCATAATAAAGTATTCTGAAATGAGCAGTTTATCTGGCTATTCCTAAGAGACCCTTTGACTCTGGGATGGATACAGGACATCTGCCCCAGCACACTTTTCTCTTCCGAAGGCCTGACAGAGAATGCCACTGAAGTGTGGGATTTTCACTAGCCAGCATGATGTCAGTCAACTAAGGGATACATTTGGGAGGGCAGCAAACCAAGGCACTGCCATCTGACGGCTTTGATTCCACGTGATTGATTGGTCAGAGGATCAACAAGGCAGATATCAGACATGGTCTAAGCACTGAGCTGTAGGACTTGGTGTTTAGGAGGGGAGAAAATTTCTTCGGTTTGGCCCATGGATTGGAACCCAGCACAGAGATAGGGGTCCACCCCCACCCCTCTTTTCAAGAACATTCTTAAATTAACTTTATAATTCACATTATAATGTTTCTGAGTAACCTTGCCAAGCCTAGATCTTTCTTCCGTCCAAAACCATTCTGCTTCTTCTATACCAAATGCAAAACAGTATTTCCAAAGCTCTGTAATTCTATAGGGTTATCCTGAGGATAGCTTATTCATCTTTTGGATGTAACAATCAACACTTAGCTATTTCCCAGGCCTAATAGGAGTATTACCTTAACTTCCAAAAAGCCGAGTTAGTGGGTACTTATTTTTTTAGAGCACAAAATATGAAACTGAGGACACCAAAAGATAAGGGTTTGAAGGCAGAAATGCTTCTGCAGTAAGTCCTACAGAAATATTTTTTTTCCTTGTAGCCTGGCTTCTCTCTATACAATAATCTGTCTACTAAACCCTGGAAATAGGACTATTGTGGATCAAACAAGTTATGTAAATACATTTTTGCTCTAACTGTTGAGGAACTAAATTTAACAAACATTGGGAAGAGAAAGAGAGGAGGTGTGTGATATGATTAAGCAAAAGGATGTTCCTAAATAAATAAAAACCAGGCAATTATTTGCTTAAAACAGGATAATTGAAGCAGTTTGGGAGTCGGCACCATGATTTTCAATAAATCGAACTCCACATTTGTTTACATCACTTGAGCGTTTTATTCATGTTAGACACTAGAAGAAATCTAGCAAGACAATGGGAGAAGTAACCTAACGTTGCCAGTTAGCAGTTAGCTGACAACCTCGGGTTTTAAAAAATTCTTCCTGCTTCTCAGTTAATATTTAAGGATTATAACTATAATCTCTGGGTAATCTATTCAATAGTTTACATGTAGATAATAGTAATAATGTTCTGCAACTACCCATTGAGATAAGGAATCTTCACATTTCAGTGAATAACCAAGGAAAAACCCTGCAGCTTTTAGCTGGCAGTTCAGAGGAAGTTTCTGTTGAGTTTCTGAGGCTGTCAGACTACTATCTCCTCTGCCTGGCCATTTCTATAGCAGCTTTGTTGTGTTTTATGATGATTGTCTCACCCCCTTGAGATCAGCCATAGGAAAGGTACAATAGAAGCATTATTTGTATTGTTTGGTTTTGTATGAGACACACATTGGGAAGCCACTACTTCATGGAATAGCATTTGCAGGAGGTCTCCAGGGGGCACCTCTTACCAATCTTGCTGGCTCAACCCAAGGCTGAATGACAATAAAGAATGGGAAAAATTAAAAGGAAAGGTGCTTTAATTGAACCTGTATTTGTGGAAATGTGATCTAGACCTAGAAAACACCTTTTTTAGTTCCTGGAATGAGAAAGAGGGCTTCTCCAGAGGCCCTCTGCAATGACAGCCAAATCATTACAAACTAAAACAAATGCCCCCCATTAGCTGGAGATGTACTTCAAAAATTCTTCTTTAAGAAAAATGATTATTCTTCCATTGACAAATAAAATAAGGTAATGGAAAATATAATAAAAAATAAAATAGGGAAGATCTAAAACAGGAGTCAACAAACTTTCTCAGTAAAAGGCTTTAACGTGGCCCATGGTCTCTGTTACAACTACAAACTACCATTATAGCATGAAAGGAGCCATAGAAAATATCATGAACAAATGGACACAGCTTTGTTCCAATAAAATTTTATTTATAAAAATAGGCTGGATTTGACCCAGAAAGCTATCATTTACTGGCCACTGATCTGAAATATTTTCCAATCCAGCTACTCTAAAATTGAAGAAAGGTCTAAAGTAATGAAGTTAGCTAGGAAACAGGTCTAAAATCTGGATATTTTGAGGTTGAGTCTCTTGCCCCACAGTAACATTGTTGCAATGCGCTCACACCAGACGTTGCTTGCAAAACTTGGACGTTAACATGGGACACCTGAGAGGGCTGGCACCTCAGAGTCTTTATTCCTCCAGAACCACACAAGGCAAGTCATCTTCTCCCCAGCTTCTAACAAAACACCTTACAGCTGAGGTATGGTGGAAAAAATACTGGATTTGGAATGCAAAGGTTTGAATCTGCACCATCACGGTCTCATTCACCAGGTATGTGTACTCAGGCAAGTCAGGATGTTCATGGTTTTCATTTTCCTTATCTTTAGGAGTCAATATTTAACTCAGTAGGAATTTTGTCAGGATCAAATGAGAAAATTTGCCTAAAAATCCATTATTAATTACAAGGGACTAAACAAATATGAGCTATGTCAATATATAAATAAAATATACAAACAAATGGCTGTCTTCAGGTAAGACAATAGATTATGTGATGGGTTGTGATAAAGAAGCATACAAGTCCTATGTGTGCATAGTCCAGCTGATTTTATGGTATTTCAGGGCCTCAGATTATATCCTACTCTTGACAAGCACATTTGTAAATATATTATTAAAAATGTAATAAATTTTGTATATATCCAATCATGGGAGTTTCAAGACAAAATCTTATTAAGAAAAATTTAATGATATACTCTATAAGGTTAAAGAATAAACAGCCTTTTTTACATTTGAAAGAATGCCTATCACTGTGCCTCTCAATTTGGAACACAATACAAACGAGTCCTGAATTCACAAATGACTCATTGAACCAGAGAATGTTGGAAATTTCCCAGGATTGGGTTGATAAAAATTCCCTCACGCTTCTGACCCCTCATAGGTTCACAACCATTTGCTTCTCTAAAGTCATGTTCAAACCAGTGCAAGGCTCTCTTTCTTGAGGGGTTTCTAGGACATTTTGAAGTAATAAAAGAAAAAAACAGCATTGCTATATAATCTGGTTTGGGTGTCTATTTGTGCTGATCACAGTAACTTGCTTTAGGAAGCATTCTAGAGTCTATTGATTTGTTTGTTTGAATCCAACCATCTTTTTTAGAGTTACTCCACTTCTATCACTCATTTTAGTTCTATAACTCCAAAAAAGGCATAGAATTAATTATAATTAAAAGGAAAAATTTATTTTTTTATTTGAAGACATAGTTTTGGTGCCCATGGCTTCCAATAGTGTCTGTTAGCTCCAAAGAAATCTTTTGGACTAAACCTTAGGGATCATTGTGATCCTGAAAGCCAGTCAACTACCAGTCTAACACAGTTGAGATCAGTCTAGAAGTACCCTCTACATATGAATGTCTGTTAGGAAAAGGAGAGTGCTGATAGGGAAAAAGGAAGACGTGGAAGATACAAGCAGACAACATTCTACACTCACTCAAGCACAGCACGTTTGGTAAGAACACAAATTCATGAAACACGTATAACAAACTAGGAGTTAAGAGCCCTGGTCTAAAGCCAAACATAGGGCTAATGTTCTAGGTACATTTGTGCAAGTCCCTTCACTCTCTGAAGCGACTTCCATTACCTAACCTTTTTGGAGGGTTTGGACTGCATACCCAATCTGCTATCTTTAGTGTTTCATGGATTCATGATTCCAGGGATTTTAATAGGAATTTAATAGAATGAATTACGGAAGATTAACTGGGGAGATTATCCTCTGCATATCATAGTGTGATAAAAACTAATGCGTAGACTTCCTGACCTAAGTTCTGCCTCATAATGTAGTTTCTTCTTAACATAGACCGTTGGCTATATAATGACTCTACAACAGACATGTGAATGCTCAGAATGGATTCAATGATAGTTGTCTTTCCTAGGGCCTCATTCATTCCAGAGAAGAAATAATCCCTTCTTGATTCCTAGAACTATGTCCCCACTTCTCCCATCTCTAATGGAACACTCTTGGTAGAAGGTTAGATGTGCTTTGATTGGCTGTGCAGTGGGAGTAGCACACACAAAAATATGAATAGTAGGATCTGAAAATCTCGGGCTTGAAAAAGTAGTCCATAAAAGATGTTATATTTTATATTTAGAAGCAGAATTTTATACCTTATGGATTACAGATTATCCAAGCATAATAACTCTTTCCATCAATGATGAAAGCGATAGACTTATACTGAAAGCGATAGACATATATAGATGAAAACTATATACTTATACTATTAATTACATAATCTAAATACTTGGAAACTAGAATAGAATCACCACCAAACAACTCTTAATGTACTAGGGCAGTAGTTCTCGACTTGGATAGCACCATAATATTACATTTTAATTTTAAAAACAACTAGGGTTCTCCCCTAACCACTAAATTAGGACCTTTGAACGTGAGAATTGTGTCCCACACTTAGAAACACCAAAATGCAAATGGTGCACATGGAGATTTGCTACCCCACTTCCCTGACCTTGTACTACTAAAAGATGCAAGAAAAACGTGTGCAGACACCTCACTTTTCCCACACAAGTCTTCCTTCCTTCATTAGCACATATTCCAATAAAGTAACTATTTTATTTCATATTTCAAGTTTTCATTGAATTATAAAGAGCATAGGTGGATAAGACCACTAGCAATTATCATTTTGGGGAGGATGATGTTGCCTGGAAAAAGGCAGTCAGGGAAGCTGCTCCAGGTGGCCTCTGAGACCCCTGGAGATTTTCTCATTTCTCACTAACTCGTGTTTTACCATCTGTAAAAAGGAGGCAAGGTTTGCCTCTGACCACCCCAGAAGAATGATCTGAGTGAAAATATAATTAAATACGTGAGATCCTAGGGGCCCTTTCCATAAGAAAAGCATGATGCAAAAATGAAGACATCATGATAGTTACTGTGGTTGTCACTACTACTGTTACTTCGCAGTTGTACTACAATATCCCTGTCACTCTGTTAACAATCTTCTTGGGACCAAAAGTGACAGGTGTAAAATGATTTTTTTTTAATGTCACACTTGCTTTGTCTTGTAAAGAAAAGTCTATGAGGACCTCAGAGGAGGCCAAAAATACAGTATTCTTCTAAGCCAAGTTCCTATACCCTCAGATCTAATGCACACACTCATTATTTCAGTGTCTCCATCCCTTCAATTACCATGCCTTTTCATTCAAATATAATGTAAAGCTTTGGCTGAT
Source organism: Prionailurus viverrinus (assembly GCF_022837055.1). Lineage (NCBI taxonomy): Eukaryota > Metazoa > Chordata > Mammalia > Carnivora > Felidae > Prionailurus > Prionailurus viverrinus. The sequence goes on from NC_062563.1 coordinate 76,511,568, forward strand.
TTGAATAGTGTTATAAAACACTGGAGGGACTCTCTTTAGAGCATTAAATTGTGTCAGCCTTTCTTGAATCCAGCCTTCCTGGATATCAGAACAATTTCTGCCTCGCTTCTAGAGGACAAGCTCCATTTCATATTTGTCTCTCACAGAGGCACGTAGTATGTGCGTGGTAGTAACCGCCGCTATGCGCCATTGAAGGATCCTGTGTTCGGAGTAAAGCCCTTTTTCCTTACATGCACGATGAGAGAAACCACACTAACTGAGGTCTGTAATCCTTTCACTTCAAACACTGTTGCGATTTTCTAATTATTTCCAAAAACCCCAATAGGATGTTTTTTCAAAAGCTGAGCTACGTGACTGTAAAATCCAATTTGAAGAACAAGCCAAATATCATTGGCTAAAAGAACAAAGAAATCTTTGAATAGTTTAATAGTGTGTATGGGAACATGAGAGCTTTCCTCTGACAAATTTTAAGACAGATGATAAATTATAATAATTAAGGTATTGTCACTCTGGCCCAAAATATATATTCGTAGAGTGGAATAGAATAGAAAGCACAAAAACTGATTTATGTTTATAAGAGTCAATGGGAAAATAAGTGATGAAGACAGGAATTACTATAGTGATTGCAATGTTTATCCATTTATAATTGCTATTCATAGTATATAGAATATATATTTTCCAAGTCAACAAAATTATTGTTTGTACATGCTATGGTTATCTTCCTTTATTTAAATATACTTATTATTAGTAGTATTAGTATTGCTTTCAATATTATTTTTTTAATGTTTATTTATATTTGACAGAGAGAGAGAGAGAGACAGAGACAGAGACAGAGCATGAGCGGGGGAGGGGCAGGGAAAGAGGGAGACACAATCTGAAGCAGGCTCCAGGCTCTGAGCTGTCAGCACAGAGCCTGACATGGGGCTCGAACCCACAGACCGCGAGATCATGACCTGAGCTGAAATCGGATGCTCAACCGACTGAGCTACCCAGGCGCCCCTTGCTTTTAATATTATTAGCATTGATTAGAACTTCCAAATTCTAATGGACAATGGCAGTGATGGGAAGCATTCCTCTGACTTTCCAACTAAGTGGATATTTGTTGTTAATTCTAAACACTTTCCTTTTATTGTGTAAAAGAGATACCCTTTCTCTTGTTTAGTGAAGGTGTATTTTGATTCATGAATCTATGTTGCATTTATAAAAACTTTTCAGCATCTATCTGACGGTTTTCACATTTTTCCTTTTTTTTTAAGTTTATTTATTTATTTTGAGATAGAGACAGCACGTGCGTGTGCATGAGTGGGAGAGAGGCAGAGAGAGAGAGGGAAAGAGAGAATTCCAAGTAGGCTCTGAGCTGTCAGCCCAGAGCCAAGCATGGGGCTCAATCCCATGAACCATGAGATCATGACCTGAGCCAAAATCAAGAGTATGACGCTTAACTGACTGAGCACCCTCACATTTTTTTCCTTATGATGTGATGAATCGTGGTCATAGATCACATTCTTAAATTTCTACATTAAACTGTACTAGGTATAGTTTTTATTTAAAGTAATTAGAAGTTGAGAAGATGGTGTTTAACATCTTTGTATCTATAGTCATAACTAAAATTGGCTTATGGTTTTCTTTTTGCACTAATTTTGTGTTAGTCCAAGTATTAAGTGGCCAATTTTTCATACCAGAACCATGGCTCTTATCTATCTGAATAAGCAATCACACAGGACAAACTATACTACCCAAAGCCACTTGAGTGGGAAAATAAGAGTTTAGTTGTTACACCTACTGAATATAATGAATAAGTGCATATTTTAGTTTTCTTTTTTACAGATTAAAACAATTTTGAGAACCATAGCTATATCCATATGACATCAAACCAATTTTTTTATTTGGAAATTAAAATCTTAAGTCATTCATATTATCATATACATGCATAACACATATGAAAAAGAAAAATTAGGTGGATTTTCTTTTTCCTTAATTAAATTACTGACAGAATGTTTGGACTCCATGAAAAAAACTCAATCCAGAATACATTTTGGTAAAAACTGGTATTATACAAAGACAAAATTTCTGTGTAAAAGAATTGATCACTGTGAAACAGTGGGAAATCCTAGGACATGGAGTTATAAGATCTGGGCCCAAGTTAAAAATTATAAACAAGTTGTAAAATACAAAATCAACATACAAAACTCAGGTGCATTTCAATAAGTGTATAATGAACCATGAACAACCCAAAAAGAAAATTAAGGAAGCAATTTCATTTATGAAAGCATCTAAAAAAATAAAATACTTGAAAATAAATTTAACACAGGAGACAAAAGACTTGTATACTGATAGTACAAAATGATGCTGAATGAAATTAAAGAAGACACCAATAAATGCAAAGACACCCTGCATTCATGAATTGGAAGATAATGCTAAAATGTCAATACTATTCAAAGAAGTCTACAAATTCAATGCAATCTCAATCAAAATCCCTATGAAGTTTTTTGGAGAAATAGAAAAATACAAACCTAAAACACATATGGAATCTCAAGGAACCACAAACAGCCAAAACAATCTTAAAAATGAACAAAATTGGACGTCTTACTCTTCCAGATTTCAAAACTTATTACAAAGCTAAAGGCATCAAAACAGTGTGGTACTGGCATAAAGACAGACATATAGACCAATGGAGTACAACTTACCTTATACTATATACAAAGATTAACTTAAAATAGATCAAAGACCTAGATGTAAGAACTAAAACCATAAAACTCATAGAGGAGAAATAGGAAAAAAGCTTCACGACAATGGATTTGGCAATGATTTCTTGAATATAACAACAAAAGTACAGGCAACAAAAAAAAATAGTAAATTGGACTTCATCAAAATTAAAAAAAAAAATCTTTGTGCATTGAATGGTACTGTCAATAGAGTAAAAGGGCAACCCATGGAATGTGAGACAGTATTTGCAAATCTTATATCTGATAAATTGACATCCAGAATATATAAAGAACTCCTACATCTCAGCAGCAACAACAATACAAACCCAACTAAGAAACAGTTAAAGGACTTAAATAGACATTCTCCAACAAAAGATATATAGATAACCAATAAGCATGTGAAAAGATGCTCAACTTCCTAATCATTAGGAAAATGCGAATCAAAAGCACAATGAGATACCACTTCACGTTCATTAGGATGGCTACTATTAATAAAACAAAACATGGGGCGCCTGGGTGGCGCAGTCGTTAAGCGTCCGACTTCAGCCAGGTCACGATCTCGCGGTCCGTGAGTTCAAGCCCCGCGTCAGGCTCTGGGCTGATGGCTCAGAGCCTGGAGCCTGTTTCGGATTCTGTGTCTCCCTCTCTCTCTGCCCCTCCCCCGTTCATGCTCTGTTTCTCTCTGTCCCAAAAATAAATAAACGTTGAAAAAAAAATTAAAAAAAAAAAAAACAGGGGCGCTTGGGTGGCTCAGTTGGTTAAGCTTCCAACTTCAGCTCAGGTCATGATCTCATAGTTTGCGGGTCCGAGCCCCGTGTCAGGCTCTGTGCTGACAGCTCACAGCCTAGAGCCTGCTTTGGAATCTGTGTCTCCCTCTCTCTCTGCCCCTCCCCCACTCATGTTCTGTGTCTCTCTCTCTCTCAAAAATGAATAAACATTAAAATTTTTTTAATAAAACAAAACAGAAAATGATAAGTTGTTGGCAAGGATGTGGAAAAATCAGAGCCCTTGTGCTTCACTGATGGGAGCATAAATGATGCAGCCACTGTAAAAAACAGTATAATCGTTCCTTTAGAAATATATATATATATTCTATATATATATTCTACACATATAATATATAGAATATATATAATATGTGTAGAATAGATATAATTAATATAATACTATATTATAATTAATACAATAATATAATTAATAATATATATAATTAATATAATATAATTAATTATAATACTAATTAATATAATATATAATTATATATTATTTATTATATAACATATTATTATATAATAATAATTAATATAATCAATTATAATATAATTAATTATATATTATAATATTAATTAATATAATTAATTAATATATAATATATTATATATTCTATATATAATATATATATTATATATGTAATTACCATATGATCCAGCAATCACACTTCTGGGACTTACCCAAAATAATTGAAACAGGAACCGGAACAGATATTGTACACCATTATTCATAATAGCCAAAAGGTAGAAACATTCCAAATAACCATCAATGGATGAATGGATAAACAAATGTGACATACAATGAAATATTATTCATCCTTAAAAAATAAAGGAAACTCTGACACATACACCAATATGAATGAACCTCGAAGATACTACGCAAAGTGAAATAACCCAGATACAAAAGGACAAACATTGTACACTTTCACTTATATGAAGTAGTTAGACTAGTGAAATTTATAGAGACAGAAAATAAAATGGTGTTTCCAGGGGCTGGAAGAAGGGGGAGATGGGTGTTATTGCTTAATAGATACTGAGTTTCCATTTCAGAAGATAAAAAAGTTCTGGAGATGGATGGTAGTGATGGTTGTTCAACAATTTGAATGTACTTAATGCACTAAACTTTGCACCGAAATATGGTTAAGATGGTAAATCTTATCCATATGTCACCATGCATGGAGAACCACCCTAAACTACTTGAGACCAGGGATTATGTCTTATTTCTCTACATATAAAATGTTGTCTACACATCACGTCTGCTGGTATCAGATGGAGCAGGTTTTGAAACCCAGATTTTTCATTTACTGTTTATTTGACTAGTAATTAGTAACTTCTCAAAACCTCTGTTTCCATATCTATAAATGGCAGTTATATTATCTACCTTGTGAGTTCACATAAAGCATAAATGAGCAACATATCAAGAAAACCAGTTATGATGCTGACAAGTGTTAGGTTATCAAATAACTGCTCACTATTATTCTTGTCCTTGAACTCAGCATGACTGACACAGTTCTTACCTCTGATACCACCTGTATGACTAAGTATGACTTTGGCCATGATTTTCTGTCTATATAGTGGGAACCATGTCGGCTACATCACAGAGTTGCCATGATGATTAAATAAGATGATGAGAAAATTCATGTAAATTATAGGATATATAAAAATAATATATTATTAGGGGTGCCTGGGAGGCTCAGTCAGTTAAGCGACTGACTTTGGCTCAGGTCATGATCTCATGGTTCATGAGTTTGAGCCCTGTGTCGGGCTCTGTGCTGACAGCTCAGAGCCCGGAGTGTGCTTTGGATTCTGCGTCTCCCTCTCTCTCTCTGCCCTTCCCTCTCTCTCTCTGCCCCTCCCCCACTCACATTCTGTCTCTCTCTCTCTCTCTCTCTCTCTCTCAAAAATAAATAAATACTAAAAAAAATATTTTAAAAATAAGATATAAAAATAAGATATTTCGCTGCAGGATGATGAAATACACTAGAAAGTAGTGCAAAAATGTTTTTCTTTAATACTTGCATTTGCCACAAGGAACAGTTTTCAACATTGATTTTAAATGTAACAACATATTTCAAAAGAAAATATGCAGGAACTTCTAAATCTGGAATTACAATATTCAAGTTTCCCAGACATATATGAAAAGACTGATCACTCCCACACAAAATAAACACATATTTCACGGTGGCACTTACACTTATGAAAAAGGACCCAAATACTTATCACTCTGAAATGACTGCTTACACCGTACCTCGCGACCAAGGAAAAGCTACCTCTGATTTCATCGTATACTCAGCCTCGATGAGATTTTCTTGAAAGAGCCAAAGCCTCCACAGTTGAGTGAAACCAGATGCTCAGTAATCAACTGAGGGCGTCTGGTTTTCAAAGGCAGCATTTTGGAGGTTTTCCTATTACCTAGAGGAAAGCACTGGCAAGAAGAGGCATTTTCTGTACATGCACCTTCTTCTCCAGAGCAGCAGAGGGCACTCCAGCTCCACGAGAGACAGCCCTCTCAGGCCCTCAGCTCGCCTTACCTTCCTGGCCTTGCTGACTGAAGACATGTGAAACCCAGCCCAGCAGAACCCCTCTGTTCTCACAACTAAATTCCACTGGAAACCTATTTCCATTCCCTGGGAATTATCAGCACACTAACAAGGAGTAAATGGAGACCTGGTAAAGGGAAATTTTGTGGCACACGATGCAGCTGGCTGCCTCAGACCTGACCAACTTCCTTTCACCCCTCTTACTTATATCCCAAAGGCAGTTGACAACATCTGTGGCAGAAACTCCGAAGGAGCAACAAATACTTCCTCCAGTCCATAAGCCAAAGAAATTCCACTCAGGAATATTACGTTCCAGCCAAAGAGCATGGAACTGGCAGTCTGGCTGAGGATTCTCACCAGCTCTCAGTAAGTCTCCCAAGTAAAGGGAATAGGATGGGGAGATCCTGGCACACTGTCGGGGAAAGGTTGGGGCAGCAGATACAAAAGCAGTGGCCCTACTAGCCTTGATCAAAATAAGCAGTCATCTTCCTTAAAATATGTACATGTGTAGAAACATCTGCTACTAAGATTGTGCAAAGAAACTCCGCTGCCTCCTAAAGGGGTGCACTGAAAGAATTGCAAAACGATTTAAAAAAAAAAACAATAAATTAAAGAGGAAAGGTTTCATAAAGTTGCAGCTTTTTCCCCCCTGACCCCATTATTCAGTAGCTATTCAAATGACCCTAATTTAATTAAAAGAAAAACCCAGGTAAAGTGTTTTTTTGACAGGTTCTCTTCATTCCATTCATACTGCTTAGGAACCTAGATAATTCTCTATAAGGTCATCCGATGAGGATTTGCACTCCTCTCTGTTTTCTCTGTGGCCTGTCCCCATTTTCCTCATCCTATTTTTGTCATCCAATCTCCTTCAGTCAACATGATATACATTCTTTCCAGATCAGCCAAGCATCACAAAGAAATAAAACAACCATCCGGATTTGAATCTATGTTAACTAATATATCATTAAAGTCACCTTGCCTCCGTGGCTTTGCCAAAACTCTGGTGAAATTTACATTGAAGGACATTCATTATGATTCCCTTCTTCAGGCGATTTAACAAGTTTCAGGAAATGGGGGTATGTGGGATATAGGATAAATTGTTAGCTAATTCTAGGCATTGGCCTTCAGTGCCATACCAAGGGGTATGCCCTCCAAATGGGTCTTCAAATGATCAAGAACAGGTTCAAATCTGGACTGATTTTTTTTTTTTGTTACCTGTGTTACCTACAGTACTTAACTTCTTCAAGGCTCCATATTCTCATATATAAAACTAAAAATAGGGACAATATAGGGTTGTTAAAATGACTTATAGTTTATATTCATATTTGAACAAAAACGCTGGATGCTCAGTAAACATGACATTCTCCCCTCAATTAAAGCAATGAATTAAATGCTATACTTACTACCAAGCACTTGCTTATTTCTGGCTTATGGGACGTTCAAATTCTTCAGTTCACTCTCTCCATTTCAGGACACACAATGTCAGCAAGCTTCGTGGAGGGAAAAAAAGGCGGGGGGAGATATATTTAGATACGAATTATTGTCCTTTTATCCTGAAAACTTCAGAAGAGCCTTCTTTTATCTATTCAGAAATTTTTCTGGTGTCTCTGAAAATGAACAAACAGACCCAAGGAAGACTGACAAAGAACAACCTGACTTAACAAGATTTGTGTAGAAGACTTTGGTGCAATACTGTCAGCATTTCTAAATCACTCTGCACATCTAGGTTTCTTTCCAAATAGTATATTGATTACTTGCAGCCAAATTGTGGTCTTTCAAACAGCATGTTCCTTTATCATGGAACCAGCGGTTTCAGATTCCATAATTGAGAGCTACATAGTTTATAGGAATTGATATTCAGAATATGACTTTTTAGTTTGAAGCTGAATAATGATAGATGTCCGTGGAGCCTGGTTGCTTGCTGGGAAAAAATAGTGCATTTCAAGTTTCCATATTTTTGCCAGGGGAAACAGCACCTTATGCATTCTTTCAGGAGAGAAAAATATTTCCATCTATCACACCAGTTTAGAAGACCTAATTCTAGAAATGCCATTGTAATAGTTTCTTCTTTTCTGGGGATGGCTACTCAAAACTAAACTTAATTTCTTATAGAGAAAATAAGTTATAAATTCACCTTGTCTCATTCCAGCAAAATCATTTGTTGCATACTATATGTACCACTGTCATTCTGTCTTTAATGCTCAATTTTGGATTAGGAAAAATAATAATGGAAAGAATGTATCACCTCGTTTTCCATGATGGGACATGATACATTCGTACCCTTTAAATACAATGGAAGTGAATGCAGACTTCTTGGCCATATGTACTATGTACTAAGTGGAGATCAAATAGTCTTCATTTTTATTTCACCCATATTATCTGGAAAATATCATTGACATACCTGCTCTCTTCCTCTCTTGAGAAAAAAAAATTAAGTTTTATTCAAATATAAATCTAAAAGTCTTTATATTTTCATAAAATATTTTGGAATATATTTTTAAAAACAAACTCTCTAATTAGTTAATAATGGTACAAATATCTTACATCCTGCATGTTTTTCCCTTACATCCAATCACTAAAATTTAGTGATGTAAAAAAAATTAAAGTTTATGTATCATTTTTTAAAAGTGTTTATTTATTTTGAGTGAGACAAAGAGAGACAGAGAAAAAGAGAGAGAGGGAGAGAGTGGGGGAGGTGCAGAGAGAGAGGGAGATAGAGAATCGTAAGCAGGCTCCATGCTGTCAGCACAGAGCCCCATGCAGGACTCCATCCCATGACCATGAGATCATGATCTGGGGCAAAATCCAGGGCCGACTGCTTAACTGAGCCACCCAAGCGCCCCTAAAATTTAGTGATTTTTAATCCAAATAGACTTTCTGACTGACATCTCATTAAATATGAGTTTGAAAGAGAAGACAGAAGTATTTTATGCAAAGATCTGGAATATCAGCTTCCTGAGCAAAATATAGTCAGATTGGTAAGACAAATTGCTTTCCTACTGCACCAGAATATAAAGGAAATGTCCTGTTCTCTCAGGTAGAAATGTATGTGGAGAATGTGAACTACTTAATGACACAGGAAACAGTTCAATTTTCTGGTTCTACATGCACGTACTGCTCTAAAAAGCACTATTTCCATAATTTACTACAATATCATGTAATTACAATTTTGGATGTAGCTCTGTGAGACTTCTCAGTTTGAGACTACATCAGTCTACCCTGATCCCTCTCTTCTTTCAAGTTCTAGAATGGGGTATCTTGCACTTTGATACTTCAAATTTCATTCAAACAATTCCATATATATTTTGGCTTACACTTCACAAAGATTACACATTCTTTATATATACAGAATTGCAAAATTTTGCTTCTTGTAGACAGTCATAGTTTCTTAAAAAGTGACAGGCATAGAATAGGACCTCCAAAAACATTTTTTCATAATAAATTGTCTTTGGAAATATTATTGAACACAAACAAGACTTTTAGAAATCATAGTGATTTGTGATAATATTAATATAAAGAAACCATGAAAAGTTGTTTGCAAGCTACAGTCTTTTAATCACAGTTATTTTTTCGCCTTTCAGCCTCTCCCCTACTCACTCACACACACACACTCCTGAGCCAAGAAGCGGGGCGGGGGGGGTCATTTTGCTTTCCTATCAAATCCTGAAACAGTAATGTTATAAATTCAGAAATCATTGTTTTTCTTAAGTATAATTGACAATTTTCAATGGCGGTTCTGAAGAAGTCTATAAAACTATCTAGATGATAATCTTGAAACCAAGTTAACTGAAACATACATTAGAAGCCAACATACCTAAGTTTTGAAATTAATAAAATTCCTTGGTAAAGTTTGCACGCTCCAGGATGTGATTTCAAGAGATTACCTCCAGAATAGTCTCATTAGTTTTATGGAAATATGTAAACTGTATTTAAAGTTTTATTTTGTTAACCTTGACAGATATGTTTTATTATATTAGAATAAAATAAAAAATAAAATTAAATACAATTTAGGGGCGCCTGGGTGGCTCAGTGCATTGAGCGTCTGACTTCAGCTCAGGTCATGATCTCACAGTCTATGAGTTCGAGCTGCGTGTCGGGCTCTGTGCTGACAGCTCAGAGCCTGGAGCCTGCTTCAGATTCTGTGTCTCCCTCTCTCTCTGCCCCTCCCCCGTTCATGCTCTGTCTCTCTTTCTCTCAAAAATAAACATTAAAACATTTTTTTTAATTTTTTAAATTAGAATAAAGGAATATGGTATTAGTGAAAATGGAAAGTTTTTTTTTCTTTTTTTGTAATTTTAGAATTATGCAAAGTATCTCAAAGAATTATAAGATCCAAAAGATATATGAAAATAAGATATTTTATCTAAAACCTAGTGGTCGATTGGTTAAGAGTTAATCTTTACCTTTCAAATTCAGTAAGTAAAAAAAAAATTGTCTGATTTGCTTTTCATAGAAGCACCTGTGAATTTGAAATTACAACTGTTTTTGAAGAATACCATATGAGGATTAGGGAATCCTATTTTGGGAAGTGAGTGGCAAGTATTGTGCACCAAGGCAAAAAAAAATCTACATGAAATTATTTTGGCTTTAAAAAGCAGGAGTGGGGGGTAAAACTGAAACATAGAGAGTAAGAGTTTTCAGCTCCAACATATACTTTATTCCCCACACACACACACATATTCAGTCACTTTTTAAAAAATCTTTTACCTGAATTTATGTTAAAATTCACTTTTAAAGCAAGAATGATTCTGCACTAGATGGGATTCTTCCCGAAATAAACATGAGTAGTGGCTATTTCACCCAGCTTCTCCTTTATCACTCTAGAGAAGGAAAGTCGACAGACTTTGTATCTGCAATGTAATTAGCTTACAGAGGTAGGATCATAATGAAAGCAAAATTCACATTATTACAGCCTTGTGATTGCTTGCTTATTCTGACTAGAATAAAAAGTGAATTCCACTATGTACATTCGAAGATTTATTGAATCCATTTTCTAATATTTTCCCTCCAGAAAAGCAGGAGTTTGATTAGCAAGCTGGAACACTAAAAATGGTTCCTGAGTGCAGAGTTCCCATCCTGTGTCAGGGGGATCAAAGAAAGGGGAAGAGCTCCAAAACAAACATAGCATGTGCTGTTTGACCACCATAAATTGTACAACGCGTTTCTACTGCCAAGTTACAATTAAATTGTATTTAGGAGAAGTTACACATTGTTCTTAGAAATAATACTAATAATGATCCTGTCAATCAAAATTCCTGAAACTGAATTGAAAGCTCTTTGTTGGGTCTCGCCATCAAGGATGCGTTGCAGGTGAAGAATTATTGATAGCCAGATGCACAGACTACATCTTTAGATCCTATGGCCTAAGGTCATGAAGGTGAGGGAAGCAAAATAATGCCGTTCTCATCTAGCAATAATGGACTTGCCAGAATTTGAAACAAAACTCTCCTTCCAGCTACTGCTTTCATGTCAGAGAAATAAAATACAAGTACAAAATTTAAAGCTTTGTGTGTCTAACCCTTTCTGACCCCTTTTACATTCAGTTATTAATAATAATAACTATGATAATAATGCTTATGCCCAGGGCTGGAATGAGGGTTAATTAGTTAATATTTATAAAGCTTTCTGAAAATGAAAAGTACTATTTAAACACTCGGTATATTCTTTTCTTTTCTCCTTTCACCCTTAACTTTCATTTCCTTCTTTTATCATAGATCAATTTCTTTTTTTCTCCTGCCTGGCTAATTTTTTTCACTGGCTATATTTTCTCCTCTTTTTTCTGTTCTTGCCCTTGACTCCACATTGATCCCTATCACTCTCACACTTCAACCTTACCTTTGCTCTTCTCCCCTCCAGTGCTGTAGGCACCTCATTCTCATTTCATTTTTTCTGTCTAGTTCCTTTATTCGCTCCACATTCTTTCATCTTTTGCCTGTATATTCATCTTTTTCATTTTCCTCATTTATAAAAAAAAATCAGTAAAATATTAGAAGTGATATAGCTGTCAATTAAATTTCATATCCATATTATGGCCCTTTGAGACCAAGAAGTAGATAAATCCAATTGGTTGCCCCAAACCCTTCCTACTAGATAGCCCATTCTATGAAATCATAGACTACAACCATCTGGAAGAGTTTCTCCCTTGTTTCCTGCAGAATCTCAACAAAATATTGCTTCTAATGAATCCCTCCATTCTGAGAGCTTTTAAAAAGTCTTGATGATACTATGAGTTTTCAACAGGTTTATCAAAGGGCATATTGTATGTGAAACCAGGTTTTAGCTGGTTTCACATAGATATTTCCCACTGTAAGTGCAAATTCTAAAGACTTGGGCAACAATTAAAAAAATTGGAATTTATCAATTTATCATCCCCTTTCTAAAAGTAAAAGTGTAGAAATAATGCAGCTAGCCCCTAAGGCCTACACAGACAGACAGACAGACAGACACACACACACACACACACACACACACAATTTAATTGTAGTTATAAAGATCAAGTAAATTTTAATTCTATATTTTAATATGTTTCAAGAGATTCTATTGTTTGAGAGTTTTACTCAGATTTTAGAAATAAGATGGCAAACATGAAGACCTATTCGGTTTATAAGCTCATGACTCAACTAGTTGCTTCTTAATTATTCTCACTCATCAGAATCCTTTTATCTAGTTATATATATTGTCATCTGAATAATCTAACTAAATCATTCAAACATTGCTATATTCTTGCTCAAATGCCTTCAGGATTTTCCAATTGCTTATGAAGTTCAAAGCTTACCAGTTAGGACCTGCAAAATCATTCCTCAGCTTAAATTTTCAAGTCAAATAAAATATTTAGTAAACACATACTGTGTGCTATGTTAGGTGCTGTTGGGATACAACTTCCCAATTATAGCTGCCTGGAGACCATGGGAAGTACTTACGGAGATCATAAGAAGTATAAGCCATTGTATCTAAAACCAAAACATCCAGCAGAACTTCGTATGGCCCCTTTGTTTAGCTCTGCTCATCCAAACTTGTGTTGCCTACAACCAGTTGTTAACTGGTTTCACAACATCCTCTGTGCTTGCCAGTCTCTGTGCAATTTCATAAACCCAATAGGACCCTGCCACTGCTCTCTGCCTACCAATTTTTAAAATATCTTTGGGGCGCCTGGGTGGCGCAGTCGGTTAAGCGTCCGACTTCAGCCAGGTCACGATCTCGCGGTCCGTGAGTTCGAGCCCCGCATCAGGCTCTGGGCTGATGGCTCGGAGCCTGGAGCCTGTTTCCGATTCTGTGTCTCCCTCTCTCTCTGCTCCTCCCCCGTTCATGCTCTGTCTCTCTCTGTCCCAAAAATAAATAAAAACATTGAAAAAAAATTTAAAAAAAAAAAATAATAAAATATCTTTACCAGAAATTTTGAACTGATTTTCCTTCATCCTGTGATAATTATTGCCCTATACACTTATTTGGATGATTAATCCAGCATAATCTTGTTTTATTTACTCAACAGATACGCATTAAACTCCTGCCATGATCAGGAAACTATGTTAAGTTTTGTAGGAGTTGTGGGAATGGCAGTTGCTGCCATTAGGGTATTTATCTTCTCGGGGATATAAATAAGGAAGAAGGTATATTAAGTAACAATGAAAGCTATCAGTTAAATACAGGCATACAGATGAAGAAGAAAACATTTCAGCAGGTAGTCAGTAGGTCGTATTAGAACTGGGCATGTTACTGATGGATAAAGAAGAATGGAAGGTCTTTTTAAGAAGATGTATCAATCATATTGCTATGTAACAAATTATCCCAGAATTTAATGGCTTAAAGCAACAAACCTGCATTTATGATCTCATATTTTCTGTGGATTAGGAATCTGGGTGCCGTGTAGTTCACTGTCTCTGACTTAACACATCTCGTGAAACTGCAATCAAGCTGTTGGCTGGAGCTGCAGTATCTCTGAGAGGCTGCACTTCCAAGATCACTCACCTGGTTATTGGCTAGCCTCATAGTCCCTTGCTATGTTGGCCTGTCCACAGAGATACCTTAGGACAAGGCAGCTGGCTTCCTCAGAGTGAGAGATCCAGAGACACAGAGAGACAAAGACAGAAAGCAAGTATACACAAGGCAGAAAGTCAAGCTTTATAACCTGATTTCAAAACCGGCATCATATTACTTATGCCATGTTCTACCCATTATAATCAAGTCACTAAATCCAACCCCCACTGAAGGTGATGAGATTACACAAGGGTGTGAATACCAGGAAGTAGGGATGATTGGGGCCCTGTTAAAGAATGACTTCCACAGCAATGATGATAATACAGTGAAAGGGCAAGGGGCGAAATATTTAGGAAATGGTAAGCATTCCAGGCTAGACATGTCATAGGAATAGAGAGTTCTGATATTGCTGAAGAGTCTGATTTTATGGAGCTACTAAAGAAATGTTGAAAATATTTATAAGAACACTACGATCAGGGCGACATTAAAAAAAATTCAACTCATTGTATTAAGCACAATTTTGAGGTAGCAGTCTCCAAATAAAGGTATATAGTTAAGAAATTTACATCACAGCCAAAACATTACATCCACTTGAAACAAGAATTATTCTGAACTGTAAAGTTATATTATATAACTTTTTATGCTCCATATATATCTTGTCTATCTGTGACTAAATCTTAAGACAACGATAGGCTATGCCTTTGTATCCTCATTGTGTCTAACACATTGTACCTAGTTACAGCTGCATAAATATTTGTTTTTAAAAAAGGCAGGGAAAAGATCATGAGAAAGTAGTATTCTGGAAGGGAAAAGAGTTTTCAAGAAAGATGCGGCTGGTTTTCTCAAAATAACACCAAATATTTGAGTTGTAACTGAAAAGAGAAGCCTAGATATAAAAAGTGAGATATCTTTCCAAAAGCATTACCAATGGGGATATAATGTAGAACCCAACACAGTGAATAGATACAGAGCAGAGAAATGGAAGAACTCAGGGTAGACTTTGTTTGCAGGGAGTTTGGTGGTTCTGGGAAAAAAGAAAGTATTATAGTAGCTAGGAAAAACTGTGGTTGAAGTAAGTGAATACAGGCACATTTTTTGGCTGAAAGGAAGCAGTTAGTGGAAACGGGAAGAATTTAAAGACTTGTGAGAGAAGAAAGAGTTTATGGTGTAAGTCTCAGAACAGACAGAAAAGAATGAGGTTTAAAAAAAATGCACAGATGGTGGCATTAATCGTGGAAAGACACAGGAACAACTCTTCCTCCAAGAGACAGGAGGAAAATGTGTGTGATGTGTGAGAAAACATTTTTAATTCACACAGTTCCATACCAAAGTCTCTGCTATCAAAATGATCGAAATGATTTTAAAGACCATGTTACATTCTGGTTTGTGAGTCACAAATAGAGATCATCTAAGGGTACAATTAGGTATATGCAAAGTAATATAAACTGAATCCACAACAGTATCTTTACTCAATATTTTTTGTTTCATTTCATATACTTCTGCCTGATGGGACCTATGGAAAATTTATTCTCATAAAATAAACAAAGTACTCATAGAGTGTTATGTTACTATTAGGTCAAATAACTTTAAAAGAATGTTATTTTTCCCCACATCATCAAGAATTCTATTTAATGACTATCTGAGCTCCTATGATATGAAATGCATCAAGTTAGAAAATGAAGAGGAGACAAAGACAAGAACAAGGAGTCCTTGACTTTAAAGAACTCACAATAGAGGAAGGAAGGTAGCAAGTACACAAATTCCTCTGACGCGGAATAGACGGCACGGAACTGTCAGTAACAAATTGATAGGAATTCCAAGGAAGCAAAGATGGTCTTCAGATATGGTCATCAGGAAGTCCTCATGAAAGAGACTACAATTTACATGGAACTGGCATCTTTATAAGACTTTTAAGAAGAACCATGAAGAGAAAGAATGCTCTAGTGTCAGGCAGCGACATGGATGAAGACACAGAGGTGGAAGATTACAGAAACTATTCAGAGAAAATCAAGTATCCCAATTAGGCTCAAAAGTAGTGGCATGAGGGGGAGAGTTGGAGAAAAGCCTGGAACATCTGGGGCTGTAATAAATGGGGTTTTCATCAATGAGTCAATAGATGCAAATCTATGTTTTAAGAAGCTCAATCTAGTGGTGATATGCTTTAGAGTCAACAGGAAAAGGTAAGGAGAATTCAATTAAGAGCCTGTTGTGGTAATCCAGACAAGTAATGGGAACAGAAATGGAAACAATGTCTGACTGGAAACCCTCAGTAGGATGTGTGAGGCCTCGGAAGGTGAAATGAAAAGGATAAAGCAAAATGACTGGATGTGAGGGTGATGAGGGGGAGCCAGGAATGACTCCAATAGTTTTCAGTTTCGTTGCCTATGCTGCCAAGAATTCTTAGAGTTTGGAAAATGGACAGTCTCCAAGAATCGCAATTTAAGGATAGTGCAGAGCACTGTGGAAGTCAATGCATACTTCAGAAGATTTACCGTTCGGACTGAAGGTTAGATAATGGCCTGAGTGAGAGGCTATAGTCGCATCATACCACAGGCACTGTAATGAGCAGTATGCTAGTGTGAGGAAATAAAGTTACTACACAGTAGGTACTGGTGGCAAAATGTGGTCAACTTCTGTAATAAAAAAAGGATATCTTGCCAGAACATTCCGCATTTTCCTTCCTTAGCAAAATATTCCTCTAGCATCAATTATTAGCTCTTCAGGATCAAGCACCTTTATGGAAAATCCTAAAACATCCCTAGCTTGTTCCTAATCAGGGAGACCTGAGAACAGCATAAAGCCATAAAGAAACTTGAATTATAATAAGCACAAGCCAGTCAGCCAATCAGTGTAAGATATATTATTTATGTCCCCAGTAAAGGATGCAGCAAATAGATGCTCTGTCCTATCATTCTGCACTTTGAAGTACACAGACTCATTACAAATGAGACCCTAAGTTCTTTTTTTTTATTTTACTCTATTTTTTCTTTTCCTTAAATCAGCAATCCACCATATAGGCTCTTACTGATATTAGAGACATACGTCTCTTAATCCAATGGTATATGAATTATAGCAGTAAATGGCTTTGAAAGTGCCTCGAAAACAAAATATGGAAATTCCCACCTCACTCTCCCAAGAGAATAGGATGAGCAGTCATTATGTTTGTGAATTCAGAGAATGCTACCCCGTTGTTCAGAGACAGCAGGTATATAATTGTTTGTCTCTTTCTCTCTCTGAAGTAGTTTTTTTTTTAATGCGAAACCTCAGACATACTCAAGGACAGCTTGCCAGATTGGTCAAGAACACTACTATATCTACATATTCACTAAGTCATAAATCTTCTATACTTTGGCTATGCATATATGACACATGACCCTTATTTCTCCCCTGTGGTAGCTTACTCAGAGACAATAGAGGTCTATGAAAGCACAGTGCTTCCTTCACAGGAAATATTTCACACATACCTCTGCACCTACCAACACATCAAGTAATTGAGATAGCCTGGAAAAGAGTGTAACATTAATTCTCTTAAATAGACTAATTTCGCTCAAATAAGCAAGAAAATTACCTCACATATTTGCTATCTACACACAATAATGCTATCTACATGTTTCTAGACTTTGGTTATGTTTTATAAGAGCTAATAAACAATTCTCTGAATTCCTCTGGTATTTGGTTCAATCTGTCTATCAGGCATTAATTAGTTCTATACCAATCTCTCCTGGCTGTCCTGTGGAAAGGCAGCACAAGGGAAAAATCAGTCAGGATAACAAAAGAAATACTTGCCTCCATTCTGACCAGAAAAATTTGTCATTAATAGAAGGTTCAACATTCAGATCCAAAGCTCATTTCACTTTCTCATGGGAAAAGAGACAACTATACTATGAACATTAGCCAAATTATCAGTAAATTGAGAGATGTTTATTTGGCAATTTTACCACTAATACTTATAAAACAAATAGGTATAGGCCTTTTGAGTTTGCTTGAGTTCACTGGAGAAAAATGACACTTTTAATAAATATACCAGGCAATTCAGTGACAAGGGACTTCCAAGCTATAGGTGCCATTCATATTTTCTAAGAATGTAATCAGAAAAACAAAAGAAAAACTAATGCAGTGTTATTACTTCTAATGTTTCCCCATTTCACTTAATTATGTCTACTCAAAAAGGAGCTCTCATTTCCCATGTTTCATATATGTTTTAGCATTTCTTTTTCTCAGTCTTTTGGTGTATATTGAACTAATCAAGGTTCTCGGTTGCAAGTAAGTGAAGCCAGATTTGGCTAATGCAAACAGAAAATAAATTCTTGGGAGGATCAGTAGGGCCTTCTGTAATTGATGGACCAACTGGAGAATTAGCTGAGAAAATATATAGGAACCATAGGAGGTGGGTGGATAGGTAGCAGAGAACACCACCAATGACACAGCACAGGGGTGGTATAGACTTGACTTCACTCTACTCCAGCACCATCGTCAGTCCCCCAAAAAACTCAGCATCTTTATATCATCATCTAGATTCAAAATCTCAGGCTGGAACATCCAATCAATGGCACTTCAGATATGTGTCTACACCTTCACTCACTGAGAATGGAGAGACATTGGACCTACAGTGTCTTTACTGGGAAGTATGATTGTGCCTGACAAGACTCACACAAAAGAATAAGTAATTCAGCCCATTAAAGACAGAACTTCTCGTGTTGGGCAAGCAGAAAACATGGCAATGCCCATTATGCATGCTATAAGAATTGCACTCTAAAAATCACATAATTATATTGCTATGTAGTAAGCATATTGAATTGTTTTTAATTTGGAAAATGGGACAAAGGGAAATGGATTGAATGTTCCTTTTAGAAACTTCATTATCACATTGGGTATACATTGGTCAATATGTTTCTGTCCTGTGAGGCCTAGAAAGAGAAAGCACTTCCCTCCATCTTTTTTTAACTCTCTCTTCAAAAAGCCTTGATATATTTATTAATGAACGCCATTTTAACACTAAAAATAATGCAATATAAAGCTACTGTTATGGAGAAGTTACTTTTTTATAGTTTATTTATTTTGAGAGAAAGAGAGCACAAGCAGGGTAGGGGCAGGGGCGGGGGGAAGAGAGACAGAATCCCAAGCAGGCTCTGCACTGATAGTGAACTCACGAACCATGAGATCAGGATCTGAGCCAAAACCAAGAGTTGGATGCTTAACTGACTGAGCCACCCAGGCACCCCCAGAGAAGTTACTTTTATGCTAAGCACTGTTCTAAGTGTTTTATGTATACTAGCTCATTTACCTGTATTGATTCATTTTATTTAATGGGGTTTCTAAAGGTTTCTGAAATCATTTTTGAGAAAATAAGCTCAGGTAAGGTTACTAAAAACCATATGTCTCCTCAAATGCTGGAATATTCTGGAACTACCCAAATATCCCATGCTACAATTGGTTCTTAAAAAATTACCATCGGGGCGCCTGGGTGGCTCAGTCGGTTAAGCATCCGACTTCGGCTCAGGTCACGATCTCACAGTCCGTGAGTTCGAGCCCCGCGTCGGGCTCTGTGCTGACGGCTCAGAGCCTGGAGCCTGCTTCCGATTCTGTGTCTCCTTCTGTCTCTGCCCCTCCCCCGTTCATGCTCTGTCTCTCTCTGTCTCAAAAATAAATAAAAACGTTAAAAAAAATAAATAAATAAAAAAAATTAAAAAAAAAAAATTACCATCATTTTCTGGAGAACTGAAGAGGAAGTGATTCTTATTTCATAATGCATGTTTGTTACCCTAATTCAGATATGACTGTAATACCACCAAGATAGCATAATAAAAACCTAATTTTTCTAGACAAAGTATCCTTGGTAAAATTACAAACTGGTAATTTTTTATGTTTATTTATTTATTTTGAGAGAGAGAGAGAGAGAGAGAGAGACAATGTGAGCATGAGTGAGGGAGGGGCAGAGAGAGAGAAGGAGAGAGAGAATTCCAAGCATGTTCTGTGCTGTCAGTGCAGGGACTATGAGATCATGACCTGAGCTGAGATCAAGAGCAGGACACAACCAACTAAGCCATTCAAGTGGCCCTACAAATGCTAATTTTTATAATTATCATTACTGAATTTATGCTGAAAAATATCCAGGTTGGAAATGTTTGAGGTAAGGTATTTCAATAGACTAAAATTATAGAGAGTTTTTTTAAAAATCACCATCATTATGTCAAACATATTCTACCATGGAGATAATCCAAATCACATATAGTCACATAGCATGGGTCACTGGTTGCCTACAATATCCATGATCTCCTTCTCATTCACCAAGAGGACTCCAGGAATCTACCCAGCTAGAAGAAAACATTTCCCAGCCTCACGATGAATTAAAGGTAGCAATCATGGGGTGGTGCTCTAGGAAAATTCTTTATGAAGAGCTGTATTTGGCCTTCCCCTAGCCCTTTTTTGTCCTTTGGGTCCTGCCCCCCTCATCTTCCAAAGCCTAGCCGAGAATACAGGTGCAATTACTAGACCTCTAATAGTCAATTTGGGGCTCTAAGGTGATACTGAGGATTGAAGCCATGAGGTAGGATGGCAGAGCAGAAAAGACAGATATGGAATCCCTGAAGACAGAATAAAAACACTGTGTCCACCCTAGACTGCAACCTCTACCCTTCTTTTTTACAAATTCAATCTTGCCCGAGTCAAGGTAATTTGAATTTTTTGTTATGACGCGGAACACAATCCTCCTTCTTTGAGTTTGATATTTTAGATGGATATATCATGTGGAACACATATGAAAAGTTCTAGTAATGGTGCCTTTATATTTGTCTAGCAGCTTACCATTGAAAATGTTTTCCACATACATCATCTCTTTTTTTTCCCCTAAAGGAATTACAGATAAATGAGGTTAAATCATTTCAAACTGATGAAACACACAGTGAAAGCACTAGATACACTAGAACTAAGATGATCTCACATCTTTCCTTATCTTTCTATTACTTTCTTTCCTTTAATTATAGCTGCACTTATACGGGTTAATTTACTTTTGTTTTTATTCTTGTATGTAGAAAAAGGACATTTTAACCTAGATGTTTAGTTTCTTATTATTGTTGGAAATTAGCTCATAAAAGGTTTTCTGAACTCCATAAGTTTCAATTCCAATTCAACGTCTCTAATTTAATGTAAAATATTCACTTTTTTTTTTCTCTTTAGATTCCCTTCACCCATTTCTCCACCCTCATCCCCCACCTCTGTTCTCCTACTCCAATCTGTTCTCTGTGTCTAAGAGCTTAGTGGGTCTTTTGTTCTGTTTGGTTTTGGTTTTTGGTTTGTTTGGGGGTTTTTTGGTCCCACATATAAGATAAATCATACAGTGCTTTTCTTTCTCTTTCTGACTTATTTCTTTTAGCATAATGCCATGTTGGCACAAATAGCAAGATTTCACTTATTTTCATGGCTGAATAATATTCCATTGAATATATATATATATATATATATATATATATATATACACACACACACACATATATATATCACAATCTTTTATCCATTCATCAATTGATATTTAAGTTGTTTCCATATCTTAGCTATTAAAACTCTAATAACCTGAGAAGTGGTAATATCAGGTGAAATTATCCTCATTTTATAGACAGTAAAACAATTTCATATGTTAAGTGACTTGCTCAGGACTATAGAGTTAAGTAGAGTATCTTTAATGTGAACTCGGGTCTTTAAACTCCTATTCCATCTCTTTCTACTATGTACTACTTTATCTAAGAAAGTTTTGTTTTTCCAGATAATACACCATTTCTGAAAATACTCAGCCAGGTATTCAACCTAGAACATGTAAATGCATTTGCTTATTCTTCATATTAACAACTTCAATTCAGTGAGAAAGCATTCCATTCACAACTCAATAGCTATAGGCCAAGAGAAACACAACAGTCTGAAGGTGATTTACTGGTGATTTTGGAAGACCCCAGGAACATTATTTTAGAAAAATCTCAGCTATCTGACTCAAAGACCCAGAATAAGTGAGCCAAAGATATACAATGTGGGTGGCAGGAATTATTAAATGAAGAGGAAAGTCTCATAGGTCTATGACTTGAGGATGTACAGTCAAATAATGATTTTTAAATTAGCTGAATATTAAATAATGGTGGGCTTTCAGTATAAACGTTTTATATAACTAATCGCATAACCTAAATCTACTGTTTTCTTCACATTAAAAAAAAACCTGTAACAAACACTCTGAAGCATAAACTGTAAGTTTTACAAGTGTCAGTTGATCATGTTTTCATCTATCCATTAGTAGTAGGCAAATGTCACCACTATCTGTATTACATGAAAAAGGCAAAGAATGTGCCCCAGATTCTGGATTCCAACTAAAAAGACAAAAAATAGACCCAGTGACTGAATTAGCTCACCACTTTTTTTCTGCACAAGTAAAAATAGTTTTAGAAATGAGGAATCATACAAAACAGAGGGAAGTATACCCACCAAAAAATCTAATATAGTAGACCAATAAGAAGTTGGACTTTGGGACACCTGGGTGGCTCAGTCGGTTAAGTGTCTGACAATGGCTCAGGTCATGATCACAGTTGGTGAGTTCAAGCTCCACATCAGGCTGTTAGCACAGAGCCTGCTTCAGATCCTCTGTCTCTCTCTCTTTCTGTCCCTCCCCCACCCTCTCTCTCTTTCTCTCTCTCTCTGTCAAAAATAAATAAACATTAAAAAAAAGTAGTTGGACTTTGATGTAAGGAAGACCTAAGATAGAGTCTTGACTTTGCTACCAATTGGCTCTTTGGCCTTAAACAAATCATGCACACTCTCTTTCCTCACCTATCAAATGATAAAGATAAGAGTGCCTCAAAAATCTGTTGTGAGGAGTCAAGGAGATCACATTGTTGCAGGGTGCCTGGGAAGTAGAATAAGTACTCAAAAATGGATCATCATTAATATTTTTTAGATAGATCATAATTAGAATTTTCTTTTCTGATATCCCAAAGTCTTCTCATATGTCTCTTAGGTCAAAAAGGGCATGGTTTACTTAAAAAATATCTCCAAATAGCATTGCCATTATCAACTTACTTGTGTATGTATGTGTATGAGTGCATGCACAAGTGTGCCCAAAACATCATGATCGAAAGCGATGAGAGATTTCTTTTTTCCTTCTTTCTTTTCTTTTCTTTTCTTTTCTTTTCTTTTCTTTTCTTTCCCTTTCTTTTCTTTTTCTTTCTTTTTTTTGAGGGGGGGGAGGTCGGGGGACTGTATCACTTTAGACCAAATGATAGGCCAAAATAGACTATTTTTTTTCTTCAGTGTACATATGTACAGAATGTACACAGTATTTGAGGCAAGATGAGGTAATATTAAGATGGGGTTTCTTTCCTGAAACTTATCCTGTTGAACAATCACCTCTTGAAGTACAGAAAGGGTGACTTAGTATAATAAGCTATCTTAAAGAATTCCAAAATTCTTCAAGTTCTGAATACTAAGGAGAAATCCTTCATTTAATATTTATCTTGATTTCAACAAGGCTAGAAAACATCAAATTTGGGTAAGACAAATACAATAAGTACTCTCCCATTCTTTGGTCCACCTCACCAGACAAATATTGAAAGTGGGTATGGACTGACGACAGAGAGTACATGAAGGTGAATAATGGCACATAAAATGCCTTTTGATTTTCACCAAGGTTGTGATGTTGCTTCTGGGAGTCCTCAATTATCTGACGGATACAATATATATCCTGTCAAACTGCAATCTCCTAGTGCACAAACTACTTCCTGGATCTCATCTGAATTTACCACCGGAAATCCCCACTCCTTAATACCTCGCTAAATGGTTCCTTTGCAATAAAGTCGGATGCAGCTGCGTCCCAGAAGCACCTTTGCATAGAATGACTCTATTTTGCCTGTTAACATTTTAACCACGGGCTCTAAAGCACTAGTATTTAAATGAGAACTAAATCAAAAATTAAAAACTCATTAATTTACAATACTCTCTTGCTGAGTATCAGGCAGTTTAGACAAAACAGAAGTCTACCTATGAGGAAAAAGTTGACTACAAAAATTAATATTGCAAACAGGAATCCAGGAAAAATACATATTTAAGAAAATAATTGCTATCCATGCCTTCGGAAGGATAGGCTAATTACAAATATCTTTATATGTATATATGATCATTTTAAGAATTTTTAAATGATATGAATAGCCTAGGTTTATGTTAACACATATTCTCAAAAATACTAAAACTGCATGTCTTTTAAATATTATATAATGAAGACTGTCTTTTTCCCAAGCTAACCTGAATTAAGTTTTTATTATTTTTAAAAAGAAAAAGGTAAAAAAATATGTTTTATGATAACTGATCAAATATTAGATTTTATATACCTGAAATATTTTTTGTATTCTATGAAAAATATGCATATAAATACATATATACACACACAACACACATATGCATATACATATTTAAGTATACATATACAGGTGCAGAGGCACACATATACGCATACATATGCTGCTTATTCCATTCATTGGATGAATTGAAAAATATATCACTGTAACAGAATCATTTGAGGAACTGAATGCAAATATCGAATAATATTTTACTGGCAAAATCAAGCAGACAAAAGCTTCATCTAGAATAAATATATAATGTGGCCAACAAAACTGTAGAAAAATGTTGGCAGGCATCTGTAAAATATGTGCAGATAAGGTAAGTCCACCCATCCTTTCAGAGAAATACAGAGACGGACCAAATGCACAATATGAAAACAAAGTCCTGGAATCCAGAACTCCATTTGAGGAGGAGGAAAGGTTCACAAATCCCAGAGACCCTTTTACATAAATTTTGATGTTTTCCTTTTGTGTACAGTATTGATGAGTGTGTCGTATGCTCATTGAGAAACCAGCCCTCGGTAATTGTCAGGGATCTTCATTCTTAGTGCAGACTCCACTGGAAATTAATTGCTTCGGTGCAATCTGAACCACATCATAAATGTCATGTAGAAGTTGCAGGGAGTGAGGAGGCAGTGACAGCTCAATCCTCACTGTTTCATTTAAAGGTGGGTAAAACACACTGCGACAGAAGTGCTCTTCATCAATAATTTAGTCCGCAGTGTAAAGCCAAGCCGTGCCAAAGATGCCAGGGGAGCCGCTGCCTCCCTGGTTTTAATGACACCAGCAGGGAGGGGTTGAGGGGCCAGCTCAAATCAACATTCACTGCACATCTGGGCATGTCGGCAGATGAAGATATCAAGGACTGAGCTGACAGGACAAAGGGTTGAAAAAAGAAGTGTAACCTAGAAAACCTTTACTTTGAATTCTTTGTATAAATTCAAGGGAGATGACAGTTCCTAAGGTCATCTTATATAATAAAACTTCAGTGATCTACATAGAAAATTTTAACCCTTTCCATCATGTAATCAAATAAAATGAAAGTTTAGTTTCTAACATTCATTTTACAACTCTAAAATATTCCTATTTGTTCCCCCCAAAAGACTTCTGCAATGAACGAAATGTTAACAGGGATTTTCTGATGGCATCTCATGAACCCCAATTATAGCTCCTCAAAAGCCCCACTATGGTTAGGGGGGGAGGTCAGTCCAACTCTTAACCTAGGAGAGTTTAATATCTTGGCTATTTCACAATGTTTGCCAGAAACTCAAAATTTAGTTAGGAAGCTCCCATTGTAATGTAAAAGAAATAATGTAAAATGGCACAATCACCCGTTCCGTATTGTACCTACTTTAAAAACAGATAAAGGAGGGAGGAATGTATGCTTCACTACCCAAAGAGTGCTGTTTCTGGGATTCTAGTGCAAAAGTTTGGATGGGGCTTCAAAAATGGGAATTATTTGAATTATATGAGTAGCAATCTTGTCCTAATCCTTTGAGGACACCATGCATCCCCAGACTGTGGTCTTCTTAGAACTCCAGAGGCCAAATTCAATTATCTCATCCTATGTTTTGTATATTTGGAGGACATCACAGCCTCACTAGGCTGATTGGATTATCACACTAAGATTCAGTCTTCACTGAGGGAAATTTACTGAGTTTCCATTTTCACCCTAATGGTTTTCACCACTAAAACGGAAGTTAGTAACAGGGTTAATGCTAATCAAAATTAAGAGTTTAAATTATTTCACTATAGAAATAAAGAATAAAAGACAATCAGTATGTGTAATTTATAAAGAAAAAACATGAGGCAAACACAAAATGAATTTCAAATTTAATACTCTGATAACATTTGGCCCCTTTTGGGTGATTAGTATTTAGGTGATTATTATCCAAAATATAGAATGTGTGAGAAAGCCACACTAGTTTCAAAGTGTGAGTTCATGGGGAGGCATATGATAAGAACCTAATAAATCCAAATTTCAAAAATTTCTAAGCATGATCAGTCCATCTCAAAGCCATTGTAGGATAAAAAAAAAATGTGTAATACAATTTAAAACACATTTTGAAAATGCCTTTTATGAATTGGTGCTGATATTCATGACACATCATATTTAAACCATTACTGCAGATCTTGTCACAGTTTGTCTTGCTTTTCTAAATGTCTGGTATGTAGAGTAGGTTATGGTTCTTGCCATTAATCTGCTAATTTCCTCAATAAACTCAAAAAGAAGAATGCCAACAATCCAAAACAGGGACAGGTAGGCAATCCTATAGGATGTAGGTTTGACAGAATGACACACCCAACCCAACCCAACCCAATGCCCAAGACAGGTTTTTCTAGTGGAGGGAAATCCCATGTGACCTGTGAAGAGTCTCACCAGAAAGAAAAGTGTCTGCGAAACCAAATCCACACCTAATATACACAAGAAAGAATCTGTAAAATAGCTTGGTCTGTAATTGTCGAAGTAGAAACTTTGTGTGAGCACATGCCAAATTTCCCATTTCATGGCTGATAAAATACACACAATTAATCAATAAAAGTCACACTTACCAGCCAAAAACTTTGTCCCACCACTTCAGCTTTTCTCAATGTACTACTATAGTTAAGAAAGAATTGCTTAATTCCATTAAACACACACACACACACACACACACACACACACACACACACACACACTCATTTATCAAGAAAATACATGAGGGATAAGACTATTGTATTAGAAAGAACTGAGATGGGGGCACCTGCCAGGCTCGGTCCATAGACCGTGGGACTCTTTATCTCAGGGTTGTGAGTTTGAGCCCCACGTTGGGTGCTGAGATAATTTTTTTAAAAGACAGAAAGTATTAAGTTGAACCATATGAAATTGCTGATGCTCGGCTCTTTTCTACCTACAAAAATGTACCTTCATATGCCTCACCCTAATAATTCTCCACTTTTTAGCAGCTGATCTAAATAAGAACTCTGATGATAATGTAAATATTTGTTAAAATCATCTGTTCAATAATGCTTTAACAAATTTTAAAGCCCTAATATGTAGCAAGCACTTTCTTTGGTCTTAGATTAAAAAAAAAAACACTAGTGATAAAAATCCTTGCTTCTTCAGGAGAAATTGAGAGAAATTAGGAAATATGTGAGTTTAATGCTAAGACAATGGAAGTTCTGTTAAATAACAACTAAAAATGAGCAAACTGCACCTTTGAAATTATCTCAGTTTACAGAAAATAAAATTTGGGTGACAATAATTTTTCTATTTTTCTATTTTTAGTGTCCATAAAAGCAATATCATGAAGCCAACACATAGAAAACTACCACAACTTGCTGGTGGCAAGAAAGACCTGGGGAAAAGATATTTCATGTAGGCGATAGGAATGAAAAATAGAATGGCAGGTGTCACAAATATCAAATTAGTGTCCACTTTATGAACAGAAGCTGCTCAACTCTCTCTCCATATTCACATGTATGAGTCCCTTGAACTCCAGATGGAAATGGATGTTATAATTATCACCGGACTGTTGTAATCTTAAATGGGAATGGAAGATAATCATGCTGGAGTGTCAGATCCGAAGGATGGCTGCTTTTAAAAAGCCCATTAAACAATATTATCCAATTTAAATGGTAGCATTATCAGAAGGGCTTTGATAATGTAGCTACCAATTGTGCTCTCTTGATTTGTAACTTTCTTTGAGGGCGTGGGGGAACATGAGCTGTTTAAAGCACCTTTTAACAAAGCTCCTAATTTCTTTCTGACTTTGAATATTCTCTTTTCACTGCAGAGCTGAAGGAAACCTGTAGCTCTGATTAGAATGAACTTAGATTATACAGAAGGCCTGCCCTACAATTATACATGTGCCGACATTAAAACTCAGAGAAGCAGCAGCCCATGGTACAAGGACTAAGTGGAAGGTAAGAGAACATCCACTCGAAACTACAGAAAAAAGCAGAAAGAGTAGGGCCTTTTTGAGAGTCAGATAAAATATCGATTTCTAATAGATATTCACCAGAGAAAAGTCACAACCATTCTGACATACTTAGTTATTTTAAGAAACCTTGGGATCTGTGTATGTCCATATATATTATACAAATGTTTACCCAAAATATGTGACCACACATTACTGCTGGTAGCAGGTATTTTTTTTTTAATTTTTTTTTCAACGTTTTCATTTTTAGGACAGAGAGAGACAGAGCATGAACGGGGGAGGGGCAGAGAGAGAGGGAGACACAGAATCGGAAACAGGCTCCAGGCTCCGAGCCATCAGCCCAGAGCCTGACGCGGGGCTCGAACTCACGAACCGCGAGATCGTGACCTGGCTGAAGTCGGACGCTTAACCACTGCGCCACCCAGGGGCCCAGGTAGCAGGTATTTTTAAATTAAATCTTGTCATTAGAGCATGACGAACCATATCAGTACCTCTTCTCAAACACCAGTAAAGGCACTTGTTTTTTGTTTTGGGGGTTTTTGTTTTTGTTTTTGTTTCTTTGCCTCTACTTGCTAGTGTTGGTGGGATATGTGAGTGGTACGACCCTAGGAAGAGGAACTCTTAGTTTAATAGGAGTAACTAATAGAAATCACTAATTTAAGTTAATAATTTTATGATTTAATATGGGTGTCTCAAAGGGACAAATAAGGATTTTTAAAAGGAGTCTTTTCCAATATGTAGATTTTTTTAAGCCAGTTATTGGAACACTCTAATAACCATCTAGGCAATAATGGATGAAGCAAACAACCCCGTTCTAAGAAGTCAATTCTTTCTTCATTTAAACCCAACCTCCCTGTAGAATCACAAGACTCAAAATTAAATTTTTTAAATGATTATTTGTTTTTGAGAGAGACATAGAGTGTGAGCAGGGGAGGGTCAGAGAGAGAGGGAGACACAGAATCTGAAGCAGACTCCAGGCTCTGAGCTGTCAGCACAGAACCCAATGCAGGGCTCTGACTCCCTGATCACAAGATCATGACCTGAGCCGAAGTCCGACGCTTAACCGACTGAGCCACTCAGGCGGCCCACAATACTCAAAGTGGAGAAAAGACTTGCCCGCCAGACTTGTTAGTGATGAGAGGTAATGCTGTCTGGTCCTACTAACTGGCATCTATTCCACACACCAGTAGATTTAATTTGCCATAAAGTTAAACATCTCCTACAAGATGGAACCATTCGCCTGGACATTCATTCCTTGCCATCTTCCCCATAGTGTGAAATGGCAATAAATATTCAAGACCATAAGGAGGTGGGGACAGATTGGGAAAAGGGCTCCTTCTTAGGAAGGAAATGAAAAGATATAATTAAAACAGGGTAAATATCTGAAGTCTCAGCTACCTTGACCAGTCTGTGAGATCTGGGAGAAAATATGCTTTCAAGATCTTGCAAAAAGGTCAGAGGAGGGTATTTTGAGGGTAAGGGGGTGGAGGGTCCTTGAGAGGAGCCAGGGAAGAAACATTCTAAATAGGCTTTTTTTAAAATTCACTTGGGTTTGCACAATATGTTTCTTGAAAGAGTGAAGCCCAATATATAAAAAGCTGACTATTTATATATTTGATTCCTTAAAAGCAATTAGGAATACAAAGCAGATGGTCCAGCATTGTAGATTTCCCTTTTCATATTGCTTAAACACTAGAGATCAATAAGTCTAATATAAACAGATGATTTCCATAGCAGGGTTTATAATTAGCTGGCACTGAATGTGTCCAAACTCTAAAATAATTAGCAGAAGCATGTGGCACACCATTAAAACCTTGTGGCTTGTCTGCATTTACATTTATAATTATTAAAGTTAATTATGATGCTTGTGGTGTGGTTCCAAGCTCCTTTACAACTTAGATTAAATATTTTTTTTAATCCCATAACTTCCTTTCTAACCTTCCTCGAGCCTCTAGAAAACAGTGAAATCAGACCAAATTAGGAATGTATACCTGCCATTTTTTTGCTCCAAAGAATAAATTCTGACTTTATCATAAAAGATACGGTCTTCTTAAAGACTTGGCAGCTTTCTCAACTGATACCAATATTTCGATCTTGAATTTTAATTTGTTCATAATCATGGGGATAGGCAGAATAACAATGCTTACAAGTTGATAGAGTGAAAGCTGTCATTTTGAGAGCTAAATGAGGGGCAAGTCGGTGCCAATATAGTCTCCTCAATTTATTACATAGTAATAGAGAATGTAAAATAACATACTTACATGATGTTCTTGATTCAAGGTCTAAAGTTACTCTCAAAAATAACCCCAATAATGTTACCCTCAATTATTTTAGAGTACAGGAAACATTTCACAGAGTGGGAGCAAGCAGCCCATTTTTATTTTTAAAGCTCCTATCTCCTAAAAACAGCATTTAATAAAGGCTTCTCCTGTATTTGGAGCTCTGGGTACAACAAAAACTATGACACAGACACTGCTTTCTCAGCCAGAACTCATTCTCACCACCAATCATGATGACCACAAGAGTAGATTTCTTTAAAATTTGCACCAACAAATATGATGACATTTCTGTGGGTCTTATACTCAGGTGTCACTTACTGTCACTGCAACAACTGGCCACAGTTCTTAATATAAATCTCATTAAATCTGAAGATTTCCAACCTCCAGCCAAGAATACCTTGCAAGCATTTTTACTCTGTACTATATGCAATACACCAGGTCACACTTAAAGACATAGTCCCTAACATATTTCCAAGACAGTAAATCAGAAAACAAATATTAAATACCTTATATCCCACATTGGCTCACAGATACTTCTGCCATTATATTCAAGTTATCTATACTCAATAAATATAAAATGTGCACTTTCTTTATAAAAGAACCCATTGACTTACACAGTTTAAAGTGATTTGTCTAGTGTTTTTCATTTGCTAGAATTTAACATAAATTGCATACACAGTTAGTATCCTACCAAAAAAAAACCAGAAAAACAAACAAACAAAAAACTCTATCCTCTGCTATTTCACTCTTCAGATAATTTCTATTAGATTTTTACATGAATTTAAATATAGTATTTTTGTCCACTTACAAATTGTAAAACACATCTCTATAAAGTATCTAACTACCTGCCTCACTTCTTCCTCACAAGAGAGGGAAATTTTTTAATAGAAATGGTCACGTTTTTCATCATGAAGAAAAATCCTTTGTTTCATCACTTCTCATGATGCATCATTTAGAAGTAAAAAAAAAATTAAAATATACTTTATTCAAAGTATTTTAATATTAGAATGAAAGAAAATCATGTTAATTTCACTGCTAGTGAAATATGTAGATAAAAAGACTATAATTTTAATGTAGCATATAAAAAGGTAAGGATGTGATATTAGCAGAGTGATTTTAAAATTACATATTATTTTAATAAAACTGTTAAATAACTATGTCCAATGAAATTTTATGGTCATTACTGGCTAAGAGAGGAACAGAAGATGAAAAAAAGAATAGAATGAGATGGATCAAAGTGAGGAAAATCTCAAGACTGGAAGGAAAAAGAAAAGACACAGGAAAAGGAGTACATAGAAGAAGTCAAGAAGAAAATTAAGACTGTGGAATCTATATAATGGAAATATCTGTCTACTGGAAAAGGTCATGAATATTCTCCCAGCCCAGTCTCATATCTCCAAGATCTACCCCCAGTTCTCCAAGATCCAATGTGAAACAATTTTCCCCCAGAGAAAACTTAATTCATACAATGCCCCTGGTTTCTTATCATGTGCTATGTTATAGTCATATGTGTGTGTTTATATGTGTATATTTGACATATATATGCTCTATGCTTCTTGAAATTTTTTCTGAGGATACTTGCATCAAACTGGTAGTCTTACATTATTTTTCCTGAAAAAGTTAATTCACATCACTATCTTTCTTTACTGAGATAACCCAGAGACGTTAACAAAAGCAAAGTTTTTAAAGTTTCGTCTTATTAAGAGAAGGAAAACTATTTACATGAAATCTTGTGATAATAACACCACATTAATTTGCATTCTCTATAATAATCCAATGCCATCATTCATACAATTTAATTGCAAAAACATGAATTATGCCAGTCTTGATCTTACACTTTCTGGCTGCCTAATGTGTTTAGGGAAGTTTGTTAGATGTTGGAGTCACAAAGATTAACCTCAAATGACTCACAGTCCAATTGCTGACATGAAGATGTCATGAGCAACAATCCAAGAGAAGGCCTACCTTGTGAAAAATGCATGGTACAAACCACACTTAATAGATATTCAGGAAAGAAAATCAGTCACCCAGGTAGCCTTCACTAAAATAATAAAACTTAAAGTACATTTTTTGGAAGGATAAGACTTCAAAAAGCTCTAAGATATTATGATAGGATATTCCAAGCCAAACAAAGAGGAGGTGTGTGTGGGGGGGTGTTATGGCACAGAATTTATTCAGTGAAGAAAGAAATAGGCCAATTTGGAGAAATAAGTAGATGTCACCTTGTATGAGGTTGCTAAGGAGTTCATATTCCCACGTCAGATGATAGAAAACTTTGCAATTTTTGTGTGTATTTACAGGGCTTGCTTGGATTCTTTTTCCTCACTATGTGCATTATCTTAAAAAATCAGCACAAATTCCTATGCCATTTTGCCCACGTCAATATATTCTTGGCCTATAGAGAATAAAACTGAGGTCCTATCCCCCTGGCAGCTCAAGTATTTCCATTTATCAAATCTCCAATTAAAAAAAACAAAAATACCTAGTCCTTTCTCAAAAAACCCACATTCTTCTCCCAGACTAGTTAAGTCTACTTCATGTCCATCACAGATTTTCTGGCCCACTCTTAGGTTTCCTCTGGCTCAGGCCAGACCAAGAGATGTCTGGAATGTGACAAGGTAGTATGAGCCTGCCAGCTCTATTCTGTTAGCAAATTTATTTTCTTCTCTTAGACGGATGATAAAAATGTCACGGTGTGATGCTTTAGCAGGCCCAGGAGCTCCCACCTACAGCTGTGGGGCTCGAATGGGACCTGAAGCCAAGAATGCCATAAGGAACACAGACAGTGCCTCTACCATCATGCTTCTCCGGCATTGCTCATTCTCCTGCTAAATGATGCAATGGGACCCCCTCAGGGATTCTGAGTCTGATCATGTTTTTCTTGCTATTTTTTTACTTCCATCTTCCCTTCACTAAAGCAGCCCAAACTACTGAATTTTTCATGAAACAGATAATATCGTTGTACACAAGATAATGGCATTCAAATACATCCATCTGCTTGTTAGCTCTGACTACATTGATTGCAATTTTACTGAAAGAATATTTACAAAAAATGGTTTTTTTCCCTCCTTTTGTGGTATTAAAAATGCACATTTTCATAAGGGAACTATAGAGGGACCCGTATACATACATAAGCTAAGAGGGGAAAATGAACTGAGAAATTAAGCAGCAGTCCCTGGGGCTCATCCAAGAACAACAGTTTACTTTTTCTCAAAGATGAATTTGAAATCCAGATGAGTTTTATGACTCAATGATTTTGTTTTTCCATCAGCTAAAGAACGGATGGTGGAAAACTGATTTTCACTGCTATGATAGGCAGGGCCTGGGCGGTTCCTCCAAAGGTTGGAAAAGAGAGTCCTGTCACTCACGGTAGCTGGATGGCAGTGGCCGGGTGGAGGAGGATGAGAACAATAATCTTCCTCTGGCTTCTTTCAATCTCCATGGAGGGACAGGAAAGATGAAGAGGAAATCAGAGTAGAAGAGAGAAAAAGAGGAGGCAAAGAAGTGTGTCCTTCCAATCTGCCTTTGTGGCCTAGAATTTGGCCTCTGATCCTAAAATGGATAATCATCAATCTGATCCACAGAAGGAGAGTTCACTAAATTTTTTCACATCTCATCTCAAAGACAGTCTGTTTTATAAAATGTTATTCAATAATTCCTAAACGCCCTCTACCTCTGTCTTCTTATTTATAAATGATGCACTTATGTATTTACTTTGCTATTTTAATTGCCATTCTCCATCTTTAGAAGTCAAATGGAAAATTAATTCCGTGTGTTGGTATATTATGTCATAAGATGTTGTTTTTCCTGCACTTTTTCTTTGTCCTATTCAACCACAGTCATATCATATAAACTGGTTTGGATTCTTATTTGAATAATTGCTAAGACATTTTCTAACTGGCATGAGATTTTTAATTGAATGTTCAATTAATTCAATTACCCCTAGCTTCCCTAAATTCTAGACAATTATCCCTAGCATCCTTAAATTCTAGACAAAGATTTTTTTAATCCAGTATACAAATGAAACAGCAAGTTTATTTCAGTCCATACTGTCCTCAATCCTCTAAACCAAAAGGAATGACACCTTGCACTTAACCCAAACATTTTCCAGCCAAAAAGCTCTTATCATTCTTTAATACTTACAAGATTTGTAGGTAGAAGCTTCCTTTAAACTTTCAAGAAATGTTTTAAACAGTCAGCAATTCTTCCATTAAGAAGTAATTTTAATTAAAAACCTTAAGAAGAACTGTTACAATAAACACAAGGACACACATGCACAGGCATACATACTTGTCTTTTGAATGATATCCACATTGGACGAGGGTGGGTAGATATGGTAATAGACTTCATGAGTACATTTTATACAGTGTTATTTTCATGTACCATGGGATAAACCCAGATTTTTCGGAGCCTAGGCTGATTTCTTCTAGGTGCCCCATATCATATCTAGAAACTTGCATGAACCTAACAAACAATTAAAAATGAGTGGGGCGCCTGGGTGGCTCGGTTGGTTGGGTGTCCGACTTTGGCTCAGGTCATGATCTATGGCTTGTGAGTTCAAGCCCCGCGTTGGGCTCTGTGCTGACAGCTCAGAGCCCGGAGCCTGCTTCAGATTCTGTGTCTCCATCTCTGTCTCTGACCCTCCCCTGCTCATGCTCTGTCTCTGTCTCAAAAATAAATAAACATTTTTTAACAAATTTTTTTAATTAAGTAAAATGTACGGTCCTCCTTTATTATTTTTGGTATGTATTTTGGGTCATTGTTGAATCAGAATCTGCTGTGATCATGAATTCCTTTCCTTTTTAAAACATTTTATCATTTGTGAGACAGTGAAGTAAACAAATTATGCCAATGCTTGATGTTCTTGAAAATGATAAACGGTTTTGTGTGTTCTTCTGTATTTTCAAAACAAGTTGAAATTCTATTTAGAAATTACTCATTGGTCTGAGGTGCCTCTTCTTTTTTTTTTAAGCTTAATATAATATAATATATTGGAAACCATATGGTGCATGGGCAGGCAGCCCCTTGCCGTGGATACTACGTTGTTCTCACCACATTAATGTACACACTGAAGACCAACCAAGGGAGGTAAGTCTTTCTGATATTGTTTCAAAGTTTCCCATTAAATAAGTTTGGCTCTTGATGTTGGATCTAGTTGAAGTAACTACCACCTTTCCGTGCCAATGCTTTAGCCATGATATGTCTTTGCATGATAAGTTATACTTATTTCTAACAACTAACTAAACTGTCACAATCTCTAAATCAGAGAACAAAGACACTGCAATAGCAATAAAATGATATTACTTACTTTAAATATCAATGAGAAGTAAGGTAATAACAGCTGCATAAGCACACCTTATCCAAACATTCTTCCAAAGGTTAAATCCCTACAAACCAAATAACCAGGAAAGAAGGTAGGTTGGATGACTGTCCATCTTGGTCTCATCATATGGGATGAGAGAAAAGGCCACATCTTTTGTATTTTCTTTTTCTTTCTTTCTTTCTTTCTTTCTTTCTTTCTTTCTTTCTTTCTTTCTTTCTTTTGAGATCGGGGGAGGGGCAGAGGGAGAGGGAAAGAGATCATGTTAAGCAAGCTCTATGCCTGACATGGAGCCCTGCATGGGTCATGACCTGAACTGAAATCAAGAGCTGGACACTTAACTGACTGAGCCTCCCAGGTGCCCCATTTTGTATTATCTTAATAAACTCTGAAGTCCATTGTAGAAAATCAATAAATATTAACAAAAAAAATCTGATGCTAAGACACTGGATTCCCCTTGTACACTATAGTACATAAAGCATTCTCCAGTATTTTCACTTACACCAGTATAATGAGAACTGTGTATTAGAGTCTGGATTAGGGATATAAATTTTAGATCTCCAATACGGATGTATCGTCTCCCACAACTGTTCTTATAATTCTTTCCTACCTGGGCAGGATAACCAATTCACTGTATCCTCTAACTGCTCCTCTTAGGACAAATATCTAGGTCAGTCCACTTCCTGTCTCTATCCATGTAAATCTGTCTCAACTCAACGACTTTCCCTAATAAAGCATTCACTACTTTTATATAAGTGCAAAACCACTAGATCCAGATCCTTTTAGAACATGTGGGACAATTGTTTATATGTCCTGAAAGTTCCATAATACAAAAAAAAAAAAAGATAATAATTACTTAGTGTCCTCTTCTAACACACCTGTTAGGAATATGGAGAGGAAGAATATATAGTTCCTACTCTCAGGGAACTTATAACTTAAAATAATAAACAAGAACAAATAACTGTATAATATAAATTAAACAGACACTCCAATACAATATGCAATTATATACCAATGTTATAGAGTTCAGAGGAAGAAGTTATTTTGGGCAGGAATAGTTAGGGAAAGCTGTATTCTTTGAGTACAGCTAGGAACAATTGTAACTGATAGAAAGGTAAGAAAGAAAGAACCAGGGAACCACACAGACCAACTTCCTTTTGTTACAGATGATGACACCAAGAATCAGAGCAGTGATGTGACCTTCCAAGTTAACAACAGAGAGAAGTGATAGAAAGGCAATGAGAATTCAAATTATAACTACCAAGGTAGTATTTTTTTTCTCTACCAGATGAGACCACATTTTCTCCAATTCCATAAACCTACCTCATTCAAGAAGGGCAGACAATGGGCTCATAAAATCAATAAACTACAGTCTTTGGTGGGAGGTGACAAACTTTTTCTGTGTGGGGCCAGGTAGTAATATTTTAGGCTTTGTGGACCATGTGGTCTCTGTAACAGTTACTCAGTTCCCCCTTGTAGTATGAAAGAAGCCACAGACAATATGTATGTAAACAAATAGCTGAGTTCCAATAAAACTTTATTTTCCAAAAAACAAAAAAGGAGGCAAACTGGATTCGGTCCACAAGCTATAGCTGTCCAGGTGTCTATAACTATATGAAGTTAAAAAAAAAAAGATATATATTCAAGTTAAATCAAATCCAGTCACAGTTATATGGTTAGAAAATATGCATTTGAACCCAGGTATGTCAGTTCAGGGGCTCTTAACTATTCTTTTTTTTTTCTTAGAAACTAGGGCACTGTCTACCTGTCCTCTCAAGATTTTTCTGTTCACAATAGCTTTCAGAATTAGAGATGAGTTAATTACCATTCTGCCACAAAATGGAGACAATTTTGGGGTCATAACCCAGATTATTCAGTGGGTAATACCTGGGTAAGTATTAAATTGGTAAATCAGGAATTAAGCTGATAAAATCAAAATCTGCAGAAGAGTTAAATTCTGAACCTAATTTGTGTGCCTTATATAATACTTGTAGTGTTTGCTTATCTTTCATAACTCTCCAATTCAGATTAATTTTAAGAATTATTTCGGCCCTACAGACTCCGGAAACTTTGGAAACACATCTCCTTGGCAGTCAGAAACCCACTCAGAAGCTTTCATTTCCTTAAGGGAATGTACTGTTCTGCCTTCAATCGTCAGAAAGGTTGCTAGAAGCATCATATATTAATGACACTTTGCTGAATTTCAGAAATAGATTTACATTATATAAAACTTAAGAGTGTTGGAAAGGAAAAGGAGCAATATAATACCCTCCTGCAGAGCTTAACTCCGTAACTTCTATCTCCCAACCTCTCTGGTAAGTCAAGATTCTTCTCTACTTGGGCACTGCCAGTCCCAGAAAGAGGTGCTTAGGGAGCCGAACCAATTCAAGCATTCTGCTACATGGCGAGGAGTTCTTACTTTGAGATTTGAAGCAAAAAAAGATTATTTGAGGGCCATTCAGCTTAAATGAACCTGTGACCAAATTTGTTATGCAGTTAAAGTTCTGCAATTAATCACACATATATCTCCTACCACAAAGCAAATTACACAACCTTGAATTTCTTTATCCTACAACCCTTTCTACTGAATACTTTGCAAATACTTTCGATAGACTAGGAGAGATTCAATGTATGGAAAAGTCCACTATGTCTAGCTACTACTGGTCCATTATCATTTTCTTGGCCTCCTCATTTCCTTCATTAGTTCTAAAGGTTGAACTAGTTAGAATCACTTAGAATAGAGGTTTATCAAAATTGTTGCCCAAGGGGCTAAGGGTACACAGTTCCAAGGCCAAAACTTGGGTGGGTGAACTC
The DNA here is from genome assembly GCF_022837055.1 of Prionailurus viverrinus. Lineage (NCBI taxonomy): Eukaryota > Metazoa > Chordata > Mammalia > Carnivora > Felidae > Prionailurus > Prionailurus viverrinus. The sequence goes on from NC_062563.1 coordinate 76,550,257, forward strand.
CAGGTATCTAGCAAGCAAATTCTCTCCAAGTGCTTAGATAGCCCTGAGAGTAAAATCCAGAGAAGCTAAGGAAACTAGGGGATTCAGAACTGCAAGATACAAAACCCAGGAAGGAACAAAGCAAGGACACATGTCTCCAACTGCTTTGAAATGGCTGCTGGGGTGAGAGTATATCAAACAGTTGTGAAGGACATGTTCTATATACATTACACAGCAGTTCTCTTCAAAAGAAATTAAATAATTTTCTAAGGTCCTCTGCAATTTATGCCTTTTAGGAAATTAAATGGGGATGTATGTTTTTTCACCAGGTACTTTTTGGGATGGAATGCAGCCAGGCTACAAAAATTTTGTTATCTTCAACACTATTTTTTAAAAACAAAAATCAAGAGAAAAAATAATTTGGATGCTGGCTATGTCTAAAATGTTCTAACAAATGGGGCTCCCGGGTGGCTCAGTTGGTTAACGGCCTGACTCTTGATCTCAGCTCAGGTCTTGATCTCAGGGTCGTGAATTCAAGCCCCACATTGTGTTCCACACTGGGTGTGACGCCTACTTAGAAAAAACTTATAAAATGTTCTAAAAAATTATAAGTCAGGATATTGAAATTAAACTATATAGTGGAATTATATAAATCATGATAAATTATAGATACAATATATGAATCTAGTGCAGAATGTGTGGACGTGTTTGCTTTTGTTTTTGCTTTGCCAAGGCAAAGCTGGGTACCACTGTCAGTGCCCTGCTCTATAGTAAAAAGAATTCTACGCTTTTCAAGAAGGCGGTGAAACAGTGTGCACTCATCTGGAAAATTCTCAGGCCTACATAGAGGAATCCCTATTGCTATTCAAACCCTTAAGATAATCTAATCTAGAGAGATATTTTTCTTAATGAATGAAAATGGCTTCAAATGACCATAAACCTATGTTAAATTAGCACCCTGTTAACTTAATACAAATAGCATCTTAAGCCAACTGAAATTAAATGATCACTGAGAAAGATTATTATGAGACTTACCAGTCTTTATCTAACTAAAAAGAATTTTTATTTCAAGTGATATATAAATATCATTTCACTTATCTGATGATCAAACTTCAAACAATCTGACCTACCTAGAACACTACTTATAGTGGATTCTTTTTAAATTCCCTGAATGGCAAATTGCCATCAGAAAAAGAGGAAGATCCCTACACTCACGCTCTGCGGAGGTAACCTGAAGCGTCCCACATAGCTGGGTAGAAAATAAAGCAGGAGGGTAAATGCAAGAGCAGTAAGATACAGCAGGTGTCTTGGGAAGGATGAGACCAGAGAACAATGCAAAGCACACAGAACCATACAAGCAAAGGACTTTGAAATTACTTGTGCGGCAAGAAAACATCCTTTGATTGAAACCAGAAGTATTTAAGTGCTAGCATAAGACGATGTATTTTAGAAAATAAGTTAAGGCAGCCGTTCTCAAATTCAGCATGTATCAGAAGCACCTAAAGTGTTTGTTAACACAAGGGCTCTGGGACCCATCAGGAGTTTCTGACTTCGTGTTTCAGGGACGAATGAGGTCCAAGAATTTGCATTTCTAACAAGTTCTCATGTTGTGCAGATGCTGCTTTTCTGAGAACTGCCCTTTGAGAACCACTGATCTAGGATATGAGAGTTCCTTCTTTATGAAAAATCTGAAAAACAGAGCGGTAAACAAAGAGACTCACTCAAAAGGAGACACTGCAAGCCAAAGGTTGATTCCTAAATGGACTGACTCACACAGAGCCGCATCCTAAAGCACTTGCTTGTCAGTTACCATTCTCACTGTTATTTCAAACCTGATTTTTTTTTTACAAGAATAGCTAAATTATTCTGGAACCTGTTTTCCTCAGCATGTAAGACATTCCTAAAATCATAAATTCACTCGTGCTTTATAATAATTGATATTATTATCTAACTCAATCGAAAATGTGGAAGCAACCTATAACTCTGTGCCTAGTTTTATGAACTGGTTGATATGATTTCCTTAAAAGCCTTCCTTAAAAGTCAGGCCTTTTGGTGCGCCTGGGTGGCGCAGTCGGTTAAGCGTCCGACTTCAGCCAGGTCACGATCTCGCGGTCCGTGAGTTCGAGCCCCGCGTCAGGCTCTGGGATGATGACTCAGAGCCTGGAGCCTGTTTCCGATTCTGTGTCTCCCTCTCTCTCTGCCCCTCCCCCATTCATGCTCTGTCTCTCTCTGTCCCAAAAATAAATAAACGTTGAAAAAAAAAAAAAAACTCAGGCCTTTTGTTTGTGGGTGGGGTGTTTGTTTGTTTGTTTGTTTGTTTTAGTTTGTTGGTTGGTTGATCTGCATTTAGGTTACTACATCGAAGCACATTTAAAATGTACAAAGGGATTTCCTTTCAAAGGAATCTTACAGAAAACCCTTTTTAATGTGAAGGATTATTACACACAGATGTATCTCTCTGATAAACTAGATTTTCATGCAACAGTTTGGTAAAAAGCAAACTTGTCAACACACTGCTCCAAAGATTTCAGTTTGAGAAATTACTTTCACCTTTTTCTTTCTCTCTTGAGGTAATTCTTCTACTTCAACTTAGCCTCATAAGTAAAATCTTCACATGTGTTACTTTTAATTTCTTTTCATCCTTGAGAAAATGAAGAGTATCAAGAGATTCTTCCTTCAGAGTGAAGGGCTTGTTTGAAACTCCAATGCTGCAAGCAATGCCCTAAGTAGGTCAAATTTCCAAGCTGTAATTTCAGCAGACAAATTTGTCTGATTCCCCAAGACAATAAGAGGATACTTACTGCAAGGGTGTTTCAGCTGTCGAATCCCAACCTGCAAAGTCTTTGTGGTCTAGCCCAACGCATCCCAACTGCCCATGACATGCTAACATTAGCTTGAGCATGAACACTCATTCCAAAATTCCAAACTATACTTGAGGCGTCTGGCTGGTTCAGTCAGTAGAACATGCAAATCTTGATCTCGGGGTTGTGAGTTCAAGCCCCACGGGTGTACAGATAACTTAAAAATAAAATCTAACCAAAAAACTTCCCAACTATACTCACATATTTCTCCATTCTGAATGTCTTCAGTCCTCCAACTCATGTTCTGTCCATCTATCTTCAAATCTAACTCTACAAAGTCTTCCCCAAACACTTCATCTCAACGGAGACAACGCTCTCTTCATTTTCTCCCTCCCTCCTAAATTTACTTTCTATATGCCTCATTATGGCACATTCTATCTTGCGGAAGAATTTATTTCATAGTCCACTTTGTATGCTTAACAACAGAATCAGTTCTTAGATGTTAAGAAGTATACCTTATTTGGCACAACCGTAGTTACTCAACACATAATTCTTCAATACTCCATGTACAGATTATTAATCCATGCCTATGATAGTACTCATACTCCAGTCCAATTAAGACACAAATGTGCTCCCTGAAGTGGTTCATCTCAGAAACTTAGATTTTCTTGAGACTGCTTCCCCTAGCGAGAAACATACGGGCCATTTCTTTGCCATGGCAGAAGGAGAACCAAGTACCAACATGGAGGAGCCCTGCTCTTGCAATGGTCTTGCCTTCTCTGTGAGATCAATTTCCACCCAAGTCTCCACTGGAAATATTTTGTGCTGCAAATAATTGAAAGTTTCTGTGGTGACACAGTGAAGGGCTCCAATATTATACAGTGGGCATTATGTCTCTTCATACACAGAGCAGTGGTAAGTATGATGTTCACTCTGATAAAACATCCCAACAGAGAAAAGCAATTCTCAAACACAGCATCACCTAGCACAATGGTTAAGAGTCTGGGCTTGAGAATCAAAGATGTGTGATTTGAAAAGTTTTTGCCTTTTACTGGTGGTCTGACTTTGGACTAGTTATAATCCATCCTTGGATGCCAAATGTGAAAATGGGATCAGAATGACCCCTGCACAGGCTGCTTTAAATAATCAATTTAGATGACATCTGTAAAAAACTTAACAACATCTGGTACAAAACAAGCATTTAATAAGTTGTGGTTGTAAGTGTTACTAATGAGATTTTAGTCAAGCGAACTATAGCTCACAAATACGGACCACTGAGGCACAAAGAAAGCACAGAAGCCAAGTAGCTAAATATAGGCATTGGTCTTGACACATTTGGCTGTTAATCACAAGCCACTAAGTGGCCCCGTCCTAGAGGCAACCAGAAATCCTGTTGGCTTTTGAAAAACAAAATAACCCTATGAGGGAGACGGAGAGATTCTCCCACAGAGTAGACTGCTGAGCAAATATGGCATCAATGAATGGCTTAAAGTATATCTCCTACAGGACTCATAGCAACAGCTTTCATTTTCTTCTATTTTTCCTTTTAATTCTTTTCCTCGCCTGATTTGCTCTTTCCCCTTCTATCAGTAGCCCTAATCAATGCAGCAGGTCAGGTTGAAAGAATGGACAGCCTCAGAGCCACATACATTTAAACCACTTTAATGCAAATATTGATCGTAGGAGCATAGACACAGGGTGGGCTGCATTTTTTTTCTAATGGATGTGCTTTTTTTTCTGGAGCTGTGCTACCCATGATAAAACAGATCACCATAGATCAGCATTCCACCATCTTTCTACGCACAGAAATGCATAAGCATATCCAATAGCTGGGCTGGCTGGCTACATGCAATGCTAAGCTTGTGAGCCTCCAAAGTGGGTGTTTCGATAATCTGCTGGACTGTATTTTCTTAACCATTTACACTTCCCTTCTCACACTTGCTAGATCAGCATTTTTGGTGTACACAGAAGTAGATTGTCAGAGTGGGTGTGGTACCTTGTGTCACAAGAACAGTTGTGCAACAATGTCCGCTATAGTAAGGCGCTTAATTCCAGGGTACACAAGATTATCAAAACATCGTATTAGATGGCCACTGTCCAAGGCAGATTTAGCAACAGAGTTCAAGTCTGCACTGAAATCCAAACCGAGAGATCAAGGGCAGGAAAGAATTCTAAGGGCCACTTTGAAATTTGATACTAAAAAGATCTGATATTCTATCTGTAGGCATTTTTAGGTTGGACTGGAGGGGGGGAAAAAGGGAATGAAAGAAAGAAAAAGAAAACCTGCTTGTACAAAGAAAGCCTGCTTGGCTTATTGCCAAGAGAGGAGGCGTCACAAACTGGGTAGTTTGAAAGCAACACAAACCAAGCTAAAACCAAAGAAAGGAAGGGGGGGGAAACAACTCAACTCAAAAGCCCCAAAGGAACACCAGTTGCTTCAAAGCATTACTAGTTGCTTTCAGATGTTTTTAATTCTATTTTTCGATGGGTCTGTAGTTGCTGTTGTTGTGACCTGTTACAACTCCAAAGGAAAATAAAAAGCAGCACCATTCCACCACATTTACCCAGATGGCTGTGAGGATGGAAGCATAAGACCATCACAACCCTCGCCACCCCAAGAAGAAGATTGTCTGCTTCTTCTCCAGAGCTCAGCGGCCACCGCATCTTTATGCAAAAGGGTAAATGTCATCATAAAGAGGAACGAGCAAGATGTGAACACCAGGTGGACAGAATGTTCACTGTGGGCTTATCAGCCCTAAGAGCCGCAGATAACTGGAGGTGAAGGGGAAACCAAACCGAGTGGTATGCAAAGTGGGAGGGAAGCAAGGTGGAATGAAGCCTTTGACCTTGGAAGAGCTGAGTACTAGAGGAGGAGGGGGAGGGCGAGGGAGAATGGAATGAGGAATTCCTTGCTGTAATATATTCGGGTAAAAATGGGGCTGTCATCTTGAGCTACAAGTTAGAAAGTTATTACTTTTAATATGCCACTACCTTAGGCCTATACTGTTATGTAAAAGAAAAATAACCTTGTGTGACAGTTTAACATTGATCGATGTGCCTGCCAAATGCAAAGAGATAAATAAGCAGGTGATGAATAAACAGCACTTCAAGTAAAGACATTACGCTGCATGCATAAAACGGCGCCAGGCACCTAGGAGCTGTGGGTGGCCGAAGGTTGGCCATTTCATGCCCACTCAGTAAAGCAGACTTAATCGCTTCCAATATTTTCTGTTAAAAAGCAAGCTTAATGAGCCAATTTCACAAGCCCAGAGAAACTGATTATTATCTCTGAGTTCCAACAGAGTTGGTTGTTTTCCAAGAGCCAGGTTTTTTTTTCTTTGACTGGATAAAAACCTTTTTTAAAAAAGGAGAGAGAGAGAGAGAGAGAGAGAGAATGAGAGAGAGCGCGCGAGCTAGGGAGAGCGAGGGAGGAAGAGAGGGAGCGACAGAGGCGGCAAGAGGGCAGGGAACGCGGGCTGGCGGGGGCGACGCGGCCACTAGATGGCAGTGTTACCCCGCAGTCAGCGGCGGGGCCGAGGCTTGCGACCGACTGGACAGGGCGATTGGCTCAAAGATGGGACGGTAAATACAGCTGAAAGCAGCTTCCTGAAGAGTTCACACCCTACCCTCCGCCCTCCTCGGACCCTTTGTCCACAATTATTCCATCCTCCAGCCCGTACAAGGCGAAGAGACAAAAGGGGCAGTCCCCGAATGGCCTCCCTCCTGCTAACAGCCCAGGGCTCTGATTATTCTTCTGTGCAGCCGCGTTTCACAAAGTACCCGCGTCTTTTCTACCCCGTTAGACCGAGTTCTTCCTGGTGTTTTTTTACCCTTAGGGGTTTGCAATCTCTGTCTCCCTCACAGGGCTAAGCACGTGGCTATCGTAGGGGCTGAAAGCCTCTGGAGGAGGTAGCAATGTAGCTTTTCACCATTTACTTTTTCCCTGCCTCTTTCTCTTGCACTCTATTTTGCACATTTAGTAAAAAAAAGAAAAAAAAAAGAATCAAAGGTATAAAGTTCTTAGTGAAAAGATTCGGAGTAGCGAGTTTCCCCTTAGGAAGCCAGTCGTCCTTCAGAGGGCGTGAGTATGTGTCTTCCTTCAGCTACACAACAACAAGGTGAAAACCACAGAAGCACAGGGTAATTTTCACCAACTGCAGTTATTCAATCGCCACTAGCGGAGAAGACCCAGCAACTAGACCTCAGCATATAATTAACTCAGATATTAAAAACAAAACAAAAAATTTAAATGAACTGCTGTTAGGTTCTAAATTGAGATGCACGTTAATTATTTATGAATATTCATAGGAAACTTGAACAATTTCCAAACTTGGCCTTTAGTTTCTCATCAGTTAACCAAATAACTGATGTGTGAGGGGTTTTTTTTGTTTTGTTTTTCTGTAGGGTAAATTCTTCTACATGTGCAACAAAGCTATCAAATTTATTAAGATTTTTGAGATTCATTTTGTGTTCTGATGAATCAAAAGGGAGTGACTTGGTTATAGAGAAAAAATAATTTTCATTTCTTATCTTTTGCTGCTAGTCAACCTGTAAGGGAAGAATGAAATGACACTTGGTGAAGATTGGCCAATCATGGGAAAGAAAATTGGGATATTTGAGGAACTTTCAGAAGAAGCAGATTAAAATTTAACTTCTATATGTGAATGGTGGAGTAGAGGCAGGAGGGGCAGGAAGTGTTTGGGGGTGGGAAGTGGGCACAGAAATGAAACTAATAAGACTAAAAAGGTGCCTAACACCCAAGAACTTATTATAGGTAATCGTAATCGTGGCCACTATTCTCATTCAATTACTCTGAACAAAAAGCCCCTAGCTATCCCTGAGTTTCACTTCAACATTCTAAATATTTATTTATTTATTTATTATTGAGAGAGAGAGACAGAGACAGAGAACACAAATGGGGGAGGGGCAGAGAGAGAGAGAGAGAGAGAGAAAGGGAGACACAGAATCTGAAACAGCTGTCGGCACAGAACCCAACACGGGGCTCAAACTCAAGAACCGTGAGATCATGACTTGAGCTGAAGTTGGACACTTAACCGACTGAGCCACCCAGGTGCCCCTTCACTTCAACATTCTAGTTCCTGCCTCCCCTCCCTCACCGAGGGTCCTTGCCCACTCCCCAGATTTAAACCTCTTCCATCCCACTGCCACAGGACCAGCTCTCTATTTCTGAAGAAGCTAGCTCACCAACCAGAGGAACCCATCTCTGCTGAAATATTAACCAACAGCCACACTGGATTTTTCCATTGACTCCAGAACTTTGAGCCTGAAGTATAAGCAGCTATCATTAGGGCTTCTCAAAAGAAAAGTCAAAACCATGAACATCCCTGATGCCTTGGTTAAGTCTTCCATTACAAACAAAATGTAGCAAAACAAAATACAAGAATGAAAAGGTATGTGTGATAACCAACATCAGCAATCTGTCCTTTTGGTGACTTGATCAGCCAACAAAACTCCTCTCCTGTTCTATGCCTGGCACTGTGCTGGGTGCTGGAGAGAGACAGCCAAGGTTCATGTATTGCTTTCAAGGAACTCACTGGCTGGTGGTTCCAGCACAGTGAGAGAACAGAGAAGCTGGTGGTGCCCACAGGTGCCTCCCTCTCCAGATCTGGCGGGTCCTGAAGGCTACTGTAATTGGGAGTGGGCTCAGGGGATAATTAGTTTCCCAGGGCTGTCCTCACAAGTTACCACAAAGTGGTTAGCTTGAAAGGACAGAAATTCATTCTCTCACAGTTCTGGAGTCTTGCAGTCTGAATTTAAGGTGTTGCCAGGGCTGGTTCCTTCTATTGGCCAGGATGAAGAAAACATCCATGCGTTTTTCCTAGCTTCTGGTATGACAACAATCTTTGGCATTCCCTAGCTTGTAGATGGAATGCTCCCATCTCTGCTCATGTCTTCACGAGGACTTCTCCCTGGTGTTCCTTCTCCTTTTCTTATAAGGACATCAGTCATATTGGACTTAGCCTTCCTCTTAGCTAATTACATCTGCAAAGACCTTATTTCTTAATAAGGTAACATTCTGAGGTGCCTGATGAATGTAAATTTGGTTGGGGGGGAGTATACTATTCAACCCAATACAGAGGGCATTTTAGGTAAGGGTGCCAGAGAATACAAAGCATCCTAAGAATTGCAAGTTGTTCCTTGCAGCTTCAGAGTGAGATGCAAAAGAAGTATGGGAAAAGTTGGATTGGAAAGGGAGGATGAAACAGATCAAAAAGGATCTTACCTGAGACTTTAAGGAGTTTGGATATTGCACCGAAGGTGGTAAAAAAAAAGGTGGGTTTGGGGGTGCTTGGGTAGGTCAGTCAGTTGAACGTCTGACTTCCGCTCAGGTCATAATCTAACGGTGTGTGAGCTGGAGCCCCACATCGGGCTGGCTGCTGGCAGCATGCAGCTGGCTTTTGGATCCTCTGTCCCCCTGTCTCTGCCCCTACCCTGCTTGTACTCTCTCTTCTCCAAAAATAATAAACATTTTTAATTGGATTTTAAGCAAGTAAATGTTAACAACACATTTTGCTAGGAATATAGGTATTTGGAAAGTAGTGAAATTGAAAGCAGGAACATTAGTTAGGGTGGTGTTGCAGTAATTCGAGATGAGACTCTGACAACACTGTCTATGGGGATGAAAGGAGAAAACATATTTGAATTTTAATTAATAAATTATAATTTTCAGAATTTTAAGTGGGTAGTATTAACAAAATATATATTGTTGAAGAGTAAAGATGTGGGAAGCTGACAAGGGCCCCAGACTTGACCAAGAATTCTGGCCTAAGCAATGAGGCTCATCATCAAATCACTATGCAAGGTCAGAAATAGATTTTCAAGAAGAAACAGACTTGAAGACTAGAACACATTGGAAACTGGTTCGGTTTTGTGTATGTTTGTGTGTGTGTGTGTGTGTGTGTGTGTGTGTGTTGGTATATACATAAGAGAGGTGGGATTTCTACTGTGTCATATTCATGGAAAACACCAATATTTAATTCATACCTAAGGTGAGACTTCCACCCCTTTCCAAGATCTCTAAATAATGAAGATACAGCCACAGACAGCAACTTGACCCACTAAAGAGATGTGAAGAGGAAGAAAAATGGCAGTATTTCCACTCCAGACAGAACACTTCATTAAAAACAACCCTCAATAAATATTGAAACAAAGGTACTTTTCTCTCATTTATCACCAACCCACTCACCTTTTACTCATTGATATGTTCAATGACCAGTGTGTTTGCAGTACTTATAAGTACTCATGCTCTTTCTTAAGTGGTCAGAGAGATGATCACAGAACAAGATCTTCAACTGCAATAAATAGAACACTACACATTTAACACACACCAGCAAAATGTACTGTAATATTTAGTCAAACAAGACCAAAATTCAGTTCAACTCAGAAAAAAAATTGAAGCACCAAGCTAATTATAGCCTCTGATATTTATTCTTCCCAGCGTATGAAATGTATATGCTGATAATTAATGTGATGCATGAGGAGAGTTTGTACCAAAAACAAAGAAAAAAAAGAAAGAAAGAAACCAAAGGAAAGCTAATACAATGCACATAATTCTTACCAATTCTGAAGCAACAGAAGCTCCTACCTTGTTTCATGAAGGTTCAGGACATTTTAAAACATACTCAAATGAGTGTAAATTGATTCTCTGCTTTTGGTGTAAATCCAAAAAGAGGTTATTTCTGAGATCTAAGATTGATGCTAAGATAGAAACAAAAACATGAAGGTCATAGAACTGCCAAAGGGCAGATGCGGAAAAGGACGGGCAGCTGCAGCTGTAATTATCCATTAATCTTACATATTCTATACATGAGTACAGAAAAACTCAATTGCTGCTGTATTTAGAAAACTACAATAATGGATGTAATTAGAAAGAGAAAAGGAAAGTAACTTAAGAGTGCCCGCAAAACACATAATTTTCAGAAAATGCAAAAACATACAATAGATTTCCTACTTGAATCTCTTAAATGGAGACTTCTACTTGAAATCTTGAATTACAAGAGATGTAAATTTCTCCATAATATTAAGAACAATTACCCATGATTTTTTTAATCTAGAAAAGTGAGCAGATGCCATTTTCACATTATTTTTATAGAATTATTAGAATAGAGATAAGTAAATTGATTGGTCAAGAGATTACCCTTATATTAGGATAAAGACTATAATTAAATAGAAATCTCTGTAAGGGGTCAAAATAATCAAGATTATATCTTCGTTAATGTATTTTGGAAGCAAAACTAACAGCACTGCCAGTATGCTATTACGCTCTCCTACAAAAATACCATAATTCTTTATTTCTGAAGCACACTGGTATAAAGTGTCAAGATTTCCATATTTAATGTATTCCAAAAGTCCAAATTAAAATATATTAATATTTTATAAGATTGTGTGTGTGTGTGTGTGCACGCGCATGTGTATACACTCCCAGGGTATACTTTTTTTATTCCAAGTAGCTTGCTTTATATCTGTATTTTCAATCTTTTTCAAATCACTAATACACATTGGTCCATAATAAGTGTGCAAAGGCCCAATGCCACAGTAACTAATCTAGGTTGAACTTGACACTGTATCTACAACCATATAAAAAAATGTCTTAAGTCTATAGTATTTGAAAGTATTAAAAGATTTTTTTTCTGAGTCTTTTTACCAAATTGATAGCCTGGCACATAATAGGTGCTCAACAAAGGCTGTGGAGGGAAGAAAGGTACATGCCAACAAGGACAAGTTACCTTCCTCATTAAAATATTCACCTGTTACATGTTTCATTCTTCCCTTCTGGACTCTCCCCTTGACAACTAACTAACCTTTCTGATTGTTAGTGGATTCCACTCTGTATACTTTATGATATGTACTTTAATAGGTATTCCTTGAACTAAAAAAACAATGGGAAAAAAAAGACCCAAACCCTACCTGATAAAAGTGACTTAATCTCTGATGATAATACTGGTTAAGAGCCAGGTGATCCTTAGCCATTCAGAAGTCATTGTGTATGCTGTACCTTGCTAAAAGATGCACCCATCAGGAAAACCCAGAGGAAAGGGATGTCATCACATTATTTATCAGGCAACACTATGGATTTAGATATTTCTCACCATTTCATTTTTTTCTTAAATACAATAGATTTTAAGTTTCAAACTTTATTTTAATCCCATGGATGAGAATATTCTAGAAACTGGAGAACAAGTATCAAAAGAATAGATTGTGTGATTTTTAGCTTTCATACTATGGTAATACTAAAACACCATTTTGACCCTGAGGAAATACACAGCCTAATGAAAGGGTCAGATTTCCACACAGCGCCAAGAGGCCTCGTGGAAGTCAGAATGACCTTGGCTTGACCCCCAGCTCTGGCAGTTACATGCTGCTGAACTCACATCTCTATTTCCTCACCTATAAAACAGACATAGAAGTAAACCTCAACAGTTTATAATGAGAATTGCAAAGGTAATATATATAGTTTAATCCAGGTGTTCTATATATGCTAGATTCCTTCTCTTTGACCCTTCCTTATTAAAAAAAATTCTACACTTCACTGATTTCTTAAACAAGATATACATCATGAAATTAATTTTCCTTGACTTCTCCCAGCCAAGCAGTTATAATACACTGTTTTATAACCTATAACCATAAAAGAAGGCTTTGTTTACATTTAAAAAAAAGTTTTACTCTTACAGAATACACAAAATTTTTGTTTTCATCACTTACGGAGAAAAGTTTTCTAAACTATATTTGTTCTTTTCCTTATTTTAATGATATTATGAACTTAATAACTGAATAGATGCATATTTATTTGAAAAAAATACACAAAAAAGCACAAAGAAGAAAATTAAAATCACCATAATCCTCTCACTCAGAGATAATTACTGCTAATTTGGGGGCCTTTATTTTCATTCTATATATTTGAATGGGATAATTGCCTGTGTGCTGCTTTGTAACCTTTTTACACTTATTAATATTTTATGAACATTTTGAATGCCTGAATAGTCTTAAATTGTCTACATAATATATAATGTAAAGATCATTTTAGTGGCTGCATATTATTTTATCTCATGGATATACCATAAATTATTTACTCAAAGCCATATTGTTAAACATTTAGGATTGCTGTTGATTTTAAGTAAGACTGATACAATGAACCACCACATACTCATGACCCAGCTTCAAGGATTATCCACTTGCGGTCAGTCTTAATTCCATCTATACTCTCTCCTATCCCCCATCTTACCTTTAAAGGATAAGAACTTTTTAAAAACATAATCACAATACCAGTGTCACACCTCAAAAAAATTTATAATAACTTTTTGTATCATCAAGTATCTAAGAAGGGCTTTCTCTCTCTGTCTCTCTCTCTCCCTCCTTTTTTCCCACCCTTTCTCCTCCCTTCCTCTCCAAACTGATCAGCATTCATATAAGATCCCTACACTATAAATAGCCAATAAGCCTCTTTAATCAGGAGAGATTCCTCTCCATTTCTCTTTTTATTCCCTTGCAATTTATTTGTTGGAGAAAATAAGAAAAAGAAAAAAACAGTTCAATGGATCCTTGGTATTTCTCATGTCCTGAATTTTGCTGACTGTACCATCATTTATATCATTTAGTACGTTCCTCTGTTGACTGTATTTTCGAGAAGTAGGTACTTAGATCTAGAATTTTGCTCAGATTCCAGTTCCATGTTTTGCAGTATTTCATAGGTAGTATGGTCTGCTGCCCTCGGGTGGTACATCATGTTGGATTGTCAGTCTTTTTCTGATGTTAGCAGATCCATTACTGATCCATTAATCAGTATTATGAAATAGTGATATTCCAATTATAATAGTCTTGCTAATGTGACTAACAGGCAATAGCTAAAATCTTATAGTTAATTTTTGTTAACGTCTATGTGCATATGTTTATATTTAAGAAAAGTTCCTAAAAATAAAGTATCTGAATTAAAGTAAATTTACATTTCAAATTTACATTCCCCTACATATTGCCTAACTGCCCTCCAGGAAAGTTATACTAACTTGCATCTCAATGTGAGGTTATCACTGTCTTAAACATTTATGTTAATGTGGTCGCCATGAATGAGAAATTCAATGCAGTTTAGTTTGCAATATTTTGCTTACCAACAGGATAGAGCACGTTTTCCTTAAATTTAAATTTGTGTTTCTTCTTTTGTAAATTGTCAGCTCTTGTTACTTGATTTTTTTTTTGTATCTATCTTTTTTTTTTCTCTTATCCCCCCTGGCTTCTTTGATATACTTTTGTTAAGTATTATAGAAACGTGATCTCTGATGAGGAGTAGCACCATTATAATATATAAAGACACCATGTACCTGTAACATCCAAGTGTTCTCCTCGCTGCGTGTGACCAGCCTAACACTTTATGCAAGATCCTCATCTGCAAAATAACCTGAGAATGACTGACATACTATTTTAGGAATGGTATTTTAGTTCATTACAATGAGGGGATGAGGGAACTGGCCTGGCCTGCCATTGTTCTCAGCAAATGATTTTCATTTCAAGTTTGTTTTCCTCTTATAATTTAAACATTATGCCAAGTCATTTTCCAGTAGCATTATGCTTAAAGAACATAAAACATGATACTAAATAGAGGAGGCTCTACAAAAATCCCTGTACCCCATATAGAAATTATAGGTTCATTCATCTCCTGACTTTGCAAGTATTCTGCACCCTCCTCCAAAGAATGAAAAGCAGTATTTTTATTATTATGTATTTAAAAGGTGATAAGGAGCCCATCACGTTGAATCACTATAAATATAAAGGTTAACTATTGCCATTTAGGGTCCTATACCTACACATGCCACCTGTCTTAGAACAGCCTCTTGTGCTGGAATCAGTGATGCACATTCAGTCCAATTTTTTAAGTACATTCCTCTGAAAAGCAGAATTACAAATAATTGAAAGTCTAGGACTGACACATTAGAATTTATGTCATCTAAGCCCAAATCTAAAATGAGAAACAATAATACTATTTAGGATGGGAGGTAGAGTATTAAGCCTACTTGGTGGGGAAAATACTTAGAACTGAAGAGGAAGCCAAAAGATAAGTTAGGTCTTTGCCACATCAGCATTGATTTGTGCGTTCAGACCATGCAAATGAATGAATCAGTGCTCACGTCAATTAGTTCCAAGTGGTAGCCTGGTTTTCCAACTTCAAGCATACATAATAGAGATTATATAGCATCTTATGAAAAATGGAAAAGGAAGGAAAGAAGGAAGGGAAGGACAGAGGCAGAAAGGGAAGAAAGAGGGAAAACAACTTGCTAAAAAAATATTTTTTCATTTCAGAGAAAACCAACTTTTAATTATTATTAACTGACCACAATGCTCCCTTTCACTAAACTCAGCCCCATAATTATCTTTTCAGTTAACCTCCATACAAGTCCATCTTGGAATTTTAAGATAATCTCCTTTTAGTGTTTAAATAAACCGAAATATCCCAGATTAATTTCCTTAACAGATTACAGATGAGCACAACTGAAAGTGTAATCAGGGGTGCCTGGGTGGCTCAGTCAGTTAAGCGTCCAACTTAGGCCAGGTCACAATCTCCTGGTTCATGAGTTCAAGTCCTGTGTCGGGAGCCTGCTTTGGATTCTGTGTCTCCCTCTCTCTCTGCCCCTCCCCCCTCTCTCTTTCTCTCTCTCTCTCTTTCTCAAAAACTAAATAAACCTCAAAAAAAATTTTTTTAAGGTAACCAAAATTCTAAACTATTTCAAGGGAGAAAGTAAAAAAAATTTCACCTCCTTAGAAATGAAAAATCTTCCTCAAGGATGGCTATTTTGAATCATGTGTATCAAAACTGACAAGGAAGGCTAACTGTGTGGTCTGGGCATTGTTTGAGCTTGCTGAATTCTGCAAGAGAGGGAGTAGGCCTCCCTCATAGACCTACTTTAAAGATTAAATAAAGGAATGCATATAGATCCTTCATACAGTGACTGACAGAGATGTGCTCAGTGAACATTAGTTACTGCTGTCATCGTGATGATGATCACCACCATTATATCATCAAAGTGTCTGGAAAGTTTTACATCAAAATACGTGACCTATAGAAAATATTCCGCTCCTCTGGTGAGGGTGCCTTATTATACAGTACATCTGTAGTTTTCATAGTAGCCATCTAGTGAAATCAGTAGTTCTCAATGGTGCGAGGAGGTTGTGACTTTGTCCCCCCAGGAAATATTTGTCAGTGTCTGGAGACATTTTTATTTGTCAAAAGGCAATAGTTGGCTGTTGGGGAGCTGTTGTTACTGGTGTCTAGTGCGTAGAGGCCAGGGATGCGGATAGCCATCCTACAGTGCACAGAACAACCCCAGAAATGGGCAACCATGGAGCCCAGATGTTAACAGTGCTGAGGGTGACAGCCATGCAGGGTCGTCCATATATTCTGAACAAACACATCTGAAAAGAAATATTCAGGCTTGTCCTGAAACAAAAGCTCTGAATTCTCCCATGTATCTTCTTAATTTATATTTAACTACAATAGGATTCCGAAACAATTTACACAAACTCACTTGATGAAATAGGACGGACAAGACCCACTGCCTCCAAAAGCTTACTTTTGTAATCAGTTAGGTTGCCCACTTAAAGAGCCATGAATTTATCATGCTTTTCTTGCATGCTCTGGTAGCTTGTTTATACCTTTTTGGGGAAATTCTTAAGAGGCACTAGCAATTCCTTACATTTGATGTTGTAATGTCTAGAATGTATATTTTTATCTTAATGATTTCAGTAGGAGAAAAAGGACACTGTGAATACATGTTAGCCATATGGAAAAGACAATGAGGTTTAGTAATTAAAACTGAAAAGGTAAAGAACTATGCAGTAATTAGAACACTGATTAATCAGCTGATAATTTTATCTTGATTAATGCTGCTGGTTTCTCTTCTTATTGACCTGGGAAAGGTAGGTTTAGACCAATTAAATATAAATTATTCTCCTTTTTTTACATTCTGGGCAGCTTCCGGTATTCTAAGTCATACTACATTTAAGAAGTACTATTGAAATGCTTTTACTAAATTGGGCAGTTCAACAAAAGATAGAATTGGGTTTATGTTTCAAATATGCTCATGCTTTTATCTAAGGCTGAATTACACAGAACTGTTTTATTTCAATATTATCCAAGGAATATTAAAATTCAGGTAAATTGCTATTTTAAAAAACCCTCTGATAACATTTAAACAGTTAAAAAAAAAACAACTCAACTAGATTTTACTAAGTATCATTCATTTTACTAAGTATAATACGAGAAATCAGAAGAACTAAAGTTGAATATAACTAGTTATTGCATATAGGGCCTCACTTCTTTTTTTATTTTTTTTTATTTTTTATTTATTTATTTTTTTTAATTTTTTTTCAACGTTTATTTATTTTTTTGGGACAGAGAGAGACAGAGCATGAACGGGGGAGGGGCAGAGAGAGAGGGAGACACAGAATCAGAAACAGGCTCCAGGCTCTGAGTCATCAGCCCAGAGCCTGACGCGGGGCTCGAACTCACGGACCGCGAGATCGTGACCTGGCTGAAGTCAGACGCTTAACCGACTGCGCCACCCAGGCGCCCCATCACTTCTTTTTTTAAAGCTTATTTATTTTGAGAGACACAGAGCATGAGCGGGGGAGGGGAGCAGAGAGAGAATCCCAAGCAGGTTCCACACCAGCAGTGCAGAGCCGGACACAGAGCTCAAACCTACAAAACTGTGAGATCATGACCTGAGGTGAAACCAAGAGTTGGACACTCAACCGACTGAGTCGCCCTGGGCCTCACTTCTTGGAATCCTGTGGCTATGCTAATTAACAGGGCACATCATTCCAATATTAAGGAGAACAATCACTAATTCTTAGCCTATCAGTTTTCTTTTTTGTTATTATTATTTTTTTCAGCTTTATTGAGGTATAATCGATATACAGCCTTGTGTAAATTTTAGGTATACAACAGGATGATCTTATACATGTGTATATTGCAAAATGGTTACCAAAATAAGGCTAGTTAACACATATTTACGCGTGTGTGTGTGTGTGTGTGTATGTGTGTGTGTGGCAAGAACTTTTAAGATCTATTCTCTAGCAAACTTCAAGTTTACAATATAATGTTGTTAATTATAGTCACCATGCTGTATATTAGATCCCCAGGACTTATTTATTTTATTAACTAGAAGTTTGTATACTTTGACCATCTTCCTCCATTCACCCACCGTCACTCCCCACCAGCAACCACAAATCTACTTTCTGTTTCTGTGAGTTCAGTTTTTAAGTTGCTACATATAAGGAAGATCAGACAGTATTTGTCTTTCTCCGGCTTATTTCACTTAGCATAATGCCTTCAGGGTCCATTCATGTTGTTGCAAATGGCACAATTTCCTTTTCTTCCCCCTATGGTTGAATAATATTCCATTGTGTATATATACCACATTTTCTTTATCCATTCATCTGTTGAAAGACATTTAGTTTGTTTCCATGTCTTCGCTACTGTAAATAATACTGCAATGAACATGGTGGTGCTGTAGTAATATAGTGATTTCATTTTCTTTGGATATATACACATAGGTGGGATTGCTGGATTATATATGTAGTTCTATTTTTAATTTCTTGAGGAACCTCCATACTGTTTTCCATAGTGGCTGCATCAATTTACATTCTCACCAAAAGTACACAATGGTTCCCTTTCTCCACATCCTCACCAGCACTTGTTATCTCTTTATTTTTTATTTATTTTAATTTTTTTAAATTTATTATTTTTGAGAGAGAGAGAGAGAGAGAGAGCGAGCGAGCGAGAGAGAGCACAAGCAGGGGAGGGGCAGAGAGAAAAGAGAGAATCCTATGCAGGCTCCATGCTGTCAGTGTGGAGGCCAATGCGGGGCTCAAACCCACAAACTGTAAGATCATGACCTGAGCCTAAGTCAAGAGTCAGATGCTTAACCAACTGAGCCACCAGGTGCCCCAGCACTTGCTCTCTCTTATCTTTCTGATAGGAACCATTCTAACAGGTGTGAGGTGATATCTCATTGTCATTTTGATTTGCGTTTCCCTGATGATTAGTGATGTTGAGCACCTTTTCATGAACCTGTTGGTCATTAATATATCTTCTTTGGAAAAATATCTACTCAGGCCCTTTGACCATTTTCAAATAGGATTTTTTGTTTTTGCTTTTGTTTCTGAGGTATAAGAGTTCCTTACATGTTTTGGATGTTAACCTCCATTGGTATATGGTTTGCAAATATTTTTGCCCATTCTGTAGGTGGCCTTTTCATTTTGTTGATCATTTCTTTTGCTGTGCAGAAGCTTTTTAGTTTGATGTGGTCCCACTAGGTTTTTAGTAGCATCACCTCCTCCAGCAATTTTTTTCTTCTGCTTGTTCATTTTTATCTTTGTTGCTTGTGCTTTTGGTGCCATATCCAAAAAAATGCATTGCCAAGACCCAATGTCAAGGAATGTTTCCTCTATGTTTCCTTCTAGGAGTTTCACAGTTTGCTAATCAGTTTTCTAGAAGATATCCCCCAATACAAATAAAGGCAGCAACTTTTAAAAAGCTTAAAGCTTCCTGAATTCCAAAGGAAGTATATCAGTAGACCTTATTTTTTTAAATTTGAAAATATCTATAAAAAATAGCCAGAAGGACTAAATGAAAATGATTTAGAAAGAGTAAAAATCTTTCTTTTGTACAATTAAAATGATTTCACTCAAGTGACAGAGAAATTTTGATGAAGCCCAGCATACAATATTCGCTACCTCTCTAAAATATTTGAAATATTCATGATCAAACAACAAAGCTAAACACTCTCCAATTTGAAATTGTGTATTTTTCTATTTCTAAAAAGTTCAGGTTATATTGTGGCTACTCAGTGTCCAAATTATTGGAATAATTCTAAAGTTGTTGACTAAGGAGATAATAATATTCATTTAAAAATATTCATTGAACTTCCTTACTAGAATCTATCATTATCAGCACCAATCCTCACAACTTATTATGTACTTAATATATACTATGCTTTAAAAAATGACTTCACTTATTATTAAGCATAGGATTCTCTATTCGTCTATTCAAGTTGCTATGTTTTACACTAATAATGTTTTATTCATTCACTCATTTGATAATGCCTCCTACATATAAGATACAGAAATGAATGAAGTAGTCCTTATGGACTTTTACAAGCTAATTACCTGGAATAAAAACTAAAATTAATAGTATAGTGGAAAACCAGGAGCATTACACCTGTTAGTTCTCTATAGAAGCTAGGGAGCTGATGTCTGACTGGAAATACATAAACAGGATTTCAACTCAGTTATTGAAATTTTGTATTAACTATAACAATAGTTAATACATGCAACACATGTATAGCACTTAGTAATTCACCAAATACTTATTTTGTCCCTCACAAAATTCCTGTGAGTTACATCAAATTGTTGTCCTTATGTTACAGGGGAGAAAAACTGTGGCTCAAAGAAATTGGGTTACTTGCTTAAGCATACTGAATAATCAGTAAAGCTAAGACTGCAAATGTAAGCTGTGGTGGAAAACCAAACAAATAAAATACTAACCAAACTATACACACACACACACACACACACACACACACACACACACAAGATTATACAATAAAGAACCAGGTAAACAAAGCCCATTTTTTCTACAAATATTTACTTCTGTCTACTAGGTGGGCCACATGGAATATGTAGCCCTTTATGTGGGCCTTGATGATTGAGTAAACTTTCCAAAAAATATAGGAAGGGGACTTATGGAGGCAAAACAATGTTACAACACTGCAAACCAAGACAAGATAATGAAGCCATGAACGTATCTGGTATGTTTAGGGAATTATGACTATGGAGGACAATTGAAGCATAGGTCAGTGAGGAGGATGTGTTAAATGAAAGTTGGGACCGTATACTGAAGGATCTATTGGCACTATGCAATAAATATGTACTTAATTGGCTATACCATTAAAAGTTTTAAAGAGGAAAAGGAAATGTATAATATGAATAATGTTGTAGGAAATTAACACTACCAGCAGGAGGAAGAAAAGATTAGCAAGGTAAAAGTTCAACAATTTGCTAATTCCCTTTCAACCTCATGGTGTGTGTGTGTGTGTGTGTGTGTGTGTGTGTATGTATGTATGTAGAGTAGATAATTCAATATGGGTGCAGGAGAGAGTGACTAAAAGACAAATATAGGAAGAGGAGAACAGAAAGGTAGAATAGGTCAAGATGCTCCAGGACTTTGACTGCTAATAATTTAACCATTTTTTTTGTAGGCAGGGTTTCTGGCACTTATGATCAAATATTATGTTTTTGCTCATTTATTTCCCTCAGTCCCTGGCATTGGATCATTGGATTGTACATGTGGAAAACAAATGATAAATGTTTTTATTAATTAATTGTTAACTTATTAATTTAGTTGCGTAAGATTAAATCTAATAAAAAGCAACAGAAATAGGGATTTCTTTGGAAACATAATGTATCCATGTCTAGAAAAAAACAAAACAAAAAACAACATTCGTGTTCTACCAAATCAGATAATAAAAAAATAGATTTTAAAGGAAAAAGGATGGTGAAGCACCTATAACTATAACCCATGAAGCCTGTAACAAGAACACAATCATAGCAAGAAAAGAATCCTAATTTTTAAAATACTTGTGTAGTTTAACAGACATATTAAGTACTTAATATAAAGATATACTATGATGAATATGGGACTTTATGTTTAAATAATGATGGGTTTAAAAAAAGTACCATGGTAGAAAGGAGTTTAAGGAAAGGTTGCTGAAATATGTAAGAAAAGAACAGAACGACCACAAGGGAATTACTCAATTAGCTCATCCAAGACAGACCACATGGTCAAACCGAGCCAGGGAAAGAGCTTGCAGCCGGTGGGCACCGTAGCCAGTACTCTTCCTCCATGTCTGACACTCTCCACTGTGTTAATGTGTTGAGTCTAAATGTTGTTACTTGGCACAAAATATTAATTGCACATAAGCCCACGTAATTTCCATTCTAAATAGATATCATTCCATGTTTACAAATTGTATAAGAGCTAATTAATGTTACAGAAGTACATATATAGCAGAAGAGACTATAACTGGAATTATTAAATCCTCTAAAATCAACTAAGCAGTCCTTTTTCTCCTTTTTTTAAAATTAAGCATACACTGAAACATATGTATAACATGTGAATAACATATAAATGAAAAATAACTATAAAACAAGCAGCCATACAATCACCACCCAGCTTCAAAGTAACATTGTTGACACTTTTGAAGCCACCTCCTGATCACATCAATGTCAGTGACACACACTCAGAGGTAACCACCATCCTGAATTTAGTCTGTATCATTCCCTTACCTTATGTATATTTTATCCTAAGTATTATGTTATTTGATTCTGCATGTTATGTTTTGTTTTATTAATGAAATCACATTGGACATAATCTATGCCTTGGTTTGCTCATTCAATATTATGCTTTTTAGATTTAATTGTGATGATGCATGTAGTTGTAGCACAATCATTTTCAGTGCTGCATAATATTGCATTTCATGAATATATCAAAATTCATTTATCCATTCTACTGGCAATGAATATCTGGGATATTTCCCTTGTTTTTTGCAATTATAAACAAGGTATCTATCCATTATCTTTTACCTATCTCTGCTATGCATGTACAATATTTCTGTCGGGCACATAGTGGTTGATTGTATGGAATTTGCATGTTCTACTTTCTTATATAATACAGATGGATTCCTGAAGTGATTTTAACTACTTTCGTTCCCAAATACATTGTATGGAAGTTCTCACTGCTCCACATCTCTACCAACATGAGACACTGTGACTTTTTTAACTTCTACCAATCTGGCAACTGGAAATGTCATTGTCCTTTCATTTGTGTTTTCATGATTGCTAATGAAGTCACACAACTTCTTTTGTTTGCTTGCTAGCCATGTATCCTTTAATGTGAAGTACATAGTCAGGTTATTCATCCATCTTCTCTTTGGCATTATTTGGCTTTTGCACATAAATTTGTAGAATATACTTGTATATTTCAGATTCAAATCCTTTACCAATGCATATATATATATATATATATATATATGATAGTACATTCTTCCCATTTTGTGGCCTATTTTCACTTTAATTATGTCTATTCATAAACAGCTATTTACAATTTTTGTGAAGTCAAATTTGCCTTTGTAATTTGCTAATTCTGTATTATCATTAAGAAATCTTTCCTGAGACTCCTGGGTGGTTCAGTTGGTTAAGTGACCAACTCTTGATATCAGCTCAGGCAGTGATCTTGCAATCATGAGATTGAGTCCCACATCCGGTTCGGTTCCATGCACAGCATGGAGCCTGCTTGGGATTCTCTTTCTACCTCTCTCTCTACCCCTCTCCTACTTGTGCTCTCTTCTCTCTCAAAAGAAAAAAAAATGTTCCTAAGCCAAGAGCATAAATATATTCTCTTATATTATCTTCCAAAAAATTAGAAATTGCCTTTCATATTTAAGGTTTGTAATGCATGGAACTGGTTTTTTTATATAGTGTGACATAGGGAATGATGTAAGGAAAGGGTTTCATTTTTTACCAAGTTGACAAGGAATTGTCTTGAAGCAACTCCTGTAGTCAATACTTTCCACCCCTGATCTGCATTGCCAGTGCTGCCTTAAAGGAATTGGAAGTCTCTTTCTGGCATCTCTCTTCTGTTCTACTGTTCTATTAGCTAAGTCATAAAACTACCATATATCTTAATTACTGTAACTTTATAATAAAAATTAGTATCTGGTAGGGCTCGTCCCTGAATCCTTTTCTTTCTCTGTGGGAATATGTTGGCTCTTCTTAACCACTGCTCTTCATACACAATTAAAATCACATTATACAGGTCCATACCAAAAAACAGGAGGAGGAAGAGGAAGAGGGAGAGGGAGAGGAGGAGGAAGAGAAGGAGAAGGAGAAGGAGAAAGAGAAGGAGAAGGAGAAGAAGGAAGGAGAAGAATGGGGAGGAAGAGAAGGAGCAGAAGAAGCGGAAAAGGAAGGAGAAGAAGAATGAGGAAGAGTAGAAGACAAGGAAGAAGAGGAAGAGGAAGAGGGAAAGCTTTCAATATGTCACCATCAAATATGATGTTATTATTTTTTTGGCAGAGACTGTCTGGTTAAGAAATTTCCTTTATACATTACTCAATTCATTCTAAGTTTTTGCAACTAATTTATAGTGAAATTGGTCTACAATTGTCCTTTTTTATACTGTCTTTGTATCAAAAATTAAGTTGGGGAATAGACTCCTTTTTTTCCTCTGATCTGAATCTTGTAAGATTGGAATCTTCAGTTGCTTAAAACTTTGGTAAGAAATCCCAGTAAAATTATGTGGTAATGATGATTTTTGAGAAGATTAACTACTGATAAAATTTCTAATGGATATAGAGTGTTCATATGTTCTATTTCTTTTTTAGCCTGTTTTGGTAATTTATGTTAGGTATTTGCCTTTCGTGTGGTCTTGAGTTTGGCTCCATAGAGGTGTTCATAAGGTCCATTTATTATCTTTTTAAATCTTGATGAGTTTTAATTCTGTAATCATTCTTAATATTATTTGTTGCCCTCTTTCAGTTTTTTCATAGGGCCTTTGATTCCATTGGTCTTTTCAAAGAATGAACTTTAGTGTTGTTGATTTTCCCCTATTTCTTCTTTTAGTATTTTATTAATTAGACCTCTTACGTATGTTTTTTTTCCTTTCTCTTAGTATCTCTGGACTTATTTTAAGCTCTTTTTCTAATTTTTTTATTAGACATTGATACTGGATCAAACTTGGAAACTTTTCTGTTTATCTTCCAGTTATTGAGTATGGTATTCTCTATATATTTCTTCCATAAAAGTTGTTCATTGTGTTGTTCAATTCTGTCTGAAATGTAAACTCCTAAAGAGATGTTTTCAAATTTCCTATTATATTGGTGTACATCACCAAATATTTTCTTGTAGTTCTATCAATTTTTGCTTTGTATATTTTGAAGCTATAGTTTTGGACACACAAAGTTTAGAATGTTTGTATCTTTCTAATTAAGTGAAACTTTCAATGTTTTGACCCATTTTATATCCATGTCTTTTCTTTTTGCCTTAAATTGCTTTATCTTGTATGACCATGTCTAGACCAGCTTCCTTTAGTTAATGTTTGCCTAGTGCATCTTTTCCTCTCTTATAACTTGAGTTTTTATGTGTTTACTTAAGGCAGAAATCTATAGTTTTTTTTTAATTCATTATTTTTCTTCCTAATGAGTTTAATCCATTTTTTCTTTTAGCTACAAAGTTTGTTCATCTATATTGTGTAAACTATATATTTACTTTTTTTACTTGGTACTTTCTATTATCCTTTTCTGTTGTTGTTTGTTTTTAATCATTGACTTTTATATTGAGGTTTGGTATTGGTTGATATTTATCTCATTACAATTCTCCATATAATTTAGATCTACACATTTGACTTTTAATGGTTACCTTATTAATTTTAATAAGCATACTTAACTTAAAAAGTGAAGATAATCAATCTTCTTTAATGCCTCCCAAACTTTACAACAACCTTGGAACACTTTAACTCCCATCACCTCCTCCAGACAAATACTATTTTGGTGGTAGTATTTCGAGTAATTATATCTTTAAATTAGACTTATATAGTCAATGTTTAGATTTTTCTACAAACTCTCTCTCTCAATCCCTCTCTCTCCCTCCCCCCCCCCTTCACTGTGTCTTGGTATCTTAGATTTTCCAAGTGGGATTCGACTTCCTTTCTAAAGGAACTAGTTTAGAATTCCCTTTGGAAAGGGACTCTTGGTGATAAACTCTCTCACTCGTATTTCTCAGGCATTTTCCTCATGTTGCCTTGTTTTTGAAGGAAAGGTTTTTGGAAAATTGCAGGTGGATCATTATTTTCTGTATGGTGTTTAAAAACATGATCCCACACTCTTTGTCACCTTTCATTACTAATTATGATGTCTGCTTAGTCTAATCATCTTTGTTTTGTGTGTAAACTGTTTTCACTCACTGAGGGGCTTTTGCATATATTTTCTGGGCTTTGGTGTTCTGCAGGTTCTAGGTTTGAGATTTCTAGGTATGGATTTATTTTTATTTATCCTTTTAGACTTCTGTATCTGAAAATTAAGCATTCTCCATCAGTGCTGGAAATTCCTTCCCATTATTTCTCTAAGCAATGACTCTTCTACATTCCATTTTTCCCTTCTAGGAATCCAGGGAGATACATGTGGTTCTTCCTCCTCATAACACATCTCTCAGCCTACCTTCCTCCATATTTTTTATTCTTTCATTTATCTTTCTGTGCTATTTTCTGAATGACTTCCTCAGATATTCCAGTTCTCTAAAACTCCTTTTAACTCTATATACTTTGCTATTTAGCCCATCTTTTGAAATTCTTTCAAATGGTGAATAATATATTAACATCAGGTTTTTTTAAATATACTTGATCTTTTTTATAGTTCTTATTCATATTTTCCTACCCCAATTGTTTTAAATGACTGTTTGTTTCTTTGTTTGTTTTGAGAGAGAAAGAGTGCATGTGCAAGCAGGGGAGGGGCAGAGAGAGAGGAAGAGAGAAAATCCCAAGAACGCTCCATGCTGTCAGTGCAGAGTCCAACACAGCCCTCAGTCTTACAAACCATGAGATCATGACCTGAGCCGGAATCAAGAGTCGGATGCTTAACCGACTGAGCCACCCAGGCACCCCTCCTACCTAACTTTTAAACACATTAAACATATTTGTACTGAATATTTGTATAATGTTTTTATTTTATATTTGCATAAATTCATTATCAGAACTCTTTTCAGGTTTAATGTTGCTACACTTTGTCTCTGCTGGCTGTCATGGTGATCTATTTCCTTGTGTGTAGTGCAAGTTTTAATTTTTGATTATTCACTCTCCTCCTTTGTAACTTGATCTTTGAGAATTCTTTGAGGCCAGAATTGAAAGTAATTTCCTTCAAAGAGTACTTCTGTCTATCTCCATAAACTCCAACGGGGTCCTGCTTTAATATAAATTCTTTGCATGAGGTGTTTCTATTTGCTTGCTTTGTTTTCATTTTTTCCACAAAGGATATATTTATCCAGATTCAAGCAAGGCTGGTTTGTGCTATGAAGTCTCAGAGATGTTCCTCCAACCCTCTCGTCCTACTATTAAAGCTCATATAGAAAATGCTTCCTCTTTATGGGAGTTTATTTCTAGTTCACTCCTAAACTGAAAGAGCAGCACTCAAGGTTACCAAAGTCACGCAATGGGCTCCCAAAAGATATCCTGCCTTATGCAGGCAGCAGATTTATTTTGACTCCTACGCACCTGGCAAGGAACATCAACACCAAAGATCAAAATCATTAGTTATGCAAAGGCCTCCCAGGCAAAAGTCACTTTTAGTACTGGCTTACTCATCTGGATTCCCACCATTACAATATTTTCTAATATTGAGGAAACCAAAATTTCTTGGTAGCTCTGCAATGTAAATTAAGTTTTATTTTACCTTTAAATTTAAGTGTTTTCGCTGCAAGTGTGGTACAGGGTATCTATCTATTCGGCAGATTATCAAAAGGATGGTCAAGATCCTCTTTTCTTTCCATTGGCTTAAATGATAAAGACCTCAAACATTTGTCAGATGAATAATAGTTAATGGGTGAAGAAGTGGATGGCTCAATAATCATCTCCTCTACGCCATCCCTCTCTATACCAGGTTGGCAAACTTTTTCCATAAAGAGCAAGAAAGCAAATATTTTACAGTTTGCAACTCAAAAGATCTCTATCTCAATTATTCAACTCTGCTTTTTTAGTGTAAGAGCAGCCACAGAAAATACCTAAATGAATGAGCATGGCTGTGTTCCAAAAAAGGAGAAGTAAAAGAAAAGAAAAAAAAAAGAAAAAAAGAAATCAATTTATCTGTGCATTGTCTAAATAAGTAATGAACTTATTTAGAAGAGCTCCCACTGGCACAGGAAAAACTCCATTTATCTAAGCACGGGAGAAACATCTTGAGAAATAAAATAAGTATAATGAGCATTTCTCTGAAGTAGACAGACATGGTGAATTTCCACATTGTACACCAACCTCCTAGGAAACCAAAAGAACTGAGAAGACACATCCATCTTCCCCAGCTGCCCTCTGAGAGCGTGCATTCCAAGAAACTATACAGTAATCTCTCATCTGTAGTAAAGTTTGCACTGGGACCTGTCTGTCATCAGATATATTGTATAATTTTTTTTTTCAAAGGAAAGAACATACACTGTAGTATTCGAGAAATAGTGTGAATTATATTACCTGGGATGGGCTATAATGTATGCCCTTGAACTGGGCAATACTTAAGTGCTTTTCAGATGGCAAAATTGAGATTAAAAGGGTTGCTCACTTGAAAATGACCCTTTTTGGTGCTCCACAAAATAGAACCTTATAAATTTAGCACAAAATGTCTTTCTCAGAGGTGAGGCATCCTGTGGAGCCATTCTTTAGCAGTTTGATCATTAACCTAGCTTGGCGCTTTTAAAAATGTTCGTTATAAACTGTAAAACATAAGAAAAGATTCAAAGTCTACAAAATACTGTTTTCCTTTAATATCAAAGATCACAAATAATACCAACAACTCATTTTCATGGACAGCCAAAAAAAATCCAAATATGACAAAAATATTGAGAAGGATCATGTTACCTTTGCAGCTAATATTCTAAGAGAATAAAGCATTGGTTAAGGACATCTGTTCTTTTAGACATGTTGGTCAACTTTTCTCTGGACTCCGTATGATATTTGCTAGTTTGAGAAAAGAGAAATATGAACTACTATTCTAATGCAGTCATAGCCAAACATGTTTCAAAATTGTTCATTATTCTATATCAAATACATAGCTGAGTCTGAGACCCTAAACTGGGCAAAAATGGAGTCAAGAATTTTTTGGCAAAATCTGGGCTAGCAGCTAAACACTGCCCTGAATGATGTGTCTCTGCCTCTCTCCAAATAGCACTCTCAGCAATGCCTATGACAGATGGAACACAGAGACGTGAGGCACCAGGCTTCTCTCTCTAGATGTATAGAACTCACCCAGTTTTTATATATGTCATTAACTTTCAGTTCTTGAAGGATTCTATACCTCATAACACTTAAGACCTCATCTCCTCACCAAATATTTGAAAAAAGGTAATTTTAAAAAAGGATGTAACTATACATACAGTGATACAATTACATTATTATGCAATATTATGATGATGATATGATTTAATGATAGGTTTTCCTCTTTATATTTTCTATTTCCATATTTTCTACATGGAACATGATTTATTGTTTTAATCAGGTAAAAAACACACATGTGCCCAAACGATGAATACAAGTCAGTCTTGAAGGTCTAAATTTTGTCTGCAGCCTACCCACTGCAGCTTTGGCATGTGCTCTTGCTTTCATGGACCTTGGCCATCTGTTGGGTGATCCATCCCCACCCATAGCCTCCAGCTCTGGCTCCTGTCATCCTTCTGCTTGCCCCTTGCTTTTCAGCACAAATCCTTGATCTGACTTACCAGGTTCTTTTGGATGTGTTGTGTTACCAACCCCACGTGAAGGGTTCCAGAAAAGCTCAGAGCCAACCTTATACTCACTTTCTCCTTTGAAGGGAAGCCAAGAAAAGGTGTGCTTAGGAATGCATAGTGCTATTTCTTGCTAACTCCCATCAGAGGAAGCAGATCAGTAGCAAAAAAGAAAAAAACATTGTTTAGTTCCATAGAGTTGGTAGTGGCTCAGAATGTTTCCTTATTAATGCTGGTTATTTCTTTTTTTTTTTTTTTTTTTTTTTTTTTTTTTTTTTTTTTTTCAACGTTTATTTATTTTTGGGACAGAGAGAGACAGAGCATGAACGGGGGAGGGGCAGAGAGAGAGGGAGTCACAGAATCGGAAACAGGCTCCAGGCTCTGAGCCATCAGCCCAGAGCCCGACGCGGGGCTCGAACTCACGGACCGTGAGATCGTGACCTGGCTGAAGTCGGACGCTTAACCGACTGCGCCACCCAGGCGCCCCAATGCTGGTTATTTCTAACACTGGATGGCTAAGAATTTATATCCATGTAAGGCTCAAGAAATACTTATATGCATTGTATATGAACTATATCTCAATGAAGTTGAAAGGAAAAAAGAAGACCTTATTACTCAAACCAGCCCCATTATGTCTGTCCCACCTGTTTCTCCAGAAAACAGCTGCCATCATCTAATTGAAACCTACAGGTTATCATGATCCTTTAATATCAAGATAATGGACTTCACTTGATCCTCAAAGTGTTCAACTATGCACTGTATTGAAATTTTACTATTTCATGCATTTGCCTACTACTCTATTTATACAGAACCAGAAGAATCAATCCAGATTTCTCAACCTTTGCTACTCAAGAGGAGACCATGAACCAGCACAGTGATGTCACCTGGAGACTTGACAGAAATGCAGAATCTCAGGCCTTAAACAAAATCTACTGAATCTAATCTTCATTTTTAAAAGGATCCAGGCAATAAAAATGCACTGTTTTCAGTGCTAGAACATTGATACTCATACTCTTTTAAAAGCAAACACACATGAGGCTGGCTAGTAATTCACAAATGTCCAGTAAAATGGAGGGGAAGAATTGTATAGTTTAGAAAAAAAAACAATCCAAGCATACTGATTGTGCTTCCTCACTAACCTATTGATTATTATAACTTTACATTGTAAATTCCCCAATAATAGGAGTAAACTTCTATGATATTGAGATTTATAAGAAATGTCTATTTTTCGTCCTTGTCCCCATTTCCAGCAGAGGCTCCTAAAACTCTTGGCATTTCCTAAGTGCTGAGTGCCATAAAGGTGTTATTTGTCATGTTAACAAGGCAACTTTAGGCAAACCCCTACATTACCTAAGGATGGGTGGGGATGGTCACCAGAGGAACCAACCTTGTCATAGAGGGTTGGAACTTTTAGTCTTGTCCCTGCTGACCTCTTGGGAGGGGAGAGAAGCTGGAAGTTAAATCATTTGCCAATGGCCAATGAGTTAATCAATCATTCTTATGTAATAAGGCCTCCAAAAAACCCAATGGACAGAATTCATAGAGCTTCAGGGTTGATGTGCAAATGGTGGTGCTGGGAAAAAGGGACACTTGGAGGCATGGAAAGGGTATAGAAGCTCTGTGTCCTTGTCTACACATCTCTTCTATGGGGCTGTTTCTGAGTTACATCCTTTTATGATAAATCAGCAATAATATAGTTAGTAAATGGGTTTCCTGAGTTCTGTGAACTGCTCTAGGAAATTTATTATTATTATTATTATTATTATTATTATTACTATTTAGTAATATTTAAGATCTTTATTAACAGGCACTTGCCCTTTGTTGACTTTTTTGAAAAAAATCAAGTTGCAAACTTTTATTAGAAATTAAAAATAAGGGGTGCCTGGTGGCTCAGATGGTTAAGCATCAGACTCTTTATTTCGCTCAGGTCATGATTTCATGGTTTGTGAGTTTCAGCCCTGCATCTAGGCTCTGCTCTAACAATGTGAGCCTGCTTGGGATTCTCTCTCTCTTTCTCTCCCCTTCTCTCTGCTTCTCTACCTTCATTCTCTCTCTCTCTCTCTCTCTCAAAATAAATAAATAACTAAACATTAAAAAAATCAGTGCAGCTTAAAAAAAAAGAAATTAAAAATGAGGTTCTGAAAAAATCTCAGCTTGACCACATATGAAACAATTTAAAAATCTTTAGAGGTGTATTGAGAAAAAACAGGCTTTCTATTTAAAAATAAAAAAATTTTTGTCATTACCAAAAAGACAGATGTCCATAGGTAAAAATAATAAAAACCCCATGCTGAATAGATAATGCAGATAGTTCTATTAATGTAGTCAATGGGCAAAAAGCAAGCCATGGTCTTCAGCTCCAATCTTTTGTTCATTTGTTGTTGGAATTTCATATTCAATTCTTGTTGGATGACTAAACCAGATGGTGGTAAGCCCACATTTACTCAGCTGGGCCCTGCTCAGCCTCCAGAGGGGACGAATTCTCATCTGCTGGATCAGCTACTTTTGTCTCTACCATCTTGTTATTTAGGGTTTTCTGGGTGTCCGTGTTGGGAACTGAAGTTTGGAGGTGCCTGTGTTGAGGTGGCTGCTGACCTTGGGTCTCATGCCCTTGATTTTCCTTATTTTCTTCATTGCTGTTCTCTCTAGCTGTCCTTGGTGTGGAGGACCCCTGCAGGATCGTGGTCTGTAGCCTGATACATATTCTGTATCATTGGCCTACCTTGTTCCCCTGCACTCTGTTTGTCAGCTCTCTCCATCACCCTTCCCTCCACAGGAGAGTTGGGATACTGTGGTGGGTTGAAGTGCACAGGGTCTCTGTATGGTATAAACTGGGAACCCTTGCCTGCAGCAGGGCAACGCTGTTGGGCCTAGCCTTCGGGAGCATTTTCCTGTCCCATGTTCTTCTCCCCACTCTCCCTATTCTGCTAAATTCTCCTGGGAATTTTATGGAGGACCCCTGCCACATGGAGAGCATCTTAAAGGTTATGGTCTATTGAGTATTTCCTGCCTTGCTCTGGAGCTCCTCCAGGTCCTGTCACATTTGCTGTAACAGCACCCTTTTCTCCCTCAACAACATCAAACTCTATAGTCTCTCCGTCTCCTATGCTGATGGTGAGGTTTTGGGGTGATAATGGGGTTCATGGGGTTTGGAGCTGATGGCCAAGAAAGAAGTTTTGAAGACGTCTCTGGTGCAAAAGGGGTGATTTTATTAAAGTACAGGGACAGGACCGTGGGCAGGAAGAGCTTAACTGGGATTGTGAAGAGTGGCTCATTATATACTACAGGGCCAGAGGAGGTAAAGTCAAAAGGGAAGTTTACAAAGATATTTTCATATGCTAAAGATTCACAGATTACTGGAGGCCTAGCTATTGTCAAACTAAGGCTGTTTTTCTCTCCAACAAAGCATTAACATTAAGACAGTAGGGAGTTCCTGGAGAACTCTGCCTGCCTCAAGTATTTGCCAATGGGCTGCAGGTTATAAGGAAATTCAATTTTCTCTGCCATTTCCTTCTGCCTTTGTTCCCCACATC
Organism: Prionailurus viverrinus; assembly: GCF_022837055.1. Taxonomy (NCBI): domain Eukaryota; kingdom Metazoa; phylum Chordata; class Mammalia; order Carnivora; family Felidae; genus Prionailurus; species Prionailurus viverrinus. The sequence continues at coordinate 76,583,111 of NC_062563.1, forward strand.
ACTATGGAGGGGAGGGTGACGTTGGCACTCCAGGAAACTGAGTCTATAGGTTTTTGGAGATTAGGCTATTGATAAGATTGCCTTTTTCTTATAATTTACTACTCTATCAGTTTAACCATTTGTTTTCTGTCCTTTCCTTTGTCCTTGGGCAGCCAGGAGTGCCTGAGGAATGTCACACATTTCCCATCTCAGGGTGGGGTCAGGGGTGGTAATGCTGGCTTGTGCTTGGCCCCCAGCTTGCCTTATGGTCCCTCATCACTGAGAAGGTACTTCCTGGGGTTATTCTTCTTTGCGGAAGTCTGGTATACAAATATATATCTTCTTTGGTGTCATTTCTGTTCATGAAACCATATCCGTTTCTTACATTGAACCATTTAACTATTCCCAAGATCTTCCTTGCAAAGCCTTTTTTATCTCAGTTGGCAGGCACCACCCAAAATGAGGCTCCCTGGACTCCACCCCCCACACCACTCTGAGGAAGAGGTGCTGGGCTTGGGGTCTGCAGCTCCTGAGGGCAGGGCAGCAGGCGCTGCTGGGTGTCCTCCTCCCTGCTCATGGTCACAGTGAAGGTAACTGGGGCTTGCTGTGGCATCTGCGGCTCCTACTGGGTTGTGTAACTCTGCCGGTGGTGGTGGTGGGGCTGCTCAGAGCCATTTGGGATCTTCTCTCTGCTCCTGCAACAGCCTGGGCTTGTGACTGGAGACTAGAGTCTGAAGTGGTGGTTTGGAGCAGGGGTGGGGTTGGGGAGGACGGTACTGCACAGGACTGAGCCCTCAACCTGTGGAATATGGTGCTATCTATGGGTAATTAATGTCAGAATTCAGTTGAATTCTCAGAATACCCTGCTGGTTTCTAAAGACTGCTTGGTGTTGTGCTGGATGCCCTCACACATACGTTGGAATTGGGTCCAGGAACCCAAATAAGACCTTTTAATCCATAGCAGTAATAATATGCTCTCAATTTACTTATTCAGTACCGATCACTTAACTCCCCTTCTTTCAGCTCCTGAGATTTTTCTCACCTGACCAATATAGATCTGCTCCTCTAAAATCAAAGCAGAATCTTCAGGATAAATTAAACCTTCCAAATTTAAATGTTCAGGAACAAAATTACCTCCCAAAACAAAAACCCAGGGGAGTTGTTACTTATTCAAACCCAGAATAATTGTATACACAAAAAATTCTATGCACAGAAACATTAGCATTAAAAATAATTATATCTAACTTCTGTAAGATCTTAGTATAATTCAACCCTTCCAATAAGCCCAATTTTTAGTACTAAGAGAAGTCACTGGGAAGTCATATTTATAATATAATCTTTCCACAGAATTCATTTTAATTAAAAATCAAGTGGTCCCAAGTTTTCCGTTAAGGCTTTATGATAAAATATTCCATTCATCATGCTTTCCATAATGAAAGATTCAACTATAAACTTGCAGAAAAATGGAATAGATGAATCAAAATATTCTTTCATTTTAGTTAAGTTAATATGATCTGATATCTGCTAGGAGTTCATAATCACATCACTGAAAGTGGAAATTATACAGAAAAAAATTGACAGATTTGATTGAACTTTTTAAAAAACTTCTGTATATTAAAAAACACCTACATAACTCAAGGCATATTTACCCTAAATATCAACATAACTTTTATGTTTTTTTAAGTTTCTATTTATTTTTAATTTTTTAATTTGAGTACAAATGTAAAACAAATCAATACTGGGGTGCCTGGGTGGCTCAGTTGGTCAAGCAAATGACTCTTGGTTTCAGCTCTGGTCATGATCTTGTGGTTTATTGGTTGAGCCCCACATCAGGCTCTGTGCTAACAGTGCAGAACTTGCTTGGGATTCTCCCTCTCTCCCTGTCTCTCTGCCCCTCCTTTGCTCACATGTTTTCTCTACCTCTCTCTCAAAATAAATAAATAAACTTAAAAAATCGGGGCGCCTGGGTGGCGCAGTCCGTTAAGCGTCCGACTTCAGCCAGGTCACGATCTCGCGGTCCGTGAGTTCGAGCCCCGCGTCAGGCTCTGGGCTGATGGCTCGGAGCCTGTTTCCGATGCTGTGTCTCCCTCTCTCTCTGCCCCTCCCCCGTTCATGCTCTGTCTCTCTCTGTCCCAAAAATAAATTAAAAAATGTTGAAAAAAAAATTTTTTTTAATTGTTTAAAAAATCAATACTGAGATTACTATCAATAGAAAATGGGTAAAAATGACATGATTAGAAATTTCACAAAAGAAGAAAATGGCCATAAACACATAAAAAAGTTTATCACTTTAGTAAACAAAAATGCAAAGTGAAAGAATAATAAGATATTGCCAATCTATTTAACTTACATAAAATGTTAACTATATTAATGCTTCCAAGAGTTTGAGAAATAATTGCTCTGATGCACTGCTGGTGGAAAGGTAAAAGTTCAAATCTTTCTGAGGAACAGCTTGGGAACATGCAACAAAAGCCTGAAATATTTGCATATTGCAAATCCAACCTTTCAAATTTACCCTTAGGAAATAATCTGATGTGTGCAATGATGTTCAGCAATCTCTTCTGAAAAACCATTAACAACGTAAATACCCAGTAGGAGAACTTGGTCAAGTAAGTCATGGTATATCCACACACTGTAATATTAACAAAGATTGAACATGTTGCAGAAGAAAATATAATAACATGGTGAGATATTAAAAATATAATAAATGGAAAAAAGCTAGAAGCAATGTGTCCCGTATGATCCCTTTTAGAAAAATATGTTTATCAAGTACATGTCACATTTATGTACGAGTGGATAGGGCTAAACTGATGGAAAGTTAGATACAGGGTAGTAGATATATGTATAGATAAATCAATAAATCAGCTAATGGGTAGATAGCGATATGACAGATCACAAAGACTAGAAGAATATTCACCAAAATATTTTGGTTAATTCTGAGTGGTGTATTAATGGGTGCATAATTTTGATTTCCAGTTAAGCTAACTTTTTTTAACTATGTTAAAATTTCTTCTCTTATGACTCATCTAAAACTTGTTCTTGGTTCATTTTCCAATTTGAATTTTATTTATTAACTTAAGAGTCTATAGTGGAAAAATCAATATTCCTTTCTTCCCTTCTAGGTTCTTCAGTTTGTCTAATAACTAAATTGATGTAAGACATATTAACAGGAGAAAAACAAACAAAATTACATATGTACAGAATCCCTATAAATATAAGACTCTAGAAGCTGCCAGCTAATTGAGGTATATATAACATCCTGGACTAAGGAAAGGGGTAGGGATCTGGGGACACAGAGGGGAGAAAGAACTTTTATAGAAAGATAAGAGGGGAAGTTTGGAAAGCAGAAGTTTCCCTGTTGTAGATAAGCTTCTTAGGTAGAAAGGGATCTCTGGTACTAGCTTTCTTCCTGGTACAGGCATCCTTCCAATGTAAGTTTAAGTAGTTGAATAAGGAGGTAAAGAGCTTTTCCTGCAGCTGCTGAGTTTTGATTGATTGCCTTTCACTCAAAATAATTGTCATGCCAAAGTGGCATATTTTGGGGTGACAAAATCTGCTCCCCTTCAAGTTCTATGTCCATAAAGGTGAAAAGCACCTGAAATAGTTGCTGCTAATAGTATTTTTAGGTTATTTATTTTTTTACCAGGTATTGGTTTTTGTGATTCAAAAATTATTAATTTTTCATGTAGTCAAATCTATGGATTTTCCCTTGTGATTTTTAAAATTATTTATATGCTTAAAACTCCTCATTACTAAATTAGCCAGTCAACTCTATTTTTTATAATTTCCAGAGATCTCATATTTTTATTTTACATTTATCTCTTTAACTCATATGGAATTTATACTGACATATGATACAAGGTGAGGCTGGATCTAATTTATTTTATCCCCATATGTGTTAAGCAATTGTCCCTGGGTCACCTCTTAACTATCCAACCTTCCTCCATTCATTTATAATACCAACACAATAAAGTTTTACATATTTGAATCTGTCCTGATATTCCTTCTTTTCCATTGTTTTGTCAAAATGACACTGTCATGAGTATTCTAGCTTTATAATTTATAAGACAATTGTATTGGCTATTTGCCCCTGCTCATTAAGAGATAAATATTAGACTTACTATGGCAAATTAAAAAAAGAAAACTCACTGTGGTTTTATTAAGTAATAGCAGTTCTATGAATTATTATGGGAAGAAAAGGCAACATTTAATATATTTCATCTTCAGTTGATAAAATTGTCTCTTAGGTCTCAGCAAACTTTTACCATTTTCATTATCCAGTTCCCACGTGTTTTTTCTTGCTAATGATATGTCAAGATATTTTGTATTTTCATTGTATCTTAAATGGGACATTTCGATATATATATTTTTCTAACTTCTTAGCATGAAAGCAGTTCACTCAAAAAAATTATTCTAAAAAGTTACTTTAAAATCAATTCTGACACACATAATTTGGAAGAAATAAGCTATAAACTTTTCACAAGGACAATGATGAAGTAATCCAGAGTAGAACATGGCAAATAAATAATCAAAAGTATAGTATGACAAATATCTGTAATCAGCAAAAGAAGTAAATACAGATTCTCCCACAGATTTCCTTTCCTTAAAATAAGAGATAATTTCAAAATAAAATTCAAAATTCATCTCATCAAAAATCATCAGACAACACCCATATTAAAATTCCTACTGAAAGATTTAGATTTAAATTTAGATGATGCCATAGTGTTCCAAATCACATTTAAAAAGCACTGTGTATTAAAATAGTTAATTAATTTTCTGGATCAGACACTATTAAGAATAATTCTCCTGGCCAGGCAATGGGGTTGGAGTTAGAGAGAAGGCAGGAATGCCCCCCCTCTGTGTAGCATGAATGACAGCAATAGCTCCTAAGGGGAGAGCTTAATTCCCTTGGATTCAACCCTACTATACAACAGATGTGGGGGTTCCTGTGATGCAAATTGCCAGGGAGGATTTAGGCTGGACTAAGAAGATATCCATTATGGAAGAGTAAGATACAAGAATTCTTTAGGGATTTGGGCATAAGCAAATACTCAGAATTACCCCTAGTTGCTGGGATTTAGACACCAGAAAAATCCACACAGTACATGTTCCTTAGAAAACACAGTCTGACTTTCCAGAAAAAAAATAATAAATCCAGCATAAAGATTTGTGCACTTGGTGATTTATTAGATATACTTAACGATGACCTAAGAACAGGTACTAGGGATTTTCTCAATCAGCCCGAAATCAAAATGCAAAGGATCTGAAGGAATAAATAAATATCAGGTTTGAAGAAGTGTTTAAGTCAGTTTTTAAGCCAGCTAGTTCACCTACAAAACCCAGATGTTTTTAGAGTATGGAATATTGATTAAAACTAAGAAATGACCACTGAATTATCATACTAAACCACTTTTAAAACAAAATCTTTGTAAAGTGTGTTCCTTTATTTTCAGTACAGTGAATCCTGTAAAATTGTAACTTGAATTGCTTCTGATATTGTTTTATCATCAAATTTTTTCTTCCAAATATCAAAAAAAAAAATCCCAGTCCCTTATGTTTTCACAGTATTTCTAAGGAAAAATGTAACAGCCTGGGTTAAAATTATTAACTGAACATAGATAGGGAAAAAATGAAATTGATTTGTAAAACCGTTAGTAAAAAGTAACCAAAAATACCCACAATTCTCTAGCTTTGTTATTCAATCTATTACCTGCAAACATCCTCAATGTCTTTAGTTACTAAAATACCAGATTTAAAATCAACAAAGATGAGAAAATGTGACATGGAAAAATACCTCCCACCAACAGGAAGCCCTTCAGTGAACTAAGAATGAATTTCCCAAGATGTTGGATTAATTAATGATTCCAGCAGCAACTGAACTTGTAGTATCACTTTGTAGTATCATATTGCTTAAGTATGATCTGAAAAAACTGGGAAGTTTGTATAGAAATCCTATTTGCCTTCAAACACAGAACTCAGCAAAATAACATGAGAGAATGAATATATTTTAACCAAGGTTTAAAGATCATCTTACAAACATTTTCTGAAATAAGGGTTGACTCCTAAGGCATGGTTCTTTGAGAAAAGGGAATTCACAGCTATGCAACTCATTAGCATTCAATTTTGATTGCTATATAAACTTTTTAGTGAAAGAAATCTTACTTAGCCAAGTAATAATCCTGAACTAGTAACTGAGCTTTAGTGAGAAAAATCAGAGTTCCAACACATATTGAAATGAAACACCGTTAGATGGAAAAGAATAGGGTGATAGAGATGATGATGATTCTCATTTACACTGGATTTTTAAAGAAAGATTTTAACAAAGTGACCATGTATCTTTTTAACATCCAGGGAACAAAGCTGGAGATCTGAGAACAGTTAGTGCTATAAAAAAAAAAGGTTAAAAAATCACCAATTCTGACAAATGTTAGTAGGTACTGGATTAAATAAAAGTGGCTTCTTTAACGGGCAATGGTACACTGTTCTCTAAGCTGTCTAATGAGGCACAGAATAAAAACAGAGCCATTTTAGGAAATGGCAGGGCTGAGTTGTATAGGAATCTTTCAGTTGTTGAAGATGTGTGGAAATTTATTGAGAAATTTAAGTTATTGAAAAATCAGGTTCTAGTATTTTTGAACTATGCAATCCTATTTATAATTTCTGTGCTAGTAAATAGACACCAAAAATACCCAGGGTCTTAAGTCAGACATAACCTTCTTCAAATATTGTATTCCTCGTTCTCAAAAAATAAAGACAAAACTCAGCTATTTAACATGCTTGCTCAAGACTCTGGTCTGCTTATATGTGTATTTGGATTTTAGATCCTTTACCTTATTAAGTACTAAAAAAAAGTAAGAAATAAAATATATTTATAGCCTTCAAAAGAACAAGTGTATAAAGCATATAACACGTGAAAAAAATAAAAGCATAATGCAATCAAGTGGATATTATAATACTAAAAAAGTTGGTAAAACAGAAGTAAATTATTGCAATTGAAAAAAATATTGACAAGAAATATATACTCGACTCATTATAATGGCTAAAATTAAAAAGACTAACAACACCAAGTGTTGGTGATGATGATGTATAATTGGAACTCTTGTGCATCGCTGGTGGAAATGCAAAATAGTTCATCCACTCTGGAAAAAATTTTAATATTCTTTTTATAAAATTCAACATATGTGTACCACATGACTCAGCAATCCCACCCCTAGATATTTACCTAAGATAAATTAAAACTTAGGCTCACACATACAAAAAGTATGTAAATGTTTCTAGCATCTTTATTCATAATCACCCAAATTGGAAAGAACAGAAAAGATCATCAAATGGTAAATGGATAAACAAATTGTGGAGTATCGAGACAGTAGAATACTACTCAGCAATAACACAGAAAAATCTACTAATGATGCAACAACATGAATGAAATTTAAAAGCATTACACTTAATGAAAGAAGCTAGACACAAAAGAACACTCTGTGATTTCATTGATACCAAATTCTTAAAAAGGCAAAACTATAGCAAAAAGAAGAAGATCAGAGGTTGCTGGGGATTGGGGGGTGAGTGTAGGAAATTGACTTCAAACGGGTAGCAGAGACATTTTTGCAATGATGAAAATGTTCAATATGGTGATTGTGACGCTAGTCACACAGTATATACATTTGTCAAAACTCATTGAAATATGCATTAAAACAGATAAGTTTCACTGTATGTAAATAATACCTCAATAAAGCTGATTTTAAAAAGGAATGCAAAAGAAAAATAGAAATTTTATGTGTAAATTTCTAATCTGCATTTGCCTTAAAAAGAGGATAACTGATGAAACATTTAAAGGAAAACCAACGTGAGGTCATAACAAATCTCATAACCATTAATAAATCAAATCAATAAGCCCATATGATATTATGGATGAATAGCTAAAGACTAACCTGGCTCTATAACAGAGACACTGTTACTAAGAGTTCCAAAAAATGGGTCATAGTGCTGTGTGGTAGAAAATGCTATTTCACCTTGGATCCAGCTCAGGATTGAATACTCTTACTATTTCTCTACCACAGGTGCCAAATTATAAACTTCATCATGGTAGGATGGAAAAAAAACATTGATGGAGGCAGAGAAAACAGACACAGGAGAAAACACTCAAGTTAAAGACAGAAAAAGAGAAAGAACTACAGAGCCACGGAAGATAAATCATTATTTGGATTAATGGCCTTTATTTTGTGGAGTTTATTGAAAGAAGCACATATGTGTGGAAATCTATTAAAAAGAAAAGTTATCTGCAATTTATTTTAATTAAACAAAATGAAAAGAGTGAACATGAAAAAGTATGTGGAAACAATCACAATACAAATTGTTAAATAAGAAGTAACTTCTTAGCACAAACCAGCAAGGAACAAGAGTGATGTGGAACATGTAGCCTGACTGACTAAACTGATTAAAGATATAACAACAGCTTTACAACATTTATTCTTTTTCTTTGGCTATGCTTACACAAATGTATAATCAAATGCATGTAGTCCTCATTTAAGCATGTGTGTTCAACTATTCTCAAGCAATTCTTTTGTCACCAAATGTAAATTACTAGACTGGATAGACCAAATTATGGTGAAGAGTAGGAAAATCTTTTCAAAAAGTCTAAACTTTAAAAAGCAATAATATGGGTCAAATGAGTCACAGAAGTTGAAGAATATGAAAAAATCTGATCTGGTCAGGAAGATTTTAGAATAAAAAAATAAAAAATAAATATACATACACGGGTATATGCACCTGTCAGCTCCTGTATGTGTATCATGTCCTCTCTCCTTGAGTTACCAACATTTGTAACAAAGTTCCAAAACAGTATGAGTCAAATGTGCAGAGCCACTACTTCTGTATCTGTCCAATGTCACTTAGTTTTTCATATCTTACAATTTATAAAATGACTTGTTAAATAGATTATTAGTACATTAGACTGAGAGTCTGTAAGAACTTAGCTCTCGCTGAATGACATCAATGTTGTTCTTATGAAGTTCAAAATACCAATTTGGTAAAATATCAACACTATAAAAGATGATTAGCTACTAGAATGGAAAAGACGCATGGATTCAAAGGAATACAATTGCAGGAGCTGATAATGAAAAGTTGGACTAGAAAATGCATCTGTACAATACAAAAGAAAACACTTAGCTAATTTCTACTCCTACCAAATAGGAAATGTTGAACCAATGAAGGGAAATCCTTAAACACAATTATTTGCAAGAAAATAAAGTCTAAGATCATCCGTTCTATGAAGACATGGGAAATGCTTTCATCATTCCAAAGGTGTGCAAGACACAACACCTTACTCTTAGTTAAACAGGTAAAGTACACAATTAAATTATTTATTAGAATAAAGCCAGTTCCATCCAGATTAAGAGACAATAACTCAATTTTAATGATACGGGTTTAATACATAGATTTTTCTGTGAACTGAAGGAACTGTAGACCTTTGTTAACATGAACAAAATACTGAACCAAACACCTCAGTCCTGGGTAGATATACAATCCAAATATGACTGAAAAGTAGATGTAGACTTTAGAGAATTTAAGTTCTACCCAATGAAGAAAATTAATGACGATCACGTAAAGAAACAGGTTCGAGCGTGGTCAAACAGCTAATGTCAAGAAACCGTTGCTTAATTTTCAAAAGAATGATCATCAGCAGAACAGAACATTGTACTTCCAAAGGGGGGGGAAAAAACTGATGGCAGGCCCATCAAAGGCACTTTCTATCCCAAACGATGCATCCGGGAAGAACTGCGGACAACATTAGAACAGGTCATTTCATCAACCCCCCAGGCAAGTACATGATGTTGCCAGGCTGGGAATTAGGTGGAAAATTATCTGTATCCAAACCAAAGCGTTTCTCATCTAGTCCATTTTGGATCTGATGACTCATGGCTCCTTCCAATTTTTTCTCCATCTCTGTCACTTCTACCTCTAGGGTTCCTCCAAGCAAAGTGTGTCCCAAACCCCAATGTACACACCGCAGGATAAGCATCTGTTTTCTTTCCTTTACCAAGAGCAGTAACACTCATTCCCTTCTCTCTCACATTTTCAAAGTAGATGCTCTCCATATAATGCACCATTCATTTTTACAGTATTGTCCAAAGGATTGGCGGTATTGTTTCATAATAACACCCACCTTTCTCCCTGGTTCTTACAGAAATTAGAGGGGGAAATAATAGGAAGAAACTACAAAATGCTTAGCTCCTGGAACACTGCGAATTTAATTCGTACACCTCTGCATCCCCAACTTCTTCTACTCACATACATTTGTTCTACCTCCACACTCATCAATCTTGCAAATGCAACAGCGGGCACACTCGGCCTTCTTCTAAAAGCAACAAGGAGACTGCCCTGTTTCAAAATTATTCTGTACTGTTCTGTGGCCACAGTAGCACTTTTCACAGTTGGGATTATTCTCCACATTGTTGTATCCAGTCAAAGCCACTCAAGAATTCCTATGGTCCCAGCAGCACTAAAAATACATAACAGCCTCCTTACAATAATGGCTGTGAATCACAGCATTCCTCGGCTGACATAAGTAGTTAAAATCGTGGGGGGAAAAAAAAAAGTTAAATAAAACTTTTTAAAAAGTTCAAGTAAAAAAAAAAATGAAAAGGGGGTTGAAAAGGACTCCCCTACCGTCTAACAATATTAAAGTCTGTCTCAAATTTACAAACGTCCTCAGCAACATCAAATACCGCAGCTTCAAACACACGCGCCAGCTTCAAGCCCGACAGCTTCAAATGCCGCAGCTTCAAACACGCGCGGCAGCTTCAAACGCGCCAGCTTCAAACAGCCTTGGGGCAGCCATCTTGCACACGCTCCAAGGAGCACAACCTCAGGGCCCTGAGGCGGCCGCCCCATCCCAGAGGCCACACAGAGGCTTTGTTGGGGGAAAAATGGGAAGAAGAAAAAAAAGAGGAAGAAGAGGAAATATAATTTGCAGACGTTAAATTAGCCCATAGAGGGAGCTCACAGAGCCCCATAATTTCACAGTAATTGGAATCTCCTGTAATTTAAAATGTAGCCCCATCATTTGTCAGAGAGAGCCTCCAGGGGTCAAAGAGTGCATGTCTTACTTCATACCGATCTCTGCATGCCTATAAAATGCAATTCCATTTAGACCCCCCTTGACCGTGTGTTTTGTTATCGCAACAAAAAGATGATGATTCTTGGATGCATGTTCTCCAAAACCAGCCCAGGAATTAAAGTGACTCGTCTATGTGTGCTGTTAGGGTGAATCCAACTGAATAAAGACCATAATAAGAATAAAGTTCCAACAATTAGAATTGTCATGGCAATAACCTAAATGTCCCCCATTCACGGTGCTCAGTTTAGAAAGCTACGTGCTCTCTTTCAACCTTGACTAGAGATACTCTTGTGGCTATCCATTTCTCTCGCTGTCTAGAATCCTTAAACCAGCCATGCTGCAATGTGCCTTCAGACAAAAGGATAAAACCGGAAAACGAAAGGATATAATGGCAGTGAGCCTTTTCAATAAAACATGAGAGAAACAAAATTCCAAAATTCTGTGGAAAGAAATATTGAGGAGAAAGTACACTCAAAAATAAAGCATCTAAATGTGCAGCTGAGAGTGGAAATATATTACCTGCTCTTGTGAAACAAATTTTGAAAGGAGTCAAGTTTACATTATGTAACCCTTATTTAGAAACTTCACATTGATGTAAAACTGAACAGGTTTCTGAAAACATTTAACCTTTGAAGTGAAGTTATTTCTATCAGAGTAAACACAAACCAAGAATGTAAAGAAAGCTCAAAATGTAGAACTTAATCAAGAATGTAACATATGTGGATTTTATCCTATTTGGGATAATCTATCAGCTGTTAAGAAAACCACACCTACTTCATTTAAATTAGAAGGCTTGTATGTTATTACTGCTTGTCCGTAATGTATTTGTAGGTTTGGGGTATTACGATTACATTTCCTGCACCCTGTTGTTTAAAAGTATATCATTTATGAAATTTGAGGATTTAAGCGACGCCTTAATATTACCGATATTATATCAATAACTGTAAAAGGCAAATTATATATAGGCAAGGAATCATTTGCCTGAAGATGTGTGGTGGAGGTCAATTTCAAATTCTAATAATCACATCTAGCCAAGATTCCATGTTAAGAATAGAAAGTATCTGAATTTTTTCTGAATTTGCCCAAATACTCTGAAATCTTTTCACTGCTTTATATATTTCCCATCATAGAAATGCCTCACTTTTCTCATATGTCTGATTTCCATCTCTCATTTCAGACTCCACCAGAAAAACTAAAAAACCTTGTAGGTGTGATTCTTCAATAGCAAAGCCATATTAACTCAGGTTTTCCTCAGAGCAACATAAACTTGGGAATGCTCACCCTGGTTTGGCTAGCTTTTGGGCTGCCAGGAATTCCACAATGAACACGATGGATAGGGGGAAACTCAAAGGATAATGCTTAAGGTTTAGGATCTTGAAAAGTAATGGCATATACTTTCCATGGAACTACAAAGCCTTGTCAACTACACCTCTGTTAAGTTCATGAAGGCTGGTAGATAACTTCGTCACTTATAAGAATCTATGTTCAAGTAATTAAGGCTATGCATTATAGAAAGTAATAATTGATGAATTATCTTAAAGTTACCAATGATCATGAGCAGAAGCAAAGGAAGTAATGCTTGCTTGTTGTTACAAAGGATAGCTGGACAGTTTCTGTCACTTGGAAATGAGAAAGCAATCAAGGGTCTTCTTCCAATGAGAAAAAAAAAAACAAGGAAGAAAAAGTGTATGTAACCTCTTCATGTCTAACTTCTCATGTTAGAAAAGTCACACTCCACTATAAGCCCGAATATCACTGGACACATATTCTAAAACTAAACATATCGTGTGGGAAACAGGATAAATGAGCATATTAAATTATAGTAGTTCTCCTTCTTACTCACCTGTAACACTGATAAGGGATACAATTACATTGTAAAGATGAAAAAAAGCAGCACCGAGGTTTCACTCTGAACTCTGAGCAAGCTTGACATCTAATGGTAGAAGGCACACATCCAGTACGTAGCTGCTGACTTTTTATCCCAATAGAACAAATAAAACATTTCTGCTGTTTCTATAAATCAGCATAGAAAGTTAAAAATAAAACTATTATTACCTGGAATGCTTGTAGCCTTACATGATTTTCTACATTTTTCTCTTAACTGAATGTTAATGAGGAATTGTTTTTGGTGGCTTAATTTCCTTGTGTAAAATCTTTTTCAAACAATGACTGTCCCTATTACCTACAGAATTTCTCAACACAAGTTAATTGAGACCCCTACAGTCTCCTAGGATCATATATATGATTATTATTACACAAAAGTACCTTATGTACAGATTAACAGAATACTAGGCTGAGTGAATCTGATCCATAAAACTTATTTTTTTTCATGAATCTTTGTGGTTCTTGTTATTTTTTTAACCTAAAGTTCAAAAACATTCATGTTATTTGAGAGTTCCAGCTTTTCAAGTGTATATGCAAAACACATACTCGCAGAAAGACCAAGAACTTTGTGATACAGGCTCCTACAAGCCATCTGGTCTGATGTCTAATCAGCTTTTTGATCATCCAATTTCCAGAACAGAGAAACTAAAGGTCAAAATTTTTACTATGAAACAGAAAATAAATCCAAAAATAGACTTAGTTATCTGTAAATCTGACCTAAGACGAGCACATCTTTCTCTAAAGTAAAAATTCAATGAATGATGATGTATGGAAGTTGATATAAAGCCATGGTGAGCTACTGTGAAATGTTTGACAGCATTCTACAGCAAAATTTGTCCTCCCTGAAATACATTTAGCTGGAATAGCAGACAGATTTTCTACGTTGTTTATATTTGCAGACTTATTTGTAGGCAAATAATAGTGGGAGAATATGCTCAAAGTTTTGTGGGATAAACTATTAAAACCCATTTATTTGGAGAGGTTTCCTTACTCTACCACAGGAGAATCCTGAGAGAAGTTTGTGTAGAATTCATTAATTGGATTATAACAGAAAGTTCTGTTTTACATAATTTCTAAGGTAAAGAACCCTGAGTATACTTGTGGCAAAAGTAAGAGGCAACTATACACTTCAGACCAAAAGTAGGGGCAAACATGTTTAATAACAAATGGAATGCTTTAAATGGTAGGTGGTACCGTGTATGAATTAATAGCCCATTTTTTTTCTTCAAAATATTATGAATCCTAACCTTTTTAATCTAACATGGCCAAATAACTGATCATCCAAAAGTATACCTTTTGAGTGCATTCAGAGGCTCTAATAATAATTACTATAGGCCAGGGCAGACCAGGCTGTATGGCCGCCCAACTTATACCAGGACAATTTGAAATAGTTGCTCTCTAAGAGGAGGAGTGGCCAACACTGGACATATCTGAGAAATTAGTTATTTGGAGGCCACTCTGCAAAAGAAGACCTGGAGCCAATTTAATAAGCATAAATTAGAACAGATTCTGAAGGTAATAGTTTGCGGATCTGAGCTTCTTCAGATCTATAGGAGCTGCTAGACTCCTTGTGTATCTAAACATCTTTCAACATCTATCCTCTCCACTGTAACAAAGTACAAAAGATAAATGAAAAGTCAAATATCAGGCATGGTATGTGATTTTATAACTTTTTACCGATAAAGCAAGAAAAGACTATATACTTCTTTTGTGTGTCTGACTTATCAATGAGACATTTTATACACACATATATTTTTTTGAGAATTTATATTTTATTTATATTAATTTCTATGTTATGTATTTAACATATGTGTATTTATCACTTTTTAAGTTTTTATTTTAATTCCAGTTAGTTAATGTACAGTGTTATATTAGTCATACATACATACATATATATATGTAACATATATACATATATATATATGTATATATGTATATATATTTAAAGCCAAGTGATGGGAATGTATTTTAAGTTACTCATGAGTTGAAACATGTTTTTTTTTGGCTTAACCATTTCAGAACATCTGTGAAATGCAAGTACAAAATGGAAATGGCTTAACAAACTATGCAGTAAGATAGCTACAATTTTGTTTTCCCTTTGTCAAGGGAAAATAAAATAAATTTTCCATCAGTCACAATGAGAGCTAGAGGGACTGATTATTCAAAATACAGTAGCACCTACATTTCTCCAAATATTCCCCAAGACATAGCATTTGTGCTGAGTATTCAATAATTTCCTCAAGCTGTACACCTGAAAAATATATGTCTCAAGTCTGGTGTTCATAATCTGGTAGACAACCACATGTGTTCACAGCCCATATCTTTGAAACAATTATTCTCTTGGGTATGCAAATGTACTGGGCTTGCAACATGTTTATTCAAAAGAGTAGAAAGAATGTTTCTTATGTGAGCATCTGCAGGTTTCCACTGGAAATCTGCATACAACAATACACTTCCCCATGAATTCATTTTTTGAAATGACAGTTATATATCTTTTTAAGGCTTTATCAAGAATTAACACAACTCAACTTGATAACAATTTTTCATCAAGAAAAGCACATGTAAGAAACAAAATTAAAGTATGTATTGTAGGGCCTATTACCTGGTTTATTGCTTGGATTTTTGCATGCCCTAATACCACAAAAATCCAAACATCTTGGTACTCCTAACCCACCAGCCATTTCACTATACCCTAGCTATATGCTATCCCACTTCTGATCCTAGTTTTGGCCTCACAATCATTTCAGTGTTTTTCTGTTTTCATTACCAACCTTCTCACCTATCCCTGAGCATTGATAAATTTAAAACTGTTAAAAATACTTTTATTATTTTTTTTATTTTTCATTTTAGATAGAGAAAGAGCATGAGCAGGGGAGAGGTGCAGAGAGAGAGAGAGAAAGGGAATCCCAACAGAGAATCCCAGGAATCCCATGCTGAGTGTGGAGCCTGATGCTGGGCTCGATCCCACAACCCTTGGATCATAACCTGAACTGAAATCAAGAGTCGGACACTCAACTGACTGAGCCAACCAGGTGCCCCCTAAACTGTTAAAAATACTTAAAAAAATTTTTTTAAGTTTGTTTTGAGAGACAGAGCGGACAAGGGACAGAGGGAGAGGGAGAGAGAGAATTTCAGGCAGGCTCCATGCTCTCAGTGTGGAGCCCAATGCAGGGCTCAAGCTCATGAGCTGTGAGATCATGACCTGAGCTGAAACCAAGAGTTGGACACTTAACCGACTAAGCCACCCTGGTGCCCCCAAAATACTTTCTACAAATTTTCAAAAAAGCCATTATGATAGTAAAATATACTAATGTACATTTATTGGAAATGGACATGTAAAGTATACAACAGAGAAGTAAATGCATGTAATATTCAAAAATGCAATATTAAATATTATAAACATATAAGCACTGAAGTTTGTTTGAATTGGTGTAATGGGTATACAAATAATTAAAATGATATACACAAAGAGCATCATACCCAACAAAGAATAAAACAACCATCTGTTTCAAATATCTAGGAGACATTTATATATATTGTCTGTGTATTATTACCATGCCAAAAGAGTTTTAGCACATTTCCAAATGTACTTATCATAAGGCTATATTTTCTTTTCCCAATACATTAAAACAAAAATATATGGAACTTCTATTTCCAACAATAACTTCTTTTGTTTTGATCAAAACTCCAATGACAAAAATTAAAATACTAGATAAATATTTTAAAATTCCTTTAAAATCATTTAAAAGTTAACAAAGGGGTAACAAACTAAAGATACAAACCTAAGGGTGGGGAAGAAGGAATCATAGGGATATAAGTCGTACACATGAGCATCAAGCTGCTCTTCCCTTGAAGGTAAATGCCAAATTTGCAAAACCAGGGTGTGGGAAGAATGGGGAGAAAGTCAAGGCCAAGAAACTACCCATAGAAGGAGTCTGAGAGGAGACTCTTCCCAATATTGATTTGGGACACAATGGTTTTGCACCTATGTAAAAGTGATTCACAAGCAATGCTCTGTAGGTATGAAAGGAAAGCCTGAAAGTAAAGAAAGAAAAGGTGAAAGATGTGGGAAAAGATGTAGTGCCTGGTCAGCCTTCCAGTAGATTTGATGGCTAGAGATTCCTAAGAACGGCAAATTTTATGCTGGATTAAGAATGCCTTTCATTCACACCACATGCACTAGTTAGATGCAAATGTAAATCTTCCCTGGGTGGAATATGCCTTCATTCTGGCTTTAAAAAGTGTCCTTTTTCAAAGACAACTGTAGTACACAGGAAAAAATAACAAAACACAGAGGGAAATAGGGCTCCACATGATCTAGATTATCAGCCAGAAATGTAATTACTTCCCAAAACCAAACTCAGTCTTTCTCAATGAAACAGAAAATCATTGGGACTCCATAATATCATTCACAATGTCAAAAATACAATTAATAAATCACTAAATGTGTAAAGAAGCAAAAGAAAATGGCTAATAATAAAAAAAAATTAGTTATAAGAAGCTTATCTGGAGATGATACAGATATTTAAGTTCACAGACAAGAACTTTAAAATAATTGTGAATAGAGGTGCCTGGGTGGCTCAGTCGGTTGAGCATCCGACTTTGACTCAGGTCATGATCTCGCAGTTCGTGAGTTCAAGCCCCACATCGGGCTCTGTGTTGACAGCTCGGAGCCTGGAGCCTGCTTTGGATTCTGTGTCTCCCTCTCTCTCTGCTCCTCCCCTGCTCACAGCCTGTCTCTCTCTCAAGAATAAATAAAGAAAAAAAATTTTAAATAATTGTGACTAATATGATAAATATAATTGAGAAAAAGATGGACAAAAATAGATGAAAATATAACATGTTTTAACAGAGAATAACAATTTGCAAGAAAACTAAAACTGCATCCTGGAACTTTAAAATACAACATCAGAAATTAAGAACTCACTGAATGAGTTTAACAGCAGACTATGCACAGCATAAGACAAGATAAGTAAACTAGAAGGCAGATCAGAAGAAAACATCTCAACTGAATACAGAAAGAAAAAAAGAAACTCTAACAGGAATGCAAGAGGGACCTGGGACTCTGTAAGAATGTACAGGCTTTGCTGTCCCAGGTGAACAGGAGAGAATGGGAAGGGCAAAATTTGAAGAAATAATGGTTAAAAATTAGAATTTCTTGATATGATGAAAGACATCAACCCACATATTCAAGAAGCTCAGTGAACAACCGTAGGATAAGTAAAAGGAAAACTATACCTAGGAATATTATAGTCAAGCTGCTGAAAGCCAAAAATAAAGAGAATCTCAAAAGCAGTTAGAGTGTGAAGTGAGGGGGGAGTATTGTTATATATCGGATGACAATAAAAATAAGAGTCTATTTCTCCACATTGACCATAAAAAACAGAGGACAGTGAAATGGCATTGTTATAATTTTAGAAAAGTAAAATGCCAACCTAAAATTCTATACTCAAAAATATTTATTTAATTTTTTTTAATTTTTTTTTTGAGAGACAGAGAGGGAGAGAGAGAGAGCAAGCACAGGGGAGAGGCAGAAAGAGGGAAACACAGAATCTGAAACAGGTTCTAGGCTCCAAGCTGTCAGCATGGAGCCCAACCCATGAACCACGAGATCATGACCTAAACCAAAGTCATATGCTTAACGAATTGAGCCACCCAGGTGCCCCAGCAAAAATGTATTTTAAAAACAAAAAGGAAATAAAGACATGCCCAGAGAAATGTACTGTCAGTGCACTTATACTACAAGAAAAACAAAAGAAATTTCTTTAGGCTAAAAGAAAATTATCCCATAGGGAGAACAGATACAGAAGATTTGAAAAACATGATTAATAAAGTTGTTCTAATATACATACATAGAAAATTATCTCAAACAACTGCAGAATATGTAATTTTATTTCTTTCTTTATTTCTTTATTTCTTTCTTTATTTATTTATTCATTTAATGTTTTATTTATCTTTAAAAGAGAGAGAGACACAGAGCATGAGCAGGAGGGGCAGAGATAAAGGGAACAGATACAGAATCTGAAGCAGACTCCAGGTTCTGAGCTGTCAGCACAGAGCCCGATGAGGGGCTCGAACCTATAACATGTGAGATCATGACCTGAGCCAAAGATATTCAACTGACTGAGCCACCCAGGTGCCCCTAGAAGATGTAATTTTTTTTAAGTACATAAGGAATTGTTAACAACATTGAAAATATTCTGGACCATAACACTAAGTTTCAACACACTTACAAAAATTGAAATTCTCAAGTATATAATCTTTCATGACCCTGGAATTAAGTGAAAATCCAGTGTATAAATGTTCAGAAATTAAGCAACATAATTCTAAATAACCAAAGGTCTTACAGACCTATGTCTATAAAACCTATAAAGCCATATCTACTAAAATTTAACTAGGAAGAAAGAGAACATTTTAGAAGTCATGTGATCTTTAGACACATTAAGTCAGTAATTAAATACTTATCCACCAAAATAACTCTATGTCCAGATGTTTTTGCCTCAGAGTTTAATTAACTATTTAGAAAGAGTAACACTAATACTACACAAATTATTTCAAGGAAAGGGAAAAATGTCTCAGATTCTCACAGTGGATTAAAAACACATATAGCATATATACATAAAATATATACATATAAAATATATATAAGTTATATATCATATATATATTATATATATGACACGAGATAATTTTTAGAAAATGAAAAAGTTAAAGGTAACCATATAGCTGTGATTTAAGATGTAATAAGATATGCCTTTGAATACTAATTAAAATAAAGTCAGTATATCTATAATAATACCAAGGTAGATTTTTAGACATTAAACATTTATAGAGGTATGGTACATTTTACAATGAAAAAAAGTCAATTTACCAAGAATTTTAAACAATTTTAAATGTGTATCCAGCAAATAATATGGCTTCCAAACATAAAAATCACAAATTGGTAGGTCTCAAATAAGAAACCAAAATCTGCAGTCATTGTAGGAGACTTTTCTCACACTTTTTGCAGTAGCTGATAGAAATATCAGGAAAAGAATCAGTAGGAATATATAATATTGGAACAACATGATGATTTTCCAAACTAAATGGACATTTATTTTAAAAAGTACCAAAAGTACTAAATGATATGATGACCCATTCAGCTGATCTGAAAAGCTGTTTTATCAAGGTTTAAAGCTATACTTTAACCTCAGGGGAATTAAGCTAAAATCAATAACAAAAAGATAACTCAAAATCATCCCAAATGTTTGGAAACTAAGCAAAACTCTGCTAAATAATGGCCAAAAACATAATCAAAATTTAAATATATTTTAGTGAGCCATTAAAAAAATTAAATTTTGTGGTAGGAAACTCAAAGCTATACTAGATGGACATTAAACCTTTACATGCATGCACATATTAAAAAATTTTAAAAGCTTCAAAATCAGTTACCAAATTATTTCAAAAGAACATCAAATAAAATCAGAAGAATATAAAAATAAGAGCTGAAATTACAACATGTACAACAAATATGCAACAGGATAAAAAATCAGTAAGGGTGTAGTGGGCTCAGTAATGGCACCAAAAGAAAAAATATCCAGGTCCTAATCTCCGCCAGTTTTGGATGTTTACCTTACATGGCAAAAGGGAGTTTGTAGATGTTACTAAATTAAGAATTTGAGGAACAGCAGATTATTATAGATTTATACAAGTAGGCCTTAATTACTATCACAAATGTTTTATAAGAAGGAGGCAGAGAAATGATTAACTATAGAGACAGAAGGCAATATGACTAGTGAAGTAAGATGCTATGCCTTGGGCTATAAAGACAGAGGAAAGGCCACAAACTAAGGCAACAAATTCTAAAACTCTAGAACCTAGAAAAGGAGAGGTAATGGATTATCTCCTACAACCTCTAGAGGGAGTGCAATTCTGCTGACACCATGATTTCAGCCGAGTGAAACTGGCCCCCAAAACTGTAAGAGAATTCAGTTATGTTGTTTTAAGCCACCAAGCTGGTGGTAATTTGTAACATAACAATTGGAAATCAATACAAAAGCCAAAATTGGCTTTTTTGAAAAAAAAAATACATATAATTGTTAAACCTCAAGACATTTAAAAAAATACTGATAATAAATAAAAAAGAACATTAAATATGTTAGATATAATTTTAAAAATTAGATATAATCTAATATCATAGATATTATAGATATTAATATATGATATTATCACCAAAATTTGCCAATAAATTTGAGATTCTAGGTGAAATGGAAAATTGCTTGAAAAGAACTTGAAGATGAACATGAGAAAGAGCAAATTTTTGTATTACTAAATCTATTAAAGAAATTAAATAAATTTTTAAAATCCTTTCTACAGGGGCCTCTGGGTAGCTCAGTCAGTTAAGCGTCCGATTTCAGCTCAGGTCATGATCTCAGGGTTCATGAGTTCAAGCCCCGCATCGGGCTCTGTGTTGACATCCCAGAGCCTGGAGCCTGCTTCGGATTCTGTGTCTCCCTCTCCCTCTGCCCCTCCCCTGCTTGTGCTCTGTCTCTCCATCTCTCAAAAATAAATAAACTTTAAAAAAAATCATAAAATCCTTTCTACAGATAAATCTCCAACTCATATAGCTTCACTGCTGAAGTCTTTCAAAATTTAAGAAATAGCATGAATCTTATACCAAGCATTCCAGAAAAAGAAAACAGTTTTTGAAACCAGCTTAATCTTGATGCCAAAACCTGATGAAGCTATTTCAAGAAAGGTGAAATAAAAGCCCAGCCATCATGAATACTGAAACAATAATCCTAAAGAAAATATTAGTGAATGAAATCTAGGAATATATTAAAAAGAATTACAAATTGTTTCCACCCCACACCCAGGAAGGCATGGTTAGTTAACTTATAAAATCCACCAGTGGAATTCACCTTATTAACAACATGATGATGTAAAATCATATTCATATCTGAAAGGATACAGAAATCATTAGCTAAAATTAAAAAAATAAACACTATTAAAATTAATACATAAATTATGTGAGGTCCTAGTCAGTACAATGAGGGATATAAAAAAATTTGTAATTTGAAGGAAAAAATCATAAAACTATCATTATTCATTAACAACATGATTATATTTATAAAAAATCAGAGCTAGTTAATTTATTTAATAATAATAATCCATTATTTGTACACTTTAATGATGGTTAATATTGATACTATTAACAATATTGATATCAAATATTACCCATATTCATAATTATACTGGCTATTAATTATTAAATTAATAATTCCACAGGAGTATTGAATATAGGATCAATAGAAGAACTCAGTTTTTTCTGTGTATCAGTAATTAAAATTAGAAAATAAAAATTTTTATGTAATATACATTACAGTTCATCTAAGTTCATAGAACTCTTTTTACAAACACTGATGTGTAGGCCTAAAAAATATTTGGGATATAACCTTTTAGTAGAAATGTAAAGGGCTAGAAATGATTAGATAATCTAGAGCAATAATTATGAAAGTCTTACACTCCACATGAGCAAGACTGATTATAAAACTTCAGTAATGAAAACTGTGGCATTACTCCAAGGACAGATACACAGGCTACCAGAATAAAATAGAGAGACAAAAATAAATTCATAAATATACCCACATATACACAGTCAATTGATTTATAAAAAAAGGTTATACAGACTATATAGAAGTGTACAGTCAAAAATGATGATCTTTTCAATTATTGGTATTGGGTCAAATGTGAAAATCTTGATTCATATGCCTATTGTGAAAGATAAAATGATAAAGCCTCTATAACAACATAAGATAGTATGTTGCTGATATTTTTTACACAGGACACAAAAGGTCCAACTTTTAAAGGCAACTCATAAAGGAAAAGAGAAATAAATTGGAGTATGTTAAAAATAACAACTTCTTTGCATCTAAGGACACCAAGAGGAGAGTCAAAATGCAAGCCACACAATAGAAGAATATATATAAAATATACATATCTAAAAATTGAACTGAATTCAGAATATATGAGTAATTGATATATTCACTAAAAAAAAAAGAAAAGAAAGAAAGAAAATGGGCAAGTAGCTTGAACAGGCATTTCTCAAATGAAAACATCAAGATGACCAATAAACATATGAAAACAACTTCATTTTTTATCTGAAAGAAGTAAATTAATACCACAATGAGATACCACTACACACTCTTAAGAATGGCTAAAATTAGGAAACACTGATAATTCAGTGATGGTGACTACTGAAGCCACAGGTACTCTCACACTCTGATGATGGCACAGACCATTGGCACAACTATGGAAAACTGGTAGTGTCGATTTAAGCTGGTTATGCAGACTAAATCACCCAAAAGATCCACTTCTAAATATATCTAAAACGTGTATGTATGTGTACCAAGAGGCGTGTATTAGAGAGTTCACTGTGTCACTGTTGGTTAAACCTGGAGACAGACAAATATCCCTCAAGGGTATATATAGATATATAAATATACAAAAGAATAACAAACAGCTTTCATAATTAACAAAATTTTGCTATATACAACCACATTGATGAGTTTCATGAACATAATGTTGAGCAAAAGTAGCCAGACATAAAGAAATACTTAATAGATAAGCCATTTATATAAAATTCAAGTATAGGCATAATCAGAATAGTTAAAATAATATAATAATAATCTACAGTGTCATGGTAATAATCTATAATGTTAAATGTTGGAGTGTGGTTACATTCGAGGGCGGGGTGCAATGACAAGATGGGGCATGTAGGCAATGACAAGATGGGGCATCCAGGGCTGCTGATAGCATTCTACTTCTTGACCATGCAGTGACCACATGGGTTTTCCTTTTGTAAGAATTCACTGAGTTGTAAGAATTCACTGAGCCATTAATGATTTGTATGCATATGTTCTACTTCAAAAAAAAATGTTTAAGCAAAAGAAAAAAATAATATTTCTTCATGAACTCTGATTTTGAAAATATGAATTCTTATGATGTGCATTACTTTGAATTTACTATTTTATTTATTCATTCAATACATATTTATACAGCATCTGAAAAATCACATTGTTAGAATTTTCTCCTTGTTACTAAATATTCTTTGAAACTTATTTTTAATGACTGCATAATACATCAAAATAAGTATGATTTTATAGTATATTTACTCTTTTTTTTAAACTACTGAGCATTTGCATGGTTTACAATTTTACACTATTATAAATAGCACTGAAATGAATATCTTTGTACTTTAATTTCTGACGATCCATAAAAATATACATTTGCTGGGCCTAAGAGGTATGAATATTTTTTCCATATTGTTGTACACAAAATGTGTACTGATTTGTAGTCCCATAGACTCTCTGTAGTTTTTCCACAGAGGTTGCAAAACAGTGATGTTCATGGTATGGAATGCATTTTCTAAATATCTTACTATAAGGATCTCAGAAAAAGGGTAACTGTTATTCCTATTGTGTGAAATTAAAATTAGCCCAGATTCCCAAGTCTCATCTTTGGGCTACAAAAACAGTTTAATTTACATAGTTTGCATCCAGGGACGGTCATGGTACAAGTAATAAGTGATCCATTCTGTAAAAAGAACATGGATTGTAAGGAAATCAAGACCCATTTTAAATTCCAGCCTTGCCCCTTGCTATCCATTTGAGTTGGTAATTAATTTCAGCTATCAAAGTGACAATATACATATAAAGAGCCTAGCATAGTGTCTGGCACAGCTGATATCCAATATGTGATTTTTTCCCCTTCTCAATCATGATATATATCAGTTTTCAATTATCCCTAGCAATGGGTCAAGTGGCATAGATAATTCTAAAACTTTATATCACACCAGACTTTTTACTACTGATGATAAAATATAAAGAAACTGATTTATTTCAGTTTCTCCACCTATTCCTGCCCTTCTAGCCAAAGTAAGGAAACTAGATAACACAGGTTGCCGAATCAATCCAAAAATTAAGAGCTGGTCTTCAGTCTTATTTTATGCCTAAAAACCTTAATTATTATGAAATTAAAATCCCCTTTGCAAGTTGTGTTTTCATTTGGCCTTTAATAAGTAACTTTCAAATGTCTTGCTTTTTTTTTAAGCCTTTAAAAATCATATCAGAGGTTAGGAAAGGGTTCCACTTAACAATATATATTTTCTTCCATATGAGTACCTATCATTAAGTCAATTACCACTGATCATCTTTTAATGATATTTCAAAACCACTTGAATATTTTTAAAAAGGTCACACAAAGCTACATAACTTATAAAACCAAACAGCACAAATGGGACTTTTGCATTTGTTCAGACATGTACCAGGTTTTAGTTCCTACAGGCTCACAGACGGTTTTCTCCTTAGCAGTTTGCCAAATGTATTTTAGAATGTCCAAAATTTAAAATGTTGATGTATGTGAACCAACTACATAATGAAAGAATCCATGCACCATTAAAATGATAATATAAATCACTCTTTATTTCCTCAAATATGCTAAGTGCAAATAACTAGATCACATGGAAAGGAGCAGAAAGGTAAAGAGGTAATATTTTGAGTGAAAAAGATAGACTTCCCCCATCAACACTGACTTGTTTTTTTCTTTTGTTTTGTTTTTTTTTAGATGATTCTTCTTTTTCTTTTTGTTGCAAATATCAAATTATGACCATGGAATATGTATAACAAGCTACAATGCAATTCCTTGATTATTCAGAGCCTAATCATACAGTTTGTGTTTTACCCCAGCCATTTGCTTCTACTTTTCCTGCCTGCTGCCTGCCTTTTGCCATTTCACTGCTTGTTAGTCTTTGGCCAGAGTATTTCAGAAAAAGGCATTTAAAAAAAGAGAGAGAGGTTGGGGGAGGCAGGCCAAACCATTTGAACTTCTTCCAGTTTTGTCTAAAGTTCCTAGAGGAAGAGTGGAGGGTTCAGGTCCCAGAGGATTCTTAGATTATATTTGACTCTCCATCTAGCTTCCCAACTCTGCACCTACCCTACTATTAATACTGTAGACATTCATTTCTTCATTTCGTGGACATCTTGTTCTTCAGAAGGGAAGACAGCTACCTGTTCTAAGAAGAAAAGGTCTAACATATTTTGATTTTGTATATACAAAGGCAGAATATTTGTATTTTGTATTTTGTTTGTGTCTAAATAGGGTGTCTGGTCACCAATTCCAACCTGAGTGTTTGTGTGGGGGCTCCCCCACTCCAATAAGCAATTCTTGGGTGCTCTGCTGGTGTCTGAGAATTCAACTCAATTCTGATACTACGTACCTACAGATAGTATCAGATTTCACAGGTTAGGAGCTCAGTCCTACAAAACTGCCCCTCCACACATACTTGAACAACCAGTGTGGAGCCCAGGCTGTTCCCTGTGTTCCCTGTGTTTCTCACATACCAAACACAACCCCCTCCTTGGGTTCAATTGCTCACAGAACTCAGGAAACTCATTTACTAACTAGATTACCAATTTACTATTAAAGGCTACAACTCAGGAGTAGCCAGATGGAAGAGATGCATAGGGCAAGGTATGTGGGAAGGAGTGCAGAGAATCCAGACCCTCTCCAGGTACACCATTCTCCCCAAATCTCCACCAGAGAACTCTACTGGGTTCACCAACCCAGAAGTTCTCCAAACTGTATCCTTTTGGTTTTTTATGGAGGCTTCATTACATATGAATGATTAACTCATGGGCCATTGGTGATTGATTCAACTACAGCCCCTCTCTCCTCTCAGAGGTCTCCTCCCAGGGGTGGGAGGGGAAATGGAACTGAAAGTTCCAATCTTCTAATCACATGGTTGGTTCCTCTGATGCCCAGCCCTCATCCTTAGGTGATCTAGGGGCTTTCCAAATATATATATATATATATATATATATAATTTCCAAATATATATTTCTTATTATAAATCACAATATCACATTTCCCTAGCAGAAAAATGGCTACTATTAGTTCTGTCAGTCACTAAAATGCATTTCTTGACTATATCAGTATTCACCTCCCTCATAAGGAAAAATAATTATTAATAACTACACTATCTGCTTCTCAAGAGTCATTCACAATGGTTATTAAAAGAAATAAATGATCTCATTTTTAAAATAAATTAAATTTAAAATAAATTAAAGACTGCATATATATGATGAGTAAATGTGTGCGCAAACAAGAGTTGTTCCTATGAAAAAGTACAGTGAAAAAATAACCAAATTTAGAACTCATTTGGCTTGGGTTCAAATTTTAGTCCTGATACTGGTTGTGACTTTGGACAAGTTTTTTAAGTTTCTTACTCTTAATTTCCTTGTCTGTAAAGAAGAAAATACAGTTTTTCACAGAGAATGGATCAGCCAATCTAGAACTCTCTAGAACTCCCTGATGTGTACATTAAGGTTGATTAAATAGGTAAGTATATAGACAAGAAGAACCAGATTTGTCACTGTCTCTCTGACAGTGAAGTTACAAATATGGAAGAAAGAACACTAGTCTGAACACTGTCATGTTGGGTTGGAATTTGAAGTATCAGTATGAACTAATGTTTAATAATACACATACAGATAAATACAGAAGTAAAAATAAAAATATATGCATGTATATGCATGTGTTATTGTACATACATCTAATTTCTAACTCTCTACAGAGAAGCACCAGAAGCAATGGCACCCAGTAGCAATGAGCATACCTCATACTCAGGTTTTAGTTTCTAAACACTATGTTTCAACAAAAGAAAAATATGACTTCATGGTGAAATGGTTATTCTTGATCTGAGATAGAGAAAATTAAAAATGAGTCCAGATCATCTTGAGCCACAAAGTAAAGAATTCATCAAAAAGATGGGAACATGTTGAAAGCATAGAAACACCAGCATAAAAGACACTACATAGCCAAAGCTGGGACAATTTGAGTTACAAAATATTGATAGTATTGGATTAAGATCAACAGAATAAAATAAGAATCAATGAGTTAATACTGACATAAATAGGTGGAAACAGAAACAAATGGGGAAGAAGGGACAGCTCTTTCTTACAAAATAATTGTAATTTATAAGCATAGAAAGAATGCAGGAAATTGAAAAATCACAATTAGGAAATCAAAATAATTGTTGCAAGAAAGATCCAATACATGCTAAAATAGAGGGTTAAATGGGTATTTGAGGAGGTACAAGATATTTGCATAACCTCAAAGAACACCCTCCAACATGTGTATTAGTTACACAGGGAAAAATAATAAATTCATACTGGAAAACCTAGAAGACAATATCTTTAAGATCACTGTAATAAGAAATACAACCTCACCTATCTTCTGGTATGATACAGTGAGAAAGGGATATCACCTCTTCAATATCACTGCTAAAAATGCATAACCTTGGGGCGCCTGGGTGGCGCAGTCGGTTAAGCGTCCGACTTCAGCCAGGTCACGATCTCGCGGTCCGGGAGTTCGAGCCCCGTGTCAGGCTCTGGGCTGATGGCTCAGAGCCTGGAGCCTGTTTCCGATTCTGTGTCTCCCTCTCTCTCTGCCCCTCCCCTGTTCATGCTCTGTCTCTCTCTGTCCCAAAATAAACGTTGAAAAAAAAATTTAAAAAAAATGCATAACCTTAATATAATTATGAGGAAACACCAATCACAAATTGAGGGGTATTCCACAAAGTACCTAACCATTAACTCTTCAAAATTGTCAAAGTCACAAAGACAAGGAAAGGCTGAGGAACTGTCACATATTAGAAAAGAGTAAGACATTACAACTGACTGCATTGATTTCTAAACTGGATCCTGGGACAAACAAAGACAAAAGAATTGTAAAAACAACAACAACATCAACAGCAACAAAACAACTAATGATATCTGAATAGTCT
The DNA here is from genome assembly GCF_022837055.1 of Prionailurus viverrinus. Classification (NCBI taxonomy): domain Eukaryota; kingdom Metazoa; phylum Chordata; class Mammalia; order Carnivora; family Felidae; genus Prionailurus; species Prionailurus viverrinus. Next base: position 76,611,913 of record NC_062563.1, read on the forward strand.
GTAGTTTAGTCAATACTATTACACCAATGTTAATTTCTTAGTCTTTACCATTGTACTATGGTTATGTGAGACATTAATTTAGGGAAAATTGAGGGAAGGGTAAGCAGGAATTCTATACTATTTTTGCAACTTTCCTGTAATTCTAAAGTTAATTTCAAAATAAAAACATTAAAAATTATTTTCAGTAATCAGAAAGTGAATTAACTCTTTCTGCATCATCCCATCAGTCAAGAATGGCCGATTGAAGAATTATTTTGGTATATGATATAGACTAGGTAGAAATGAAGTCTAAAGGATAATGTTGTCTGGTTCCAGTCCTACCTGACATTAAAGGTCTTTGGCAGTCATTTGGGTATTTCTTGCAAATGTGAAGATTTCTCTGATATCTACAAATCAGTGTCCTAATGTTATTTGGGTGTTGGGATAGTATTAATTTATTTTAGTCACTCTTTTGGATAGGAAGGAGAGGAATGAATTAAAGATCTGAATCAAACCCAATAAATATGTTCATTTACCTGGATTTACAATGAAGAAAATTTCAACTATTCAAGAATAAAAATTCATTAATCCAAGTAGATGGATTCTCAGCAATGAGTTTTTAAAAATAAAAATTAATGCCACCAATGTCCCTGAGTATGATAAAACTGTCTGCATATTTTTTTTAAATCAATACATTCTCACATACAGTCATTTCAGAGCTTATCTCATTGCCAAGATATGGGGAACAATATAGTTGCTATATTTTGTCGACTCAGTTCTTTCCCATACTTGATCTTTTAAGTATGATTTTCTAAAGTTCAGTAAAGATAACAGTTGTGGGCTCTGTAAAATAGAACACTGGAGGAGACATACAAAAGACATGTGACCTCAATAGCTCCATCTATTATTTCGAAGTGTGTATTTTTCACAAAAGTTTTAAGGGCAAGACGTTTTTCCTTATTTTTTAACCAAGTTTTATACTTGCATTGTAAATGCATTTCCCCCTTGACTTAAACTCCACAAGAAATTTAATTTGATGGTCCCTGTAAAATTTATCACTTTATTATGATTTTACCAATTTCAGCCTTACCGCTAGGTAGAAATCAAGGAATAATATCTCTATCATTACCAACTAGAGGGATTTGGGGATGGACATAATTAAGAGTTCAAGATATCTATCATCTATTCTCATATAGATGTTTGAAAAAAAATGATTCATTGAGTTTATCAGGATATCCAAAACAAGGTATATCTTCTGAATTTTACAAACATTTTATAAATTTTTCTATTTTGAATGAACCGTTCCACATAGACACTAGACACTTACAAGTGGACAATCTCCCTTGCCTCCTTTCATTATGGAAATAAATAGAGCCATTCATCGCTCTTTTGCTGCCATGATCTGAGTCTGAAATAAATCAGAATTCATCTGAAGCAATGAATCTCTGATACTCTAATAAGCTGTTACTGTAGCAATGATCAAAATGCATTCAGATCCCTTATATAAAGAAGTCCACATGAGACAGAAAAAAGTATAGAAAGCAGGAATTGTAAGAAATGCCTAGAATTTCTCAGCAAGGTATGTTTTACAGTCATCACAACAGGTAAAACACCCTTTATCAAATATTTATTATGCCATATTAAGCTAGAAGTGCCATGTGTGAAGCACAAGGCTCTTAAGATGTCAGTAATGAGCTACATAGCATCAAAAAGAAAGAACTTATTTAAATCCACATTTATCAAAAATATAAAATTTTCTAAAGCTTAAGTCTATCCTACAGAACACAACTGTAGCACAACTGTATCTTAAATGCAATAGCACAATTATCATTTGAGTGAATACTACATACGAGTAATGTATCCAGTGCTTACTCTGTCAGGTTCTTTACATTCCCTAATCTTCACAACCACTGAGACCAGTTAGGTATTATCTCTACTTTGCAAATGAAAAAAATAAAATGCAGAATTTCAACAATTTGTCCAAAGCCATGCAACTAGTGATAGGTTTCCCAATCGTTACCCTTCTTCTTTCACAAGATCAACCTTCCAAAAGCTCCAACTATTCTTGAGAACTCATGGAAAAGCATCATATGTCTCTGCCAAAGCACTTCTAATACTGATGAACTGCAATATTTCCAGTTGCAAATATTGACTCTAGCATCCACATCCTAAAAGTAAATTACTTCAGATGGGAATTTCTAGAAGATGCTCCTTTCACTCTTTTCCATCTGTCAAGTACCTTTTCTGATCCTCTGAATTTTCCCAGGTTTCCCCAGGTTTGGAGTACAAATTATGCTGCATTTACAGAAATGCTTCAATATTCATGGCTTATTGCACTTTCTGGTTCCCTCAAAGACTAACCTACTCCTTTCTTGGTGTTCTCAGAGTCAGTGCTCAGAGATAAATTCATGCTCCACTCCCACCCATGCTGTATTGCTGTGCCCTACATCAGAATGCTGTTCTGCTAGGCACAGTCATCCTCTACCCATAGGTAGTGAGTGGTCAGTCAAGGTTGCCATGATGCCAGAAACACATTTTAGTGTGAAAAGGAATTAGAGAATTGGAGGGAAATTATTTCTTCCACTCTGTGTCATACTTTGCAACTTCATCTCTGAATTAGCAGGTTTATTCCTAGGATCACAAAACTTGCCCCCTGAACACTAAGCCTTTATATTCAGGTTCTTAACTCTTCTTTCAAACCTTACATCAGTGCAAAGACTTAAGACGAGCCATTCTTTCCCATTCTCAGCTATCTGTATATTCACCACATCCTCACAGTTCTGAGGATTCCCCCCTCTTTTTTGTAACTTTTAATTTTAATTCCAGTTAGTTGACATACAGTGTAATATTAGTTTCAGATGTAAAATATAGTGATTCATCACTTCCGTACATTACCCTGTGCTCATCACGACAAGTACCTTCCTCAACCCCCATCACCTATTTCATCTATTCCCCTACCGCCCTCCCCTCTGATAACCCTCAATCTGTTCTCTGCAATTAAAAAACTGTTTCTTGATTTCTCTGTCTGTCTCTCTCTCTGTCTGTGTCTCTCTCTTTTTTCCCTTTGCTTATTTCTTTTATTTCTTAAATTCCACATATGAGCAAAATCATATGGTATTTGTCTTTCTCTGACATTTCTAAAGATGCTTTTAAAAAAATTTAATGTATATTTGTTTATTTTTTTGAGAGAGAGAGAGAGAGAGAGAGAGAGAGAGAGAGAGAACAGGGGAGGGGTAGACAGAGAAGGAGACACAGAATCCAAAGCAGGCTCCAGGCTCTGAGCTGTCAGCACAGAGCCCTACATGAGGCTCAAAACCATGAACTGCAAGATCATGACCTGAGCCAAAGTTGGATGCTTAACTGACAAAGCCACCCAGGCGCCCCTCTGACTTACTGCACTTAGCTTTACACTCTCTAGCTCCACCCCTGTCATTGCAAATGGCAAAATTTCATTCTTTTTTTATGGCTGAATTATATATATATCATATATTATGATATATCATATATCATATATTACATATAGATCACCTCTTCTTTTTCCATTCATCTATCAGTGGACACTTCAGCTGCTTCCATATCTTGGCTATCATAAATAATGCTATTATAAATTTCAGGGTACATGTATCCCTTCAAATTAGTGTTCTTGTATTCTTTGCATAAATACCCACTAATGTGATTGTTGGATCATAACAAGTTCTATTTTTAACTTTTTGAGGAATCTTCACACTGTTATCCACAGTAGCTGCACCAGTTTGCCTTCCTACCAACAGTGCCCAGGTGTTCCTTTTTCTCCACAACCTCACCAACACCTTTTGCTTCTTGTGTTATTGATTTTCACCATTCTGATATGTGTAAGGTGATAATTCATTGTAGTTTTGAGTTGCATTTCCTGATGATAAGTGATGATGAGCAACTTTCTATGCTTGTTGACCATCTGGATGTCTTCTTTAGAAAAATGTCTGTTTATGTCCTCTGCCAATTTTTAACTTGGATTATTTGGGGTTTTTTTTGTTTTTTTTGGTGTTGATTTGTATAAGTTCTTTACATATTCTGGTTACTAACCCATTATTGGATATGTCATATGCAAATATTTTCTCCAATTCCATAGACTGCCTTTAGTTTTATTGATTTTTTCCTTTGCTATGCAGAAGGTTTTCATTTTGATGAGGTCCCAATAGTTTATTTTTCTTTTATTTCTCTTTTCTCAGGAGACATATCTAGAAAGTAGTTGCTAGAGCCAATGTCAAAGAAGTTACTGCCTGTGTTCTCTTCTAGGATTTTTATGGTTTCAGGTCTCATATTTAGGTCTTCAATCCATTTTGAAGTTATTTTGGTGTATGGTGTAAGGAAATGGTATAGTCATTCTTTTGCATGTAGCTGTCCAGTTTTCCAACACTATTTGTTGAAGAGACTGTCTTTTTACCATTGCATATTCTTTCCTGCTTTGTGGAAGATTAATTGTCCATACAATCGTGGGTTTGTTTCTGGATTTTCTATTCTGCTCTATTGATCTATGTGCCTATTTTTGTGCCAGTACCATACTGTTTTGATTACTACAGCTTTGTAATATAACTTGAAGCGCAGAATTGTGACGCCTACAGCTTTGTTTTTCCTTTTCAAGAGTACTTTGGCTATTCAGGGTCTTTTGTGGTTCCACACAAATTTTAGGATTGTTTGTTCTAGTTCTGTGAAAAATACTGCCAATATTTTGATAAGGATTTCATTGAACATGTAGATTGCTTTTGGTAATATAGATACATTAACAATTTCGATTGTTAAATGGAAACTCTTTCCATTTCTGTGTGTTATCTTCATTTCTTTCACCAGTCTTTTATAGTTTTCAGAGTACAGGTCTTCCACCTCTTGGGTAAGGTTTATTCCTGAGTATCTTATTGTTTTTGATGCAATTGGAAATGTGATTGATTCCTTAATTTTTCTTTCTACTGCTTCATTAATGGTATATAGAAATACAACAGATTTCTGTACATTGATTTTGTATCCTGTGACTTTACTGAATTCATTTATCAATTCTAGCAGTTTTTTTGGTAGTCTTTCAGGTTTTCTATATAGAGTATCATGTCATCTGCAAATAGTGAAAGTTTTACTTCTTCCATTTGGATGCCTTTTATTTCTTTTGGTTGTCTAATTGCTGTGGCTAGGACTTCCAGTACTATATTATATAACAGTGGTAAGAGTGGACATCCCTATCTTGCTCCTGACCTTATGGGAAAAGCTCTCAGTTTTTCCCCATTAAAGGTGATGTTAGCTGTGGGATTTTCAGGTATGGCCTTTATTATATCAGGGTATGTTTCCTCTAAACGTACTTTGTTAAGAGTTTTTTTTTTTTTTTTTTTTTTACCATGAGTGGATGTTGTACTTTGTCAAATGCTTTTCTGTGTCCATTTCTGTATCTATGAAATGATCATATGGTTGGTTCTTTACCTTTCTTTTATTGATGTGATGCATCATGTTGATTGATTTGCAAATATTGAAACACACTTGCAACCAAGGAATAAATCCTACTTGATAGTAGTGAAATTTTTTTTCAAATGTTTTGTTGAATTCAATTTGCTAGTATTTTGTAGAGAATTTTTACACCTATGTTCACCAGGGATATTGGTATATAGTTCTATTTTTTAGTGGTATCTTTATCTGGTTTTGATATCAAGGTAATGCCAATCTTATAGAATGAATTTGGAAGTTTTCCTTCCTTTTCTATTTTTTGGAATAGTTCGAGAATAGGTATTAACTCTTCTTTTTTTAAAAATTTTTTTTAACGTTTATTTATTTTTGAGACAGGGAGAGACAGAGCATGAACGGGGGAGGGTCAGAGAGAGAGGGAGACACAGAATCCGAAACAGGCTCCAGGCTCTGAGCAGGCAGCACAGAGCCCGACGCGGGGCTCGAACTCATGAACAGGGAGATCGTGACCTGAGCCGAAGTTGGACATTTATCCAACTGAGCCACCCAGGTGCCCCCTGCCCATTTCTTAACTGGATTATTTGCTTTTTGGGTGTTGAGTTTGATAATTCAACTTTATTTATAGACTTTGGGTATTAGCCCTTTATCCAATATGTCACTTGCAAATATCTTTTCCCATTTCATAGGTTGCCTTTCAGTTTTGTTGACTATTTCCTTTACCGTGCAGAAACTTTTTATCTTATGTCTCAATAGTTCATTTTTGCTTTTGTTTCCCTTGCCTCTGGAGACATGTTTATTTTCTTTTAATTTTTTTAATGTTTATTTATTTTTGAGAGAGCGAGCGAGCATGTGTGGAGGAGGGGCAGAGAGAGAGAGGGAGACACAATCCAAAGCAGGCTCCAGGCTCTGAGCTGTCAGCACAGAGCCCTACGTGGGGATTGAACTCGTGACCACAAGATCATGACCTGAGCTGAAGTCGGACGCTTAACTGACTGAGTCACCCAGGCACCCCTGGAGACATGTTTAGAAAAAAGTTGTTACAATTACATGTACTTTTTAAATTTATTCTTTGATTTCCTGGTTGATCCATTCACTGTTTAGTGGCATGTTATTTAACCTCCATGTATTTGTGGTCTTTCCAAAATATTTCTTTTGGTTGACTTCTAGTTTTATAGTGTTGTGGTCGAAAAGATGCATGGTAGGATTTCAATGTTCTTGAATTTGTTGATGTTTGCTTTGTGGGCTAATATGTGATATGGAGAATTTTCCATATGCACATGAAAAGGATGTGTAATCTGCTGTTTTAAGATGGGATGTTCTGGGGGTGCCTGGGTGGCTCAGTCGGTTAGGTGTCCAACTTCAGCTCAGGTCATGATCTTGCAGTTCGTGAGTTTGAGCACTGCATCAGGCTCTGTGCTGACAGCTCAGAGCCTGGAGCCTCCTTTGGATTCTGTATCTTCCTCTCTCTCTGCTCCTCCCCGCACACATGCTCAGTCTCCCTGTCTCTCAAAAATGAACAAACATTAAAAAAATTTTAAGATGGGATGTTCTGAAAATATATGCTAAATCTTTTCAAAGCCATTATTTCCTTGTTGATTTTCTGTTTAGATAACCTGTCCATTGATGTTTTGGGGGTATTAAAGTCCCCTGCTATTATTATATTATTATAGACTAGTTCCTTTATGTTTGTTATAAACTGTTTAATATATTTGGGTTCCACTGTATTGGGTGCATAAATATTTACGATTGTTAGATGTTCTTGTTGGAGTGTCCTCTTTATTATTATATAGTGTCCTTCTTTGTCTCTTGTTACAGTCTTTGTTTCAAAGCCTATTTTGCCCAATATATGCATTGCCACTCTGGCTTTCTTTGATATCCATTTACATGACAAATGTTTCTCCATACTCTCTCTTTTATCTGCAGGTGACTCTAGGTCTAAAATGAGTCTATTAAAAGCAATGTATAGATGGATCATGTTTTTAATCCATTCTGTCACCATATATCTTTTGGTTGTAATATTTAGTCCATTTATATACAAAGTAATTATTGATAGATACATATTTATTGCCATTTTATTACTTCTATTGTAGTTGTGTCTAAAGATTTTCTTTGATTCTTTTTTGTCTTTCTCTCTTTCATGTTTTGCTGATTTTCTTTAGTGATATATTTGAATTTCTTTCTCTTTATAGTTTTCAAATTTATTAGTGTTTTTTAATATATGGTTACCATTAGGTTTGTATATAACTTCTACATATAGCAGTCTATATTGAGTTGATGTGTTTTTTAAGTTTGAACCCATTTTTTTCTCCTCTACTCCATAAAATTTAGGTATATGCTATTATATATCATTTTTTGTGTGAGTTCCTTGACAGACTTTTTTAATATAAATGTTCATTTTTACTGCTTTTGTGTTTCCTACTTCTATACTGTTACTTTTGATCTCTCCTTTATACCCTAAGAGTCCCCTTTAATATTTCTTACAGGGCTGGTTTAGCGGTCATGAATTCCCTTAGTTCTTGTTTGTCTGGAAAACTCTTTACTTCTTCTTCTATTCTTGTATAATAGCCTTGCTGGATACAGTATTCTTGGCTGCAGATTTCTCCCATTCACCACTTTAAATTTGTCATGCCACTCTGTTTGGCTTGCAAAGTTTCTGCTGAAAAATCCCCTGCTAGTCTCATGGGTTTTCCCTTATAAGTTACTGACATCTTTTGTCTTGCTGCTTTAAAATTTTTGTTTTTCATCACTATATTTTGCCAATTTAATTACAATATGTCTTGGTGTGGGTCTGCTTTTGTTGAACTTGATGGGCATTCTCTGTGCCTCCTGGATCTGGATATTTGTTTCCTTTCCCAGATTAGTGAAGTTTTCAGCTATTATTTCATCATATAAATTTTCTGCCCCTTTCCTCTCTCTTCTTGTAGGACTCGTATAATATGAATGTTATTAAATTTGATGGAGTCACTGAGTTCCCTAAATCTATTTTCATTTTGCATAATTCTTTTTCTCTTCCCATTCAGCTTGATTATTTTCCATTATTCTGTCTTTTAAATCATTAATTTGTTACTCTGTTTCTTCCACCCTGCTGTTCTTTCCATCAGGCATGTTTTTCATTTAGTTATTTGAGCCCTAAATTCATTTCTGCTATGTTATTCCTTATCTCTGTGTTAAGGGTCTCCTTCATGTCCACTCTTTTCTCAAGTCCAGCAAATATCCTTATGATCATTGCTTTAAATTATCTATCAGGTATGCTACTTTTTTTCTGTTTCAGTTAGATCTTGGCCTTTCACTTAGGCCTTGGCTTTGTCCTATTCTTTGATTTGGGATAAATTTCCCTGTCTCATCATTTTGTCTGCTTCTCTGTGTCTGTTTCTCTGTGTTAATAAAGTCAGCTGTGTCTTCTGCTCTTGAAAGTAGTGATTTTACGAAGATGGGGCCCTGGAGTGCCCTGCATTCAGTGTCCACTGTTCACTAGAATCTGGCACTTCAGGAGAGTTTCCCACATGTGTTGCTTAAAATCTGCTGTTGTGTCTGAGTCACTTTTCCTTTCACTGCAGTCATGTGCACTGACTCTCTACCTATTGTGGGCTGTGCTTGCTCTCTGTGGTGTTAGTAGGATCCAGGAAGGCCAGCTAAGGCCTGCTAGGGAACTTGGGAAAGTGTTAGCAAAATGTGAGCTGGGCCCCTAGTCCTATGCCAGGTCCCCCAAGCGCTGAGGTGGCTAAAAGCTGCATGCCAGGGCAGCCGGGGGTGTGAGTCTGGTCATGGTCCATGATGGTGCCTGGGCACAGCTGGGCAGGGCCAGTGGTAGCACCTGGGGGTGCATGGCTGGGCAAGGCACAACACATGGACACAGCATGCAGTAGCAGCTATACCTGGCTGATTCTACCTATCTTTTGAGCTTAACACACATGCATACACACTCACACACACAATCTTACATATAAACCCATTCTAATAAATTCCTAGAATGATTACCAGGACACCAATTCCATAATTATACAAACTCTAAATTGAACTTTGAGAACATCATGAATACCCTGTTATCTTTCTCAAACCAGAAGACAGTCCCCATTTATCTTTCAAAACCTCTGTGAACTCTTTCCTGATATCTCCTAAGCACAGTGTTGGTCCTGTGTTCTCTGACACTATTCATATTCTCTATATCATATTTTATTTTGATTACATTTCTAAGTGTCTATTCCCTTTTATAGATTCTGTGCTCTGTGAAGTACCATTTCTTATTCAGCCTGCACAGCACTAGCATCCATAGCACAGTTCCTGGCATAATAAAGTGAATAAATAATTCATTATACAAGCCACACTGTTCTTGATATTCCATTTTAAAATACTGAGCTTTGGTCATATAGCAGTTAAAAGAAAGATTGCGGTTTTGGTGCTGACCTACTAATCGAGATCTAATGGTGAGCTCTATCTTAGCATAACTTAAATGAGTTTAAACCTGTTTAGAAACACTTAATGAATGTCTGCACGACAGAGAATATTAATATAAGATTCAGAAACAAAAACATTAACTTTAGGGCTAAGATGATTTATGGTGTAACAAAGACTAAAACTACATGCTATGGAAATAGAAAGGAGTGACAATTTTAGATTCAAGCAGATTTCTCAGAAGAGGTAAATCTTGAGCTATGTTTCTGAAGTGGGGAAGAAGGATATTACAAGGGAGGAAAAAACTGGAGCAAAAGCCCAAAGATTGATGAGTATGTGGAGTAGCCAAGAAAGAACAAAAAGACCAAAATAGCTGCTATTTAGAGTATGTGGTTAGTCTGTGAAGGGAGAAGGTGGCCTAGAAAGTGACAATGGAAATATGGGAAAGGACAATTGTGGAAAGCACTGATTAAATCATTTCCATCATTAATATACTGAGAAGGCAAAAAGTTTTTGAGGAGAATGACCCAGAATTTCAGCAAGGTAACACAGCAGTATACAGAAGTATATTAGCATCTACAGGTATTGGATGTACTTTTAATACACACAACTACCACTACCTTGTTCTTTTATTCCAGGTCTCTGGGAACAACTCTCAGGCAGCCTTCTTATCCTCTGTTGGCGTATACTAACAATAAATGCAATATTAGTGACCCTTCCTTTGAGGCACACTCATCATTGATTCCTGCCCCCCAAAGCAGCTAATATCAGAAAGGGGTCTCTGAGTATCTCCTTTTCTTTAAGATCCTTTTGGAAACGTTGGTTACTTATTCATGATTGGGTCAACTATTTTATCCTACTCTGGGAGACAATTTAACAAATCACATAGCTAGGTGTTACTTAATTCTAAATCATATCTTGAGATGTTAATTCCTCATCTCCTAAAAAGGAGATATAATCAACATTCTTCATAAAAAATTCTGAGTCAAAGTTTGGTACCTGATCTTTCCTTATCTCCAAGAAGAGATGACCATAAAGAGAATTATAAGAAAGCTTTATATAGGGACTAATCTCAGAATCTAGATCAACATTAATAAAGTCGGGGGCTAAGTCACAGGAATGAAAACAAAAGAAAATATAGGGAAACTCTAGATGTGTCAATTAGAACTAGAGAGATTGGGAAAAATTAATATGAATTATGACACTGAGTTATATCTGAAATGTCTGGATGACATAGCCTAAAGTATAGTGAGACAAGTGTTGATCACTGAGCCTAAATACATTTCTATCTCAGAGGGTCCAGCAGAGAGTGAAGGGACTTCTGGATAATAATAATAAAAAAAAGATAAGTAAGAAAGGAGTGACAGACCAGGAGAGGAGTTTTACAAGGGAGGTAGTACCCACAATTAGGACGCTGTGTGACTCATAGTCAGCTCATGGTCATACCACAACAACCGTAATTGCGGCTTGTGGTCAACCACTACTGGTCCATTTTCTAAACTCATCCTTAACAGTCAACTCTAAAATCATCAGCATGTCCCTATTAGGTATTCATCTCTAACATCATGGTTATTATCATGTTGGATGTCCCTGTAAATATTAAATACCAAGTTAATATTGTTAGTCTCTTTCTTAATGACCTACTTGGTAAAAATAATGAAGGGAAATAGGAAGTGTCCCTTATAAACGGTCTATCTCAAATATGTAAATGTTCTTAGTAGTCTTTAGTGGAAAAGAGGGGAAAAGTTATTTAGCTGGGCATTGAACACTTAGTTTATCGATACCTCTAATCACAAGTCACCCATTGCTTCCCCTCCTCCTCTCAGTCCCTTATGCCTCAAGTTTTCCCAGGTATCACTGAAATCTTAAGACAAATGAAAAAAGAAATAATGCTTATATTAATAGGAGGATAGAGCAAACTTAGCTGTGTGGTGTGATTGTTCAGTTTGGGCTAGCAAGGTCACTGAGAAAGACTAGGTCTTGCTTGGGTTGGCACCAGCTGAGCAGGCAAGCAACATAAACTATGGGTGAGAACAGATCAGTGTTGTGCAATGTCCCAGAGGACAGGAAGCCGGATGGCTCTGCCACGCCAGATGACCAGCCATGGACATAACTCTAAATAGGGAACAGTGTTTGTCAGCCTTCCCCAGAGATACTGAAATCAATGTTCCATGGACAAGCCCATTGAACTGTCATTAGAGCAGATGGAAACTAGAGTTCCCATACTCCCCAGACTTCAGTTAAAGTTATTCTTTGAGTTAGTTAGACCTGAAGCTCTGAATTGTCCACATCTCTAGCCCAAGCCTATTTGACTTCTGGGGGCGGGGGGTATCTCAATAGTAAGTTAAATTAAAAAGATTTGATGAATTTAAATCAAATTTCTGTGATCTCCTGCTCTATACCAATAAATACCCCTCAAAATATCCATCTCTTTTAGCACACCCAGTGTCTTTACATTATTTTTTTCTGGGTGTGATTAGCTCATTTAATCCTAATAATTCACTTAACATAGGATGCAGGCACTTTGGAATATCCTTTTCTGAATAGTAATTCTAAAGAAATAACATCTCTCCTTTGTCTGAAGGGAACTGTGTCTCATGTGATAAAATTCTGATGAGACATTGATAACTGTGAAATACAGACTCTTCTTGACCTTCTCCTATGACCTTCTGGACACAGCTGGCTCCATAGCTAGAGATCACAGGAGACCCACTATGGCTGAGGACTCCACTATTATGCTAAATATTTTAGATTCCTGGTCTTCTCTAAGATATTGCTAAGAAGTTATCTCATAATTTATCTTTGTTAATCTATAATAATCAATATCAATAAAATATTCTCTGGGTGTTTGTTGAAATTTTTAGTTTTGTAAGTATACTTTTCAGACCTCAGGAGAGCAAAGTAAGGAGGAAGTATACTTTTGGGGGATGTAAGTAGATAAATAGCTTCTGACTGAGGAATGACTCTAGAAATTTCAAAAATGGAGCCTCATATAGGAATGTTCCTTTGGAAAAATGATACCTGGAATTTCACACACAGTACTTTGATGGTCTGGCTTGACCCAAGAAAATAACTTGGGGTTTCTAGAGGAGTTCTGTCAGATTTTACATGGATTGTTAAACCTTGCTAAAAATGCACTCTTCTAAACTGTTCTAAAATAATTCCCAACATTTCCCTTAATCTTTTCGCACCTATACTTTCAACCCTATCCCAGTATTCTAAGTGGTTCAAACTGCTAGCATGCTGAAATAATTTATATATACTTTAACAGAAATAAGACATGATATATTATGTTGTCTCATAAGAAATGACCAATTTATGGGTCAAAAGTTGAATACTGGAAATTTCATATGATTCCATTGAAAATATTAATTCATATATATCTCTATATACATTACATAGATAAATCATATATATATCTACATATAGATAAGATACAAACATATATAGTCTTGTATGTAACAAAGCCAATTATTTGGTAATGACATTACACTACAGTTATAGAAGATGTTACCATTAGGAAAGACTGGGAGAAGAGTATATTGGACCTCCCTGTAAATTTTTTTTAATTTCTCAGAAATCTATAGTGATTTCAAAATTTAAAAATTAATACATTATAAATACTTTCTACATTTCATAGATATATTTTAAGTAAAATTTAAAGCAAGTTTTCGTTAGAAGAATTCTTATCCTTGTTGTTCCAAAGCACACAAATGTATTCCCACACAGATATTTTACATTAAAATCCATGTATATTGTTGTGTATTTACGCATGTGCAAAGAGAAATCTAGAAATGTTCTTATAGTTGCAACTTATTTGCATGGAACTAATCAAGTGTTACTTTGAAAGACCTATACTTTGAAACATAAGGTGATATTTGGACTCCAAATAAACATGTGAATTTATATTCCACAAAAAAAAAAAAAAGAGAAAAAAGAAAAAGAAAAAGGTGGGGGTGGGGGAACTGGCTGCATCTGGTCAAGGATTAGCCAATTAAAAAAATAAAAAACTGTAAAACTCAATTGGAATTCTAAATTCTCCAATAATCAAAGTGTCCTCTGTTCTGCAGATGCCTAGAATAGAATTTTACATTTTCAAAAAAATACTTTCTTCAGTATTCATACTATCCTGAAGTATTAAGTAATTATCAGCCCAAAAGAAATTATTCTACTGTGGGAATCAAGTCTTGCAAAATATTATGGTGAACTTATTATAAAGAATAAGCAAGAGAAATAACAGTGACTAGGCTTTGGGGTAAGATGGCGGCTTAGGAGGACGCTGGGCTCACCGCACGTCCTGCTGATCACTTAGATTCCACCTACACCTGCCTAAATAACCCAGAAAACCGCCAGAGGATTAGCAGAACGGAGTCACCGGAGCCAAACGCAGACGAGAGGCCCACGGAAGACGGTAGGAAGGGCGGCGAGGTGGTGCGCGCTCCACGGACTGGCGGGAGGGAGCCGGGGCGGAGGGGCGGCTCGCTGGCCAAGCAGAGCCCCCGAGTCTGGCTTGCAAAAGCGGAGGGGCCTGACGGACTGTGTTCCCACAACAAGCACAACTTAGCCTCTGGGAGGTCATAAGTTAACAGCTCTGCTCGGAAAGCGGGAAGGCTGGAGGACAAAGGGAGGGAGAGCTGCTGAGCCCCCTGACGACAGAGCTCAGTTTGGTGGGGAACAAAGGCACTCGCCAGCGCCATCTCCCCCGCCCATCCCCCAGCCAAAATCCCAAAGAGAACCAGTTCCTGCCGGGGAACTTGCTCGAGGCGCAAACACCCAACTCTGCGCTTCTGCGGAACAAAACCTCCGGCAGCGGATCTGACTCCCTCCCGCTGCCACAGGGCCCCTCCTGAAGTGGATCACCTAAGGAGAAGCGATCTAAGCCTGCCCCTCCTGCCCCCGAGCACCTTGCCTACCCACCCCAGCTAATACACCAGATCCCCAGCATCACAAGCCTGGGAGTGTGCAAGTAGCCCAGACGGGCCACGCCACCCCACAGTGAATCCCGCCCCTAGGAGAGGGGAAGAGAAGACACACACCAGTCTGACTGTGGCCCCAGTGGTGGGCTGGGGGCAGACATCGGGTCTCACTGCGGCCCCGCCCACCAACTCCAGTTATACACCACAGCACAGGGGAAGTGCCCTGCAGGTCCTCACCACGCCAGGGACTATCCAAAATGACCAAGCGGAAGAATTCCCCTCAGAAGAATCTCCAGGAAATAACAACAGCTAATGAGCTGATCAAAAAGGATTTAAATAATATAACAGAAAGTGAATTTAGAATAATAGTCATAAAATTAATCACTGGGCTTGAAAACAGTATACAGGACAGCAGAGAATCTCTTGCTACAGAGATCAAGGGACTAAGGAACAGTCAGAGGAGCTGAAAAACGCTTTAAACAAAATGCATAACAAAATGGAAACCACCACAGCTCGTCTTGAAGAGGCAGAGGAGAGAATAGGTGAACTAGAAGATAAAGTTATTGGAAAAGAGGAAGCTGAGAAAAAGAGAGATAAAAAAATCCAGGAGTATGAGGGGAAAATTAGAGAATTAAGTGATACACTAAAAAGAAATAATATATGCATAATTGGTATCCCAGAGGAGGAAGAGAGAGGGAAAGGTGCTGAAGGGATACTTGAAGAAATAATAGCTGAGAACTTCCCTGAACTGGGGAAGGAAAAAGGCATTGAAATCCAAGAGGCACAGAGAACTCCCTTCAGACGTAAGTTGAATCGATCTTCTGCACGACATATCATAGTGAAACTGGCAAAATACAAGGATAAAGAGAAAATTCTGAAAGCAGCGAGGGGTAAACGTGCCCTCACATATAAAGGGAGACCTAGAAGACTCGTGACGGATCTCTCTTTTGAAACTTGGCAGGCCAGAAAGAATTGGCACGAGATTTTCAGGGTGCTAGACAGAAAAAATATGCAGCTAAGAATCCTTTATCCAGCAAGTCTGTCATTTAGAATAGAAGGAGAGATAAAGGTCTTCCCAAACAAACAAAAACTGAAGGAATTTGTCACCACTAAACCAGCCCTACAAGAGATCCTAAGGGGGACCTTGTGAGACAAAGTCCCAGAGACATCACTACAAGCATAAAACATAAAGACATCACAATGACTCTAAACCCATACCTTTCTATAATAACACTGAATGTAAATGGATTAAATGCGCCAACCAAAAGACATAGGGTATCAGAATGGATAAAAAAACAAGACCCATCTATTTGCTGTCTACAAGAGACTCATTTTAGACCTGAGGACACCTTTAGATTGAGAGTGAGGGGATGGAGAACTATTTATCATGCGACTGGAAGCCAAAAGAAAGCTGGAGTAGCCATACTTATATCAGACAAACTAGACTTTAAATTAAAGGCTGTAACAAGAGATGAAGAAGGACATTATATAATAGTTACAGGGTCTATCCATCAGGAAGAGCTAACAATTATAAATGTCTATGCGCCGAATACCGGAGCCCCCAAATATATAAAACAATTACTCATAAACATAAGCAACCTTATCGATAAGAATGTGGTAATTGCAGGGGACTTTAACACCCCACTTACAGAAATGGATAGATCATCTAGACACACGGTCAATAAAGAAACAAGGACCCTGAATGAGACATTGGATCAGATGGACTTGACAGATATATTTAGAACTCTACATCCCAAAGCAACAGAATATACTTTCTTCTCGAGTGCACATGGAACATTCTCCAAGATAGATCATATACTGGGTCACAAAACAGCCCTTCCTAAGTTTACAAGAATTGAAATTATACCATGCATACTTTCAGACCACAATGCTATGAAGCTTGAAATCAACCACAGAAAAAAGTCTGGAAAACCTCCAAAAGCATGGAGGTTAAAGAACACCCTACTAACGAATGAGTGGGTCAGCCAGGCAATTGAGAAGAAATTAAAAAATATATGGAAACAAACGAAAATGAAAATACAACAATCCAAACGCTTTGGGACGCAGCAAAGGCAGTCCTCAGAGGAAAATACATTGCAATCCAGGCCTATCTCAAGAAACAAGAAAAATCCCAAATACAAAATCTAACATCACACCTTAAGGAACTAGAAGCAGAACAGCAAAGGCAGCCTAAACCCAGCAGAAGAAGAGAAATAATAAAGATCAGAGCAGAAATAAACAATATAGAATCTAAAAAAACTGTGGAGCAGATCAACGAAACCAAGAGTTGGTTTTTTGAAAAAATAAACAAAATTGACAAACCTCTAGCCAGGCTTCTCAAATAGAAAAGGGAGATGACCCAAATAGATAAAATCATGAATGAAAATGGAATTATTACAACAAATCCCTCAGAGATACAAACAATTATCAGGGAATACTATGAAAACTTATATGCCAACAAATTGGACAACCTGGAAGAAATGGACAAATTCCTGAACACCCACACTCTTCCAAAACTCAATCAGGAGGAAATAGAAAGCTTGAACAGACCCATAACCAGCGAAGAAATTGAATCGGTTATCAAAAATCTCCCAACAAATAAGAGTCCAGGACCAGATGGCTTCCCAGGGGAGTTCTACCAGACGTTTAAAGCAGAGATAATACCTATCCTTCTCAAGCTATTCCAAGAAATAGAAAGGGAAGGAAAACTTCCAGACGCATTCTATGAAGCCACTATTACTTTGATTGCTAAACCAGACAGAGACCCAGTAAAAAAAAGAGAACTACAGGCCAATATCCCTGATGAATATGGATGCAAAAATTCTCAATAAGATACTAGCAAATCGAATTCAACGGCATATAAAAAGAATTATTCACCATGATCAAGGGATTCATTCCTGGGATGCAGGGCTGGTTCAACATTCGCAAATCAATCAACGTGATACATCACATTAACAAAAAAAGAGAGAAGAACCATATGATCCTGTCAATCGATGCAGAAAAGGCCTTTGACAAAATCCAGCACCCTTTCTTAATAAAAACCCTTGAGAAAGTCGGGATAGAAGGAACATACTTAAAGATCATAAAAGCCATTTATGAAAAGCCCACAGCTAACATCATCCTCAACGGGGAAAAACTGAAAGCTTTTTCCCTGAGATCAGGAACACGAGAAGGATGCCCACTCTCACCGCTGCTGTTTAACATAGTGCTGGAAGTTCTAGCATCAGCAATCAGACAACAAAAGGAAATCAAAGGCATCAAAATTGGCAAAGATGAAGTCAAGCTTTCGCTTTTTGCAGATGACATGATATTATACATGGAAAATCCGATAGACTCCACCAAAAGTCTGCTAGAACTGATACAGGAATTCAGCAAAGTTGCAGGATACAAAATCAATGTACAGAAATCAGTTGCATTCTTATACACTAACAATGAAGCAACAGAAAGACAAATAAAGAAACTGATCCCATTCACAATTGCACCAAGAAGCATAAAATACCTAGAAATAAATCTAACCAAAGATGTAAAGGATCTGTATGCTGAAAACTATAGAAAGCTTATGAAGGTAATTGAAGAAGATTTAAAGAAATGGAAAGACATTCCCTGCTCATGGATTGGAAAAATAAATATTGTCAAAATGTCAATACTACCCAAAGCTATCTACACATTCAATGCAATCCCAATCAAAATTGCACCAGCATTCTTCTCGAAACTAGAACAAGTTATCCTAAAATTCATATGGAACCACAAAAGGCCCCGAATAGCCAAAGGAATTTTGAAGAAGAAGACCAAAGCAGGAGGCATCACAATCCCAGACTTTAGCCTCTACTACAAAGCTGTCATCATCAAGACAGCATGGTATTGGCACAAAAACAGACACATAGACCAATGGAATAGAATAGAAACCCCAGAACTAGACCCACAAATGTATGGCCAACTCATCTTTGACAAAGCAGGAAAGAACATTCAATGGAAAAAAGACAGCCTCTTTAACAAATGGTGCTGGGAGAACTGGACAGCAACATGCAGAAGGTTGAAACTAGACCACTTTCTCACACCACTCACAAAAATAAACTCAAAATGGATAAAGGACCTGAATGTGAGACAGGAAACCATCAAAACCCTAGAGGAGAAAGCAGGAAAAGACCTCTCTGACCTCAGCCGTAGCAATCTCTTACTCGACACATCCCCAAAGGCAAGGGAATTAAAAGCAAAAGTGAATTACTGGGACCTTATGAAGATAAAAAGCTTCTGCACAGCAAAGGAAACAACCAACAAAACTAAAAGGCAACCAACAGAATGGGAAAAGATATTCGCAAATGACACATCAGACAAAGGGCTAGTATCCAAAATCTATAAAGAGCTCACCAAACTCCACACCCGAAAAACAAATAACCCAGTGAAGAAATGGGCAGAAAACACGAATAGACACTTTTCTAAAGAAGACATCCGGATGGCTAACAGGCACATGAAAAGATGTTCAGCGTCGCTCCTTATCAGGGAAATACAAATCAAAACCACACTCAGGTATCACCTCACGCCAGTCAGAGTGGCCAAAATGAACAAATCAGGAGACTATAGATGCTGGCGAGGATGTGGAGAAACGGGAACCCTCTTGCACTGTTGGTGGGAATGCAAATTGGTGCAGCCGCTCTGGAAAGCAGTGTGGAGGTTCCTCAGAAAATTAAAAATAGACCTACCCTATGACCCAGCAATAGCACTGCTAGGAATTTATCCAAGGGATACAGGAGCACTGATGC
Source organism: Prionailurus viverrinus (assembly GCF_022837055.1). Classification (NCBI taxonomy): domain Eukaryota; kingdom Metazoa; phylum Chordata; class Mammalia; order Carnivora; family Felidae; genus Prionailurus; species Prionailurus viverrinus. The sequence continues at coordinate 76,631,381 of NC_062563.1, forward strand.
ATAGGGCCACTTGTACCCCAATGTTCATAGCAGCACTCTCAACAATAGCCAAATTATGGAAAGAGCCTAAATGTCCATCAACTGATGAATGGAGAAAGAAAATGTGGTTTATATACACAATGGAATACTATGTGGCAATGAGAAAAAATGAAAATGGCCTTTTGTAGCAACGTGGATGGAACTGGAGAGTGTGATGCTAGGTGAAATAAGCCATACAGAGAAAGACAGATGCCATATGGTTTCACTCTTATGTGGATCCTGAGAAACTTAACAGGAACCCATGGGGGAGGGGAAGGAAAAAAAAAAAAAAAGAGGTTAGAGTGGGAGAGAGCCAAAGCATAAGACTGTTAAAAACTGAGAACAAACTGAGGGTTGATGGGGGGTGGGAGGGAGGAGAGGGTGGGTGATGGGTATTGAGGAGGGCACCTTTTGGGATGAGCACTGGGTGTTGTATGGAAACCAATTTGTCAATAAATTTCATATATTAAAAAAATAAATAAATAAAATAAAATAAAAACAAAAAAAAATAAAAAAAATAAAAAGAATAAGCAAGAAAACAATACTGATGGCTGTTTTCATGATGTGTTCATTCATACAATGAATGATACATGCCAACCTCATTGAAATCAGGCTATTTTCAAAGAAGCACAAATTTGTAATCAAATTATGATTTTAAAAAGCTCCTACAACTTAAGATTTAATTTTCAGCTACCATAACTCCCAATGACACATCTGTCTTTCCTAGTGGGTATCACCAATGGTTTTCTTGTGTGGTCCAGTAGTTATTTGAATGTGTAAAGAGAGTAATTAAAAAATGTTGGAGATTTCTAGTTTTTATTGTCATGTGTCTGATTATTCACAGAGGTTGAAGAATGTCTGGAATAGAAAAGTCATTTGTGATTCCTTATGTGAATATAAATAAGCAGTAAAATTTACCAGTATATAACCAATATATTCTTTGTTCAAAAATTTAAACAATGCAGTGAAGAAGAAGGGAGCCAGCAAGCAAACAAGCAACAGGAAGGAAAGAAGGAAGGAAGGAAGGAAGGAAGGAAGGAAGGAAGGAAGGAAAAATAGAAGGAAAGAATGAAAGAAAGAAGGAAGGAAGGAAGGGAGGGAGGGAGGGAAGGAGGGAGGGAGGGAGAAAGGATGGAGAGGATCCATCTGCAATTTCAATGATCGAAGATAACTAGTTCTAAAATTCTGGTGACTTTTCTTTCAGACATCCACTTTTATATTTAACCAAATATATATAATCTTATACCAATCTGATTTATTATATATGCAATTTTAGCATATATATTATGCTTTCCCTATATTCTTTTTTAAACTATCTTCCTCTCTTCAACATCCAAATAAATAATGTTGACAGACTGCTATGCATATTTTTCATTCAGTTAACATTTACTTTTTAATAGACTTTATTTTTAGACCAATTTCAGATTTACAGAAGTATAAGAAGATAACACAGAATGTCCACATGCCCTACATGCAGTTTCCCCTATTAACATCTTAATTAGTATGAAATACTGCTAATGCCCAATATGTGTACATTATTGTTAACTAAAGTCCATAGGTTATTTAGATTTCCTTGGCTTTTACCTAATGCCCTTTTTCTGTTCCAGGTTCCCATCTAGGGTACTGCATTACATTTTGTTGCATATCTTTTTGGCTCATCTTGGCTGATCTCTAATTTACAATATAAACAAAGACTAATTCCAATGGGAATTAGAAATTCCTGATAAAAAGTTAATAGAAAATATTTTATTAATATATTAATATTTTATCTTGACAGAAAAGTCTAAACAAAAAAGATAATTTTTTTCAAAAAAAACTTCTAAGGGGCGCCTGGGTAGCTCAGTTGGTTAAGTGCCCAGCTTCTGCTCAGGTCATGATCTTGCGGTCCATGAGTTTGAGCCCTGCGTTGGGCTCTGTGCTGACAGCTCAGAGCCTGGAGCCTGCTTTGGATTCTGTGTCTCCCTCTCTCTCTGCCCCTCTCCTGCTCGCACTCTGTCTCTCTCTCTCTCAAAAATAAATAAACATTAAAAAAAATATTAAAAACTTCTAAAATAAAGCATAGAATGTCTTACTATCTTGGCATGGACAAAATATCTCAAATAGGACAAAAGCACTAATCATTAAGGAAAAGATCAATTTAATCAAACATCATTAAATTAAGAACTTTTTATCAAAAGACACCAAATATTAAAAGACCAAAAAGAAGGGTGTCTGGGTGGCTCAGTCTGTTAAACGTCCAACTCTTAATTTCAGCTGAGGTCATGATCACATACTCATGACATCAAGTCCCAGGCAGGGCTCATTGCTGGACATGGAACCTGCTTGGGATTCTCTACCTCTCCCTCTTCCTCTGCCTCTCCCCAGCTCTTTCTCTAAATAAATAAATAAATAAATAAATAAATAAATAAATAAATAAATAAATAAATAACAGAAAAAGATATTTGTAATTCATGTATTTGACAAAGTATCCCTATCCAGAATATATAAAATCTTCTACAAATAAGACAATTACGGAAAACAGAGAAATGGGCAAAAGACCTAAAGAGGTAATGCACAAAAGAAATTATCCAAATGGCCGAGAAAATGAAATGGTATTCAAAATGATCCCATCAGAGAAATGCCAAGCAAACCTATAATGCTATACAATTACACACCCATGAAAATGGCTAACATCACAAAGATTCTCAGTATCAAGTATTGGCAAGAATGTTAAACAATGGGAACTCTCAAATACTGCTGATGGTTACCTGATATGTTCAACTTATAAAAAGCTTTGGATTGTGCATTTAAGATTTGTGTTATCTAGCATATATACATTGTAAGTTATACTAATATACTAAGCCTATACAAAGGCTTATGGCAATTACTTATTAACTCCAGTGAGTGTGATTTTATAATATTAATATTTCCCATCCCAAAGTATCATATATATTTCCTTTTATTCTGAAGTTGTTTGGTGATTAAGATTCTTTTTTTTCCCCACAAAAGTCCTATATTTAATTATGACATTAATTTAAGGTAGGATACTTGCCTCAATGGAAGACTATTCACTTCACCACAAGATGTGTTATGGGGATCTTTCGTGCAACTTTAATTTATCAAATTGGCCTTCTCCTCACTTATTCAATTTTACACAAACAGCACTATAAATAACATATAAATTCCTCACTTGAGATAATAAACAAATTTTAAGATGCCCTAAAAACTGATAAAGTTCTTAATTCAGAAAACTTCAATACAACTCTGATATAATTATATGAATTTCAAAATAGATTTAAAGCAATTAGGTTGCTCATAAACTTGATAAACAGTATTATAAATTATCAGAAATGACTATGAGGGAGCTAATTAATTTTATACAGTGTAGAATCTCAAAAATATAAAGAAAATCACCTGAGTAAACTCCATCTTGTTAAAACAGAAATGCTTAAATGATAGAGAGTGTTATCTGTGTCTAGCACCGATAAACACTGAGAAGGGAAAGAAGAAAAGAGAACTAACAAAGCTGAAGTTGACCATATTGTTCTGGGGGTAGAACTGAGAAAAGAGATAATAAGTACATCTTACATAAGTGGTGTATATACACACACGCACAACACACACACACACACACACACACACACACACACACCATTTAAACAAGAACTTAAGTTCCCAAAATACATTACATTAATATAAAAATTACTAGAATACTCTAGACAGACAAATATGGAAATCATCATAAAATAGTTTTTAAATTCAGGAATATGCCTCTAATTTTATGAAACAAGCAATGGAAAAAGTGGCCTATATTTCAAAGCAAATAGCTTCATACCAAAATTTAAAAGAATCTATATATTCTATGAAGCATTATAACTGAGACTGATTCAAGAGATGGGTAACTGGGAGCTCTTCAAGGGCGGGAATCATGGGTCATTCATCCCTAGTGCACAGAGTAGCATATGGCAAACACGAGATACCTGATTAGTGTTCACTGAAGGAGTAAAGGTGAGATCATAAGAAAGCAACTGAAAAAGCCACACAGGACACGGGAAGCTGTCTTCTCTTGGGTAAGTTTAACTACTTTCATCATTAAGCTGGAGTACTTCCATTACTAAGGCTGCCTCTCTACACCTGCTTTTAAGAACTGGAAATCAAGCCAAAACATCCAATGCTGGCAAACTTATCACTCGTTAGGTTCAGAGTAAGTTTTTACGCATTTGTGAAATATTGATATTTCCTTCAAATAACAATATAGAGTGAAATGTATACCCTTCCTCATGGGCAAATAGTTGCCTATTAAAAGTTTATGTGGAGTTTGACCAGGTTTTTTTTTAATTTTAGTAATGTATAATATCACAGTTAAAGGTCTGAAGTCCCCTTTGACATTTATGGTATCAAGCCCCCTTTCTTTACAGCTCATAAGATGTTCCAGTGAGAAGCTTAACTGCATGGAATAAAATAGGAGAAAATATCCAGCAGAAGTTAGTTCTCATGAAAATGCCTGAAATACCATTAAGTGATTTACTGCACTAATCCCATAAACTGATTTGGGATTAGCTTTTTGGAAGGTGAACAGGGCAGATTCGTATCCTAGTTGAAAGCTTCAAGCTAGGCTTTAGTTTGGACATACTCTGCTCTTTCATTCCTTTTCAGTGCAAGAGCAGCTTGAACTTGGCTCAGTGAGAATCTAGAAGAGTTGCCTTGACTCCATGTCTCCTCCACTTGCTCTTGTCCTTAAACAGATGCCACCCTCCAGGAGACCCTGACAGCTCTGGAGATGAAGTTGGGCCATGACAGTGGTCTAAACATTGGAAATATAATCTGCCAGGATAATTAATGTGCTTCTTTTAAGGATAATTTTTTTCTTCTTTGATATATACTATTATTCTAGGAACTTCCAAATTTGAAAAATATGATTCTTCCAAACTTTTCATAGTAGTACAAAATGGTGAACTTATAAATTTTATGTGTGGAAAATGCAGAGACAGAGAAGAGAGTTTCTGTAGTATCGTGGAATACAGGTTGCAAGTTTTTGTACATATATATTCAAGAACACCAACTTGTACCTTTTGCCCTTACCTTTTCATTTTCTTGAATCTGAAAAGTTCTTGGTTTTTACGAACTTTCTATGGAAATGCAAAAATAGCACTTGAATACCAAATTTAACACACTTGCCAGCAAACTTCTAGGTACCATAGCAGAATGTCATAGAAGTATGACATAGAAGAAACATGGTGTGTTAGGTCAAAAACAAGGGAAGCAAGAGGCCGGGATAACTTGTTTTCTATATAAACTTGAAAATAAGGTCTAATATTTCTCTCCGTTATATGAACCTAAAATCATGTTAATGCCAATCCCAGTAAAAAGCTGGTCTTAAGTACACTTATCCAGAGACAAAGAAATAACTTTCAAAATTGGACTCTTCCATTCTCATTCTGTCTAACCCTAATGATTGTTCCCTGAGAATAATTAGAAAGAACTCTATCTTACTGTTTAACAGTACATATTTGTCTACAAAAGATTAATTTTTATTCTGTACACAAAAGAAATACTAGCATAAAAACAATCTCAATAAGCATCACAAATAGAACACTTCTCGATATAAAATAAATGAAATAAATTCAGGACTGGGGTAATATCTACTCACAGTTCAGAGCACAGCTGAATCTGTGGGACATTCCATTTATACTGTAGCTTTACAATTAATGAATATTTGAGGAAATAACATCCTTTGCATGAAGTTTGAGGTAACCATATTCAGATACAAGAAATCAATTCTCCATTTTATTTCAAAATGACGATTCCTATCACACTTAAAGTACATTTCTAAATGTGTTATCTGATAGGCTGGCAATGTCTTCTCTTATGTAATGCTGAAGTAAGAATATTGATGTGCAAAATGATTTTGGTGCTTGTAAACAATTCTATAGGGGAAACTATCAAATCATATTTCCATACTATCCCATTAGTTTATGTAATGCATTCAACCCTTTATTTCAGCTATTAGTCCTTCACTCCTCATTTTTCAAATTCTACTAAGAAGGCCAAAGCATACTACCCACTTGAAGAAACATTTTTAAGCTATTATTTGCCTTTTATCCTCAATATCTGGATATTCTGAATTAAAGTATGAAAGAAAACTTATCAGTATACAGTAAAACCTTGGTTTGAGAGCATAATGCATTCCAGAAACATGCTTGCAATCCAAAGCACTTGTATATCAAAGCGAATTTCCCCATAAGAAGTAATGGAAACTCAGATGATTTGTTCGACAACCCAAAAATATTCATATGAAAATGATTACAATACTGTAATATAATACAAAATAATAAAGCAAATACAAAATATAGAGAAAAATAGACAAATTAACCTTTGAAAACCTTTGAAAACCTTTGAAATTTACCTTTGAAAACCTTTGTGGCTGGTGTGAGGGAGACAAGAGAGAGGAGGGCTATGATGTAGGACTACTTTCACTATCACTAACAGAATTACTACTATCTATTAGCTAAATGAAATCTTTTTCTTTTCGTGCAACTTTAACAACAAACCTATCCAAAGACACTTGCTTTTGCCTCCTTTTGAGGATTTTGCAGAAATATGACATTGCATTGACAATCACCCACAATCCCTCAGCAAGAGAGAGAGAGAGAGAGAGAGAAGAACCATTGGCTCAGTTTTGATCATGTGATATTTGGCATCACATACTACTCATATTGCAAGACATCATTAATTTATCAGGTTAAAATTTATTAGAAATGGTTGCTCATCTTGCAGAACACTCACAGAATAAGTTACTCACAATCCAAGGTTTTACTGTATACACTTAAGCTATTGTCTCAGTAACCTCAGGAATCAAATAAAACACCGCTCTACACTTTAACATTCATACTTCATGCATTTGTGTCATGCAAAATAATTTTAACAGAGAATTTTGTGGTAAGCGAAAAGGAACTAGAAGTAGAGATGGGAAAGTGGTCAAGGACAGAAACATGGAGAGGAAACCTATGGCTTTTACCTTAGAAACACATAGGCATAGGGCAGGTTTGCACGGGATTTTTTTTCATGGCAGTGATGAATTAGTATATCAGATACTCAGGTAGATCTCTACATCTTAAATTGAAAGGAAACTTCATTCTCGAGTCCCTTCTCCTACTAAAACAAGTAACTTTTTGATATTTATAGTATTTATATTTCTTGGGTTAAAAATATTTAACCCAAGTTAAATTGATGTTTGATTCTCATTTTATTTATTGCAAAGTATTTTTAGGCTTTAAATAATAATCAAAAATAAAAATAAATGTTCACATAAATTTAGTAAGAGTGTTTCATTGTATGTAACTTCTGTGAATATGATAAATCTATCCAAAGTTGGTATGAAGACTATTCACTTAACTGTAGTATTTGATTACCTAGAACAGGGGTCAGGAAACTATGGCTCATGGGCCAAATCTAGCCTCTGGCCTGTTTTGTATGGCCTATGGGCTAACAATAGTTTTTAAATTCTTAAAAAGGAAGAAAGAAAAGGTGGAAAAGGAGAAAGATGAGCAGAAGGAGGTAGAGAAGGAAGAGGAGAAAAAAAGGGGAGGCAGAGACTGTATACAGCACACAAAGCTTAAAATTTTACAGAATAATGTCCCTTACAGAAAATGTTTTCTGACCCAAACCTAGATTATTGCCTTCACCCAACAATCCAGAAGAAAAACAAACATTAACAACTTTGAACATAATATATCCATTTAATGTTGTGTTTACACAATACAAATGTAATCTATGTTCTCAAGACTTGCCCATACTGTTGTCTCCATTCCTGCTCTTCTCTCATGTAAATTTGGCAATCTGTCAGTGATTACATCTGGCACTCCTACTAATTCTCCACTATTCACCCAGTTGGGTCAGATGGGGCTGCAGAGTGTGGTAAAGGCAGGTATGCTTGGACCCAGTCACTCTCTGCCTTTTTGTCCAATGGCCTCACAGGAATATCTGGTTTTAGTGACTTAAGTATGAGGCTTAATGCTATCTGCTACCAAGAACATCTGCATTCACCCCCAGCCCTTCCAAACCCTCTGTTTAGTGGTATATTAAGCCTCTGAACCTGTCATTGAACTACTTCCTTTCTTTGTAACCCTATTAAAACCAGACAAATGCACTTTCAGCCACAAGTTGTTGAGGTAGCAGTGTCATCCAATAGCTGGACAGGTTAATACCTAAGATCTAATCACTGTGGCCAGTGAGAGAACATTCCAGTGTTTAGTTCTTTTACCAAAAAGTGGCCCTGTGAATTCTAGGGATCCTAAGTACATTACTTATGCTTCTTAAATTGCAAGCTTATTTTCCCTTTTCTTTTGCTAAAGCACATCTTAAAGTAATTACATCTTTCACTCTGGGGTCCAAGATTCAAATCCACTTCATTTCACCATTGACCGTCTATTACCAATGACAGTTAACAGTCAGTCCAGATTCAAGAGAACACAGAGATATTTGGGACTCAAAGTTGACTCATATTATCAGTGTTGATCTGACTTTAAGTCTGTTTCAGAGGCATGAAACCAGAGTTTTCCTAAAGCTTAGGATACTGGGATAGTGGCCCCAAGTGAAAGTTTAAACATACTAACCTGGAGACATTTGCAGATCTGTAGTTGCTAGTGATTACTAGGACTTGCAGGCTCTGCCAGTAATTCACTTGTGGTATCAAAAATGCCATGTTTTAAGACTTTTTAGATATCCATCCATACTTAGCAAAGCAAAGGTGTCTTCTCCGAAAACTTTTAAGTTGATCTTCATTCATCCGAGAATTGAGCATAATGTTAAGAGTCATGAAGATATCTATCTATCTATCTACACATATATATACGTATATATGTGTAGATAGATAGACACATATATACGTATATATATGTATAGACAGATAGATAGATATAGATATATATACCTGATCCTTTAAACATAATATTTTATATAACTACTATTTTAGCAAATTTTCTCACATTGAATTTGCTGACAAGTGATATATTCAGTAATTTGTTATGTATCTTCTACATACAAGGCACTTTTATAGATATGCAGGGATTCTAAATATTAATAAGACATTGCACTGTTTTATACATTTATAACGTAATGGGCAAAATTATATATGTATACAATATATACAATATATACAATAGAAACAACAAAACTAGTAGCTTAAAGATAATAGAGTGCTGTAATGGGTCTGAAAATAAGTCAGATTCTGAATAAGTGAAGAATAGGAAATGTGAAACAGAAATGTGTTATCCATGCTAAGACCTGGAAGGCTGGTAACATATAATAATAGGATGGAGCAGAAACAAATCTTAGACCAAGAGAACAGTAAGAAAAAAGGGAGGAAAGTCGAAATAGCAAAGAGCATCTTTGGGAGGGTATACTTGATTATAACATAGGAAATGTTATATAGAGAAAAGAGAGACCAAATGTAATATAAAAACCTGGATGATTCCCTAAGGAGTTTACAAATTACTTAGTGGCCAATAGGAAATCACTAGTTTTCTTATAAGATAAAGGTATTAATTATTTAAAATATTTACTGGATTCTTACTTTATGTCAAGACAGACATAGCCTATGAAGTGAGGATCTTATAGTGTGATAGAGGGACAGAAAAAAACAAATACAATGGAAGGTGACATGATTTGTTATAAAGATTGGCAGGAGTTTTCTTTAGTAAAATTAATGTGAAAACAACTAAAGAATTATGGAGAGAGATAAAAGGCCAAGAGGTTCTAGTAATGAGAAGCAGTGGGTACCAGTAATTCTAGATTTGAAGTCTAGCATAACCACTTACTAGCTTTGTAACCTTGAACAACTCTTGACCTTTCTTGAGTTGCCACAACTCCGAGTTAATGTTGCCTATCTCCTAGGAACCTGTAAACATTAAATAAGATAATGTATGAAAAGCACTTGACATCAAATAGGTAATCAATAGTGGTAGCAATTATTATAGCATTCTAGGCAAAAAGTAATTAAAGCTGCAGTGGAGAGTTGGCAATGGGAATGTGAAGGAAAAAGTAGAAGTAAGGTGGACTACAAAAGCACACTCTATAGCAGTGGATTTCAAACTATGGTGTACCTGTTTTAAAGAGAATATGTTTCTTTATCTCATTCAAAGTGATTCTGATTTGGGGATGGGGTGGGGGAAGATAGACAATCCAAGTGATTCTTGGCATATAGTCAGATTTTGAGAAACACTATCCTACAGGACTTGGTCACTAGCTGGATGTAGGGGATAAAGAGAGAATTCAAAGATGCTCACAGTAGGTACCAATCCAAGGATGGTGAACCCTCATGCTAATGGATGGAGTTCAAAGAGGTTAGGTGAATATAGGTATATATGAATGCTGAGAAGAAAATCCATAGCCTTCATCAGATATTCAAAAATACTTCTATTCTGAAATGTTCAGCTTCATGACTTACATATTGTGGGTAAAAGAAATAAAAGATTAGCAATAGAAATAGAAAATCCAGAACAATTCATACAATCTGGGATACATGCTGCTAGCAATTGATCACGTGACCAGTAATAGAATATAGAGTATAGAGTTTGTTCTGGAAGGTAAATTTAGGAGGCAATCTGTGGAAAGAGGAAGAGGAACACCATAGGAATGGGGGAAATCTTTAAAAGGAAAAACGAGAGGAGAAAACAGAAGGTGGCCAGACCTAAGAGTTTGGATAATGGCTCCGTAGAGTAGATAAAGAGTGAGTGGCCCCTAAAGGAGCCCTGAGTTCAGTTAGGAAAGCCAGGTAACTGAAAGTTTCAAAAAGCAGGAAAAGATCAATAGTGTTCAACACGACAGAGATCAGACATTGAGAGCCAAAAGAAACGTTAGTTGTTGACTCGGTCATCAGCAACGTCAGAAGAGATTGGGGTTAGGTTGCAAATGGTTAATGAAGGACTGAGTGAGTATTAAAATACTTGTTCTAAGTTCATAAATTACATTTTCTCTGAAGAAAACAGGAGTTCAATGAAAGGCCTCTTTGAATTTTCACCCCACTGAAATTCTATTTAAATCGCGTACTCTGGCAGCAAAAGAACCACAGTTTGGGGTAAGGTAAGACCACTCAGGTGCAGTCTTAGGCTTAATGCTTAGAGTTTCCATTTCCAAAGGAGAACTATCCCCAGTAGCCATAGAGACTGATTCAAAAGCCAATTACTTCCGCGTGCCTCTATCCCCTACTTGGTCTGATTTGTGGTGAAGGCTAAGCACAGAGGGAAAACGTCAAATAAAATGTGCACTGTCTCCATAAAATACCATCACACTACAAGAGGATAATCCTGCTTCTTTGAACTAGCTAAAAACTGACCTTCCCTCACTCAAACTGCCTGTAAGAGTCCCAGGACAGGTTGTTCTGACATTCTTTTAATATCATCTCATCATCACAGCCAAAACTAATCACAAGAATATTACCCGTTGACAGGTGCATTTATTCTGTCAATTAAATCAGATGGTTAAATCGAAATGTGCCCCAAATCTCTCTTGTTTGCATTATCCATATTGGCGTTTCTTGGCCGTGGTTCATTGCTGGCTGGAAGTCGTCCAGCCCCCACAGAGTCACTTTGCAATATTGTGCCAGCAAGTTTCCATGCTCTGCAGCAGCCACTCCAGCGAGGCCAGAACAGCACTACAGGACTGACCTGGAATGTTATATTGCTTCACTAAGATTTATTAAAAAATGGAAGGAGAGAGACTTAGATCAATGTTTTTGGAATGGAAGAGGATATATCACCTCATGGCTAAGCACAGGTGACACGTGGGCAATGAAGCGAAGATGCTAAAGACAGGCAGTGAAGAAGGTTCAAGGAAGGATAAAACCAGCCGTATGCCTGCAGCCTTCTGCCCCTTTTCTACAACTCCCCTCCATCAAAGTCTCCAAAGAAAAAGCAGAGCCTTGAAGACTGACTCCTTCTGTTTTGAAGACCACTGCCCCAAGAAGATATGCAAATATACCCACACCCAGCAGTAGAGCCTAAATTCTGCGACAGAGCCCATGCCTATATTCCTACAACAGAGAGGGAGTTTACCCATTTTGGCCACAACAACTAATCACAGTGAGGCACATTAAGGGCAGGTCTAGGATTCTAGTCCCTGATGTACAGTCGAAGTGCCAGAATATTTTGGCTCCCAACTCAAAATCCCTCGCTTTTTCAGCCAGTGTCTTCACCTAAACATAGCTATAAACATGCCTCCTTTTTTGTAAGATGCATTTGAAAAGCAAATAGTTCTGCTTTGGAGAGTATGAATAGAAAACACAAAAACAAAATGGGGAGGTAATGAGTGCAAAAAAAAATCTAGAGCATGAACAACAGTTGACATATTAGATTATAATGGTAGCGCCACTGGAGAATGTCACGTCCTCTAAAGATATGTTTGGACATAACTGCAAATTTCAGTCTGTGTATTATCTACCCAAAAGGTCCTAATGGCTTCTTGGAAACATTTCAGATTGTCAAATAAACATACATGTAGACTACTGTTTTTAAAGCTCGGTATTGCATTATCTTACCTAAATACCAGTAAGTTCTCAATATCTGTAAACTGTATTTAGCTTTTGTGTCAGTTTGCATTATCTACCCGAAGAGCTTAAGATAGTCAGTGATCTTTCTTTCTTTCTTTCTTTCTTTCTTTTCCTTTGTTGCTTGCTTGCTTGCTTGCTTTCTTGCTTTCTTTTTTTGTCAAGCTTTTCACCTTAAAGCATGGCATGAGATTTTAGCTACTCAATCCTCATTGACTCTAATGGTTCAGTCCCCATATACACTTAAAGAGTTTAGATCTATGATTCATCTTTGAGAACAGTTACAATCAATCAGGTAAATATTCTAGCCATTTCTCAGGCAGGTATTCAATCCACCTGAGAGAAGCTGTTTTAGCCTATTTTGTAAATCTTTATTTGAGCAATTCTAAAAATATGCATAGTCTATACCCAAGAGAATTATTTGATCTCCAGCTTAGCTAATTAGCATTTAGGACATGGATTGCACATAATAAAAAACATATATTAAGACTGTTGGGGAGGGTCACCTGGGTGACTCAGTTGGTTAAGCGTGTCTGACTCTTGATTTAGGCTCAGGTCATGATCTCGAGGTTCATGAGTTGAGCCCCATGTTGTGCTGCATGCTGACAGCATGGGGACTGCTTGGGATTCTCTTTCTCCCTCTCTCTCTGCCCCTCCTCTACTGTCTTTCTCTCTCTCTTAAAATAAATGAATAAACTTAAAATATTTTTTAATTGTCATGGAGAAAAATAGCTACCAAATATGCACACAAACCAGTGTGGAGGACTTATCAACTAGGAGTTCTGGAACATCATGGCCAGTTCAGTAAGACTGAGTTGGTCCCTGCTGAGAAGGTGAAATAGGCGGATTCCAATAGAATCAGATGCAGAGCAAGGCTTATTCTACATTTTAAGTAATTATTTCTCAAAGGCCTAGTCAATAATTAAATAGGCTCTATTTCCTAAAGCCTAGTATTTGATTTCTTATGTGAAAGGGATAGGAAAATGTCTCTCCTATGTTCCAAAGTCAAGCTAATATAATAGGTACAACCAAAGAGCTGAAGGTCAGATGTGGGTGCCATATCAAAAAGGTGCAATATATTATAGGTTTACTGTGTTCCAGGTATTGTTTGAAGTGCTTTGCATATATTATTTAATTTTTTCAAAAGTGTATGAAGTGTGATTTATCATACCCATTTAACAGTTAAGGAAACTGAGACTCAGAGTCTCCGTAACTTAACCACAGCATGTAAGTAAACTAGCCAAGATTCAAGTTCAAGTCCTTCTGATCCCAAAGTCTGAACACTGAACCTTTATATTCTGCTGTTATCCGTGACCATGCTTGGTGTATCCAGATAGGAAGCAGATTATTGATTTTATCATAAATAGCTCAAGGGGCGCCTGGGTGGCGCAGTCGGTTAAGCGTCTGACTTCAGCCAGGTCACGATCTCGCGGTCCGTGAGTTCGAGCCCCGCGTCAGGCTCTGGGCTGATAGCTCAGAGCCTGGAGCCTGTTTCCGATTCTGTGTCTCCTCTCTCTGCCCCTCCCCCGTTCATGCTCTGTCTCTCTCTGTCCCAAAAATAAATAAACGTTGAAAAAAAAAAATTAAAAAAAAAATAAATAAATAGCTCAAAATTTTGTATCTTGTTAAGATGCAGAAAGATATAATCCCCTTGCTTAAGGAAATGACTCTTAATAATTCAAGAACTCAAACTCGATCGATTGATCAATAGATAGATCTATGCCACTAACTTACTTTTTTAAAGTACTCACAAATAAGACTTCCCTTATATTCCTTATATTCCCCTTCCCTTATATTCACCCGAATGGTGGTACTATGAACCTATCAGTATGGTCTCAATGTCAACCAAAACCATTAAATGCTCCTCCAATCCTACACATCTAAATCTTCTCTATGGTTTAGAATGTATTTCAATTCCTACCTCTTCTATTAGTTTCCCTTATAGAGACTTTCCATAATGCCTTCTTTAGGTAAATGATCTTCATAACCTCTACTTTTTCTAACCAGTCATGGCCATCTCTGTATACATCATATTTTGACATACACTGGGTGTACTTGAAGGTCTGGAACTGTCTTTTAATTGTTTGCATGTCTCCACAAAATACAAATCTCTCCATTATGTTCATTAACTGAGAGAACAGACTTCATTTTATATTTTTTGCTCTAATTCAGTATCCTAAAGGGGGGTGGGGGTGGGAAATGTCTGTTTAAGTCCTTAAAAGTTTACCAAATATGTTCCTAGCATGTTGGGAATACAGTAATGACACAAAATAGTTGTTGAACTCAAATAAAATCCTATCACTTTTGGTGACTTCAATTTTTAAGATCCAACTTCTTGAAGAAATCTCTTCCATCCTTTCTAACTATTGACCAACAGGGAAGAAAATTTGTTAAAACCAACAACTTCACATTTGAGTGACTAATTTATGTAGGTGTTTACACTACCATAGCCCTTTAAGACCCCTACATCTCTAGAGGTTAAGCTGCCCTGAAGAAGCTGTAGAAATGCAAGACATGTGATGGGCTTCTCTGCTCTGACTGTGGTTTGTCCAGTATTAGTTTTGAATGTGGTTGACAATAGACATCAGAAGCTGGTTTAAGTGAGTGTATGTCAAACCCTAACAAGTGACTCTTACTTTGTTGAGAGGATTATCAGCCTCAGTAAGAATCGGATGAAGGTATGGACTGGAAAAATGCAATTACAACCACTAAAATTCCACAAATCTGGCCCATGCTTAAATCAGCTTAACATAAACCAAATCAACACAGACTTGACTTTTATTCCTAAAGTCAACTACGCATCACATCAATGTCAAGGAACATGAAGTAAGAGAGAAGAAGCCCCTGGAAAATGGCCAGATTTTTAAGACTCCATGCCATATGAGTCTTTTTCCTTGGGTTGAGCCTTGTTACCATTAATTAGTGACTTCACTTGGGACTAAAGGGGTATCAACCATCTGACTTCCATTTGTCAAGAGATTTCTGATAAAAACCAAAAAAAATGAACGCATGGTAAATTCTGGACTACCTATGTTCCCCAAGGGTTTGGCATATGACTAAGCAAATACACTAGCCCAATGGTTCCACCTTTCTAAATGAATGGGCCTGGCTCCAGAAAACACAAATCTTATAAGGTTGCCTGGACTGCCAGCTGCCTCAATTTTAGCACAACGATTTAATGTATTTTAAATAAATGTAACATAAGGAAAAAATGCTTTGTACAAATTGGTCATCTGTTGTTTTTCTGGCTGGCACCATGATTTATGTAATATATCAGTAGAACGACATCTCTCTATCTGTCTCTTGGATAACAAAGTACATATGCAAGTTTCTTTATAGTGCTTTAACCCCCTGATGACTAGAAAGGTCCTACTGATGATTTATTTCTTATACAGCATCTAAGTAAGTTAAAGAAGCTGTCAAATAATTCAAGTATTTTATGTTTTATCTGTTCTACTCTTACCCTGGATGCCACCATCGTATTCCTCACACTCAGAGCTGTGCATTGTTTTTTTTCATTGTGTACAAAAGTCAGCACTCAAGATTTGGGTGACATCCATCTCTACTCAAACTAGCATTAACTAAATTGTCATAATATCCCAAATTAGTCTTTATTGATTTATGCTAATCATAAGGGCCACATGTGTATATTTACTTTCTATTCCTTCTTTTCTCCTCACGGAAAAAAATAGAAATAATATATTCCTCCAGTTTAGCAAAGCATAATGCAATTCTTGTTTTTGGTAGAGTACCAATACCAGGGATGACATCAGCACAAATCACTAGAGCATGAAATAGAACAATTTTTTAACCTATTTTGGATCACACAAATATATTGTGAAAGTCTTATGAAAATTTGGAGGCCTCTCCCCAGAGCAATGTATATTAGCTCTTACATAAAATTTTGCATAAAATTTCAAGAGGTTCACAAGCCAGAAGAACATAACAATATGATTTTGTATGTCTTTCAAAGATAAAGCATTGTTTTAGCTCTCTAATTAATCCCACAGGAATAACATGGTGGATTTGTGTTGTAGCTTGCTTGTAACAATTGTTTCTGGGCTAGTTAGCTTTTTTTTGGAGCTAATGAGGAAGGGGGTCATAGGTTCAATTCATTTAGGGGTCAGTTGGTTGTCATACAAAGAAAAGGCCTTTGCCATATTGCTGGCCCACCATCTTGCAAATTTATGCATTTTTCTCACCAATGAGAGAGTGGATGGCTAAGAACAAATCATCATTTCTTCTGGAAGGAAAACTCACAAGTGCTTTTCCTTGCTTTGAGGATATCAATAATTATATAATTATTGGAAGTGGCAATGTATTATAGAAAGAGGATGAGGGTCAAGAGATCAGAGCCAAAGTCTGCCATAAACTAGCAAACTGTAGGACTTTCAGCAAGTTATTTGGCTTCTCTGGGTTGTCTTCTCATTAAATAAGAGGATCATACTACATAATAAGAAATATTTCAACTCAAAAACTCTAATATTAAGGATAATTGTATATGAAGGAGAAAGAATTGCATATTGTAGCAAAAACAAAAGTACATACAAATGGGGAGCCCCTGACAGTATTCAAATGATTCCATAGTAATAACAAAGTTCCCTGACTGAAGCATTCTTATCACTGTCATTGATTATGGGAAAGCTTAATTCACAAAAATGTGACATACTGATTTACGTTTATAGTCAATCTACATATATATATATATATATATATATATATATATATATGTATAGTGCTTTAACCCCCGATGACTATACACACACACACACACACACACACACACACACAAACACACACTATTAAAGTCCATGTTCTTAGCTCCTAAGGAAGAAAATACACACGCACCAGTAAGTTAACAAAAGAGAAGAATATAATTTTTAAATATGTAAAACTTTGTTGGTTCAGCAGAAAGGGACAGGGAGAGGTCCTGAAAGGAACCCATCTTTCCCTAAGTCGGAAAAATCAGACAGTTTCTCTGTATAGGCTGATGAAACAAAGCACAGATTAAAGCATGTAATTACCAAACTTACACTACTTATGATAAAAACACCACCTATCTTTAAAACCTCTCTGTATTTCTTTTTTTTTTTTAGATGTAACATACCACACACACACACACACACACACACACACACACACACACACACACTGGATAGACACTGTTAAGTCACGTTTCATGGTTTTGTTTTGTTTTTCTTTTTTCCAACACCAAAAAATGCCTCTCTTTTCATTTGTTTTATAGTCTGCTAATTTGGCTACGGAGCTAATGCCCATTTAAGGGAATATGGTGTGGGACGACTGTGCAGCAATATTAAGTGAGGAAGCCATATGTTTCTTAGCCCCAGCATACTGTCTGTGACTGCCCTCACCCTTGTGGGTTAGCTTTTTCATCAGATAGGCCTGCAGCGGGTGGGATGCCTTTTTTTACAGGTGTTTGGTGGAGATCACACACAAAATAAAGATTTCTAAGGGGAGTGAGGTGTGCAAAACATCCAGAAATAGCAACTTGTTTTCACTTAAGATGCGATCCACAGAGGACAGTTCAGACTCTTAATTTATAGTATTATCTTTATATATCATAAGTGACTGCCTGCCCCTAGGTAGCTGACACAGTGCCCGGCATATTCAGAGCTGTCTGGTTTCGATCATGTTATAGTCTGTCTAGAAAAGTATTAGAAACAAACTTCTTACGCCACTAGATTCAGTGACCAAAACTGAAAATACATTTCATCAGAGAAGCGTTTCATGTTAAATTCCAAGGGTACACTTTCTAATGAGGAGATTAAAAGGTAGTGTCATTAAATATGTCCACACTACCAAACCCCTTTTTACAAACTGTCATCAGAGTCTCTTCTAATTTGCTATTTGGGGGTGCCACTGAAGAGAGAGAGGCAGAAACATACAATAAAGTCAAAAAGGCCCTCAACTAAGCAGAAGGTTAAACACAGGCACTGACAGTTCCCATCATCTGAAATTATATTATCGTGGTTTCCTTGAGCTCAAGAGAATTCTCTTCTACTGACTCATTTGCTGCCCAAATTAAAGTGTAGGTGCACACAGCCTCAAAGAGGAAATCAAACAAGAGAGAGGGTATAAAAACAATACAACTGGAGAAGCATGAGGTTTATATTTTTATGCTAATGTGCTGGTAAGAAAAGGGCTCCATTTGGGGAGCAATAAAGAAAGGGGTGGGGGGGGAGGCTGTGAGCAGATCTCGGTAAAAAACACAGAGGCTTTCTATGCAGATGGGGGATTTAAAAGAAGTAAAATGATAACCACATAGTCAAGAGACTAGAAAAGAGACCTTGATGTTTGATAGTTGTAATAACCTGCAGAGTGCTCTAATGGCTCGGGGATCAGGTGCAGAGCTCCAGCAATAACGAGAGCTGAATAATTATCTCGGCCGTATCTGTATCACCAAAGTCCCAGCGTATGAGCTATATAAGGAGGCTTCTGCTGCCTCTCCAAGATTTCCTGAAATGTTAAATCACTGATTTGGGAGCACTTCCAGCATTAGTACTGCCCAGTTAGAAAGAAATAAAGCCCAGAATTCTCCTGTGGCAGTTCTAATGTCTTTGTTAATTATGAATTATGGGTAAACATGCAGACTCACAGAGGTCACGGCTGTCAGCAACAATAGTTTTCAAGAAGGATTTTTACGAGGGTCTTTTTCACTCCACCATAATGTCCATTTTATATACATAAACAGAGCCAGGCATACAAAAAATGGTGTTTGCTTTTGAGGGGAGCTGTATTTTTTTTT
Source organism: Prionailurus viverrinus (assembly GCF_022837055.1). Lineage (NCBI taxonomy): Eukaryota > Metazoa > Chordata > Mammalia > Carnivora > Felidae > Prionailurus > Prionailurus viverrinus. The sequence continues at coordinate 76,650,688 of NC_062563.1, forward strand.
CTCTCTTTTCCTCACCTCCCCCTCCCCTTGTGTGGAGGCATGTAGCCACAGCCAAAGCAAAGCGGTTCCTAACTAGAGTTCTCCTCTGTGACTGACAACAGCTGCACCATTCCAAGGACTAGACAGAAAGTGTCGCTGGGGCTGAGGCTGGGTTAATGATCAGACACTGAAAACCACCTCTTTCTTGTTAATAGAGTAAGCGGCCAGTTGGGTAACCCATCAGCAGTGGTCACCTTTCACATACAATGGAGAAACAAAAGCTGCATACAGTATGCTTGATTAACCTCACTTAAATGGCAATGCTAATCTCAAATCTATCCCAAGAGTGTATATAAACAGGATTAAAATTATATTATGTGTGGATCCAGCCCAACAAAAGCAACTGGCACAAAATCATTTTAATTAGGTGGTAGCGGCTGTAACTCATTCAACTTTGGCATTAATTCTTTTTGTCCCATCAAAGAACTTCTGGGCCTTACTGTAAGACAGTGTGAATGCAGGCTAAAGGAGATGCTCGGTGGACATGAATCACTCTCATGCCTCAGCTTCACCCATTATGCATTGACATATCGAAGGTAGGTTAGACAGTACAACCAGATCAAACTCTGATTAGAATATTCAGAAAATCTGTGACGATCTTTGTATGCAACTTTGTCTAGGCAGACAACATATATAGAAAAATGGGTTGGCAAATTTTTCCATGCTGACCTTCAAATGTCAAATAATGGTAGTATTAGTACTCACTTTGGGGACTGTTTTCTTCACACATAGCAAATTTAGGAACTATGTTAACCTCTGGATGTGGGAAAAACAGATTTCATGGCCAGGCCCTCTTCACTTCTCTTTCTGCCCTTTCCACTCCTGGTCCATTTAAATGACATTTTCTTGTCATGGGGCCTGTGAGGCCTCTCCAGGTTCTATCTCAGAACAGATGTCACAGGGAAACCTCCCACAACCCTTTCTTAAGGAAGGTCCTTTGTTTACTTGAACTGACTTTTAAGATGAAGGCCAAGCAAGGTTAATCACACTTCAGATCATATAAGAGAAAATACATTGTAAAGAAACATTCTCTTCAGTTTCACAGGGAACACAGAAATAACATGAAATCAAAATTCCGAGAGAGCATCAGGTAACTCCAATTTCTAGATGGTTCTGTCCAGCCCAAGTGCTTAGTGACAATGCAGTCTCGCTGTATACATCTGAGTTACCTGCAAGCCCTCACACTTCAATAACCATCATCTGAGGGGCACCTGGCTGGCTCAGTGGGTTAAGTATCCAACTCTTGATTTTGGTTTAGGTCATGATCTCACGGTTCATGAGACTGAGCCCCATAATGTACTCTGCACTGACAGCACAGAGCCTGCTTGGGATTCTCTTTCCCTTTCTTTCTGCCCCTCGCCCCACTCATATGCACATGCGCTCTCTCTCTCTCTCTCTCTCTCTCTCTCTCAAATAAAACATTTTTAAAAAACATCATCCTATTTTTAAAACTGTTTCCTAGAAGAAATAGTACCTTAGAGTGGGTTGATCTTTCTCAACCTATTCAGAAGGGAACACAAAGAAGAGTCCCACAGATGGTGTCCCCAGTCCCAACCTCCTCCCCCACAAACATTCCCAAGGCCTAGATGAGCCTCACCTTTCTCTCTCTGCCCTGCTACAGAAAGGGAGGCTAGAGGCATGGTGCATCTCTCTTAGTAAGAACTCATAAAACGGACGCCTGGGTGGCTCAGTCGGTTGAGTGTCCGACTTCGACTCAGGCCATGAACTCGTGGATTGTGAGTTCGACCCCCACATTGGGCTCTGTGCTGACAGCTCAGAGCTGACAGCTGCTTTGGATTCTGTGTCTCCCTCTCTCTCTGCCCCTAACCCACTTGCATTCTGTCTCTGTCTCTCTCAAAAATAAATAAACATTAAAAAATTTTATAAAAAGAAATCATAAGAAATTTAGGAAACTAATATGTATTAAATATATACCTTGGAACAGGCGTTGCCTTCCCAGTCATCCCATGCACCTCTAGCACATGACTCCTCACCCCTGGGGAGTTCTGACACAGCACCTATACCCAGGGCCTCACCCCCAAGGATACCGATGCAACTCGTTATGCAGTCAACACATATTATTATTATTATTGTTATTGTTATTATGGTTATTAGTAGTATTATTAACATGACTATGTAGATAAAATGAACTTAACAACCAGAGTGAAAAAAGGGAGTCTGTTATTGGCTTTAACTGAAAACTTCTAAAATATACAGAGAGAGATGTAGTCGTCTAACTTTGACGATAATAACTTGTAGAAAATCTGACTATAAATATCTTCAAGATCTGGGGGTGCTTAGGAAAGACACCAGGTTATTCTGAATGATAGAACAAAATATAGAAGTGAAGAAAAAGAGAAAAGTGAATTCAACGTTCAAACCAAGTGAAAGTTGAGGCAAAGTCTGAGTGACATGAGAAAAATGTGGCACGGCTTCTTTGAGAAACTGCATAGATGGTAAAGAAGGTAGTAATGAGAGAAAAATCCAGAATAGCAGAAAAAACAAGCTACTTTGCTAGTTGATTTTTGAATAGGGAAAAAGAAATTGTTTTATTGAGTCAATAAACCAATTCCCATTTCATAATTCCTTAATTCTGTTTGGATTAAGAAACCAAACCATGTCTCCTAGGAGCAGAATAATTTTTACAGTGTGTTAAAAAGAAATCTTGCTGTATTTAAAAAAAAATTTAAGTTTTAAACAAAGTCAGCTTATGCACCAGATTACCAGGACTCTGAGAAGCTCAGAAGTCAGGAGGAAAGAGGAGGGGTGATCTGGAGCTTGGCCATGGCTATCGTGAGGGAGGCGATTGGATCCACTCAAATGCTCCTTAAATCAAGCTTCTATTTTCTCTCTACTCTCATTTTCACTTTTGCCTTTTAATGTTGCCTGAATCTATTCCAAGTGTCCTTTGCCATGGCAACACCTGCAGGTGAAGGCCTTGCTCCTCACTGCCAGCCTCACCAGTGATGAAGAGGCAACTAATCACCGCACAAGGACAGGAGTGCAATCTCCAAGACACCCATGAACAATTTGAGTATGAGGGTGTCCCTGAAGCACCCTCTTCTCACAGGTGTTTAACCTGTTTAGCCATATACCAGGAAAAGGGAAAGTAAACGAAGACCCTTTATTTCGTTGGTGTTTTCATTTCATCATCTCCCCCAAAGCGCTGCATTATCTAAATTTGTATTAAGAGTCTCAAGGTGTCAGTTACTTCAGTGGCATGTCATAGGGTCCCAAAAGTGGAGAAGGAGCTCTCTCTCTCTCTCTGCTTGCCCTCCCTCTCCTACACCTCCAAGACCATGAGGATTTAAGGCCAGCTCTAATGCTAACCCTTACATGCCAAGTGACAATGGCCAGGGCCAAGGTGTACGACATCTCAGCTTTCTGGGCCTCTGTCAATCATTCCCCAATTCTGAAAACACTCTTATTCAGAGATGTTTTCAGTCCAATCACCTGTGCTTCTTATTCATGCCATCAGTAAACATAGAATGTTATCCACTTCTGTTTGACGTTACAGCCTTTCAAAATAGGCTCTTAAAGCACTTCATGAACCTTGTCTGGATGCCAAGTACGGCCTTTCTTCCCCTTATTCCAAGGGACAAACAGGCACACAAGAGCCAAGAATCTGACCCAGTGTCTGCCTCAAATGACTCAACACCAAGGCTAGAAAGAGCTCTGAAGAGCTGATGTTCCAACCACCCACTTACCCAGCCTGTCTTTGTTCGTTATTATTTCTACAAAGCTTTATATACCTTGGCAGGTCAAGGAGACGACATGTGGCAAAGTAGTATCGTTACTTGTTGAGACTTATTGCAAAGTGTTCAGTGTGATTTAAACTCTATGCAAACTTGCTGTTTCTTTTTATTTACAAAGTTGACATATTATTATCTAAAATTTGCAATAGATGGGGCTGACATGTGATTGGGCAAGACAATGGCAGGACTTGAGCTTCGTGTAAGGCCTGCAAATCTAAACTCACAGTATAAAACCTCCATGTCTAATTGTTCTGCTCTCAAGAAGTCTCCTCTATAAGCATAGCTGTTAGTGGTATTACATTCATTCCTCCATCAAATGCCAAATCAAAACTTTCAGCAGAAGTTTTGCTTTGGAAACCTCTGGGGTTAAAGGTCAGGAAGTTAGGAGCAAGCAACCAGCAGTCATCAGTCTCATGAATCATCTAGATGGTCCAAAGAATGTCTCCCATGGCCACCTACTCCTCTCCACTCTATTCTCAGTGCCCATGAAACTTGTTTTGTCAAACCTCCTCCCAGCTTTCTTAAGTAGCACATCCTCTTTGAGAGGGTGATTATAGTACCTCCTTCATAAGGTTGTTGTAAGTATCTAATGGATTAATACATTGCTTACAAAAGTTACTGGCACACGGTGATCTTTCCATAATTGCTTATTATGTAAGAAAAGGAGGAATTCAGGAGGAAGAGATAAGACAAAGAATCTTAAAGATTAAATTACACACTTAAGGACACACCAACTAGTGGTATAACCAAGACAGTCATGAAAGTCTCCAAACCTCTCATTCACAGTATGACCACTGCCATATTATGCAAGTGCCCAAATGAAATACAAAAACATCTACATATGAGCTAAAGACATAAACATATTCCATGTTAAAGACCACTTAAAATTTGAATTTGAAGATTTGGTTTCGTCAGTTGGATCAAGGCCGCAGCTACAATAGCTCTCATCTTTCTGTCTCTCCTTGCTCTGCCTCACCTTTCATATCTGGAAACATGGCCTCTGGTGTGGCCATCTCTGATGGCATCATCAAAGTATTCGATGACACGAAAGCACGTAAGTCATCAACCCCAGAGGAGGTAAAGAAGTGCAAGGTGCTGATGTTCTTCTGCCTGAATGAGGACAAGAATATCATCCTGAAGAAGGGCAAGGAGATTCTGGTAGGTGATCTGGGCCAAACTGTAGGAGACGAACCCTATGTCACCTCTGTGCAGATGCTCCAGATAAGTACTGCCACTATGCCCACTATGATGTAACCTAGGAGACCAAGGAGAACAAGAAGGAGGACCTGCTATTTATCTTCTGGGCACCTGAGTCTGAACCCGTTAAAAGCACAGTGATCTATGCCAGCTCTAAGGACACCATCAAGAAGCTTACAGGGGTCAAGCATGAATTACAACCAAACTACTACAGTGAGGTCAAGGACCACTGTACCCTGGCAGAGTAGCTGAAGGGAAGGGGGGCAGTGCCATCATCTCCCTGGAGAGCACACCTTTGTGAGACCCCTCTGGCCTCCTGCCTAGAGCATCTGGCAGCCCCAGACCTACCTTTGGTGGACTGTAAGCCTTCCTCTTCCTGCCAGACTGGAGGGGTTGGTGGAATCCCAGCAGGGGGAGAGCAGTCCCTTCACCCCAGTTGCCAAACAGCCCCCACCTCTTGCCTCCTTCCCTGACAGTTCTGGGCTTCCCAAACTGCTTTTGATCTTCTGATTCCTCTTGGGTTAAAGTAGACCAGTTGCCCCCAGGCACCTCAGTTTTTTGGGGGGGCAATACATTTTTTAATGATACCCCAACTCTCCACTTGTTCCTCCCCTTTCCCATGCTGCCAACTTTTACCTGCAATAGTGGCTCTGTGCTTGTCTGTTTCGTTCTGTATATAAATGGAATGTTGTGGAGATGACTCCTTCCTTGGGCTGCCTGGTTCCCCTCCCTTTTCCCCCTGGCTGCTGCCACTCATGGAAGCAGGACCAGTAAGGGCCCTTCAATTTAAACACACGCATACACACACACACAACAATAAAAAGGCTTGCTAACAGGAAAATAAAGTTTTAGTTTCTCAATTTATATACTTATGCTATCTATTTATATTTAATGTTTATTTATTTTTGAGAAACAGAGCATGAGTGGGGAAGGAGCGGAAAGAAAGAGGGAGACACAGAATCAGAAGCAGGCTCCAGGCTCTGAGCTGTCAGCACAGAGCTCAAACACAGGGCTTGGACTCATGAACCATAAGATCATGACCTGAGCTGAAGTTGGACACTTACCAACTGAGCCACTCAGGTGCCCCTTATGCTATGTATATTAAGTTCAAAAAAAAATAAATTAAAAATAATGAGCTTAAAATAAATATATACATATACACACATACAGAAGTTATGGTATTTCCCCAGAGCCAGTGGATCATCTTGTACTCCCCACTGAGGAGATGCCTGGTGTTTTTCACCTACAATTGTAGTTTAGTTCTCTTATATTCCTTATATAATCTCTTATATTCTCTTATATTCCTTTTAGGTTCTGAGCTAGTGAAGGACAAGAACAAAGATTTGAGTAAGACTTGTAAAACTTCAGATTTAAGTGGCATTGCCTGACATTATGTGAGTAATTAATAAATACACAATGGATATTCTTCAATAGGAATGTGCCATTAGGGTGGAATGAAATAAAGTGCAGTAGCACCAGCTTTCATGGAAATCTGAGCTGATTCCAAAAGCCCCAGTTGAAATAGAAACTCATGCTTCCCTATTTCCCAGAGTTCCAACTACAGGGTCTTATACATAAAAGATGCCTATGTGAAAACGTGTTGATCTCTACATCTTAGGGGAATGTTCACATGGCAATTCTTTTTCTGCAAACTTGACTGGTAGGATTTTAGATTAAGAGATAAAGATGACCAAAGTAGAAGCAGGGAATTATTTGAATGTTGCTTTACATAAGCAGAGCCCTCTGTCCAGAGCTATCAGCGCTTACATTAAAAATCGTAAGCTAGGGGTGCCTGGGTGGCTCAGTCTGTTAAGCATCCAACTCTTGGTCTTGGCTCAGGGCATGATCTCGTGGTTCATGAGTTTGAGCCTCGCATCAGGCTCTGCGCTGACAGTGCGGAGCCTGCTTGGGATTCAATCTCTCCCTCTCTCTCTGCCCCTCCTATGCTCTCTCTCACTCAAAAATAAACACACTTAAAAAAAAAAAAACATAAGCTAAGAAGACATCAGTCTTCATCAGAAGACCCACAGTCTTCATCAGAAAAACCACAGCTAATTCCATGAAACACAACTACTTACTGTTAATATTTATCATCTTGGAAAGAATTTAGATTCAGCATTCTAGCTATGCTAACAGTGACAGATGAAAGATACAATACACAAAAGTATTTCC